>NC_089231.1:45678779-47156080 GCF_963924675.1 Phocoena phocoena
TCAAGTACCCAAGATTCCTTCATCCTCAGGACATCCAAGCTCCCTTGACTGTTTACTCTGCTTCTCTGCAGAACTGTGATCATCCCCTATGTGAACTATGATGGGGAAAATGTTGAAATGTACTTACCAGTTTTATTAATGTTTTAAAAAATATTTTCAATAATTAAAAATTGTAGTTCCTGAAAGATTTATTTTCCATAAAAAACAAAGTCCATCAGTTTTAATTACAACCAGGATAGTATTACTTCACCGCTATGGATTTCTGTTGTCTCTCGGTAAGGTAGAAGAGATAGATTTCAATCTGCTACCTCCCCCCTCCCAGACTTAGTTTTTTTGAACTTGTGATGTCCAGCAACGACATGAACACCTAACTATGCATCAAGCACAGGTTTTAGACAATTAGTAAGGAGAAGGGAGCCCCTCCATTTATAGAACTCAAACATAGTAGAAGAGAAAAATATGATATACATATTAACAGGAATAAGTACATAGTTACCAACCACAGCAAGTGCTATCAAAGAAAAAATGCAGGGAGTCGTGAGGCATCTCAGTGGAATGACTTTAGTGTAGGATCTGAATGGGAAGAAGCCGAAAGGAACCGGTCAGAAATAGAGTGGAATGGAAGACCATTATACCAGAAGTAAGGATGGGTTAGATCCATGACATGGGGCTAGAGGCTCTAGAGGATAGATAAGACAGGGTATTTCTATCCTTGTTAGGATTCTGAGTTTATGCTTGGGTCATGGAAGGGCCTTGAAAAATGCTGAACAGAGGAGCGTATGATCCAATTTACATTTTAAGAAGATCTGAAAACTGCTTAGAGCACTGATAGGAGATGAAAGAGCCTGGAAGTGGGAAGCTCATTTAAGAAACTTTTATATTGGATTGAAGTGAATGAATCCAAGACACATGTTGGAGATGGAATGAATAGGATTGGAATAATGTAATGACTCCAATCTAACATAAATAAGCCTCATTTTAACCAGAGCTTATATATTAGAATAAAAACATTGATTTTAATATTTTCTCAAATCCTTCCTAGTGAACTGCTTTCCTTCCCACTGCTCCCTTCCACAGCAACTTCTATTCCATTACATGTACTGAATTCCTTATCAGGAGAGGTAAACTGAGCTACCCTGCCCAAACTTCCCAAGTCCTCAGTTTGGAACTGTTTTGTATTAAAGGGTTTTATACATTATACATTACATTTTATACATTATACATTACATATACAGTAATCATTTTTCTTTTCCTTTCTCTTCTTTTCTTTCCGTTTTTTTCTTTCGAAAACCTATTGGAATTTTGTAACCCATAAGATCTGAGAAAAACCCACATTTACTACATCAACGATTTCAAAGTCTTGATTTCATAGTGTGATTCAGATTACCCTACATAGACAGAAATAAGGTCATTTGAATACCAAAAATTATTTTGATCTTTTATAACCATAAGAAAAAAGGGGAAGGCAATATGTTTTAAGATTTAAAGGAACAAAAGTTAGCCCCAGCTGGTCCTGAATAATGGAATTTCAGAATCACAGAAATTTGTAACTGAGTCTAATTCTGAAGAACAAAGGGGAAACAATGGGACTCCAAGCCCTGCCTTCACGACCTTGCTGCTTAATTGGAACTTCAGTGTAGCTTTCGCAGTTCTGAGTCTGAGTGCTGTCTTTAATTCCCCCTTAACAGCACAAGCATTTCTGAAAAGGTATATACAGGGAGAGAGGAGAGGGGTTGGGGGAGAGTGAGAGAGAAGAGGAGGAGGAGGAAGAAGAGGGGGGAGAAGGGGGAGGGAAGGTGAGGGGGGGCGGAGGAGAGGGAGGACGATGAAGAGCGAGAAGATAGGGAAAAGGAGAAGAAAAAAACCAACAAGGGTACAAATATGCACAGGTTAGGAAACAGTAAATAAAATTTGAGGTGAAAAGGGTCTGATGTTTTTGTTTGTTTGTTTTTTGCGGTACGCGGGCCTCTCACCGTTGTGGCCTCTCCCGTCGCGGAGCACAGGCTCCGGACGCGCAGGCTCAGCGGCTATGGCTCACGGGCCCAGCCGCTCCGCGGCACGTGGGATCTTCCCGGACCGGGGCACGAACCCGTGTCCCCTGCATCGGCAGGCAGACTCTTAACCACTGCGCCACCGGGGAAGCCCGGGTCTAATGTTTTTAATATGACTTTATATTAATTAAAATTTAATATTACTTTGATAAACACTTGACTTGTATTTAGTTGATGATGGGTTGGTTGGTATTATGTGTGTATGACTATAAGTACAAGGAAGCACGTGAGTGGCTGTGTTTGAGGTTCAGTCCTACCTCCCAAACTAAGGAATAACCACACCCCCTTATTTGTGCCTTGATCTTGAAGCATGCTAAATGGCTTGTTAATAACCTTTAAGGATGTGGTTTGTTCTGGTTTTTTGTTGATGTGTTGTTTGTTGCTAGGAAGAAGAGTTTGCATTTCATAATCATGGGTTGAATTTATGAACTTTCAGTGAGTGTGGAGAGCATTAAACTTTAACTGGAAAATAGTTTAAATGACTCATCTGAGCTCCTGATTTTTAGAGCCTGCTTCACTTTCTGATCCACTCCAAGAGGCTTTTATCTAACTCTTAGAACCTGACTATAAGTATGGTGATTCACATTCAATTTTTTTTGCATTGTATAAAGAAGTCGGAAGCAGGAAGAATTGGTCAATACAGAAATTATGTGGCATCCTTTTGTATTTCAAAATAATATTAATGCACAAATTCTAACCAGGGCCTATAATAATTTCATTTCAAAGTTACAAATTGGCAATATAACAAACTAATAAAATGTATCCAAACTGAAATATAGATTAGAGAAATCAATGACAGAGACATGCATTCTCTTAGGTTCTCTTTATAACATACTGGTTTCCACTTTTATAACAGTTTGGTGATGAAGCATCCCTCCCTTGCCTTGGATTACATTTCCGTTTTTGACATTTATGAACTTAAATTTTGTTATACTCTATCCACGTAATTCTTCTATTGCTACTTACAACAGAACTAAAAGTTCTGTTTACCGGTTGACTATATCTCGCCACATTGATGATTTTTCTGCATCAATACAACAGCTTGATTTAACAGATAGGTTGTGTTTAGAAAATACTATTATTTTAAAAGGAACATTCAATTCTTTAGGCTCTGATGGGATACTTCAGTATACACTAATCACATTTGTTAAAATTTCTTTGATACCATTTTTTATTATAAATTTGTACCTACTTTGTTTTTATTTCTATCAGCCACAAGTTTCTTTGTAAGGTAGTCATGCAGAAAATATTTTCCAGCTATTAGAAATCAGTGTTTGGATGTTTCTCCATATATATATATCCAAAATAGCATTAAGAAGTGTGAACATTATTTGGTTACTCCATTGTGGATCTCTTTTTAATGTCTGTTTGTGTTCTCTGGGTGTTCATATCATCACCCAATTTAGTATCATTTGTGATTTGAATTAATGTGCTGTGTACCTCTATGTGCAGACCAAAAATAAAAGGGTTAACATTCTTCTGAGATACTTTAAACTGAATTCAATTTAATACCAAAAAAGCAGTGCCGTGATGTTTTTCAGAAACGGATTGACAGAATATTTCTACCTAAGGGAAGTGCAGCAGCATACCGATCATGAAAAGAGATTTCGAACTTCCTTGAAAAGAATCCCTTAAAGCCTTCACTTAATCTACTGTATAGCTGCAGTAAAGAAAGATAACAGTATGGTCAGTGAAATTATTTTTTTTTAAAGCACTTAGATTGCAAAGGAAATGACTATAAGAGTTAATCTTGCATGTTATCACCATGAAACTTTAGAGACAGTAATGAGCATAGCAAGTGTGAAAAATCCTTACACATTAACATGAGAAGAACAGCAGAGTGAAAATTCCTGCTCAGGATTTCCACAATTTAAAAGATAAGTTGTATGCCCACTATAACTGTATTCCTCAGGATGCCTGATTTTATTACTCTACACACGGGTAGATAGAGAGACTTCAAGTATGCCCTATATGTATTTCTTCATTGAGAGAAGTTTATGATACCTCAGAAATGCCCCTAAAAGGGTATGGAACAAAAATCCAAAAGTAACAACACCCACCCATATGGCTGGAAATCCCGTGCCAGACAATGCTGCTTGCAATTGTGACATACTTTATATTCTTCCAGCAAAATCTCATTGCATTCACAGTTTTTATAGGTATTGTGGTAATATAATTTCTTACCATGTCATTCTTACTTTGGAGTCAATGAAGGGGGAAGAAGTTTGGACTATATGGAACTAAGGAAGCATGACCTTGATTCATTGTCCTTCTGAAACAAATTTATCAGCTTTATATGGTCAATCATAGCATATTGAGCTTTAAACATTGAAGCACTTTGAAGACACTGGTGTATTACTTAGGATTGTCTTTGCAAAACAAAATTTCTTATATTTTTCTTGATATATGAGTAATATACTTTGCTATATGAAAGAATTCATAGTTCCTTGTATGTTTATAGTCTTATTTGCTGTGTCCTTTCCATGATGAGATTTCTAAAATCCTTTTCTACTATAAAGCTCTGCCTATTATCACTTATACTTTCCCTATTCCACTAATTTAATCATTGATGCAAATGATAGACTGTAATGTATTGTGTGTATACTTTTTCTGAATACGAAAAAATTCAGGTAAAATGTATTTCCAAAATTCTGTCTTCTCTCTTAGGTGCTTTATAACAAATGATTCTAAAATGCATTGTGTAGCCAGCAAATGGTAGAAGACCAGCTTAACTTTTTCTAAGATCAGAGGTACTCTTTCATCTAAAAATAGGCAAGCATATAGAATTTGCCAAACCAGTAACTAAAGCACCCAAAATTTGAAGGTAGTGGACACTTTCTTAGCCCTTTTGAAGGGCAATCAGGGCGATTTGGAAGCTGCTCATTTTACTTACCAAGAGTTAAAGCATTAGGCTGTCCTTAAGGAAAAAAAAATATTGAATTATAAAGTATAATTTTATGCATAATTTAACTCCCCTTCTAGAAATATCTGTCTTTATCTGAAGAGATTAATTGCCTGAAGAATCTGCATGCCCCAGTACATCTAGAAAACCTTTATGCAATAAGCATTGTTGGATGAAAACAATATTAAAATAATATTTTGGACTATTAGGACAAACGTTGTCTGTTAAATATAATTAAGGTAATTTCAAGACTCGAATAAAGTGTCATGGAATCATGAAAAATGACATGTATGGAAATAGAGGCTATTCCCTCATTATACAAGTTCAAGACAGTTTTGGAGCTTGCATATAATTGATAGTTTGATAATGAGAAAAAAAGTTGTAAGCCTCAAAAAAAAATTATGGGTAGGAAATAAAAATCAAATAGTGCTTCTATAGTTCCTCTTGATATAAGAAGCTATTTGAATATGAAATTAGAGCAGAGTATGTATGACAAAGAGCAGGACAAGAAGCTCATTTCCTATCTACACTAAATAGTGAAGTTCAATTTCGTGTATGCTTGAAGGGAATAACGAATTTGTATTAGATTTGTTAAAGTTACAAAAAACACTATATCCTGATTTTGAAACATTTCAACTATTTTGAATGCTGTTTAGAAAACATACTTATTGTAATTTTATGCAGCACGTAAATACTCCATAATGCCCGCACTCAATGCCCTATTGTTGTTCTCACATGTCCTTGTATATACACAGCACACACAGAAAAAATATAGAGATACATATTCCAAAGCACACACATAAATTGAAATAGACTCAAGCCTCTGACATATATACATATTCTACATTTATTTGAAGCTACTGATATAGCCATTGCCAGCAAGATACAGATTTTAAAGTTTGAAATTGTTTTGAAATCTCTCACAACAATTTTCTTGAATTTATGCAATTGTTATTATTTGACATAGCAAAAATCTGTTTTTCCTTAGGCCAATTTGAACATGAAAATGTTGATATGTTGTTAATTCCATGGGAACCATCTCTCTGTCCTTTAAACTATTTGTCTACAATTGTGATGACACAATAAATAGCTTTACCTTAAACGTGATTGGCTTTCCTGATTCAGCCTTGGTATCCCATAATTTAGGTAAATAGATGGAACATTTGTAGGTCAAAATAAGTTAGGAGAGTGTAGAAAATAAAAATTTTAACACATTATATCTGAAGTCCATGAAAACATAATAACTGAAAAAAGATTATTAAAAAAACACAAATGAAGATGCAAGAAAATGAGTATTTCAGATTGTTTCTAAATGATTCAACAAGTGTATTCCTAAGTTGTAAAAATTTGACCATTGCTGGCAAGTAAACCCTACTTTTTTTTTTTTTTTTTTTTTTTTGCGGTACGTGGGCCTCTCACTGATGTGGCCTCTTCTATCGTGGAGCACAGGCTCCGGAGCGCAGGCTCAGCGGCTATGGCTCACGGGCCCAGCCGCTCTGCGGCATGTGGGATCTTCCCGGACTGGGGCACGAACCCATGTCCCCTGCATCGGCAGGCGGACTCTCAACCACCACGCCACCAGGGAAGCCCATCCCCTACTTTTTCTAATCAGAAAAAACAAGAGTTTATGTATACACTAGGGAGCAAGCTGAGTATAACAATAGATCTTCAAAATGACTTTTCCATTTAGAACTCAAAGGAAAGAACTCTTGATTTCCTTTCAGAATGGAAGTGTCCCAGGGAACAACAATCAGGGACAGTGTAATGAGATAGATAGAGAACTCACAACTTTGATTCAGAATGGAAAAGGTTAATTCATAATGAGCATCATTGTGTCAAATATATGTACTTTGAAGTGAATTACAGGAAATATCCTCTTCATAACATGATAAATAAAATCACAAAGTTCTACCAAAATCCATGGTCACATTACTGCAAGTTCAGGGAGCTGATCGCAGCTGCAATTTGGGGCCTCCTCAAGATAATTGTTCATTATGGCTTATATGTCAAAGGAAAATAATATTCTGGTTTCAGAGGATTTCTAGAACATGGTAGGAATTCAAGGAGTTTCCATTTCATTGGCATTTGTTTCCGTATGTATAATTTCTAATTGTGGTAATAAAAATTTGCTCTCTAAATTTACTAGCTAAACTTCTATTAATTGTACTGTTCACTAGTGTTAAGTACATTCACATTCACATTATTGTTCAGCCAATTTTCAGAACTCTTTTTGCCTTACAAACTGAAACTCTATACTCAAGTAAAACTCCACATTTCACTCTTCCCCCAGCCCCTGTAAACCACCATTCTACTTTCTGTTGCTATGGATTTGACTACTCCAGGCACCTTATATATATGGAATCATGGAGTATTTGTCTTTTTGTGACAGGCTTATTTCATTTAGCATAATGCCTTCAAGTTTCATTCATGTTGTAGCATGTGTCATAATTCCCTTCCTTTTTAAGGCCTAATAATATTCCATTGAATGGAGATACCACATTTGTTTATCCATTCATCTGTCAACAGACATTTGGGTTGCTTCCACCTTTTCACTACTGTGAATAATGCTGCTATGAACATGGGTCTACAAATGTCACTTCAGAAACCCTGCTTTCAATTGTTTTGGGTATATACCAAGAAATGGAATTGCTAGATCACATATGGTAATTATATTTCTAATTTTTTGAGAAATAGAAGGATATTGGGCTAAGATAATTCTGGAGGTGAGTGAATTCTCTGCTTTCTGTTACATTTTTCTGTTCTTTCTCCACCTGACTTTGCCCTCTTCTCCACATCCAGTAGCTGAAGTGAACAGAATGGGGTGAATAGGAAGACAGAAATGAATCACATGTCACCTAAATCCACATTTATAGCTATACCATGAGTTTTAATATACTATGAAATTCAGTGTCATTCTTGATATATAATGTGACACTGATAACTCCTCCTCATTAAGGCAGGCAATCGGGGCTCTTCAATAGTGCCTGGACTTACATTAATTTGTATATGCTCTATCACCCAGGCTTTCTTACAACATTAGCATAAATTAGAAATCTATGATTGCTGCCCACAAAGTCATAAATGTCAACTTAAATCTGTACTTTCTGCAAAAAATGTCGGTTATGAAGTAAATATGACATGATACAAAGTACTCTTGATTTTTTTTTTACCTTTCCATTTAGCCAATATAATGGACATTTGTTGATTTTTGACCACAGAGACTCCATAAACTTTCATCACATTTCAATTACCTTTTGGGAAATTACCCATTTTCTATTAGATGTAGTCTGATGGGATTGTTAATTATGTTCCCTGACCTAGGGGAAGGTAAGAGACCTAGGTTAGACCAATCAGACTCACACTCTCAAACTGAGGAGGAAGGAATAAACAATAGTTGGAATTTATTCATCCCATCAACAATATGGGGACCAAAATATTACTAGTATGAGGAGTTTCCCTGATGTTCATGATGATAACTCCCTCCACAAACTCTTCTCCAGTTGAAAAGGGGGAAAGACCTCTATGTAGCTGTCCCCATTTATGTATATGGGAAAAATGTAATGATGTAAGCAATTCTATTCCAGATTACACTTTACGTAAAGATTATTGGGAACAAATTCTGCTTCCATTTAATTTTGCCTAAGTACATTGCAATTTCTCTATCATAATGCTTATGGAATCTTCATAATAAAAGGTTTTATTGTTCTGATTTGGTTTGTTGGTTTCCATATTATAACACAAAATCTTCTCGGTTTATGAGTTTTCATAAAGAACAGTTACCTATAATATCCACAGTGGAGAAATGGTTTCTTTCTTTAATTTTGACTAGATAGGATTTTATAGAACAATATGTATCATACAGATTTATATTATTATTAATTTATTTAAATTAAAAAAAAAAAGAAAACCAAAAAGGCAATTTACCCATTTCTCTCATCCCCCATCCCCTGCCTCTACCAACCACCAATCAGCCCTCTGCATCTATGAGATTGCTAAAAAAATATACAGTAGTAGTTCCCCCCTTATTTAGAGGGAATATGTTCCAAGAACCCCAGTAGATGCTTGAAACCGTGGATAGCACTGGACTCTATATGTACTAAGCATTTCAGTATACATACAGACCTATGATAAAGTTTAATTTATAATTTAGGCACAGTAAAAGATTAACAACAGTAAAAAATAACAAAATAGAACAATTATAACAATATACTGTAATAAAAGTTACGTGAATATGACCTCTCTCAAAATATCTATCATACTGTACTCACCTCCTTCTTCCTGCGACAATGTCAAATGATAAAAATGCCTATGTGGGGCTTCCCTAGTGGCGCAGTGGTTGAGAGTCCGCCCGCCGATGCAGGGGACACGGGTTCGTGCCGCGATCCGGGAGGATCCCACATGCCGCGGAGCGGCTGGGCCCGTGAGCCATGGCCGCTGAGCCTGCGTGTCCGGAGCCTGTGCTCAGCAACGAGAGAGGCCACAAAAGTGAGAGGCCCGCGTACCGCCAAAAAAAAAAAAAAAAAAAAAAATGCCTATGTGATGAGATGAAACAAGGTGAATTACAGAGACATTGTTATCTGACCATACCTCAGAAGGAGGATCATCTGCTTGGGGTGATCCTGGATCATCCAGCCATGACTTGTTGATGGCTGGGTATCAAGAGCGGATGATGTTGATGATGAGGGGATCTCAGGTAGGATGGAGCAGGATAGCATGAGATTTCATCATGCTTCTTAGAATGACAGCAGGAAATTTAAAACTTCTGAATTGTTTATTTGTGGAATTTTCCATTTAATATTTTTGGATGAATGTTGCCTGTGGGTAACAGAAACCGTGGAAAGTGAAACTGCAGATCAGGGGGAACTACTGCATATAATTTTTAGATTCCACATATAAGACAGATCATATGGTATTTATCTTTCTCTGTCTGACTTATTTCACTTAGCATAATGCCCTCAAGGTCCATCCATGTCACAAATGGCAAGAGCTCATTCTATTTTTATGACAGAATAATATTCCATTGTATAAACACACCACAATTTCTTTATCCATTCATCTATTGATGGACACTTACGTTGTTATTATTATATAATATCATTATGTATAATGTAGCAATATATAACAATGTATTACATGTAACATACATAATATACATAATGTAACAATAAATAATTCAATAATATAATTATATAAATCTATAATACAGAAGGATCATATATACATAATATAGAACGATTATATATCATATATTTATAAATATATAATAGAAATTTCTTTCTTCATTCCCTCTTCATACAATGGTATATACCTTATACCCTTCAAATAAACAAGACTGTGTAGATGTGACTATATAAGACACAAATAATTCTGGTCCACTTAGCCAATATATTCATACATTGATCCATGTATTTACTCCTTAAAGCAACAATTACTAAGTACTGACTGTCTCCCAGCATCATGTTATGTACTAGGGGTAGGAAAATGAATAGGTAAGAGGGCCTGACATGACTCAATCATACAATTTTTTTAAATTAAATTTCTTGAAATTTTTGTGCTGCTTATGGACAAATGTAGGATGATGTGAATTGAGAGTATACATTAATTTACATGTTTAAAATTGCTATCTGAAATAATTCCAGTGATAATTCTGGTATATTTGAGAATGATGGCTGTTTGTTTCTTTCTACATTACAATGAACTGATAATCCAGGCTAGAATGAAAAGGAAAGTGTGACTTTTGCAAATTCTGCTGGTGAAACAAGATAAGCATCCAACAGGATAAGAATATTGACAAGATTTCTAAAGATTTAAGAAATAATGCACTTTGAAAATTGATTTATAATGGTAATAAATAATCTACATTTTAAATCAAGTACATTGCTAATAAATGGTATAAGCACTTAATAACATTATTAAAATGAATGAATGGATAGGTAAATGTAAAAAGAGATTATTGCTTTTTTGAATAGAGATGGATAAATAAAATAAGTAAATAACTGATTGCTTAATGAGTGCAATGAGGAGAAAAGTGTAAAGTATAATCCCACTTTATGGACACGTTCATCCCTAAGTATCATATGAGAAAAAAAGGCATACCAGGATTGTTGATTGATGAGAAGAGAAAGTGGTCAGGACACACTTAGAGCATAGAAACACGTAGAGAGTAAGATTTAGGCAAAGGAACTTGCATGAGTCAATAAAGCAATATGAGAATAATTGGGTAGAGTGTGATGGAACACCTATAGTACTCAGAGTTAAGACAGGGTATAAAATCCACTGCTTATATCCATTTGTATTTTTCAGTAAACACATGTATATTATTCAGTAAACACCTATTTAGTGTCTGTTATGTGTCAGGCACTGTGCAGGAGAAAAAAAGTGTGCAAAATACCTTCCCCCATTGATATGTGGAAAGGCTTATTCTTACATTTTGCAAATATTTATTGTGTACTTGCTACTATTAGGTGGCACCCACAGGGAACACTGCAATGAGAAAGCTAGACAAAACTACCTGCCTCATAGGTTCTACATTCTAATGGTGGTATAGTTGAGGGAGATGGTCTTTTAGAATAAAAGATTGAGACAAAGAAGGAAGGAAGAGAATGGGCAGGAGAAACAGAAGTAAGAGTGTAATTAAATTACCATAAATCTGAGTATGAGTTTTATTAGGCTTCTGTTAGGTGTCATTAAATAGTACCGAGGAGTACTTAAGGACCAATTTCATTTTCTAGAGATAACACAGAGTCATGAAAAATCTGAAACCCATCCTAGGAGTAAGACTGAGTTAGACATTCATAAAGAGAGAGATTATTGTGAGTTGAGTAGCACCTATAAACTTGTTTGCACTGTACAAGCATAATATAAATACTAAAAGTAGTTTAATGGTTGAGGCCTGTAAAAACAGCCAGACCTTGTTAGTCCATCATCTACTAAAACAGGCATTGTCAGAAGACTTAGGATCTTAACCTAGACTTGGATCTGTAGCTTTTTATACCTTTCCCTATCTCAGGAAAAAACAAAAACAAAAAAGGAAGAACGTTGGCTCAGAACAGTCCCAGTAAATGCCATGTGGGTTTACTATGGATATAACCTTATTTTTATTTTATTGAGTCAATTTAAATTGAAGCCAAGTATGGTTTTCTGTTTTGTGTTCACACTACACACACTGACTCCACAGAAACAAAGAGCCTGCTCTCTTCCAGGAAAAATCAAACAAAATTTTTTGTTTTAAAATTTGAATCCAATTGATTTCAGAATTGAGATTCATTGAAAAACCATAAAGAAAGGTAATGTAGAATGTCCCAACATTCAAATCTCTAGGCATCTAAATGTCACTTTATATACTTTATATTAACCATGGTGTTTCTCAATTATTGCTGTAATATTTCAGTAATGGGATAGAAGCTGTCAAGGTCAGAACAGCCTCATAAGGGAGATGTGCAAAGGGAAAGCATTAGATCTAAAGAGCACAATTGTAGCTGTTCTAAGGAACCTTTTTATGAAAGTAATGGACCAAGTGATATTATGTAGAACTGTGAGATTCCAGAAAACACCATGTGGCAAATTTGCTCAGAGATGAAAAGCGGTTTTTCCTTTCTGTAATCTTTATATTTTAGTACATAAAACACCTTGACTCCTTTCATTCCAAGTAAAACGTATATTTAATATCGGTAAAGCTTAATGAAAGTGGCTTTTCTAAAGAAAGACGGATTTAAACGACTTTAAATTGCATTTTTAGTCCACAGACCAGCAACATTATTTGCAATACTCCTGGTAGCCTGCAGGAAGAGCACTGGGCTACACAAATGGTGGGTGCAGCCTCCACCGGTGTGTGCCTCAGACATCTCCTGTCTTGCTCTTGAGAGGTCCTGAAAGCTGCATACAACCACTAGGAACATAGCTTGGTCATTACTCTTCCTTCCTAACTAAGATACAGAATGTTTTTTCATATTCAGTTGTTCAATCAGTGGCCAAATTTCAGATCGTGGGGTAAGTCTTCTACCTTTCTTTCTCATCACGGTACTCTGTTATAAAAGAAGCAAACAGACAAACAGAAGAGAAAGCAAAACTCTTAGCAATGGATATTGGATTGTAACCCCACAAACCATCAGCATGTATACAGCATTCACAGTTCATTAAAAGTCTCTGTTGTCTGTGTTCTCTTTTGATCCTCCCACTACCCCTGTGAAGCATAGTTTATTAGCATCCTTATTTGGCATCTGACAACTCTGAAGTGCAAAGATATCACATAGCTGATGATATGACGTCAATAGGTGTTTGATACAGGACCCAATCAAGACCCCCTTATATTATATATTATATAATATGTGTAATTATTTTCTCTGCACTTATACATCCTACAAAAATATTTTAAACACTTTTTTATATTACCATCGTCGCAGAGAGATCCAGGTGAGTTTGAACCTTCAGGAGCTGTGTAATCCTAGAAAAGACTGAAACACTCCACCACTTTTTTTTCTCTTTCAGAATAACAAGTATAAGTTTAGAAATTGATTTTTTCATTAAAATTTAATATCATCCTTGGCAAAGTATTCTATATAGATATTTACATTTTAGTTCTGTGTAGGTAATAGTTATATTAATAGTGCCAAAGGAATGAACTTTTGAATAATGTTGCTTACTTTTTTTCTTGTTTGTACTAGACCTGAGATAAAGGCTCTTGAACTCACACTTTCTTTAAAAGCCTTTATGAAATCCCCAAATGAGGTCATATTAATATTATTTATTGTAGTCTCTTGCTGTATTTTATTAAGTCAACACATATACCTTGATGCATCAAAATGCTTTTTCAATGAAATCACTGGACTGCAAAATAATTGTTCTGTTTTTCTACATCATTTAACCAGCAATGATTTTTGCAACGTTTTTCTATGTAATTAAATGTGTCTGTGAATCATTAATGCCATCTAAGAGTAAAACATCCATAAAATTGTTGATTTGACAGTAATATAAACATGAGGCATGAATGTTCTCAGGTTTTCTGAGAGGCAAAACCCGTTTTGGGAAACAATATTTTACCACTATGGGACATTTAATTCTTAACCAAATACAAAGCTAATTACTCTAGCTTAAATACATTCAGAGACTTCTATTTTGGCATAGTATTTCAAATATTCTTGACTGTAAGATTATTCTAGATGATCAATAGTTTTTAAGAGCAAGCCCATCTTCAAGTTAGAATAATCATGAACTTATTCCAAGAGGAATTTCAAATGATAACCATTATTATTTTGAACAATAATTAAATATCTCAAGTAAGATTAGCACAAGGCCAAACAAAAGACTGGTACTAGCACAGGAACAAGAATCAGTCAATATTTCCTATCTTTCAAAAATGTGTCTTTTAAAAAATTTTGTATTTGTTTTGTTTCCTTTGTTTTTGTTGGATTTTTGGAAAACCAATATTCTCTATATGGGGGAGGGAGATACCAGTATTCTTTCACATACATCCATCTTATTAGGCCAATTATTTTTTCCCCCAAAATTTTGGTTACAACTGAGCAGAATACGTAGAACATTTAAGTAGTTTTTATTAATATAGTGTATGAGGAAAGGTATGATATTTCCATCACATTGTCTTGACTTGAGATACCATTTCTGCCATACTTAGCTGTTTAATTGCAAGAAAACCATTTGAACTCTCTCAAGCTTACTTATTCTTTAAAATAGAAAAACATACCTCACATATTTCATAGATTTCTTAGGATGTGTTCAAAACTTTTAACAGTCCATAGAATATAATAAATGCACACGAAGTAGTAGCTATTTCCATATTCTTCTTACATGGAAGTATCTGGATCACTTGTTTACAGTGTCCAAATGTATTAAACAATTAGATGATTATTCTCTTTGACAGACTCTATTTTTTAATCATTGACTCATTTAATAAACATTTATTGAACACTTACTATGTGTCACTACAGAACTAGGGATATAGATATAAGTAAAGCAAAACTTTTGCCTCAAGAAATTTACAGTATTATTAGAACCATAATAGTTCTTATTTACTGAAAAAATGTCATATAAAAATAATTGCATTAAACACTTTTAAAACATATTTTAATGAAGTATATGTTTCATGAAACATATATTAAACATATATTAAAATATATGTTTAATGAAAACTGTTCTCAAAGTCAGGATTTGAACCTCTATTATATTCTGACCTTTAAACCCAAGTTCTCGATTGGTACAACATACTACTATGGAAATAGGAAGCACGTTTTGATACAGGAAGACAAGAGCAATAATTAATTTGCTTAATGACAAATATCTACTTTTTTGCCATTTATTTTTCAAATGCATATTGATTTTGGAAGAGGAAAACAAATGGGTTTTATTTCTTTAAATTTTTCTTTAAACAATATGTTTATTCTCTCACACTTCTGGATGTTAGAAGTCTGAAATCAAGGTGTCAGCTCTACAGAGGAATCTTTATTTGCTTCTTCTAGCTTCTGGTGGCCTCAAGCATTCCTTGGCTCTTGGTAGCTTAACTCCAGTCCGTGACTCTTCTTTGCCTCTGTGTGCTCTCCTTTTCTTATTAAAACACTAGTCATTAGATTTATTGCCTACTCTAAATTAAGCATATCATCTCGATGTTCTTACTAACACATCTGCAAAGACTCTATTTCCAAATAAGGTCACATTCTGAGGTTCTAGGTGGATGTGAGTTTTGAGGGACACTGTGCTACCCACATAATTTATAATCTGTAAATTATTATAGCAGAAATTTTGTATCAAAAATGCAGCAATATATATTCTTTTATTAAATTAGTGCAATTTATTAATTTTCTAGGGCATATATAATAAAAATTTTGTCTTTAAGTAAAATATGCCTTGACATTTATTCTGCATGTCTATTACTATATGTGATAGGTATGCATGGAGTCCCAAATTTATGGATTGCCTTATAGTCTCACAATCTAGTAAAGAATCCAAGCATATACCAACTAATTACAAAAAAATCATTTAGTTATATATGGGATGTGTACAATAAGGCAAATGAACAAGTATTCTGAATACTTATATCAGATAGATTTGACCAAATCTTGGAAATTGGATTCCTTGAGGAAGTAATGTCTAAATTGAGATTATAAGAAGACTAAGAATTAACTAATTAAAGAGAATTTATCTATGCTTCCACTATCTATGCTTTCATTGATTCTGAACAATCTCAAGTATAAAATCAGTTATTCCAATTTTCTGAGGAATGTGTTAGTTAACACTCCTTTTGTTTATTCACTCTTATAGTATGACCTGATATCCCCCAAAGAGAAACCAATGAATTGCCCTGTGAGTGGCAGCATAACCTCACTTTTTTTTTTTTTTTTTTTTTCCTGCGGTACGTGGGCCTCTCACCGCTGTGGCCTCTCCCGTTGCGGAGCACAGGCTCCGGACGCGCAGGCTCAGTGGCCATGACTCACGGGCCCAGCCGCTCCGCAGCACGCGGGATCCTCCCGGACCGGGGCACGAACCGGCGTTCCCCGAGTCGGCAGGCGGACTCTCAACCACCGCGCCACCAGGGAAGCCCCATAACCTCACTTTTACATTAACTTTTCGCATTTAGATGCATCTGGACAGAAACAGTAGGAAACTTCAAGAGTAAAAAAACCCTAATTTGACCTCTAAACTCTTCTGAAAAATCTTGTTTTATAACAGTATAATTATAGGTAGAACTCATCCAATTTAACACAAAACTATAGTCCTTGGTAGATTTCAGAGAACTCTCATTTGTAGGGAAAAGCTTGTAAATACTGTATTTATCCTAACATCATTGCTTTCAGCTATTATGCATAAATGGACCTGCTGATGAAGATATATATGTGTATATATACATATGTATATGTATGTTTTAATATATACATATGTACAATTAATATATATATATGTACATATATATATTAATCCATCCAGGCTTTTACTGTCTATCATGTACAGTAGGACTCCTAGGAGATTGCTGCTTCTGTATATTTTTCCATTTCCTTGGTAATTCTGGGAAAATGGGGATTTTGTTTTTACTTGTTCATATCACTTTATTTTTTTTATTTAATTGGAGTATAATTACTTTACAGTGTTGTGTTAGTTTCTGCTCTACAATGAAGTGAATCAGCTATATGTATACATATATCCCCTCCCTCTTGGACCTCCCTCCCACTCCCCTCATCCTACCCATGTAGGTGGTCACAGAGCACCGAGCTGAGCTCCACGTGCTATACAGCAGGTTCCCACTAGCTATCTATTTTACACATGGTCGTGTATTTATGTCAAACCTAATCTCCCAATTCGTTCCACCCTCCCCGTCCCTACTGTGTCCACATGTCCGTTCTCTACGTCTACATCTCTATTCCTGCTCTGCAAATAGGTTCATCTGTACCATTTTTCTAGATTCTACAAATATGTGTTAATATACGATATTTGTTTTTCTCTTTCTGGCTTACTTCACTCTGCATGACAGACTCTAGGTCCATCCACATCTCTACAAATGACCCAATTTCATTCCTTTTTATGGTTGAGTAATATTCCATTGTATATATGTACCACATCTTCTTTATCCATTCATCTGTTGTTGGACATTTAGGTTGTTTCCATGTCCTGGCTATTGTAAATAGTGCTGCAATGAACACTGGGGTACATGAGTCCTTTTGAATTATGGTTTTCTCAGGGTGTATGCCCAGTAGTGGGATTGCTGGGTCATATGGTAGTTCTATTCTTAGTTTTTAAAGGAACCTCCATACTGTTCTCCATAGTGGCTGTATCAGTTTACATTTCCACCAACAGTACAGGAGGGTTCCCTCTTCTCTGCACCCTCTCCAGCATTTATTGTTTCTAGATTTTTTGATGATGACCATTATGACTGGTGTGAGGTGATACCTCATTGTAGTTTTAATTTGCATTTCTCTAATAATTAATGGTGTTGAGCATCTTTTCATGTGCCTCTTGGCCATCTATATGTCTTCTTTGGTGAAATGTCTATTTCGGTGTTCTGTCTATTTTTAAATTGGGTTGTTTGTTTTCTTGATATTGAGCTCCATGAGCTGTTTGTATAGTTTGGAGATTAATCCTTTGCAAATATTTTCTCCCGTTCTGAGGGTTGTCTTTTCATTTTGTTTAGACAAGAGTCTCTACAAGCTTGTTCCTTAAACAACAGACGACTGAAGTGAAAAATCTCAGTGACCATAACATTAAGGTTAATTGATGCTATTAAAAATAAGTCAAAATATCTGAGTAAGATTGTCCCATGTGGAAACATGTCTACTTTCTGACAATATGGTTGACTGCTTTCTATGAATAGCTTCCATGGAATATCCTAGGAGCCCAGAGAGGAAAGAAGGAATTTAATAAATAATCCTCTGTCACAAGCAAGCAAGTCCATATGAGACAATCTTAGAAAAACAAGGTGACAATTTAATCTAATTTAATCAAACATAATCATATCTCTATTGTACCAGTAAGACCTTCCCTTAGATGGAGACTGTTTGCAACTTTTGTGGTCTCTTATCAATTAGTCAGCTGAAGCCCTGTTTCCAATATGATTCAATCCTAACAGTGATTAAAGTGACTACAGAAAACCTCCTCTTTGTTGGGTTAGCAGTTTTGCATACATCAGTTGGGAACAAATGCACATAATTCTGTTGAATACATGATGATACTCTTATCCTTCTATTTTCAGTATTGAAAACCAATTTAAAAAAAGATGTTTGATTATATCCTCCACAGCTCTTAATTGGGCAAATTTTCCTCCTTTATTTTAAAGTATAATAACCCACTGCCTAGAAATGGTTGTACATTTGTCATATACGTCCCTTCACTAGTGTCTGAAAAACAAACTTCTTACCTGCCAATTGCAAAATTCATTTAAATTCCGATCACCAGACATAAATCAAGGACACTCTTCCAAGCACTGAGTTCATCTCCACAGGTACATGAGTAAATTTGTCTTTTCTCCTAGAGCCATCTGTACCCTAGACAGAACGATTATGCAGAACATTTCCATACAATGTTAAAAGTGCTATAAAAACAACAGATATTTATTGGTTTCTCACCTTGTGCCTGGGACTGTTCCGAGCATTCTTCATGCACTAACTCATTTAATCCTATATACCATCACCATGGAAAAAAGTTACAAGGCAAATTTAAGTAATTGGCCAAATGTCACAAAACTAAAAGGTGGGGAAAATACCACCTTTTTTACACTTCAGACAAATTACTATGTTTATACATTGGCAGAAATAATACTTATTGGTCCTCTGTGCTTTTTATCCTAGCTCCTTCCACCTTCTGAAGGACTTTGTTAATCATTTTTTGTTTCTTCCACATAAAACTTCTCTCTTAACTCCATTCTTCACATTAACATTTAAATATACTCAAGTCTCCTGTCTTACAACAAACAATAATAAGTATAGGACTACATTAATGTCTTACACCAGGATTTGTTGTTGTTGTTATTGTTGTTTCAATACAATCTTTTTCTAGGAAATATTACCCTTTCCCAGGGCTTCCGTTATCATTAATGTGGCAATAACTCCAAATTTATGACTTCAGTTCTTAACTCTTGGTACCATGCAATAAGTGATCGTCAGCGTCCCCTGCTTCAGTAAATGGCATCTTTATACACCCATTTTGCATGTCAGAAACCTAGAAGTCACCCTACCTTCCAAGCCTCTCTTTCACTCCATTACAATATCCTACAAGATTTTACTTTCTAATTCTCAAATGTATCCACTTATCTCCATCTCATATCACATGACCCTAGATCAAGCTTTTTTCCTATCTGGAAAGAAATAGCCTCAAAATGGATTTCCCTTCTTTCACTTTTTCCATGCTGCAATTTAGTATCCACTCTATAATGATGATGATTATTTCAAAACATAAATGTGACAAAGACATTTCTCCCATTAAACCCCATCAGTAGTTTCAAATATCTTCTTTGACAGAAATCTTTAACATAGCCATCAAAGTCTTATACGGTCTGGTGCCTTACTACTGACCTGACAACACTGTCTAGTGTTTAAAATGTTTTTTTCAGGAAGAATATCTGTTTCTTTAGCTAAAATTTTAAGTTGGGGGTCTTAGAAAGAACTGTTTCAAAGTATGAAATATATAACTCAGAAAAATGCAAGAGAATTTTTCAAGGAATTTAGTCTATTGTGCCTGCACTTTCTTCAATTTTCTAAGAAAATTATTCTTACCTGAAATTTGCTAGCACTAAGATTTAATGGGCATAATGCATGTGACAGTCTTTCTCAGAAAATGAACACGAAGAAAATGAAAAAGAGTGATTGACAGAAATGTAAATTCAAGAGAGCAGAGAATAAACTGCGAAAGTATATGTCTGGATAACTATATGACACTAAAAGCTATTAAAGGTGACAGTGGCTTCATTCTTTGTCCGTGCTGTGTTTTATGCAAAATACACTCAGACTAGACCTGGAGTGACCTCTCCTCAAATGGCACAGCTTGGGGTTTTTGAATGCATCTCGGATTGGCATTATATTTTATTCATTTTTGTGCTGACGGTGGCAACTCTATCTAATAATATAAAGACTGTAGATTCTGCCTGTATGATATTCGGGTCACTTCTACACCACAGTTGTCTAGGTCTCTCTCTCTCTTAGACAATTGCAGTGTTAGCCTGTCTGAGTGTACAAATTGGAGCAAAGGGTGAAGTGCTGGAGGAGGAGCTTCAACACTTTTCGAGAAGCAACTTTAGGGGTCCCTGGTAAGTGCAAACAGAATCAGTAATAATCACTCAAGAAGTGAAGGTGACTATGGTAGAACTTTCCAGATCATACGTCATTCAGTCTGAGAAATCCTACGGCGGGAAAAAAGAAAATGCAATTGAAATGCTTTCCACAGTGCCTTCTCCCACCTCCACCTATTATATATTTTTCTTCAAAGTGTTTGCCTATAAATCCTGACCTTCCTGCTTGTAGTGTGAAGTCAAGTTACCCCAGAAATGGAGCTGTGCTAGATATGGGATTTTCAGTCCTCCTGGTCTTGCAATTGTGTTTTCTTTCACTGCTGGCACTGCTAGGTCTTGTCCATTTTAATGAAGAGGTAAATGCAAACTCTTATTCACAGGGCCTTCTATAATGTCTCATGTATTTGAGACCCCATCTGTCAGAATTGTATAAAACTTTGACATAAACATAATCTCAGTGCTGAAAATTGACCCAAACTATTGCAGACTTTTAGAGCTGCATACTTCCCAGCTATGAGAAGGGAAGAATTCAACTGACTATAAAAAAGGGTTGTTCCACAGTTACCGATGTCTGAAGATGGAAAATAAAAGCTATATTAGGGCTTCCCTGGTGGCGCAGTGGTTGAGAGTTCGCCTGCCGATGCAGGGGACACTGGTTCATGCCCCGGTCCGGGAAGATCCCACATGCCGCGGAGCGGCTGGGCCCGTGAGCCATGGCCACTGAGCCTATGCGTCCGGAGCCTGTGCTCCGCAATGGGAGACACCACAACACTGATAGGCCTGCGTACTGGGAAAAAAAAAAAAAAGCTATATTAGGAGTTTTCTGTCCCCTTATCATGACAGTTTTTTAATCATAAATTGGACAACTACATGATTAAGTTGATATAAAAAGACATCTTTAGGAACCTTATGAATGAAGTCTCTTTTGAGTCCCTATGTTATTAAAACAGTTTTCCTATCTATTTAATAAAAATGTAAAATGAGAATTATTAAATTTATCTAAATAAGTAAGCTAAAAACAATGAAAACACTCTTAGTAAAAGTTCTCTACATAAGCAGAAGCACCTGGAATGGAAACATAGTTGGTACCATATGGGTTTGACACTGAGGCAAGTAAGGAAGATAGGGTTTCTGGTTGTTTGGGATAAACATTAAAAGCTGCTGAATTTATAAAGTGCAAAAATATTCTAGTGACCAAAAGAAAGAATAACTTAACAAGAGATTGACCTAATCTCTATTGTGAATACATCACCCATGTGGTTTGTAGAAGGCTAGAGAAACAAAAGGAGATACAAGTGGGAACAGTGCCCATAGAATCAGCAAGAAAAAAAATCAATAACAAATTTGGTGTGTGCACTAAGGGAGAAAACATCTCTGTGTTGTGTTAGTAAAATGAGATTCGGTTAAATGGTGGGACCGAGGACTTTTGTTTAAGTGTGATAAATGGCACGCTATCAGTGAGCGTATTTTAGAGTTTCCAAGATTAACTTATCTGCGGTTCTTGGGAAGAGACAATGGAGCAGCTGAGTTTTTGCAGTGTTCTTCAGCCTTCCTTCCTTTTTATGGTAATTTTCTCTAAGATACTTAATAAAATGTAATCAAATATGAAATCTTATAAACAAACACTCACATAAATTTGATTTATGGCATAAAAACTGACATAGAACAGCTCATGTGCATTAACATTTGGAAAAGTAAATCTGTAACCGCCACAAAAGCAAGTGGGTACATGATATTTGTTATGTCACAGGGACGGAGTGATAGATTTTCAAATAATTCAAATTAAGTCAATATAATTAATTGGATGCTATAGTGAAATAGAAATTTTAAGCAAGCAGCATCTTAAACCATAGTAAATCTTCTAGGATACAGATCCAGAGCCATTGAGAGGAAATATGTCATGATTCCTGGTCATCCATAAATCAGCAGACAAAAGAGGATGGGAAGCATAGGAAACACTTTCTATTTCTGCCATATCCTCTTTTTCACTTAATGAAAAGATTTTTTTGTGTAACCACCTTTAATCTTACTGTGAGCAGGCAATATCATATTAACTGGTAAATTCCCACTTCCTTCAGAAAACTCACTACCACCTAATTATACATTGTAAGTTGAGCATAGGGTCAGCTGGCACCCTATGAATAATTCAGTTTTATTAATTCGTCTATATCAAAGACAATAAATTATGTAATATGTGCAAGTTAATACAGTGGAACTCACTTATGGTGTTGAACATTCAGTTTACCTTTTGGTGTAACTAAATGCATGCCCAAAATAAAACATGGTCCTATAGAAAGATATTCCACTGTGATATGAGGGTTTCAATAGAGGTAGCAACATGTTACCAAAAAAACAAAGACTGGAGGGGGCTCTTGTTAATAAGACTAGAGTAAAATCTTGTATCTTGGGTTTGTTCATTTAATTTTTCATTAAATTCATTTATTCAATAAATTTGTATTGTTGGAATACTGTGTTCTAATCACAGTGAAAAATGTTCGAAAAAATAGTTTAAAAAATAGTGTTAAAAGTTTTACAATTTGATGGAAAAACATGCAAATAAATAGATGATTATAATAAAGTGTGCTATGAGAGATAAAAACGCAAGGTCTAGACATATGACTCTACATGTGCAGAATCCCCCAGTCACACAAAGAGCATATAATTCCCAGGGCATGACTGGCAAAGTGAAAGTAGGCAGTGTGGTAAGAGATGAGAAAGAGATCCTTTGGGGAGCAAATTATTTAGGAAAGATGAATAAAATGGTATTTAGAACCAGGTTGGGGAATTAACCTTTAGAGGCAAAGGAAACATCTCTTCCACTCATAAAGGGTTAAAAATGACTATAGATATACACTGAAACCATTAGATTTATTGGGGACAGGATGTGAGGCGCCCAAGTGTTTTCACACCTCGTAGCCTAAAAGTTCTCTGTAGAAAAGGAGGCAAGATATTTTGATAACTGAGAAATGGCAAGGGATTAGCTAAGATGTTTGAGTATGAAAATGACTATTTGGAAGAGGTATTATGAGAAACGACAACAAGGTGAACAAGTAAAACGATTGCTAATAGAACTGAGTGTCCAGTGAGTATGAAAAAAAGTGTGTAGAAGCATCAATCTATATCGATGTATGACTTCCTCTAGCAAGTCTCAGCATCCTGAGGAGAGGAGGTAGGTGGCTTTATTGAGCAACTTACAAAAATTTTTATGGCGCTTATGTCAAAAAATCATATAAGCCAGAAAAGCAATCCAAACAACCAATTCAAACACTTTGCAAACGTCAAGTAAAGTGTTGATATGACTCAGCACTGAGCCTGGGATTTATAGGAAATAAACTGAAGCAATAGGAATGGGAGAAAAATGAGGGAGGAGTTGAAAATCCAAAGACTTGATGAAGATAAATACTGTATAGTGGGCTTCCCTGGTGGCGCAGTGGTTGGGAGTCCGCCTGCCAATGCAGGGCACACGGGTTCGTGCCCTGGTCCAGGAGGATCCCACGTACCACGGAGCAGCTGGGCCTGTGAGCCGTGGCCGCTGAGCCTGCACCTCCGGAGCCTGTGCTCCGCAACGGGAGAGGCCACAACAGTGACAGGCCCGCATACTGCTAAAAAAATATATATATATATATATAGTGAAAGTAATGAAGTGAGAGGCTGAAATAAATGGAGGCTCCGATCAGAGATTAGTATTTTGAAATTTATTATATTGGAGGTAATAAAAATATAAGTGACGATAAACTCTAACTGAGGCCAGGGGAATGGTTGTCTAAGGGAAGGTGGAAGTTGAGAGAACTGGGATCCAGGATGTCAAACATCCATAAGAATAAGGTGTCTAGTGGTCTAGCCACATACACTTTGAAGTTATTATAGAGGCTGTGATGGTTTGAAATAGAAAAGAAATACTGTGAGCCGTGTGCCCAAGGGCCTCAACGGATGACAATATCAAAGGATGATAAATAGAGGTGAAGCTTCAAAGATAGGAAAGTTTTTGCATGAGCCAAACAGCATTGCTTGGGAAGTAGCAATGAGAGTTAAGGAAGTGCAGATTCCGTCTATGACTAAATGGAGTGGAAATGAATGAAGCATGTCCCTGCAGGAGAAACTGGCAGGCACAGGAAGAGTCAGACTGTGGTGGAGTCCAAATGTTAAAAATTATTTGGATGAGAATTTATGCATGTTTAAAGGGTTGGTCAGACATTGAAAAGTAATCAGGGGGAGGGAAATGCAGAGTAAATTAGGGATGATATTAGAGAAGAGGAAAGTTGATCAAGAAACTTGAATTCTACACGTAGCTGTGAATGGAAAATTATGAAGTATGAAGAGCATTATTCAAAGTGTGGCAATGACGGGGCTGGAAAAAGTAGCAAAGTCCAAATAATGAAATTTAATAGACTGTGTTTATAAGTTTTTACTTTAACCTAAGAACGTCAGGGAGAAATTGAATATTTGGGGCAACAAAATGTCATAGTCCGATTCTTGATTTGAAATATTGTTCTGACTTCAGAGAGACTAGATTGGGGGCAAATAATGCTTGAAGTAGGGAGAACAATTAAGAGGCTCATGTAGCAAACCAAAAGAAAGATGGTGATGGACAGATTTAGAATCACTGAGTGGGATGGAGAAAAGTGGGTCACTATAAGAGATACTTCAGGATTATTTGACAGGATTGTCATGTCAAACTCATGGAGAAGTTGTCAGATGATATGTGAAAAATACTGATGTAAGTGACAGTGATGCAAAGTTTTGTTAAGAATACTAGTTTTGTAGGTTTTATATATGCATTGATGTTCTGAGCCACCAAACTATCCCTCTTGTCACAGAGTATGGAAACCTAAAAACTGTATTCCCCAGAATCCTTTGCCAGCAGGGTCTTATTTTATACTGCAACAGGAAAGTAAAGTTTTGAGATTCAAAAATCAGAAGGGAATATATTTTCCTTCTTTTAGAGGCTTCAAGGAAGTGGGTGAACAGACTATATATATGAAGCTCTCATTGGTTTCCTGGAAAATTCCTTTGATTCTGGATCTTCAGTGCTCCAGGAGTCTGAAATCATTAACAGCGATTTCCTGCAACACTTGCACTTCCTACTTGCATTAAATACAGCAATGTTTCTCCCTGGTCCAAGTTCTGCTAGCTCTTCAGATGTAAGCATCTAATTCCCTCTGTGCCCTCTGAGTTAGAGTCATTTCTGTTTTTTCCCTAATCAAACCCTTAACTGATTAAGAATTTTGTAAAATAAATGGCTCAGTGATGGGAAACTTGAATTGGTTAACTGACTCAGTCTTATTTGAAAACAATAATGAAATAATTACTAAAATAAATGAAATATTAGTAGGCCCCAGCATGCCTGTAGTTGCCTGAAAGGAAATGTTTCTTCAGTGTATGGCTTTGAGAGACCACAGTGATTATTGCAGTAGAACCTAATAGAGGAAATAAAGCCTCTAAGTACTTTGAGATGGCTACTTCTGACTGTGTGGTTAGCTTACAAAACAATTTACAAATTCAGGGCTTTAAATTTTTGGCTTAAGTCAAGACCAAAAACAAACAAAATTAAAAACAAGATTCTATCAATATTACTGCTTTTAAAAACTAATCTAGTGAGGTGGATGGACCTAGAGACTGTCATACAGAGTGAAGTAATTCAGAAAGAGAAAAATAAATACCATATGCTAACACATATATATGGAATCTAAAAAAAAAAATGGTTCTGAAGAACGTAGGGACAGGAAAGGAATAAAGATGCAGAGGTAGACATATAGAATGACTTGAGGACACGGGGAGGGGGAAGGGTAAGCTGGGATGAAGTGAGAGAGCGGCATGGACTTATATATACTACCAAATGTAAAATAGCTAGTGGGAAACAGCCGCATAGCACAGGAAGATCAGCTCTGTGCTTTGTGACCACCTAGAGGGGTGAGATAGGGAGGGTGGGAGGGATACTCAAGAGGGAGGAGATATGGGGATATATGTATAGCTGATTCACTTTGTTATAAAGCAGAAACTAACACACCATTGTAAAGCAAGTATACTCCAATAAAGATGTTAAAAAAAAAAAAAAAAAGCTCTCTAATCCCCTAGAACCTCAGGGTCAATGTTAAAAATAAGACCAAAGTAAACCTTTCAGGGTCCAAAATTACAGTTCATGGATATTCACAGAGTCATTCATAAACTCTGTAGGTCCCTTATATGAAACTCAAAGCACTGAATGAAAGAAAAAATGTGACACAATAATTTAGAATGATGATATTTAGTAAATTCTGGTGACTGTGAATAGTCTGAACCTCAGAACTTCACTGTGTCTTCCTTGGCAACAGAACCATTTCCTTCTCATCTGCCTGAGATCAGTCTCCTCATATTGGAAGACCCTATAATGAGGCAATTTGCTTATTTCAAAGGGTTGCTAATTCTCTTCAAGACCTATCCCCACCAAATTTCAGTGCCTACATACTGACAACAAAGGTTAAATCCCAGTTCATTCTAAAGAAATGGTTTCCTTCCAGCTTACCCTGGAAGGAGGGAACATATAAACCAAAATAATTCTAGTTGTTTTGTCAATTTATAGCAAAAGAAAATTGGAGAGTACTTGTAGGAATGGATTTTGAGGGTGCATACCAGGGAAGAAGAAACATAATAAAATGCAGGGATGTTGATAAACAGAACGTGTCTCTGGTCCACCATATCAGAGTGGGAAGGAGAAGTAGCAAATACCATAACAGACTTGATAAAAATCAAGCTTGGCCTCACAAAAATTCTGAATGCAGAGCCATGCCACTTTGACAAAGTTTTTAAATTTCAAAGCCTTGCCAAAGTGCCCTCCAAAATCAAAGAAAAATTGCTCTGCTTTACTCCCCATACCACTAAAAAGAGACAAGATTTTTTTGTTCTCTTGGGATTCTGCAAACAGATACCACATTTGAGCATGCTGCCCCCAACCATTTACCAGGTAGCCCAAAGCCACAGGATTTGAGTGAGGATGAGAGGAAGCAAATGCTCTGCAGGCAGCAGAGACTTGAGAACAAGATGCTCAGCCAATTAGACCTTGTGAAGCAGAAGATGCAAAGATGCTCAAAGTGTCTATTGCCAATCGGGATGCAATATGCAGTCACTAGTCATTTGAATCAAAACAATGGCCTCTTCCACAAACAAACGTTTTCACTCTGAGCACCAACTGCTGGATTGCTATTATATTTGTACATAGTAACTAATTTTACCTTTTATTCTTCTTGTCTTCCCACATTACTTTATATGTGGTATGTGTATAGTGTTTTTATTTATATTTCTATTTTTTCTTTTAAGTTATAGAATGTAAAGATAGTTTGTACCTGAATAGGAAGTACAACAATCATTACACAGAGATAGATACAATAACTCATGGGAATTTGTGTCTCTCCTCTCCCTCCCCCCACCCACCCCAGGGTGAGGTGTAGGGACAAACAACCTCATTTGTATAAGACTGTTAGACCAGGGAAGAAAGAATATAGCAAAACATCCATCATCATGTTAGAGGGATACATGCTGTTGCTTTTATATTATTATTTTTTTGCTTTTATATTATTTTTAAGAGTTTAAATGTCAATAGAAGTATTTGTTAGATACCAGGAATCCAAGGGGGAGGACTGAATCACATATGGTTGTTGATATTTAACACTACTCCCATTATTCTAAAGGCTTTAGAATCCACAAACTACACTTTCCAGGTTCTTGTCAGCAGAATTCCAGCTTAGATTTTAATAATAAGCGTTTGTGTGAAATTGGGTAGGTAGAAAGCAGAAGTCACTTTTCTCTTCCAGTAGAGGCTAAAATGTATGTACCTAGGCAGTAAGTGTAACCTTCAGAGGGATCCTGACCATCTTCAAATCATTTTCCTCAGTTCAGCAGACAGAAGAGTTCATAGACAGTTCGCACTTTCTGGTTTCCCCAAAGCCAGCAGTGGTTCCTTCTGACCTTTAGTCACCCAGCCCTTTCAATAGTTTTGTTAAGAATCGAATTCCCTATATTAAGTCCTGTCTACTAAAATATCTACATTCCTGACTAAACTCTGACTTACGTAATATAGCAAAATGGAAATAAAAAGTGAACTTTAATCAATTTTAATGAAGAAAGAAAAAAAAGAGTAAAGTTTAACCTAATAATTGTGATATTTGGTTCTGACCTCATCCCTCCAAGTGTATCATGTATACACATTTTTGTTATTCTTTATGATCATTCCCTCAAGGAAGATGTCTCCAAATAACTTTTTTCTTTTATATATATATATAATTTGCTATATATATATAATTTCTTTATATATATATATAACTAGCTAACTCCACATTTGGGATTTTCTGGGATTAAATAAAATGTTACTAAGGCAAGTACTGTAATCAAGTAAGAAACAAACTATTTTTGAGCAACTGCTGTAAACGCTAAAATTTTAATGGTCAGGCAGCTATTAAGAGATATGAAGAGATTGTCCCAAATCATTCAAAGTAATTTTCTGAAACTCAGTTTTCTGATAAGTAACATGAAGATAATAACACCTCATAAAATGTATAAGAAATAAATGAAATAAAATATGAGCAAATCTCATTGTTAACAGTAATTTGCAGTACAATTGATAGTTACTGTTTTTGTTACTACTATAATGTGGATTTATAATATCTTTCTAACATTTTAATCATTATTTAAACAGATGTGGTGATTTCTTCACGATAAATCTGCCATAATTAAAAGAAAAATAAAGAAGATTTATTTAGCATTCTTTCTGGGAAAATAAAGAAGATTTATTTAACATTCTTTCTGCTAAATTTATTTAGCATTAAAGGAATTCTACTAATACCACTGCTGGCAAATAGGAGGTTTCTGAAAATGTATTCTAAATTGGTTTCCCAGCTGTTCACATCACCACAGCCACTACAAGATGCAAATGACTGCCACTTTGGTCTCTTTTTCCCTCCACCTGGCCCTCATGTAAAGGCCAACTGAATAAACCAACTGATTATGGCTGGTGAGAAAACTAATAATTATGCTAAATGTCCTCACAATACATTGATGACCACTAATCTCAAATGGGCCCCTGACGTTGCTGAACTTTCACTTTACACTTCTCTAAGCTATTTACTCTCTTCGTTGGCTTTTCACACCTTTCCCTCTCTCTTGAAATTTTGACACCATCTCATTCATTCTAGAAAGCTCAGATCCTATTTAGTGTAAAAAGTTTTTCTAAATCTAAAAATAATTTCCATCAACTTGCACCATATCTACACTCATATGCTTTGAATACCTGCTTTCTGCTGTCCCTTTTCCATTTATGAAATTGATTGTCCATATCCCTAAGGGAAGCCTCCCCAATTTCTGTACTAGATACTATCTCTTTTGGCCCTTTTAATGGCTGGAGCCCAGTAACTCCCTAAAATTGCAATGTATCTTTCTCTGTTGGATCATTCATAAGACTGTACAAACATGCTCTTTTTTTCTTCCATGTTCAGAAAACATTTCCAATCCCGATTCAGTCTGAAGTTACTGTACCATTTCTCTGCTCCTCTGTAAACTCCTCATGAGAACTGGCAATGCTAGCTATCTTCTGGTCCTCTCTTTTTATTCTATCTTAAATGTCCTTTAAGGAGTCCTTGCCTGCAGCCATGCCATCAAAACGTATGTTGTCATGACCCTGATGCCTTAAATTTGTTAAATCCAAGGATTAATTCTCAATCCCCCTACAATTTCAATACACTTGACTAAGTCCTCACTTCCACAACTCATCACTTGGATTCTAAGGCTTCATCTTCTGTAGGTTTTCATTCAATCACACTCACCTCCTTTTTTGGTTCCTTCTCATCTTTTCAACCTCTTAATATTGGGTCTTGGCCTTGGACGGTGTATGAGTTTAGTAGGGCAGCTGTAACGAAGCACCAGGAACTGGGTGGCTTAAACAAGAAATATATTTCCTAACAGTTTTGGAGGTTTGAGATCAGGTTGCCAGTGCGTTGGTTCCTTCCAAGGGCTATGAAGGAGAATCTGTCCTATGTCTCTGTCCTAGCTTCTGATGGTTTGCTGGCAATCTGGCGTTCCTTGGTTTGTGGACCTATCACCTCATCTCTGCTTTCATCTTCGTATGGCATTCTTCCTGTGTCACGTTTATGTCCAAATGTCTCCTTTTTATAGGGACACAGGTCATATTGGATTGGGGCCCACCCTACTCTAGTATGACCCCACCTTAATTAATTACATCTGCACTGACCATATTTCCAAATAACATCACAATCTTAGGTATTTCAACATATAAATGTTTTGAGGGGACATAATTCAACCCAAGAGAAATGATTTCTTGAACACATATTTTAGACAGCTCATCTAGATTTATAATTTACATTGTGTCTATGCACTAAAGACTCTCTAATTTATACCCTAGGCTAGACTTCTCTGAATTCCATACTCATATATCCAAATATACTTTCAATATTTCTGCTTTGATATATAACAGGCATCTCAAACATAGCAGTCTTGTAAAATGAACTCTCATATAACCTCAAACCAGGACAATAACATAGACCATGATGAGCACTCCAAAAGCCTCCCACGTGTCTGACAAGTATTCCCAATCGTTAATCTCTCCCTTCTCCAGGAGTAAATAATACTCTGACTTTAATGGCATTCACACCTTTGTTTTTTAAATTATGATTATCTAAACAATATAATCTAATATTACTATTTTTGAACTCACGTATGGCTGTGTCTTGCTTCTTTCATTCAAAATTATATCTTTAAGATTTTTTTCAAGTTATTGCCTTTCACTGTGTTTTATTCATTGTGAAATAGTATTTCATAGCAAGATTATCTCATGATTTGTTTGTCTTCATATTTCAGCCTTTATAAACATCAAAGTTGTTCTATCCAAATTTGGTCAGGAAAATGGAAGTCACTTTCTATATTCTATATTTGAGGGGTTTATATTTCAAAACCTGCTTTTCATTGTATCAAAAGTAGCAGAAATTAAGAAATTGAAAAAGCCACCCAAACAACCACCCCCCTAGGATCCTTATGTTAATAGCTGGTTAGAAGAAACTCAGGATATTTAAATATGAACTTGAGTAATAAAACCACAGGCTTGTGAACACAATTATATAAGGAAAACAGCCTAGAAATGAGAAATGAAACATTTGGCAGACAAAATAACTTCAGAAAAATATTACCTCAAAGCAGAAGAAATATAACAAAACAGTGTTATTCAGTGTGGTGTATATACATTGCATTAATGGCCCTAAATAATGTCCCCTCCTATTCTGGCTCTAAGCCTTGTCATGTGACTTGCTTTAACCAATGAGATATTAAAAATATGGTGTCAGCAGAGGCTTGACAAAACTCTTGTGCCCTTCTGATTGCTCGTTATCCTTTTGCCCTTGCTATGAGAACAAGCTCGTGATAGCCTACTGAATAATGAGAAACCACATAAGCAGATATTAAGACATCTTAGCTGAGCCATAACAGACCTGCTAACCCCAGTCTACCTGCCAGCATGACAAAGACAAAAATGTGAACCTAGTTAAGATGATCTCAACCTGGCCCAAAAAGTAGAACTGAACTATTGGCCCATAGATTTGTTTTAAACTGCTAAGCTTTGGAATGGTTTGCTATACTGTATAATTGTTGCAATAAATAACTGCTATTAGCACCATGAAAAAGAAGTGCAGAAACTGAGAAAAGAGGATATGAAACAAGAAGATGTGAAATGGAAAGGCAGAAAATAAATTGGAAAAAATGACAACAATCTTTTCATAAATGAACACATAATTATGAGATGTATAGAAGAGATTGTATATGATCAAAAGTGCATTAAGGGCTTCCCTGGTGGTGCAGTGGTTGAAAGTCCGCCTGCTGATGCAGGGGACGCAGGTTCGTGCCCTGGTCCGGGAGGATCCCACGTGCCATGGAGCGGCTGGGCTCTTGAGCCATGGCTGCTGAGCCTGCATGTCTGGAGCCTGTGCTCCGCAACGGGAGAGGCCGCAGCAGTGAGAGGCCCGTGTAACGCAAAAAAAAAAAAAAAAGTGCATTATGAGAAATAGACAACAGATAAGAGAAAAATACGGGGGAAATCAACAGAAATTGAGAAGAGATCTAAAAAATGGATGAGAGAAAACATGAAAGACAGGCAATGGATCTCTAATATACATATATGTAATGCTCTGAAATTTAAAAAATATTAGTTAATTTAAAATATTTTCTAATCATCTTTTATATTAGTAGGTTTCCCTGTTTTTCAGGCATGAATTTATTTATGATAATTGGGTTTCCCAATTATGAAGCTTTATATCTCTTATAAGTTCTGGAAAAAACACCAGCCATTGCATCTATAAATATTGCCCTCATCTTACAACTTCTCTGTTTCTTTCTGAAACTTAGTTTGCATATATGATAGATGTTCTCATTCCATCCCCCATGAATCTTACCCTTCTTTTGTATTTTCCATCTCTTTGTTCCCCTGTACTGAAATTTCTTCATATCTGCTTTTCATTTTATTAAGTTTTCCCCTCAGCTATTTCCAAACTTCTTTTTAAAATACCCATAGAATTCTTGGAAATGGCAGAGTAGGGAACTCTAAGGGTCTATTCCTCCACAGAAACAAGGAAAACCTGGCAAAAATGGTCACAATCAGTTTTATTAGAACTCAAAGGTTGACAGCAACCAAGTGAACTCTCAATCAACAAAAAGGCAACTGAAACACATAGGAGAGATGTGTGGCATTTTAACTTACCCTTGTCTTATCTACCCTCCCCGGTTCATTGGTGGTCCGCGGGTTCCTGGTTGTAGAAGTAACAGAGCTGACTTTGTCCTCAAGAAGTTCTGGTTGTCTTTTTTTGGCTAGCCCAGAGGACTAACTCAAAACTATTGCCTTTATTTTCACTAACTCTGAATCAATCAGGGTGGAAAATCAGCAATTCTGAGGACATTCCATGAAAACATTGAAAGGCAAAGGAATAAGGCATTGCCACCTTGGGCAAAAGATAATGGTTGAGTCACACAATAAACATACTGAAAGTCTGGGAAGAAAAGCTGGGGAGTGTGATACTTTAGAGAATAAGAGTTTTGAAAAGCTCCCATGCATGCTGAGAAGTATAGGTTTATATTCAGGCCAAATGCAGGACACATGCTCAGAAAATGCTAATCATTAATCTCTGGCTGACTTTTTTTAAACTGTCTTTACCATTTTTAAGAGTGTACTTCAATATAGTTAAGCGCATTCAGTGTTGTGCCACCAGTCTTCAGAACACTATTCTTGGAAAACTGAAACTCCATGCCCATTAAACAACAACTCACCATTTCTTCTACCTCCAAGCCACTGGTAACCACCATTCTGCATTGTTTCTATGAAACGGAATACTTTAATACCTCATATAAGTGTAATCATACAGCATTTGTATTTTGGGACTGGCTTATTTCACTTACCAAACTGTCCTAAAGATTATGTTGTAGCATATGTCAGAACTTCCTTCTTTTTTTAAGGTTGAATAATATTCCATTGTATGTATATATCACATTTTCTTTATCTGTGTGTTGATATTTGGTTGCTTCTACCTTTTGTATATTGTGAATAATACTGCTATGAACATGAGTATGCAAATATCTCTCTGAAATCCTGCTTTCAATTCTTTCATAAATATACCCAGAAGTGGAATTGCTGAATCCTGAATCATTTGTTAACCCTAGTTTTAATTATTTGAAGAATGATTATACTGTTTTCCATGGCAGCTACACCATTTTACAGTGCACAGGAGTGAAAATTTTTCCAGTGCTTACTTATTATTTATTTATTTTTTATAATAGCCATCTTGATGGGTGTGAAGTGATAGTTCACTGTGGCTTTGGTTTGCATGTCTCAAATGACTAGTGATATGACCATATTTTTATATGCTGTGAGCCATTTATGTATCACCTTTGGAGAAATCATTATTCAAGTCCTTTGTCCATTTTTAAATTGCATTATTTATTTTGTAGTTGAGTTTTAGAAGTTCTTTGTATATTCTGGATATTAATCTCCTATCCAATATGTGATTTTCAAATATTTTCTCCCATTCCATAGATTGCCTTTTTAGTCTGTTGATTTTGGCCCTTTGATGCACAGAAGTTTAAAATTGTGTAGTCCCATTTGTCTATTTTTGCTTTTGTTGCCTGTGCTTTTGGTGTTATAACCAAAAACTCATAGTCAACTCCTTATGTTTTCTTCTAGGAGTTTTATAATTTTAGGTCTAATATTTGTCTCTAATTAATTTTGATTTAAATTTTGATTTGGGTGGAAGATAACATTCTAACTTTATTCCTTTAAAAAATATTACAGTTTTCCCAGCATCATTTGTTAAAGAGATAGTCCTTTCTCCATTGAGTGTTGTTGGTATGTTTTTGAAAATTATTTGACCATAGAGAAGGTTTATTTCTGGGCTCTCCATTCCGTTCCATTGGTCTATATGTCTGTCTTTATGACAGTACCACACTGTTTTGATTACTGTAGCTTTGGAGTATGTTATGAAATCAGGACAAGTGAGTTCTCCAACTTATTCTTCTTTTTCATGATTGTTCTGGCTATTCAGGGTCTCTTGAAATTCTATATAATTTTAGGATAGGTTTTCCTATTTATGGAAAAATGCCATTAGGATTTTTATAGGGATTGCATTGAATCTGTAGATTGCTTTGAGTAGTACTGACACCTTAAAAATATAGTCTTCCAATTCAAGAACATGAGTTATCTTTCCATTTTTTTGTGTGTCTTTTAAAGTTTCTTTTAGCAATGTTTTGTAGTTTTCAGTGTGCAAGTCTTTTCCCCCCTGGTTAATTTCATTGCTAAGTATTTTATTCTTTTTAATGCATTATTATGGAATTGTTTTTGTAATTTGCTTTTCAGATTGTTCATTGTTAGTTTATAAAATGCAATTGATTTTTGCATGTTGATTTTGTGTCCTGCTACTTTACTGAATTTGTTTATTAGTTCTAACAGTTTTGTTTTTCCACCTATAAGATCATGTCATCCAAACGTCCAACAGGTACATAAAAGAATGTTCAACATCACTAATCATCAGGGAAATGCAAATCAAAACTATAATGAGACATCACTTCACATTTGCTAGAACAGCTGTCATCAAGAAGACAAGAGATAACAAGTATTAGCAAAAATGTGTAGAAAAGGGAACCCTTGTACATTGTTGGTGGGACTGTAGATTGGTTCTGCCACTATGTGAAACAGTATGTAGGTTCCTCAAAAAATAAAAAAATAGAACTATTATATGATCCAGCAATGCCATTTCTGGTTATATACCCAAAGGAAATGAAAACAAGATATTGAAAAATTATATGCACTCCCATGTTTAGTGCAGCATTATTCACAGTAACCAAGATATGGAAACAACCTATGTACCAGTCAATCAGTGAATGAATGAATAAAGAAAATATGGTATGTGTGTGTATGTGTATATATATATATATACACATACACACACATACCTAGGAATATTATTCAGCCATGAGAAAAACGGATATCCTGCCATTTGGAGCAACATGGATGGGACTTGAGGACATTATGTTAAGTGAGACATCAGACAGAGAAAGACAAATACTTGATGGCATCACTTATATGTGGAATCTAAAAAAGCTGAATTCATAAAAACAGAGTAATATGGGGGTTACCAGGGACTAGAGGGTGGGGGGAGTAAGGAAGACGATGGTTAAGTGTACAAGCATGCAAGTAATAAGTAAATAATAAATAAGCCCTGGAGATCTAATGCACAGTATAGTGATTGTAGACAACAATACTGTATTATAAACATCTAACTTGCTAAGAGATTAAATCTTAATTAGTCCCAGCACAAACACAAACAAAATAATGATAATTATGTAACATAATAGAGGTGTTAGTAACACTACAATGGCAATCATATTGCAGTATATAAATGTATCAGATCAACATGTTGTACACCTCAAAGCTGATTTGTCATCAGAAACCATGGAGACTAGAAGGAAGGGAATGACATATTTAAAGTGCTGAAAGAAACAAAAGATGTCAACTGAGAATTCTATATTTGGAAGAACCATTCATAAGAATGAGGAGAAATTAAGATATTCCCAGATAAACAAAAGCTGAGGGATACTGTCAATAGTAGATCTGTGCTACAACAAATGTTAGTCTTTCACACTGAAATAAAATGATACTAGAGAGTAACTTGAAGCTATATAATGAAACAAATAATTCTAGTCAAGGTGACTACATAGATAAATATAAAATCCAGTATTTTTATATTTTTGTTTTGTATCCTCTTTTTTCCCTATATGTTTTAAATGACAAATGCATAAAAGTGTAATTATACATTTACATTAATGGGTACATGATGTATAACAAAAATAACAACTTAAAGTAGGAGGGAAAGACCAGTATAGGAGCAGTTTTTGTATACCATTGAAATTAAGTTGTTATTAATTCAAAATATTGTTATGAACTTAAGATGTTAAATGTAATCTCCAGGATAGCTACTAATAAAATAAATAAAATATACCCATAAAAGGAAATGAGAAGGGAATTAAAATGGCACATATTACAAAAAATAAATGAAATAATAAATCTGTAATGGGAGATTTGAGAACAAAAGAGATATCAGACAGAGAAAACATATAGCAAGATGACAGAAGTAATTTATTCTAAATCAGTAATTGTTTGGGGGGTAAATTGGTTAAACTCTCCAATTTAAGAGCAGATATTAGCAAAATGTATTTTAAAAAATGCTTCAACCATATGCTGTTTACAAGACACTCACTTTAGATCCGAAGGCACATAAATCGAAAGTGAAAAGATGGCAACAGATTTTCCATGAAAATAGCAACTGAAAGAAAGCAGAGGTGGCCATACTTAATAACAGAAAAAAATAGATTTTAAGATAAAAATCATCACAAGAGACAAAGAAAACATTATATAATGATGACAGGGTCAATTCAACAGAAATATATATACATATATATCATCAGACCTACCTAATATATAGAGCAAATATTTACAGAATAGAGAAAGAAGTAGACAGCAGCACAATAATAATGAGACAATTCCCCACTTTCAGTAATAGAACAAGCAGACCAAAAATCACTAAGGAACAACACTGTATGACAACACTAATGGACATATACAGAACATTCCACCTGACAACAGCAGAATACACATTTTTCCTAAGTGCACATGGAACATTCTCCAGGATAGGCCACATGTTAGGCCACAAAGTAAGTCTCAGTAAAGAAGACAAACTATGCAAAATATCTTTTCTTATTGCAGTGGAATGAAACTAGAAATTAATAGCTGAGGAAAATTGGACAGTCCCCAAATATGTGGAAATTAAACAAAATCTCTTAAACAACCAAGAGGTAAAAATAAACTTCAAGGGAAATTAGAAAATAACATGAAGCAAATAAAAAAGAAGTTCAAGCTAAATGCAAAGCTTTCGAAGGAAGAAAATAATGAAATTAGTGTGAAGATAAATGAATTAAGAGAATAGAAAAATTATGGAGAAAAATCAATGAAAGCAAAAATGGGTTCTTTGAAAAGATTACCAAAATTGAAAATTATTTTCCAGATTAAGAAAAAGAGAAAGCAGACTAAAATTACTTAATCAGGGCTTCCCTGGTGGCGCAATGGTTGAGAGTCCGCCTACCGATGCGGGGCACACGGGTTCATGCCCTGGTCCCGGAGGATCCCGCGTGCCGCGGAGCGGCTGGGCCCGTGAGCCATGGCGGCTGAGCCTGCGCGTCCGGAGCCTGTGCTCCACAACGGGAGAGGCCACAACAGTGAGAGGCCTGCGTACCGCAAAAAAAAAAAAAAAAAAAAAAAAAAAATTATAAAATTACTTAATTAGAAATGAAAGTTGAGACATTGCTACAAACCTTACAAAATATTAAGTATTATAAGAGAATACTATGAACACCGGGATGCCAATACATAGGATAACCTCGATAAAGTGCCAAATTTTTAGAAGTACACAAACTCATAAAGCTGGCTCAAGAAGGAATAAAAAGTCTGAATAGAACTCTTAACAAGTAAAGACACTGAACCAGTAATCAAACACCTTTTAACAAAAGAAAATCCACGACCAGATGACCTGTGATAGCCAATTCTACTGAACATCTAAAGAAGAATAAACACTTCTCAAATTCTTTTAAAAAGTTAAATAAAAGAGGAAGGAACACTTCCCTGATTAATGGATACAGGGTTTCCTTTGGGGATGACAAACAAGATATCTGGAACAACCTATTGGTGATGGTGGTACAACATTGTAAATGTACTTAATGTCACCAGGTGGTACTTTAAATTGGTTGAAATGGTAAAGTTTATGTTAAGTGCATTTTATTACACACACATATACAAACATAAAAGCCTTAGAGCTTTACATTTTAATTATTATATTATTTTCATTTCTGAGGTTAATATTTGGACATTTTAAACTGTGAATAATCGATTTTTATGCTCTTTTTCCTTTCCATATTTTAGATTCCCTCTTTTATTTTTAATGCATTAAATACCCATATTTTCCATTCTATAGATGATAATTCCAATATCTAAGGCACTTTTATTTGATCTGGCTGCATATTATATTAACTATCATTTATATTGCTTTATTGCCTCATTTGCTTTGTGATTACTTTTATTGGGAATTCACTGTATTTGTGGGAAATCCTTGTGACCAAGACTGAAGTTTAGTTTCTTCAGAGGGCATTTGCATTTGTCCCTGCAACAGTGGCAACACATGATCGCCTCATGGGATACTTTAAACCTTATTCTCCTGGGGTTGTCAGCCCACATAGGTAATATGAATTTGAACCACAAAACCACATGAGCACCAACTTGTGGTTAAGAATTCTGAAATCCAAAGCTGAGATAGATAAGCTTCAATCATTCTATCTTCGCAAATGACTACTTTTCTGCTTTACTTATTTTTCCAGGTTCACTCCCAGCTTTATGTGTGATCCCTGATTTGATCTTTCACTTTGTGTGGGCTCTGGGCAAACAAGTGTTATTAAAATCAAAGCTCTATATTAAGGGATGTACACCTTTTCCCAGGGAAGCCATGGACTTGACTTCACTTATTACTGTGGATTTATGCTTTCTATTTGCTTTCTGCCTCTAAGGATTACTCTGATTTTATTGCTAGCTCAGACATGCATTTTAAACTCTTCTTTAAAAAATATATTCAACATTTTCTGGCATTTTTGGAGTAGGATGTTTTGGGTATCTCTTCTGACATATTGCTAGATATGATATAGTCTCATCTTGTTTTTGTCAGGGCCTAGCCCTGTATCACTGTCCAAATTATCCTAATGATAAATGAATCCACCAATTCTCCTTGCAGTCTATCTGTGTCATCGTTAGTGCTTTCACCAAGTATTTCCAGTTCTTTAACTTTCATGTACAGGGTTGGATTGCCTGCCGTCAGTTTGAAGTTAGAGTTTGCCACGTAGCTTTATTTGGCCATTGAAATGTGAGTGAAAGTGAAATGTGTAACTTCTGCCCAGAAAATTTCAGAGACAGTGAGTGATTCTGCACATCCCACTCCTGCTCCTCAGGTCGAGTACAGGTCAAGATAAAGCCTTTTTCTGGATGGGTCCCTGAGGGATTATGATGACCAGGGACAGTCCCTCCCCATGTGGACCTGCATTAGAAGTGCAGGCTGTATAAGTTATTGTTTCATTGTCTTTTTGTGTGTGTGTGTGCAGTATGTGGGCCTCTCACTGTTGCGGCCTCTCCCGCTGCGGAGCACAGGGTCCGGACGCGCAGGCTCAGCGGCCATGGCTCACGGGCCCAGCCGCTCCGCGGCATGTGGGATCTTCCCGGACCAGGGCACGAACCCGTGTTCCCTGCATCGGCAGGCAGACTCTCAACCACTGCGCCACCAGGGAAGCCCTGTTTCATTGTCTTGAGCCACTGAGGTTTGGGGAAGTTTTTGGTACCATAGCATATTTTAGCCATACTGTTGGCTCTACAGTCAAATACCATTACCTTTTTAGCTCAATCCAGTACCTACTGCTTCATGGTGACTTCCCTGATGTTTCTCAAAAAATAGTCACTCCTAGCTCTGTACTATACTGATAAAAATAACAATAAAAATGACTAATTGTTTACTATTAGCAAGTTGCTGTGTTAAGACTTTCACATTAACTCACGTAATATCACCACAGAATTGTGAAGATGTATATTATCCCTATTTTACAAGTGAGAAATATAAGGCTTTACGAAATTGAGGAACACGCATATTGCTCATGTGATCTCTGTCATAATTTTTACCGAGATTACAGTTATTGGTTTATTCATGTCTTATCCCAGTTAAAATTAGAACATCTATTAACTTCATAACCACCAGTCCCAGCCCCGTGGGATGCATACAGGAGGTGCTCAATTCTTAATTTTTTTTTTTTCTAATTAAAAAAATACACTGAAGGGCTTCCCTGGTGCCGCAGTGGTTGAGAGTCCGCCTGCCGATGCAGGGGACACGGGTTCGTGCCACGGTCTGGAAGGATCCCACATGCTGCGGGGCCTCTGGGCCCGTGAGCCATGGCCGCTGGGCCTGCGCGTCCGGAGCCTGTGCTCCGCAACGGGAGAGGCCGCGGCAGTGAGAGGCCCGCGTACCGCAAAGAAAAAAAAAAAAAAAAACACTGAAAATTTAAAGATGAAAGAAAATATAATTGATAATATAACAAATATGGTTACGTTTACCCCTCTGAGAAGGTCTTAAAAGGGATTTGGTTTATTTCTTTATACTTTTTCTATGCATGTAAAATTTGTAGATTGTTGTCAGAATATTCTGTGTGCCCATTTGTAGATTGAATTTCATGTTTAAATACAAATATTAAGCATTCCATGCTCTTGAAATCTATATTAATGACTAAATAAAATGCAATCATATGGGTAAATCCACAATTTACTTCACATTTCCTGTGATATTATTAATTTCATCCATTCTTTAATTAAAAAATATTTATTGAGCTTCTCTTATATTCCATGTACTTTTCCAGACATTGGACACAGGGCAAAAACAAAAAAATCCCTGCTATCCCTGCTCTCATGGTACTTGTTTTCTAGTGGCAGGAAATAGATAAAAGATCAATAAATATATAACCTAATATAATCACTGAGAAGAAATAAAGTGGGGTAAAATGAAAGAGAATGATGGATAATTCTATATTTTAGTAAGTTTGGTCAGGGATGCTTTTTGATGAGGTGATAATGTTTCGGGCAAGGGTGGAATGAAGCGAGGGGTAAAACCATCTGGTTATTTGAGGGAAGAGAGTTCCAGGCAGATGGAACAGCAAATGCAAAGTAAAGTCCTGATGCAAGTGCTGGGCACCTCAAGAGGCACCAAGGAGACAGGACGGCTTGAGGAATCCAGTGAATAAGGAAACGATCATTAGGGATCAGATCAAGGAGGAGGCATCAGGGGCCCAGATCTTATTAGCCACGGTGGTTTCTGAATTTTACTTCGTGTTTATAGGGGAGTAATTGAATTATTTTGATCATAAAAATGTTATGATTTTATATATATATATATATATTTTTTTTTTTTTTTTTTTTTTTTTTTTTGCGGTACGCAGGCCTCTCACTATTGTGGCCTCTCCCGTTGTGGAGCACAGGCTCCGGACACGCAGGCTCAGCGGCCGTGGCTTACGGGCCCAGCTGCTCCACGGCATTGTGGGATCTTCCTGGACCGGGGCACGAACCCGTGTCCCCTGCATCGGCAGGCGGACTCTCAACCACTGCGCCACCAGGGAAGCCCTAGGTATATATTTTAACAGGATTTCTCTGGTTGCTTTATAGACACTCTCTGAGGTGGAGGAATCAAAAGTGTAAGCAGGGAGAACAGTTAGAGGCTATTGCAGGGTTCAGGCAAGAGAGGAGTGTGGCTCAAAGCAGAGTGGTAGTGGTTTAGGTGGTAAGATGTAGATGGTTTGATCATTTGGGATGTACTTTGAAGGTAAAATCAGTATGATTTCCTGGTAGATTATATGTCAGGTATGAGAGAAAGAGTTAAGGCTGATCCCTAGCCCTTATGTGGCTTGTAATACACAATAAGATTTCCAAATTATCTATAATAAATTACACCTCAGTGGATGCCTTGTGCATAATTGTCTATATCCCTTGGAGATATCCCTTATCCTTAAAATATTCCCCTAGAAGGGGATAGGTATATCATGGGGGAATTTTAAAGAAATCACTTGTAAAATCATTGGCACACAATATCTTTTGTGGAGGCATCTTTTTGTTCACATTTACTTTTGGTTCCATATTTATTTGTTTGTGTGTACTTTTTGATTTGGATGTTTTTCTCATTCATTCATTGTCATATGTGTGTGTCCATGTGGATATGGATGTGCAAACACAAGTATACGTCTGTAAAGCTATGGACTTGCAATTATTATATTTTCAGACAAGTTTAAAATATGTTCTCATACAGTTTTCAGGCCATCTCTTCTTTCTAAGGCATGTGTATTTTTATTTTGATTTCCTCATTGGTCCATTTATCAGGAATAATGTTTAAAAATCTCTAGTAGTTATGTTGTTTTATAATTTTCTTATTAACTGGTTGTACTGAAAATTCAGAGATGTGGTCTGTATAGTTTCATAGGTATATCCTTTCTGTCTGTCTTGTCTATTTTATTTTCCAAACACTCTGTTAGCCATAGTGATCTAAGTTCAGTGTTAAAATATATGAACTCTAATTTTCCATCAAATATTAATTGCTGCTTTAGGCTTATAAGGTAACAGCTAGAAGGGTCATTCCAGGCAAATGAGTCCTGCTTATTTTGAACTCAAATCTGTCATCTCCCAGCTGGAAAAATTCCCTATTACTCATGTTATCTGTGATAAGTCCTTTCTTACTTACTAGAAAAAAACCCTTAAGATCTCTCTTCCATGCTCATTATTTCCTGGGTCTCCATCCTGGATTTATTTTGGCTTTAACATGTGGAGAAAGGCCTTGGAGGAATGGGAAACAATTCTTCCAAACAAATAGAAACCTCTTTCCAATTAGAAAAAGAAAGAATCTCCTTCCTGTTACGACACAACAGAATAAGATCCAAGAGAAAATAAGGCAAAATTAACTAAAGAGCTGGAGCAAAACAGAAACAACCACAGTTATGACATGTGTTCTCCATGTGAGAAAAAAGTCACCATTTTGCTTTTTCCCGTGAAGATTACATCATCCAGGGCCATGACCCAGAAGTCTGCCCTTGATCTGAATCCCCATTCACAAGAGTGGAATGATGGCCTTAATGGTGATCATGGAGGACAGAAACCTTTGAACCCCTTCCATATGTTTTACTGTGATAGAAAAATTATTTAATTCTTTCACCTTCCTCTTTCTTGCTAAATGTCTATTTCACAGAGTGGCATTTCTCCATATTATTCTGAGAGGGCACTATCTACTCACTCACAAAACCACTGCAAAGAATGCCAGGTGGCTTCATCTGTTAACGCATTTTGGAAGGTACTTGCTTGTTGAACATTTCCACTCAGGGAAGAACAGCTACTATACGAGCTTATCCTATTACAGTGTTACTCTTGGGATCATCAGCCCAAGAGTGGTGGGTTTCTGCTTTTTGTTCCTACCAACGCTGGGAGGAGTCTCTGTTTGGCTTTTTCCATGTGGAAGACATCACACCTAGACAAAGCCCTGCTGCTATGTTGGATTTCTGCTTCATGTGTCCACTAACCCCCGGGTTATAACATGATCTTCTCCACTTACAGTGAAAAATATAACTAATTATGCCTGCAAGACTAGTGAAAGGATTTCCAGAACAGATGGTATTTGAACTGGCTTTTTGCAGAATGAATTGCAATCTGCTATATGGAGAAGGGCAAGGGAAGTATTTTCAGGTTATAGGGAAAACATCTGCAAAAGCTGGATTCGGAACTAGATATTTCCATATTCAAAGCATATGCAATGGTACCTCTGGGATGCTGAATTTCTATGACTTTCCAAAGAAGAATTTACATGCCTTTTCAAAAACGTTTTGAAACGTTTTTGAAACGTATGGCAGTGTCAAAATAAGTTTACATGATTGGATTTTGGGGGGTGATAATTGTGGTATACTAGTCATGGGATTAATCAGCAAGCTTTCTGTCAACTACTCTATATCTCCCCACGATCAACAGAATCCACTCAGACTGATCAAAACACTAGGAGTGGGCTTCCCTGGTGGCGCAGTGGTTGGGAGTCCGCCTGCCGATGCAGGGGACGCGGGTTCGTGCCCCGGTCCGGGAGGATCCCACATGCCGCGGAGCGGCTGGGCCCGTGAGGCATACAAACTCAGGCAGTCCAGCTCCAGAATCAACATTCTTAACCACTACACTCTTCTGAGAGGTGCTGCAGAAGAAGAGAGAAAATTCTCTGAGTGGGAATGATCAGTGCTCAGCAACCAATTAGATGCAGTGAGAGAAGCAGAAGAAATACTGAGGATAAATTGCAAATCCGTTTAATTGGGAGATGAAAGAATACAGGAGAATATTGTTTGACTATGTTAATTTTTCAATTATTTTTTTATTTATTTTTTATTGGAGTATAATTGCTTTACAATGGTGTGTTAGTTTCTGCTTTACAACAAAATGAATCAGTCATATATACACATATGTTCCCACATCTCTTCCCTCTTGCGTCTCCCTCCCTCCCACCCTCCCTATCCCACCCCTCCAGGTGGTCACAAAGCACCGAGCTGATCTCCCTGTGCTATGCGGCTGCTTCCCACTAGCTATCTACCTTAAGTTTGGTAGTGTATATATGTCCATGCCTCTCTCCCGCTTTGTCACAGCTTACGCTTCCCCCTCCCCATATCCTCAAGTCCATTCTCTAGTAGGTCTGTGTCTTTTTTCCTGTTTTACCCCTAGGTTCTTCATGACATTTTTTTTTTTCTTAAATTCCATATATATGTGTTAGCATACGGTATTTGTCTCTCTCTTTCTGACTTCCTTCACTCTGTATGACAGACTCTAGGTCTATCCACCTCATTACAAATAGCTCAATTTCGTTTCTTTTTATGGCTGAGTAATATTCCATTGTATATATGTGCCACATCTTCTTTATCCATTCATCCAATGATGGACACTTAGGTTGTTTCCATCTCTGGGCTATTGTAAATAGAGCTGCAAGGAACATTTTGGTACATGACTCTTTTTGAATTATGGTTTTCTCAGGGTATATGCCCAGTAGTGGGATTCCTGGGTCATATGGTAGTTCTATTTTTAGTTTTTTAAGGAATCTCCATACTGTTCTCCATAGTGGCTGTATCAATTTACATTACCACTGACAGTGCAAGAGGGTTCCCTTTTCTCCACACCCTCTCCAGCATTTATTGTTTCTAGATTTTTTGATGATGGCCATTCTGACTGGTGTGAGATGATATCCCATTGTAGTTTTGATTTGCATTTCTCTAATGATTAGTGATGTTGAGCATTCTTTCATGTTTTTGTTGGCAGTCTGTATATCTTCTTTGGAGAAATGTCTGTTTAGTTTCAATTGTTTTATAAACAGTTTTGTATGAATTTCAAAGTAGGTTTCTCATAGACAGAAGTAATTACTTAGGCCTTGTTAGAGAGTTCCTAGCCAGAGATACTATCTTAAGATCATTTTAGTCTATCAGTGCTTCTCAAAACCCATATACAAATGAATCATCTCGGGATCTTATTGATTATCAGATTATCATTCAGTAGGTCAGGGGTAGGGGCTGAGGTTCTGCTTTTTTTTTTTTTTTTTGCTCTACGCGGGTGTCTCACTGTTGTGGCCTCTCCCATTGTGGAGCACAGGCTCCGGACGCACAGGCTCAGCGGCCATGGCTCACGGGCCCAGCCGCTCTGCGGCATGTGGGACCTTCCCGGACCGGGGCACGAACCTGTGCCCCCTGCATCGGCCGGCAGGCGGACTCTCAACCACTGTGCCACCAGGCGGACTCTCAACCACTGTTCTGCATTTTTAACCAGCTCCTGGGCTGGGCTGGATTCTCAGATTTGTGACCTGTGCAGTTACACAAAGGCTTCACACTTAATTTAATGCTCTGCTGTCAGCATTTTAAGTTTCTTAGTAATTTATTAGCAAAGGGCCCCACACTTTTATTTTGCTTTGGGCCTTACCATCATGTAGCTTGCTCCCAGGGAATGCTGCTGCCGGTGGGCTGTGAACCACACTTGGAGTTGAAAATTTCTAGTGCAGGAGTTTGCAAACTGTGGTTCACTGGGCAGATTTAGCCAGCTGCCTGTTTTTTGTAAAGTTTTATTGAAACATAGCCACACTCATTTACTTATATGTTGCATATGGCTGTTTTTGAGCTACAACATGAGTTGAGTAGCTGTGACTTACAGAAGAGAGGGCTGTCAAAATCTAAAATATTTACTATCTGGTCCTTTACAGAAAGTTTTCTGACCTCTGGCCTAGTAGTTGTTAATAGAGGCTATAGGATCAGGAATAGCATATTAAACAAATAGTTTTCTAATACTTTAGAATAATTGGCTTAAATTTTTTTTTTAAACACAGCATTTTTAACATATTTAACTCAATTTCTCTCATAACACCCCTTGAGGTAGATGTTATATTCTTAACTGTGTATGTTAAAGACTGGGGTCCAGAGAGCTTCACACACTTGTCCAGGATCATATAAGAGCCTGCTAAAGAGACCAGGCTCTTGCCACTTTCGCACACCTTATCCGCCTGCTCTGTTTCTCTCTGATAGTCTCAGAGCATCTTTTTGCTAAGCAAAGGCTATAACTACTTCTAGTCTTCTGACGCAAGAACATCATTTTTATACTGTAATTTAGTGGTTATCAAAGTGCATTCCACATAGCACTAGGGACTCTTAGAGAGAGTTCAGGGGCAGTCGAAAATGGATAAGTTTCAGAGGGTAGACAGGCAGGTCCAGGATACTTTACTGATATTCCATAGAGGACCTCTATGTTACATTTAGTTTGAAGAAGTATTTCATTTGAAATTGTTTTTGAACACTGCTTTAATAATTACTACCTCTTATTGTTTTGTTGCTTAAACCACTCTAAATTCCCTGGAAACATCTGCTTTTCTTCCCTCCCTCCCCTTCCCTCAAACAATATAACAGCACTCTATTATAAATTTGGTACAGCATTATCTTTAACAAAGTTGATTATCTGTGAATCATGTTTCTCAGCATGACTACATTAAAGCATTATGCAAATTGGGTCAATTATTTCTTCCCTTTTGTATATGAATGGAGGATTGTTTAGGTAGAAGTAAAGGTGGAGATTGATTAGACATTATATCCTATTATACCACAACAATAATTAAGATAGTGATTGGAATCCTCACAGATATATGACAGAAAGGCATATTTAAGAAATAATGTTGAAACTCTCAATAAAAAAGGAACATTACATGGCTTTTAGGGCTTTTATCCAGGAGTAACGAGACTAAATATGACTGTGGAAAGTACTGTATCTGGTTTTAATAAAGCGAATAGAGTCACATTTCACTTTTTTTCGTATGAAACACATAGCCAAGGAGAAAATGAACTTCCCTATTAGCACTTCAAGACCTCATTGATAGTAGAGATGGAAATGTATCTTTTTAACCTCATATGTAGGTTTATCAGAGATTATTTTAATAATTTCCTTAATTAATTTTTCAACTATACTATCGCCTACTGAAATTGTCATCCAGTCCAGTACTGTCACCTAAGTTTTGTACTCCTGTTTCTTAGGACTGAATCCTACTTTTATTTCTTCTCATGAGTTTCAATCCATAGAACATTTTCAGCATAGAATCATTATTAACTTCTCAGATTGAAAAATTGCCTACAGCTACCCAGTCTGTTTTCAGTAAACTGAAATGTAATTGTTTAAAATAGGTAAATTTCAAAGACTTTTACTAGGCGGTAAGTAGGCCAATGTCAAATTACTTTGAACAAATGAGAATTAAAGCTAAATCCAAAATACAGATTCTGATTTCTGCTGCTCCTTAGTTTGTACATGTGTACATGTATATGAACAGGGCATCTCTCTTTCTATTTGACTTCTCTTTTGGGAATTTTTGATTTATAAAATATAAAAATGCCTGTATGATTTCTTAAATAGAATATATTCAAAAAGTAATCATCTTAAAGGAAAATATCAATAAATTGGATTATATTAAAATCAGGTTTTATTGATTAAATAAGAGTTCAAAGAGCAATCCACAGATTGGCTTACATGGCTAACATTGTTGGCAATGATGTAGGGTGACAGGAACTCTCAAACCCCGTTGGTCAGAGTTTAAATTGGATAATCACTCTAGAAAAGTCTTTGGAATTATCTATCAAATTTATAGTTCTGGACCGATAATATCATCACTACTTATAAATGCTGTTCTGTTTTGTACCCAAGGATATGCACAAGAATGTTCACGGCAGCTTTGTCTGCAATTGCCAATATTGGAAACAATCAAAATGACCATCAACCACAGACAAGGTAAATACATTATGCTGTATTTATATAATAAAGTTCTACAAGGCAATTACAATAAATTGCTGATACATGACAATAAATGCTGCTATAGGATCTATGAAACAGCCCTGAGGTAAAAAAGTAAGATGTATAAGGGCACTTAGAAAGTTGTTACATTTATATAAAGAACAAAGACAAGCAAAAACTGTACCAGATTGTTTTCAGCCAGGATAGTAGTCACCTTAAGAAAAGAAGTGGATAGTGATTGTGAGAAGAATGAGCATGGCTTTTGATATGCTGGTAATGTTCTCTCTCTGGACCTGGTGGTGTTTACTTGGGTTTCTATTTTGTAATAAATCATTGAGTTCTATATTTATGTTTCATGCACTTTTGTGTGTATGTGTTATATTTCTTTTTGGAAAAGGGGGAAGGTTTCAATGATAAGATATAATCTATATAGTAAAAAAAAATACTTTTTCCATTAATTCACTGGAAAATAATGCATACTAGTGACAGCTGCAATTTTATCACAGTTCAGCAGAGGTATTATTTTACTTCCCACTCTTGAAAATATATAAACATCTAACATTTATTTGATTGACCTAATATAGTAATTCTATAAATAACTTGCAACAAATTATTAATATAATTATAGCAATGATAGAATGGCTTTTACTATCTATAGAATAGATATTCATACTGATAAAGTTACCAATTGAATCACTTTAACTTAAAAAGTAGTGAGATTTCACTTGAATTAACATTTGTTCTGTACATTTGAAATGGTTAAGAGATAAACGCAACTTTGTATCTGTTAAAGAAGGAGGAAAGATCTTCCTTTTATAAAATCTTGAATGAATTATTGATAACTAAGTAGATACATTAAAAGCTATAAAAGAGAAGCAAAGATGAGGATTACTTCTGCCTAAAGAAAATATTCCTAAATACAAAAAAAAAGTAGGAAAAAAGCATAACTGTGACACAACTGCACTGGTAATGAAATACTTTAGAGTTGATATCAAACAGTGGCTTCTAGAACATGTTTGCCTTAGCAACCAAGCACATGTCCTTCAAGAAGGAAGATGGGAGCCATCTGCAAAACAAGATTAATAAATTTCAAGCAATGTATTTGGCAGAATCATTAACAGTTCAGGTTTCAAGAACTCCAACGTAATTAAACAAACAAACAACAATGTGGGAAAGGCATGGTCAAACCAAGTCATTATTCATAAATTGAGGAAATGGATATATTTAGCAAGAGGCAGGCTCTAGAAAACATGTTAATTATTTAATTGCTACTTTGAAGAAATAGAGCTATATTTTCAGGACAGTCAGATACCAAAGGGTCCTATAGGAGCTAATAAAAGGGAAGCAAAGCAGTTTCTACAAGGAGATCCACAGGAAATGTCATGAGAGATGGATAGTTAAAACATGTAGGACAAAGTGGGGAATACCAGGCACCGTTGAGAGCTATTTCTATCAAAATAGCAATATAATGGGATATAACTTACACTATAATTTTCAGAAAAGAAAATTCTAGTCTGTTGCCTGATCACCTTGTGTGAATATTATTTTTAGAGTCCCTTATTTTTCCTGAGAGAAAAATAAGTACAAACAGGGTGAATTTTCACTATAACCTTCAATCTATGGTCAAAATGAACAAACACAGAGATCTTAAGTGACAGCTGGGAGACAAAAAAATGAAGCTTCTCAACAAATGTGAGGTTATTTTTCTTATGATCCTTTAAAGATCCCAAGTAAAGATATTGTTTATTTGATATTGTGAAATCAAATAAGCATGATATGAATTTTAAGAATATTAGTTTTCCACTACTCCCTAGAATTACAATGTTATAAGTCCAAAAATAAGCACACAATAGGAAAATTAGAGTGAGGGAATGGAAATGACTTTCCGAGTGTGTAATATGTACAAAGAACAGTGCTTATGTAAGGTTGAATTAGAAAAATGCAGGTTTTTTTCCTTCTGTGTAGGGAAAAACCCAGTTCTTCCATCCCATGAGTTTCTTCCTTCTGAGTCTCCTTTATTATTCACACAGAATGCTTTATTTCTGACACTTCTAGTCACCAAATGTGTGTAGGTTTTTCCCCACAACAGGCAATTCTCAATGACACTAGCCCAGTGTCCTGCAATTTAACTCAATTCTGACACTTATCTACCTGGAGATACCTTCACATCCCACAGGCGAAGGGCTTAGTCCACAAAACTGCCCTTTCCCACTTCAGATGCCCGTCACAAGCCCAGGTTGTCACCTGTGCTTCTGACCAACACCCTGTAGACTGGTGGTCCCCATGACCCCCCTCCTTGGGCTCAATTAACTTGCTAGAGCAGCTCATAGAGCTCAGGAAAACACTTATTTATCTCTGACAGTTTTTTAAAGGCTATGCTAAAGGATACCAGTGAACAGCCAGATGAAGAGATATGTAGGGCAAGGTCTGGGGGAGGTTCCTGAGTGCAGAAGCTTCTGTCCCCATCACCCTCCCAGGATGGGTATGTTTGTCAACCTGGAAGCTCCCTAAACCCCTACTACTGGGAATTTATAGAGGCTTCCTCATGTAGGCATGATCAGTCATTAAATCCATTTTCAGCTTACCTCCCCTCTCTAGAGGATGAGTGGGGCTGAAACTTCCAAGCTTCTAATCAGGCTTGGTCTTTCTGGTGACTAGCCCCCATCCAGAAGCCATCCAGAAGCCCACCCAGAGTTGCCCCAGTAGAACAAAACATGGCTCACGATGCCCTTAGCACTTAGGAATTTAACCCTGTGTCAGGAATGGGGTCAAAGACAAATATTAAAACAAGAGATGCCTGTAGTGTTCTTATAACTTAGGAAATTACAAGGGTTTTAGGAGCTTTGTGCCAAGAACCCAGGGCAGAGACCCATATATACATTTTCTATTATTTCACATAGGTATATGATTTATTTCCCACCAGGTTACATGCATTCCGATTCAGGCCCACAAAGATAAAGTAAATTGCTAGAGGTTAGTTAATGTTAAGTGCTGAGTAAAAAGTTGAAAACATACCTGTTTGAGAGATACCTTTCCCCTTCTACTACTTGGTACTCAATCCCTAGAACCCAAGGAACGAGCAAACGTAGTGGGCTTTGCATGGTTGACCTTATTGTAAGGGTCAGGAAGGCAGTCACTTCTGAAACACAAAATATTCCTTTGATGGCTCTAACATGTTCTTGACATTCCTACTGTTCGTGTCTGTATTTAGAGTTGAGGGCCTCAGTGTAAATATTTTCAAATGAAATAGCCATCACAATAATCAATCCCTCAAGAACTGAGTGCCTTAGAGACCCAGGTAGCTTGAGGGAATAGCTGAGAAAGAGACCTAGAGAGCTGTTCCATCTATTTCCATTGATTCCTGGAGATAGTTGTTCATTTGCTACAGCTACAGCTTTTATAAAGTTTAAACATTATCAAGTGCATGTACTTCTTATTAGCGGCTCTGAAAAAAAAATTTGGCAAAATATTTTTGAGAAACTCTATGATTTGATATATTAAATCATAAACCCAAGCCACTATCATTTAGGGGGTAGATTTCAATTTGTTATTATGTATATTAGTCTATTTCACAAATATTCATTAAGATCCTACTCTATATCAGGCATTCTGGCATGTTCTGGGGCCACATAAATGAAAATAATTTTACCTCTGGAGTCTGAACTTAAAAAGCTTAAGTCTGTTGAGCATACAGACTGTTGTTTACACTCCACTCCTGCCCTTGCTTCAATTCCTTAAGCAGCCATCTCCCTAAAGCCACACTCCCTGATGTGCTAGTCACCCCACTCCCACTTCCTCTCACCCAAGTAATATCTACTTATCCTTGAAAACCTAAAATACCACTTTCTAAGAGAAGCCTTTCTTTATTTTCTGTTCTAGGTCATAGGAAGGAATAAATATTTGTTGATGACTTGAGTGATTCATTGAAATAACAAATGAAGGTGATTTGAGGAGAATTTAGAAATGTTTTGATAACGACTTTAGAATGGGGACTCTCATTACATTCACTGGGATCAGCATATGCGCTGCATGGATGTGAAACTCTTTGTTGTACTGGAAGTTTATCTAAACAGCAGGGAATAATGTTAATGATTTCTAACCATACACATCACAGTCATCTGTGAATCTTTTATCAAAATACAAATACTTCAGCCTCACCATCAGAAATAGTGATTTTAAAACTTACCCCAGTGTCATCTCCTCATGAAGCCTTCCTTGACCTCTCCATTCCCTGTCATTGAAAATACAATTCACGAGATCAGAAGTCTTTTTGTCCAGTTCAGTTCTCTATCCTCAGTGTACAATACCCAAAAGAGTTCCTCAATAAATAGTTGGTTGAGAGAATGAAAACTCCTTTTAACTCCCCATGGTACTTATATCAGCTTGTGATTTTCCAGAAATTATTTAAAACTTTGTCTCTTCCGTAAGTGTGAGTTTCTTGAGGACTAAAACAGCATGTTCCAATTACTAATATTTGTTAAGTGCACAGTCCTACATGCTTTTTAGGAAAGCATGCATACAATGCCTGGCATACAGAGGATGGATTTGAGAAATTGAAGATTGGAGTCTCTTAGAGCAATAAAAACATAATTACAACCGTACGTAGAAAACATTGTGTGTGTACAATATATTAGCCATAAAAAGGGGAAAAGGAGAAGGAAGGAAATAGTTTGCGATGATTTTGGTGTTTGATTAAAGGTAAATAAATAAAGGAGAGTGCATTAATAAATATTTAAGACAATTTATAATTTTGAACATAGGCAACATGGGTACCATTAACCAAAGTAGGAAATACAAAAATGAAATTCCAGTTTGCAGCAAAAAATATGGCATTAAATTGAATTTGAAGCAAGAATGGGATATGCAGACCATCACACATGTAGGCAGTTGGAAAAATGAGGCCTAAATGCATTTCTGAGGAAAGAAGAGTGAGTTAGATATATGGTTTGGGGACATGATAGTTGTTGACACAGCAAAACATAAAGAGTGAGAAAAAGGTTAAAGTGACCATATGATTTTTATCTTTTATTTTGTTAATGTGGTATATCACATTGCTTGATTTGAGGATGTTGAACCATCCTTGCATTTCTGGAATAAATCTCCTTTGATCATGGTGTATAATCTTTTTAATATATTGTTGAATTCAGTTTGGTAATATTTTCATTGTGGATTTTTGCATCTATGTTCATCAGGGAAATTTTCTTTTCTTGTAGTATCTTTGTCTGTGTTTGGTATTAGGGTGATGTTGACCCGGTAAAGTGAGTTTGGAAGTGTACCCTCCTTTTCTATTTATACAACAAGCTATACAATATATTTTTGAACATTATTGAGAGTAAATTACTGTGTATGCAAAGAACAAAGCTGAAAAAATATTTCGCAGGGTTTTCTGAAATGAGAAAGTTCATTTCTAAACAGTATAATATGAATTTTACAAAATGGTTCCTTTGACTTCATATATGCAAATGAAAATGTGATTTCTAATTTTACTTCCACAGGCATGGTAAGTCCTGATACAGTTAAAAATAAATCATTTATGAGTATAATATTTTCCTAATACTAACCAGAATTTTTACTGGTAAGTATATAACATTAAAACTACAGAAAAACAAACAAACAAAAAACCCGCATATGGATGTTAACTGTATATTAGCTAACAGATTTTTTTTTTCCATTTCAAGAGAAAATGTATTCTAAAAATTCTAGTTAGGGCTTCCCTGGTGGCGCAGTGGTTGAGAGTCTGCCTGCCGATGCAGGGGACACGGGTTCGTGCCCCGGTCTGGGAAGATCCCACATGCCGCGGAGCGGCTGGGCCTGTGAGCCATGGCCGCTGAGCCTGCGTGTTCAGCGCCTGTGCTCCACAACGGGAGAGGCCACAACAGTGAGAGGCCCACGTACCGCAAAAAAAAAATCTACTTAGAGATTAAGAAATACATATATATATAATATCTTCTAATATAACCCACCAGTTGATGTTTCTAAGACCAAAATCTCCTTTGCTTTCTGTTTTTTGTAAAGTAGCTCAATCCAGAAGATGTTGTATGGTTGTATCTATTACAACCTAACATCAGCACACCTTATGATCCAGAATTTCCACTCCTGGGTTTATACTTGGCAGATATATGTTCCTATGTTCACCAAAAGACATGTACTGTAATGTTCAGACCAGCACTATTCATAAGAGCCAAAACCTGAGAACAATCTCCATACCCATCAATAGAAGAATGGAATAAAATTTGTAGTATAATTATACAATGGAATACCATAAGTCAATGAAAATAAACAAACTACAACAACACACACGAATGAATCTAAAAAACATTTACTGAATCAAAGAAGATAAGCAAAACACAGAACATATTGAATGATTTGTTTATATAAAGTTTATATATTGGTAAAAGTAATCTACAGTGGTCAAGTCAGCATATTAAATACTATTAGGGAGGGTGATGACTGGAAGAAAATACAAGAAGGGTTTCCAGGCTACTGGTAATATTTATCTTGATCTGAGTGCTATTTACAGTGTGTCACTTTGTTAATATTTATCAAGCTATACACTTCCAGTGTATTCATTTTTATATATGTAATACTTTAAAAGTTTCCATTAAAATGATATGTTTTGGAAACTATGAAAAAGATAATTATATTGGCAAGTCCCTCAGGAAGGATCCCAGTTCTAACTTAAATATTTTCTGCCTGTTTAGCTACACTGTGACTAAATCTTCACCTTCAGCTTGGGGTAGGGGAAGTACACTCTACAACTATCGACATACCATTTGTATGCCTAATTTCAGGGAATTTTCCAAATTTCAGGGAATTCTAACTGTGTATGCGTATAACCACAGCCAATGTCTGTTAATAGGGATACTTGGAAAGAAGATAAATTTAGGTGTTTTGATGAACAGATTGTGAATCCAGATGAGGCTCGTTGGATATTTATTCACAGCTCCCCAGAAACATATGAAAACAAAGTTTTTTTGACCTTCTCAGGATAAGAGAGTCTTAATTTTATTTACTCTCTCCCATTTTCCTCAGCAAAGCATTGCTGAGGAACATCAAGTGTAAATTTACTGAGTTAAATTTTGTATGAGTTTTCTTCTGCTAGATGACTAGAATAACATTTCGCTTAGGAAAAAAGGACCATAAAATTATGTCTGTTGTAAATAAAACAATTTCATGTTTTAAAAAAATATGACAGCAAACCATAAACTGAAAAACCAACAGGCTTGCCTGGTAGGAGGTGCCATATGGAAAGAATGAGTCAGCCAATCTGTCAACAAATATTTGTTGAGCATCTACTTTGAGCCATTCTAGCCCTGAGAATCTAGTGGCAAACAAAACAAACATGACACCTGCCCTCTTGGGGCCTGCAGTAGAAGGACCACGGCCAGTTAATCGAAAATAGTCGTTGAAACGAAGGCTGATTAAAGAGATGCAGACAAAAATCTAAGTATTTTTTTAATTTTATGCTTTATACATAGTAAAACATAGTTTAACAATTAGTGAATACAATATTAAGATGTTTTCTCTTATTATATATCCTTATATTGGAGTTCTGCATTTTATTTTTTTCATTAACTACAACCATAAGATCATTCTATGAGATCCAGGTTCATTTTCTTTAAGTACAGCAGGAACTTACCAACACTTGCAATGTAGCCTGCATACAAAACCCCTCTAGCTTTTGATAATTTTTCCTCAGTCTTTCAGTTGTTTCGACTACAACTAATTCAAAAAAATCCTTCTGGTGTCTCTCCTTTATGAATCCTTTTCAAAGTATTTAACCTAATTTTCATAGAAACAACTCTATTTCTTTTCACATTAATGTTTTATTGGTTTATAAACAAATAAATAATTATTATAATGAAAAAATTTACTGATATGAACTGGTCTGGGAAAAATACAATTAATTCTTCATAAACATTTAATTCAGTTGGTGGAAGCAGATGTTCACGAATGTCTAAGAACATTGCCTGCATGTGCCGGGCATTCAGCATCCTATAAGCACATTTTAGTTAACAGAAAAGAATAGAGAATGGTAGTTCATCAAGTAAGTTGTTTAAATAAGTGTAGGTTAGAGAACACCTAATGCTGTGCTGTGCAATAAGGGAGCCACCACCAATGTCTGGCCCTTGAGCTTTTCAAATGTGGCTTGTCCAAATTGAGACGTGCAGTAAATGTAAAATATACACTATACTTTTTGGTATATTTTGTACATAAAAATATAAAATACCTCATTATTTTTATACTGAAAACATGTTGAAATACTATTTTTAATATATTGGGTTAAGTAATCATATCTTTAATTTTACCTGTTCCTTTTGTTCTTTTTAAAGGGATTACTAACAGTAGTAAAGTACACATGGCTCACATTTATGGCCCTCAGTGTATTATATTTCTATTGTTCAGTGCTGTTCTAAAGCATCTGTATGTGTATATACGTACATACATACACACATATACACATAAGTATGTATATTTCACTTATGAATAAAAAAAAAAAACCTGAAGAACAAACGTATTTTAAAAATGTGCTCAATGTCGCACACAGCAGGAAGTGGAGAGCCAAGCTAGAAATGAGGCTGCTGGTCCCAGAGGCTGTCCTTTTCGGCACCACTCATGCTGCCTGCTATTAACACATTCTTGACATTAGTAAAACAGTTTTTTTACATGTTCCTCCAATAAAATGACAATTTAAAAAAGACATGTTAGGGCTTCCCTGGTGGTGCAGTGGTTGAGAGTCCGCCTGCCAATGCAGGGGACGCGGGTTCGTGTCCCGGTCCGGGAGGATCCCACATGCAGCCTGCGTGTCCGGAGCCTGTGCTTCGCAACGGGAGAGGCCACAACAGTGAGAGGCCCGTGTACCTCAAAAAAAAAAAAAAAGACATATTAAAATGGATCCGTTGAAAAGACTTAAACAAAGGACAGAGTTTAGGAAAATGAGTAAGGAAAACTGTAATACCCTTAGATTAGCAGCATCAGGGAGCCGAACTCCACCTAGCGCTCAAAGGGCAGAGTAGTTTCCAGAACCTAGAGAAGTTACACAGAGAGTTGAGGCTCATTCATAGTTCCTCAGTAAAAAGTGTTCCGGGAGAATATAAACTCAGACTTCCTTCTTCTCCTGTTCTCTGATCTGCTGGTGTCTCCCATGGATGAGAGACAACAGGAAGCCAGAGGACAAGGGCACCATTAAGCAAACCCTGTGGATCAGCTTCACAGACCACAGATGAGAGTCAGAACAGGGTGATCCATAAGTGGATTATGAGCTTATTTCTATATAAGCTCCTAGAAGAGATAGATGAACTTTCAATGCAGCAGAAGACAACCAGAAATGTTACTGAATCTAAACTGTGTGTACACTCAAATGGAACTAATATTTTTTAAGGAAGAGGCAAGAAATACAATGTGACAATAGTTTAAAGCACTAGACTGAAAAATAATATATACATTTTGGATTCAGATCCACAGTTCAATAAAATCTTTTTTTTTGCCAGTGTTAAAGATTAATTTTATAAGGCAGCAAAAATACTGCCTCAACTATATAACAGGATTGTTGTCAGGGTCAACGTTTCACTACTTCAAAGGGGTAAAACTAAAAAGTACTATACAGTGTAAGACAGCTATTAGTTTGGGGTATTGGTCCTTAAGATTAGAAAGGAAATAGTCTAATGCTTGATCTAAACCCTGAAAATTCCAAAACTTTCCCCCAGGTTGCTGAAAATATACAGAGGGCTATGTTCTCATATCCACATCCCCCCTTGACCCAAGCTTATTGATCAACATTCACTTTCTCTGTGTTATAATATGAATGAAAATATATTTCTGAATTTTCATTAAAAAAATAAAATCCCACTTGGAAAAAGATTTGTGAGTGAAATAGTCCTGACTTTCAATTTGAAGGATAAATTTACGCTAGCAACACAAATATGGAGCATTTTTATTATAAAATACGGTGTAACTTTGGGCATGTCATTAAAATATTTACCTCTGAATGACTTCATCTATAAAAATGAGCTGGCTAAAAGATCATTATAATTTTGAGGATAGTCCCTAAAAATAATAGTGTAATAATATAAAAATAACAAGATGATAATAATATAAATATTAGTTTGGTCAAATACATTCATTTTCTAGTTTGGTTATGTTAGTGTTATGTAGCCACAGTTATAAATTTGCTCAATAATAAAATTATTTTATGATTATTGAAGAGGTAAGCTGAGCGTACCTCCAAACCATTCTCCATACTAACACCAGATTTTTCTTCTAGATCCCAAATAGGAACATGTTAGTAGTTTCCAACTACAAAAGGCCTCAACAGCTCTTTCACGTTCAAAATAAAATTCAAACTCTCTAACATGATACTTTTTGCTTATGTTTCCAGCTCTCTCTCTAATACCTTCTGCCAACATCCTCATTGTTCACATTCTTGTCATATGAAACCTATTTGAGACACGTTTTCTCCCACAAACCCACATGCATCCACTCCTTCTCTCATTATCAATATCAAGTCTGGATTGGAATTATTTGTCCATCGCATGCTTCTCTATAGTCAGTATAAAACAACTCTATTAAACCTACTATAATGCATTATTATTGTCTGTTTACTTACCTCTCTCCGCACTAGACTTTTTGACATTTCAAGACAGAAATTGTGTCTTTAACACCCTTATATCTTTAATATTTGGCAAATAAATGAAAGATATTAACATATGAAAAACTAGGCATTGACAAGAAAAGTAAAATCATTGGTAGTAAATATGAAAATTGGCCAGATTAAGTAAACAAACCAAAGAAGAATTTCCAAGATAAAAGCGAAAGGGAAATTTATATAGAAGCCAAGCTAAGAGCTATTTCTTAGGCACAAAGATGTGTTAGTACAACTCAACAAATTGTTTAAATTTAGGATGACAATTGAGTAGCAAATTATAATAAATTCTCGAGAAATGAAGTTATGAATGAAAGATAGAGTCCTACTAAGTATAAATTAATATTTCTGTCAAGCTCTTCTCTTTTATTAGAGAAAATAAAAGAATATTTATGTCCAAATAGTCAGTGACTGTTGTGTTTATGGGTATGGACACCAAATCAGTTATTACATATCAATTTAAAATGGATACTTTCTTCATGCCCACATATTTAAGCTACCCCATGGGCTATTCATAGATGCCTTATTGTTCTCAGAGGAGATTATATACCTCATCCAAGAATCAATAGAGTTAAATAGTAAATTGCATTGTAAGATTATTTTTAAAGATCTCTGTCAAAGAAAAATTGTGCTAGACAGAATTAAATAGAGAAGAAAGGCTTTATTCAGTACTATTACAATGGTTGGGGGGAGAGATTAAACCCAACTCCTTGGAAACAAAAGGCAGGAGAGTTTCTAAACCAAGGTAAACTGTTGGAAAATTAATGGAAGTCATTAGGGGTGGGGTTGGTCAATGTTATTAGGCCCTCTGTGTTTGCTAATAGGCACTCATCAAAGTTAGGTTTCTATCTTCCCACAAAGACTGGTAGATAGGGGTGCTATCTTTCTTGATGATTACATTTCAAAAGGATGGCTCCCTGGTCCTTGAGAAAGACACTCTTGTGTATTAAAACTGGTAGGAGGTTGAGATATTTACATCTCAAAAGGGCAGAGAAAAAAATTTACAATTGCAAGTTGCCTAAAGTAATTGCTCTAAGCAAAGAGATGTCAGGGGTCTACAGTCAAAAAGAAATCTGTCTAAAATGTAGTGAAGCTGAGGGGAATTTCAGGGCTGTCTTGGTCACCTCAAGATTACGGTTTTTACGTGAGGAAATCTCTCCCAAGAGAAGAGGTATATGAGCTACCTCACTCTATGTCAGCTTTTTTGTCTTTGCTGCATTATCTCTCCCATAAGGAAGAGGTGCCAGGAGAAAAAAACACCAGATATGCATCTTCCAATATCTCTACAGATAACCCCTTTTCTAAAGAAGGTATGGTTTTGCCTGATGCGTAGGTAAAATAGGTATTTGTTGGAAAGCAATTTTCTCTCTCCTATCAAACATACGCACCTGAATAATCAGAATCACAGACATTTACCTAAGTGCCTCCCACAGTTTAGTCCTTTGCTTAGAGTAACTCTAACTCGTTTTTTTTTTTTTTTTTGCGGTGCGCGGGCCTCTCATTGTTGTGGCCTCTCCCGCTGCGGAGCACAGGCTCCGGACGCGCAGGCTCAGCGGCCATGGCTCACGGGTCCAGCCGCTCCGCGGCATGTGGGATCTTCCCGGACCGGGGGACGAACCCGCGTCGCCTGCATGGCAGGCGGACTCTCAGCCACTGCGCCACCAGGGAAGCCCTAACTCTAACTCTTAAAATGTCCTGGAAATATATTGTTTTGTCCACTTTACATCTGAGGACAATGAGTTTTAGAAAGTGCTCAGTCCCATTATAGATGTAGATGGTATCAATCATGCTCTATATTACCAGACATCTAATGCATTATGATTTTTGAGGAAACTTATTTTCTAAGCAGTAGAACTATTCCTTTATTTTTTCCATACTGAGCCTAGTGTCATACCAATATTGTTCTATTTACAAAAAGACCTAATTGGGGTAAAAAAAAAAAAAAAGAATATAGCTAATTTCTTTATGTCCCACTGGTAGTTAGATAACCATCATTTGTTCAATTAAAAGATTTATTTGAAATAGCAACAAAAAAGGTAACTCCTCCAGAATAAGCTTAACAAAAATGAATTTTTATAAAGAAAACTTTAAAACACTCCTGAAAGATGTAAAAGTAGATTTAAGTAAATAGAAAGACATCCTTTGTGTTTTGGTTGGGACATCTCAATATCGTTAAGATCGTAGCTCTCCCTAAGTTAATGTATAAATGTGAAACTATTCCAATTAATATAGCATGGAGCTTTTTTTTATGGAGGTAGAACAGCTGCCGTTACAATAATAGCCAAGAAAACAGTGGAAAAGAAAAGCTATAGGGAGAGATGGGAATGAGTTCTACAAAAAACAAAAAGAAATTATAAACCTGTTATAATTAAAAGAGGGTGTACAGGCAGATGAAAAGAGAGAGCAACTAATGAAACAGATTGGAAACCCCGGAAGAGACAAAACTATTCAAGAAATCTGGTAGATGAGAAAGGTGGAATTAAGAATCAACGGAGTAAAGCTTTTGGTTTGTGTGTTTGTTTTTAATAAATAATGTTAGCTCAACAGCTTGACTGTTTTGAAAAAGATAACAATCCCTTACACTAAACTCCAAGCAGATCAGATATCTAAATATATCAGATATCAAGTATATCAGATATATTTTAGATCAGATATCTAAAAAATGTTATCTTTTTTTACCATAAAAATAAAATAACATAAGGAAAGTCATATATCATAGGTAAACAGCTAGTATCCCTACGATACAAAGAACTTTTAACAATCCAGGGGAAGATCCCAACAATGTTATAGAAAAAAATCAATAAAATACATAAACAATTCACACACACAGATTACTTAACGTAAAGTTTAAGCATAAAAGATTAACATAGAAAGATGTTCACCTTCACTCATAGTGAGAAAAATGCAGAATAAATCACACAGAATTACAATTTCTCACCTATCTGGAAAAAATTCAAAAGCTTAACAATACACATTTTGGCAAGTCTGTGGAGGAACAGCCACTCTTATACATGCAATGCTAGTGAGAATTTAGAAAATGCAAAATGATTCAACCCCAATAGAAAGAAATTTGACAATATCTAAGAAAGTTACATGTGCATTTACCCTTCAACCCAGCACCCCTGCTTCTAGGAACTGACCCTGAAAATACACCTCCAACAACATTAAAATTCATATGTGTTAAGGTTATTCATTGTAACACTTTTTGTTTTCATAACTGCAAAATATTGGAAACTACCTGAATGTCTAAGTGTAAGAAATTGGTTAAGTAAACCATTGTACCTACACACAATGTCACACTATGCTACTGCTAAAAAAAAATGGAAGAAAAATAAAGAAGGGGAAAATCTCTATGCATTGATATGAAGTGATTTCTAGGCGATATTAACTGCCAAAAGCAAAGTACAAAGGAAACAATTCATGTTTTGCCTCTTATATAGGGAGAACAATATGTATCTACTTATCTTTTCAAAACGAAATGCAAAAAATATATCAGTAAATAATAAAATGGGTTACTTCAATAGATGGAGTGAGGGCGATGAGGTAGAAAGGAAGTGGGAGGAAGGGATGTGTCTTTGAGTAGGATTTTTTGTGTTCTGTTGATTTTTGAAACATGTTAACATTGTACTTACTCAAAAAATAGAATTATGGCCTCTTGAAGACTCTTTATAGTACTGGCAACGCCTTTCAGCAACACCCACTGGCTAGGTGGCAACACCTCTTGGTAACACATTTTTCTACTTGAGAGGTCAGTTCTGTGCCTTACTGTGTCCTCCGGGAATCTCTAAATCAGTGACCAAAATGTTGTGCTGTTTTTTCCATAACTAAGGTTTAAGGTCTGAAAAATCAAAGGGTGGAAATTGGTGTGTCTTTTCTCACTCTTTATCCACTGTTGCAAGTTTGGCTTCCCATTGAGTAACTGTTAGTCTTGAAGTTTTGGTTCCCAAGGAAAAACGCTTTGTCAGGGGACCCAACAATTGTGCCGTTAAACTGGAATCTGAGACTGCCACAGGGCTACTTTGGGGTCCATATGCTAGTTAAAGAACAGGCAAAGAAGGGGGTTGCTCATTCTGGCTAGAGGAGTTGAGCCTGAATATTAAATGGAAGCTGGATTGATTTTACCCCACGGGGATAAGAAGGTATATATCTGGAATGCACATGACCCTGCAGTCATTTACTATTTCTGTATCCTGTGATTAAAGTTAGTGGAAAAATAGAACAACCCAATACCAATAGGACTGCTAACACTCCAGATTTTTTAGGAAAGAAGATTTGGCTAACGCCAGCTGTCAAAAACCGTGACCCACAAAATAGCTTGCTGAGTACAGAGAGAACATGCAATGGGTTCTGGGAAAAGATAGATATAAATACCAGCTACCACCACCTGACCAGCAGCAGAAAAGGACTGTAATAATTATGAGTATTTATTCCATACTTTGATATAATGTGTTTGGGCATACATTAATTTCTTTTCTTTCGTTTCCCCTACCATCTAACATTCTACGCATTAAAAGCAGTTCACCTTATATCTCAGTATTAAAGTCCCAGGATATCAAAGGAGAATGTCTCATCTGAAAAAGAAATGGAAATAACTCAAACATGGAGAAACCCTATTCTGTAGAGAGGACTAAAATAATTTTGCTGTTACAAGAGATAATAGCATTAACGTAGGCAGAAGCACTTTTTTTTTTTTTGGAAGGTAAGTATGGTTCAAAGAGGTAAATGTGGATTCTAACTTGACAAGGGATGGATTATGGTGATTTATATTGTGTCAGTGTAGCTAAGCTGGAACTATATTTCTTAGAATTCCCTTACACAATTAAATCTGAAATCACATGGATTGTAAGAGATTTTCCCCACCAGATTGGGAAGGCAGAAATAAAGGAGTAGCCATATTCTTTTTATGTTTCGGACCTCCTGTTGCACATCGTGCATGTTGTCGCTTATCTGCTGCTCCAGATTGACTTGGGAGCAATAACTAGCCCAACAAACTCCTCCACTTCCTGAAGATCTTCTGCTGTAACATCTCCACCTTCTGGCCCAGTCAGAGCTCAGCTCTGTTCTGAAGGGCACTAACTCAGAACATCCCCATCATTGAAGCTGGAGACTTGGAGGCAGTGGGAGACTCACGCAGGTTCTATTCCACCCATGTGGATTCCACCTCAGCCTCACAGATTTTACCTTTTCCTTGCTTTTCCCACTTTATATCCATTTTGCCTTTCTTACAGCCCACCCTGTGGATGTCAACCTGGAGCATCATTCAGAAATAGGCTGTTATGGACTGCTTAACCAGCTCTTACAATCACACAAGCTCCAATCCCTAAAAATACAATGGTTCTGCTTCTCTGATCTGATATACAGTTACCTGGATGAGATTTAGGTGAATGGGGTGGAAGGGATTTAGGAAGGAGTGACACTTCTCGGAGTACATCATTTTGTACAGCTTTCATAATGGAAGCATGTAGATACTCCACGTAGTTGAAAAGTTAAATCAACGAGAATGTGAAAAGGGGAAGTGAAACTAAAATGGAAAGCAACCTGAAGCAAATATAGCTAATTGTATTTCAAATTAAAGTTATAATTAAACTGACAGGGAAGAAAAATAAAGCAATAATCCAAGTGACTTATGAACACAGAATTTGTACATTCTCAGTCTTTGGCTACGTAGGAGAGAACTCTTTTAGTAGATTTGTTTTTTGAAGAGGAAATATGGACAAATCAATTATGAATATATTTTAGATGTTTTATAGCATTGACAAGTGCTAGGGCTTGAAATTTTCACATGGAAGGAGAGACATAAAAATATGGAAAAGAGGAAGGCAAGAAAAATCTCTGTTGAGATATAACACAATTGGAGATATTGATATAAACTTGCGATTTCTAAAACATGTACTTGTGTGTATGTATATATATGCTCGTATATATGAATGCTGAGGTATGTGTATATGCATGTGTCTACTGTGTATGCTTGAAAGAGCCTGGGGAAAAAATCTAAATGAACACAACTAGAACCCAGACCTTAGTCTCCAGCACCATTGCCCACTAAATGGAACCAATACTGTTAAGATAAATAACTAGTTGATTCCAGTGCTGGGAAAGAGTAGGTACGAAAAGATCCTGTAATATGTTGCTATGCCAGAAAGTAAGAAAGTGCCCCCCAAACTAATAAGCATGTCACAAGGATTCAAGAGCCAGCTTGTAGAGCAATTCGAATACTAAAATAATTAAGTATTATGATGAATTATTAACCATTGGGAAAAAAATTCCATATGTCCATACTGATAATAAATAGGTAAATAAATGGGGGAGAACAAAGGGTTCTTGCTTACAATAGAGTGGCAAGTGGTGAATGTGGTGAGAGTTTTGGAGGGGGAAAAAACCCAGCATTTTACAACCATCACAGTGGACTGATTCAAGCAAGAATCAATTGTTTATGCGTTTCAATGAGGAGCAGGATATTTGTATTGCCTTAAAGTGTCAATACCAGACTATTTACTAATTGCAAGGGAAAAAAATAAATTAACTATTAGTGGATAAACTAACAACAATTTGACAGTATGATTCAAATTAAAATCACCAGTGAGGGGCAGGCATGTGGATACCTTCTAAGATGGACACAATATCACATAGTATTGTGTCTGGAAATGCATAACCTGAACCAAATATGAATACACCTCAAACAAATCCAAAATGAATGTTTTCATATTTTAAAAAGTATTCCTCAAAATGTCAATATCAAAAGACAAGGAAAGACCTACTGGAAATGTTCCAGATAAATGGGAACTAAAGAGACTACCTCTGACATCTAAACATAGTATTCGAGCCTAGACTAGATCTTATACCGGAAGGTGGGGAGGAGCGGGGAGGGATTGCCATTCAGGGCATTATTGAGTCAATTGGCAAAATGGGAGTATGAGTAGTAGATTAGCTAAAAGTGCTATTTCAATTTTAAATTTAGGGTATTTTATAATTTTAATTATGATTATAAATATGAACGGGGATATTCCTATTTGTTAAAATAGGAATTTATTTATTTAATAAATAGTGGAAAGGGGCATATCCTCTCTAATGAGTCTCAAAAATATACGTGTGTCTGTGTATGTGGATACATATACAGAGAGAAAGGGAGAGGTAGAACAAATGAGGAAGCAAATGGGGGAAATGTTAATAATAGTTGAACCTGGTACTATTTGTTATTCTTATTCCTGTAACTTTTCATAACTTTAACGTTACCTCTAAATAAAAAGGTTTTCTTAAATGTACTTGAAATCATGCAATGGTAGCTGTCTAAAAAATTGTCTAAACAAAATCTGAAATGTCCTTAATCCAAGGACATAAATCTTATCCCACTAGTTGAATATAGAAGAAGCATACCTAACTTATCTACGTAAGAAAAGGAGGACTATAAGGTTTATACAGAATAAAGGCTGGATAAATGGTTTCCTGTATGTAACCATTGATGCTTTTATTGTAATGGTTTTCTTTTTTCAACTTTCTTTGCTTTCTTTCTTTTATACTTTCTTTCTTCCTTTCTTTTTCTTTCTTTCTTCCTTTCTTTCTTCCTTTCTTTTTCTTTCCTTCTTCCTTTCTTTCTTCCTTTCTTTTTTCCTTTCTCTTTCTTTCTTTCTTTCTTTCTTTCCTTTTCTTTCTTTTTCTTGAGAGATTTTAGTTTGAACTATATAAGAGGAAATGAATAGTTTTTATAGAAATGTTGATTTATTTTTCACTTTTTTACTAGACTTCAGGCAAGTGTCAAGAATAGATTCCCAGCCAAATTCCTTGCAAAGAAGGTCTTCAAGGAGTTAGTGCTGAGCCAAGGGTCTGTGATGATCTCAGAATTCTTTTCACTGTGTGCCTGAGGCTAATACATTAAATCCTGCTTGGAGTCTTTTCCTAGTGTTAGTTGCTTTTGAAACAAACCGAGTTGTCTCCAGATAAACGGATGCTCAGGCAAGGCAACGACTTAGTGCTTAAAATGGCTTGCCAACTCTTGATTCATATTGACCAAAACTAATTAAGAGTGAGGCATGGGCAACATACGCTGCACGTTTGATGGAAAACAGCTCCATTTTTCACTTTGCTATGTCAGTAGCTATCTGAATGTGGGTTAAACAATGAGAAATTTTCCTGAATGTCCACAAAAGTAAAAAAGAACTCCTGCGTATTTTTAGAGAAAGCCAATTTTGGCCAAAGTTGCTCTATTTCACTTAAGCTGTAGATTCTACAAGGTCAGACCTATGCTCACATGCTGCTCTTGTTCTTTGGCTGGACCTGGGAGTCCTGATAAGAAATGGGGGAAGCTTTACTCTCCCCTTCTCTGTGACTCAGGGAATAGGCAGGCTCCATGACAAGGTCATCATTAACCACTGGTACATCCCTCCTCCACAATAGATAAGTGGATCTCTCTGGATCCCCTAGAAGAACAATACTGTCTGGATAATAAAAATAGTGGGGCTCTATGGAGGGGTAATATTACAGTAATATTTCGTCCAAGAAACTTGTGAAAATCCAATCTTTATCTACAGCCTGTCATTCTTTTCTGCAGCGTTCCCAAAGGATATGTACATATAAGCAAAACATAACAAAAAAGCATTTTATACTTTGCTTTGGCCATAAACTCTGAAGTGAAATTTCAAGAAACTAAGCTAAAGCATATGAAAGACTATTTTATTTTAAAGAGAGACAAGTTTGATTGCGATATTTACAATCAAAGAAGTATGAGATCTGCTTTCTGATCCCTAGAGCCAAATTCTGGTCTGTGGGTTTACCCTTTAATGGGACAAATATTTGAGGGACCACAACTCCCAAGTCCAAAAAGATGCTGCCATATGTTTAGATTTCTAGAGACTTATTAACACCATCTATAAAGCACAATCCAAAAAGTGGCCTTGAATCTGACCAATCTAGGTAAATTTTACTAGTCTTTGGGCATGGAATAAAACGTGATTGGAAAGGACTTCCTTCTTCTGGTGACTAAGCAGGTGGCATAGGAAAAATAATTTTTTTGTGTCCATGCGTGACTTGAGAGACATAGGAGGCTTCAGACTGGTACAACAAACCTGCGTTCTAGAGGCACTGTGGTCTGTTAGAACTCTAATAGCTTTGGGGAGAGGTCTAGATAAATATTTTGGCTCCATTACTTACTGCGTGAGTAAATCTCAGCAATTGTTCTAAACCTAATTCCCGTGAGTAATAATAGTATCTATTTCAAAGGCTCAAATTCCATGTAGCAGACATGTATTGTATGCCAGGCACTATTCAGAACACTGCAGATTCAAAGATAAATAAGATATAAGCCCTTTCATCGAGACATTGCTTGTGGGGTAAACATTCATGTGAAATATAAATAATTTATACACGGTGTGATAAGCATTATCATACTGATATTCCTAGGACAAGGGGGGCATAGAAAAGAGACATTTAGCCTAGTTGCGAGGCTGGAGAAACACTAATTAAAGAAGAGGATGGTTATCCTTAGCTTTGCCAGACTTGTAGGAACTCTCCAGAAGAAGAAAGTGAAATATGTTTTCAGGGTATTAAGTAGGAAGACAACACAATGTATTCAGATAACAATAGGAATTTTATATTCACTAGAACAAAAACTGATGGGCAAAAATTGGAAGATAAAAACTTAGGAAGTAAAAAAGGGTCAAATCATGAAAAATTATTACGTTGGTTTAAGAGACTTATAGACAATGGTAGCTTTTCAAAAACATACATATGCATGCACACACAAACACAAATCAAACGAATACAAGAAAACTTTGAAAGCCTGAAAATATCTCATTATTCCAGTGCTTGCCTCTTCCAGAAAGCTTTTGGAGAGAGAAAAATTTAATCACTCTGATCAGGAAGCAATGAGGTTCACGGTAGATTTAGCCGAAGAGAGAACTGGAATGATTATTTTATGCATCGAACCATCCCCAACTTTACTCCTTTAGGGCTCTCCCTATGGAGTCTCACTTCTGGTGGCCAGCTACTGACTTGTGCTGGATCCTAAGTAATATGCAGGGAGTGCCAGAGAGGTAGAGAGAGGCAGAATATTCACAATTTAATACATTGTAACAAATGCAAATAAAAATGCAGGGTTTCTGACCTGCATGATTCTTTTTTATCTTAAGAGTCAGTGCCAAGTTATTTCTGTTCTCACAATATTATGTAAAGTATGTCAAGTGCCTGCTAAAGGCAGACTGAGGTCGCGATCCGCACCAGGTGAAGAAGCTATATGCTAAACTGTAGCTGTCATAGTATCATCTTAGGCAATCATTACCAAGAGCTGAAACCATGCTGAAAAGCTAGAACAAAGAGGGGTGACACTCCAGTCACAGGTAGTTTCAGCAGTGGGAAGAATAATGCTTGCAAGGGTGAAATCTCATAGTAAAAATAAATGGCTGGAAATGGGTCTGTGCTAGACAGCTTTAATGTAGAAGCAGTTACACATTTAAACTCCGAAAAAGAGCATAGAGCAGTAACCAGGGTTAAAAAGCTAAAGGGGTCCAGATGAAGGAAAGACAAAGAGTGGCATAAACACTACTATTGGGTAGGCTTGATGGGGTCAGGTCAGAGGAAGATGGGGATTAGAGAGATGGAGGTGTCCTCTTCCAGAAAGCAAATGGGATAATATCAGTCAAGGTGGGCTCGTGTGCCTGCCTTTATGCACGTGTGCTCCCCTTGCTGTATGCTTTGCTTTGTTTCCAGAGAAAATCCTTGTGGCCTCTGGCAGTATACATGATATTTAAATCTTTGTGAACCCAATGTAACTACTCTGTTCTCATGACCCCCAGATGATGAAGGGGACTGTGTTTTCCGGCATACAGGGATTAGATCTGTCCCTTCACCAAATCAGTCAGCAAATGTGTGTTGAGGATTTTGTAACACATATCACCTGCCACAGTAGAAGCTAAAGGAGTTAATACAGGCTTATATCAATGAGCCCAGTCTAAGTTTAGGATCTAGTGCAGAAGAGAAATAGCAACAGCGCAGGAAAAACATTTTAAATAAAAGCTACAAATTACTTTATAAACAATATAGTATTACTATTTATAATATCCTTTGTTGAAGGAATAATATAACCATTTTCCTTTTCTGACTATCTAATCAAATTAATTTTCTTATATTTTGTGAAATTTAGTACAAAGCCATTTAAATGTACAACTAAGTTAAATATCAAAGTCTTCATGCTTGGTTTATTCATAAGGAATAGGTTAAATTTTTACACTGGCCTCTAATATTGAAATATGGAAGAGGAGTTCAGAAAGACACGAATATTTACATTATGAAGTAGCAATACAATTAGGTGTTAAAGAACTTTTTTCTAGAAGCTCAGATTTTGATTGCATAGAAGTGTTTTATTTCCACACTATCCAAACAGACACAAAGTGCTTTTATAACCTGAAGGCAAAGTCATTCCAGCTGGTATATAGGTCATCAGTTGTTTTCTGTTTCTGTTTTTTTCCAAACACATACTTCTTTTCACTCATCATTGGCCATTAGAGCCCTCTACCATTCTTCAAATGTAATTTTTAAATTGTTTTCCATCAAGGAAACCTTAAAAATCTTACAATGCAGAGTCTAGAGTGGGCTCCAGCTGAATAAAGGCTTTAACGGCAAGTACAAGGGGTTCAGCAGAAGGGAAGTGGAGTGGGGGTGGTGCAGCGTCACACTGTTCTCTGGCCCGGGTGGAAAAGGCAGCTGGACTCAACAGCCTCTAAGCTCTTTCTGTCATTAACATTTCCCGCCTTAATCTGTTTTGATTCCTTCTTCCCCACTGCCTTGGCCTGAAAATTTTTATTTTTAGATTCTTAGTGCTTAAGAAAATACAGGCAGAATAGTATCTTTACGTGACAGCTTGATGCAGCAGTAAGAACATAAATAATTTCTGCAATCAAGCCCCTTTTTGAAGCTTGACTCAACTCCTAAAATTTAACCTATCTGTACCTCATTTTCCCAAAATGAGGAGAGAGAGAGAGAGAGAGAGAGAGAGAGAGAGAGAGAGATTATCCTTTACCTGTAGCTTAAAGGGTTGCTTTGAGGATCAAATGATATAATAAATACTACATATTGATATACTTTACAAACCTAATGACATTTCATGAAAATTAAGCCACTTTAAAAATATATTTTATCCAATAGAAAAGTACAGGGCTCCCGAGCCTTATTTTGCTATACAATTATTTGTTCAAATTTATAAATTGTCACCATCTAAAAGAGGGAAGTGATTCAAGACAGGTAAAATCTGTGACTACAAACCAGGAGAGGAGTTTTCGTACCCCACCCCTGGGGCTACCAGTAGCCACTAGACTGGCTGGTGGGAAGGATAAGAGCCCAGTTCCTTTGCTTCCAGGTCAATAAGCTGGGAGTTGAAATTTACATTCCAGAGCTCTTTGTGGGAACCACTGGTGTGTGGACTTCAGCTGAAATCCCATCCTCGCTTGTCTCCTTCCTATCCTGCTCCTCATGGGAACAATGTCCTTAAGAAATTACTGCAACCCAATCCTTAGCATAGTGTCTGCTTCTGAAAGAAGCCAATGTAAGAAACCCAACGAATTAATTTTTCATTAATTCAACAAATATTTATTTAACACCTCCTAACTGCCTAACATTAGGCAGAGGTGAACAAAACAAACTCCCAATCTATGCACCTTATATTTTATTGGGAATAGTAAGAAAATAAATAAATGACTAGGTCTATAACACAATTTGTGTTAAAATCATGATAAAGATGCTATGACAAAAAAATGAACCAGAGTAATTTAGGGAGGGTATAGTGAAGGACAAAAAGTACTATTTTAGATAAATAGGTGAGATAAAGCTTGTCTCAGAAGTGACCATTGAATAGGAACAAAAACCATCCTTCCCCAAAGTGTTATATGTTCCTATATTTCAATACTGAGAATGAGGTTAGTGTAAGACTTTATAAGAACTTAACATGTATCGGACACTCTGATAGGGCCTGGGAAGATACTTTCTCACAGAAGAATAAGAGGAATACAAGAGGGCATGGGGCTGAGGTTGGGTTTAAGCCCTGTGTAGGGGTGAGTGGGAGGCGATGTATACATTTTCTACCTCAGCATCCTAGCAACACAGGACAGAGACAGGAGAAAATGTGGAAATGCTGAGCTTGTTCTGAAGGCTACAAGAAGGCAATTCAGACTTCGTAGAATCCAAGAAAAGGGTTTATTCCATTGCTTCTTGCTCTTCTTTTAGGGAAAAAAAAAATGTATTCTTATCTCTTTGTATGCTCCATAGTGGTGCTTTTCTGTACACAATTGGTATTCCTTAAATGTCAGTTGATTAGAAATCTGTGTGTGTGTGCGTGTGCGTGTGTGTGTGTGTGTATGTACATCCTGTAAACCTTTTTTTCCACATTGAGGAGTTAGCTGGATTCCTCCTCCTGAAAGTAATGATTAGATCTTTCCAAACTGTCCTTTAAACTGACTATTGTGAACTTAACCATAGAAATATACAATTAAAATATACATACCTATATAGAAAATATCGTATGTTATTACTCCAAGTCCACTTTTGCATATATGGATTTGTCCTTTCTTATAACTGTTATTCTACCAATTTAATCTTTTTCTCTAAAGCATTTGACTTTGCTTGAGATTACAATAAGAGCATGCTGAAATAGAGCTAATATATAATGTATCCTAGTCTCCTATCTTTTTCAACCCTTGGAGACAAATCAAAACTGAAATATAACCCAAGATTCACTCTGTAAAATTCAAGTTTCCCATACTCAAAATCTCCTCAAACTAACCATCTGAAAAGGGCTATTCAGTAATCAAGTACGGCTGGCCTTGCTTCCTGGGAGGAAAGGCTAAGTGGAATATTTTAAGCAAAACGTAGATGCAAATGTGAAGCTTTGCTTCAGCATTTCTGTGCCTGATTTCAAGAACATCAGTTCCCTGGGCTTCACCAGGTTCTAGCCTAAGATGAAGGAACCATTTGGACATAAACCGTTCGGATGGCAGCAGTTCACCACAAGTTATTTCCATCCTGTGAGATTGCATTCCTCTTTTTCTTTTCTGTGAAGCAAGAAAAATATAAATAGACTTAGCAATGCAATTCCTTATTATATCGATCAGAATTTTGGCATTAAAAATGTCTGCCCTGGGCTTCCCTGGTGGCGCAGTGGTTGAGAATCTGCCTGCCAATGCAGGGGACACGGGTTCGAGCCCTGGTCTGGGAGGATCCCACGTGCCGCAGAGCAACTGGACCTGTGAGCCACAATTACTGAGCCTGCGCGTCTGGAGCCTGTGCTCCGCAGCAAGAGAGGCCGCGACAGTGAGAGGCCAGCGCACCGCGATGAAGAGTGGCCCCCGCTTGCCACAACTAGAGAGAGCCCTCACACAGAAACGAAGACCCAACACAGCCATAAATAAATAAATAAAAATATTTAAAAAAAAAAAAGAAACAAAGCAGTATCTGATCTGGCTTAATGGTACAGTAAATACAAAAAAAAAAAAAAAAAATGTCTGCCCTTTAACCTTTTCCTTTTCGGAAATCTTTCAATGGCTCCCATGTGCATGACATCAATATGCACCCCAGGAGACACTATTAGCAATACTTCTTTTTTTTGATTATTGACAGTGTAAAAAATGGAAGTGTTTTAAACCCTCTACAAACCACTATTTAAAAACACAAGACATGATTGATCACCAGATAGAGCAATAAAAATGAAAACTGAGAGATAAAGATGGAATACAAATATTTAATCATAAACGGAAAAACAGTGGAACTCTGAGGATAACAGTATTCTGTTTGCAGATAATAGCCTTTCATGTGAGAATGAGTCACTTACAGTGTCAGGCACGGCAACATAAATCCAGGTGCATTATAAACACAAATTTTTGCCTGCAACACTCTTGCTTATGACCAAAACATTTTGTTTAGCTATTCTAACTTAGAAAAGTCCGATATGTTAGAATTTTTACATGACATCAGTTGAGAAACATTACTTCTCTTACCAAGTAAAAAAAGTCATTTTCTTCTGTTACTTAAAGAAAATAGGACAGCTTTTTAAAGCATATTGAAAGCTTTCTGACAAAAGGTTTTGATCCATAATAGTCGCGGCCTTATGTAATACTTTTGTGAGATAGAGATTTTACTTCAGCTCTGGTATGTCCCAGAATGTTGATAGAATGAAAATTTATTTAAAAATGTTTTGCAGATGGTGTTGCATTATTGCCTTATGTCGTTGAAGTTTTTAAAATCAGTAGACACAGGGATTCCTGGCAGTGCAGTGGTTAAGCCTTTGCGCTTCCACTACAGGGGGCTCCATATGCCATGTGGTGAGGCCAAAAAAAAAAAAAAAAATCACTAGACACGAACATGATACATAAGACCATAACTTGAATCAAAAATTAATGACCTACATCATCCTTTGTTTTAAGTTTAATATTAAGACACTAATATTTAAATCCATTATACCAGCAGCCCCCAACCTTTTTGGCACCAGGAACCAGTTTCGTGGAAGACAATTTTTCCACGGACGGGGGTTGGGGGCTTGGGGGGCATGGTTCAGGCGGTAATGTGAGAGATGGGGGAGCAGTGGGGAGCGGCGGTAGATGAAGCTTCGCTTGCTCACCCGCCGCTCACCTCCTGCTGTGCGGCCTGGTTCCTAACAGGCCATGGACCGGCACTGGTCCACAGCCCGGGGGTTGGGGATCCCTGCATTATACAAAAATAAATGGGTAAGTGTAGGAATTAAATTTTCTGTCGCCATGTAATTTACAACCAAAAAAAACCACTAACTATGAAAGACAAGTTACATTATAAGTTTTCTGGCACATAACACAAGCACTAAAATGTAGTATTGACTAAAGAAAGCATATGTTACATTTATGACATCACAACATCTTGTGTCAGCTACTTGCTTTCACTAACTTCTCCACCCCACTCATGATACCCAGTAGAGAGCTCTGCCTACGATAACATCCATTCATCTTCTCAACCCCAGATTGTGAAAGGCCAAGCCTTTGAAAGTTTATGATTTGGCGTCTGTCTAAATATACATAATAAATATACATAATAAGTCAAAATATCTATAAGATATATGGCAGCCTAGGAATATCTTACATATTGTATTGAATATGACTTTTATATTTGTTTCTACAATACTTGATTGCAGGTTTGTCCTCAAAGTTTGACTTATTTTTTAAAGTCTACAGTATTATGTATTTAGTCCACACCCCTGCTTCATTGACAGTGAAGAGGCAGGGAAGACACAGCAGTAACTTCTAAGACACCCAGTGCAAGAGGTACACAATTTTATAAGCAATAGTATTTGAGGCATGCATGGCTTGAATTTCAAGGATAAACGAAGCTGTTACTGGTCTCACTTCCTACTTTCCCACGGCCTGTCCAAGAACTGGCCAGGCGAACACATTAATGAGAGTTCAACTGGCAAAAGAGAAATAAGGCAAGTTCTCCCATTTTTGCCATCTTAAACAGGGAGCTGAGACAAGTGAAATATTTTGGCCTTAATCAATATATGTTATTCTAGTAAAAACATTTTCCAGGTCAGTGTAAAACATTTTCTCAGACGTCATCTGTTTGTGATTATGCCCAGTACTTTTATTCTTGTAGCTTCGAATTGTCTCATTGTCTAATTTTGACCAGATTATCCACCTGTACACTGCATTTACTGGTTGAGTTCAAGGTAATAAATAACTTTAAAGGGCCACAGCAATTCTACCTGTAGTGCTTTATTTTTTTTATTACATTCAAGTCAAGGCCAATTCAGCTATGTTGGGGCCTTAACACAAGATGTACAGACCTTTCTTTTCGTTTGTTTTAGTTTCTCATGTTCTAACTAATAATTTCATATGTGTCTGCCAGTATTCCACTGTTTTAGGAACATCTAAATTGTAGCTCAGAGCCTTGGAATTCAGATTATTCAGTAAGGTCCATGGTAATTCACTCAAGAATAAAGTTCATTCACAGAGAATATTTAGCAGATTATAATCCATAGCAATCTTCCCAAGCATTTTTATCTGTCACTTCAGTGTAATATCAATGTGAGAAAATAATACTTTCCTAGAAGAGACCACTTGCTCTATTCAACTACAGCTTCTTAGGTTCCTAACACTCCATGATTTCTTGCTAGGACTATTGACCTTCTGGGAAAAGATAAACGAGCATCAGCTGTATCAAATCAACCCACTGCCACCTAGATGATGACTCAGTAGGAAATCCAGTGTCTGCCTTGTTCATTACTATTCTCCTGAAATGAGTACAATGTGCTGGGGACATGAGTGGTAGCAGAATTAATTTAAAAAATGCCACTTGATTAGGAAAAAAAAGTGTGGTACATCTTTGATAAATACAATACTCAATAATAAGAGGCTCTGAATAAATTTATTTATCTAGTTTCCTGAGTGGCTATGTAGCTCTTTAAAGGTTTACACCCTAGGGAAAGAACTTTGCTCTCAGATAAAAATACAGTCTAATTGCAAAATGGTTTAATAATACCTGTTAAAGCTACGAATATTATATGGAATAACGCATGCAAGTGGCTAAGGCATGATGTCTACTACAATTAGGAGTGTTCACCAAATGTTCGTTTTCATTATTATGAACACTCGAGGTGAGTTTGCTCACACCACCACTGAGGATAAAAATCAAAATATTCTGTTCAGTTTGCAATAGCAGCTCAGTAGTTAGAGTGAGTCCAGAAGAAAATAAAAATAGAAGAGAAATCATATGTCCTAGCTAATTCTAGATAATAAATAGCATAAAGTAGATGTTAGATGTTGCTACCTTTATTTTAGAAAATCGGCCAGCTAAAAGCAAAATTGTAGCTGAAATTTGTGCTCACATCCAGAATCATCATCACTGGCAGCCTGGGCACCCAAAACCCTGAACTGTGACCTTCATCTGAATCTGCTTCTCCTGTATCTCAACATACAATGTATATTTTAATTCTTTCATCTCAAGTATCTAATTCCAGGTATTATAGTTTTGATAGGAGTTCTTTGTATCAGCTAGATTATCTGACGTTACCTAAGAGAAAGTGCTGATGAATAAAAAGTGGTTGCTGACTTAGTCTTAAGAAAGAGCATATTTGCATTTTTCTAACGTTTTGTTGTTGGCTTAAGGCGCTGGAAAGAGTGACTGAGGATCCAGGATTCTCCACTCCCACGCCAGCTTCTCTGACTCATTTTTTTCCCAAAGGAAGGCTCACTTATCTGATGGGTGAAATTGTGTTGTAGGTGCCTCTTCTTCTTCTGGGCTTCTTAATCACCCATTTACCCACTCCATCATAAGGTCATCTTACAGGCACACTGTATCCTCCAGGAGTCAACCCTGACGTTCCAGATGCAGAAGGATAATTGGGGATGAGGGATCAGGACAGAGTAGAAGCATGGTTCCAGTTTAAGGCTAAGCTACATTTTCCAATCCAGTTTTTAAAAATGGATTATTTTGGTTCTCTGATCCCTGTGCTTATTTCCTAGTTATGGAGAGGGAAAAGATAAGATCATCACCCAAGTGACTGGTTTACATTTCTCAAACAACCTATTTCTTTGAGTTTATGAGAGAGCGTTCTATGGTTCTCTGGGCACATGATCTAGGAAAGAAAACAAAATCAAAACAAAACCTTAAATGTTGTAAGATGGCTATATCATGATAGAAGAATTGATGACAATTCAGGAATAGAAAAAGTATAACTGCTAGGAAAGATATATCAGAAGTTGGGCATCCACCATCCTTCCAATAATATATGCTGAGTTTCTGACTCCCAGGGTGAAAAGCAGACATAGATGGTAGGGTTTTTTTTGTCAGTCACCAATGATTCCAGCTTTGAAGGTCGCTACTCTTTCTCTTCTATTCACCATTGCTTACACTGTTTCTGAAAGGAATTTAAGCTGAAGATATCTATGTGGGAGGTAAATATCTAAAACACTGAGGATTTTTGCCCTTACCTTCCAACAGTCCCAATTTTTCCATTTATTTTTTTCCAGTGCTGCTGCTTCTTAATGAAAATCAAGTCACTGAGAATGATTGTTTCATGAACATCCCTTCAATTAATTGAAATGTAGTCATATTCTAGTTTTCAAAAAGAAGTCTCACACATATTTAAAATTGAATAGCATTCTTAAGAGTGGGGAAGCCACTTTCTTTCTGGAGCAGAAAGCATTTTATTTGATTCACAATGAATAGGGTTCTTTTTTGTCTGACAGCTACACATGCTGGGCCTAACAACATTACAATCGGTGTTCACAGAGAGAAAGAAAAATGTATGTTGTAATATTACAGGTTGTTAGTTATTATTATTTTAGTATTTCCTAAAATTACAAAATGGTTAACACATATCAACCTGAAAGTTGTCTTGATTTCCTGAACAATTCTGTATGCCCACTAATGTTTTTCCCTCCCTTTCTTATTTAGAGTTCATGGGAAAATGATGCCATTGAATCTTATTTGATGAATAAATTGGCTAAAATATTTGATAAAGCTCTTCTGTCCTTCCTTTACTTGAAAAGCTTTTTAAAAATTAGGATGCATTTTGAAGTTTGTCATTTATCAATGACAGTAACAGAAAAGTTACTTTTATTTTGCTATTACAAATGCTGCGTGAATTCCCTTTCACATGTAACATTTCAAATGGGAATGTATATCTGTTGGATAAAGCCCCATAAGGAGAATCACTGGATTGAAGAGTATATGCAATTATCATTTTAATATGTTGCTACATACCATCCATAGGGATGGAGTGTTCGTACACCCCCACCCACACTTCAGCAAGTTAGGAAACTTGAATTTTTGTCAGATAGGAAGCTAAAAGAATGGTACATCAGTGAAGTTTTAGTTTTTTGTGTTTTTTTTCTAATTATGAGCGAAGTTGAATGTTTTGTGAACGTTTAGCAGCCATTTTATTTTCTATTCTGTTCTATTCTCCCTCTGCTACTCCTTCTCCCCTCTTCCTCCCTTGTTTTGCCCATTTCTATATTTAAGTGTAGGTCTTTTTCTTATCTATTTGTGGGAGCTCTTTATGTATTAGGAATATTAGCCATTTGTTTACCATATGAGTAGTAGACATTTTACTAGATGATTGTGACTTTGATGTATAGAATTATTTTTATTTTAATGGAATTTAACAATGTTAAATTTAACAATTTTAATAATATATCTACTGGAATTTGAAATAGGGGAAGAAAAGTCTTCTCCAATCTAAGGTGAAAAAAAAATTCCACATTTTCTTCAGATACATTTATGCTTTTATTTTATACATTTGAATGTTGTAGCTAGTTGCAATGTATTCTGATATGTGATGTGATGTATGGATTCTACTTAATATTCTTATCAGACCATTATCTACTTGTTCCCACATCATTTATTGCCTAACTCACCTCATCTCGTCTATAAATTGGGTCTATTCCTGGGTTTTCTATTATGTCGCATTGGACTATCTTTTTCCTTCATGAGCCAGTAACTCACTGTTTTAATTATTGACAGATTTTAGCAACTTGAAGGACAGGATTTTCTTCTGTGCTTTTCTCTGTACGTTTCTTGTTGTTCTTCCTTGTTTATTTTTTCATAAAAGTGTAGATTGACCCAGCTTGTCTAGTGCCCTCTCCTCAAAAAGACCTCATTGTATTTGCATTTGATTCATATTTAATAGTCATATAAATTAACTTAGAAAAAACTTGACTTTAGGCAATAGAGTCAGGGTTGAAAACCTGTCCAACTCCAAATCCATAGCATCTCTGGTCTCTCACCCACAGATGTGACCCATTCTTTATGTATTGTATCACATATAGTAAATATATTCAAAAGATTGCTTTGATCATGGCCGTTCCTCTGTTCAACAGTCATCAGTGGACACATTTAGCTTATCCCAGTACTTCTTCACTCACTAAATGGGCAGTTAAACGCTGCACAAAACAAATAAAACTTTCCGTCTTCTTTGCTCCCATTTTCTACCCTGGCCAAAAAGTCTACTCCGGTTACTGACTCACACCCCTTTTTAGGATCAAATCATATCTGCTCCATGATACCCTCACAGACCACCTAAAACAGCAGTGTTTATTCATTGCTTTGCAATCTGCTTGCACTTCCTGTGTCAATCATTTGCCTCCAGCCTTTGAATTTAAGGCTAATTACCACTTTATGTGTAGTATCTTCTGAATTAGATCATAAATTGGTTAAAGAAAGGAAATAATTCTCAAAAAATTTTTTTATTCCTTAGACAAGAATTGGTGTGTGCGCGCGTGCCTGAACTTCTTTTCCACTGCTTTCTCAGGATTCTTCACTTCCTCTAAGTGTTTGTCCTCAGAAGTTCAACGCAATCAGCTCACTTTTTCCTATTCTAAATAATGAATTAAATGCATGACTCTCTTCCAATAAGCAGACAGTTCTTTCCTGATAGCAGCGAGACATTATTCAGAATCCTGCCTTTTTGTCCTCTATCCAGTTTTTAATCACTGACAGAACTTTCCCTCTCATCCCTCCATTGTGAAGAATTTATAGGTTCTTGGGAATCGACCTGCAACAAGAAATGTATTTGTCTGGGGGTGGGCTTTGGCAAAGCTGGACCTTAGATTGGCCAGATGGCAAGAAGGCTTCTTGTGTGTTCTCTAAATGCAGACAGATTCTCACTGTCAGGTGATACTTCGGATAAAAATATCTCTCTTAAGAGGCATTGAAAATCTAAACTGAGTACATCTGGCAACCCTTCTTTATTTACTCTCTGTTAAACATCATAAAGTATCCTTTCAAGGCAAAGAGGGAATGATTTACATTTGCAAAGGCCAGGCTGATTTATTCCTAACAAATTTTGCTCACCCAGATGATTTGTGTTCCACCTTCCCAGATCTTTTAAACTAGTTTTCCAGGTGCAGAGGTGAGAGTTGACAGTGTATAATTTTTGGATTACCCTTAACTCCCTTCTGCAAGATGTTCAACACTTTGGCTACACTCCAGTCTCTAGCTGTAGTCTCTGCTTGAAAGGATAAATTACATATTTTTGTAATTATGTAGAAATAAAAACACATTTCACCAGCGAGGATGCCAAATCTGCCAACGATCTTACAACATCCTTATTCTCATGCATTCGAATCTAAAAATAAACGCTATTTCAAATTAGATTTCTTTTGCAGGGTTTTACCAGCTTATAATGAATCATAAAAAACAAGTGCCCTAAATTTAAAACACATAGCATTAGATAGTATAATTAATGATCATTTTAAAACAGACATAGCAAGTAATTGTCTTAGACACCAAACCCAGGCCAAGCCCTAGAAGAAGCCATTATATGCAGGTATTCTATAGGGACCTCTCCATCTTTAAATTTTATCTTACCATGACACAGAAATAAAGCTTACATCTATGACTGCCAACTTAACCAATTATAAAAATACATGATTCCTATAAGTTGTTATTAGTGCTTACAATATCGATAGAAGGCCTGTATTACACATATAGACAAAGTGTTTAAGAGGTGGGTTGCCAAGGTGTGCCTAAGTATCGCTTGCTACATTTGTGGTCAGAGAAATAATATTTGAAAATCCTGTTTTCAGTTCCCCTATAAAAAGTGCTCCTGCAGAACTTAATTACTCACAATGCATTAGTACACTTGAGCAATAAAATAGTAGAATATTATCTTAGGAACATTCGGGCAGAGCATGGACCAGCATGTGTGAAATGGTATGCAGGATCAGAGCATTGCATTAAGATCTGAATCTTTCCTTAATTTTATCCAGGAAAATAATGTTATCTTTCTGTGTAAAATCATTGAGAGTAATCAAATGGAAGACAATTATTAGGAGAAGGAAAATTAAAGCCAGAGAGAAATTAAAATCACACAAGAGTTAATCAATGATAGATAATCGATAATAATTAATAGATAGTAGAATAAACAGAGACAGTCCCACAAGAGGAGTAAATGAACATTGAACTTTATTAACTTTCATTGATCAACGTGTAAATGTATACCTAGACACAATGCATCTGAGCAAGTACATTAGCCTCTCCGAACCTAAAAACTCAAATCCATGACCTTGCATTTTAAATGGTTTATTAAAATGGATACAGAGGGAGAGTAGTTGGAATTAACCATCACTCTTTCCATATTGACTTGTATAGATGTCAGTACTCTAGCACTTTTCATATTGCGATTACTTCTCTTAATTTATTTTACCAAAGTATCACATAAAAGTTTGAAAGATCAGACACTACCAAAAAGTGTGCGATAAAGTTAACATTAATATTGCCTCAGTAGCCCTCATACCCAGTTCCCCTACCCGGAAGCAGTCATTTAAAAATATTTCTGGATTTAATTAGCCTGATAAATACCCCCAGAATTGTAAACAGTTTTTTAAAAAAGGGAGTTTAAACTTTTGCTCTTATTTGTCAAAGAGTTATTCCATAATTCTCAGTTCCTTCCTCCACTCATCTCATGTGCAAATTCAAATAACCATGTTCTATCAATCTTAATTATCATATCTTGACACCCACTTTCTGAGATGAAGACACAGGTGCCCCCTTCCCTCCAACTCATCTTTATTCACTCACTTCTCTTAAAGCAAAATGAAGTCTTTTATAATTTGTCTATAGGTTATTTTAAAAAGAACAATGCGAACGTAAATTGGAGTTCAGAGTAGGACCAAATACTGGTTAATTACATTTTCTCCTCTCCTGTTCCCCAGTAATGGTCACTGGGTTATATAAAGAGAATATATGTGAATATTTGGATATTAATATTTCTGATATATATATTCTTACATTATATATATTTCCTTCTCATCTAAACTAGACTTTAGGCTACTACAATGTTAAAATTGAAACTTTCCTACCTTGTTTTCTTATACTTATTATTTCCTGAATCTCACATCTTCCTATCTCTTAGTTTACTATCTTGCTGAAATATATCTTTAATTAATTTCCTAAGATTTTTTTGCCAAGTATACTCTCTGAATCCCTTCAGGTTTTAGAATATTTTATTATTTTATTTATTATTATTTTATTTATTCCTCATTTTTCAGTGAAACTTTGTCGTGTATATAAATCTACATTGAAAATCATTTCCCCTCAGAACTATGAAAGCATGTCTCCATTTTCATCTAGGATGCTAGGTTAATGACGGTCTATCTGTCATTTATACCTGATTTTAGGATCTTTGATCTTTGTTTTTCTTATGTTTCACAGTAATGTACCTAGGTATTTTAAGGTACAGTGCTTGGAAAATCTTCTTAAATTAGAATTAGATTTGCTTCTCCCGTTAGCTTTGAAGGACTGTTTGGTACTTTATCTTTGATCGTTTTACCACTGCTCTCTTCATCCTCTTTACCAAAAACTCCTATTAGTCAAATGTTAGGCATCATGAACTGATCATTTCTTTTCTCTTGTATATTCCTTTTGTTTGTATTGTAGTTATATCAAATGAGAAATGACTTCATATTTATCTTCCAACCTTCCTATTGAACATATATTCCAATAATTACTTAATTTCCAAGATTTTTTTCTTCATTCTCATTATTATTTTTTTTAGCATTCTGTTAGTTTGTACCTGCAGAACTTTCTCAAATTCACCCGAGGATGCTCATGAGATTTTTAAAACTCATTTTCGTTCTCTAAATTAATCGTATTTCATCACTTTAGTATTTACTTAGTATATCTTCATTCTTTTTCATGTTGGGGTGTTTTCATAATCTTCTGGTGAGTCATGGTAGCCAATTCACACTTAATAATAAGGGACTAGGAATATTGAATTGAGAGACTTTGAATTCAATAGGAAATGTTTTATAGTGAGAATTCATGTGAGTGACTCCTGTACTGGGGGACTCATATATGACCAGATAAGAAAGATTTCACTCTGGGTCTATATTGGTTTAACTAATTACCTTTATTTTCTGCAGACAGCTTTTTTAAAATTTGTATTTGTGCCCTGGGGTAAAGCATCCCGCATAAGGAATTGTAGGAAGAGGTGTGGGTAGTTTACTTCTGCCATATATGTCCCCCATTAATCATCTTGTTTTTACATCTATTTCTTCCTCCTACCCATCAAAGCATCTGACATCACTTAGTCTGCAGTCCCTTTGGAATTTCTATGAGAAAAGTCTGGTTTTCATCAGTTACAACTCCCTCTACAAGTGTTCTAGATTGTGTCTTTCTGTTCTTTGATTAGTCACTCAACCATCCATCTCTTTTTGTCTACCAGAAGTTTGTTGAAATCTGCCTTTCACTGATGTCTTCCCATTCTCTTAGTTATGAATTTATTTCTTCTTTACCTTCATTTAATTGCATGTTGGGACCTGCAAAGAGAAAAGGTGAGTGCAGATACTCTGTTTACCATCTTGCCCTGGCAGACCTGTTTCCCAGACTAAACAGTGAGTCCCTTAAGTGTAGTGATTGGATCTTTTTGTCTACATATTTCTATTGCCTATCACAGTGCCTGGAATGTATTAGGTATTCAAAAAGTATGTGATAAAAGAAAACAAAACAAATTATATCCTAGGCAAAGTGTGGCATCGAAATGCTGCTGCATTTCTACTATACAATTCTTCCAGAAAGCAAGGCTGTGCTGTGTAAAGCAAAATGTCCCTGGAAAGAGTGCCACCATTTCAAATCCTTCTTATGAAAATTTCTGAGTTAACATGTTATAATAATGAAAAAAATGGTAAATTTCCTTACTGAGGAAAATGGTAAAACCATGAGCCTGTTAAATTAATAAGACTTTTTATAAGTGAAATATATTTGCAATGGGAAGCTCATCCAAGGGAAGTACTTAATTTACATGAAATCCTTGCACAGAACAGCAGTGATAAATAAATTTGGATTTAATGGCATGTACTCATCAAATAGTCTGTGTATAATATTAAACATTTATGTACAGTTATGTTTGTCACCAGTGCAGGCTGCTGATAGCTCAGTAGCTCATTCTACATTTTTGCTTCCGAACAGTGATCTTTAAATATCACCCACGTGGTAGCTCTTGCAAGGTTTTTAATGGATAACATTATTATAACTTCCATAGTATTTATGGAGAACATACAATTTAGTTTAACATCATAATGAAGTGCTATCTTTTTTTTTAAAGACAAAGTACCCCATAAACACTTTGTTTTCTTTTTAAAACTTAGTGAACATTTTCCAAAATGCCATTTCTTATCTTACTTACACAAAAGAGAAAAGGTAAATTCCTACATAAAGGTCAACTGACACTCTGATGATATACAATTATCACCTCATTACATGAATTTTTCAGATGAGAAAATAGAGTGCTGAGGACTTTGATGTGCATCCAATACTACAAAGTTATTTCCATTGTAAGAGCTAAAAATCAGGGTACCTGGATTCTAGTTCAATATACTATTCCTTACATCACACACTGCATAGGACTTATGCCCATATGTGGGGGAAAAGTGAGGAAGCAGGAAACAATTTGAAAGATATTGGCTTAGGTAGACCTATGCTTTAAAAGAGTGGACTCCAGATCCTAGAAGAACCAGCACATAATTTTCCACAATTTCCATAAAGAATTCCAGGGAACAAAGCACATCAAAACAACCTGGGCCTTGGAAAAGGAAACTAGAGAAGTTTGGTGATTTCACATCTAGAGTTACTGAAAAAACTTGAATGTGGGTCATTGCTGGTCAGGGTGCGTGTCATCTTGCTCAAGGACACATCCATGTTGCTGTCCACCTAACACTCCTACTGACCCATGTCTAGATGAAAAACACTTAAAGGACCATACCTTCTTGTGTCAGAAGACGAAAGACTTGGGAGCACAGATGGTGCTGTCATCACACTGAGATAGGACCTGAGAAAGAAAGAGCCAAGATATGAACAATGGACTGTGCAGATGGTATCAATAAGCAGGATCTTGATTCCTGGACAATGGAATTACATGTCAAAAATATGAGCTCATAGCCAGAGGCAGAGTTCATCTCATGAGAACAGGAAAAATTATTTTTACTAGAGCCTAGAAGACCTGCTCAAGAGGGCTTTGGAATAAATATAGATAAGTGAGGGAGAAAAAGGTAATAAATGTCAGGCGATGACTAGCAAATGAGCAAAGCACAAAGAAAGGGAAGATGTATGGTTTAGATGATGTCACGTATCATCACAAAACATCTGGCTAGGGTTACCTGGTTGCCCCTCTGGCTCCTTGCCAGGAACGTACCTTGACAACCACATATTCATTTTGCTGTGAGGCTTTAGTGGCCTTGTAAAAACATTTGAAACAGTAGTCTGAAAAATGTAACATGATTAATAAAAGATATAGTGCTATTGGTTTCCATATGCAATACTTTTAGGCAGAAGACTGTTATTTGATACAACAGGAGAATTCTGCTCAGACATTATAAAGCATTTTCTGAGACTCAATAAGCAACATATTACACTGTCCTAAAATATGAAAGCTAATATCTTCCTAAATATTTGTTTTAAGGGGCACATCATCAATAGACATAGTACAGAATGGAAGCCCTAGGATTCACTGGATAACCTCTACAGGTCCTTTCCAGCACAGCATCTCGTTTCAGACAGTGACATACATTAGTGATACAAAGAGCAATCTATCTTATTTTACAGAGGAGCTGTCATTTGGATGACTATAACATGTAACTATTTTGAGCCTTATATCCTGGTTCCTGAGTTTTTACCTCTGCCTACAGTTGTCTTTGGAAGACTAATAGTTACCTCTGTAATGTTTTGATATTCACATATGTAATTATTACTTTACATTCCTAGAGCTCTAAAAATTTTGTCTTCTACTTTAGAAGCATTACATTACATTTCATTTGGAGAGAACACACACACACACACACACACACACACACACACACACATAAACACACACAGGAATGTACATAAAAATTACCTGAAAGAGGCTGGAAACAGAAGCTTAAGGTGCATGCCACTGAGTAGAAGTGAACTGGTACAACAGATTCAAAATCTCTAAATGGGTCATGGGCTTGTATCTTTTCTCTCTTGTGAAAAGTAATTAAATCAAGAAAATCAGCATGCATTGGTGTGTTGTGAGTGTAAGACCTGAGAAAAATGAAGAAGATGTGAGGGAGAAGGTACTGGAAATAAAAGGAAATTAAATTTTTAAGAGGATTTAGGAAAGTAAATGGAGGGGTATTCATATTACTCCAAATTTGATAGATAGTGATATGCACTTTGAAGAGATGGGTAAAATGATTCCAATTCTTGAGGATCATAGACTGCTAATGTCACATGTGGTGGTTAATTTCATGTGTCAGTTTGGTTAGGCCACGTTACCCAAATATGTGGTCAAAAAGCAGTCTAGATATTATCGTGATGGTGATTCTTAAATTAGATTAACATTTAAATCAGTAGTCTCTGAGTAAAGCAGATTATTCTTCAGAGTGTGGATGAGCCTCATCCAATCAGTTGAAGGCCTTCAGAGAAAAAGACAGAGGCCTCCCAAGAAAGAGGACTTGCCTTTGGACTTGAGCTGTAACGTCAACTCTTCTTTGGATCTCCAACCTACCAGGTTGTCCTGCAGATTTTGGACTTGCAAGTTCCAACAGTCCTGATCATGGGAGCCAATTTTTTAAAGCCTCTCTCTCTCTCTCTCCATTTCCCTCTCCATATATCTCAAATGTGTGTACATAGTTACCCACACACACTACACATACACACATACCCTATTGATTCTGTTTCTCTAACACACCTCAGCAGCAACTATTTTGAATTCCAGAGTTTTTGTCACTTTTCTTATATCAGTCTTGACATTGGAAAAAACGTTTCATCAACCATTTCAGATACTAAGCTACCAGCCTTTCTTGTGTAAGTGAAAACACAGTCTATATTTTTCTGATTCACTTATTGCTACCCATAAAGTTTATGTCGAAGATAGTTTTAAAAATATATGTACATTTTTTCTTGGAAAAAATTTTTTAAAAAGGTAATGTTTCTAACAGTTCCATATGCAGAGCTTAAAATTTGGTTCTTAATTCAGATCCTCATAGGTATCCTTAGATTCCAAAGTTGACAAAACTCCTTAATATTGAAAAAAAACAAACTACCATCAACAGTGTCCTTGCTCTATAAAATACATTACTGATTCTGATTTAGTCAGGGGAGGTGGAGGAATCTATTGTTAAAAAGCTGTATATATATATTTAAAAAATACTTTTACTGTATGTATTTGACATGAATGCATAACTTTAAAAAGTATATATTTCAAAGTATAAATATGTCATGGGTAAATTAAATCTGAGACCAAGCCATACTCTTTTCCACAAATGAACTTACTTTTTAAAGAACCGCTTTCTATCCTTCCCTAGCCATTCAAGCAATATACTGAATGAGGGCCTCAAAGTGTCAATTAAAAAGTGCCTTTTTGCAGAATGCCCTGTGTGTGGTGTCAAGCAGTAAAAGGTTACCAGCTGAGATTAGGGAAAAAGAATTATCTAAGAGAAAAATGGTGTTGCAATTTAGGCTTATTCTATATTTCATGAGATTATCTCAAATAGAGTGCTATCTGAAGAAGTAATAGCAAGCAAATATCTGAGGAATTATAGATGGTTTAAAACCTTTCTTCTTCTCCTCTAGACTAAAACATCTGGGAAAGAAAAAAAAATGGTGATATTTTTATAGTCTTCCCAATAGCAGATTGGACATTTCTAAGTGAGTCTTACTGTTAAGTGTTTGTTGCTTTATTTACTAACATTGTGTGTCACCAACACATCATATAAAACATGACATGCTGTAAATGGGGGAGAAAATAGTACCAGTACCAAATTTGGGAAAGAGACGTTTCAGTTAGCCAGCCTGGACTTTCATCCTGTTAGTATCACTTGGAAGCTTGACAGATGAGGGCTGGCCTCTTCAGCCCCACACATCAACAAAAAGTCCACTCTTAGGGCTGTTATTAATGTAGTTAACCTTTCAGCTTACTTATTTCAAGGGACTGGTATGCCATATATCATGAAAAGATCAAGGAGTGACTACTCTCCTCTGACCTATTACAATTATTTTTGATCCTGAAGATTGTCAAAGACTTTACATGTCTGTTATTGCTAATGAAAACTACTGCTAGTGTTTGTGTAAACTCCACAATGCTAATGGAAAGAAAAATGAAATGCCTCCATGACCATGTTTGTCAGAAAGAAATTTCCCTTCCAATTCGTATATGGATGCATCTGCCAGGAAATCCCTGGTGATATGCAGAACCCTAGCTGCAAGAGAGCCTGGGATATGTAGTCTTTAGCATTCTGGGTAAGTATTTGAGCTTACCTAGAGTATAGACTACCAACACCCAAAAGATAAATCAAGATGGAATGGCCACCAAATGCTGGAAGGAGATTAGGGAGTTGTTAGAAAAGATACTAGGAGAATTATAGCCATACTTTCTCTGAATGTTTCTAAGGGTTTGATCTCTCATAGATCACGTAGATGAATTGTGTTACTTTCAGACCAACAATTAGGTATTTTGCAGTGCATTATAATAGCTGTCCTTTTACTCTTTAAAATAATTTTCTTAAGAATGTGATACAGGAAAAACACTGAAAAACATCCATGTTAATATTTTATCTGCTTGTATTGGAGATTTCTTTTACTCAGTTGGTAACACTGCTAAATCCTGAGTCTTCTTACCAAATGATTTTTTAAAATTACTTTTCATGTAAGAAATGACAGCATTTCCATGCTGGACAACAGGAGGTCATTTATAGTCAATTTAGCTCATGCCATTTACTATAATCATACAAACCACTGCACTTTCATACCTAGTGTTATTTATTACAGAAACTGAACAACATATCTACACTCTGATGTGAGGTATAGGTCATAAAATTTAAACTTTATAACATCAGTATAGATGTGAGAGCAAACCAGTTTGATTTATAAGCATTTTAAAAATAAAATCAGATGGTGCATGAGTAAGACGTGAACATCACCTTCCTCCCAACAAATACATCAGAAATACATCAACATATGGAACAACTCCTAGAGAACACCTATTGAATGCCGTCAGAAGACCTCAGACTTCCCAAAAGGCAAGAAACTCCCCATGTACCTGGGTAGGGCAAAAGAAAAAAGAAAAAACAGAGACAGAAGAATAGGGATGAGACCTGCACTACTGGGAGGGAGCCGTGAAGGAGGAAAAGTTCCCACACACTAAGAAGCCCCTTCACTGGTGGAGATGGGGGGTGGTGGTGGGGAATCTTCAGAGCCACGGAGGAGAGTGCAGCAACAGGGATGCAGAGGGCAAAGTGCAGAGATTCCTGCACAGAGGATCAGTGCCAACAAGCACTCACATGCCTGAGAGGCTTGTCTGCTCACCCACCAAAGCGGGTGCAGGCTGGGAGCTGAGACTTGGGATTCAGAGTTCAGATCCCAGGGAGAGGACTGGGGTTGGCTGCATGAACACAGCCTGAGGGGACTAGTGCACCACAGCTACCCAGGAGGGAGTCCGGTAAAAAGTCTGGAACTGCCTAAGAGGCAAGGGACCATTGTTTCGGGGTGCACGAGGAGAGGGCATTTAGAGCACCACCTAAACGAGCTCCAGAGACGGGCACGAGCCGCAGCTATCATGTCGGATCCCAGAGATGGGCATGAAATGCTAAGGCTGCTGCTGCAGCCACCAAGAAGCCTCTGTGCAAGCACAGGTCACTCTCCACACCTCCCCTCCTGGGAGCCTGTACAGCCCGCCACTTACAGGGTCCTGTGATCCAGGGACAACTTCCCTGGGAGAACACACGGCATGCCCCAGGCTGTTGCAACATCACACTGGCCTCTGACACTGCAGGCTGTCCCTGCATTCCATACCCCTCCTTCTCCCCAGCCTGAGAGAGCCAGAGCCCCCTAATCAGCTGCTCCTTTAACCCCGTCCTGTCTGAGCAAAGAACAGATGCCCTCAGGCAATCTACACACAGAGGCAGGGCCAAATCCAAAGCTGAACCCCAGGAGCTATGTGAACAAAGAAGAGAAAGGGAAATCTCTCCCAGCAGCCTCAGGAGTAACGGATTAAATCTCCACAAACAACTTGATGTACCCTGTATCTCTGGAATACCTGAATAGACAATAAATCATCCCAAAATTGAGGTGGTGGACTTTGGGAGCAACTGTAGACTTGGGGTTTGCTATCTATATCTAATTTGTTTCTGATTTTAAGTTTATCTTAGTTTAGTATTTGGACTTTATTATCATTAGTAGATTTGTTTATTGATTTGGTTGCTATGTTCCTTTTCTTTATATTTATATATATATATATATATATATGTTTCTTTTTCTCTTTTTGTGAGTGTGTATATGTATGCTTCTTTGTGTGATTTTCTCTGAATAGCTTTGCTTTTATCATTTGTCCTAGGGTTCTGGCTACTTTTTTTTTTTTTAATATAGTTTTTAGCACTTGTTATCATTGGTGGATTTCTTTTCTGGTTTGGTTGCTTTCTTCTTTCTTTCTTTTTTTTCTTTTTTCATTGCTTTTAATTTTTTTTATTTTTAATAATTTTTAAAATATTTTATTTTAATAATTTTATTTTTTTGTGTATCATTCATTCATTCTTTCTTTCTTTTTTCTCCCTTGTCTTCTGAGCCATGTGACTGACTGACAGGGTCTGGGTGCTCTGGCCGGGTTTCAGACCTGTGCCTCTGAGGTGGGAGAGCTGAGTTCAGGACATTGATCCACCAGAGACCTCCCGGCCTCACATAATATCAAACAGCAAAAGCTCTCCCAGAGATTTCCATCTCAACACTAAGACCCAGCTCCACTCAATGACCAGCAAGCGACAATGCCAGATACCCTATGTCAAACAACTAGCAAGACAGGGACACAATCCCACCCATTAGCAGAGACGCTGCCTAAAATCATAATAAGCTCACAGACACCCCAAAACACACCACCGGACATGGGCCTGCCCACCATAAACACAAGATCCAGCCTCATCCACCAGAACACAGGCACTAGTCCCCTATACCAGGAACTCTACACAACCCACTGAACCAAAATTAGTCACTGGGGGCAGACACCAAAAACAATGGGAACTACAAACCTGCAGCCTATGAAAAGGAGACCCCAAACACAGTAAGTTAAGCAAAATGAGAAGACAGAGAAACACAAGCAGATGAAGGAGCAAGGTAAAAACCCATCAAACCAAACAAATGAAGAGGAAATAGGCAGTCCACCTGAAAAAGAATTCAGAGTAATGTTAGTAAAGATGATCAAAAATCTTGGAAGTAGAATGGAGAAAATACAAGAAACATTTAACAAAATCTAGAAGAACTAAAGAGCAAGCAAACAATGATGAACAACATAATAAATGAAATTAAAAATTCTCTAGAAGGAATCAATAGCAGAATAACTGAGGCAGAAGAATGGATAAGTGACATGGAAGATAAAATAGTGGAAATAACAAATACAGAGAAGAATAAGGAAAAAAGAATAAAAAGAATTGAGGACAGTCTTAGAGACCTCTGGGACAACATTAAAAACAACATTCGAATTATAGGGGTCCCAGAAGAAGAAGAGGAAAAGAAAGAGGCTGAGAAAATATTTGAAGAGATTATAGTTGAAAACTTCCCTAATATGGGAAAGGAAATAGTCAATCAAGTACCGGAAGCACAGAGAACCCATACAGGATAAATCCAAAGAAACATGCAAAGACACATATAAATCAAACTGTCAAAAATTAAATACAAACAAAAATATTAAATGCAGCAAGGGAAAAACAAATCACATACAAGAGAAACCCCATAAGGTTAACAGCTGATCTATCAGCAGAAATTCTGCAAGCCAGAAGGGAGTGGCAGGACATATTAAAAGTGATGAAAGGGAAAAACCTACAACCAAGATTACTCTCCCCAGGAAGGATCTCATTCAGATTTGAAGGAGAAATTAAAACCTTTACAGACAAGCAAAAGCTAAGAGAATTCAGCAACAGCATACCAGCTTTACAACAAACGCTAAAGGAACTTCTCTAGTCAGGAAACACAAGAGAAGGAAAAGACCTACAATAACAAACACAAAACAATTAAGAAAATGGTAATCAGAACATATATATAGATAACTACCTTAAATGTAAATGGATTAAATGCTCCAACCAAAAGACATAGACTAGCTGAATGGATGCAAAAATAAGACCCATATATATGCTGTCAATAAGAGACCCATTTCAGACCTAGGGACACATACAGACTGAAAGTGATGGGATAGAAAAAGATATTCCATACAAATGGAAATCAACAGAAAGTTGTAGTAGCAATTCTCATATCAGAGAAAATCAACTTTAAAATAAAGACTATTACAAGAGACAAAGAAGGACATTACATAATAACCAAGGGATCAGTCCAAGCAGAAGATATAGCAATTGTAAATATTTATGCACCCAACATAGGAGCAACTCAATACATAAGGCAAACGCTAACAGCCATAAAAGGGGAAATCAACATTAACACAATCATAGTAGGGGACTTTAACACCCCATTTTCACCTATGGACAGATCATCCAAAATGAAAATAAATAAGGAAACACAAGCTTTAAATGATACATTAAACAAGATGGACTTAATTGATATTTATAGGACATTCCATCCCTAAACAACAGAATGCACTTTCTTCTCAAGTGCTCATGGAATATTCTCCAGGACGGATCATATCTTGGATCACAAATCAAACCTTGGTAACTTTAAGAAAATTGAAATCATATCAAGTATCTTTTCTGACCACAATGCTATGAGACTAGATATCAGTTACAGGAAAAAATCTGTAAAAAATGCAAACACATGGAGACTAAACAACACATTATTTAATATCCCAGAGATCACTGCAGAAATCTAAGAGGAAATCAAAAAATACCTAGAAACAAATGACAGTGAAAGCACAATGACTCAAAACCTATGGGATGCAGCAAAAGCAGTTCTAAGAGGGAAGTTCAAAGTATTACAGTCCTACCCTAAGAAACAAGAAACGTCATCTCAAATAAAACCTAACCTTACACCTAAAACAATTAGAGAAAGAAGAACAAAAAACCCACAAAGTTAGCAGAAGAAAGAAATCATAAAGATCAGATTAGAAATAAATGAAAAAGAAATGAAAGAAGTGATAGCAAAGATCAATAAAACTAAAAGCTTCTTCTTTGAGAAGATAAACAATATTGATAAACCATTAGCCAGACTCATCAAGAAAAAAAGGGAGAAGACTCAAATCAATAGAATTAGAAATGAAAAAGGAGGAGTAACACATGACACTACAGAAATACAAAGGATCATGAGAGATTACTACACGCAACTATATGTCAATGAAATGGACGACCTGGAAGAAATGGACAAATTCTTAGAAATGCACAATATTCCAAAACTGAACCAGGAAGAAATAAAACATATAAACACACCAATCACAAGCACTGAAATTGAGACTGTTATTAAAAATCTTCCAACAAACAAAAGCCCAGGACCAGATGGCTTCACAGGCAAATTCTATCAAACATTTAGAGAAGAGCTAACACCTATCCTTCTCAAACTCTTCCCAAATATAGCAGAGTGAGGATCACACCTAAATTCATTCTTTGAGGCCAACATCACCCTCATGCCACAACCAAACAAAGATGTCACAAAAAAAGAAAACTAACGGCCAATATCACTGATGAACATAGATGCAAAAAACCTCAAGAATATACTAGCAAACAGAATCCAACAGCACATTAAAAGGATCATACACCATGATCAAGTGGGGTTTATCCCAGGAATGCAAGGATTCTTCAATATATGCAAATCAATCAATGTGATACACCATATTAACAAGTTGAAGGAGAAAAACCATATGATCATCAGAAAAAGCTTTCACAAAATTCAACACCCATTTTTGATAAAAACCCTCCAGAAAGTAGGCATAAAGGGAACTTACCACAACATAATAAAGGCCATATATGACAAACCCACAGCTAGCATCGTTCTCAATGGTGAAAAACTGAAACCATTTCCTCTAAGATCAGGAACAAGACAAGGTTGTCCACTCTCACCAGTATTATTCATCATAGTTTTGGAATGTTTTGCCACAGCAATCAGAGAAGAAAATAAATCCAAATCAGAAAAGAAGTAAAGCCGCCACTGTTTGCAGATGACATGATACAATAAATAGTGAATAGTAAAGATGCTACCAGAAAACTACTGGAGCTAATCAATGAATTTGGTAACGTAGGAGGATACAAAATTAATGCACAGAAATCTCTTGCATTCCTATATACATTTCATCATTTCCTAATGATGAAAAATCTGAAAGAGAAATTAAGGAAACGCTCCCATTTACCACTGCAACAAAAAGAATAAAATACCTAAGAATAAACCTACCTAATGAGACAAAAGACCTGTATGCAGAAAACTATAAGACACTGATGAAAGAAATTAAAGATGATACAAACAGACGGAGAGATATACCATGTTCTTGGATTGGAATCCAGAGTCAACACTGTGAAAATGACTCTACTACCCAAAGCAATCTGCAGATTCAATGCAATCCCTATCAAACTACCATGACATTTTTCACAGAACTAGAACAAAAAATTTCACAGTATGTATGGAAACACAAAAGACCCCGAATAGCCAAAGCAATGTTGAGAAAGAAAATTGGAACTGGAGGAATCAGGCTCCCTGACCTCAGACTATACTACAAAGCTACAGTAATCAAGACAGTATGGTACTGGCATAGGAACATAAATATAGATCAATGGAACAGGATAGAAAGCCCAGAGATAAACACATGCACATATGGTCACCTTATCTTTGATAAAGGAGACAAGAATGTACAATGGAGAAAAGACAGCCTCTTCAATAACTGGTGCTGGGAAAACTGGACAGCTACATGTAAAAGAGTGAAATTAGAACACTTCCTAACACCATACACAAAAATAAACTCAAAATAGATTAAAGACCTAAATATAAGGCCAGACACTATCAAGCTCTTAGAGGAAAACATAGGCAGAACACTCTATGACATAAATCACATCAAGGTCCTTTTTGATCCACCTCCTAGAGAAATGGAAATAAAAATTTAAAAATGGGACCTTATGAAACTTAAGAGCTTTTGCACTGCAAAGGAAACCATAAACAAGATGAAAAGACAACCCTCAGAATGGGAGAAAATATTTGCAAATGAAGCAACTGACAAATGATTAATCTCCAAAATTTACAACATCTCATGCAGCTCAATATGAAAAAACAAGTAACTGAATCCACAAATGGGCAGAAGATCTAAACAGCCATTTCCCCAAAGAAGATATACAGTTTGCCAACAAACCCATGAAAGGATGCTCAACATCACTAACCATTAGAGAAATGCAAATCAAAACTGCAATGAGATATCACCTCACACTGGTCAGAATGGACATCATCAAAAAATCTACAAACAATAAATGCTGGAGAGGGTGTGGAGAAAAGGGAACCCTCTTGCACTGTCAGTGGTAATGTAAATTGATACAGCCACTATGGAGAACAGTATGGAGATTCCTTAAAAAACTAAAAATAGAACTACCATACGACCCAGAAATCCCACTACTGGGCTTATACCCTGAGAAAACCATAATTCAAAAAGTATTATATACCACAATGTTCCTTACAGCTCTATTTACGATAACCAGGACATGGAAGTAACCTAAGTGTCCATCGAGAGATGAATGGATAAAGAAGATATGGCACATATATACAATGGAATATTACTCAGACATAAAAAGAAACGAAATTGAGTTATTTGTAGTGAGGTGATGGACCTAGAGTCAGTTATACAGAGTGAAGTAAGTCAGAAAGAGAAAAAGAAACACCGTATGTTAACACATATATATGGAATCTAAAAAAAAAAAAAGAAGAAGAAAGGTTCTGAAGAACCTAGGGACAGGAAAGGCATAAAGACACAGACTTGGAGAATGGACTTAGGAAACAGGGAGCGGGAAGGGTAAGCTGTGATGAAGTGAGAGAGTGGCATGGACATATATACACTACCAAATGTAAAATAGATAGCTAGTGGGAAGCAGACACATAGCACAGGGAGATGAGCTCGGTGCTTTGTGACCACCTAGAGGGGTGGGATAGGGAGGGTGTGAGGGAGACGCAAGAGGGAGGACATATGGGGATATATGTATATGTAGAGCTGATTCACTTTGTTATAAAGCAGAAGCTAACACACCATTGTGAAGCAATTATACTCTAAGAAAGATGTTTAAAAAATAAAATAAATTGTTAGATACTTGTGTATATGAAAAAGGTCCCAGTCCCATAATCAGCTGAGTTATTTGTATTTTCCTGAAGCTTATATCCACTTTGCCATCCAAACCTTATTATTCCTTTCACATACCAATCATTCTCTGTGCCATTTACCTAGCACTGAGACCAGAACATGGATGTTTTAACCTTACTTTCCAAGCCCATCCTATTGTTGTCATTGATGGATATCATTGTTTAGACTGAAAATGTTGCTTCTGGAGCTGATCAAATGTAGTGATTTGCACTTGCTTGCATAGAAAGAAGAACTCTACTTACAAAACTGAGGCGTGTAACACAATAACATTTTTTTTTCAGAACCGTAATTATCTTGAGCCTTAGGCCCCTCATATATTTTTCCATCTCATTTGTGTACACACTCTGTCATGCTTTGGTATTTGTAGTCAGAATCTGAAAATTACAAGTTCAGGTATGTAGAAACTTCTCCTTACCCCTCTCTAAAATGACAGTAAGCCAAAAAACAAACGAAAAACTAAAAGAAAGAAGACATGTTTATGCTTAATTTCATAGTTAAAAAATAGTTCTTGTTTTAGAGATTTATCTGGCACTGGATTTAAATGAATAGTCTAGCTTCTAACTAGGATCTATTCCTGAATTGATTCCATAAACAGTTTTGCTTGCTAGGGATTTACTCCTGGTATTTGGAGAAATGGAGACTGGTCATATTTTGTATTAACTGATTATTTTTATCTTTTGAAAACCCTCGCAGAATGTTGTGTTTCACAGTGTATTGAAATGTAAAACAGCTTCCTTTTACCAAAAAGTGTAGCTGTTGTTGGTTAACACCTCATCAGTGAATTTCACAGACATGTTTTGTTTCCTTTCTGTACACTAAAACCTAGTGTTTTTAGGACTAAAGATCTTGGTCCTGTCACGTTAAACTATGACAAGCTCTGAGCCATCCAGCTGATATCAAGACTCAAATAGCTTTATTTACTTCTGAATATACTGGAGGCATTGGGGGGTGAGGGAGACCATGAACATTTTAATATGAGCCAGCTGTGAAGTTTCCAGATCATCCCTCTGCAGCCGGAGCCGGACTAAGATTAAACCAGGCAAAATGCCTGAAGAGATACTGAATAGGTTTGATATAAATTACATTGTCCTGCCGACTTGAAAGTGTACATTACTGGAGTCATTAACCATAATCATGCTCAATTACAAGCACTGTATGCCTGCATGCAGCACCCCTGCGAATGCAGCCATTGTTTGCATGCAATGTCTATCATCTGTAAAGACGTTGCCTCCCCTGGATGGACTTGAAGCCACCTCCTCTCTCCTATCCTTTGATCCCAATTTCTCAAGTTTATCTCTAAAATAGTGCAATTAATTAAAGTATTTTTTTGTCCTCTGACAATTCAATATTGTTGAAGATACTAGTTTTTCTTATTTCAGGCTATGGAATGTGTAACGGTAATGACAAGTTTCAGATTAGCTCTAGTTTGTACTATTTGTTTCAGATTAGCTCTAGTTTCAGATTCGCTCTAGTTTATACTATTACTTTGGCCAATTTTTAAAAAATGATAATTGTCTAATGATTATGTAATGAGATACATAAAGCTTTGTATCACGACGGGGTAGTAAAGGAGGGAAACAAATAGGAAACATGCTTTACAACTAATATATCACAACCTTTCATGATCAGAATCTGTATGCTTTCAGTTAAGGCTGAACTCATCAAGAGTTTGGGGATATATGTTTTTAACTTTTCTTTTGAAATAATTTCAGACTACTTCAGTAAAAAGTACAAAGGAGCATAAAAATAGTGCAAAGAATTCTCATATACATTTCATGCACATTCCATGAATGTTAACATGTTTTTACACATGCTTCATCATTTTCTTTTCAATCTCTATCTGTCCCCTTTTCTTTATCTGTGTGTCTATTTATCTGTGTGTGTGTATAGTTTTTATATTTTTGCAAGACTCAAATTTTACATTTAAATACCTTTTACCTCTAAATACTTCAGCATATTTTTTTAAGATTTTTTTTGATGTGGACCATTTTTAAAGTCTTTATTGAATTTGTTACAGTATTGCTTCTGTTTTATGTTTTGGTTTTTTAGCCCCAAGGCAGGTGGGATCTTAGCTCCCCAACCATGGATCAAACCCGCACCCACTGCATTGGAAGGCAAAGTCTTAACCACTGGACCTCCAGGGAACTCCCTACTTCGGTGTATTTATAAATTCAGTGTATTTATTAAAACAGAACATTCCTTTACATAGCCACAATACAATTATCAAAAGGAGGAAAATAACATTGATAATGCAGTATTATCTAATCTATGGACCTTATTCAGATTTTGCCAGTTGTGCCACTAATGTCCTTTCCTATTCCAGGATCCAATCTCTGATGACACATTACCTTTAGTTTTCATATCTGTCAGAGTTAACATTGCATTATATTATTGAAAAGTTCAGACCAGTTATCTTTGAGAATGTCTCAAATTTTGAATTTGACTAATTAGTCCATATTGTTAGATGCAGGTTGTATAGTTTTTGCAAGAATCCAGCATGTGTATTGTGTCCTTCTCATTACATCACATCAGGAGGCATCTGGTATTGCTTTGTCCCATCACTGATCATGTGCATTTCGAACCATGGTTAAGGTTGTGTGTGCTCTTGCTCATGGCTAAGGCTGTGGCTGGAGTGTGGAGATCACCTGCTGGGATGTGGTAGGTTTTTTCCTTTATTTTAGAAGGTAATTTGTAATTTTGAAATTTTCTGTCTTTTGAACACATTATTTTTGTGTAATTTTCTTTGGTCTTCTTGTTTTTCTGCATTGTTTTTGGAGTAACTATGGGGCAATGTAGATTTAAGTGGCTGCCATTTTCCATGGTTATGTGAAAGTATGAGTGGGTCTATTTTAATAGGGAAGTATTTAAAATAAGTATAATTATATGTCTGTGTTTTGCCAGTTTATATATTTTGCACTTGGAAATTTTTTTTTTAGTCAAAAAAATACTACACACTGAGTAATGCTTGAGACACTAGCTGTTTGAGGGAAATAGTGATATTCTTTATTCTTATTGAAGAATCATTAGCATACAATATTATATGAGTTTCAGATGTACAAGATAGTGATTTGATATTTTATACATTATGCATCATACAAAGTTATCAATATATTATTGACTATATTTTCTATGCTGTGTAGTACATTCTTGTGACTTATTATTGTATAATAGTAGTTGTACCTCTTATCCCCTTCACCTATTTTGACTCTCCTTTCGCCCTTCTCCCCTTTACCCAAGTAACCATTACTTTGTGCTCTATATCTTTGAGTCTCTTTCTGTTTTATTATATTTGGTCTTTGCTTTATATTTTAGATTTCATGTGTAAATGAAAACATACAGTATTTGTCTTTCTCTGTCTGACTTATTTCACATAGCATAATATCCTTTAGGTCTATGCATGTTGTCCAAGTGGCAAGTTTTCATTCTTTTTTATGGCTGATATTCCATTGTTTATGTATATCACAATTTGTTTGTCTATTTATCTATCAGTGGACACTTAGGTTGTTTCCTTATCTTGGATATTGTAAATAATGCTACAGTGAACATTGGAGTGCATATAACTTTTTGAATTAGTATTTTGGTTTCTGCTGATAAATACAGAGGTGGAATTGCTGGGTCACATGTTAGTTTTATTTTTAATTTTTTGAGGAAATTCCATACTGTTTTTATAGTGGCTATACCAATTAACATTCCCACCAACAGTGTACCTGGGTTGCCTTTTCTCCACATCCTTACCAACACTTGTTATTTCTCGTCTTTTTGATGATAGCCATTCTGACAGGCGTGAAGTATCATGTGCTCTGACTTCAAACTATATTACAAAGCTATAGTAATCAAAACAGTATGGTACTGGCACAAAAACACTTAGACCAATGGCACAGAATAGAGAGCCCAGAAATAAACCCATGCACATATGATCAGTTAATATATGACAAATGAGTTAATGATATATAATGGAGAAAAGACAGTCTCTTTAAGTTTTGCTGGGAAAACTGGACAGCTACATGTAAGAAAATGAAACTAAACCATTTCCTCACACCATGTACAAAAATAAATTCAAAATAAGTTAAAGACTTAAATGTAAGAACTGAAACCATAAAGCTCCTAGAGGAAAACATAGGCAGTATGCTCTTTGACATCAGTCTTAGCAACATCTTTTTAGCTCTGTCTCCTCAGGCAAGGTCAACAAAAGCAAAAATAAACAAATAGGATTACATCAAACTAAAAAGCTTTTGCACAGCTAAGGAAACTATCAACAAAAAAAAAGGCAACTTACTGAATGGGAGAAGATATTTGCCAATGATATATACAATAAAAGATTAATTCTAAAACACATAAAGAATGCATACAACTCAATATCAAAAAAAAATCCAATTAAAAAATGGACAGAGAACCTGAATAGGTATTTTTTCCAGAGAAGACATACAGATAGTTAATAGCACATGAAAAGATGCTTACCATCAGTAATCATCAGGGAAAGACAAATCAAATCTGTATTTCTTATTTTTAAGGAAAGATAAGTGAAGTGTAGGACAGGCAAAAAACTTGTATCAGGAATATATTGATACAAGAATCACAAACAATAAAGCTAGTTATTTATAAGTTTTTGTTATTCATTCACTTTCATGGCTTTTGTTTTAGACTCTTCAGTAAATCTCACTGGATTTCCTGTCCTATTTCAGTCTTTGAAGTGAGCAAGGTGCAGACTACATGGGAAGTTCTTTCAAACCCAAGTGGATTCAGTTTTGTATGTACAGTTGTTGCTGAGTTATTTGCCAACTCTTGCAGCAGTATGAGATTACCTTGTGCATTTTTAATAACTTCCTTCAAGCAATGAGAGAAATATCAACAGACTTTTTGCCAAAAGTATACCAGTCCTTAAAATTGATTTAATAGTTATGCCAAAATTTTTTATACTTTTAGATACCACTGTAAATCTAGAAATTAAAAATTATGCATTGCTCACTAAAAATAATTTTATTCTAGAACTTAGCTAATAATAAGGCTATTAATATGAATTTTATCTAAAGCTTCTTAAGTTTGTTTTTATGTTGTTTGGTATTTTTGAATTTTATATTTTTCTATTAGTAAGCAAAGTGGTATTTGAAAATATTTCCCTTAGATATGGGGCACAGAATCTGTTACTGAGATTTCATACTTTATCTGTAATTTAATATGTATGAATAAGTGTGAAAGTTAGTCCCCATTCAGCATCCTGGAATTCAAAAACAATTGTCAGATAGATAGAAATAACAAAAGAGAAAAGAAAAAAAAATAATTAGTTGATAACTTTATGTTATGGACAGAAGGTTTTTACACCCCCTCCCCCTGCCAATTCATCTGTTGAAATCCTAATCCTCAATGAGATAGTATTAGGAGGTAGGCCTTTGGGAGGTAATTAGGTCATAAGGGTAGAACCCTCATGAATGGAATTATTGGCCTTATAAAAGAGCCCCCTGAGATTTCTTTCTTGTCCCTTCTGCCTTGTGAGGATACAAGAGAACATGACCATCTGCAATCCGGAAGACGGCCCTCACCTTAACCAGACCATGCTGGCACCCTCACCTCAGACTTCCAGCCTCCAGAACTATGAGAAATAAATTTCTGTTTTTAAAAGCCATCCTATCTATGATACTTAGTCAGCCCACATTGACTAAGACATTTGGCTAAGTAATTTATCTGTCTCATTATTTAGAATAAATTTTCTAAGCTACTAGTTATGTAGGAAATCCCACAAAAAATGGAAGAATCTTCTTTCAGGAAAACTAAAACAAGATACCTGAGAATATTTCTGAGATGTCCAGCAATAATCGTCAGCAGTATTTATCATATTCTGGGATAGGTAGAATATTTTTCACTACCTTCTCCACAAGTACTACTTGTAATCCCCTGTCCCAAGTGATACTAATAATAATAGCTACAGTTAGCTATTTACCATATGGGTTTACCACATGCCAAGCTCTGTCCTAACTGCTTTAAATAAACAAACATGTTATCATCCATACAATGCCCTATGAATTAGGTTCTAATATCATACCACTTTTAAAGATGAGGAAACTGAGGCAAAGAGTTTAAGTAGCTTACTTGAGGTTATCCAACTAGTGAGTGAACGAAAAAGTCACCGTTTTAACAGAACATGCATTTATAGCAGAGAATGACTGAGACACATTTGGTTTCAGTGTTCATGCCCTTTGACCAGCAACATTGAAAACTATGATGTATAATTTGGGAATTTGGAATATTCACATCTGGCATATACACAGAAAACTCAATATGTTAAGAGGCTATTAAAAATCCCTAACAAAGGGCTTCCCTGGTGGCGCAGTGATTGGGAGTCCGCCTGCCGATGCAGGGGACATGGGTTCGTGCCCCGGTCTGGGAGGATCCCGCATGCCGCGGAGCGGCTGGGCCTGTGGGACATGGCCGCTGAGCCTGCCCGTCTGGAGCCTGTGCTCCGCAATGGGAGAGGCCACAACAGTGAGAAGCCCGCGTACCGCAAAAAAAAAAAAAAAAAAAAAAAAAAAAAAAAAAAAATCCCTAACAAAAAATGTGAAACAACAAATTAACAATTCACTGGTGAACATTTTCAAATTTTATATTTTAGCTTGCAGTATTTGATTAATAAAACTCACACTTTAGAGATCAAAATGCTACAAGTATAAAATTTAAAATAACATTCCTTATCTGGTATATGTATAGTAGAGCAGATGGCATTTGTTTTTTTAATTTGTAAGTTCTTTCAAAAATCACCCCCACCTTTGATTTCTGAATGCTCTTAATCAGGTGATTCTCGCCCCTGGATCTAATGTCTACTCTTGTACAGGCTACTTGCACTTTAGTGAAATAGAAGTGGCAATCCTTTAAAGACTTTTGAACTTAACAAAATTTGATATTTTAGAATTGCATGATACCATAAAATCTTACCAGAGTGACACAGATAGAATTACAACAGCAATAAAAACAAGTTTATTTAGATGTTTAAAAAGTTACTCAAGGGCTTCCCTGGTGGCGCAGTGGTTGAGAGTCCGCCTGCCGATTGCAGGGGACACAGGTTCGTGCCCCGGTCCGGGAAGATCCCACATGCCGCGGAGCGGCTGGGCCCGTGAGCCATGGCCGCTGAGCCTGCGCGTCCGGAGCCTGTGCTCCGCAACGGGAGAGGCCGCAGTGGTGAGAGGCCCACGTGCCGCAAAAAAGAAAAAAAAAAAAAAGTTACTCAAATGTCAGGCAGTGATTCTGTTCTATGTAGGAGGCCTAGGAATCTGGGGTGGGAAATTCCAGGTAAAGATCTCGCAGCATCAGTAGTTGTGTCAAACTGCTAGAGATGCAAAGGGACATTGCAAGCAAATCTTAGTACTCTTAGACCTTAGGGAAAAAGCTAATAACATCTGATGTGGGAAAATGTTTGGAAAAAGTTTTTTTTATAATTAAAAGGAATGTATGGGCAAATTAAAGGAGAACACATATAATTAGAACGAGTCATAGCAGTTCTGTGCACGTTGGTAAACTGTCTTGAAGAGCTATTTCCCTGCTTCTCATCTGTTTTTTGTTTTTTACTGTATGAAATAAAAATTGTAAACGTTTTCAGAGTTTACATTGTTACAAAAATGTAACCCACAGGATTCTTGCATCCCGTCATTTTGGGTGTTTGTTAGAAATGCAACTTTTTAGGTTCCATCCCAGATCTGCTGAATAAGAATCAAAAGCGGTTGAGTCTGGGCAGGTGTCAATTTTAAACATCACAGGTGAATTTTGCACATCTAAAGATTTAAGAGCCCCTGGAATAGAGACTGTGTATGGCCCAGAAAACATAAAAATAACATTATCTTTATTAATAGTTTAGTCTCAGAAGGTTGAACGAAATCCTAGTGGTTGAAACCGGATGCTTAAAGAGGCAGGAATGGATAACCACCATTACTTTTCAGGATGCACTGCCTTGGCTTAGTTCTTCCTCTCCAGGCAGTATCAGGACATTCAAATCACAAAAATAGTGTAGAGAAAGGGAAAGGAGTAAAGAGAAGGAGATGGCATATGGGGAAAGGGAGGAAAAATATGTGTTCATATATATGTGTGTGAGTGTATATATATGTTTAAAATTTAAAATGTTTGAATTGCAATAGTAAATTCTGAAGTGATAAAAAAATCACAAAAATACAGAAAATGTAGCATACACTTTTTTGAGACTACTAGCCTGGAAAAGGATAAGACATATTCACATATACTCCTTGATATATATGGTAATAAAGCCAAATGTTTCTTTCTGAATTCAGCTTTCTCATCCCCACTGTAGAATCAAAGCAATAACACTGACTAGTATTAAAACCCAAGCCCCAATATTCACGCCTACTCCATCCTCATCTTTAAAAGTAAACGCCAGGACTTCCTTGGCGGTGTCCAGTGGTTAAGACTCTGCGCTTCCAGTGCAGCGGGGACCCCTGGTTGGGGAACTAAGATCCCACATGCTGTGCAATGCAGCAAAAGTAATGCCAGAACTTACATGGGACTCACCACATCTCCTCGCTGAAAGCTAGCACTGGCCAGAACCAAAATTGCCAAATTGCACCAAATACCTAAAAACTCTGGGAAGCCCATTATATTTAGGTCCGCTGAGGCCTCACCAAGATAATGTCAGGCCTCTTCTTTCACTCTTATTGCAGTTGGTGGCCATCCTCACACCATCATAATTCCTTCCATTGCAGTGTACCTCTCAATTTCCTTGAGTCCTATTACTCAAGTTCAACCATAAGTTTTGCATCCCGATTTAAAACCTTTGATGCAAACACAAGAGATACTAAACCACAGATTATCTATTGGGAAAAATTAGGGAAGAAACACAAACTATTCATTGTAAGCCAAATAAATCAACATTCAGTGCAGCCTCATTAATATCCTATAAAAAAGCAAATGCCATAGTGTTTTTTCATGATTTATTTGGTGGGGAAAGTTTTTTAATGATAATAACAACACTTGTATTGAATATTTAGGTAGTATTTGACAGTTTTGAAAATGCTTTCAAATTATTTGTTTATTTGATCTAAAAATAGAATCAAGTGAGGGACTGCATTATCACCATTTCTCAAGTAAGGAAAATGAATAGGATATTTCTCTTAGTTCACACAGGTATTTGGAGTAATTATTCCTTATTCAAAATCAGATTCCAAATCCAGAAGATTTCATTGGAATTTATATTTTAAGTGGGGACTTTTAGGACAAAAATAAAGGTGGTAGTCAAGATAACCATAGCTGAGTGTTATGAGATTTTGGCAAATGCATTTTACTTACTCTTCTGATGTCATGTTGTATCAACTGGATTAATTGTTCACTGACCTTGAAAAGCAGTTGCAACAACTTTTTTCCAGGGTATGCTAGTCCTGCAGTCCAAGATGAGAATCAGTGGGTGAGATATATATCTTTACCTTCTAGGTCTCTTTGAAACAGAAAATCTGCTGAATAGATTTTTATCCTTACATAATGCATTGTACTTGATGATTATTGGAAATGTAGAACCAAACCAATAACGAGTGCTACACTAAGAGGTCAACATTTTGAAGTCAGAAGACATGATAAAGTGTTTCTAGCTTTACCTATACCATCACCAAAAGAGCAATGTAAGATACTGTAGACATAAAAGCTTACAAGTAGGGCTTCCCTGGTGGCGCAGTGGTTGGGGGTCCGCCTGCCGATGCAGGGGACGCGGGTTCGTGCCCCGGTCCGGGAGGATCCCACGTGCCGCGGAGCGGCTGGGCCCGTGGGCCATGGCCGCTGAGGCTGTGCGTCCGGAGCCTGTGCTCCATGGCGGGAGAGGCCACAACAGTGAGAGGCCCGTGTACAGCAAAAAAAAGCTTACAAATATATAGAGTTTAAGGGCTAATCAAGAAAAAAATAAGGAGATTGTTCCAATTTTTAGATATTTTTATGTAGCTATATATACACTTAAAAAGCAATTACTTGAAATTAGAACATAATTCAAGTATACTCTTGAGATTTACAAAACGTTTCATACATAAAATCATTCTTTATACTGCTACCTCATCGCTAAAAGAGAAGATAGAATCAAACTATAGAAAATTGTAGAAAACTAGATCAAGGGATATTTTTTTGGAATTGCATGTATTCAGCAACATGACTGAAATACCTACAAGCTCAGCAAAATGCTAAGCTTTCCACTTTTCTTTTTTTTTTTTTTTGGTTTGATTTAGTACGAGTGTATCCTTTTATTGACAGAAAATTGCACTACTGAAATATTTATACTAAAGTCTATTTCAGAGTCCTTGGAGGTTTAAATAACTTAAAGTCACTCTTTGAAGAATAGCAGTTGACCTCTGAATAGGTCTTACTTTAGTGTTCTTTACTTCCGAAAGAAATAAGAGCACTGGAAAGATTTAGAAAGTCAATCAATTTTTATAGAAAAATGAAACAATAATTTTTCCAGTAATTTATGCCAGTAGTCAAAAATAGGATATGATTTATGCCAAATTTCAACTGAACTAGAGTTAAATATAGGATTCTCAGCTTACATGAAGGCTAACCTGAATCACACGTAACCACATTGAAATAATACAGAAATCCATGGGTTTAGGTGCACATTATGGAAATAGAATCATTGTGCAAACCACGTGAACATTTTCATGGAGTGAAAATAATATTGTATCTCTGGGAATTCATTCCTGAGAAATTCCCACTCGCAAATCCACGTAATCCATTTCTTTATCATATGTGACATTTATGATAGGACTTTTGGATGTAGAGTAAGGGGAGTCGAACTGGTATTTGGCGAGTGACATTTCAAAGTAGGAAATTAAATTACAGAGGGGCTAAATGTTGCACCACAGAACCAAAGGGTTCAGCAACAGCAGAGGCTTCAAAGTCATTTTCAGCCTATTCTCTAAAGGATCATTTCACAGTTTATGCAGAAAGCCCAATATTTCAGTGGTAATTAACAGAAGTTAATCCAGATGACTGTCTGTGGAATAGTCTTCATAAATTTACAGGATGTGAATTAACAGTCTATCATGAAAAAAAAAAAGAGTACTGTAGAAGTAGATTCATCACGTTGACAAGAGAAAAAGAATCATCTATTTCACACTGATCAGTTGCAAAGTCATCTCACTTTAGCAAATGTCCAATCAAATGACACAGAATGTTTATAATGAACATTTTGTTCCACAATTTTTTAAAATTGTGTAGCTAACTTACATCTTATTTCTGTAATGTCCATCATTGTCAACATCAAGTCCTCTATAATTTAGACCATGCAACAGTGCTGTGTTGTCTAAATTAATTAAAGAGACAAATTTTAGGCCCATTGGAATCTGATAATATCAAACAATGATACGAACAAACATGCAAAGTTACATTTAGAGCTGTATAAGCAATGGAAATATTTTATCAAACGTGTTGAATATAAAAAGTATGCTCCATGGGAAATGTCTGGTCATTCCTTTTTTTAAATTAATTTATTTTTTATTTTTTTATTAACTTTTATTGGAGTATAGTTGTTTAACAATGTTGTATTAGTTTCTACTGTACAGCAAAGTGCTATATGTATACATATATCCCCTCTTTTTTGGATTTCCTTCCCATTTAGGTCACCACAGAGTATTGAGTAGAGTTCCCTGAGCTTACAGTAGGTTCTCATTAGTTATCTATTTTAAACATACTATCAATAGTGTAAATATGTCAATTCAAATCTCCCAATACATCCCACCCCACCTTCCCCCTTGTTATCCATACATTTGTTCTCTACATCTGTGTCTTTATTTCTGCTTTGCAGATAAGATCATCTATACCATTTTTCTAGATTCTACATATATACATTAATATACGATATTTGTTTTTCTCTTTCTGACTTACTTCACTCTGTATGACAGTCTCTAGGTCCATCCATATCTCTACAAATGACCTAAGACCTAAATAGACATTTCTCCAAAGAAGACAAACAGATGGCCAGCAAACACATGAAAAGATTCTCAATGTCACTAATCATTAGAGAAATGCAAATCAAAACCACAATGAAATATTACCTCACACCAGTCAGAATGTCCATCATCAAAAAATCTAGAAACAATAAATGCTGGAGAGGGTGTGGAGAAAAGGGAACCCTCTTGCACTGTTGTTGGGAATGTAAATTGATACAGCCACTATGGAGAACAGTAGGAGGTTCCTTAAAAAACTAAAAATAGAACTACCATATGACCCAACAATCCCACTACTGGGCATATACCCAGAGAAAAACCATAATTCAAAAAGACACGTGAACCCCAATGTTCATTACAGCACTATTTACAATAGCCAGGACATGGAAGCAACCTAAATATCCATCAACAGAGGAATGGATGAAGAAGATGTGGTACATATATACGATGGAATATTACTCAGCCATAAAAAGGAACAAAATTGGGTCATCATGTTCTTGATGTATCATAAGCCCCTACTTTCTTCTTAAATCCACATTAAGAACATATTAGTAAGTTTACTTTAACTTAAAATCTTTCATCAGAGTTTAAATTATATGATTCTACTACCAAATAACTGTCCAGTCTTGGGCATGTCACCTGAATCTTTGTGTCTTGGTTTTCTCAGCTATAAAACAAGTGTACTTGCTTAGATCATTTCCAAGGACACGTCTAGATTTCTTGTAGTAAAGCTTTTCATTATTTCAATGGTTATAAAACTTTCTTAAGTAACATTGTATAAAATCATATTTTGAAACATTCAATTTCAGAATTGGGAAAGTTGTCGATTTTATAATCTATACAATTATGATGCCACAAATCTCAAATACTGTGATACTTATAATATCAAGTATACACTGATGTCATAAGTATTTAATAAAACCAAATTTAATATTTGAAGATCTAGAAAAGGAGTTTCTGGAAGCAGATAAAATATAGCCCGACTTACGTTTATTCTCCCTAACTCTGATCGGCCTCCTATAGCTCTTTTCTTGTTTCCATTGGTACCACCCATCTAGGTCTCCATGTCAGCAAATTCACTCACCCTATATTTTCATCATCTCTCACAGATAAGTAGTTAGTATATCCTGTCAATTAGACCTCCATAAAGTGACACATATCTATTCAGTATTCTCTTACTACCACAGTTGTAAGTTTCCTGAACTATAGCCATTCTTTTGTGAACCATTCTCAGGCACATTATCTCGTTGCCAAGAGCTCTGCCTATTCTCTAGCTGTTATCCGACTGTATTTGTGAATGACAGGAAAACCAGACCCAGCAGCTGCAAAAAAAGAGAATCTTGGCAAGATTACAACAGCCAACCAGATGACAGGGGAGTAAATTGCCCCTGTCAGATTTACACAAGTCAGATTCTTATTATTTGTTTTCCTTTATGATTTAATTGAGCCATTTTTTCTTCTCTTTCACTTAAGGAAAAGGAGTTTGGAAATATTTTCATTTTAGTTAATCAGCTAAGAGCTAGATTTCACAATCCCAGAGAGGAAAGGAAAAGGGCATCAGATTCATCTGGGAGTCTATGTTTCTTTGAAATTTCTTGTTCTTAGGCTTATGTTGGTTGCACAGGACTAGTACCTCCCTTCTCTTTTTGAGGAAACTGAATTTTATTTGTCTTTTAGTTAGAAAGTATTCCCATTTCGTTTTGAATTCTTTAGAATCAATAGAAACATCACATGGTCAATCTTTGAAGAATAAAGATTCTCTGCTTGCTCAAAGGTCCAAAGGACATAGATATGGTGTTCTAGAATGATTTATATATATATATTTTAGTACCTTGAGCACATCCCCCAAAACTTAAGAGATATTATTTGCCCCTCTTAAAATATAATGGAAATACAGCTGAAAGAGATAACTTCCGAAAATGAAACATCTGATAAGCAGCATCATTGAATTTGAAATCTAGTTCTCATACATATCATTGTTCTTGTGAAAGCAAAAATAGAAGCCTGCCTCAAGTTTTGTTTTCTATGTATATACAGTTGATTCTCATTCACAGTAGTTATGTTGTGTAAAGTCAACGCAAACACTGAATTAGCAAATACTGAACGCTTATTACTAGGAAAAACGCAGGGGAATTCTGCAAGCCTCTGGTCACATTTCATCAACTGATCCATGTTTTATGTGTGTTTCTTCTTGAAGATACCTTATTTAGGTATCTTTTTTACTCTTGGTTTTTTAACACTGAATGTACACATACCACTATAACTCAAGCCTGAATGAAGCTTATCTATCACACGCATATTCTCTGTAAGGCACGTGGCAGCTTTCTTGCACTTAGGATCACTAGACAGTACTTCAACACTGTAGTTGAGAACCAGATTAAACAGCAAAACCACCCACAAAAGACACCAAAATGTGAAAAACTAAATTTACCACAAAGAGGACACTTGTTTGCAGTTCGAGAGCTGACACCAGAAGGCAGAGTATCACCTCGTTCGACCTTAACTGGGAACATGTGTGTCAGGCAACCCTCATTTTTTTGCTGCTCTGCACCGTTTGTGAATGACCAGGAAATCACTTGTGAGTGTTCATTTTGGGGTTACAAATAAATTTTAGTGAGTAGATGGTAAATTCCACAATTAGAAATGGTAGAAGTTGGATCTTTATAAAGATCTGTAAGACTCCAAAGTCCACAAGCAGAGCTGCCTTGCAGATAGTCTATGTAAAAATTCACTCACCCTCTAAAATCAAATACAAATTCAATGAAAGATTTCTTTTTATACGGATACGATTTCTAGGGTCATTCAATCTTCAGATGTCTGGCTCAGCTTATTCAAATTCCTCACAGTGGCAGTTCTGGGCTCCCTGATATCATTTGACATATGTATTTCCACATCATTTTCTCACTTCATCTTCTGATTGACATTTATGTTTTAGTCTAGGCCAGAGAGACCAAAATTGAAATTTAAGTCTTAGCTCTTCAAACACACTATTAAATATTATCTAACTTAGTAGTGATATGATAGTCCCAGAAAAGTATAAGTCAAATTCAACTTCATTCAAGAAATAATTATTGTGCTCTTTGCTTTAGTACATTTCATCTCCCTGATAGTTTCACTTCTTCATTGATGATTCTCTGAAATGCATTCCCTAAGTAATTTGGTAGACCTACACCCATAAAATTCTTCCGTAATAGTCTACATATGAAGCGAATACATTTAAATGACTGTCATGATATTTTTCCTTACCTCCGCAAATATCCAGCCATTCTATGATAAGTGGCTCTTCAAAAAATTTATATATATTCTAACCCTCTCTCTTTCTATACCTATATATACATATATACATGCATATATATTTATACACATATGTATCATATATTTCAAAAAGTATCTGAGCATTTGTTACAGGTCATCTATGTCATGCAAACACTTACAAGTTCCATTTTTAGTAAAAGCCAAGCTTTATATTCTTTTCATGACTGTCACAGAGAAAATACAATGAAGAACTAAGTATAAGGGAAGGGAGAGTATCTGGACTAGGATCTGGGAACAATGCTACCAAGACCACATTGTTCTTTGAAGAGTGTTAATTCCTTCCTCAATAATCCTTCCTGTCTCTGATACCCAGGACATCATAAAGATTAAGAAAAATGTCTGAATATGTGACTCCAAAATACAAGAGCTATCCCTTGGGATTTAAGTGTGAACCACCATCACTGTGACCTTTGGGACACTGTCAACAGTTTATTATGACAGCAGTGGACAAGTAGCTGTCTTACACTGAAGAATTTGCAGCAAAGAGGAAAGGCAAAAGAAATTGATCCTTCTGTCTACTTCTTGCTCCACATGTTGGAAGTTGGGGATGCCCCTGTAGGCTAAGTGATATGATAGGGGCTCTCTTGTCAGATTGGGCTGCCGTAACAAAATACCATATTTAGTGACTTAAACAACCACATACTCACAGTTTATTTTCTCACAGTTCCAAAGGCTAAAAGCAAGATCAAGGTGCAGCCAATTTTGTCCCTTATGAGGGCTCTCTTCCTGGCTTGCAGATGGCCACTTTCTCATTGTGTCCTCACATGGCAGAGAAAAACAGTGACCTCTCTAGAATTTCTTCTTTTACACCTCCTAATTACCCCCATAAAAGTCCTGTCTCCAAATACAGTCACATTAGGTGTTAGGGCTTCAACATAATAATTTGTGGCAGGGTAGGGGTTGCACATACAAACATTTAGTATCAATATATGACAGGAAGTAAGTTAATGGATAAGGAAGGAGACTTGAAGATGGAAGTATAGGATTTTTTAATCACTTGGAGAAGTTGTGACAACAGCAGTTAATTGGAGAAATCAAAGATACATCGCCGTATTTGTATGGCAGGCTGGTGGTATAGATCATAGTACCAACATATATATAAGAAGAAAACAAAGATTTAAATACTACTACTTTGTAAATTAGTGAAATTAGACTAATATTGATACAAATAAGCCCATTTGACTGTTCATATAGAATCCTCTGAGCAGTAATCAGATATTTTGATTTGAATTAAGTTTTTTATAAATGCACTTAAAAAATACATGTAAGCATTTTTAAAATGCTTAATTTGCATTGAGCTAGAAATAGGTTCTAACTAGGGATAGTGTCATGCACGAATAAAATGTTTTAGCATTTACCTTAACAAAAACATAATAAAAGCCCAGGGTTTATAAACAAGAGAAAGACCCTACTTGTTATTTATTACAGACAGGCTTAAATACAGACAATTTTTCCCAGCGTTTATCTGTTCAATGTACTATGAAATATAATCGACTCATGTAATAAAGGACAACATCTTTAGAAGATTTATGTCAATGTTCTTATTAGCTAATGAGTTTACATGTAGACCCTTGGCATTTTTGTTTTCCTCCATATAATCTTTCCATTCCCAATCACCACAGTTTCATCAGCAATTGCATCCTTTGAAGAGCTGTTCTTTCACTGGGATGTGTGAAAATGTAGGACTACTTTTCAGAAAGGAGGCCCCTCCCTGAAATCCAAGAATGAATGTCAGTGAAAATGAGGTCAATAAAGAGAAAGTTAAAAAAAAAATCACGCTTTATATAAAATATTCAGCTTTTTATAAAGTATATGAGATTTATACATGTGTAATCCACTCAAATGTTTAAAGTATTAAGTATACACAATATATTCCATATTATTTGAATTTTGAAAACTTTCCATCAGGCTTTATGCATCCTAATATCTTCTACGTGGTCATTAAAGAATACCATAGAATTTATTTTTGAAAAATAAAATGAAAGTGGTAGAAAACATAGTAAATTAAATGTCATTTAAAATGCTACTAAGACAGCCAACCATGTCAATTGTTTTACAAAAACCATCACCTATACTTAGAGAAACCAGAGATTTCCAATCTGTGCAATATACTATTGTCAGTTTATCTCATGGAATTAATTAAATGGTATTAAGAGAAGCAAACGTTTCTCTCTCTCTTTTTTTTTTTTTTGTCTGCATCGGGTCTTAGATGCGGCATGCGGGATCTTTTGTTGCAGAGTGTGGGCTTTTCTCTAGTTGTGGCGTGCGGGTTTTCTCTCTCTAGCTGTGGTGCGCGGGCTCCAGGGCGCGTGGGCTCTGTAGTTTGCAGCATGCGGGCTCTCTCATTGCGGCCCACAAGCTCAGTAGTTGTGACACACAGGCTTAGTTGCCCTGTGGCATGTGGGATCTTAGTTACCCGACCAGGGATCGAACCCACGTCCCCTGCATTGGAAGGCGAATTCTTTACCACTGGACCACCAGGGAAGTCCCAAGAGAAGCAAACATTTCTTTCTTTCAAATAATTACTAAAAATTTCAAGTTATGTTTTAAACCTCACTCATGCTAATTTTAGTAAATGAAACAATCATTATAGAATTTGCCTTTCATTTGCTTCAATTTAGTTAAATCTTCATGTGTGTACCCTGCTCTAGAACTGTATTTACACATTTTCCTGTTCACTCCCTAAATAACACTCGATAAATCTAAAGAGCTGCTATGTATTCTGAGACATGTATGCAAGCAAATTTAGAATGCACGGTATGGTTTCCATTGTATCTGATTTAGAATAAACTAAATATTTTCCAGGTGGTTTTGCAATTTTTTGAAGTTGATCGTAACGCAGAAGCTTTATTTTTTTTCGGTTAGCTTTGGTGTTTTTCAAGTAAAGAATGACAAAAAACAAAAACGCTTTATATCTATCTATTAAAATATTTGATAGAGCATAATTGAAATAAGTCTAAATGGCTGACAAGAATTTGAGCTTAAGCTTGAATAAGTTGACAATGTATTTTCCTTAGAAAAAATAAACTAAAAATTTAAAATATGTACATAATTGTGGTGGACAGCTTTAAAATAGCTCCCCATGGTCCCTGCCCCAGGGTGTTTATACCCTTGGGTAACTTCGCCTTGAGTGTGGATTGGACCTAGTGACTTCCTTCCAATGAATAAAATTCTGCAAAAGTGATGTGATGCCACTTCAGATTATAAAAGACTGTGACTTCTGTCTTGTCAGAGCTCTCTCTTGCTGTTCTGATAAAGTCATCTGTGGTGTTTTGAGCTGTTCTATGGAGAAACCCAATGGCAAGGAAGTGAGAGCAGCTTCCAGCAATAGCCGTCAAGAAATTCATGCTTAGTCCAACAGCCTGAGAGACACTGAGTCCTATCAACAGCCACTGAGAGAGCTTGGAGCTAAATCGGTCTATCTGAATTGAACCTTGAAATGACTGTGGCAGGCCAAAATCTTGGCTGCATCCTTGTAGGAGACCCTGAACCTTAGGACCCGTACAAGCTGTACCCAGATTCCTCATCCACAGAATCTGTGAACTAATACACATGTGCTGTCATAAGCTGCTAAATTCTGAATAGCTTGTTGTACTGCAATACATAATTAATACAATAATTAATATAAATAATTTTTACTTTAGGGCACTTATAATGTTCTATTACAGAAAATGGTTACATGCTGTGATGTTCCAATGCCCCCTACTCTCCATCCTTTGTTTCCATGTCTGTAAAATGAGAATGCTGAGAAAGAATATCTCTGCTATTGTTTCCAGATATAAATTTTATCTTATTTACATAATCCTACGACTAAATTCACACTTAGTCTTGATGTCAAAATAAAAGATAAGAATTGTGAAGATTACATGATATTATGCATGGAAAAGTACCTAGCTCCATGTGCTGTTCACTGTGAAAATGCTCAGAAAATAGATATTTGCCACAGGATGGAATGCAGGGAGCAAGCCTGCACTTCCAGCTGAGCTCTTTCTTGGTCAGTTTGGGTTTGTCAGATGGGGTAGATAGGAACAGTTTGGGGCTAAAGTCTTGGTAGGACAGGTAGAAAAAATTCAGTGCTTCAGCATCTTTCATAGTCGTTTATTTTGGATTCACTTTTTTAAAAAAACTTTTAAGATCAATTCTTAAACTTTCTGTAGGAAAATGGTTAGAATGTCAGAATAAAAATAAAAGTGTGAAATACACATTCACAGCCTTACATTTTCAAGTTTAATAAGAATATGATGTTAACAGATATACACGTTGAAAAGCTGAAACAGGGTGGGGAGATGAGGAAGGAATAGTTGGTCTATTTGATTTTTATATTTTAAAATTCAAAAGTTTAGAAGCTCTGGTCCTAAGATTTTTATGACTTAGATGCACACTGACCAGGATTCCTCTGTAGAATAGGTATGAAAAATTAATTTTGTGATGTTACTGTAGTAGTAGATTAAAGATGGCTGCAAATTCTTTGCTGCTCTTTCTGTTAAGAGGTAGAGGAAAAATTCACCTCCCTTTGAATCAAGGCTGAACTTATTAGCTTGCCTGACAAAAAGAACATGACAGAAATGATGCTGTGGGACTTTCAAAGGCAAGAAGCCTTTCAGCGTTCACTCTGACAATGTTATTATACATGCTCTGGGCGAAACCAACAACCATGTAAGAAGTCTAGCTACCTTAGACCACCGTCCTGGAGAGGCCACACATAGGTCCACAATGTGAGCTCTGAGTTCAGCCTTCTAGCTCTTTCCACCAGTAACTAGACTTGTGAGTTTAGCTAACTTGGACCCTGCCACCATAAAAAATGGAAGAATTACCCCGCTGAATTCTCCCCTAATTCTTGATGAACTGTAGTAAAATCATTGTTATTTTAAGCCACTTAATTTTAGGGTAGTTTGATATACAGCAATCATTATCTGGAAACTTCATCATACTCACCTAGTTTTAACCTAAGTGTTTAATATGCGACCAAATGCATAGTCGTCTCAAAGTGAAAAATATATTTTGCAACATTATCTAGAAGTGATAATTTAGGCCCCAATTTATATGGGACAAGGGTGTCATTGGATACCCAGAGGAAAATCATAAAGAAAAAGAATCAATAAACTGAAGGATTTTCATATTGGAAGCATATTGTATGACTTTACAGAAATTCTATATTTCTGCTTTGAGTCATCATGGAACAAAATATAAAAATAAATAGAAATGCATGTATATGTGTGTGTGTTTATATTTACATGCATACTTATATATATGTATATGCTTACAAACAAATATACATATATATAGAAGTTTTGAGTTTAAAAAGACCTGCATTTATTATTCTATGTAGGTAAATAGATTGAATGAAATCTACCAATGTGTATTGCAGTAAAGTTTTTGATATCCAGAATAGATAAAACTGGGTAAAGAACATCTATTTTAAAAAGATTAGTAACTCTTTATGTATCATATGCTTTAACACAGAATTAATTATTCATCTCCCCCACCCAAGGGAAAAAAAACAACCCACATCTTTATTCAGGTAAATACTGAAAATAAACAAAAATGGTAACTTGACTAACAAAGTCCTACTTAATTTCTTTCTCAAAAACCTCAAGTTTACAAAGGCTCACTTTTGTATACTAGGCAGGACGCTGAAGTAGATATTCTCAACTGATAAATCGCCACTGATGATTTTCCATAGTGATGCATAAACACGGTTTTTAAAAAAAGGAAAGGAAAACCAACACATCCAGAAGAAGATTTGATGAAAAGCATTAATCTGGCAACTGCCTTAACTGTGGTTCTTTTTAGAGTCAATCACACTTATTTTTTCATTTGTCAAATTTCCCTATGTTTCTTTCCAATCCTCAGTATCAAGCTTATACTGGTACTTCGTATTCATACACATTTGGTACTGATACAATTTAGATATTTTCTGTTGACACTTCTCATTGACATTCAACCATGAGAGATAATGATTTAGTTTCCTTATACCACTCTAGACACCTTTCTCTCTCCTAATTCTTCTTAATTCCTTAATTTTGCTGCTCAAATTCAAACTGCACTCTTAATTTTGTACGCTTTACACAAATAATACTACATTTTTAATACGAAATACTTACAAAATCAAATCTCGATTAACTCACTTTTGATAATTCAACATAATATTATATCATTTTTGTTAAGATGTGTCAGTTTACACGTTAAAGAGTTTTCACGTATATTTAAAATTATTCTAAACATGTTATGACATAAAATTTCCAAAATGTACTGATCAAATATGTCTATTTCATCCAGACAGCTCCCTTTCAGCCCTAGGTGTAAGTTCTTCAGAAGAGTCATATATAGAAAAAAACAATAAAAGGGATTTTACACTGAATAAAATTTCTTGATATGGCTTGTTAAGAATGCTGTGTCTGCTCAAATCTCAGAGGCTGACACATCCTGGTGTGGTACCAATTCTCCAGTTCTGTGAATCAGCATGATGTCTCAGTACAGGAAATCTATAATGACATAATGTTCACTAAATGCCATCAGAAAGGTAATTGTCAAGTTAAGAAAAAGATAGCACATTTTTGTTAGGAAGAAAAATATTTGAAACATGCTTAAATATTTATCCATTGATTTTTATGGTAATGAATAATAGATAAAAGGCTTAAGAATATCTTTGGACAGCTAAGTGGTAGATAGTAGTGACAGGTTTTTGTTCCCTTTTCCAATTTCCACGATTGCTCCTCTGGAGAAGCTTCAGGGAACTCTATCTGGAGAGAGGTATTTTGCTTTCTCTTTCAGTTTAATGGCAGATTTTTAATAACTAAAGATCACGCTATAGCCATATTCCATTCAATAGTTTTCCCTTTGTGGCAAAAGATAGAAGCAATTATGTTTCTATTTATTCATCACAAAATGAAGATGAAACTCCACTGCTAAATTGCCATTCTGCAGTGTTTAATGTTCCCCTGAAGATACTGCCTTTTTGGAGGAGTTATATGTGCTTGATTATAAAACTATTCATTGTTTCTCTTCTATTTTAACTTGTAGAGCATGACCTTTCCTTAATTGTTGTTGTTACATTACAATTTATATATGTTTTATAAACAAAACAATTTCTAAATTTAGTGACAGGAACTTTAGTTCCTTGCAATAACACAGATCAGATATCCTGAAAATACTCTCAATAAAAACACCAAAATAAGCTGAAAAACATAGACTAAACATACTTTAAGTGTGTAACTGACGTTATAAGTCATTAGAATAGTTCTATTTGGGGAGGAACGGCCAAGATTCCAAAGGATAAGAAACAAAGACAAAGAGAAAAACCTACTTACCCCTCAAGACATGGTCCTAAAACTATAAAACAAGGTAACAAGGAGATCTTAAACACAGTCAGAGAGAAAGGAAAGATAACAAGGACTAATAACAGGCTTCTGAGCAGTCATTTTTAGAAGAGAGTGAAATAATACCTTTCCAACTATGAGAAAACAGTAAGTGACAACCTATACATTTATACATAGCTAAGGCATTATTATAGAAAAAAGCTGAATAAAAGACTTTCAAAGAGAAAAATCCAAATCTCAAATAAATCTTAACCATATCTTTTAGTAGACAGGAAATTGAATTTAGAAGGATTAAAAAGTGGTACAAAGAAGAATAATCATCAAGGAAATTAGTAAAAAGTAGCTAAACATATAAAGTATTGATTTAAAAATAACAACAAGGGTAATTAATTTGGAAGTAAATATAAAAGAAATCTAAAAGACTGGGCAACAATAAAATGTAGAAATTAAGGGGATAAAATGTTTTCAGTGCTTTGCCATTATTGTATAGTTTTGTTGGAGGTTATAGGTATTGATTTACTCTACATTTTGTTAAATATGTATGTAAAATGTTAAGTGCCATATGAAAAAAAAGTATGGGCCAAACGCACATTAGAAATCAAAATGTTTAAAATTAAATACTTAAACGATCAACTTAAGAAATGAAAAAGAACAGGGTAAGTTGAAATAAAGAAGAAAAATGAAAATAAGATAACAATAGAAGTTAATTAAATAGAAAAAAATTAGAACAAACCAAAAGTAGATTCTATGTAAAACCTACTAATACAGAAAAGAAAAAAAAATGTTGGTATTGAACATCTTTGTGTCTAGAAAGAGGAGGCAATGCAAGGTATGTAGAAAAGATTAAAAATGGTATGAAAAAACAATGAATATGTTTGTTCAAATGAATATAAAATTCAAATGATTTGGAAAATTTTCAAAAAAGGGTAATTTTACAGCACTAACTCAAGAAAAAATTTTAATACAATAATAACCATTAGAATGTTCCATCAGAAGTTTAAAATCTATCTCCAGCAAACATATACGCTTACAAATCAACCCTCAAAAAATGATTTTAAATTTAATCACTAAACCTTCAAGAAACTGCTAATTACTTTTTAAAATTCTTATGGGAAGTAGAAAAAAGTTGTTACGTAACCCATTTCTCAGCTAGTATACTTTAGAATAGTATTACTCAAAGTAGCCAGTCAGCTGTTTGCTATTGATCAGCAATGAGCTAAGGAGTTTACTGCACTGGAATGTAAATTAATGTGTTGCTTCCTTCACTGAGAAAGTCTTGCATCAAAAAATATCAGGTGAACTAAAATTGTCATCCTTAGTGATGTAGTTGATTTATATTCTGGCTCAAGGTCCTTATTTCATTGTGATCCAATTAAAAAACAGTTCAAAACCAGCATCACAAAACCAACACCAGTTCATATATCACACTTTGAGTAGCATTGTTCTGGAAACCAAGAGAGGACAGGATAAAATGGAAAAATTTGAAATACATTTTTGAATATAGAGGTAAAGTGCCCAGCCAAGATATTCTCAAATTAAATTTATTAAGGAATTAAAACAAAAAAGCCAAAGTTAGGTTTATCCCAGGAATTTTATTAAAACTCGACACCAATACATAACAAATGAATAGGAAAAATAAATAAGAAAATGATGGACCTTTCTTAATCTAATGTAAGGTACCTAAAAAAACCAAACCAAACGAAAAAACCACAGAGCAACTATGTGATGGTATTTACCACTTTGTGGTAAAAATCATAATCCACCCTTTAAAGTATGAAAGTAAGCAAAAATCATAATCATCATGGTTTATATCTAATATGTATACTGGAAGTAATAATCAACTAAGAAAAGAAAATAATACAAAAGTTTGGAAATAAAGAATGACTGTGGTATAATTACATAGAACATCTGATAAGCTAGAGACACATTATGGGGATTAGATTAAGATTGTACAATAAGATTTCTGTATGTTATTTCTAGAAATCATTTCTATTAGAAATGCAATTTTTAAAACATAATTTTAATTGTAGCCCAATATAAAGGATTCACATAACCATAACAAATGTGGGTGAAAACTCTACAGAAAATACATAAAATTTGTACTGAAAGCCTTTAATGAAGAATTAATTAAAGAGATATAAATGAAGAGTTTATAAATAGTAAGTCTCAAAATATTAAAGGATGCTGCTTCTTTTCTAATTAATTTTAAATCTAGTTTTAAGGAATACAGTATTTTAAGTAAGGTGGTTAAAAACATGTTTATGGAAAAAAAGAGACCAAGAATAGCAAAGATGATTCTGATAGATGAAAACAACAGATGAGGTTTTAATTATTATAAAGATATGAGATATCTTATAAATATACTATATATAAAGATATATAATTTAGAAATAATTCAGACAGTGTTGAACTGGCCCCTCCAATGAGATGAGTAGGATAGGATAGGACAGGATAGGGCAGATGATGAATAGGGCAAGATTGGGTAAGATCAGTTAGGATAGATAAGGATAGCATATAATGGGGTAAGATAGACAAGAATAGAATAGAATTGAATAGAATCTAATAGCAAAACATTTAGTAATATATCCATCAGTGTATAGAAATTCATTATTTTAAATGAGTGGCTTTGCTGAGAGGGGTGAAACAATGGCATATTGAATTAAAGGTACTGAAAAAATGTCACTTAACATAGAAAAAAATCAAATCCGATGCAAAGGCTTTAATCTGAAAATCAAAACTTTAAAATTCTGATTTAAGCAGAATATATTTATGACACCTGGATCAGGGTGAACTTCTTTAAAAAGACACATAAAGTACAAACTATAAAATATACTTTGTAAAAGTATTTGTATAAAATCACACACACACACACACACACACACACACACACACACACATATGCACATGTAAAAAGGCAACCGAATGACTGGGAGAAACACTGGTAAGGCATAAGATAGACAAAAAACTAGTATGCTTAATATGAAATAAACTGTGGTAAATCTGGTAGGAAAATTTTTTTAAAAAGGAAAGAAGGAAAAAAGGAAGGAAGGAAGGAAAAAAGGAAGGGAAATAAAATTCCTTCCAAATGGACAAAATATAGCAACAGGCAATTCAAAGGAGAGGAAATATGACTAGTGTTTAAAAATGTCTAACCTCAGTAGAAATAAGAGGAATGTAAGTTAAAACTGCAATAAGAAAAAAATTTCACATTCAGAAACTGGCAACATTTAGTCTGAAAATAGCATGTTTTGACAAGGATACATAGCAAATATATATATTTTTTATAACCCACTGGTGGGAATTTACATGGGTACAACCAATTTGAAGGGTAATTTGACAATATATAGAAAAATTGAAGATGTCCATACTCTTAAGACTTAGTGGTTTTCTCTAGAGAGGCAATCACATACAAGTACACAAGGAGATGTATACACAGAAATCCTTGTAATAAAGAAAAGTTAGCAATAACCTAAATTTCCATAAAGTAAAAAGCAGATATATATACATCTATATATAGTATATGTATAGTATTTATTAGCTAAATAAATAATTTAGCTAATAAATAACTTATTTAGTATTTATAAATACTAAATAAATCTATATTTAGTATTTAGTTTAGTATTCAGTAGCTGTGAGATGGATGTATGTGAATTATATGTTCCAAAGTGAATTATTCTCAAAAATATATTGAACAAAAATAAGCAATTTGCAAAACACTATAGACATCAATAAAATAAATATAATATGTACTTTAGGGATAAAACATATATGCCATAAAATGTAATATTTGCTAAAATATAAGAATACCAAATTAATCATAGTGATTACTTAATATTTATTTACTTATTTCTTAAATAGGTGAGAGAAAGACAAATGTATAAGGGATTATTCTTTCAAATTTTTTAGGTCTAAAGTTTTTCACAGAAATAAGTATATTATATGGTCATCAAATTCAGCCAAACTACATACACAAGCACAGAAGGCCATTCAAGTGAAATGGAAAAGATGGTAATCTTCTAACCAGGAAAATGTTGATATTAAATGGGCTGTGAGTATAGAAGGTATCTTCTGAGAGCTTCATCTGTTCAGTAACAGGAGTCTAACTAGTGTGAAATCCTGCAATGTGGAATTATAGTAGTAGGACCTGACCATCACCAAAGTCTAGAATCTGTTTATGACTGAAGCTATGAGACCTTTAGGTAGACAAATGAAACAAGACTGAGATAAGGAAAAGGAACATAGGCTTTCAAGCTCAAATTCAACTTCATTTACTTCAGCATTTTAAAAATCTCCTGAAGCCTTTATAGGATATGCCATACCCTTTTTTATATTTAAAAAAAAAATTTTTTTTCACAATAAATGTTCCAAAGAAAAAATTATTAGTATCTATATCTGTATCTCTATGTATGTGTGTGTGTGTGTGCATGCATTATGTATGTATATGCACATAAGTACATGTATTAAGTTTCTAAGAAAGTACAAGGGGGCAGAGTGATGCCCAAATCATAACAGCAATTAAAATTTAGGAAAAAGTCAGAAAAACCAACTATGCTAGGAATAGAAAAATAGAATGGAATAGAATTGAAAGAATTAAGCTGGGACACTCATCACTTCTCAAGGAATTTCTCTCATTTCATTTGTATCTTATGAGGTAGGGGTATTTTCTGATAGATAGACAAGCCTATCATGGTAAACCCAGATGCATTTTCAATAATGCCTAGAACTAAGTGTAGTTCAAGATTGAGGTAAAGCCCAATAATCTACTTTGGTCAATAACTCCCCAGGAATAACACTATAGCAATTCACAGTGCCTGTTCTTAGAGTAGGCACATAAAATATCACAATTCCCATAACTGGAATTCAATGATGAAGATGCATCATTCCCATTTCATAAACAAAAAGACAGAAGTTCAGAAAGGATATAAAATTTTCATATAAATAAAAGTATATCAAATAAAGTTATTTTTTTCAAACAATGAAGTGTCAGAGCCTTGAGTTCAAAACCAGCTACATCTGATTTCATACACCATATTTTATGTTGCCGAGTTAAATGGGGTTATTACAATCATGGCAGGACCCCCTAGGATGGGAGCTGTATTACCAGATACAGTGAAAAGAGACCCAAAGCCCAGTCTGTACCCACTCAGAGGGAACTGCCAAATTTCCCTATTATTCGAAACATTACTGTGATTTAGATACGGTACCTCTAAGAGGTACATAACACATAACTGGATGGGAACTCAAATTAAGATTTTAACTTCTGTTAAATCAATAATAATTAAATTTTCAGATTAGTTTGCCATCATTTAAAGAAAAAAAAAAACTAAGGTAAAGGACTCTGTGACAGGGAAGGAATACGGGGACCCATCTGGGCAAGAAGGATTTACCTCTGGCAATCAACCTGAATGAGATCCTGGACAAAGGGGCCTGGGAGAATGGCAAAGAGGAAATGAATATCTTTTCTGCATACTTAAGTGAAGTTTCCAAAATCACCTGATATATCATATCTTGGTGATAAATCCACATGCATTTAAAATTTATAAACCTGTTATGCAGTACTTAATAGACTCTGGAATTTTTAGGCACATTATCTCTGATAGACACAAGCCGAGTGTTGAAAGAATATGGTGTTATTTACTTGCTGGGTAGAATCTAGTGCATCCTATTGTTCAGTGAGATTAGTTTAGCTAGTGAGTCCTATTGTTTAGACAGATTAGCTTGGTAGTGTTCCCCGGTCAAAAAGTCTAACTGGGATATTGTTTCATCACTATCTTCATCGTCATTAGTACTGTTACCATTGCCAATATGATAATGTTCATTTACAGTTCAGAAAGTATTTACACATGCTTATTTACCTCTATGTGTTGGTATGGTATGTACAGGTCGGTGAATGGTGTATGTCTTTCTGAAGGAGACATTTGATCTGTGATAGATATATTTTATTCTCATTGCAAAAGGAATAACAGGGTTTTAGAAGGGGAGCAATAATTATTTAAAGCTTTAGAAATATCAATCCGGTTGGTTTGTGGAGCATATATTATAGAGGAGCAAAAGAGCCAAAGAGACCAGTTTGAAGAGTTTCAGTTTAGAGATGATCATGGTTTGTTCCAAGATGACAGATAAGAGGCAAAGGCATAGATCTGAGGTTCATTAGCATGTAAAATGCTATCCCTATTAGATAGGATTTAATGGGATTTAAATGAATGCTTTTAAGACAGAATAGACAGAGAAGAAGAAAGAGGAAGGACTTTGGGTCACTGCAACATTTAGAGGACTCAGGAACCAGGGATGGAGACAAACTGGTATTGAGTTGCAGACTAAGGTAGTGTACACTATCCTAGAGAATTAAGGGTTCAGAGGAAGTGGTGACCAACAGACAACTAATCGTTGACTTTGGAAAAATATAAATCACCAGCCCTCCTTGATATAGATATTTTAGTGCCGTCTTAGAGAAGAAAGTCAGAACAGTCAGAAATATGACTAACTGCAGCCTGGTCAACTGCAAGTGTGTTGTTGTTGCTTCTGATCACTCATATTCTGTGATATGCAGAATATCACAGAATACTCTGCAGTTGTGTAACTCACTCTCCATACCATTACAGGTTCTGTATAATTCTATTGAGCACTCCCTTTGATTATGATTGCCTGGGTTCTATCTCTTAATAACTTCAGGTCTAATGATTGGTTATAAAAATCTTTACTTCAAGTTTCACAGTACGAAGCCTAAGAAAATTATCAATTAATATTATAGCAAACGTCCCTTGAAGTATGTGTAAAATTTATCCCTAATTGGTATTTCAAGTAAATAATACCCTTTAAGAGCTTAATTCCTCTTGGAGGAATCTGGGAATAAATAAGAAAATATATAAGTAAATAAGGTAAATAAATAATTCTGACTTCCATTATCTGTTCACACATTTTAGATAAATTCAACTTATTAATTTCATTGTTCTCTTTAATATAATACAAACTCTCATTGAGATATAATTCATCATTATAAGAAATATAACTGTGAAAAGTAAGAAATATAATTGTAGGTAAATACAAAGAAGAAAATATGCACCTTGCTTTTTTTGTCTGTTTCTATACTGTATCTACTGTGTGATTATATCTTCTAAACATATGAATATTGTAATACCATTTGTTCTTATGTTTAGCTATCTTAGCTTTTAAATTTTATCAAATAATATGTCTTTTTAAAATCACACACACACACACACACACACACACAAAAGCATGCACACAAACAAACCAGTATTGTAATGTCTATGTGTTGGCAGACAAACCACACAGGAATGCTTTATTTTGCTTGAAGTTTGGATGTAAATTGATATAGCTCTGATAGAGTGTTTGTTAGGTATCTACAGTTTCACATCTCCTTCAATTCATCTGACATTTTCAAATATCACTACTGAAAAGGTTACAATTGGATAAAATGCTTTGCAAAGTTTGACATATACTCTACAAAGTCTTCCCTTTGATTTATTTAATGGAAATTTTATATAGCTTATTAGCTATAAAAACTTCTCAGCAATCAATAATTCTGATGTCCCCACCATCCACTCATTGACAAAGAGGCTAATCCCTGGCCAACGTTGTTTTTAAATATGCCTACAAACACCCCACCTACCCCCCGAAACACAGATGTACACAGACACACAAAAGTAGACCCTTCTTTACCCTATTCAAGTTCCTATCTCAGCAAACAACAGTCTGTTTTTTTTCACTTCCAGGAAGTGTAAGTACACACCTTAAGGCAGCAGGTTGTTCCTTCTCAACTGCTAACACATCTTTTGAAAAACATAGTCCCAGCCTTTCTTCATTATATAGAGTTCAATCTCTAAAGTAAATTTTATTTGTGTTAAGTATGAACAAAACTCTGTCTTAACTAGAGTTCAGCCCTCAAATATTAAGTGTTTTGTTTCATTCCTGCTGTTATAAAAAGTCCCCATACGATAAGGTAAAGGATTTATGTTGTGATTGTGAATTAAAAGATACTTAAGCGATGATGTATTCAAATGATAAAATGAAAAATTTGCAGTAAATGATAGTAGTATAACCATAAACATTAAAAGGCTTTTTATTGGTTTTTTACTTCATAGAACTTATCCTATTGGCAAAACATAGAGCACTTGATTTAGGGATTAGAGTGCAAATGTTTAATATTGTGACCCTATAATAGCAATGGCAGAACTGACAAAAAGGAGAAGTGGGGGGAGGGAATGTGAGCCTACCAGTGTATCCATTTACATAATATGGAGTCCTAACTGTGATTAGAAATACAGAGTCAAGCATAGCATCTAAAGTTATAAAGGTAACAAAGAATGGTTTTAAATTATATACCTATCAAAATCAGGTGGTGGTAGAGAAGGAAGCAGGAAGGTAACGTAAGTCAAGTGAATTCCTCAGCAAATAAAGGTAAGGGAATGTTATTTTTATTGTTACGATAGTGACCCGCAAAAGAAATAACACTTGAAATACTTAGAAGTCAAGATCTCTGTGAAATTAGTCCAAACTTGGAGAAAAGGAGAGAATCACCTCTGCACTGCCTGAATATTTTTCCTTATGCATGTGTTAGTGTTATTTACATATAATTAATAACACATTTTATAATTTGGTAAATAGTTTTAAAGACAGCTAAACTTTGTCTTTAATATCAGAAAACATAGCTCATAATCAGTAAACTGAAATGAAAAATCAACATATTTGGTACACATTCTTCTGCATTAAAATTGATAATAGTAAGCAATTCTACTCGAAGATTTAATTATCAGAGGGTGCGTTTTGTGGCTAATTCATCCTGGCGGACTCATTGGGTTACAGTTTTGCACATAAGTGTTCTTCAGGAACAATATTAGGGTTCCTTTATGACAGAGGCAGGCAATTAGCTACTCCCACCGAAAATATCTCCCAGGCTAAGATAATGTCTTATATGTTTGTGATACAGAATTCTAGGCCTTTATCAAAGTACTTTAAAAAAAATAAATATGTATCACAAAATACTTTTTAATACAGTCAGAAAATACTGACTATGCCTATAGGCATTTTTGCATTTAACCTCTGTACAAAATGAGGTGACCCATGTGGACTTGAAAGTAGTTTTTAAAAATTATCTTAACAAAGTATTAAATTTCATAACTATATGTTTTTTATGTAAAATAATTTCCCTTTTAAAAAATTATACAGAATTTCTCTAGTTTAGACATCCACCACTGGCTTAACCATTAATTGTGGTCAATTCATTTCTCATCAAAAAACTCCACTGAATCAAATGATATTAAGTGGGGGGCACAGTATGAGAAAAAGTGGACATTTATTTCTCAATTTTCTCTACATTCATGCTTTGTATCTTACCAAATTGCTAGCAAAGTGCCTTGGTAATACTTTTGTATATGTATTTGTGATAGAAAATACTTTATAGGATCATAGCATTGTGATTCACAGTTAATATCCTCGGTAAATGAAATATATGAGGCTTAAATAACATAACATGCAATGTACTCTTTTCAAAGTTATTTTCCCGAATTAAGACAAACCTTATCCATAAAGTCAATTTTAAAGGCATAAAATTTTAGGTCATGTTTCAGACATTGGGAGAGTTAGTAGAAATTATTTTACTCTTAATAAGATTTCCAAATCCTTTCTCCTCTTTATTATTTTTCAAAAAAGAAAGAAAGAAGAAAAGACAGAGTAACTGTCATTCTGTTATGATTTTGGATAAGCCCTGATGATTGAAAGCACCAAAACAAATTATATTCACAAAGGTCAACTCCCCTGACTAGCTTTTTAAACTGTTCATATTCCAACCCACCCTATCTAATTAGCTTTAGGTCCCCAAATACACAGTGGATGAAGTCCATTTTTTCCTTGTAACCTTTTCCAATTTTCTGGTCCTGTTGCATATTTTGTTTCCTCAACACCTATTGCATTTAAAGCCATCTATACAATAAACATCATCTCAAATTACATTTAAAAATAATTTTTTTTTCCAGTGAGCCTGTTTGTTACAGGAAGAATTCCGTGTCCTAGATACATCAATTAAACATTGACCCAGTGTCCCTACAGTGACAAGGAATTCATAAAAAGCAAGGAGGAAATTCCAAAATATATATATGGGAAACAAATACCCATTGGTATAATAAGTTTTTCCAAGAAAATTTAGTCGTTTTAATTTAATTTATTTACTTAGAGATGTCTGAGACAGTCTCCAAAGCATCCTTCCCTTCTGCAATGTATGCAGAAGCATTACTTACACAATGGGAAATCATTTTGGTTTTAGATTCTCTTCATGTTATCCACTGTTAGTTATACATTTTACATGTGTCCTAAGTATCCAGTCAGCAATGCACCATAAATTCATAATTCCCAGGTTTATTTTCATTGTGCAGAGAGATCAGGTATATCCTACTAAAAATCATTTTGTGAATAGGACTTACCTTTATCTTTCTGCTAGTGAATGATACTAACATGAAGGCTTTGATATATGGTCATTAACTTGTTCACAATGTAATTTTATTGTAACCATTGTTCTTCTGGGTAGTCGCCAGTAGAGAGAGAATGAGTTCTATATCTGCTGTTAATTATTTCTTATCCACTTCTGGTATATTAAATTTGAGGATTTCTGTTTATCAAGAGAAAGAATTAAAAGAGAGACTAGGAAAACCACCAACAGGAAGAAAATAATATACCTATCCATCAAAACTTTATATCCAGAATATTTGTGGAAGTATAAATCAATAAAAAAAGACAACACAGAAAAAAGTAAAACAAGAGATGAAAGACACTACTAAATAAGATACCCAATGGCTAATAAATCTATATAAGGTGCTAGACCACAGAGAAATACAAACGAAAACAACAGAAATACGATTCCACACCTACTAGAATGGCTAAAAGACAAAAAATATCAGATGTTGGTGAAAATATAGAAGAACCAGAATTCCCAAACATTGCTGGTATGAGTCTATACTAGTACAACCACTTTGGGGAACTTTTAGACAGTGTCTACTAAAGCTGAATGTGTACAGTTCACAAAACCTCCACTCCTAGTAATATATCAGTCAGAAATATGCGCACGTGTTTATCATAAAAGCATGTCCTAAAATGTTCAAAGCAGTACCATCTATAGCAACCACAAACTTGAAATTTCCCAAATGCCCTATCAACCACTGAATGAATAAGTGAAATAAATAAATGATGTTCCATTGTAGGGATACTTTCATACCATTCAACCCAAGTCCCTTTATCCCAGTGCTTTATTAGATTGGATGTAAACTCATGTAACACCTTCTCACATTAGGGAAGTTGTTATTAATAAGGTAGAGCACAGAGGATATGAAAGTCAAATTAATATGCAGAATCTTAAATTAATTACCAGTATTGTTTTCCAGAAAACAATGAAATTAGGGATTATATTTCTCATAGAATCTCAGTTTGACTTTCTGTATCCAAAACTTTGGATGGTTTTTCTAGTCAAATATCTATCTGTAAGCTTTATCAGTCGATGACTCACTTTCATGATAGGAACAGATAAATACTTATTATTACAAAATTTAAAAAGGGCAGAACCTCAAAGAGTAATGCATTTTAAAGTTTTGAACCAAACAAAAGACAAAAGTCCACTAGAAGACACCAGAAAATTAAAAGCTGGCTTGTAGTAACTCTGGGCACCAACAGGAGTATATCTTGCCAATGCACTCTGATTTACTTAAGCATGTAATGTTATTTTTTTACTCTTGTAGCCTGAAGAGTCACAATGACCCTGTTCCAAACAAACAGACAAACTCTTATCTGTGAGGCAATTCAGAGCTGAGCTGAGGCATAATTTCCATAAACACCCTGACTACAGACATATTATTACATTACTAATTGAAGTATTTCTTTGAAATTGCTGGTTGAGAGCCAATAAAATCTCTACTGAATGACACCCAAGCCTGCTAAAAAAATTACCTTTAATCAGAATGTCAATAGAGCTATTAATAATTTTTCAGAAGCTGCTTCATACTTACAGAGGTAACCAGGCAGCTTCTGTGAAAAAGAGGAGCAAGATATTCCGTCTCCCCATTCCTTTACTATGACAGTGTAATTCGAGTCTCATTAATCTGCAGTGATACCTTCGATTGTCAGCAGGCATGGCAGAGATGGTTTTGGTCTAGGCTAATATAAAAATGGCAGGAGTAGAGTTTCCCACTCATTTTCATTGAGGTTTATTCACAGCACTGCAATACATGTAATGGAAGGCTTGGCCATCTTCTTAATAGTAGAAATGTAAGGACCATCTATCAGTGCCAGAGGCAGGAAGTTGATATGATATATCAAGCGTCACTTAGCACTTGCACTTTCAGAAAGATCAATTATTACAATATTTATTTTAAACTGCCCGAGTTGTATCCACAATAGTAAGACATCCATCTTATCAGTTACATAGCTTTAATTCCTAACGTTGTTAACTGGATATTGCTTACTACAACCAGCCACTCTCTGAATTCTGAGAAAGTAATAATTTTTAATTTCTACTTAGATATTTCTCAATTTATCATCTTTTTCTTTGAATTCAATAAATTCTTGTTTTATGAATCTAGTCTGTAAGCCCTGGCTGAATAAACTATAATAATTGCGCCATGTTGTTAACTGAGAAATGGCTGTGCTGCCTCATTTCTTAAAACTGTGAAGAAAAGATTGGACAGAATGATTGTTACTCAGTTATCTCATACTTGAACTTTCAGAATCTCCACAAAAACTGTGTTCTCTGCAACAGTCTTGTGAACAAGAACCTGTAAGGAAAGAAAGGGAAAGCACTTATAAACAAAATTAAATTTCTAGTGACCATGCTCCCAATTGAATTCTTAATCTATTTAACCCTGCCCAAGTTTTCCTCTTTCTGTGGAAGGCTGAAATTGTGTGCCAGGGAATCACTAGTTTTGATGTTAATAATTTATAGATGTTGGCAACAGATATAATCACTTTAAGTGTTATGGGAATAGCAGCTGTGAATAACTTAAATGTGTAGACTGAGGATTGAGGAAAGAGAAGTAGCATTCCTATTACATATTCAAAGTATCTTTATTTGCAGTGCAGAATTAAATTTGCTCCCCTAAATCAAACCAGAGGATGGTGATGAATTTGCATTTAACTATACTGAGAAAATGGACAACATGTGGATTTTTAGATTAAATATCTAAATACAGAGGGGAAGAGGGAAATTACAAGTACCTTGAAAAAAAATAACTGAAACACTCATAAGATAAGGAGATGTAGGCTATTCTGGAATGATTGCAGCGTTCTTTGTGTTTTTATATATAACTATTAAAATGCAGTAAGGAACCTTTTGTGAGATTGCTGATTTCACAAAATTTATGTTTTATCAGTATTTGCAGCCCTTTTTCACAATTCCTAAAAACTCTAAAAGAAGAATAATGTTTAACGTTCATCATTTAGTTTCAATTTACTTTCAAAGTATTCTTGTTACTAATATCTAAAGTCCTCTTTGCCAGGAATTAACACTTTCTCTCCTTTAAAAAATGCAAAGTTGTGGGCTTCGCTGGTGGTGCAGTGGTTAAGAATCTGCCTGCCAATGCAGGAGACACAGCTTCGAGCGTGGTCCAGGGAGATCCCACATGGCGTGGAGCAACTAAGCCCGTGCGCCACAACTACTGAGCCTGCGCTCTAGAGCCCTCAAGCCACAACTGCTGAAGTGCGCATGCCTAGTGCCTGTGCTCCAGAACAAAAGAAGCCACTGCAATGAGAAGCCCGCGCCCCGCAATGAAGAGTAGCCCCCACTCGTCGCAACCAGAGAAAAGCCTGCACACAGCAGCGAAGACCCAGCACAACCAAAAATAAAATAAATAAAAATTAAAAAAATAAATTCAAGGTTGTATCTCCAAGTAGATGAATTCATGTAACATAATGGCTAACTTTGTGTCACTAACCCTACCCGGCAATCTTCCTTTTTCTCCTTTCTATATCGGTATAAAACCTATCAAGGGACTATAGAGAAGATGCCTGAAAACGCTAAAAAGCTCTTCTTTACCAACCCCAATCTGCAATATTTTTTTTGTTACATGATCATCACACTTTTATTGTTCAAAATAGTTTGCTTTGGTGATTGAATATTAGGCTCAGATCTTGAGTACTCAACCTATTGGGTGTGCCGCCTTGAACAAATTACTTAACTTCTCTGAGTCTCGTGTCTTCATCTATAAAATGAGAATAATAATATGAAGGAAGAGACGATACATGTGAAATTCTTAGAAAAATACATACACACAGAAATCAAATAGTAATAACATAAAAATAGCTATTTTAACAATAATGCACATTTGAGGAATTCTCTCTGCCAGGCACATTTCTAAGTTCTTTATGTGTTTTATATTTAATTCCAAAGACAGCCCCATGAAACAGATAACTATCTCCATTCAGGAGCCCTGGATTCTATGATACTTGCTCAAGTCACAATCTGTTGGCTGGTCTTAGTCTTACTGTAAGTTGCTCTAGAACCAGGCGTTTGTTTTCTTCTTTTATATCTTGACAACTTTGAGATGAATTATTAATGTGATTGATGTGCAATAATTCTAAAGTGTCTAGATTCAAAGTGAAGTAGTCTGCAAAGTTTCATGTGTAGGATAGTGTATTGTAAAGTTCTCACAGTCATTTACTATCACCTGTTAGGTGCAAATTACTGTCCTAAGTAACTCTTCAGTTAGTAAGTTTAGGAAGTGATCTTTATAGAAATTAAATAATTTTCCCAAGTCACTGAGACAGCAGATAGCATAATTAAGGTTTGAACCAAGGAAATTCTGGCCTTTACATCCCTGACATGTCTTCTGGAAATGAATATTTAAGACTTCTACAAAGGCATGACAAAATGTATAAAACCCAAGGTTACTATTTCCAGGCAAAAGGCTCAGTTATACAACATAGGAATTTTGCGTGTCTGGGAAAAATATATTTTGTTCAAAACATTTAACTTGCAAATAGTTTTATTTGTTCATTTTTTACTTTGTTACAAAAATCCTGAACAGGTTCTAAAATGCAACTCACAGCTAGAATGCAGAGCAGATCTCAGAGTGCTCAGACACAGAGATAGACCAGAATTGCATTATTGAGGAGATTGTGAGAGGGTAACTGATTCCGGAAATAATAATTATTCACATACATTTACTCCCACTCCCTAGATAAATCCCACTAAACTTGTAGTGAAGGGATGGATATAAAGGCATAAATATGATGACAGAGAAACTAGGAGAGAGAGAGAAAGAGAGGGGAAAAAAACCTGAAGAAGCCTGCCGAAGGAGTCCAAAATTTAGTAAGACCTAGCTAAGAGTGATTAGCAAATGTGACTCTGCTTGATACTAAAGGCTCCAGTTTTGCAAATCCAATGGACAGAGAAAAGGAAAGGTTAGACTACTCTGTGAAAGACAGCTAACCCATCCAGAACCATACACATTCCCTCTTACACAGACACAGCCACACTTACCTACACTCTCATACATATTCTTCAGCTTATGTGTAGAACACTGCAGAAATCTATCGCCTATTAAAAAAGGGAAATAATAAAGAGTTTTCTCTGGAATGTGAATGGGCCACTCAATCTGGTATTTAGGACTACACAAGTAAAGATCACCCACTGCTCAAACACCCAAAAGAGCAAAGCCTGCCTGTTCACAAGCCCCACCAAGTTACTATTTTTTCCACACAATAGTAAATGTGAATTAACAAAACAAGACACATAAGATATTTGGGGGATTCTTTTAAGTAAAAGAAACAAAGATAAACAGGTAAAATATCTCCTAAAAAGATATGTGAGTGAAAAAATTGTACATCCTTAAAACAAGATACACTGTAAAAGAAACAATTAGAAGACAACATTTTTTGTCTTTGAAACAAATATATGCAATAAATATCAAAAATTTTAAATTCAATACATAGAATTTAGGTACTGGGTAAACAGGTTTCACTACAAATTTCTTTGAAGTGCTTTATGTTGGAAAATTTTTATAATAAAATGTTGGGGAAAATCAATAGAAATATTCAAGAATAAAGTTTGGTAAGTTTCCCCAAAAGAGCTGAAAACAAAGAAAAAGAAATTTAAAAGTTGTGAAAAAAGTAAAGAACATGAAGAAACAATTCTGTATCCCCAGTATGCAACTAATAAGTGCTTCAGAAAGTCCAGAGAAACTGGAGTAAATAATAAAGAAATATGTAACAAGAAAATTCTCCAAAACAAGACATGTTGCTCTAGATCGAAAGAGCCCACCCAGCATGAGTGGGGAAATTATGCACTTACTTACAACATAGTAAAGTTTCAGAATTGTAAATATGAAGAGATTTTATAAATTGGGCCTGGAAAAAGGAAAGGGGAGATGCAGACATGGGGATAAGACCAGAACAGCATAACTCTCAGCAGCCATGCTGAATGCCGGAAGACAAGAGAGCAATTCCCTCCATGTTCCCAAGGGAAATTATTTTTTGCCTTAGAATTCTATTCATACCCAAACTATCAATCATGTATGAAGAAAGAATTCAGCTATTTTCAAACATGTAAGATCTCAAAAAAACCACCTCCAACACATCCTTTAGACAGTTACTTGAAAATGCAGCTCTTTTGCTCTGACAAAACAAACAAATAAACTAAGAATGAGGATCCAGACGAAAAAAGTGGTTTGAGTCCAGGAAAACATTAAATGCGATCAATCCCCAGGATGACTGCAGTTCTGAAGTATCCCAAGAAGTCAGTCCGCAAAATTTGAGGACATATAAAACTAGAAGAGTAAAGCAAGGGGAAAAATAGCCATAGAAAATATTCAGAGTGGGGAACCACAAAAATTTTATGAAGACCAATGTACTCATCGTTTATGACTTGGCTTTGTAGTGAACATTTTTAAAATAATTTAAAAAATGCAAACATTGTTTATGTGAATGCTACCTACCTAGAAATTACAAATATATGAACAAGAACAGGAATACAGTTAAAGGAAAGAAGTACAAATGGATACATCTTACAAAATGGGGGATAAAATGTACTTTTTTGCTGGCACAAGAATTAAAGATAGTTATAAAAGGTAACCAACAGAGTAAAAAAAAAAATGCAACATAACTGTTGCGATTTGTTTGCCAGGTGAAATACAGATTGCTTAGTTAAATTGGATTTTCAGATAAACATATTTTTTTTAGTATAAGTATATGTTGTCTTAGGCTGTTTGGGTTATTATTACAGAATATCATAGAATGGTGGGTTATAAACAGCAGAAATTTATTTCTCACAGTTCTGGAGGCTAGGAAGTTCAAAATCATAGTGCCAGCAAATTAAGTGTCTGGTGAGAGCCTGATTTTTGGTCCACAGATGGCCATCTTCTCACAGTGTTCACTCATAGCAGAAAGGGGTGTGAAGCATTCTTGGGCTTCTTTTATAAGGACACTAGTCCCATTCATGAAGTCTCCACCTTTGTGACCTAATCACCTTCCACCTCCAAATACCCTCACATTGGAGATTAGGTTCTAAGGCATGAATTTTGGGGAGACACATTCAGTGTATAGCACATGTAATACTTGAGACATACTTTTTTGAAGATATTATTCTTTGTTTATAGGAATTTTAATTGAATTGGGCATTTTGTATTTTTATTTTTGAGGTATGGCAACCTTATCTTGTTAGGATGGGGGAAGAAAGTTAGAGGTTGGCATAAGGTAAATCTTTGCCTATTAAAACAAGAAATTAATATGAAATATCATATCAAGTCAATTTTAAAAAGCTGTAGAAACATAAGAATACTGAGATATCAGAAGAAAAAAATTAAGACGTTAATAATCCTGACTCCGGGGACAGAGGTTAGAAGGGACTTCCACAATAGTGTTAGCTGAGCCACATGCCTTTGTTAATTTAATCATATTACACTTTTAAAAATTAAGTAACTAATGAGTCCCATTTCACTGAGTATATTAAAGAAAATCAAACTGCAGTGATGAAGACCAGTGAAAACTCTTTATAGTAAAACTATGAGCAATGATAGATTGGAAATGAGAATAGTTAGTACTAAGAATCCCCAAAGGAGAGAATGACTATTCAGAGTATACTGGCAGGTATACAAGAATAGTGTGGGTCATAGAACCCAAGCAGAAAGGTAGATGCCAAATTTAGACAAGCTTAGATTCAAGAACAGTATAAAAGCATTCACTGGAAACAATCCAAATGTCCTTCAATAGATATATGGATGTACTGGGACACATCCACAAAATGGAATATTATTCAACAATAAAACAAAAAAGGACTATTGATTCACCCAGCTCACACATGCATGTAACTCAAACACATTACACTAAGTGAAAAAATTCAGTTTCAAAATACAGGAACAGAGAGCAGATCAGAGTTTGCCAGGGGTTGTGGTGGAGCAGGGTCTGAATATAAAGGGACAACATGAAGGAATTCGTTGGGATAATGGAATTCTGTATTCTGTATGTGCCAGCTGTTACAAAAATCTATTTACATGTAAGAACTCATAGAACTATATTCCAAAAAAAAGTGAATTTTACTGCATGTAAATTTTGAGAAAAACGTACAATAACAAATTACATCAAGGTGAAATGAAGGGAGGATGGGATTTCAAAGGAGATAAAGGAGCAGAGGTAAAAATGTCAAATGCTAAGCAAAATCATCTTTAGGTAAATCTAACCAAAATAAGTCTGAACCCAAGGAAACATGTCTGATCCTAACTGGAGATAAATAAGGGTCTAAACTAGTAGTGATATACAAGTATATATAGGCTTTGTACTGGTTACCAACCACACTAAAGCAGAAACCCAGCGAACCAACAGTTCAACGAAAAGGAAGCATGGCCCACACGTTGCCTGCTTTATAAGAGGCGTCTGTGGAGTTGCTTTCTAAAATGTTGGTAAAATTCTGAAAGCAGACAATTATGCATATATAACAAAAACAGAACCCTATTTTAGCTAGAAAGAGAACTATGGCTATTGTTTAATAAACTTTGTTATTTGGAAGTGAAGACAGGAGCATGACTAGCTACTCCTTACAAACATCCAAGAGAACGCTGGGAGGGTGTGGGGTAGTCAAAAGCCAATATATTAAATGGTTAATGTAATAATTTAGGGGACAGGGCTTCCCTGGTGGCGCAGTGGTTGAGAGTCCATCTGCCGATGCAGGGGACACGGGTTCGTGCCCCGGTCCGGGAAGATCCCACATGCCGCGGAGCGGCTGGGCCCGTGAGCCATGGCCGCTGAGCCTGCGCATCCGGAGCCCGTGCTCCGCAACGGGAGAGGCCACAACAGTGAGAGGTCCGCTTACCGCCAAAATAATAATAATATTAGTAATAATTTAGGGAACAAAATTTATATTCTTAGCACTTGGTAAAATAATCCTCTTAATGGGAGAAAACTTCTGTTTTTGAGATTGATACCTATGCAAGATAAATGCAAGAGTCAAGTGGCAGTGGTTGAAGAGAGAACCCCATTTTCCAAAGGAAAATGGAAGCTAATCTTCAAGGTGTGGGGGAGAGAAATTTGATATTTCAAAAGGGATATGTGAAACAAAGGTAGAATACAGGAGCATCGTTCAACAGTTGATGGAGAGAAGATTTAGGGAAGAAAACATCACTTCTTGGCTATATGGCCTACAGCTTGAACTTGAAAGAGAAAAAAAAAGTGTGTGTGTGTATTGCATGTGGTATAAAAAAGAAATATTATCTTGTAGGAGATATGCAATATTACCACCGACACTATCTCCACCTACAACCTCCTCCTCAATATGTTTCCCCTGCAAAATATTCACCACAATCCACAAATACATGACATACTGAAAAGCAGAAGAGACCAGGTTCCAAAAGTTGGAACAAGGTTAAACAGAGTTGGTCCATGAAGGCTAGGCTACAGCTGATATTCTGAGTTACCTAAATATTTGAACGGTCTTTGCTAAAGCTTAAAAAAAAATCAATCAATAAATGACTGCTACAGCATTTCTGTAAATTACTTTCTGCAGCTGTCCTGATGGATTGCTGACTGAAACATATAACCTCTGTCTTTCCATGGGAGGTGGGAGCGGAGGTGCTTTTCTAGGATAAATTTTACATGTAAGTTTCTCCTTTTCTATTCAGGAATCTTTTTATTTTTTTCAGGAATAGTTTTTCTCTTTTACCACCAAACGCCTCCTGCTGCAGCTTGAGAGCTTAAAAGGATTTTGCTTGATGCCTTGTACAAGGTATTAATATGTGTTATTTTCTTTATATTCTGTTTGCCCTTTTCATATTATATTGCCTCATTTGATATGAACATGAATAAAAATAAATTAGTAGAGCAGACCTTATTACCAATTAAAATTTGAGAAAATTGAGGGTCAAGTATCAATGTGTTCAGGATCACACTGCTTATAATTGGTAGAGAAAAATTAAATTTGGAAAGTTTTTTCTTTTCCTTTTTCTTTAGTTTTCTTATTTGTTGTGATGGTTTTATTTTATTTACATCAGAAAAACATTGAGTTATCAGGACAAATCTTAAAAAATTTAGAAAACAAGTTCAAAAGAAAAACCCAAAGTTTCTGAAAGAGGAAAACATTAGGGGAGAGGTTAACAATAATCTCTAATATAAGAATAGCATCATATCCTTATCCAAATGTATCCAGGAGATAAAAAAGAAAATACAATAATATGTACAGTATTGCAATCTTGGGTTAAGAATAATTAACTACAAGGACAAATTATTGCTTTAAAATAAGGAAAAATCTTGTGCTTGCATTTTACTTCAGCAAGTAGGTATTTTTGATGTTGCTTTAATGTTTTAAGACTTTATTTTTTAGACGGTTTTTAGGTTCACTGCAAAGTTGAGAGGAAAGAACAGGGACTTCCCATTTACACCCTGCCCCTACACAGGCATAGCCACCCTTTCCATGCCCCGCACCCCCATTATCAACTTCACCCAACAGAGTGTTACATTTGTTACAATGGATGAAGCTACATTGACTCATCATTATCATCCGAAGTCCATAGTTTGCTTTAGGGCTCACTCTTGGTGTTGTACTTTCTTTGGTTTTGGACAAATGTATAGTGACATGTATCCACATTAGAGAATCACACAAAATATTTTCACTTCCCTATAAATCATCTGTGCTCTGCCTATTCCTCCCTTCCCCCAAACACTTGTCTTTTTACTGTCTCCATAGTTCCCTTTTCCAGAATGTCATATCGTTGGAATCATACAGTATGGAGCCTTTTCAGGTTGTCTTCATTCACTTAAAAATAATGCATTTAAGATTCCTCCATGTTTTTTCACGGCTTAATGACTTACTTCTTTTTTTATTTTTTGCGGTACACGGGCCTGTCACTGTTGTGGCCTCTCCTGTTGCGGAGCACAGGCTCCGGACGCGCAGGCTCAGCGGCCATGGCTCACGCGTCTAGCCGCTCTGCGGCATGTGGGATCTTCCCGGACCGGGGCACGAACCCGTGTCCCCTGCATCGGCAGGCGGACTCTCAACCACTGTGCCACCAGGGAAGCCCATTTACTTCTTTTTAATACTGAATAATATTCCATTGATAGTATGTATCACAGTTCACTTGTACATTCACCTACTGAAGGACATCTTGGGTGATGCCAAGTTTTGGCAGTTATAAATAAAGTAACTATAATAAACACCCATGGGCAGTTTTTTGTGTGGACGTATGTGTTGAACTTCTTTGTGTAAGTACCAAGGAGTGTGATTTCTGAATTTCATGATAAGAGTGTGTTTGGTTTTGTAAGAAACTGCCAAACTGTCTTCCAAAGTGTATTTTGCATCCCTACCAGCAAGGAATGAGAGTTCCTGTTGTTTAACATAATAACCAGCATTTGATGCTGTCATTGTTTTACATGTTGACCCTTCTAAGAGGTGAGTAGTGGTATCTCATTTTTGTTTTACTTTGCATTTCCCTGATGACATATCATGTGGAGCATCCTTTCATCTGCTTATTTGCAATATGTACATCTTTGGTGAGAAGTCTGTTAAGGTCTTTGATACATTGATTAATTGAGTTTGCTTTCTTTCTGTTGAGTTTTAAGAGTTCTTCATCTATTTTAAATACCAGTCTTTTATCAGATGTGTCTTTTGCAAATATTTTCTACTAGTCTGTGGCTTGTAATTTCATTCTCTTGGCAATCTCTTCCACAGAGCATAAGTTTTTAATTTTAATAAAGTCTAGCTAATCCATTATTTATTTCATGGATCATATTTCAGTGTTGTATCTGAAAAGTCATCCTCATACCCAAGGTCATCTAGGTTTACTTATGTTATCTTCTAGGAGTTTTATAGTTTTGCATTTTACTTTTAGGTCTATGGCCCATTTTGAGTTGGATTTTGTAAAGGGTGTAAGGTCTGTGTCTGGATTTTTTTTTTTTTGCATGTGGATGTCCAGTTTTTTCAGAAACATTTGTTGAAAAGATTATTTTTACTTCATTGAATTGGCTTTGACCCTTGTCAAATATCAGTAGACTATATTTATGTGGGTCTATTTCTGGGCTCTCTATTCTGTTCCAATGATCTATTTGTCTGTTCTTTGACCAATGGCACACTGTCTTGATGACTATAGTTTTAGAATAAGTCTTGAGCTTGGGTAGTGTCAGTCCTCCAAATTTGTTCTTCTCTTTCAATATTGTGGTGATTTTTCCAGGTCTTTTGCCTCTCTGAATAAGTCTTAGATTCAATTTGTCAATATCCATAAAATAACTTGCTGGGGTTTTGATTGGGATTGCATTGAATCTATAGGTCAAGTTGGGAAGAACTGACATCTTGACAATCATCTTCCTATCACAAACATGGAATAGGCCTCCATTTATTTAGTTCTTTGATTTCATTCATCAGAATTTTGTAGTTTTCCTCATAGGGCTTTACATGTTTTGTTAGATTTACACCTATTTTATTTTTTTGGAGTGCTAATGTAAATGGAATTATATTTTAAATTTCAGATTCTATTTGTTCATTGCAGAAATATCGGAAAGCAATTGATTTTGATATATTAACCTTGTATCCTGCAATCTTGCCACTATAACTTGTTAGTTTCAGTATGCTTTAATTTTTGCACTTGAATGAAGAATCTGTTTTCATATAGAAATAGTTACTAAAATCAATATTTCAACAAGCTAAATTGTCCCATGAACATTGTGAAGCAATATTTATTTTTTTTAAACAATATTCCTTTCAGATAGTACTTGGTGTGACATTAAATTTCATTTTTGTTTTATTATTTATAAAATGCTCTTATTAAACTGTCACAAAAATTATCCTTCAAATTGCTCTGTGCTATTTCATTGCCTCTATTTTTATTTTTCTTGAGTACTGTATGAAAAATACATCTTGTTTAAGTGTGAAGATATGAACTATTTTGTCCGTCCCATATGCTGTCCTTCTTCTGGAAACTGCATCTTTCTTTTGGGGAATTGTTCCTCTCCCACTCTAATCACATGGCTCTAAAGTGGTGTGAGTCAAGTTCTATCAGAGGCCATCTTTGCATAGATGTGATGTTGGCTGATTTGTTAAAATCTCACCATTTCCCAGAATGAATCAGAAATAAAAGATAGAGAGAAGCACATCCTGCTGGTGTCAAATCTCTTATTCTAGTTGTAAATCTGGCTTCCTATTTTTTTAAATTCTGAGCTGAGTCATTAGCAACCACACAGGAACTGACATGCACACAAACATATATACACAAACCAGACTTTCATACATACACATATATACACGCATACTCACACTGGTAAGAACATGTAGAAAGAGTCAACTTTCTCAATCTGTGGCTTCTTACACAATTTTTTGGGTTATGTTTGATTTTATGCTTTTATTTGTAAGATAATAATTACCACTTTAACATACAATATCTGCTTTCAGTGTTGTTAGATTTCTTTCTTTACCATTTAATTTTGAAATAATTTTAAAGAAAAGCTGAAAAACATTAGACAGAAAACGCTTATGTATGCTTCACATAGCTTCCACTACATAATCTGAATGTCAAACTAAGGAAGTGACATTAGTACAATACTATTAACTAAACTACAGATTTTATTTTTATTTCACCAGTTTTTCCACTAATATCTTTTGGTATGTTTTTACAGCACCCTATGCATTTAGTTTGCATTGCATTTGGTTTCATGTCTCCTAACTTTTCTCCAATCTGTGACAGTTCCTCTGTCTTCCCTGGACTTCCATGACCTTGACACTTTTGAAGATTATCAATCAATATTTTTATAGAATGTCCCTCAAATAGGGTTTTTTTGATTTGCCTTATGATTTGATTCAGTTTGTACATAGGCAACAATAGCACAGAAGTGATATCCCCTTCTTATTGCATCACCAAGGGCTATGTGATGTAACTATGTCTTATCAATGGTGAGGTTAACCTTGATCAAATGCTTACGAAGATGTTTTCCTGGTTTCTCCACTGTAAAGTTAACATGTTTCCCTTTGAAATAAATAATTATTTGGAGGAAGATACTTTTAGACTATGCAAATATACTGTTTCTAATTAAGTTTTTCATCCACAAAATTTAGCATTCATCAATATATCATGCCTGCAACAATTATTACTGTGATTCTCTAATGGTGATTTTGTTTTTATCTCATTCCTTTTACATTTATTAACTGGAATTCTTCTGTAAGAAATAGCTGCCCCTTCTCCCATTTAATCTATTAAATTATTTATTCATATTACTATCGACGCATAGATATTCATTCATTATAACTATTCTATACTTATAATCCAATAATATCGTTATTTAGTTTGGTGCTAAAATTATCAAAGCTTTAGCCATTGGCAGTGCCTTTCAGGCTGGTTCCTACGCCTTTTCAATACGTTCCCATCATTTAAAGAGTATTCTCTCTTCCTTTTGTAGAATGCAAGAAACCGCAGGCTCCTCTTTTGTTTTTCCTGGAAATAATGACTTCTCTAAGGACCCCTAGTTTCTTCCGTTGGAAAATGATATCTAATAACAAGACCTGGGCACCATTTCATTGTTACTGAGGTGTCATTTCTACTTGTCTTTCTCACCGTACAGCACTACAATTTACTTCTTTATCTATATGTATTCTGTCCATGTACATATTTACATATTTAAAGAATGAATTAGTACTAATACCTCCAGTTAAACCTCCAATGAACACCACGGGGTTTATTGTAGTCTTCAAGATTCCCTTATTTGTAACTTCTTTCTCTGACAATGACAAACTTGGCTCTCAATATCAATGATATGTTTACTTATTTTTTCAATCCTTTTACAAATATAAAATAATTTTGGAATTGCTAAAACAGATTTATTAAGGAGGGAGTACAGTATTTGTCTGTTACAGTATTTATGTGTTTATCCATACAGTATCTAGCCAAAATACTATTTTCCAAAATTGATTTTGGTGTGTTGACTTTGTATCCTATGACCTTATATCCTACAACCTTGCTAAACTCATTAATTATTTATTGGGGCTTTCTTATACATTGGGATTTTCTACAAATGTCAATCATGTTGTCTGCCAAAAGAGATTGTTTTCTTACTTTCTGTATGCATTATTTTTTACATTTATGTAACTTGATTTCATTTTTTTCACAACTCACACACACACACTGAATTTTATTTTTACAAGAGATAAATAAACGGACACCAAGCATTGTAAATGGATGACCACAACAAAAGCAACAATGATTGCAATTACCAAACACGAAACACACTCATACTATGTTATAATATTGACATTCTGTCCAGTAATCCTCCACTGTAACAGCTCCTTTACTTTGCAGTGAAAATTGATTTGTATATTTTTTGCCTCTGAGTCCTTGTGGGATTTTTTTTTTTATTCAAACAGAAAGTCACAAAAATTATAATCATCCTCATCAGTTCACTCAGTCCCATGTAATTAATTTTTTTTTATCTTGATCTTTTGTTAGCACTTTTATGAGTTCATCAGTTTTTCATTAGAGTTCTGCAAATGCTTATTCATTCAGTTCAGCAGTGTAGTCAGTTACCAGAAACCTGTACTTGTCAGTCTTTTCCATGAATTCCTTGAAGATGAAACCCTTTTATAGCAACATTTTTGCAAAAGCATCAGAGTACACCCAGAACTGTCTGTAAATGAAAAAAGACTTAAAAATGAACATGGTTAAAGATTTGATGAAAGTTCATAATAATGCAATTGACAAGGAAATTTAGTTATTTCTGAGATATACATTTTAAAGTAATAACTAGAATTATGACTTATAACATTATATCAGAACATATAAGATTTTTAGAAATTTCATGTAATGTCTGGAACATTTATATTAACATATTTCCATACAAATAACCCAAAGAAAGTTTAGTATTACTTGTTTTTGTTTGTTTGTTTTTTTATACTGCAGGTTCTTATTAATCATCAGTTTGATACACATCAGTGGATACATGTCAATCCCAATCGCCCAATTCAGCACACCACCATCCCCACCCCACTGTGGTTTTCCCCCCTTGGTGTCCATACGTTTGTTCTCTAATCTGTGTCTCAATTTCTGCCCTGCAAACCAGTTCATCTGTACCATTTTTCTAGGTTCCACATACATGCATTAATATACGATATTTGTTTTTCTCTTTCTGACTTACTTCACTCAGTATGACAGACTCTAGATCCATCCACGTTTCTACAAATGACCCAATTTCGTTCCTTTTTATGGCTGAGTAATATTCCATTGTGTATATGTACCACAACTTCATTATCCATTCGTCTGTTGGTGGGCATTTAGGTTGCTTCCATGACCTGGCTATTGTAAATAGTGCTGCAATGAACATTGAGGTGCATGTGTCTTTTTGAATTATGGTTTTCTCTGGGTATATGCCCAGTAGTGGGATTGCTGGATCATATGGTAATTCTGTTTTTAGTTTTTAAAGGAACCTCCATACTGTTCTCCATAGTGGCTGTATCAATTTACATTCCCACCAACAGTGCAAGAGGGTTCCCTTTTCTCCTCTCCAGCATTTGTTGTTTGTAGATTTTCTGATGATGCCCATTCTAACTGGTGTGAGGTGATACCTCATTGTAGTTTTGATTTGCATTTCTCTAATCATCAGTGATGTTGAGCAGCTTTTCATGTGCTTCTTGGCCATCTGTATGTCTTCTTTGGAGAAATGTCTATTTAGGTCTTCTGCCCATTTTTGGATTGGGTTGTTTGTTTTCTTAATATTGAGCTGCATGAGCTGTTTATATATTTTGGATATTAATCCTTTATCTGTTGATTCGTTTGCAAATATTTTCTCTCATTCTGAGGGTTGTCTTTTCATCTTGTTTATGGTTTCCTTTGCTGTGCAAAAGCTTTTAAGTTTCATTAGGTCCCATTTGTTTATTTTTGTTTTTAGTTCCATTACTCTAGGAGGTGGATCAAAAAAGATCTTGTTGTGATTTATGTCAAAGAGTGTTCTTCCTATGTTTTCCTCTAAGAGTTTTATAGTGTCCAGTCTTACATTTAGGTCTCGAATCCATTTTGAGGTTATTTTTGTGTATGGTGTTAGGGAGTGTTCTAATTTCATTCTTTTACATGTAACTGTCCATTTTTCCTCACACCACTTATTGAAGAGACTGTCTTTTCTCCAGTGTATATCTTTGCCTCCTTTGTCATAGATTAGTTGACCATAGGTGCATGGGTTTTTCTCTGGGCTTTCTATCTTGTTCCATTGATCTATGTTTCTGTTTGTGTGCCAGTACCACATTGTCTTGATTACTGTAGCTTTGTAGTATAGTCTGAAGTCAGGGATTCTGATTCCTCCAGCTCCGTTTTTTTCCCTCAAAACTGCTTTGGCTATTCGGGGTCTTTTGTGTCTCCATACAAATTGTGAGATGATTTGTTCTAGTTCTGTAAAAAATTATGCATTGATGTTTTTCCTTGCCTAATTTCACTGGTTAGGACTTCCAGTAGAATGTTGGATGGGATTGATGAGAGCACATTTTTGATATCTGTCATAAATTATAGAAAACTCTTAACCAGTTTTTCTTCTAATATTTCTTTTTTCTTGTTCTCTCTCTCTCTCTCTCTCTCTCTCTCTCTTTCTCTCCTCTTTCTTGGTTACCAGTTATATGTATTAGACTGATACTGACCCACTGCTCTTGGATTCCCTGCTTTGTTTTGTTTGTTTACTTATATTTCTCTTTATGATTTTATTTTTATTTAACGTTTCTGTCTTCAAGTTCACTGATTATTTATTCAGCTGTATGGCATCAATTTATGAGTTCATAGAACATAGTCTTAATTTTGTTCATATTTTTAAAAATGTCTCACATTTCTATTTCATTCTTTCTTATAGTTTTCTTCCCTGTACTCAGTTAATCCATCTATTGTTCATGTTAACCTCTATTTTGTTGGAGAATTTAACATATTAATTTTAGTGATGTTAAGTTTCCTGCCAAATATTTCCAACATCTGTGTCATATCTGAATTGACTTTTGTTGATTGGTTCATCTCTTAGCAGTGTGTCATATTTTTCTTCTCTTTTATATATCTAGTAATTTTGGGATGAAATAAACGCTTCCAGTACAAAATAATAGAGACAAAGGTAAAAGTTTTTTTTCTGTTTGTTTGTTTTAGTATGCCTGGAAGTATGTATAGTTTTACATCTGCTAGGCCTTTAGCATGGGAAGTTGACTTAATGTAGACATGGTCTGGGTTTGTGGTTTCTTGCTGCTACAGTCAACCTCCTAGCACCAGCCTCTTCATATTCCTCTAGCACCACCATTTGTTTAAAGTGGGAGGAGGTTTGCAAAAAATACTAAGGTTTTTCTTAATATTTGTTCTACCTTTAGCTTTAAATGTTCCCTTTAAGGCTTTCGTGCTCTTGAACTCTTCTGGGAGTATTCACTGTTATTTGTTACTTGATGCTTGTTAGGCTGTGATGGTGGTTGGGTTGGGGTAGGGGGAATTCTTGTTGTGTTAATTAAGCATCAGTATTAAGTAGGAAGTATGTCCCTACTTGTCACGACTGTGATCTTCCAGTTCCTCTAACTGTCTCTCAGCTGTATTTCTGTTCTGAGAATGTATCCTGCCCTTCCCTCCCCTTTACCCCCAAGATGAGTTGTTGTGTTGTGTTTTTTTTCCCCTGTTACCTTCACACAGCTGCAATGGGTTTTCACAAATAAACTAAATGTGATGGCGTTTGATAGTCTTCCTTGATCCAGATTGATTTTGTTCCATGAAAAAGACTGGGGAGAAGATTTGGGTAGCTTTTCATAACCCTCCCATAGCAGTTACTTTTCCCCTCCCTCAGGTCTTCACAAGAAGAGACACATTATCACAAATCTAGGCAATTGGGGTTCATGGAGAAAAAGAATCCAGCAAAAGAATATGAACTCCACTTAAGTCTGCAGCCCCCAAGGTTCCACTCTGTTTCACCCACCTACACTTGGCCTTCACCAGTTTGTTAAATATTCTAGCTTACTTCTTCTTACTGCTGTTTGGCTTTACGTGCCCCAAGTGCTAGCATCCTTTCTCTCTCCGCAGGTGCCTGTATTTCCTTAGACTTCAGGTTATTATACTGCACTGTGATACCCAACTCTCTGATAGGCCCAAAATAATTCATGAAGTTGCAGTCTGTCCAACTATTTTTCATGTGACGTGTGGAAGTGATGCAATTTCCAGTTCTCTTTATCCTCATGAGAAACCAGAAAGAAGTACACATCAATCTTTTTTATATAAAGATTTTTAATTTTCAAACAATTTCCTGATGATTAGGAAATTCCAAATGATTTAACTAAATTAAGCAAAAGTCTAGTAATCTCAGCTTCTCCAGCTCTCTCTGTAAATCATTTCATCACCATCTACAAAGTTGAAACTAACCTCTCTGTCTAGTTTTCATAGATATTCTTCTGTTTCAATAATTTCATCATTCAAACTCTGCTATGTAGTAAATACATCCTCTAAACTCATAGCTCTCAAACTTTTCATTTCAATCCTTAAAAATTACTTGAGGGTGCTTATCAAAAGGAAACTTGCTTAGTTTACCCACAGGAAATCAGATTTCCTAGATTTGAGGTGAAGCTAGGAAATTGGCATTTTTTATAAGCCTCTCCAATATTCTGATACAAGGTGGTTCCTTTCCCATGCTCTGAGAATCTCTGCCCTAAGCATTTGTCCCAGTAGGCTACTGCTTTTGAATTTCTTCCATTTGGATTTTCCTTGGTGTCATATCTCTTTTTCCATATTTTGTCCCTATTTCAAGAATATTTTTCTACTCCAACCCCTCTACTTGGAAGTAGGGTGCTGATCAAATGCTTAATAATTGGTGAACCCTCTGCACTAACCAATCAGAATAGAGGCCAACCCAATCGGAATAGATGTCAACGTTAAAGAACACTATAGTTGTGCTTATGTCTACCAGCCAATATCAGCCTTCAAAGAATCCATTTTGATCACTTATATTTCTGTAAATATCAGTTTGCACATAGTATTTTTTGTTTTGTTTTTTGAATTTTATTTATTTTTTATACAGCAGGTTCTTATTAGTTACCCATTTTATACATATTAGTGTATATATGTCAATCCCAATCTCCTAATTCATCCCACCACTATCGCCCCCCCACACCCACTTTTGCCCCTTGGTGTCCATAAGTTTGTTCTCTACATCTGTGTCTCTGTTTCTGCTTTGCAAACTGGTTCACCTGTACCATTTTTCTAGATTCCACATATATGCGTTAATATACAATATTTGTCTTTCTCTTTCTGACTTACTTCACTCTGTATGACAGTCTCTAGGTCCATCCACGTCTCTACAAATGACCCAATTCCATTCCCTTTTATGGCTGAGTAATATTCCATTGTATAAAAATACCACATCTTCTTTATCCATTTGTCTGTCGATGGATATTTAGGTTGCTTCCATTGACCTGGCTATTGTAAATAGTGCTGCAATGAACATGGGTGTGTATGTGTCTTTTTGAACTATGGTTTTCTCTGGGTATATGTGAGGACACAGGGAGGGGGAAGGGTAAGCTGAGACAAAGTGAGATAGATAGCGGCATGGACATATATACACTACCAAATGTAAAATAGATAGCTAGTGGGAAGCAGCCGCATAGCACAGGGAGATCAGCTCAGTGCTTTGTGACCACCTAGAGGGGTGAGATATGGAGGGTGGGAGGGTGATGTAAGAGGGAGGAGATAAGGGATATATGTATATGTATAGCTGATTCACTTTGTTATAAAGCAGAAACTAACACACCACTGTAAAGCAATTATACTCCAATAAAGATGTTTTAAAAATGCACATATTGGGCTTCCCTGGTGGCACAGTGGTTGAGAGTCCGCCTGCTGATGCAGGGGACACGGGTTCGTGCCCTGGTCCGGGAAGATCCCACATGCTGCGGAGCATCTGGGCCTGTGAGCCATGGCCGCTGAGCCTGCGCGTCCGGAGCCTGTGCTCTGCAATGGGAGAGGCCACAGCAGTGAGAGGCCCGCATACCACAAAAAAAAAAAAAAAAAAAAAAAAAAAAAAAAAAAAAAAATGCACATATTATTTTTAAACAGATTTACTGAGATACAATTCATATACCATAAAATTCACCCATTTAAAGTGTGCGATTTAATCATACACAGTCTTTTCATTTTTTATGCTTTACTGATTTGTGAATGTGTATTATGTATACCAAAAAAGGATTTGAATTACTTTTAAAAAAGATATTTGTCTTCTTATCTTGTATTTTCCACAGTCACTTGCCTAGTCCCCCCACATAATAGGTGTTCAATAAACACAGCTTTATTGAATAAGTGAGTAAATAATGTTGATTCTTAAATATCCCCAATCTACTTGAGTGTATATTTATGTTCCAATAACTGCAATGTTCAGGAGTCTGAATACATAAAAACAGAACAGCTACAACAGTTTAAAAAAAACAACCTTAATTACCAAGTTTAGTGATATACAAAAATTTGAATGCGTCTAGGAGCAGGCTATTACCATTCCAATAAAAACAAAATATTCAAAAATAAAAACACTGAAGTATAAATATTATATGCATACATCTACAAATAGTATATAATAGGTATATAAAGCATTCTGCATTACTCACATGAGAATTCAGTTAAGCAAAATATAAGCTCCTTCTAATCAGGGTCTAAGATAAACTCTTTGTAGACATTTTGATATGTCACAAATCTTCTGGAAATGTCAATATTCTTACAGAAACAGTCTCAAGAGTGCCATTTTGTTACAATGCCCACACAACATTAAAAGAATACCCGATAAGCGACACTGAGAGAAGATAGCATACTTTGCAGTTTAACAAGTTATTTTCTTTTCTCTACCCATTCTCTAAGGTGATTATGACTGAATGATTTGGTATACACTGTTGTAAATCTAGGACACATTCTTTAATCTCCATAAATGTTCTTACCAGTCCTCCTAGTTATAACTCTGCTGTCAAGTATACTTTATTCCTGAGACTGAAATCCTTTACACAATCTGTGTTAAAAATATTCATAAATCATCTAAAACACAGCTGCCTGTATTTTCAGTCAGGACTGACAAAAATACTCCAGAGTTAGCTTATAGTTTTGTCTCTACCAAGTTAAAAGAAAATAGGGTTGATCAAAGCAAGTCAATGAAATTTGTCTTCTGTGTCACTAAATCCACAATCCTCTTATGTTTCTCCTCTCAGTATTTACTTCTCCCCATAATTCAGGTCTTTAGTTTTCTTCAACCTTTATCATTTCCCCTTTGTCATACTTGGTAGGGATATAACATCAGTCATTTAGATGTTAGAGAAAATTAATTTTAAATGAAGACCAGTGTTTTCCTTTTGGTCACATGGACATCCCTGAAGTCATACCTAGCCTACATACCCTGAAGAGGAATGCTTTAATCCTTTTAGCATAATGTTCAACAATTGTGTAGGGACTCTCATCAAAGAAGAAACCCTTAGGAGGATGAGCTTTGGAATAGTTGGGCTTCTGCTCATCACCAAAAGCTGTCCAGGATATGGAAAGAGCCCTGTGTTATTTTTCATGGCTTTTTCCAAGATCTGAAGTATGTCATTTCTTAATTCAACAAATATTTTTTCAAGCACCAGTCCTTCATTAAGAATGTAGCAGTGATTATGATAGACAAGTTCTCTACTGTCATTTGGTTTACAAGGGTAACAAGGAAATAGATCTTATAAAAGTAAATGAACATGCAAGATAATTTCAAATACTGATGAGTGTTATATTGACACCATTCACCAGCTTCCACCCCAATATTAATGTAATAAATTGCCTTTGGGAAGGACCCAGAGAAAATCATGGCTACCTTACAGAAAACAATCAATATTTTTTTATTCTGTGAAGATGACATTGTCAATGAGTCTCCATGACAGAGAGCCAAGTAGTCCAAGAGGGAAGAATCTTCCTTTCAGAAGTCCTGTCTCCAGGGACAACAAATCAAAGGCTTTTAAGGAGAAAAAACTCAATGTATCAGAGAAACAATGAACAGGTTGCTCACAACCTGTTCAGAAACAATGAACAGTGTTGCTCAAGGATCCTGGACAGGATAGAATGATGTATGTATGGGGAGCAAAGCAAAGTGGAAGATATTTTAGGGTCTTATAAATGAAGATAAGAAGTTTGGATTTTTGTTTTCTAATATGAGGTGACAAGCCATTGGAAGGTTTTAGTTAAGGAAATAGTATAATTTGATTTGAATTTTAAAATATCACTTAAATTACTTCATGGAAAAGATATTGCAGATAGGAAGTTGGGAACAGGAAATCAATTAGAAGGAGATTATATCCAGGTCAGAGGTGATATGGCTTGACTTCAGATAATTCAGTAGAGATGAAAGAAGGAAGAGGTATAAGATGTATTTAAGATCTTTCATAAGATGGATTCAATAACTTTGGAATCAAACATTTCTTGCTTGAATCTTTCTCTAAAACTGACTAGCTGTGAGACTTTGATCAAATTATTTTCTGACATTCTATTCAGGCAGTCACGAGCAGTATCAACATATGATAGACTGTAAAAATGATGGCAGATTCTTCTCATCCCTGCATCTATACTCTTGTGATGTGATTTTGCAGGTCTTCCTAGCAAGAAATGGAGCCTGTTAATTGAACGTTTGGATCTGGGCTGGCCGTGTCACTTTTATGGGCCAATAGAACATTAGCATCATGGTGCAAGCAGAGACCTAAAAGCCGTTGCACAATGAGGTTTTCCCGCTACTTAGGCTCTTTGGATATTTGCCACTACCACCATATGACAAAGCCCTGGCTGGCTTGCTGTTTGATGGGCAACATGTGGTCTAGTCACTGTTGTCAAAACAACCTACAGGGCTTCCCTGGTGGCGCAGTGGTTGAGAGTCCGCCTGCCGATGCAGGCCACGCGGGTTCGTGCCCGGGTCCGGGAAGATCCCACATGCCGCGGAGCGGCTAGACCCGTGAGCCATGGCCGCTGAGCCTGCGCGTCAACGGGAGAGGCCACAACAGTGAGAGGCCGGCGTACCGCAAAAAAAAAAAAAAACTTACAGCCAGCCAATCCCCAGCAGCAAAGCCTTTCAACTGACTGGCAGGTGACTGTATTTACATAAGTGATATTCGTTGAGACCAACAGAAAAACAATCCAGCTGAGGCCATCCCAAACTGCTAACCCACAGAATCATGAGCTACATAAATGGTTGTTTCAAGCCACTGGCTCTGGGGTGGTTGTGAAACTATGGGTTACTGATACATAGAGTCGGTGAGAATTAGGGTTGGGCCTGATTAAACACTAATTAGAGTTTGTGAATGGAAACACTGAAAGTGTAAAAATTCTCCCTGATAATTTACAGCGTGTATTAAGAGATGGCAATGAATCATTATATTGGTTTGAAAATCAAGGAAACTAGCTTATCTGGATTGTAACAGAAATAATAAAGGACATTCCGGTTTTCTTTGTTGTTGTTTTTTTTTCTGCGGTATGCGGGCCACTCACTGTTGTGGCCTCTCCCGTTGCGGAGCATAGGCTCCGGACGCGCAGGCTCAGCGTCCATGGCTCACGGGCCCAGCCGCTCCGTGACATGTGGAATCTTCCCGGACCGGGCCACGAACCCACGTCCCCTGCATCAGCAGGCGGACTCTCAACCACTGCGCCACCAGGGAAGCCCTAAATGACATTTCTTTTTAAGAGCATGAAGGAATCTATAGACCATGCTAAGGATGAAATATGTATTTTGGGGGCCAATTGTTCGTAAAACCAACATATAGTCAGGTCACCTGGGATTCCTTAAAACAGAATTCCAGTCCCTGTCTCATACTCACTGAATTTGAAATTTTGGGGTAGTGGAAAAGTATAGACACATACTTAGAATGTCAACCTAGAAAACATATTAGAAATTTTATTCATTGGGACTATTTAAATTTATAATAAAACATTTCAGACTTCAACTTTTTTCTTCCTTAAGTTCCATGAATCAAAAAGTTTTTTCAGTCCTCTTTCTGTTGCAGAAGGAAAGATGGGCTTTGGCATGAAAACCTTTATGGACTTCTCTGGAGACCTAGCTTGCAAAAGTTAAATTCTGTTTCTAGTAAGACAGAATCAAATTCCAGAAAACCAACTCATAAAATGTCTTTTGCAATAGAAATATTAACTGTGCGTGTTTAATTCCTAGATGTTACATATATACATCAGAAACGGAAGAATATTGTATGATTTCTAGATTTAGATTTTACCTACTGTTTTGGCTTGAACAAACGATTTATCTGCTCTGCATCTTTGTTTCCACATCTGTAAAATCAGAGGTTGAATTAAGGTCTCTAAGGTAATTTTAGCTTCCAAGATTCTATGATTGATGGCACAGCTTTGTATTTTCAATTTCATATAATCCAACATATACTAACCATTTAATTTAACAATGCCGCTATTCTCACTAGAGTATTTATTGTTTGTTTATGTAATTATGTACACATAAGAGGACTAATTCATTAAGTCTCAATCTTTATCGTGGCTATAAGCAGTGAATGGCCCAGACATCAGCTTATCCCGTCTATCCGATATAATCTTCTTCCCAATGAATATTATGTGGCCACCTGTCAGGAAAATGCAGCCAAGACCGATCACCACAGGTGCACCTTCAACCTTGTTATCGATTTGCCATCTCTGAGTTATAAAATATATCATGATTTCCAATGAATGTTTTTCAGCTGTGTTTGATTGCTTCAGTGTTTAAGGGGTTTCATTATTGATTTGTTTTAATGGCAATCACATTAAGCATCCAATCTATGCTATGTAAACTTTTGAGACGTGGATATATTTTTTTAGCAATTCTTTTAATGGAAAAAAAGGCTATGAAGTTATTTTCATTCATACATAAGATTTTGATTCTTGTATTGCTTGGTATTAATTTTTAAAGGAAAGATTAAATTACCGTGAGGGGAGGAGAATTATAATACCAAATTGAGGTAGACTTCTTAAAGGATGTGGTCTCTGAAAGTGATAATAGATTAACCAGGCACAGAGACAATTTCTGGATCTGATTTGACAGATCCAAAAACTCTAATCAAGATAAAAGTATAACTTTAACAGTCTAGTTCACAATCTAGAATTCTCTTATTAATGTAATCTTTTGTTTTAAAGCATTTATCTCAAAAAAAAGCATTTATCTCAGAAAAAATTAAAAGACATCCACTTAATCTATAAGTGATTTATAACTAATTCACACCTATCGTTCTAACAGGATGCATAAATTAGATCCATTCACTGGAAATTCTGTGTGATTTAATGTTATCAAAATGGAGCAAATAAAATATGAATTAATGTCAATGTGCACATTTAGATATTAGGAGTAGAAATTTGACTGGCAGGTCTCTCAAGAAGCCAAATTTAAAGTTGACGCAGCCAGGGGAAACAAAATTTGTGTGCAGATGCCCTTGTTATGAACACGAATAAGTCTACAAGTGCCAAAGCTCACCCTGGATTCTCCTGATTAAGCACCCTGGGCTTCTCATGACTAGATCCCTTTCAGAATCTGACTCAGAAACTCTAAGATATGTCTGTAGCAGCTGTGTTTTTAAGAAGCTCCAAAAAAATTTTAGATATTCACTGGTGTTTGAGAACCTCTAATTTAGACTAATTATCACAAACGAACTAGAGGAAAGTGATCCATGAAAGGCTGGACACTAAGAACAAGTAAAAAGGGAGCTATTAACACAGCACCTGTCTGCACTCTGCTTCGCAGGAGTAACTGCAACAGTAAAACTTCAAACCATTACAAGAGGCTGTTAGAGTTTAAACGAATGTTAGAGTTTAAATAAACAATCGAAATTCAACCAGAGGCAGGCAATGGATATGAAGGAAGGTAGATATTGTCAAGAAGTAAATAATATGATGTAGTTTTAAAAAAAGAGTAATTTTTTTAGAGCTTAAAACAAACAAACAAACAAACATATCAGCCTATACAAATGGAGTACGATTTTCTAAGTATTCAAGACTCTCCTAGTTGGAATACAGTCTTTAGTATGATTGGGGCAATTACAATTTATATTAAATAAATCAATGTAATATAATAACATAATCTGAATTCATCAATTGTTTGCTACCGTTTTTGATGTTTGTTTTACATTTTAGTATAGCTACAATGGAAATTCATCTAACACTAATTGTGTCTTGGTGTCTTACAATTGCTATTGGCCAGGTAGCAGTTTTGATGTAGTTGATAAAAACTTTCTTTTGATGCCTTCTGGTAAGATCAAGAAAGCAGTAGAATCAATGACTCTCAAACTTTATATATTAAATATTTTACAAAAATTATTGCCACCTCCTTAGTAGGAAGCCAGGACCATAAGGCATACCTCCAACTAATATATCCATTATAATTCCATTGTTATAATTTTAACTATTACTTATGTGAAAAGGCTGAGACTTCTTGATAATTCATTTCAATTAAAAATCTGGGTCCAAATGGACCTAAGGAAAATCTTGAGTCAGGTATATTATTTTCTTTTATTTATCCCTTTCCAAGTTCTTGAAGTTTTTGGAGAACTACTAAGGCCCAGAACATGTCTAATCATAAAAACCATCATAGAACACTTGGTAAGACTATATACTTTCAGAACCTTTCCCTAGAAATTCTGATCTATATTTTGGGAGAAATCTGTTTTTTTCAACTAAGATCTCTAGGTGATTTTATGATCAAGCAAGTCTGATCTTATTTGCTTATAATTTTCCAGGTTGATATGGAGACGGGGGACAGAAAAGATTTTGATGGGTGAAAAAAGCAAACAGTTTAGTAAAGATCTATATTGTTATATCATCCCCAGGACTATTGACATCAGATACTGGGAATGGGGAGCGTGTGAAAACTTAAGAGAAACTGCTGGGCAGGGAAAGGTGGTTATCAGTAATCAGATCCAGGTGCAGGAATCTGAGAAAACAGCATCCAGGCTGTTCGGCCTCACTGGGTAAAGGGACCGATCTGTTCCAACTTCAAAATTGTTGATACCCAACCATCAAAATCAGTTTGACACCATATGACGGTAGGTATTCAGGTTAACGGAAAGTGTGGAAGGGCCAGTGCAGTAGAGCAGACATTGACTCTTCCAATTTTTCACATCCATGACCAGCTAGGAAGTACTTTTATGACAAGGACTCTTGACACATTTACCACTAGGAACATATGAGAAATTCAATAAATCGTTGATCTTCATTTCTTGTGGATTTGATATTTGCAAATTTGCCTACTTGGTAAAATGTATTTTTAACCTCAAAACCAATGCTCAAGGCAGTTTTGCAGTCATTTGTGGTCATGTGCGGAGTGGTGAAAAATTTGAGTTGCCCAATGTGCTCATTCCTGGCTGAGGTTGAATGAGGCAATACTCTACCTTCTTGTTTCAGCTCTCATACTATAAACAAGTGCCCTTTTCACAGTCTGTTTAGTGCCACACTTTTGCACATTTGTGCTTTTTTATTGGTGATTTCACTGTTTAATATAGCCCCCAGTGCAGTGCTGAAGTGCTAACTAGTGTTCATAAGTGCAAGAAAGCTGTGATGTGCCTTACAAGGAAAATACATGTTGGATGAGCTTTATCCAGCTTGAATTACAGTGTTACTTGTGAGCTCAATGTTAATGAGTCAATAGTAATATCAAATAAAGTATTCTTAAACAGAAACACACATAAAACAAGGTTATATATTGATCAGTTAATGAGAATGTGATCAGAAACTTGCAGAAACCTGGCCCTCTGTTTGACCTAGAAGCAATGGTTCAGTATTTGCTAATTCCGTTTTTACAGTGACTTTATAGAACATAAATAAGAATCAACTATATCTGTGGACTATTAGTCTTTGCGGAGATAGGAAGGGAGGAAAAAAATAGCTTCAGACCCAAATGATACAGGCTAACTCGGTTGTACAGCTATACCCTGCTCTCCCCAAATACTCCAACCCTCTACCAAGCAGGCTGTTCAAGTGTGAGGCCCAGCTTTGGAGGATAGTGTGGAACCACATAATTCAGAATTTCTTCTTCTGAGATGGAGATGAAAGCAGAAGCTCAGCCCTACATTTTGGGCAAACATGGAAGGAAGAGAATGTGACCACTCAGTTTTGTGAAAACCCAAGTGTCAACTCTGGAAGTATTGAATCCAAGATGTAGGAAGTATCTTTTAACTCAAGGCTCTAAGAAAAGGGAAGGCAGATTGATGAGGTCATACTATGTGTACACATTGTGCTTGTATTAGTTTTCTACTGCTATCCAACAAGTTACGCTAAATTAATTTTTATCTTATAGTTTATAGCAACAAACATTCATTATCTGACAGAGTTTCTGAGAGTCAGGAATTCAGGAACAGCTTAGTTGGATGATTCTGGCTCACCTCCTCTCACAAGGGTACAGTCAAACTGTAGGCAAAGGCTTTTATTGTCTCAAGACTCAACTAAGGCTGGAGAATTAGCCTCCAAGTTTCCTCAAATTGTTGTTGATAAGCTTCCATTATTTGCTGGCTGTTGGCCAGAAGACACCATTCTTTGCCATGTGGTCCTCTCTACAGGCCACTTGAGTGACCTTATATGTGACAGCTCACCTCCCTTAGAGCAAGTGAACACACACACACAGAATCAAGATAGAAGCAATAGTCTCTAGAATCAAAACTAGGTAATGATATACCATCACTTCTGCCATATTTCATTGATCACACAAACTCTGGTACAATCTGGGAGGAAACTACACAAAGGTGAGAATATCGGGAAGTAGAGATGAATGTGTAACATCTCTCTGAGGCTGGCTAATACAATGCAATTTTGTGAATGTTTCAATAAGATCAGAGCTATACCTGAAAGCAGGGGAGGGGGAGGGTGGTGACCTTCAGCGGGAAAATGTAACGACAAGTAGAGAGGGCAATATCAGATCTATGACACAAAAGTCAATCTTCAAGAGACAAGAGACCCTGGAAAGAGGTGGACTAGTGTCCCCAAAATCATCTCCCAGTTGCGGGTTAGAGGGAAAAGGATTTTATCGGAAAAAACTGGGAAGTTTCAGGGGTGTGCAGGCAGGGGCTATGTTTAGAACAGCACAGTCAGCTCCAACAGTCATCTTGAAACTGTTCATGTGGTGGTCTGGTCAGCATCATCTGTCTAGTTTTTTGTTTTGGGGTTTTCTTTGCCACGCTGAGAGGCTTGCAGGATCTTAGTTCCCTGACCAGGGATCGAACTCAGGCCCCTGGCAGTGAAAGCGTGGAGTCCTAATCATTGGACCACGAGGGAATTCCCATCTTGCTTGTTTTAATGGGTTTGTTCCCATTTCCTTGAGACCAGTTCCTGGAATTGTGCAAGCCATACATTCAGTACTGCTCAAGATGGAGCAGCTTATGTCATGGCTACAAGCAGTTAGCTTTTTCCCTCTGGTGCCGGTTTTAGTATCTGCAAAATAACTCAGGAATGTGCATCAGACACTGTTATCTATTTCCTTCAGGGAAGAACTAAAGATTCTGTGACTGCTAACTGACTGATCTGTTGTCTAAATTGTTACTGAGTTCTCCTGGCCCAACTGCTATTTTTTGTTGTTATTATATATTCACATTCTTTCAGTCATTAATTCTTGAGCCAGGCTTTTATGACTCAGGGGAAGCTTGCAAGCCTAATGCTTTTCTATGAACAAGAGGCAAGCAGAGGATGTGGGGGCGAGGGGGTGTCCGTCCTGGGAAGGCCCCATAGTGTCCTGCTCGGTTACAAGCCTGAAGAAATTACTTACCTACAAAGTGGTGGTTGAAATGGGAAGAGGAAGACAGAAAAATATATAATATTGTTACTTTACTCAAGGAAAATCTGATCCATGGAAAATCAGTTGTCCTCCCCAAGCCCAATGAAAAGATATAAAACAAAAAACAGATTATTTTTTTTTTTTTTTCTGCAGTACGCGGGCCTCTCACTGTTGTGGCCTCTCCCGTTGCGGAGCACAGGCTCCGGACGCACAGGCTCAGCGGCCATGGCTCACGGGCCCAGCCACTCGCGGCATGTGGGATCTTCCCGGACCGGGGCACAAACCCGTGTCCCCTGCATCAGCAGGCGGACTCTCAACCACTGCGCCACCAGGGAAGCCCAACAGGTTATTTTTTAAATCAGTGAGTAAACAGTTTAAAATTCTAAAAGACTGAAATCAATGAAGTTTTTTAGTCAGATGCTTCTACTTTTATTCAAGAAAACACTACATAATTACCATATTTTCCCAAGCTAGTTATATAGTTCTTAGACGAAGAGGTTTCTTCTTTAATTTCTGGACTCTTCCAATGGTCTGAACAGACATTTGATTCTGTTCCTTATGCTCAGAGAGGGGGGCTACAAGATGTTTTTGACTTCGACTTTGACAGGACAAGTTGGATGCTATTTTGTTCCCACTTCCTTACCTGAAATTCCCTACCTCCCTCTTTTATACCAAAGATGCTATTCAATTATATTTTCTTTCTCATTTGGGATTTTGAAGTGGTGCTTCTTGAATTCTCTATTACAAAATAATCACATGAAGAAAATGTAACCTTTAAAGACCTAGAAAATACCCAATGCTTAGTTCCACTGCCTCATAAGTTATAACTTAAATGAATTTCCTGAAGTAGTAGACTTACTCTACGATGGTTTCCAAGATTGTTTTTCAAATTCGTGTTCATAAGGGAGCATTGCTACTAGCAAAGGGCCAGGAAGCCCCCACCCTGGTTGGCAAGATGGCCCATTGTTGAGCTTTTAGTAGATGGCAAGCATTATGCTAAGTGATACGTAAAAATTTATACACATGACAACCCTGCCAGGGAGGTATAATTGGTCTAATTCGCTAAGAACAGCCTTGGCTTGAAACATGCTTTGAAACTTGTCTATTATGTTGTCTGGGGCAGGGTGATAGTTTGCTCTGCTGTCATTCATTACAGCTGTGCATTTTGGAAGAAAGGCAGTATTTCTCACTCTCATCCACTGCAAGATTGGAAGTTCTGGGAGGTCACAGACGTTGTTAGCTTTGCTCTCTCTTTCACAGCATACTAATATATAGTAGGTGATCTGCAAATGTTGAATAATTACCACAAATCTCCTCTTCCCTGTCATAATACTAATTGCATCCCATGGTGTTCTATTCAAATCAATTCAATTCAACAACCATGTATTGACAACTTCTCATTTTGTAGGCATGAAACCAGTTATAACTTGAGCTTTCTGCACTAAGGCAAATTCTAAAATATTTCCCCAAATTGAGAGTAAAAAAAATATCAGATCCCTTTGCCAGGGCAGCAGGAGCCCAGTTGGAATTAGCGGTAACAATGAGAGCAGCCCCGAGAGTCGAGAAAACAGTGCTTTCTCTCAGCTGAGGTTTCCACTTCCGGCGTTTTTTTCACCACACTACCTGTCCAGGCAAACATAGCAGAGCTAGAGCATTAGAATGGCTAAAACTGCAACTTCTGGCCGGAGTCTGGTGAATGTCTCCATTGCATGTGAGTAAGTAGTTCCCACTCACATGGTGAGATCTCTGGTAATTTACTGTTTTACCGGGCTTGTCTTTAGTAATTTGTTTACTCTTGGACAGGTCTTACATATGCAAATAAGTATTCCTAAATAACGACTCTGAAACTCTGGCCATGGGTTATTCTGATGATGCCACCTTTTGAAAGCTCCTCTTCTAAAATTACTTTTAGAATGAGTTTATGAGCCATAAAGCAAAAGTAAAACAAGCACATTCTTTGTTATCAACCATATAAGCAAATCAGTTTCCTTCCTCTACTATCATAGTTAATTTATTTTCCTTAATGAATATTGTCATACATCATTCTCAACCTTACTCAGCCACCTTGGATGATAAAATATGGTTATGAAAAAACAACAATAACAGCAGCAAAACTGTTCTCAAAAGACGTAGATTTGGGACATATCACTGTATGAGTTTTAGTTCGTGGACATCTATTTACCACTTGACCCTCATAAATATAGCTGGTCCCACCAGGATAGACAGAAGTGGTTAGAACTTTTTCAGGCACTATACAAATAAGAAAACTAGGCATAGAACTGAGAGAAAAAAATTAGAGAAAATGAAAATTTTGTCAATTTAGCATAAGCCAGTAAATACAGAGAGCCAGAAACTGATGAATCCAATGATGAGATCTGTTAAATCCTTGACTGGTTAAGAATCTTAAGAAAAAAACTTAGTCCGGACTGGAGTTTAGAGCAGGGTGGAAATAGAAATAATTTCTCAAGGACTCAAGGAAAAATGACCCTGTGCAGGTAACAGGTTAGACACGTGTCAACACAAGGCTAATCAGTACAAAAATGTGCAAGTGTCAGAGGTCTCCAGATGAAAAGATAAGGTCAAAATGAAGGAGGTCCGCTCTTTGCAACGGGGTCTAACAGCCGTCACTGCAGAAAGAATGAGACGAATTATCAGAAGGCACCCAGGGCAAATATTTCTGGCCCTGTGTTCTCTCCTTCTGTATTTGTGACCAGTGTGACCACACCACCCTATTTTCACCACTGCTTGAAGCTGATATTTCTTTTCCATTCCCAGCATCAGGGCCTGTCATATCCAAACTGGATAACAGTAATCTCCTCTCCCCTAGACTACCTAGTGTGAGCAGATGCTGTGATATCTCAAATTGTTATCTGTTACAATCAGAAAAAATAGAGCTATGAAGTATACTTTTCTAAGGGCAAATAAATTCCAGATCTTTTTCTTTGCCAGCTGAAGAATTATATGAAAGCTGGGACCATTAGAAAGTCCTCTTTGAGAAGACCTCTGATAAAATAAAACCTCATATATGAAGACTCGGTGAATAATCTTAATTAGGGAAAGGATAGAAATAAACAGAGCCTATACATAAGTGTTCACAGGGATGCTGAATCAGAGAGGGAATAAAAAGAAGTCACATTCTGAAAATATTTATTGAGATTCTACCATTTGCATAGAGGAACATCAAAGTAAATGAAGTATCATTACTACCATCAAGAAGCAGTCATTGAATTGAAAAAGATTTCTTAAAAGGTCCAAAGTGAAAATCAAGTGACACATGATTTTAGCTAATAGATAATGAAAATTTTATAAGGAAATGTCCAGGAAAAAAAGCAGTAGATTTTGACTTCTTCAGTTGCCTTTCAAAATAAGGCAACAGCAACCAAAATATCACAGTGCTATATGAAATTATTTTTGAAGAAAATTCTCTCAATTACCTGGTATAGGTTTTACCAGGACAGAGAATGATCTGGGGCTGGCTCTGATGTAAGGCTGAGACATGTACCAGAGAGAAAAAAGTAAACAGAAGATAACCTAGAAAAACAAACAAACAAATGAATTCGAAAAACATTAACTTTTGAAAAGGTGCTACGTGGTCAAATAAGTTTACGAAATGCCATCCTTTTAGCCATGTAATGCATACCAAATTAAAATCTCAAGAAATCTTAGTAAAGAAACCAGTTTACGAAATGCCATCCTTTTAGCCATGTAATGTTCTGCCATCCTTTTAGCCATGTAATACATACCAAATTAAAATCTCAAGAAATCTTAGTAAAGAAACCAGTAAGTTTCTTGGATCCAGCATGTTTTTCAAACTTAGAGCAGAATCGTTTTCCCCTTTTTCTGTCTATTTATAACCAATAAAACTAATTTATGCAGAGCATACATTTTACATACAAGACTTCTGTAGTTGTTAGGCGCAAAGGTTTGTGGTCAAATCCCAGGCCTGCCACTTATTAGTAGTTTGATCTGAAAAAATGTCAAACTCTCAGGCTTTTTTCCTTTTATTTCAAAGGGTAAAAGTTGTATCCACTTGGATTGAGAAGGGGTCCTGAGCTCAGTTCCTGTTACAATGAACACTGATCATTATATTAATTACACGCAAAGCACTTATTATTATGCTAATTACAAAGTGTATAAAAGGTCTTGGAGAAGTATGGCTCTCTGGAAATCTTCCTACCTTTTTTACCTGCCTGGAGCAATACTGAGGAAATCTGGACAAACTGCAGCAAGACATTGAGAAAGAAAGGCCCTGGACTGCTCTAGGAGGACTCAGTCTCACAGAACCCCTTACCACTCCCGCTCTCCTATTTTCATGTTTCCTCCTCGGTTTTATAAAACATTCCAATATAAATTCTTGCCTAAAAGTTGCTTCATTGACTTCTCCTCTCAACCCAAACACTTTTAAACAAATTCTTACCATGCTCCAGCCACTGTATTCACATTACCAAAGACAAAAGCAGTGAAGAATTGAACTAACTGAACCAAACCCACCCAATTGCATGAAGTCTGGCCTCACTGGGAAATACTGTTGTGAGCTCCACTGCTAGATTCAGGATTCTTGAGACAGCCCTTGTGACATCGCACCTGAATCTTAGGAAAGCTATTTCAAGTATGTAAACCATAGAGACCTCACGTATAAAGCTATCAGTGTTCATCTTTCAAATTAATAACAAATGTCAATCCCTCTCAGCTTCTCTTATCAGAAAAATAGTTGACTTTTCCTTAAAAACTTGTGCCCTGATTAGTGACCAGAGATTCCACACCTAAAAATTCTATACTTAGAATATGAAATTAGTTCTCATTTAGACATACTTTTTTTTAAATGTATATATCTGACTCTCTATGATGATGCTACGCATTTGTGGATGCCACACACTGCATTACTTTTTGAGACTTTAAGCTTATGAAAAGCAGGGCAAATGATTGCTTTTCTTTGAATTTCATAGCACTTGAACTGGCATCCAGTCTTTGATAAAGGAACGGGAAGGGCTTCCCTGGTGGCGCAGTGGTTGAGAGTCTGCCTGCCAATGCAGGGGACACGGGTTTGTGCCCCGGTCCGGGAAGATCCCACGTGCCGCGGAGCGGCTGGGCCCGTGAGCCATGGCCGCTGAGCCTGCGCGTCCGGAGCCTGTGCTCCGCGACGGGAGAGGCCACAACGGTGAGAGGCCTGCGTACCGCAAAAAAAATTAAAAAATAAAGGAATGGGGAAATTAGCAAAATTTTTAGAAACTATCTAGAAGGGTTTTTAAAATTCAGAACATTTTTTGCAGTTTTTTTTTTCTATTTATCCTACCTTAAAGCTCTCATCTCCTATTAAAAGTTGAGATATTACAGTAACTTAAGGAAGATTCGAAATTGTAATTTAAATTTTATCATGGTAGAAGGTACCATATACAACAAATAAAAGTTTATTTTTAGAATATATTTAGAATGTGTTTAAAAATATAATCTAATTTTAGGTTATCTAAAAAAAATCTAGTTTCTGCCATTCCCCATTATAACAAATAAAACTGTACTTTAACTGTGAATTAAAATAACTTCTATGCAGTATAATTATTTATTCCTTTAATTCTTAGAAAAATAAAATTCATTAATTATTTGATTAGAGACATTTGAAGTTGCTGAAGAAATGTAAGGACAAAATTTTAGTGTGAGCTCTCAGATGTTCGCACCTCACTGTGCTTATTCAATATACACAGACTCTAGGAATCATCAGTGTTTTATATTAAGAAATCAAACCATCAGAAAAATATTACATTTCTGAATTCCGCCTCTATAGAAAAAAATTGTTATCATAAAACGAAGATGCAGGGTAACCCTTGCTGAGAAGAGTATTTGACTTGTAGTTTAACCAAATATCCCCTGAGAGAAGGGAGACATTTAAAGAACCTAAACAAACTGCTTCTTTTACAGATCAAACCCAGAGAGGCTGCCCAAGACCCCTGGTAACTAGTGGACTTAGAACTAGAATCCCTGTCTCTCGACTTCATAATCTAAGTACTATATTTTGCTTTGTCCTTTGACTTATAGCCCTTTACATTTAAACTTTCTACCTGTAGATATATCTGTTCAACTCCTGAAATATTTTAGGTCATACAGTCCCCCATGCTTCAGGTTTCCATTTATATAGCTATTAAAAAGTAACATTTTTCATTCAGCATTCCTCATTGGTAGAACTCCTAATGCTTCCCATTTAAATACAAACTCTGTAATAGCCAAAATAATTATTAAAAGAAAAACCACTTTCCACTCCACTGTGATATTATATTCATACATTGAGGGTTTTCTCCTCAGGCTAAAAGAGTTAACAGTTCTGATAGAGAGAACGCAATTTAAAGATCATTTAAAGTGATTTAACTTTTTTTAATGTTCAGTTTAAATGCGAAGGGGAAAAACTCATTCCCCAAAACTAGTATTTTAATGAGGGCAAATTGAGAATTTTGTTCCACTATTAGGAGAGAAATTCATGTAAACTGTCAATAATGTCTAAAAACTTTCTGTTGGCAAAATAAAATATGTCACTGTATAGTAGCCTAGAAAAAGAACTAAATTTACTAAAACAGCATCTCTCTCTCTCTGTCAATCTCTCTTTCTGTGTTCTCGTCTGCCTGTCTGTCTGCCTCTCCATCTGTCTCTTTTTCTTGGCTACTTCATCAGCTGTTGTGAGCTGATCATGGCCACAAGGTATGCATGAAATGAGGCTCTTTGGTTTTGCAATGAAATGAATTCCCTCAGTAACTTTCAACAGTGTACTGTAGACTGGCAGCTTGCCATCTGGAAAAACTGACACTTGGCTCCCTTGGGCAGACTGAACAGCATTGCTGTGAGATAGCATTAGTAGCTGAAGAAAAATGGAAATGGGAAGCACAAACTACTTGACACAAATAAAATGGCGCAGTTAGTCTGCTTTTAAGGTAGAAGAAGGAGAAAAAAAAAATAAACAAACAGGAACCATGGACCTTTCGAAAGAGTTTTATTCAACTGCTTTTCTCAAAAAGGCCACTTAGAATTCAAGAAAGAGTGCAAAATAAAGAGTGCAAGAGTATTTAATTTTTATTCAGTTACTTAAAAGAACAAACTGAGTAGTTTATTAATGGGGAAGAATCTAAACTGATCAGTGTAGATACAGTAGAGTTCAAAGTCATACCAAGAACTGTGGGAAACGGTACTGATGAACCTAGTGGCAGGGCAGGAATAAAGATGCAGACTTAGAGAACAGACTTGAGGACCCAGTGAGGGGAGGGGAAGCTGGGAGGAAGTGAGACAGTAGCATTGACAGATATACACTACCAAATGTAAAATGGATGGCTAGTGGGAAGCTGCTGCATAGCACAAGGAGATGAGCTGGATGCTTTGTGAACACCTAGAAAGGTGGGATAGGGAAGGTGGGAGGGAGGCTCAAGAGGGAGGGGATATGGGGATATATGTATACATATAGCTGATTCACTTTGTTGTACAGCAGAAACTAGCACAACAGTGTAAAGCAATATAAGTTTGAACTTCCCCAGAGTTTTGAGTGTGCTGCTAGTAGCATCTACCTTAGCTGTTAGTCGATTCACTTTGTCAACACCAATTGGCAATGAAGAGTGAAAAATAACCCACATTTGTCAGATATGCCTTTATTTATTGCAAACAACAAAAACATAAACCATTCAAGAAAGGTAGGTTTTCTCTTTCCCACTTGAGCAATTCATTATGAAATCTTATTCTTTTAACAGTTTCCAGCTTCAATCTATTTCAACTCAAAACTATAAGCTGAAAAATAGTGTACTAGAAGACAGTCTGAATAATACTACTAATTTTTAAAAACTTGCCCTTGAGGAGTTCCCAGTATAGTAATGCACAAATAATTGTATTCCATGGTAAAATGGGAAATTGAAAATAGTTCCAAAGCAAATTTTAAACACAAGGACTATTAATTGGACTGTCTTCAAGGATCTGTGGATTTAAGCTCTGTGCCTTGGCTAACCTCCAAAATTCTCAAAGGATTGCTCAGGATGTAGGATCTAGAGAAGCTCTATTTTTCTCAAGCCCCCAACTCTTCATTTAACATGAATGGAGAAAGCTTTCTCCAAAAAAGTTGAATGTGCTTTATAAGTTAAGTGTCAGACAGCCTACAAGGTCATCACAGGAAGCCTAAGTTGTTTCTGTAAGCACGTCATTTATTAATTTCCTACCAAAATATCTGTCCTTACTTATTGCAAGATGACCCAAGGCCAAATATTACCTTCTTTACTGACAAATCAATAGATTTAGTCTGGAATGGGATCACTGAATGAAGAGGGTACAATAGTTTCCAGACAATTTAATCTGAGAAAAAAATCCTAATTTTCAATGTCTTCTTGTCAACCATTCACTAGCAGCATTTGAAAGTTCATTAAATTTTGGAGATGAAGCTATGTATTTTTTAGGACTTGAACTTAGAACTAAATCTTGACCTACCAAAGTGTACTTACATATCTTTTTGCTAAAGGAAGGAAAATGTGTTAGTTAAAAACAAACAAACCAAAAAAAGAAAAAGAAGTCTAGACTATAGGAAGAGTTCTGGCTCAGTCAATTCTTAGGTAAGTTTCTGGTGGTATGTTGAGACTCGTTAAGGAATTGATCATTTGTAAGGCAAAAGGAGAAAAAGTAGAGAATGGTTAATATTGACAGGATGGATTCTATTTCCAAAGTAAAATCCATCCTACCTGAAGAGAAGATGGGCAAGGGAGAAACCAATAGTAACAACAGCTGAGAATGTCCTTACATTAACTTTACAAGGCTCAGATGGAAGAGGATGACACAAAACATTGTACAAAGTTAGCAAAACTGCATTAATTTCTATCCTCATAAGCTTATTCCCCTGAGCAATAGATTTATCCAAATATTAATTAGGAGACTCACATCATGTGACTATAAATGTAGTAAGACAATCTGGGAGTGCTGGTGATAGAAACAGGACTGGGAATAGCTCTGTTGCATCATAAGAAGAGAGACATAGTAGGTACGTGTGGCCCTGAAAACCATCTGATGATTTGGGGAGCCTCTACTGTACCCCACCCACTTTCACACATGTCAGGAGATGCAGCAAATATAAGCTTCCTGATAAGCCTTAAAATGTATTCTGAGCACCCAGGGTGGTTACCACCCCCAAGTCAAAATGGTTCTTATCCTAATGTCTCAAGCTGTACAACCGAAATGATATAAGCTACTTTTTCAGATATTTGCAGTGTAAATAGTTTAAACAATGAAAAACCCTCCCAGTATTACTCAGTGGAAGAAAATGATTTATAATAATGTGAATTCCTGATTCTTTCCCTTCTATTCAAGACCAGAAGTATGCAGAAAAGCCCACATTGTTTCATGCAACTATTGTCTTAGTGCACGTGATTATAAAGAACCAAAAGATTAAATCTGTAGTACCTTCACTAAGAAAGGCTTTTTCCGGGCTTCCCTGGTGGTGCAGTGGTTGAGCATCCACTTGCCAATGCAGGGGACACGGGTTCGTGCCCCGGTCCGGGAAGATTCTGCATGCCGCAGGGCGGTTGGGCCCGTGAGCCATGGCCACTGAGCTTGCACGTCTGGAGCCTGTGCTCCGCAGCGGGAGAAGCCACAACAGTGTGAGGCCCGCGTACCGCAATAAAAAAGTCTTTTTCCAACAGTTGCAAACTGCTAGAGGAAAGAGGGCCATGATTTGCTTTTTTCTTAAAATGTCATCACAGTCCTAGGAGCTGTGTTGTTTTATATCATCCCTTTACTTAACCGGTAACCTCAGTGGGCACGCGCAGTGCTATTTCAGCTGCAATCTCATGTCTTCCCCATTCTGTATTTGATGTGTCTGAATTTCTTCATGATCTCAGGTAGCCAGCAGCAGGACCTGTCACACAAGCAGTGAAACTGTGTATATTTGAGTGACTATCACAGTGGCCCATTATTAGCCCAGTGACAGAGACATATGATGAATGTTTCTGAAATGACATTTGAGATGACAGGGGATGAAAATCCCCAAATCAGAGACTATAGTTCTCAGGGTCTCCAGAGCAGTTTATTGTCAGTAAAACTGGCTGTGTGCAAAGATGTTGCAACATGGACAGCCCCCAAATCAATTCATCATCGCAGGCCATGAAACTCACTTGTGGCAAAATCAATACAGAATTTCAGGCTCACTGATAACCAGAGAGAATTTTATTTACTCTTTTACTTTGCAAATGTTACCTTTAAATCCAATAAGAAAAACGGTATGTCAAACTTTTCTATAAAGTTGAACTACAACTTTAAATAGTGTCCAAATACTATTTTATTTTATTATTATTTAAAAATTTTTATTGGAGTATAGTTGATTTACAATGTTGTGTTAGATTCAGGTACAGAAAAGTGAATCAGTTATACATATATATGCTTTTTTTTAAGATTCTTTCCCATATAGGCCATTACAGAGTGTCGAGTAGAGTTCCCTGTGCTATACAGTAGGTTCTTATTTGTTTATATATAGTAGTGTGTATATGTCAATCCCAATCTCCCAATTTATCTCTCCCCTCCTTATCCCCTGGTAACCATAAGTTTGTTTTCTACATCTGTGTCTCTACTAAAGAAGAAACCTAGAATGTTTTCAGGGCCTAAGAACTCACTATTTCAGTCTGATGTTTTGATAGAGAAATAAAGATAGGTTTATAATGATAAATAAAACAATCCTGATAGGTTAAAAATTGTACAGTTCCAAAATGGAAAAAGTCTGGAAAGTAGCATTTATATAAAAATGAAAATATTGTAATCTTATTTCACAATCATGAAATTCAAATATTTTAACCACTGCAAAATAGTTATTATATAAAGAATAAGGAAAATGTGGTATGGGAAGTTCTGATTTCTGTGAGAAGACTGTCATTATAATATTTTGGTTAAATAATAACAAAAACTAATGATATCCACTTTGAGTCAACATTTACTTTGCCAGGCACTGTGCACAGAGCTGTATGTACACTTATAAATTAATCTTTATAGTAACCAATGAGGTAGATACTCTTAATATTCTCATTTTACAAAAGAAGTAATTGAAGGACAACAAAAGTAAGTGATGGCAAAAGGATGTAAAGCTAGTAGGTAACTGAGCTAAAATAGGAACCATGAAGCCTAACTCCAGAGCATGTGCTTGTAAACACTACAGAATAATCACAAAATTCAAAAGGAAACCATTATTTTCCCCCAGTCAACTGTAAGACTTTTGTGTCTAGACCCAAGGATTTGGGGGAAATTACCTGTAAGGTGGCCAGATCTTCTTCGAATGGAGTTTGATGTCATTATTAAAAATACTGCTGTAGCCATAATCATACTATGTGTTAGCTCTGTGAACTCCTTTAAATTGCTCAAGTGGTAATGAAACTAATGAGAGTGTTCTCCAAAGAAAGCATTTGTATCTAGGATACTCACCTGTTATCAACTTAGTTGATTCCAGAAAAACTCCAAGCCATTCTCATCGAAGCCTAGGTATCTTAAACTTCCCAAAATTAATTCCAGTGGAAATTAGCTAAAAAAAAAAAAAAAGAAAGAAAGAAAATACCAATTTGCTTTAATTTTAGAAACCTTGACAATGACACACACCCACACACACACACACATTGAATCTAAATTCTAGGGTTGATCTGGCAATGCTACATAAGTTCCATTCCTCAGATTAATCTAGCATTGATTTACTATTCTATTACTGCCCCCTTTCACTTTGAAGCTTACAATGTAATTGTACTTGTTTACTAAATTAAAAACAGTTTTCACAGAGGCAATGTTTAGAAAACAGATGGACTGAAATCATACAAAACACAGTTCAAATTTATTCTGGCACTCTCTACAGAAGGAATGAAGAACACAACATAAAATGCATACTGTTCTATGTAAAAACAAATCAACACACATCCCATAAGACATCAGCCAGGATTTTGTGGTCAGAGAATTTCCATAAATTTACCTTTGCCATCCTGAGAAGTGTTTTAGGGATATTAGAAGAATGGTGTATCAGTTTCCTAACTGGATGTATCACCATATTCAGAGGTCTAGCTTTCTGCTTAATATTACTCTGAATTTTGTCAGAATTCAAGCACTGGATGTTGGTCCATTAAAAAAAAAAGATGTTTTAAATACAGCTTGCTAAGAACATATGGAGACAAAAGAACACTACAAAATGGCAATCAAATTGCTATTTCTCGTTTTATAGAACAAGGTTATAGCTGAGTGGAATTTAAAATCCTAAAGTCAGTAATATATTTACTCTGAACAGGTTTGAGGAGCAGAAAATTTACAAACTTGCTGCTATATCGATTCCCAATTCTTTTAGGACAAAATTCAGCCATTTTTTTTTCAATAAAAATGTTGAAAGTTCCTGTACAGTACATACATAGAATGAATTCACTAGGTTATGACTTCTTTCAGTGTGGATGTAGGCAACAGGGTTCTGAAAAATATAAAGAAACATTTCATATGAGAGAATCCCAGTCTGTTATTGAGAACCTAGATAAAAAATACATACATTTTATATTTATAATTATAGTATATATTTTTAATATCTTAATATATATATAGTAGAATAATTGAGTAAAAGAAAGAGTACCATTACCTCACCCCACTAATAAATGTATGCAGCTGTACACCGGTATTTATTTGCTCTCTTTCTTCCTAGAACATCAGGTCAAGTGTTCTTGACAGCTCATCTACAGATCGCCACTGGTAAGGCAGCATGAAGACTGCCTCTGTTATTTCATTTCAGAATTTCTTCCTGCAGGGATATGCAGGTACAAGCTGGGGGTCATGTATGCAATATCTTCCTCTTCACATCTACCTAGGATGGCTTTAACTCTCTTCAGGGAGAATTTATTTACTTTTTCCCCAGTAAGGGGGCCCACTTCTCTTGCCCATATTCATAGATTACTGTTAAAGATTAAACTTGGTACAGTGAAATATTAACATGGTTTCAATTTCTGTATTGCTATGATTCAGACTGGTCCAAAATTGGACCAAAGAACAAGGTAGATTGTACAGTTTAAAGGATTCTTGCAAATCTATATGACATCAAATTCTAACCACAAGAACCAATCATTTTATTCAAAGTGCTGAGAATTGAATTAACACCAGAAAGCTATAGATAATATATTCCTACATATACAGGAAGTAGCCATGCAGGTTCTTTAACATGTTTCATATATAGGATAAGACAAGCAGCTGTTTATATAAAATTCAAGTGGGGTTTAAGTTGATTGAGAGTTAATTAGATTCAAGTTATTTTGATGTGACAACCAAAGCCAAAATTTTTTAAATTAAAGTTATTATTTATGAAGTTATTTAATGTATACATTTTATTTCTTTCGTAAAACAAATAGTAATTGAAAATTTACTAAGAACATAAAGTTTGCTAGGCATTTGAGTATACAGTAGTAAACATGGTAGATATTTTTACTGCCCTTGTGGAGTTTATAGGTTAGCAAGAAAGACAAATAATTGAATAGGATATTGCAATGATAAATAAGTTTTAAGACAAAGAAGCACAAGGGTTATTAAAACTCCATGCTATAGGAACCAGCATAGTTAGGGAGGAAAGAAAGAAAAGACAGGCAGACAGAAAGAAAGAAAGAAAGGAAAGAGAGAGAGAGAGAAAGAAACAAAAAGAAAAGAAAGAAAGAAAGAAAGGAAGAGGGCTTCCCTGGTGGCTCAGTAGTTGAGAGTCCGCCTGCCGATGCAGGGGACACGGGTTCATGCCCTAGTCTGGGAAGATCCCACATGCCGCGGAGCGGCTGGGCCCGTGAGCCGTGGCCACTGGGCCTGCACGTCCGGAGCCTGTGCTCCGCAACGGGAGAGGCCACAACAGTGAGAGGCCCACGTACCGCAAAAAAAAAAAGAGAAAGAGAAAGAAAAGAAGGAAAAGAAGGAAGAAAGGCAGGAAGAAAGGAGGAAGGAAAGCTAAAGATTGAGAAGGAGTCAAGAGCAATCTAGATCGGAAGGAAAAAGGAATGGTCTATGAAGTAGTAACAGCTATTTAAAGACCAAGAAGCAAGAGAGAACATGACATATTCAAGAAACTAAAAGAAGGCAGTATAGGGGGAATACAGAACGTGAAGGTGAAGGTGAAGTTAAAGGATCGGGAAGAAGGGAGAAGTATTAGTAGCAAGACCTAGCAAGAACTCATAAACAAACTTGAGAATGTTTAGCTTTATCTGAGGAGTAACAGGAAGCTTGTTAAAACTGTTTAAACACAGGTTTAAACCTGTGTAGTAAGATGATCACCATGTTTTGTAAAGATCATATTACACCTAGATATAGGCTGAAAGACTCTTTAAGAATCTGAGATTCCCATTTGGGAAGGGAATATGTAAATTTTGATCTGAGCACCATAAGAGAAGTTTAAAGCTGAGATCCAAGAAAGAGATTCCATCCCTAAAATAACAAAAAAAGAATAATAATTCCATTCACTCTCTCTAGGAACTTGTCTCTGCCCCAGACTCCATGTGGGGAAAAGAAATTTAACAAAACTGAACTTATGCCAGACCCAGGAATAAGTTCCAAATTTACACAAGGGCATGGAACTAAAATCCTGAAATGGTAACTTACATTTTAAACAGATTCCAGGTCAGTGAAAACCCTGGATTATGACAAGAATAAAAAAAAAAAATCACTCTGTAACAAAAAAAACAAACAAAAAAATCTAATGAAGCTAAAAATTTACCCAAAAGGAAAAAGTTAAAATCACACAAGAAAAATATCCAAAGTGAGAGGCAACATACATAAGAGTGTATAGGTTTAGATTCCCAGCAATTTCATATAGGACATTCTAAAAAAGATTGCACAATATGTATATTTGAAGTGACTAAAGAGATGAAAGAAGGATTAGAAAACTTAGATATTTTTTATTACCTTTCTATTACATCTTACATTTGGACACTTAGCATCAAGCTGTTTTATGGACCTTCCTGCTTAGAAGAATCTTACCATATTAGGGAACTAAAGTTAAAACAAAAACTAAATTTCTTTAATCTTTGCCTTTCCCTGGACTAATCCCAAAACAGCCAATGATGATGATTCTGGCAGTAGTCAATGAAAAGTCTCAGGACTTACATTATTACATCAACTTTCTCAGGGTTTCACATTGATAGCAAATTTACTCTATCAGGGACAATCCCAATTGCTTTGAAAGCATATTAACCTTGAAATCCTTAGAAGTGAATTGATTGCAAATCTAATCTAAAATAGTTAATTTAAAACACATTCAACAGATAGTGAATGTGTTTTCATTTAGTGTTTGGCTTCAGCACCCTGTAAAAGGATGAGAAAAAAAAAAAAGAGGAAGAAAGACTTGTTTTCTAGTTCTTAGGCAATCTGCGGGTTCCTTCAGATTTTTTCTGTTAAACCATTAACAGCTCAACACAGTCCACAGATTCTAATCATGAGTCCCCTGACAAATCAGGAGGAATGTGGCTTGATTTACCCTTATAGATATAAAGCTATTTCCACCTCATCTTCAAATATAGCCTGGGGGCTCATTTTTTGGTAGAGGTAACAAGATACAGTAAGTCCCCTACATACAAACGAGTTCCGTTCCGAGAGCACATTCGTAAGACCAATTTGTTCGTGAGTCCGGCAGAGTTAGCCTAGGTACCCAACTAACACAAGCAGCTTTATAGTACTGTACTGTAAGAGGTTTATAGTACTTCTCACATAAATAATGAATAAAAAACAAACACAAAAAATAAAGAAAACATTTTTAATCTTACAGTACAGAACCTTGAAAAGTAGAGTAGTACAGCACAACAGCTGGCATACAGGGGCTGGCATCGAGTGAACAGGAAAGAAGAGTTACTGAGTGGAGGAGGGAGAGGAGGTGGGGGATGGTAGAGATGAAGGATTGTCACAGTAGGAGATGGACAAGCTGCAATTTCACTCACGCCTGAAATTGATGGAATGTAGGTTCTCTTCTTTAAAAGTTCTCAACTTGAAGGTTCATATGTAGGGGGACTTACTACTTCAAAGTTTAGTGTTTCAAAAATTTGTCGCAATAACCAAAAATAAATAAAAGTGACAGTACAGTGCTGCCTACCTTCCTCTGCAAAAGCCTCAATTGGCAAATGTCTCAGCCAGGCACATAACAATCAGTGGTTGCTCATTTAATTAGTACTAGTGTAGACTTTTAGTGGGAAATTTTCACAATGGTGAAATTTCACAATGATTTTCCTGCTAACTCTAACTTTTTACTTTTGGTTGATATCTTAGTTTAGAGAGCCTTTTGAACCAACTATAATTCCTTCATAATTTGGCAGAATGTGGAAGGAGGACATCTAATAAAACACCTTTGCCTAATCCCTGGAGGTGAGGACATAAGGGTAAGACACAGGGGTAAGGAAAGGGGAGGTCTCTCAGTATTCTGCTGGAAAGGAGATTTGATTATGAAGACATCTTTGTATTCAAAGTATTGTCAGTAACCACAGCCACTGCTAAATTGGTAGGAGTATCATCAACAATGTTATTACAGAAGCTTATCTTTTCACTTTTACATTGTGTTGATTTTCTTCATCCTCTGAGTGGGTGTGAGCAGATAATCTTGGGTGAATTCCAAGGAATGCAGTGAAAGATAAACTGAAAATACATGTGGGATCCATATTTGAAAGTCCTTGAGGGCCATGTTAAGGCATTTGACCTAGATTTCATAAGCATGGGGATCAGGATTTAGGGAAAATATTAAAGCATGTTTACAGTTATGGCTTAAGAAGAGCGGTTTGTCTTGGATTGGAACAGAAGCAGTGCTAAACATAGGAAAATATCTAGGCAGCTACCACAAAACACAAGATGAGAAGTAGTAGGTCAGAGCTTTACTTCTGAACTCTTGTACCTTCAGCAAATCTCTTTCCAGGAGTTCCCATTTCTAAAAAACAGTAACACCTGAATATAACATTTACACCGGAGGTTCTCACTCTTAAGTGTGTACAGAGATCATCCTGGGATCTTTTGAAAAAGACATATTCAGGATCTTTCCATCAGAAATTTGAATCAAGAATTCCGGGCTAGGACTCATGGAGGTTTCAACAATTCCCCAAGCAATTTTGATGTCGGTGATACTGGGATCATAATCTGAAAAAATAGTGCTTTAAAGAATCTAAACGTTTTCAAAAAAATTCCTCGGTTCATCCTCTTCCATATAGGAAGCCTTCCAAAAACAACCAATTGCAAAAAGTTCTCAATAATGGAAGTTCAGATCTACTCTACTTTAAAGGAACATGAAATTATGCTAATATGAACAAATTGTTAACTCAACCATTACATATAATAAACAAGTAAGAAAATATGCATAAATTGCAAAGGTTTGGCATTATATATAACATTTATATACATATAAATTCCACTTAGAATTTGCTTGTTCTAAATAGAAAAACAGATTTTCTTTTCTCTTTTTTTTTAAATTTTTCTTTCTTTTCTTTTTTAATTCTTCTATCAGGAACACATAGAAAAACATAAAGCCTTGATGTAAGTTGTAAATACATGGTGTATGCTTGGCAAAAAAAAACCCAATGAATGCTTTTTGTACTTAATTTTAAAGCAATTCTAACATGAAATGTCCCTGGTAGCCCACTGAATCTTTTTTTTATTTTAACATTTTTACTGGAGTATAATTGCTTTGCAATGGTGTGTTAGTTTCTGCTGTATCACAGAGTGAATCAGCTATACATATATATATATATCCCCATATCCCCTCCCTCTTGCATCTCCCTCCCACCTTGCCTATCCCACCCCTCTAGGTGGTAACAAAGCCCTGAGCTGATCTCCCTGTGCTATGTGGCTGCTTCCCACTTCTATCCTGTTCCATTGATCTATATTTATGTTTTTGTGCCAGTACCATACTATCTAATATACATTTGGTAGTGTATATATGTCCATGCCACTCTCTCACTTCATCCCAGCTTAACATTCCCCCTCCCCTTATCCTCAAGTCCATTCTCTACGTCTGCATCTTTATTCCTGTCCTGCCCCTAGGTTCTTCAGAACTTTTTTTTTTCTTTTTCATATATATGTGATAGCATACAGTATTTGTTTTTATTTTTCTGACTTACTTCACTCTGCATGACAGACTCTAGGTCCATCCACCTCACTACAAATAACTCAATTTCATTCTTTTATGGCTGAGTAATATTCTACTGTATATAAGTGCCACATCTTCTTTATCCATTCATCTGTTGATGGACACTTAGGTTGCTTCCATGTCCTGGCTATTGTAAATAGTGCTGCAATGAGTATTGTGGTACATGACTCTTTTTGAATTAGGGTATTCTCAGTGTATATGTGCAGTAGTGGGATTGCTGGGTCATATGGTAGTTCTATTTTTAGTTTTTTAAGAAACCTCGATACTGTTCTCCATAGTGGCTCTATCAATTTACATTCCCACTAACAGTGCAAGAGGGTTCCCTTTTCTCCACACCCTCTCCAGCATTTATTGTTTGTAGATTTTTTGATGATGGCCATTCAGACTGGTATAAGGTGATACCTCATTGCAGTTTTGATTTGCATTTCTCTAATGATTAGTGAAGTTGAGCATCCTTTCATGTTTTTTGTTGGCAGTCTGTATATCATCATAGGAGAAATGTCTATTTCGGTCTTCTGCCCATTTTTGGATTGGGTTGTTTGTTTTTTTGATATTGAGCTGCTTGTATATTATGGAGATTAATCCTTTGACAGTTGCTTCTTTTGCAAATATTTTCTCCCATTCTGAGGGTTGTCTTTTCGTCTTGTTTATGGTTTCCTTTGTTGCGCAAAAGCTTTTAAGTTTCATTAGGTCCCATCTGTTTATTTTTGTTTTTATTTCCATTTCTCTAGGAGGTGGGTCAGAAAGGATCTTGCTGTGATTTATGTCATACAGTGTTCTGCCTATGTTTTTCTCTAAGAGTTTGATAGTGTCTGGCCTGACATTTAGGTGTTTAATCTATTTTGAGTTTATTTTCGTGTATGGTGTTAGGAAGTGTTCTAATTTCATTCTTTTACATGTAGCTGTCCAGTTTTCACACAACCACTTATTGAAGAAGCTGTGTTTTCTCCATTGTATATTCTTGCCTCCTTTATCAAAGATAAGGTGACCATATGTGCGTGGGTTTATCTCTGGGCTTTCTATCCTGTTCCATTGAACTATATTTATGTTTTTGTGCCAGTACCATACTATCTTGATTATTGTAGCTTTGTAGTATAGTCTGAGGTCTGGGAGCCTGATACCTCCAGCTCTGTTTTTGTTTCTCAATATTGCTTGTGCTATTCGGGGTCTTTTGTGTTTCCATACAAATTGTGAAATCTTTTGTTCTACTTCTGTGAAAAATGCCATTGGTAGTTTGATAGGGATTGCATTGAATCTGTAGATTGCTTTGTGTAGTAGAGTCATTTTCACAATGTTGATTCTTCCAATCCAAGAACGTGGTATATCCCTCCATCTATTTGTATCACCTTTAATTTCTTTCTTCAGTGTCTTATAGCTTCTGCATACAGGTCTTTTGTCTCCTTAAGTAGGTATATTCCTAGGTGTTTTATTTTTTTGTTGCAGTGGTAAATGGGAGCGTTTCCTTAACTTCTCTTTCATATTTTTCATCATTAGTGTATAGGAATGCAAGAGATTTCTGTGCATTAATTTTGTATCCTTCTACTTTACCAAATCCATTGATTAGCTCTAGTAGTTTTCTGGTAGCATCTTCAGGATTCTCTATGTATAGTATCATGTCATCTGCAAATGGTGACAGCTTTACTTCTTCTTTTCCAATTTGGATTCCTTTTATTTCTCTTTCTTCTCTGACTGCTGTGGCTAAAACTTCCAAAAGTATGTTGAATAAGAGTGGTGAGAGTGGGCAACCTTGTCTTGTTCCTGATCTTAGTGGAAATGGTTTCAGTTTTTCACCATTGAGAATTACGTTGGCTGTGGGTTTGTCATATATGGCCTTCATTATGTTGAGGTAAGTTCCCTCTATGCCTACTTTCTGGAGGGTTTTTATCATGAATGAGTGTGGAATTTTGTCAAAAGCTTTTTCTGTATGTATTGAGATGATCATATGGTTTTTCTCCTTCAATTTGTTAATATGGTGTATCACATTGATTGATTTGAGAATATTGAAGACTTATTGCATTCCTGGGATAAACCCCACTTGATCACGGTGTATAATCCTTTTAATGTGCTCTTGGATTCTGTTTGCTAGTGTTTTGTTGAGGATTTTTGCATCTATGTTCATCAGTGTTATTGGCCTGGAGTTTTCTTTTTTTGTGACATCTTGGTCTGGTTTTGGTATCAGGGTGATGGTGCCCTCATGGAATGAATTTGGGAGTGTTCCTTTCTCTACTATATTTTGAATGAGTTTGAGAAGGATAGGTGTTAGGTCTTCTCTAAATGTTTCATAGCATTCACTGTGAAGCCGTCTGATCCTGGGCTTTTGTTTGTTGGAAGATTTTAAATCACAGTCTCAATTTCAGTTCTTGTGATTGATCTGTTTATATTTTTTATTTCTTCCTGTTTCACTCTCAGAAGGTTGTGGTTTTCTAAGAATTTCCCCATTTCTACCAGGTTGTCCATTTTATTGGCATATAGTTGCTGGTAGTAATCTCTTATGATCCTTTATATTTCTGCAGTGTCAGTTGTTACTTTTCATTTCTACTTCTGTTGATTTGAGTCTTTTCCCTTTTTTTCTTGGTGAGTCTGGCTAATGGTTTATCAATTTTGTTTATCTTCTCAAAGAACCAGCTTTTATTTCTATTGATCTTGGCTATTGTTTCCTTCATTTCTTTTTCATTTATTTCTGATCTGATCTTTATGATTTCTTTCCTTCTGCTATCTTTGCATTTTTTTTTGTTCTCCTTTCTCTAATTGCTTTCGGTGTGAGGTTAGGTTGTTTATTTGAGATTTCTCTTGTTTCTTGAAGTAGGATTGTATTGCTATAAACTTCCCTCCTACAACTGCTTTTGCTGCATCCCATAGGTTTTGGGTCATCATGTTTTCATTGTCATTTGTTTCTAGGTATTTTTTGATTTCCTCTTTGATTTCCTCAGTGATCTCTTTGTTGTTTAATAGTGTATTGATTAGCCTCCATGTGGTTGCATTTTTTACAGTTTTTTTCCTGTAATTGATATCTCATCCTGTAGTGTTGTGGTCAGAAAAAAATACGTGAGATGACTTCAGTTTTCTTAATTTATCAAGGCTTGTTTTGTGACCCAAGATAAGATCTATCCTGGAGAATGTTCCATGAGCACTTGAGAAGATCGTGTATTCTGTTGTTTTTGGATGGAATGTCCTATAAATATAAAAAAGTCCATCTTGTTTAATGTGTCATTTAAAGCTTGTGTTTCCTTATTTATTTTCATTCGGGATGATCTGTCCATTGGTGAAAGTGAGGTGTTAAAGTCCCCTACTATGATTGTGTTACTGTCAATTTCCCCTTTTATGGCTGTTAGCATTTGCCTTATGTATTGAGGTGCTCCTATGTTGGGTGCATAAATATTTACAATTGTTATATCTTCTTCTTGGATTGATCCCTTGATCATTATGTATTGTTCTTCTTTATCTCTTGTAATAGTCTTTATTTTAAAGGCTATTCTGTCTGATATAAGTATTGTTACTCCAGCTTTCTTTTGATTTCCATTTGCATGGAATACCTTTTTCCATCCCACCACGTTCAATCTGTACGTTTCCCTAGGTCTGAAGTGGGTCTCTTGTAGGCAGCATATATACAGCTCTTTTTTTTGTATTCATTAAGCCAAGTCTATGTTTTGGTTGGAGCATTTAATCCATTTACATTTAAGGTAATTATTGATATGTATGTTCCTATTACCATTTTCTTAATTCTTTTGGGTTTGTTTTTGCAGGTCTTTTCTTTCTCTTGTGTTTCCTGACTAGAGAAGTTCCTTTAGCATTTGTTGTAAAGCTGGTTTAGTGATGCTGAATTCTCTTAGCTTTTGCTTGTCTGTAAAGGTTTTAATTTCTCTGTCAAATCTGAATGAGATCCTTCGTGTGTAGAGTAATCTTGGTTGTAGGTTTTTCCCTTTCATCACTTTAAATATGTCTGCCACACCCTTCTGGCTTGCAGTGTTTCTGCTGAAAGATCAGCTGTTAACTCTATGTGGATTCCATTGTATGTTATTAGTTGCTTTTCCCTTGCTGCTTTTAATATTTTTTCTTTGTATTTAATTTTTGATAGTTTGATTAATATGTGTCTTGGCATGTTTCTCCTTAGATTTATCCTGTACCAGACTCTCTGTGCTACCTGGACTTTATCGATTATTTCATTTCCCATAATAGCAAAGTTTTCAACTATAATCTCTTGAAATATTTTCTCAGTCCCTTTCTTTTTCTCTTCTTCTTCTGGGACCCCTATAATTCGAATTTTGGTGCATTTAATGTTGGCCCAGAGGTCTCTGAGACTGTCCTCAATTCTTTTCATTCTTTTTTCTTTATTCTGCTCTGTGGTAGTTATTTCCACTATTTTATCTTCCAGGTCACTTATCCTTTCTTCTGCCTCAGTTATTCTGCTATTGATTCTTTCTGGAGACTTTTTAGTTTCATTTACTGTGTTGTTCATCATTGTTTGTTTGCTCGTTAGTTCTTCTAAGTCCTTGTTAAACGTTTCTTTTATTTTCTCCATTCTATTTCCAAGATTTTGGATCATCTTTTCTCTCATTACTCTGAATTCTTCTTCAGGTAGACTGCCTATTTCCTCTTCATTTGTTTCATCTGATGGGTTTTTAACTTGCTCCTTCTTCTGCTGTGTGTTTCTATGTCTTCTCATTTTACTTAACTTACTGTGTTTGGGGTCTCCTTTTCACAGGCTGTAGGTTTCGTAGTTCCCATTGTTTTTGGTATCTGCCCCCAGTGGGTAAGGTTATTTCAGTGGGTTATGTAGGCTTCCTGTTGGAGGGGACAGGTGGCTGTGTTCTGATTGATGTGGCTGGATCTTGTCTTTCTGGTGGGCAGGACCACGTCTGGTGGTGTGTTTTGGGGTGTCTGTGAATTATGATTTTAGGCAGCCTTTCTGCTATTGGGTTGTGTTGTGTTCCTGTTTTGCTAGTTATTTGGCTTGCGGTGTCCAGCACTGGAGCTTGCTGGTCGTTGAGTGGAGCTGAGTCTTAGCATTGAGATGGAGATCTCTGGGAGATCTCTTGCTGACTGATGTAATGAGGAGCCAGGAGGTTTCTGGTGGACCAATGTCCTGAACTCAGCTCTGCTACCTCAGACACTCTGGCCTGACACCTGATGGGGGCACCAAGACCCTGTCAGCCACATGGCTCAGAATAAGAAGGAGAATGAATGAATGAACAAATGAAAGAAAGAAAGAAAGAAGGAGAGAAAGAAAAGAAAGAAAGGACGGCAGGAAGAAAGAGAGAAAGAAAATAAAATGAATAAAATTATTAAAATAAAATAATTAATATTATTAAAATATAAATATAAAAAATAATTTAAAAAAAGGAAGAGAGCCACCAAACCAATAAGCAAATCCACCAATTATAACAAGCCCTAAAAACTATACAAAAAAACCCCAGACAGACGGAACCTTAGGACAAGTGGTAAAAGCAAAGATATACAGACAAAATCATGCAAAGGAGCATACACATACACACTGAGAAAAAGAGAAAATGGGAAAAAAATGTATATATATATATTTTTTAAATGTAGAGAGCAACAAAATCATTAAACAAATCTACCAATGATAATAAGCTCTAAATACTAAACTAAGATAAACGTATAAATCAGAAACTTGTCAATCGCATACAGCATACCCCAAGTCTACAGTTGCTCCCGAAGTCCACCACCTCAACTTTGGGATAGTGCATTGTCTATTCAGGTATTCTACAGATGCAGGGTACATCAAGTTGATTGTGGAGAATTAATCCGCTGCTCCTGAGGCTGCTGGAAGAGATTTCCCTTTCTCTTCTATGTTCGCACAGCTCCTGGGGTTCAGCTTTGGATTTGGCCCAGCCTCTGTGTTTAGGTCTCTTGAGGTCATCTGTTCTTTGCTCAGGCAGAGTGGGGTTAAAGGAGTAGCTTTTTTAGGGGGCTCTGGCTCACTCAGGCCAGTGGAAGGAAGAGGTATGGAATGCGGGGCGAGCCTGCAGCGGCAGAGGCCAGCGTAACGTTGCAACAGCCTGAGTCGTGCTGTGCGTTCTTCTGGGGAAGTTTTCCCTGGATCACGGGACCCTGGCAGTTGTGGGCTGCACAGGCTCCTGGGAGGGGAGGTGTGGATAGTGACCTGTGCTTGCACACAGGCTTCTTGGTGGCCGCAGTAGCAGCATTAGCGTTTCATGCCTGTCTCTGGTGTACGAGCTGATAGCCGTGGCTCACACCTGTCTCTGGAGCTCGTTTAGGTGGTGCTCTGAACCCCCTCTCCTCATGCACCCCAAAACAATGGTCACTTGCCTCTTAGGCAGTTCCAGACTTTTTCCTGGACTCCCTCCAGGCTAGCTGTGGTGCACTAGCCCCCTTCAGGCTGTGTTCACCCAGCCAACCCCAGTCCTCTCCCTGGGGTCTGACCTCTGAAGCCCGAGCCTCAGCTCTCAGACCCCACCCGCCACCTCGGGTGATCTATCAAGCCTCTCAGGCTAGTGAGTGCTGACTGGCACTTATCCTCTGTGTGGGAATCTCTCTATTTTGCCCTCTGCATCCCTGTTGCTGCGCTCTCCTCCATGGCTCAGAAGCTTTCCCCCTGCCGAACCCCATCCCCACCAGTGAAGGGGCTTCCTAGTGTGTGGAAACTCTTCCTCTTTCACAGCTCCCTCCCAGAGATGCAGGTCCCATCCCTATTCTTCTGTCTCTGTTTTTCCTTTTTTCTTTTGCCCTGCCTAGGTATGTGGGGAATTTCTTTCCTTTTGGAAAGTCTGAGGTCTTCTTCCAGCGTTCACTAGGTGTTCTGTAGGAGTTGTTCCACATGTAGATGTATTTTTGATGAATTTGTGGGGAGGAAAGTGATCTCCACGTCTTACTCCTCCACCACTGAATCTTGAATGGCCCCATGTAATTCGCAAAAACCATGTGTATTAGTGCCCAGACTGGATTCCTATCTACTGAACTTCTGGTTGCTTTGCTTTCTTCAGCCTACACCTTCAACTTTCTTTGTAGGAATGTCCTTGGGCTGCCGAAGATGCTTTGCCCACAAGCACAGGGAGCAAAAAGGTAACTGGAAATTTATGTCCCTCCACTATAGCCCTTTGCCGATGACTGACTGGTATGGAATTGTGAAATTCCAGCTCCCTTGACTGAACTTGGGACAAATTCTGGTGTTTGATGTACACCCCAGAGTTTCTCTGAGGAATCAAGCTGAGACTGGGACTTTGTACTTTCCCCTCTCCCATGTGGATTTCTTCTGGGAGTACTTTCTTAGTAAATAACACGTAGCTGATTCTTCATCTCGGGGTGTGAGTCTAGGGAACCCAGCATAAGGCACAATGTTAACCACACTTCCAACTAATGACCCTTCCAGGAGGAAAACAACAAATAAAAAAACAAGTGAAACACAATACAATGTAAACTTTACAAGTGTAAACACAATAAATAAAAACACATTTTGGTGTTTTATTGTAAACAAGGAAGTCTTAGAAAAGTCTTTGGTCTTACATGGAAAGGGCAAGGATTTATTAATGAAGTTTAAATAGGAATGTATGTTATTATACCTACTTACCTCCAGATTTTTCTCACCAGATTCAAAATCCTCCCATTATTCACTCCTACATTTTAATACTAAACACAGACATTGTTTGTTGCTTACAGTTCAAGACCAGTATTTCCTAAAGCAGGATCTGTGAAATGCTAGTACTTGAGGCTAATTGTAGGTAGTATGTGAAAAGAAAAAATGTTGGGTAAATGATCCCAATATACAAAGCATTTGAGAAATGATAGTTTAAACAAAGTAAAACAGGCTATTTGATTTAGGGTATTTCAAACATTTAATATAATAATGCTCATTGGAAATGTTTGATAAAGGGCTAGCCTTTATTTAAGCCTTACTTACATATCTTATTCAATAATCAAACTCTTTTTCCTTATCTTTTCATAGCTTTATTGAGGTATAATTGACATATAATAAAATATACATATGTATACACCCATAAAATCATTGCCACAATCAATTTACTTAACCTATCCATTACCCCCAAAAGTTTCCTTTTACCCCTTTATAATATATTCCTCCCAGCCCTTCTGCCCTGATTCTTCTTTCTGATACTATTGATTAATATGCATTTTCTCAAATTTTGTAAAAATAGAATCATATGGTAGATAATCTTTTGTGTTTGGCTTCTTTCACTCAGCATAATTGTTTAGAGACTCATCCATGTTTATGTGTGTATCAATAGTCCCTTCCTGTTTATTACTGTATAGTATTTCATTGTGTGGATATACCACAAATATTTACTCACATGTTGATGATCATTTGGGTACTTTCCAGTTTTAGGTTATTTTTAAAAAGCTGTTTTGTGTATAAGTTTTCTATGGACATTTACTTTCATGTCTCATGAATAGAGTGAAATAGATAGGTAACAGTAGGTGTATATTTAATATTCTAAGAAACTGCCAAACTATTTTCCAAAATAATTGTAACCTTTTACAGGAGGAAAATGTGAGAGTTCTAATTGTCCTACAACCTTGCAAATACTCGGTATCATCAGTCTGTTTAATTTTAGACATTATAGTAAGTGTATAGTGGTATATCACTGTGATCTTAATTTGCATGTATCTAGTGATGTACTATTCAACATCTTTCCATGTGCTCACTTGCCATTTATACGTCTTATTTCATAAAGTATATGCTCAAATCTTCTGCTGTTTTTTAATTTTACTTTTTGTTATCTTATTGAGTTTTAAGCGTTCTTTATATATCCTGGATGAAAGTCCTTTGTCAGATATATCATTTGAATATATTTCCTCTGTCTGTAGTTTGTCTTCTTATTCTCTGAAAAGTGTCTTTGGAAGAACACAAATCCTTAATTATGATAAAGTCCTATTCATCAATTTGTTTTTTTCATTGATTCTGCTTTTGGTGTTATAGCTAAGAAACCTTTGTCTAAACCAGTGGTTCTCAACCAAGGTCAATGTTCTACCCACAGGACATTTTGCAATGTTTGGAGAAACTTGATTGTCACAGTAGGAGGTGGGTAAGGTGAGACACTACTGGTATTTACTGGGTAGAGCCCAAGGATGGTACTAAATATCCTATGATGCACTGGAGAGCTCCCCTCCCCCTCCCCACAAAGAATTATACATTTCAGTAGTGAGAAAGTGGAGAAACTCTGGCCTAATTCTAAGTCATAAAGATCTTACATTTTCTTCTACAAATTTCATACTTTTAGTTTTTACATTTATATCTGTGATCCATTTTGAGTTATTCTTGTTTATCTTGAGAGGTATGGCTCATATTTTTGCACATGAATATCCAAGTTTTTACGACACTACTAATTAAAATGACTATGCTTTCTTCACTGAATTATCTTTGCACATTTGTTGAAAATCAGTTGGCCATATGTGTGATGATCTATTTCTGAACTCTATTCTATTTCTTTGATCTATTTGGCTATCTGGACACAATGTCTTAATTACTGAAGGTTTACAGTAAGTCTTGAAATTAGGAGTTTACATTTCTCTTTTCAAAGTTGTTTAGCTATTTATCCCCAAGTAGTTCATATTTCTTAATGCTAATGTACATGGTTATTATTTATATTATTTATTGTGACAAAATATACATAACATAAAATTTACCATTTTAAGCATTTTCAAGTGTGCAAGTCAGTGTCATTAAAGTACATTCACATTGTGGTGCAACCATCACCACTCCAACTATAGAATGTTTTTTATCTTCCCAAACTGAAAATCTGTATCCATTAAACAATAACTTCTCCCTCCCTCCAGCCCCGAGAAACCACCATTTTACCTTCTGTCTCTATAGATTTGACTCCTCTAGGTACCTCATATAAATGGAATCAGAGTATTTGCCCTTACAAATAAAGATGCTTCAGGAATTCACATGTCATCCTTGTGCAGGGGCCATGCTAATCATCTCTGCATTGTTCCAATTTTATTGTATGTATTGATGAAGTAAGCATTATTTTTTATTTCAACTTCTGATTTTATTCATTTCTGGTATATAGAAATACCGTTCTTTTCATTTATTGATCTTCTTTCCTCTAACCTTGCTAAGCTTAACCAATCACACAGATAAAATTACAATTACAAGAATTTTATTTATTAAAGTGGAGACTGACATTTAGAAGGCTGAAGAACAGAGCATACTAGTAAATTTGACCCTATCTGAGCCTCCGAGTCACACCTAATTTGTAGGAGTCAGGGAATAGATTCACAGAAAGAGCTTGTTGGGTGGAGCTGAGGAAAACATGGAGATTCGTAGATTCCACTTTGCCTCCTAGAGAGAGGAACACTACTTTATCTGTCTTTGCGCTGCCAATGTACACTTAAAGAGATTGTTTCTAAAAAGGAAAAACTCTCTGCTCCAAAACTATTTCTCTCTGCCGAAAGCCAAACATTTTCCAGCAAATTTAATGTTTAACATTAAAAAAGAGATTTTACAATGTATCTAAATACTTATACTTGTCCTTAAAACTAAATGAATTGATCAGTAATAACAATATTGTTTAAGGTCCCAACTCTCTACTAGAGCTAATACATGTAAGTCTCTCTATAAAAGTGTAAGAAGAAAAGGGGGAAAAATCCAGAAATAAAAGCACTTAGCAACAAAAAGAATAGGACAAAATGAGAATTGAGAGCAAATGATGCTTTGTAAAAATAGTCATTACAAGAAGAGGATTCTTTTGCAGAAAGTTAGAATGCATGTTGCATTGGTAAATCTAAAGCAGGCTTTTATGAAAATGGAGTAATATCAAAATGAGGGAGTTCTTGCAAATGCAAATCATGATTGCAAGGCTTTTTTTTTTTTTTTTTAAAGCAGTGAATAATCATTGAATAAGGCAGAAAAGCAAATTATTGAACCAAAAGAGAATCCTAGGAAATTCTCTGAACTCCAAGGAATAATATAAGGCAAAGACATAGAAGTTAACAAGAAAAAACAAGAAAGAGATGGGGAGGACTAATTTGGGAAATCTTATATATAGGAATCCATATGGAAAGAATAGAAAAAAGAAGAAATAATCAGAGAAGAATATTTTTTTTTAATGTCCAAGTATAAGACACAAATCTTTTCATAAAATAATTCACTAAGTATCTGGCAAATAAGTCATCACCTTGTAACATTTCTAAATTATAAGTGTAAGAAGAATTATTATATAATCATCCATGTTAAAGAATTGGGTTATCCATGAAGAAAAAATACTTGAAGACTAATTATCTACAAAATTAAATTCTAGAAGAAATGGGGCAATTTCAAACATGTATTGATTCAGAAAATGTATCATTCACGTTCTCTTTATGAAAAAAAAAGTATGTATAAGAAAATAATTATGTCTGCATTTCCCTGAATAATACCTCACATACTTGTGGCCCAACTGGACAGTCTCTAATACAAAGTGCCTGTACAAAATGCTTACCATATTACTATTAGATTTTTTATTTTTTCAGGTATAGATTCATAGAAGTTCTTTATATACCCTGAAAATGCTTTATATGTGTTGCAAATGTGGAATGTCTTTACATTGCTTTTATTGTATATTTTAATACACAGAAATTCTTTAAGGAAGTTGAATTTAGCAATTTTTGTCTTTTTGATTTCTTGTTTGTTTACCAGTTAAAAAACATTTCTTTTTGTGAGGTCGTGACAGTGTTCTCCTATATTGTCTCTTAAAATTGTATACATTTTCCTTTCATATTTAGATTTTTAACCACATGGAGTTTCTATTTCTGTATGGTATAAAGAAGAAATTTAATCACCCTCTTCTTTATTACATAGAGATAATCACTCATTCCAGCACAACAGGATAAATAGTCTTTTTCCACATTGACCCACTTATCTAAAATGTGTGTGTATGTGTGTGTGTTTGTGTGTCTATCTCTGAGGTCTGATTTGTGCTCCATTTGTTTGTGTATTTCTGCACCAATATCACACTCTCTTGGTTACTAGAGCTTTATCATAAAAATTCATACCTGGTAGGGCAAGTCCTCCCAATGTGTTCTTTAAAATTACCTTAGTTACTCTTGGTTCTTTTCACTATGTATAAACTTTAGGCTAAAATAATCAGTGTAAACACTCACACACACACAAATGGATTTTGATTAGAATTGCATTTCATCTATAGATCAATTTTGAGAGATTTTATATTTTTGATTATTGAATATTTCAAGATATGAAATATCCCTCATTTAGTTTCTAAAATTTTTAATCAGATTAAAAATAATTTTCAAAGAAATTTTGCATAGGAATTTGTATGATAAATTCCTAGACAGCTTTCATTTTTATAATTTAAAATGGGGTTTATTTTTTAATATTTTAAACATTCATGTAAATTTATATGTAATACTTTCATTTTTAAACTGTTATACTTAAATTCAGCAGTCTTAATAACTTGATAAATTATTAATAAGTTAACAAGTAATTTATTACTTATGTTCTATCAAATTGCCTTCATTCACAGGGATGTGATTTGCAACTATTGGCAGGTTTTTGTTTGTTGACTTTTTGTTTCCAAACTGCATATAATTTTTTTCTTTGTCTCTCTGCACTGAACACCCCAAATTGTAAAAAAGTTGTAATAACAGTAACATTTCTTGTTCAAAAAACTTTAAAGGGAATACTTTCAGCATTTCACTATAAAATATTGTGTTTACTGTATTTTATGTGGATAACCTTTATCAGATTAAAGAACAAAATAGTAAAACATTTCTTCCAAGTAACATCGAAGCCAAAAAAATAAAAATGACCAGTGAATCATGAACAATCCTGTTTCTGCCAGAGGAGAAAAAAAAAAAACCACAAAACTATAGAGTTGCTATAGTTACTAAGTTTAAATAATAGATTATTGCTAAGCATTCTTATAGCTCTCATTAACTGGTTTTAAGGAATGGAGTTGGCATATCTCTAGAGGACATATCTGTTAAGGATAAGTTACAATCACTTGAATAGGATTTCCAGAAAATGCCTTGCCAAAGTCTCACAGAGATTGATTTATTTGTGCTTAAAGTCAGATCATTTAATCTCTACCATTTCAAATTCTCATTCTTACATAGGTGGGTCCTACCACCCCAATAAAGGTTGGAAACGGGCAGAGAAACATCATTGTATGCTACCCCTCTTCTCAGTATTGTATTGAAAGCGCCTTCTTTAACAGTACCTCATTAGCTAAAGTTCCAGGTGTTCACTCCACTTCCTTTATTGAGTTCAAGCAACCAATATTGACAATTATCTTTTTTTTTTTCCTCTCACTGAGAGTTCTACATAATCTTCTCAAGTACCAACTTATATTGGATTTCTCCTGACTCCTGTCAACTCCTCTGTGACCCTCACTCTTCTCAAATAAGTTATCAGTATTTTCTTCCATTCTAATAAAAGTTAATGTCCTATAGGCTCAGAGATGACCTATTTGAACTTGCAGATCACAAAGAGACCCATGACTTCCTCACTGAAAACCCTATTCCATGAGCTTATACTACTCATTAATAATGAATAAATTAATTAAAACTCATGCAGTTTTTGAATTAAATTTAACTCCCCTTGAATTTCTGTGTATTGGTCCTAGTTATAGTCTCTGGAATTGCATAGTAGGCTAAATAATCCCTTTCTCACCTGACATATCTTCCTTTATTTAAAGACAGCCATCATGGGACCTCTGAATCTTCTCTTCTCCAATCTAAACACCGACAGTACATATGTATTTTCTCATTGCTTGTGAGAGATAAAATTGACAAGCCAAAATTTTTTCATATTATCTGCTTTCAAAAAAATGGAACTCCTGCAGATATCTGAAGAGTGGATTTCCTCAATCAGTGTCATATCTTATCTCTGCTTCTTCTCTGTTAGGGAAGCAGCATGCATGTTCTTGCTTCTAGCCTATTAGTTTGTAACTTGCTCCCACATTCATATTCATTTCACCCTCACTGGAATTCTCTCTACTTGCTTCTACTTGCTTGGATTTTTAAACAGTATTCAGACTTCTTAGCAGTCTTCTCTCTACTATATTCTACTGAAAACTATTAGTCTCCTTTTCCATTACAGCCCTTCTTTAAATTTTTAGTCAAATACATATTTTTCCAATATGTCTTTTGTTTTGAATTTAACACTATTTATTTCTTTCCTCTCTCCTTTTCCATTTACATGTAAAACTTTCAATTGACTGGCAAGTTATTTTTCAAATACATTCTTCTTCAAGGTATGTTATGATTCTTAGTTATTATGGAAATTCTGATATTTTGCAGGTCAAACCTTGTTTTCTGAAATGCAATATGTGAAGTCAACTAAAGCATGATTGAGCAACAAAAGCATCTAAGGTGATAGTATTTCACTTTACCAATACCAGAGTTATAAATGTTTTCCACAGAACAGATAGTATTTGTAAACTCAGCTGTAAACATCAGACGAAATCATAAGTATGGTATTAGTAATTTGAGTCAAGCAGGTGTGCTGCATTTCAAAACAACCAAATGTAAGAAACTTTGAAGCTGCAAATAAGTTGATTTTTTTTTTATATTTAGGTTTGAATTATTTGTTTGGAATCTGATACGAATTCCTCCCAAAGGAACCATTCTTGTATGTGGCAGCTTGATTCTGCAAATCAGCCCACAATTTGCATTTAACCTATTTTATAAATGAAACACTGTACAATTCCGATGAGCAATAATAAAACTTAAAAAAAAATTGTCTAGTTACAAATTTAGTGAATAAGCTAAGCCAAAAGGACTAGTAATTCTTTTCTTTCTCTCAGAGGCTAATATTGAAGGAAAAGATTGAAAGGAGGTCCACTTTGCTGGTGTCTACATATAGTATAAAAATATTTTAAGCCATAGAGCCTATACGTGACGTGTGCTTATTGAATATGGAAGTCCTTGAGTCAAGCAGGGCAGCTTAGCAATGAAAATCTATGGGCCCATCTAAAACCAGGGTGTAGCACAGTCCTAATATTCCTAGTATAAACTTTATTGTTTTAGATACTAAAATTAGATACTAACTATTAGCTGCAAGTATTATATTACTGTATCCAACTTTCCCAGAGCTAGGCTCCATTGGACACTCTACTTGCAGGTCAATTTGGACTGTTTCTGAACTATTTCTGACTAAGTCAAGAAGGGGCTCCAGTACATAAATAGCTCATGGCAAGGGCTTGGCATTCCCTCACCTTCCTTCCTTGGCTGGCCAGGAGCATCGTCTGTGTGTTTTTTAAGCACAATGCTCCCAGGGGCCTCTTCCTGGCTCTCCAGACCTGAGGATCTCATCTCTCATTCGCTGGGGCTTTCTCTCAATCTGTGTTTGAAATGCTGTCTTGATTATCTTCATCCAACACAATTTATATGGTACTAAGCTCTCAATAACCGCCAACTTGCTTCCCATTCTCTACCTCACCTCTGACAAGGACTAAAACCTGCCTTGTTGCCAAACACTCTCTCTAGGGACTAAGATGTTATATCAAAGCCTAAGCTTTAGTCTTGTTATTCTTGTACAAATTTCTTCTTGGGCCTGTTTACCTGGAAGGCAATAACTGATAACACAACCTAGATTTTTGATGTTATGTAAAATCCCTGTTTTTCCATTAGACTTACATAGTTAATATTTTCTTTCACATTGGGCAGACTTCCTAAAAATTAGACTTCATTCCTGTGTCCTCTTGTTTGAAATGGTACTGTCAGCATCTGTTTCAATCCCTGCAATCTCTTGGCAGATCTAATGCCAACCCCTCCAACCTACCCTCCTAGACTTTTCAGACAAATGACCATGCTTCTACAAGTCATTAGATATAATAACTACATCCAATCTAATGATATAGATATACACACATCTATATATATATATACTCATACATATTTATACATGCATTAATTCTATACATATATACAAAATATGTACATGTACATATATGCCTGTATTTTATATTTGCATATATATATTCTTTTCTTTCCTTACACACTTAGAACTCAGAGGATATCAAATAATGTATTGTAATTACTATTTAAGAGAAACACAAATTTAAAAATAAATATTTAAAAATCTGCTGACCCTTAGAAGAAGTATTCTTGGAAAGGGACTGAGTACAAGACCACACTTGGCTGGGCAATAACTAATGCTATCTGCCTGTCATTTTAAAAATAACTAGAATTGATTGAATGTACCCTTGCAAGGAAACAAGACAATGGCACATTTTCACAAAGGGTAAATTCATGTAAAATTGTTAGTGTAAAAATTAATGAATTCGGTTCTTCATTTTATATGAGATACACATAAAAATGTGGACATGTCATAGTTTCTCTTCTGAAAGTGCATTAATAGGAACAGTTAACTGTTTTGCTATCTGACAAATGTAATATAACAATAAAAGCCTTCTGAATATTTTACATAGATTTAGCCATCTGTTGCATAGAACCCAAGATCTCTATTAGCCCATGTATTTAATCCGAACTGTTTTAAAAATAAATGCCATAAATTTTAGCCGTAAGTTCAGCAGTGGAAACTAGCAGGAACATTTTTGAGAATGCTAAAACCAGTGTGTCTCGACTAGGCAATGGCAGTGATTTATTAAAAGGCCCTATCGCTCTGGAGATCACTTAAGATGCAGTCAAAACTCATCTGTCTTCTTGGATGATAAAATGTGAAGCAGTTCAGAATAAGGCAATAGAGAGTGGCAGGGTCTGTGGTGAACTGGAGACTGTCTGCCCTAAGAGCAGTTTACAAATATTTATTTATTTGTACATTTATATATATATAAACATAAATGCAGAGACACACATCAATTGTTTTGACCAAAATACATCTGTGAGCCAGATCTAAACATATGTGCAGTAAAAGTAAGCAACAGAGTCACCAAAATCAAGTGGAAAAAACAGTAATATCTATTATAAAGGCGTACATCCTTTTTTTAAAATTGGTTTGTTAAAATGTAGATGGAGCAATAAGATCTTTCAGATTGTGATGTGGAAATAACGATGAAAAATGCTGACATTTTCCCCTACAGAAAATTTTAAAAGTCAAAGAAAATATGGGAAAAATGAACATCAAGAATGTCATTTTGTGATTTGATTTGTTTTAGATTTGAATCTAAACACATTTTCTCATTAAGAATAATTTCTGAATTATCAAAACAGCATTATAAAATTACTATAAAGTCATTATGTGTCTTTGCTTGAAGTTACTGTAAGAACAATTGCATTATGAAAGAAGTATGCATGTGTGTATGTGTATATGTTTGCACACACACCTGTATGCATATATATTCTGCAATTCCAAGGAAAGATTTAAACATATAAAAGGTAGCTATTATTTGTATCCCTCAAATAAGAATGTGAATTATTTGCTAGCTTAAATCGATGATAAAACCTTTGTAAAGTTGAAACTATGGTACTTTATTTGAAACAGTTCATCTTAAAATTTATAATAAGAATTATTTTTCTGAGTAACTCTTATAAGCCAAGCCATTTCTATAAGTTTTAGCAAATTAAACATTCAACATTATCCTATTTCACAGATGAAGAAAGTGAGCTTTTGAAAAAATAAGAAACATTTAAAAAATCACCTCATAAGTAGGAGAAATGGTCTGAATTTAAAACTTGATTTTCTTGATTTCTAAGTGTATGCTCTTTACCTATTCTGACTACCTTATAATATTTTGTTTGATATTTAACATATTAACAGATTTTTGTGGTGCACTTTTTTTTCTTTCCTAGGTTGACCTAAACTAGTGATCATTAGCTAGACAATAAGAATCTTTTTTGGTTGTTATGTGTATTGTATTCTAGATCTAATTAATTGGACTTGATTTGACTCAATATCTTGTCATATTTGATCATTGTTTAAGCTTTATAGAGTTCATGCATTTCTGAAATAATTAAAATAGAAATAATTAAATTTGGAAACCTGAAACCAATGATAGGGTTATACGGAGGCTGTTGAGAAATGGAAAGATTGCTTTCTCTAGGGACAGATAGGTCAGATTCAATGCAAAAGTCCTCCTCTCATTTGCATGTAAGCAAAGCACAAATCTTAAGACAAATTTATTTGTACTAATTTTATAGTTAGTTCAGAATGTTGGAACCAGCTGCCCCTCTCTGATTACTTTTATATTTAGAATTCATATTTTGGGCAAGATAAAAAGAAATCATTTTCTTTCTTCCAGTACTCTGAACATAATCACCCCAGGGTCTATTCCTTTTTATAATACGGCTGCTGATTTCGGTGATTAAAAGAGAAAGAGCGGTCCTTCAACATTACTGGCGAATGTTTTTTGCTGCTGCTTAAAATTATATCTTAACAACTTTTTGAGATGGGTTTTTACAAATGAAAATTAGCCTTATTGGGCAAATGCGACCTTCTCTCTCAGAACTGGCTGTCAAGGGGGAAAAGTGTATATTCAGGTTAGCAGAATATCAAAGTTTTAAAGCTCCCTAGGAGTTTATGAATTTTGAATATAAGCAATATGACCTAGTGTATGAGGGAAAGACTTTGCATATAAATCAATATATTATATTGCAGTTTTGAGCAAACAAACATCACTGAGTTAAGCTAACTTTTCTATTTTTTTCTTACATTCATTTAATCAAGAAATGAATAGCCACACTTACACTCCCCACACCCCAAAACAGAAATGTTCAAAATATACACCATGAACTTTATCACAGCAGATCAAAAACAATTGATGAATTATGGTTATTTCTTTGCATTCTGCTAATTATCTCAGAGTTTTTAAAATGGTCTCAGAATCTGTCTTCCAATAGTTCCTGAGTGAAGAGTTAGAAATTTAAGAGAAAAAAAAATCCTCCAAAGCCTCTTGACGACTATTCTCTGAAGAATAACTTCAGGTTTAATCTCCAAAGTACTAAAACAGATGTAAACACTTGATATTTTCCACAGGTAATAACCACATAATTTTAGAATGAATATTTAAAAAAATAGTCACAATCTAATCGAATTACATCTTTCTCTGTTGTGTCAGTATAATTTAAACAGAATGAAGGGAGGGAGTAAATGGGTTCAGTTCTCACATTAAAAAACCACTTTCTAGTGCCCACTCAGGTGTGGAATTTCCTAATTAGTCAAGGAGCTCCAAGCTCAGTTTACCCCTAGAAAAAGAAGTAAGATGGACATTATATATTTCATTATGTTTATTGTTTCCATAATCTTATATTGGAAGGCTATATGAACTTTGAGGTTTGAGTTTGATACATTTGTTAATATGTAATTAATTAAATTTAAATCTCATTCTACTTGCCTTTCAAATTAATAAATGTCTCTATATAATAACTTTCTTTTGCAGAGACTAGAGTCTGCTTACAAAAACTTATGTTATCAATGGGTATATTTTATATATTTAAAATCATTTCTTTTTTTAAATATTCAATATTTTTCTTCCTAAACAAATTATTTTAACATAAGGTTTTCATATTCTTAATTATATTGTAGTTTCAACATAAATGTTTTATCTTACTCATTTGAAGATAATTTTTCCTAATGTATACCACATGAGTAATCATTATTTCTCATCTAAAATATAAAAAGTGAATAATCTTACCTTGACAAACTAACTAAAACAGAATAAAACCTTTCCACAAGTATCATTTAAATCAATAGGCTAAAGAAATACACCCTTAAAAGTTAGAAAGTTAATATTTGTTAGTTATTTTAATAAATATCCATGTGTAATTTATGGAAGTACTATTTATACTTTATAAAATGTTGATTTGTAAACGATTTGGAGAAAGAAAGTGTTCATTTATTATTTATTTATCAATGATAGAGCCAGTGTAGCATTTTACACATTTCAGAAATGGTTTTCCACTTGAATGGTAATGGCAGTGGATGAAATTCTTGATTATATTTTCCTGCTTTCTGGCACTATGTGCTGTATTTATCTTTTGACACATAGAAATGTAACAGCATAACAGCTTCTACTCACCAATCATTTTTGTGACCTGTAATGCAGTAGTACATTTTAATATGTAGGAAGGTTAGGAACTGGGGTCAATAATTCACATGCCTGTATGATTCAGCAATTCCTTTGAAAAAGGCAGCATTAATACAAATATAATTTAAGAAGCTAGTGAATAAAACAGCAAAAGGGAGAAGGAAAGGATTCAAGAAATAGGATTGGAAATGGCCCGTAGTGAAAGAAAGCAAATTAAAGTTGAACTTGAGCAGGGACAGAAGTTAATTTAGTCCTGATTAAAGGCCTTTAATTTCTAGGAACTCTCCTCCTATCATATATCTGAATACTGTCATCAATTTATTAAGGTAGATCAGCTAGCTAGTTAGCTAGCCAGTTAGATAGATAGACACACATATATATATCTTCATACTCTTAACCAATATATTTTGAGCTCCTATTATGCATGAGACATTATCCTAAGCACTGGAGATATATTAGATTAAATCACTGAGTAATTAAAATAGATGAACAGTAAAAACCTGAAGACATGAAGAGGAAATGAGTGATAACTCTTCCAAGGATATCCACTTAACCTAGACAAAAATTTTAAAGCACTGTGCGGAGTTAGGGAGTGATTTAGGTATATAACTTTTTTATTATTTAATTTCTACTTGCTCTTTCAGTTAGAGGTATAAATACCATAATAAAAGCTTCCATCTTAATAATTCATCTGTACTGGAGTCTACAAAAAATTTATAGTCCCTCACCTACTGTTCTCTAGAGGACGTTGTTTCTTTTATACCATAAACAGAGAATTGCTTCTTCATTGCTAGAGCTCAAAAGAAAAAGAAACTGGTCTTTCTAAGGTCATGGTGTAATAATAGTCAAAGAGAAAATATTAGCTAAAAAAACTTGCTGCTTGGGTCTTCCCTGGTGGCGCAGTGGTTGAGAGTCCGCCTGCTGATGCAGGGGACATGGGTTCGTGACCCGGTCCGGGAAGATCCCACATGCCGTGGAGTGGCTAGGCCCGTGAGCCATGGCTGCTGAGCCTGCGCGTCCGGAGCCTGTGCTCTGCAACGGGAGAGGCCACAACAGTGAGAGGCCCGTGTACTGCCAAAAAAAAAAAAAGTCTTTTAACTACCACCTAAATCTGGAAAATGTTTTAAAGAAGTCTAAGAATGTCCAATTGCTATAAGTTTGGAAGGTCCAAAGAATTCATTGTAGGTCTTCTTTATATGAACAGATAAACTCAACTGTGTTTGGTTACTTAAAAACATTCTTTAAAAATCTTTAAGCTTAATGTTCAATAAGGAGAGAGAAATTAATTAAAGTTTTATCTATGATTTTAGTATCAACTCAAATAAGGTTAAAAAAATCTGTGTTAGTCTTTTCTGACTTACTAGTGACTGGTTCATGCCAATAAATAATGATTTGTGTAAATTTCTGAAAAGTTTTAATTTTACAAGTTTGTATATTATATGGCCAATCACATACAGACAATGTTTTTTCCAGAGTAAAATTTGTAACTCAGAGATAATATCAGTGGTGTCCTGGTAACAATTTAACAATCAGCTCTCAGGGAGGGGGCGCCGATTTTTAATGTTTGCTGATTTATGTGGTGTTAAAACTCCCACCATGGCTAACTTCAAGTTATCAACTTGACATGACTGAGCATGGAGTTGGGAAGAGATGCTCACACTGTACTTCACAAACCAGGAGGAGTTGACTTCAGCACATCACGGCTGATTTGATTAAATACAAGCTGCTGTCTATTACATAACATCAGTGTAGGTACCACTAAGAAGGAAGTAGGGCTGGCAATTAAATTGTGACAAAATGTTTTCTTATCATTCGATTGATTGATTTTTATTTTGCACATATTACAGAAACCCTTTCAAAGATCCTCTGCCCCAGAAAGGCTCCCTATCATCTATTCAACTTGAGAAAATGAGAGAGAAAAAAGATATACAGAGACAGAAACAGAGAGTTCTGGCAACCAACACATTTGTTTAGCTAAGTTTTCACGTGACGAGCAACATACCTTGCCTTTTGAACAATATCCCTTCTATGTGTGAATAGTGCTACAACGAACATTGGGGTGCATGTGTCTTTTTGAATTATGGTTTTCTCTGGGTATATGCCCAGTAGTGGAATTGCTGGGTCATATGGTAGTTCTATTTTTAGCATTTTAAGAAACCTCCATACTGTTCTCCATAGTGGCTGTATCAATTTACATTCCCACCAACAGTGTAAGAAGGTTCTATTTTCTCCACACCCTCTCTAGCATTTGTTGTTTGTAGATTTTCTGATGATGCCCATTCTAACTGGTGTGAGGTGATACCTCATTGTAGTTTTGATTTGCATTTCTCTAATAATTAGTGATGTTGAGCAGCTTTTCATGTGTGTCTTGGCCATCTGTATGTCTTCTTTGGAGAAATGTCTATTAAGGTCTTCTGCCCATTTTTAGTTTGGGTTGTTTGTTTTTTTAATATTGAGCTGCATGAGCTGTTTATATATTTTGGATATTAATCCTTTGTCTGTTGATTCGTTTGCAAATATATTCTGCCATTTTGAGGGTTGTCATTTCATCTTGTTTGTAGCTTACTTTGCTGTGCAACAGCTTTGAAGTTTCATTAGGTCCCATTTGTTTATTTTTGTTTTTATTTCCATTGCTCTATTAGGCGGATCAAAAAATATCTTTTTTTTGATTTATGACAAAGAGTGTTCTTCTTATGTTTTCCTCTAAGAGTTTTATAGTGTCCGGTCTTACATTTAAATCTCTATTCCATTTTGAGTTTATTTTTGTGTACAGTGTTAGGGAGTGTTTTAATTTCATTCTTATACATGTAGCTGTCCAGTTTTGCCAGCACCACTTATTGAAGTGATTGTCTTTTTTCTCCTTTTTCTTCTGAGCAATGTGACTGACAGGGTCTTGGTGCTCGAGCCTGGTGCCAGGCCTGTGCCTCTGAGGTGGGAGAACCAAGTTCAGGACATTGGACCACCAGAGACCTCCCAGCTCCATGTAATTTCAAATGGCAAAAGCTCTCAAGAGATCTCCATTGCAACGCTAAGACCCAGCTCCACTCAATGACCAGAAAGCTACAGGGCTGGACACCCTATGCCATACAACTAGCAAGGCAGGAACACAATCCCAGCCATTAGCAGAGAGGCTGCCTAAAATCATAATAACTTCACAAACACTCCAAAACACACCACCGGACATGGTCCTGCCCACCAGAAAGACAATATCCAGCCTCATCCACCAGAACACAGGCACCAGTCCCTTCCACCAGGAACCCTACACAACCCGCGGAACTAACCTTATCACTGGGGGAAGACACCAAAAACAACAGGAACTAGGAACCTGAAGCTGGTGAAAAGGAGATCCCAAACACAGTAAGTTAAAAAAATGAGAAGACAGAGAAACACACAGCAGATGAAGGAGCAAGGTAAAAATCCATCAAGCCAAACAAATGAAGAGGAAATAGGCAGTCTACCTGAAAAAGAATTCAGAGTAATGATATTAAGGATGATCAAAAATCTTGGAAATAGAATGGAGAAAACAGAAGAAACATTTAGCAAGGCCCTAGAAGAACTAAAGAGCAAACAAACAATGATGAACAACACAATAAATGAAATTTAAAATTCTCTAGAAGGAATCAATAGCAGAATAACTGAGGCAGAAGAATCGATGAGTGACCTGGAAGATAAAAGAGTGGAAATAACTACTGCAAAGCAGAATAAAGAATGAAAAGAATTGAGGACAGTCTCAGAGACCTCTGGGACAACATTAAATGCATCAACATTCGAATTATAGGGGTCGCAGAAGAAGAAGAGAAAAAGAAAGGGACTAGAAAATATTTGAAGAGATTATAGTTGAAAACTTCCCTAATATGGGAAAGGAAATAGTCAAGTCCAGGAAGCACAGAGTCCCATACAGGATAAATCCAAGGAGAAACACACCAAGACACATATTAATCAAACTATCAAAAAATGAATATAAAGAAAAAATATGAAAAGCAGCAAGGGAAAAGCAACAAATCACATACAAGGGAATCCCCATAAGGTAAACAGCTGATCTTTCAGCAGAAACTCTGCAAGCCAGAAGTGTGTGACAGGACATATTTAAAGTGATGAAAGTGGAAAACCTACAACCAAGATTACTCTACCCAGCAAGGATCTCATTCAGATTTGACAGAGAAATTAAAATCTTTATAGACAAGCAAAAGCTAAGCGAATTCAGCACCACCAAACCAGCTTTACAACAAATGATAAAGGAACTTCTCTAGGGAAAAAGCACAAGAGAAGGAAAAGACCTACAATAACAAACCCAAAACAAATGAGAAAATGTTAATAGGAACATACATATCGATATCTACCTTAAATGTAAATGGATTAAATCCTCCAACCAAAAGACATAGAAAGGCTGAATGGATACAAAAACAAGACCTGTATATATGCTGCCTACAAAACACCCACTTCAGACCTAGGGACATGTACAGACTGAAAATGAGGGGATGGAAATAGATATACCATGCAAATGGAGATCAACAGTAAGCTGGAGTAACAGTTCTCATATCATACAGAATAGACTTTAAAATAAAGACTATTACAAGAGACAAAGAAGGACAATACATAATGATCAAGGGATCAATCCAAGAAGAAGATATAACAATTGTAAATATTTATGCACCCAACATAGGAGCACCTCAATACATAAGGCAAATGCTAACAGCCATAAAAGGGGAAATTGACAGTAACACAGTCATAGTAGGGGACTTTAACACCCCACTTTCACCAATGGACAGGTCATCCAAAATGAAAATAAATAAGGAAACACAAGCTTTAAATGATACATTAAAAAGATGGACTTAATTGATATTTATAGGACATTCCATCCAAAAGCAACAGAATACACTTTCTTTTCAAGTGCTCATGGAACATTCTCCAGGGTAGATCATTTCCTGGGTCACAAATCAAGCCTTGGTAAATTTAAGAAAACTGAAATCGTATCAAGTATCTTTTTGGACCACAACGCTATAAGACTAGATATCAATTACAGGAAAAAACCTGTAAAAAATACAGACACATGGAGGCTAAACAATACACTACTAAATAACCAAGAGATCACTGAAAAAATCAAAGAGGAAATCAAAAAATACCTAGAAACAAATGCCAATGAAAACACGACGATCCCAAAACTATGGGATGCAGCCAAAGCAGTTCTAAGAGGAAAGTTAAGAGCAATACAATCCTACCTCAAGGAACAAGAAACATCTCAAATAAACAACATAACCTCACACCTAAGCAATTAGAGAAAGAAGAACAAAAACTATGCAAAGTTAGCAGAAGGAAAGAAATCATAAAAATCAGATCAGAAATAAATGAAAAAGAAATGAAGGAAACAATAGCAAAGATCAATAAAACGAAAAGCTGGTTCTTTGAGAAGATAAACAAAATTGATAAACCATTAGCCAGACTCATCAAGAAAAAAAGAGAGAAGACTCAGATCAACAGAATTAGAAATGAAAAAGGAGAAGTAACAACTGACACTGCAGAAATACAAAGGATCATGAGAGATTACTACCAGCAACTATATACCAATAAAATAGACAACCTGGAAGAAATGGACAAATTCTTAAAAAAGCACAACCTTCAAAGCCTGAAGCAGGAAGAAATAGAAAATATAAATTGACCAATCACAAGCACTGAAATTGAGACTGTGATTAAAAGTCTTCAAAAAAAAAAAAATCTTCCAACAAACAAAGCCCAGGACCAGACGGCTTCACAGGTGAATTCTATCAAACATTTAAAGAAGAGCTGACACCTATCCTTCTCAAACTCTTCCAAAATATAGCAGAGGGAAGAACAGTCCTATACTCATTCTATGAGGCCACCATCACCCTGATACCAAAACCAGACAAAGATGTCACAAAGAAAGAAAACTACAGGCCAATATCACTGATGAACATAGATGCAAAAGTATAGAACAGTGGAACAGGATAAAAAGTCCAGAGATTAACCCACGCTCATATGGTCACCATATCTTTGATTAAGGAGGCAAGAATATACAATGGAGAAAGGACATCCTTTTCAATAAGTGGTGCTGGGAAAACTGGACAGCTACATGTTAAAGAATGATATGAGAACACTCCCTAATACCATACACAAAAATAAACTCAAAATGAATTAAAGACCTAAATTTAAGGCCAGGCAGTATAAACTTCTTAGAGGAAAACATAGGCAGAACACTCTATGATATAAATCATAGCAATATATTTTTTGACCCACCTCCTAGAGAAATGGAAATAAAAACAAAAATAAACAAATGGGACCTAATAAAACTTACAAGTTTTTGCACAGCAAAGGAAAACGTAAAGAAGATGAAAAGACAACCCTCAGAATGGGAGAAAACATTTGCAAATGAAGCAACTGACAAAGGATTCATCTCCAAAATGCACAAACAGCTCATGCAGCTCAATATCAAGTAAACAAACAACCCAATCCTAAAATGGGCAGAAGACCTACACAGACGTTTCTCCAGAGACGATATACAGATTGCCAACAAACATGTGAAAGTATGCTCAACATCACTAATCATTAGAGAAATGCAAATCAAAACTACAATGAGGTATCACCTTATACCAGTCAGAATGGCCATCATCCAAAATATCTACCTACAATAAATGCTGGAGAGGCTGTGGAGAAAAGGGAACACTCTTGCAATGTTGGTGGGAATGTAGATTGATACAGCCACTATGGAGAACAGTATGAAACTTCCTTAAAAAGCTAAAAATAGAACTACCATACAACCCAGCAATCCCACTACTGGGCATATACCCTGAGAAAACTATAATTCAGAAAGAGTCATGTACCACAATGTTCATTGCAGCTCTGTTTACAATAGCCAGGACATGGAAGCAACCTAATTGTCAATCGACAGATGTACTGATAAAGTTGTGGCCCATATATACAATGGAATATTACTCAGCCATACAAAGAAACGAAATTCAGTTATTTGTAGTGAGGTGGATGGACCTAGAGTCTGTCCTACAGAGTGAAGTAGGTCAGAAAGAGAAAAACAAATACCGTATGCTAACACATATATATGGAATCTAAAAAAAAAAAAATAAGTGGTTCTGAAGAACCTAGGGGCAGACAGGAAGAAAGACGCAGACGTAGAGAATGGACTTGAGGACACAGGGAGGGGGAAGGGTAAGCTTGGACGAAGTGAGGGAGTGGCATGGACATATATACACTACCAAATGTAAAATAGGTAGCTAGTGAGAAGCAGCTTCATAGCACAGGGAGATCAGCTCAGTGCTTTGTGACCACCTAGAGGACTGGGATAGGGAGGGTCTGAGGAAGACGCAAGAGGGAGGAGATATGGGGATATATGTATATGTATAGCTGATTCACTTTGTCATAAAGCAGAAACTAACACACCAATGTAAAGCAATTATACTCCAATAAAGATGTTTAAAAAAAAAAGAAATCATAGCAACACTGTATCTTGGTTATTGAGTTGGAAAAACATTAGCCTTGTTTGTTGGAAATCTGAGTAGAAATATTTCCTCAGAGAAAGGAAAAAAACAAGGTTATTTCAGAAACAAGTCAGAAAGGATTCTCCTTCAACGAATAAAGCAACCAAGAGCTGCTGTTAGCAGAGGTAATATGGAAATACTATAAGTACTCATTACATCAGAGCCGCACTGATCAATATAGATGGCGTCCCTGTTGGAACGTGTGAGTCTACCAGTGGGCACCAGCTGACTTTCAGGCTAGATTGTTAGTTCCAGGATAACCCAGTCAGTCCTCTGGATGGGAACAAACACCAGCCCACCCAACATCGAAGGAAAGTGGGACAGATGGGCACTCTGGGATACAATGAAACCTCTACATGAGGGTTTTTCACAAATCCTGGTTCCTGGACTACTCACCTAAAAGTCATTTGAGGTATTTGTTTAAATGTGCAGATTCCTGAGTTTCAGAGAGACCTTTAGAATGAGAAAGTATGGAGTTTCGTTGGGGAATTGGAAACTTTACTACACATTCTGGATGATTTTTATATTCACTAAAGTTAGAGAATCAGTATACTTGTATATATGAATCAACTTAATGGAAGCATTTAGGGACAAAGTTTCCAGGTAAATTATCTCTGTAGAGAGGAGTAATTGGAATTGTAACCTAAGGTATTAGAACCATGTCATAGCCAAAGGGGCAAGCACTATATAAGTCCAAGAATGAGTCTTCACATTAGAGTGAGAATGAAATTATATAGTGCTCCCTGAGTTTTTCAAGATAAGAGACACCTTTATAAACTCTCTGCTTAGTATATGTTTCCTAAATTTCTACGTAGGAACTTAAGCCAGTTAAAGTATGACTACTTAATCAATTACAAGGATATAACCAGTGCATGTAAATTAAGCTCATTCCCTTTTCAATCTTCTATTCATTAATAATCCTTCTACTCCTTCCTGCCACACCTGGCAGACAAGTACTTTATATTCACTGGAGATACATGCTCTGTTATAGCAGTGGGTAATTCATTCTAGGTAGAAAAAAAAAACAACTCTCAAAGTTCTACTTTCTTTGTTCTGATTTCATATATACCAAAAAACTCCATAGTTACAAATTCAACTTTTCTGAATTCTTTGATACGTGGCAAATCTGTGTAGTAATGTAAACTATTCATTGGTATTGTTTTATATGTGAGTCTCCTGTGAGATTAGTTTGTGTTAATTCCATTACATTAAACAACTTTCAACAGCTGAATGATAATCGTGTTTGTAGACTTCTAAAATATCAACTCCATTTGATGACCCAAGGAGTATAGGGCTCAGAAATGATTTACAATATTCACTTACTATCTCTAGATGACATCATGACATCACTAACTCTTCACTTCTTAAATGCATCACCTCTTCCGTTGTTCAAGAAATTGTTAAGGGCTTTATTGGTAAAAGCCTTTAACAGTACAAGATCAAAACAACACTGTGAAAATACTCTTACATGAGTCTCCATGCTAAGGAACCACTAATAATAAAATGAGGCTTTTCAAGAGGTAACAACTCCTTTTCTCTCTTACCTTTACTTTAGAAATGTGATAGTACCTATTTTCCTATATTTTATAATCTATTCTAATCTTAATTTGTGCAACATTACTGTAATATTTATGGAAGTTTTGAGATGCATTATTTTATTATTATCTTACTTATCTAGCAATAGAAACAAAATGTGCTTCTTAAAGAATATGTTTCATATGTTCATACAGAGTGTAATTTTCTTGTCCCATCATGATGCACTTTAATATTTAGAATCTAGGGGCAATTTTTATTTATTCATTCATTGATTTTTTTTCCCAGTAAGCATTCATTCATCCAGGAAATAGACTTAAGCACTTACCAGAATACCAGGCTCTGAGGACTGAGTCAACTACTGATGAAAACTCCCTTCTGTGTTGTAATTCACAAAAGAAATAATACTGACATTTAAAAACTAAAGGCTAAATGTATTAATTTCCTCATCTGAAAACATTTGTCCTGTACTTACTAGGCTTCAGGCTGTGTTCTAGGTCTTAGATGTGTTTTAAATGATAAGGTCATGCAACCTAGGTATATCCATACCCACCTCTCTTTCCTCAACAAATGATAGATTCTGATTATTTCTAGGGAAATCAGAAGATTTGATCTCCTGCATGTGTCTGGTCTCTTTGATATATAATATTGCACATAGTATATACAATATTTATATAGTACTTATATACAGTATACTTTTGGAGTGTGGCCTTTCTGATATTTTGCCGGTGAAGACCCCTGAAGTGTACTTTCTCATATAGGACAATTCACTGCCCTTAGAGTTAAAGTATGAGCTAGTTAGGCCAAAGGATACCATCGTGTCTATGTGTCAAAGTAAACAACAGACATTATAACAAGGTGTCCTTGTTCCTTTTTGTTCCTAATCCTTCCTTCTCATGTTTGCACATTGACCATATTCCAGACAAAATGCCATACCTGTCTATGAGCCTTTGTGTTCCACAAGCCCTACTGCTTCTCTGGGGAAGATCAACTTCTTCCCAACAACAGGAAGCCTTTCTTTTTGTTTCTTTCCTGAGCTTAGGCCTGAAGTTGAATTCAGGACTTAAGTTGAACAGGTATATATGGTCAATTCTGCCCAGACTTATAGGTTGTAAGGGGAGCATGGGCTTCAAACTATGAGCAGAGCTTCCTGAAGGGATGAGTTATTAAATAACATACCTCTTATAGATAAATATTTTTCAGAGACAAAGTCTAATCTCATATCAGAGACTCTAGTCATGTAATATGGTTACAGTGGTCCTCCACTATTGTACAAAGCCTTGTTGGGCTCTTTCCTGCTCATCTTAAGGTCTAGTACACACATTCTCACTTTCTGGTGCTTTGCTCATTTACTCAATCATACATTGAACAAATAGAAATTGACTGTTTACTGAATGTCAGACATTGTTCTAGGCTCTGGGTGTCACCAATATCTAAAACATCAAAGCCATAGTCTTAGAAGAAATTTTTTTGGCTATCAAACAACAAGAGATATAGGTCTTAGATCATGCCATGAAGAAATCTAAGATTTAAAGGTGATAGAAGAGGCTGAGCTTGGAAAAGAGGGTACAGATAGGTGAGAGGAACACCAGGGGAGTGTTGGGGCATAGAGACAAAGGGAAGAGGATGTTTTAACATTTTTTAAATGTAGTTGAAAAGTCTAGCAAGTAGAGAAATGGAAAACGCTCATTAGATTGAATGACATAGAGATTATCAGTGACCTTGGTGAGAACTGTCTGGTGGTGTGACGGGAATGATAGTGAATCCAGACTGAAATGTTTTGAAGAGTAAAGGGAGAGATGAAGAAGTAGACATAATGAGTATAGACAGCTCATGGGCAAGGGAGGGAGAGAGCAGGACTATGTGGGGATGGGTTGATGACTTCATTTTGTGTTTGTTTCTATAAGGGAAGATTTGCACATGTTTAAAAACTAAATGATAGGTTTTTCTCTTTATACTTTTGGGAGGGAGTAAATGCAGCTGTCATCAATTTAGCCATTTTGATTCAGGGTCTCCCTATTTATTCTACCAAAAATCTTTGATTAAGTTGTTTTGATTTAATAATGTTTTCTGAGATTAAGGGAGTAGGAGGGGGACCATTCCCGTAAGACAGATTCATACTCTCAAGAAGAGTATTGGGGAGAAAAATCCTTAAGTCCAAATGACTGTTTCAATGGTGAGTTACAGAAATAGATATCACACCATGAGATCAGAGAGGAGGGAGTAACAATTCAAATTGGGTCAAGAAAGCTTCCCAGAGATACTTCCCTTTGAAAGACAGGTAAATTCTATAGCCAAGAATACAGCAATTCTGGGAGAAAGATAGTATGCATGAGGGTGGTGAGAATTCTAAATATACTGTATATTCAGAAACTGGAAGTATGTGGATTTAACTCATGCAAAATCCTTTTATATGGTGTGGGGGAAGGAAAACTTTGGAAGGAAAGGAGGCAAAACCCTGTTAATGCAGGCCTTTGTGGCATGAGCCATGGAGTTTGACCTCTATCTTGAAAAATCTGGGAATTCATTGAAGGATTTCAGAAGAATGACCCTATCATCATCATCATCGCCATTATCTGCATAAAAGTTAATTTACATTGAGGATTTATACTGTGTCATGCACACTTCTAAGCACTATATATGCATTATCTCATTTAATCCTTCTAACCACCCACAGAGGCAAGGATGAATTTTATCCCCAAGTTAGTAATTTGGAAATGAGCCTATTGCATACAGAATTGATGCTTGGAACTGAATGTCAGAATCTTCACCAATGCTTCCCACAAAAGCCAGCCATCTTTACCACCCCATTCTCTCAAAGACGGTTTCTGTGGGGCCTGCCTGCTTCTTTACATTGTTCTCTTCTGCAGCAAAGTCTCATATTTGAGTTTTCGGTTCCTGGATTGTATTCTTGTTCTCAAGTTATTTTCATAAAAGAGTGAAATAATACAAAAAAGCTGTATATTTGGAATCAGAGATCCAAGGTGAGATCCTAGTTCTGCCATGTAGTAACTATGTGACTTTTTTTTTTTTTTTTTTTGCGATACGCAGGCCTCTCACTGTTGTGGCCTCTCCCGTTGCGGAGGCTATGGCTCACGGGCACAGCCGCTCCACGGCATGTGGAATCTTCCCGGACCGGGGCACGAACCCGTGTCCCCTACATTGGCAGGCGGACTCCCAACCACTGTGCCACCAGGGAAGCCCAACTATGTGACTTCTAAAAGTCACTTGAAGTTTTATGACTTAACTTCCTCTTCTGTAAAGTAATTTATATGCAATGACATGTGGACTAGGTGCGATATATAGATGGGGCAGCGGTTAAATAGTGCTGATTTTTAAAAGGCAACAGTTTCTGCACTCTAGTGTCTAAGCTGAAATCTGCCTTGGGTAGGCCTTTCATGTGAACATCTAGAGGTGCAGAGGTAAGGCCAGGACCTATCTACTGTTCTTTTAGAAAATATGCATACAGAAAGTGGCCCACCTGTATATATGTGAGACTGGACTGTAAGAATTCTATTTAATAAGAGGTAAGATGATTTTTCTTTTCCTTTGAAAAAAAATTATAATTTTTTTTGTTAACTTCTTCTAGTGCCTTAAAAAGAGTTTGTGGAATGTGCCCAGTAAGAGGAAGATTCTTATGTTATTTGGGGCCATGGGGCTGCTCAGATCTGCAGAACAGGGAGAAAGCCGAGGGGTCACTCTAAGGACTGGCAGAACTGTAGCACTTAGGGGCCAGTTAAGTTTTCCTTTTCTGCTTTGTAGTTCTATTATGTTATCTTAAAGATTTACTTAAGTCTATTCACTGCACAACCTTGTGTTATTGTGATGAAAGAGAAAGGCCTGACCCTTGGGGCAGAGCTGACCAGGGAAGCAAGGTTACAGCTTGGAGGAGCAGTTCCCAGATGGTCAGGGGAGCAGACTGACAAAACCAAAGGAGTCTCCTTGAAGGAACAGGAAACAAGCAACAGCAAGGAAAAGATAGAGCCTTGTTGGGATTCTTCAGAAATAACTGAAGAAGAGCTGGACGTTCTGTTCTCATGCAAGATGGAGTTGTAGCTGACACCATTAGTGCCCTCTGAGCCTCCTGGGACTGGTGGACAATTCCCACAACCACTTCCCAGCTTCAGCGCTCTTTCCAGCTGACTGCTTGTACCCGCTGCTCCCAGAGGCCTGACACTCAGCATCATGGAGAGCCGGAAGTGCCAGAAGCGCGGGGAATTTATGCTCCCAGCCCATCCAGGATACAATGACTGACTAGCATGAGAAGCACAGAATCTTGTCTCCTCTGCCTCTAGTCTGGACAATCCCAGGGTGTTGTTATACTACAGAGATCCATAAGGGCTTGGGCTGAGTCTAGGTTTCGAGTGAAATCACACAGCTGTTTGTCTGCTTCTTCCCTCTCTGCTTCTGCTTTCTCCTGGGGAAACTTAACAAATCACTTGCAACTGAATCCTTGCCTCAGGGGCTGCTTCTGAGAGGTCTAACAGAAGACCAGGCTCTGCTAGGTGTGATCCCTGATTCCCATCCAGAGAGCAAAGGGAAGTTAGACCCCATTAGCCAGAGAACTTAAGGATCTTGGGTTTAATTACATAAAGATGCCTAACAGACAGTTGACAATTGTTAATGGCATCTCCTTTCACACTCCCCCCACCTCCAAGTTCCCATGTGGAACCTTAAATTAATTAATTTCTTGTTCTCCCTCAATAAAATGGTCATAATTTTTGGATTGACTTACTGTTTTATAGGAACAAAAAGAGACTATCTGCAAAAGCCATTGTTTTTAAAGTGCTACTTTTTAAAAACTACAAAAATATACAGATGCAAATATTTAAATCATATACAAATAGATTTCGGGTATGACTTAATATTTCAGAAATAGAATTTGGGGGGATGTTTTTCAAAATTAAAAAAATTACAAATTCAAAAGCTCCCTTTTTATGGTATTTCATTGTAATTTTGATTAGAATGGGCTTTCTTTGCCTGATGACTATCTGAACATGTAGACGTGAAGTTCTTGTTATTTCAAGGAAAGCAAATATGATGTTTGCCAAATAAATAGATGCAACAGTTTATATATCATCTTATACTAAATACAGACATTTTATTTTCTCCCTTCCTGCCAATAAAATGACTAGCTCTTGCATTAATAATATTTGAATATATGTAGGCAGTAATTATATATGTAATTCTTACTTTTTTTTTACACATGTGTTTCTATTAACTACTTTGCAAAGCTGAACTTGAAAGTGGTATCCTTAAAATATCGCTTCCCTCTCCCTTCCTCTCTCTCCCTTTTTTCATGTGTAACACCACAAACCTTTTAAATATACATTTTTATGTGCTATAATATTCTTCTCTTTAATACACTGGCTTACTGTTATTCATATCAATCCAATTATTGACAGAAATGAAGCTTTCATTTCAACCTGATTATTATGCACTGTTTTGTGTAGATTGGTTTTACCATAAATATTTTTATGTTATCATTATGACAAAATGTAGTCCTCTGTTACAAGTTTTCATCATCCCGGAAAAATAGAAATGACTTAAAGCTCTCAAGGTAAAAATAAAAAGTACCGATGGAATTTATATGTGTGTAAATGTTACAGTTAATGTTTAACAAACCCACAAGTGTATCTTATATTTTGAAAGTGGTTTTAAAGGCACATGAGGATTACCTTGGAGTTCCCCTACTTTTTAGGATGGAGTAAGAAGGAAAGACATCTATATCACTGTGTGTGGTATTAAATATTTAATATCACTACTATGTGTGATATAAAATTCTTATTATCCCAGGCTGTGGCATTTAATGTTGCTGGCCAATGGTGCTACCACTGAAGTGTATTAGCTGCTTTAGCAGCAGTTCATGCTGTTCCCAGAAATAACATTTACTGCACTGCCAAAATAGCACATGGCCCAGTGATGGATAGGATGGACTTGACAATTAAGCCATCTGCTTGCTGGCTTCTCTGATTTCTCTGCTTCTTCCTCTGCTTTGCTGTACAGCGCAAGCATGGCTGCCATTTAGAAGGATGATTAGACCAGGAGATTAATCTCTACCATATTTCCTGGATGATTTTAACTAATAACTTCCTGGGCTGAAAGGGAAAGATGTGCACATGATATCCTTTTCTAGGTCACTAATGCTTGGAAGACGTTAAATACATCTAAACAAGATGATACTCATAGAAAAACACTGGTCTAGGGATTAAAATAGGGGAGGGTGGGATGAATTGGCAGATTAGGGTTGATGTATATACACTACCATGTGTAAAATAGATAGCTAGTTGGAACCTGTTGTGTACCACAGGGAGCTTAGCTCAGTGCCCTGTGATGACATAGATGGGTGGGATGGGGGGGAGGAGAGTGGAAGGGAGGTCCAAGAGGGAGGGGATATATGTATACATATAGCTGATTCACTTCATTGTACGGTAGAAACTAACACAACATTGTAAAGCAACTATACTGCAATTTAAGAAAAAAAAAGATTCTTCTTGTGGGACAAAAACTACTGAGTCACTTAAGTCCAGTTCTACTAATGAAATGTACGTCTGCCTTGTGGAACGGTTTCAAACCAACTATGAGTAGAAGAAACAGAAAGATAACTCCTTTTATTTTCTTCTCTAACTTATTTTTATTTTGTAGACTGAACTCCCACCCAAAATACTAGAAAATATGTTTACTTTGTTATATTGACTTTCTGAGGGTTAGCAATGTGATGCCTGAGGGTTGAATTTAATATATCTCATCATTTTGTCTCATGAGGAGGAATTATTTAGCTGATTATCTTCTTTTTCTCCTTTTAATACATTTTTCTAGCCCACTGACCTGTCGCTAATTGTTTCCATTGCAAATGTTGGTAGCCATTGATGCATTCAAGAGTAATACCTATCAATCCATTGGAATTCAGTAATTTGGGGCAATGATTATGTATTGATTTAGAGATTAAGGTAGAATTACCACTTTCTCTTAGACTTTTTCCTATTGGAAAAGGAAAGTTCATGGGTTTTGGAAAAGCACTTTAGCTTTAGTTATTGTTTGAAAATTCAAGAATATTTTGAAAATGTTTACTTACTCTAAAGAGAATAACACGGATACTTATATTACACAGAACAAAAACTATTTCTGTACTCAGAAATGATAGACTTTTAATGCACTCAAGACAAAAACCAATATTAATGGCATCATTTTACAGAATAAATGCAAAAATAGAGATTCTGACTACATATTATTGCTTGATTTGGAAAAATGGAAAGGTTGGCATTTTATTAATTTAGACCACACTTAACAAGCACCTACTTTGGCTTAGAAAGTTACTCTAAGTTTGAGAAATAAAGAAATAAATCAGACACAGATGTCTCCCCACAGAGACACAGTCCAGCAGTAGAAATAAAATTGATATCCATTCAAAACGCAAGTTAGAAAAAGAAGAGAATGAATAAATACTAATCTGGAATTAGCATAACATATAGTCTATTTAACTTTCCTTCTACAATTCAAAAGTCACATATATGAAATTCTTTTATTTTCTGCCCCACATATGCAGTATGCCTTATTATTCACTTCAGGAGAGAAACTCTATTCTGTGCAGTCTCTAAGATACAGTTTGCACCCTGAAAATGAAAGCCAGGGAAAGAGAAGCCTTGTTGCATTTGGTTGAGGTTAGATTATTCTCCGATTATACATCATTTACTTTCAGCTAGACTTTGTTAAATTAGGATAGAAGATCCTGCATGAGATGGAATAATATGTAATAATGAAGAACAGATGTTTGTACAACACTTGTAAGAACATGTTTTCCCTAAACAGTTCAACTACTATTTTTGACTGTTGACTATCAAAAGATAGCATTAACATTTATTTGCAAACTCACGGACAAATTAAAAAACAAATGGTTGAGCTGGAGACACAACAGAGGGCATGCGCTATGATTTTGTTTTTATAGTTTAAAATCAGGCAGACTTCTCTGATATCTGTTGTCATGATGGAGGTCACCCTTGGAGGAGGACTGTGACAGGGAGCAACCCTGACAGGGTTTTCTAAGGTCCTGGTAATCTATTTTCTGATATGGTTATAGGAGTGCATTCACTATGTGAAGATTCATAGAACTGTGTACTTGTGATTTGTGCCATTTTCAGGAAAAGGGAAGAGAGAAAAAAGCAAAAGCCAAATATTTCCAAAAATTTTTGCTAAATTAACATTGCAAGTCTTTAAAAGGAAATCACACTAAATTTATGGTTTTAATAATTTAGCGTACTATGACCAAGTTTTACTACCTAAAGTTCTAAAAGGAAAAAAAAATTGCTAAGTTTTGTATTCACAAAAATCCACAAAGCAATAAATATGGAAAGTCATGTATTTTGAGAAAAGAAAACACACTCCATGTTTTCCATAAAATGTGTGCAATGAACTTTTTCAGAGACAACTGAAAATTTCATAACGAAACTGTAAATTATAAAGAAGCAAATTTGTTTTTTAATTTGTAGAGTAATATAGGAAGGATAATTGAACACCTTAGAAAGGTTTACGAATTCTCTAAATTCTTTCAGGTTTCTAAGGAAACTAATTGCTTAAAACACCAGTGATAGTTCACTGGGCCTGAAAGCCTCTTGGGTTAGAATAAAAGAATCCTAGTCACAAATAGGCAAATACTATTCAATGGAAACAAGCATGAGGGTATTTATGCATGCAGTAAGCAATACCCTCTAAACATTCAGCTCAAGCAGATGGTGTGAGATTTAGAGATTGAAAGAGTATGTTATTCCAGGGCATACTGTATAAAACTATTATGTTATAATCACTCAACAATAGTGATAAATAATAATTAATCTGTTATATTTTAACTACTTGAAAAGAGAAGCATTATATAGCGTGTACATCACCAATTCAAATGTTAGGCCTTTATTTATTTTATTATTTTTTTTTTAATTTATTTATTTTTTTGCGGTACGCAGGCCTCTCACTGTTGTGGCCTCTCCCGTTGTGGAGCACAGGCTCCGGACGCGCAGGCTCAGCAGCCATGGCTCACGGGAGCAGCCGCTCCGTTGCATGTGGGATCTTCCCGGACCGGGGCACGAATCCGTGTTCCCTGCATCGGCAGGCGGACTCTCAACCACTGTGCCACCAGGGAAGCCCAGGCCTTTATTTAGATTCAGTCTTCCTAAGTGCCACCTGTTTTTGCTATATTTTTAAATCCAGGTGGGTTGCTTGGATCAATGTGCCACCCGTTCCCTTGTTGTTCTTATCATTTTTTTATGATATAAATTAATGATAAGAATAAATAACAATTTCTCATGAAAATTTTTTGATTTGTTACTGGCAGTTTTCACTAATCTCTTACTAAAGTTATATAAGCTATTTTTAATATCTGAACTAAAGTAAATAAGAACTCAAAAACTTAATTAAATCCTAAATTACCCCCCAAATTTGATACCCAAAAAGTTAAATCCAGGTCACAATCGCATCATAGATACACACAGTAAGTGTGTTCTTAGAAGTTTTCCAAAAAAGTTTGCTGAATCTTCTCAAGGTCTGGCAAGTTCTGTAAAAAAGCCAAAGCCATATTCTGAAGCACTTTTTATAGACTCAGATGCCATCAAGATATATTAAAATTCTATATTAAAATACCATTATTTTATCTTGGTAAACTGCTGGGACTCACCTGATTCAAATATAAATAAGGTTGATAACTTAAAGTTTTTCCACTGTTGCAGAAAATGCTGTTATGTGGTAAGCAAATTCTAAGACCTCGCACCTTTCTTTGTATTTTTATTCTAATTAGGTTTTAGAAGATCGTTTATTGTATCTATTTGGAGGAATGTGTCTCATGCTGTGTCCTTCATTAAAAAGATTAAGTACTTGATCAATCCTTAACCTCTTAGTGTGTCTCATTAGTTTGGTAATTTATTCATCAAAAATACACTCTGAGATGTGTTGGAATTGAGGCTCTGGTGTTGATCCAAGAAAGCGTGCTGTGGAGTACTGTGAACCTCATCACTTGAGTAATGTGCCTGCATAAGGAGAAGGCACGGGATTCCTTTATAATATGAGAAGTATAGAAATGTTTACGTCTTCTGCTTCCAATCCAAATGAACGCTTTTGAGATTTGCCTATCTGTAAATCTTTTTGAGGTAAAAATACAGTAGAGCTGTAGCACAAGGATAAATTTATAAAAAATAACACGAATTCTAGTAACTATTTGAATCAGCATTTCTTTTTCAATGGATTCTTTTATAGACTAAAGGACTATAAAACAATAATTCTAGAGAAACTTCTTTAAAACTGAAACCATCTTAAAATTTTTAATATATTGATTTGCCCCTCAACTTGATAAAGGAGTAATATATATATATATATGACTGTGTACATTCTGCACACACACACATATAGACAGATAGAAGAGGAATTATATATTTCAAATTCAGTGGAAACAAATTAAAATTCATACACACACACACATACACACACACACAGCTTTTAATTAAGTTGTACTATTTTGGCCTCTTTAATCTGAGGGACCTAACAGTCAGAAATACATACGTATCACACTCACACACATTCACATTATATTTTTCATTTAAGTTGACAACTTCGAATCTCAATTATTTGGAGGGACTTATAATCAGGAATCTCAAATCCAAGTTTTCCTAATGATGAATCCAAATTTAACTCTTCTATCATAACTGAGTGCTATGTGTTCCTTAAAATGCTATTCATCTCAGAAGCATTATCTTTTCAGTATGCAATTAATCTTTTCTTTTCTCATTTTGGTATACACATGCCCATCTGCTACTCATCATTCTTACTATTTAGCAAGGCAAGGGAAGTGTCCTCTCGGTGTTTCAAGCCTCACCTTGATAAAACCTGAGAAACCCTGCTGATCATGTGAAAAGTAAAGAGAGAGGATAAAGGGAAATGGAGAGAGAAGAGGAAGAAGAAAGGAAAGCAAGGTCAAAGGCAAGGACCAAACAAGTAAGGACATTGATTTTATTCAGGCTATTGCAACAGGGAGATCCAAACATCAGGGTCTGAACAGCACAGTTTTGCCTTAGACTTTTAGAGGGAGAGAAGACAAGTTAAAAGTAGAGTGATTCATACATACAATGGAATATTACTCAGCCATAAAAAGAAACGAAAGTTATTTGCAATGAGGTAGATGGACCTAGAGTCTGTCATACAGAGTGAAGTAAGTCAGAAAGAGGAAAACAAATACCATATGCCGACACATATATATGGAATCTAGAAAAAAAAATGGTTCTGAAGAACCTAGGGGCAGGACAGGAATAAAGACACAGACGTAGAGAATGGACTTGAGGACACAGGGAGGGGGAAGTGTAAGCTGGGATGAAGTGAGAGAGTGGCATTGATACATATACGCTACCAAATGTAAAATAGCTAGTGGGAAGCAGCTGCATAACACAGGGAGATCAGCTCAGTGCTTTGTGACCACCTAGAGGGGTGGGACAGGGAGGGTGGGAGGGAGATGCAAGACGGAGGAGATATGGGGATGTATGTATACATATAGCTGATTCACTTTGTTATAAAGCAGAAACTAACACAACACTGTAAAGCAATTATACTCCAATAAAGATGTTTAAAGCAAAAGTGGGCTGATTACAGGGGTGATCGTTACACAATCAGGGAAATCTCGCTCAGTTACCTAAAGAGGAAATGTTTATCCCCATGTCTAGTTAGTTTCAAGAGGGAAAAACATTTCTAATCTCTGCTAATCGTTCATGAGTCAAGGAATGGGAAGTCGGAGAGTCATTATGTCTGGCTTTTTCTGTAGGTTCAGGCAAAAAGGGGAAAGGTCTGTGTTTGGCCTTGTTACAGGGAAGCAAGGGAGTCATCTGGGACTCTTACAGGAGTCATGATAAAGTGTGGACAGCAGGTCTTATCCAAATCGTGTAGAAGGAGGGTTCTTTGAGGTAAGCTATTTCCCATAGTACAAAAGGGGGATTTTCAACAACAAAAACTTAGAAGGATCTCTTAACCATGATAGTTTTCCAGAGCATGAGGCTCAGGTAACATTCAACATTGTTAGCAGAAGGACAAGAAAAAAGACAGTAAAAAATACCCAGATTTCAATTTAGGAACATTACTTTTTCCCTCTATGTTAAATTTGCTCAAAGTTACATCTGTTTTACAAACTAAAGCTTTTTCTCAAAAGTGTTCTTGTAAATATTTAGATGTCTATTAAATCTTTAATTTGATTTTTAAATTTAATTTTAATTTGACCTTTGATTTCACTTTCATATGTTACATGTAAATCCATTCCACACCCTATAACCAACAATACACTAAAAACATCGTGTTTGAACCTGTTTCCTTACCATCCCTTTCCACATGAAATCTAATTTACTATGGATATTTTATAATTAAAACTAAATTAAGCCTTCAGAGACATGGGAAAGTTTTATTAATAAAATAGCTCAATACCTTCATTTGTTCAAATAAAGACTTTAGACCCATAGGGCTTTCCTATATTTATACAATTATATGCTTTGAGAACCAAGACTAGAGCTCAGATTAACTGACTCCTACTGTAGTTTTATTGCATTGCAGTACACTTGTAGTCACATTTTTAAAATGAATGTCAATTGTCTCTTCTAACCATTAGAACAGATTAAAACTAGAATAGACAGGGCATAAAACTATCAAAAAGTTATGTCTGATTAAAGGATTTAGAGCAAACCCTAAAAATCAGCAACACTACTGAAAATATGCAAAAAAGAAAAAATACAATTAAATGGTGCAGTCCATGAAAAATAGTGACAAAATAAGATCAAGTAAAAAGTTTTAGCACTCTTACCAGATTAATATCAGCTTCAATTTCCTAAATTCTTTGTTTTTAAAGTTCTTGTAACCCAGCCTAATATCAACAATTGCTCACCTAGAGTAGCGCAATTATCCGAACCTCAAGGGAAGCTGCTTCCACAAGAGTTGGAAGGCAACTAGAGTTGATCCAGTTTGCTTATCAGCTTTGAGTACCTAGTGCTGATTTGTTTTGTGTTAAGTAAAGGAAGGGAAAGGGTGTTCGTGGGACAGCAGTTTCAGCTCCAGGGCAGCCTCTGGGTAATTTTCTAAAGCTGAGAGTCTGAGGCAAAGAAACTTGAAATCTTTATATTCCTTATTTACAGGAAGTCATTCTTAGGGCAGGACCATACCTGGTCAAAAGCAGAAAACCAAAGTTAATTGACAACTCCCAGAGTTCTCAAGATTATCTTCTTTATTATTGAAAATATTATTCCTTCACACATAGGTTTTCTGGAAGTCAAGACATTTAAGAAAAAAAAGAGATTGTTTTAAAAAATCAATGTATAGAAATATGAAATTTCAGTATAGCTTGTAGAAATAGAAAATTCCATTATTCAATTGTGTAGGCGTTATGTTTTCATATAAATGGTAAGAGGCTTAGGCTCTTGCTTCCTTTCTTATTAAATGAACTAAATAATAAATAGCTAAATAACTTGCAACTTCCCTGCAAAGGTGATTTTTTAGAAAGAAAAAAAAAATCGGGGTTCAGCTAAGAACTGAAACCACCATACTTACCTGGTCCCATGCTGATCAATTCTGGGACAAAGCATCCACTCCTGATTTTGTGCTAAACAATCTAAACAACACAGGAATCAGGTAAAAATTATCTAGCTACTTTCTCCAAGAAATACTTGCTTTGGAAGCTATGAGAGTGAAGTACTAACATAGCTCACGCATCAGTACACACTTGAAAACCCTTTTCTCTCTCTGCCCACCAGTCCAAAGCTACTATATCACAAACTCTGCCAATCCCAACCAGTATTCCATCTTGCAAATCACCCAGCCCAGGTCCTAAGCCCCATAAAAGTATCCAGCCATAATCATGATAAATACCCTCCTCAGGGTTCTCACTTCTGAAACACTATAAAGACGCTATTAAGGGAGCCTTCACCCTTAAGCCTACCCAACTTAGCGTTTACGTATCAATAGGTTTTCATGGTGATACTTTTGAAGAATTATCAATCAACCCAGCAGCACTATTTACCATATTTAAAAAATTTATCCTCAATTTTCTAACCGAATATTGGGTACTGTGATCATTCTTTGCTCAAATAACTCATGGCTTTGCACATTTTAAACAATGATTAAGGAAGGCATGATCAAGATGGTGGAGTAGGAAGATCCTGAGTTCACCTCCTCCCACAAACACCCCCAAACTACAACAATATAGAACAACCTTCTCTGAGAACTACCTGAAGACTAGCAGAACAGCTCTTTTATTAATTTTGTTTGTTTTTTTTTTTTTTGCGGTACGCGGGCCTCTCACTGTTGTGGCCTCTCCCGTTGCGGAGCACAGGCTCCGGACGCGCAGGCTCAGCGGCCATGGCTCACGGGCCCAGCCGCTCCGCGGCCTGTGGGATCTTCCCGGACCGGGTCACGAACCCGCGTGCCCTGCATCGGCAGGCGGACTCTCAACCACTGCGCCACCAGGGAAGCCCCAGAACAGCTCCTTTATAACTAAGGATATAATGAGAAAAAAAAAAAAAAATTGACATTGGAAGATGGAGCAGACCCCACCCTCCTGGCATGGTGCTTCACACGTGTGAGGAAATATCACAAAAACAGCAGTCCTCTTTAAGAATGGAGTTGGAGCCCCGCATCAGGCATTGAAGCTCTGGGGACTTACACCAAGGGGAAGAGCTCCCTTAATATCTGGCTTTGAAAACCAGTGGGTCTTTCATTCCGAAGAGCTGGAGAGCTGCAGGAAACCAAGACTCTGCTCTTAAAGGGGTTGCACACAAACTCACTCTCTCTGAATCCCATTGCAGAAGCAGCAGTATTCAAAGGGCCTGAGTCATTCATGAAGGAGATTCATTGACTAATTTTAGGATGAGTGCTGAATGGGTAGGGAATCTGTTGAAGCATTCTCCAGGGACTGACACTGTGGGCTCCATTTTTTTTTTTTTTTTTTAATTCTCCATCTACAGAGCTGACCCACTGCTGGAGGGTTTCATTTCTGACACTCACTGTCTACTTTGCCAACAGGGCTCACTCCACCGTGGCATTCCCCTGTGGACCAGGCCCTTCTGGCTCCTGTCAGTAGCAGCTCCTAGCCCACCACAGCCAGCAGGCAGCCTCAGCTGAACCCACCGCCCTCTCAAAGTGGGCAGATCTAGCTCCCCGACAAAGTGCATACGAGAATATCATCTAATTACTTAGAAAAAGAGCAAGCTACTCTATCTCTAATGACTGCTTATGTGATCCTAAATGGAGTGAAGCTGTAGACCTGGTCTGAGATGCTGCTATTAATTAACCTCTGAATAGTCTGTTCAGTGACTGAGTTTTTATTTTGTTGGGTATGAAACTACAAAAGACCCCAAATAGTTAAAGCAACTTTGAGAAAGAACAAAACTGGAAATATCACACTCCCTGACTTCACACTGTGCTACAAAGCTATAGTAATCAAAACAGTATGGTACTGATACAGAAACAGATACATAGATTAATAGAATAGAATAGAGAACCCCAAAATAAAACCATGCACATATGGTTAATTAATTTACGATAACAGAGGTAGGAATATATAATGGGAAAAAATATAGTTTCTTAATAAACTGTATTGGGAAAACTGGACAGCTACATGCATAACAAATCTGGACCACTATCTTGAATCATATACAAAAATAAACTCAAAATGTGCTTAATATAATTCACTTAGTATTTCTGAAAATTTCAGGTTTTATATATTCTCTTTTAGAAACACTGAAGAATACAGAATCCTCAGAATGTTAGATACATGATTCTCTCTTCTCCCAAAACACTTATCCTTCTTCTACCTGCTGCTCATGTCAGTCATATTTCACTCAATTTAGATGCTAAACTAAACTTTCCTGAGGTCCCCTTATAATATGTTATAATATAATAATATAATACACAATGTAAATTATATAAGTTATAAATATATATATGTTATAGAGCATAATAAAATAATATATATTACTTTTTATAATGTTACAATAATATAATAATAAGTATACCTTACAGAACATCTTTGCTTAAGTAAACTTGGATTTTTCTTCCCATAAAAAGATCCATATAACCTGACACAGTGTTGAGTACTTAGATATTCAAGTATTAAGTAGATTCAGATTGAATCTCTATAATTTAAAATTAACTATAAAGTCATAGCCTTAATTTTATAAAAACTGCCCACAAATCTTTAAAACTTCCACATCTTTTAAAGGTGAGTATCTGGGACTTCCCTGGCAGTACAGTGGTTAAGACTTCACCTTCCAATGCAGGGGGTGCAGGTTCGATCCCTGGTCAGGGAGCTAAGATTCCCACATGCCTCGCAGTCAAAAAACCAAACATAAAACAGAAGCAATATTGTAACAAATTCAACAAAGACTTTAAAAATGATCCACATCAAAAAAATCTTTAAAAAATAAAGGTGAGTATCAATGTTTCCCATTTTCACCACTTGGAAGAAAAGTAAAACCTTATTATGCTTTAGTGACTCAAAAAATGTGCTTATGTTTTCTGCACAATATAATATATCCTGTAATCTGCTTTGGGGAATCTCATTAATTGATTTACAAATATTTACTAAATACCATGATATATACTTACCAATCACACATATGGGTTTAATGGATTCTAATTCATGTTATATAACCAATACCACATTTAAAGAATGTGAACATTTTGGGAGAAATAGAACATACATATCTAGAATTAATAACCCAAGAATCAATTGTTATTGTTTTCAAGATTTTTAAGTACATCTTTTAACTGCTTATTTCTAGTGTTAAAATTGTCAACAAATTCTTTTTGGGGGGCAGATTCATGCTTCTAATAAGTAGAATAGAATCCTCATTGATAACATCTCTGACTTAGAGAAGGTTTTGTATTTGTAGACACATATATTTGACTTGAGGATGTGAACATGAGATGCGTTTCTTACCAAGGTTCTAAAGTTATTCATTCCAATACTTTAAAAATGCCATTTATAAAGGTATAATTAACATTGAATGTGGAAATATCTATTCTGGAATAATTAGTTTAAAATACTTTTGAATAAGTAAATGTTGCTTATGTCTAGAGGAATATTTTAGATTCTGAAAATAATTCATGTGTCACAATTTCTGTTTATCCTACATTAACACAGATGTGTCTGAAGTAAAACTTGAAGAGAGGAACACATACCATCAGCAGCACACACAATCTGGGCTCTTCCAAATATAAGATAACTGCTTCAGCAGCCTGTAATTTCTAGTTCATAAGTCAAAATGCAAGGAGTCTTTAGATCTGTGAAGCAATATATTGTCAGTGATATAGGACTAGCATGAGTCTATTCGTTTCAATTCTCTCATTAAACCATCTGTTCATAACATTCTAAATAATTGACTCACAAAAGTGATATTATTAGAAACTAAATATTTCCATTTATTCCCAAGGGCATTATCATACTGAGAAATAAATTAGTACAGATAAAAAGAATCTAAAATTTTGACAAAGGAAATTGTAGTAGAAATGACTTGAGCTTTCATTAATGATTAGGCTATTCTAATATTACTCTTGAAATAAAACAAAACTATGTTGCTTAGTAAAAACCAAAGTTTCCAACAATCCTTTAACATTGCCATATGCAACTTATTCTTTTGCATGTGGCACATTTTTAGGTCTGTCTTCAGCAGGTGTAATAATGACTAAAGAAACAAAAATCATTCAAATTTTTACATAAAAATCTAGTTTTCCCTAAGAGGTGGCTGAACTTTTTTAAACTAGTTGAGGCTATTCATATTGAAGATGTGTATAAATAGATTCTAAAACCTCTTTTTCCATCAGGATGCTCTAAGAGCTGTAACAGTCAATAAGGCAATAAGTGGAAAAGCACTGTAAATTGTAAAAATTTAATAAATTAAATTGATATTCAGTTCACTGTTCACAATTTAATCCAAAATGTTATTCATTTTATGAGATACTGTGAACAGTTTTGTTTGGCTTCATCCTTCATCCCTTTGATAATCATAAAATGTAGTTATGTTGTTTTCTGTTTTCCTAAGGTCAAACCTGTAATGGCCTTCTAAGTGAGCAGATTAGAACCAATAGGCCCTTTTATGTTCCTAAATTTTTTAGAAAAAGGTAAGTTTTACAAACATTAAATTATAATAAAATTACACCTACAAATTTACAGTGAAATAAGGGAATTTACTTTATTAAGCATGCATTAATTCCCTACCGCATACTGTTGTTGGCTTCTTACAATAGATTCATAAACCTTTTCAAATCAAACAGCAGATCTGTGTTGGTGTCCTCACTCCTTTGTACAGCTCAGAGACATCTTGTCATTAGTGACTGCCAGTGATGGGCGGCTATTGGTGCTATAACACCAGATTTACAAAAATATTTGTCCATGCCTTAAGCTTTCCTGATGGAAAACCGCCACTGAATTTATTAAAGTATTTTGCATTACATGTTTTTAACAGTTTTAGGCTAGGAAATTCTGCATCTGAAGTGCTTTCTCCCTCACTACATTCAGCTCTTGGCTTAGTTGTCAACTTCTCAGAGAGACCTTCCTTGGCATCTGATCTAAAATAGCATCCATTCATTCCTGTCTCCACTAGTGTCCATACCCCTACCTGTTTTATTTTTTCTTATAACACTTGTTACAACCCAAACTATTATCTTTTTATTTGTTGTATTTGTTTACTCCTTTATTTCTCAACTAGAATGAACACTCCATGAGATCTGTCTCAATAAATATTTGTTGAATAAATGAACTCATAAGCTCTATGAAATATTTATTTTTTGATTTTTGTTTCTCAGTAAAACAAAGAATTAGCCACATAAAAGTTTACCTTTTATTTTTGAAGTAGGTGATCTTATGTTCATAAGCCATATACCGTCAGCATTGACTGGTTATATCTCAAAGTCTCCCTGAAAATAACAGGGAAGTTTTGATTACAAATGACTAAAGTGTTAAAAAATGCAGATATCTTAACATTATTTTGCCAGTTTACATTCCCTGATTCAATTATGCTTAAAATACAATACTGCATCTGAAAATATCAAAGGAAGTGATTGTGATATACACTCTAGTGAATGCTGTTGGTGATCGGCCCCTTATCGGTGGGTGCACTGGTCCCTTAGCTGCTGTGCATGTTGGCTGACAGCAAGTACAGACACTCCTCCAGAGAACTGCACTCAGCCAAACAGAATCTCAGGAGACTTTCCCTCTCCCGCAAGTCCAAAAGTTGGTCACCCTTACCTCAAGATGGGTCTATCTCTGCCTTATAATTTGGTCTCTAAAGTGTCCCTTATAGGATGAGACTAAAGCTAGTCTCCTGCTGAGACCACATTCTTGCTTGTTATTTTTCCTCTGCTATGTCATGCTTTCCTCAACTCCTCTCTCCTAAGAGTAGCCCCTAATAAATAAATCACTGGAACAAGAATCACATGGAAAACCCTGCTTCTGAGGAACCTGATGCCGAACATCCCCAGTCTCAATGTTTCTGACTGATTTTAAGTCCCTTGTATGTTGGTCTAAAGTTTCTATGTTCTCTTGATTAAGTCCTACTATGATCAGAAAGGATTCAAAGTACCTGTTGGGGTTAGATCTATAGGATAGATACAGATGGGCAATGAATCAGGCCTGCTGATCAATCCAGGACGGTTAGTGTAGCAGTGTATACTAACAATTGACCGAAAATTGCCCAAGGAAGTCTTCTCTGATGCTACAAGTGGATTAACTAGCTTTCTAGTAAGTTGGCACAATGCCTGGACCCATATAGAATTATATCAAAATTTTAACTACCTGTTCATCAAAGAATACCTTGGTTAATCTGTAAATTTCCTTTATTCAGTTTGTTTGAATAATCATCCAGTTGGGATATAGATTCCAGGTGCTGTAAACACTGGAGCAGTGCCCTGAAGCACTTCATCCCCTGCACCTTCTGTCTACCATACAATTCCTGTGGCCATGTGAATAATCAGACAGGAATCCAGGTGTGGTAAACCCCTGCACATCTTCCGGGGCTTGATTCTGGTGGATGTTTAGGGACAATTACTTTAGATTAGTACATTTTAGATTGTTATTTATTTAGAATCCCATGGGGAATGCCTCAAAAATAAAAATGTCTGGGTCCACCACCAAAATTTCTGATATAATTTTTCTAGATTGTGGCTTAGGCTTCAGTAATTTTTTTTTTAGATTCCACAGATGATTCTAATCGGGCACCTACAGTTGAGATTCACTTCCTAGGATGGTATGCCAATCAAAATGTGTGCAGGTCAAGTTCTTACAGAACAGTGAGGTTAGCCCTTTTTAGGTGGGTAAAACTTCATCCTTTTAACTTATCTGGCGATACTCTGCATTGTGTTCTGGTAATTCCGTTGTCCAGGATTCCCTCTTTTGTCTATAATACTTGTTCTCAACCAGGGACCTGCTGTGCAGCTCCTCCCCTGCCCCCAGCCACACATACCTGGGACATCTGACAATGTCTGCAGATATTATTTTTATTGTCACAACTGGAAGGGTACTACTAGAATTTAATGAGTAGAGGCCGGGGATTCTAGTATACATCCCACAGTGCACAGGACAGACTCTGTACACTGAGCAAAGAATATCCATCCCAAAACATGAATTGTGCCAAGGTTGAGAAATCCTGATTTACACAAAACATTTACTTCAGAGGCTTATTGTTAAATTCAAGGTCTTTCTTAAGGCATTATAAGCATCAAAGTAATTCAAATAAAAGGCATGCCAACACTATTAAAACAGATGGCACTAATTTAACACTAATTTAACATTCAACTCTTTTCATGACTTAAATTTCTGTGCCATGACTGATGGTATTTTAAGAAGTGTACCTTTGAAAGTCCCTGTTTGACCGAGTGAAAAACAATATTTGGATCCCCCAAATTCTCTGGAGTATACTTCTATTCAGGGTCATCTCTTTGATTTGACTCAAGATAGAAAGTGTAAAATCCACTTAAAATGAATCCTAGATATAAAGTTACCAACATAAGACCCTTCAATGTGCCCTCAAGTAATCTTTAAAGCAGATAATATGTTCAGGTTCCAGCAAGAAATCAATGCCTTCGTTATTGTAGGAGTGAATTTACACTGCCTGCTGCTGCCTCCTCCCAAGAGACCAGGTCTCAAACGTACATGTGATGTTTGTGTCCTCGTATCCTTTCCCTTGAGGAGCTCTGCTCCTCCAACTCTATGTATTTGCAATGAGCCTTTAAATCAACAGACTTCCACCCTTCTTCCCCGTCCCAACCACCAGCCCAGAAGTAGGCATGTGACCCAAGCTAGACCCATCCACTGCCCCTACAGACTTTGTGAATGAAACTCATGGGGCAAAACTGGACGCATCTGAAGACATTCCCTAGGGAGCCAAGTCCCTTGTGTCATGATGAGTGAGTTTTGTGCCTCCTCTCAATTCCTAATTTCTGTGATTAATACCATCTTCCCAATAAAACATATTTTTATGTTAACAAGAGTCAGAATCCTGGTGGATTTTTATCTTGTTTCTAGGAGAAAACATTTTTATGTACTGTTTATGTACCACTTACCGGGTATATGACCTTGGAAAGGTCAATTTATTTTCTTTATGCCTCACTTTTCTCATCTACAAAGTGAGAATAGTAACAACCTCATAATGCTGCTGTGAGATGTCCATGTAAAGTATTTTGAAAAGTCCTCAATACAGTAAGAGCTAATCAATTTTTATCATTATTATATGAATAATATATAATTTTTAAAGTATTTTGAGACTGGCCTTTTTACTGAACCATCAATAATTGAAGTATTTTTAGACTTAATTCTCTTGAAGTTTCTAAATAGAAAATCATACTGTCTATAATTAATGGTAACTTAATTCTCTTCTTTTCTCTTGTGTCCTATATTTTTCTTTTCTTAAAGTATTTTTTGATAATCTTAAAGTTCAGAACTTTTACCAATTTTTAAAATTATTTTTGCTTAGTAGTTTGTGAAATCTAAATTAATGTCAAATGTTTCAAGTTTTTCTTAAAATCTTTAAACTGTGATTATTTTTATTTGTTAATTATTGCTTCTTTCCCATATACTTTAATATCCCCCTCCTCCATGAAAATTATATTAAATGCATAACCCATTTCCCATTTTGCCTCTTGGGTTTTTTTTTTTTCTTGTTGTTCATTTTTTTTCAAAGTTTTTAAAATCCATTTCCTCTTTGCTCTAAATTTTCTTAAGTATATCTTCAAATCTAATGAGTTTCGTGTAGTGTCCAGTTGAATCCTCCACTAGAATAAGATTTTTATTTTTAAAACTGTGTTATATATTTTTTAAATGTTTTAATTTAATTTAATTACTTTTTTTATACAGCAGGTTCTTATTAGTTATCCATTTTATACGTATTAGTGTATATATATGTCAATTCCAATCTCCCAATTCATCACATCACCACCACCCACCTGCCATTTTCCCCCTCTTGGTGTCCATATGTTTGTTCTCTACATCTATGTCTCTATTTCTGCCCTGCAAACCAGTTCATCTGTACCATTTTTCTAGGTTCCACATATATGCGTTAATATACGATATTTGTTTTTCTCTTTCTGACTTACTTCACTCTGTATGACAGTCTGTAGATCCATCCATGTCTCTACAAATGACCCAGTTTTGTTCCTTTTTGTGGCTAATATTCCATTGTATATATGTACCACATCTTCTTTATGTGTTGTTATCTTAATGCACTCTTTTCTGATAGATTGTTGTTCATGTTCCATTATTGTTTCATTTTTTCATTATATGTGATGTCCTCTAATAGTGGAGAGTAAGACATTCACTGCTGGCCAGTGGTAATAGGGCTACACCCCCAAGGGTGTCAGTGGAGGCCATGTGGGGAGCAGCAACGAGGCACTCTAACCCCTCTCAGTCTGGGTTTGGGCCCCAAGAACCAAAAAGATCTCAAAGGAAGATATCAAACTATTACCAACATCAGGAAACAGAGCACATCATTTCTAGCCTTTGCAGACATCAATAAGGAAATAAGGCAATATGCTGAACAATGCTACACACATTCTTTGGACAACTTAGACAAAACAGATCTATTTCTTGAAAACACAAACAAAAACCCAGCCAATATAAAATAGATGATTTGAATAGATCAGTAACTATTAAAGAAATTGAATTAATAAATTAAAACCTCCAGAAAAAAGAAACAACCAAGCCGAGATGGTTTCAATGGAGAAGACTACCAAATGTTTAAGGAAGACTGAATGCTTTTCCTCTAAGAATGAGAATACTGCAAGGATGTTTACTCTCACTAATCTTATTCAATATAATAATGGACAATTTTGCAAAGTCAAGAAATGTAAATAAAAGAAGTATGGATCAGAATTCCTTATTTCATATAACATGATTTTCTATGCAGGAATTTCTAAGAAACCTAAGAAAAAATTCTTAGAGCTAATAACTGTTATCAGAAATGTTGCAGGATATAAGATCAATATAAAAATCTATTTTGTTGTCTATATACTAGTAATAAACATGGGAACACCAAAATTAAAATATGATGCCATTTATACTTTCTTTAAAAAAAGAGAGAAATAAATGTTGATCCAACAAAACACATACAGGACTTGTATGCTAAAAATTGCTGCAAAATATTGATGAAATAAATTAAAGATTAACTAAATAAATGGAGAGAGACACTGTGTTTTCAAGGATTAGGCACTAACACAGTAAAGATGCCAATTCTCCATAAATGGAAATTTTCACAAAACTCCTATCAAAATCCAAGCAATACTTTTTGTAGATATAGATAAGATTATTCTAAAATGTATGTGGAAAGGCAAATGAACTAAGATAGCTAAAACAATTTTGAGAAAGAATAATACAGGGAGGAACCTACCTAATTTCAAAACTTATTATGGAACTGCAGTATTCAAGACTATGTGGTATTGGTGAGGGATAGACGCAAACCTATAGAACAGAAAATACAACTCAGATTTAAGACACAGAAATATGCCCAATTTATTTTTAACAAAAGTAAAAAATTAATTCAATGGAGGAAGGATAACCTTTTCAATAAATGGTATTGAGACATTGAATTTCCTTAAGAAACAGAAACAAACAAACGAAATCAACCTTTACCTCATATGAAAATTAACTCAAGATGTAACTCATAAGGCTGTAAAATTTTTAGAGAGAATATAGGGGAAAATGATTGAGATCTAGGGCTAGGCTAAGAATTCTCAAACTTGACACCAAAAGCATGATCCATAAAAGGAAAAAATGATAAATTGGACTTCACAAAAATTAAAACATTTTGTTCCACAAAACACCCTGTAAAGGCGATGAAAGGACAAAAGCTACAGAGTGGGAGAAAATATCTGCAAACCACATAGCCAACATAGGACTAGTATTTAGAATATATAAAGAATTCTCAAAGCTCAACTTTAAAAAGATAATCCAGGGAATTCCCTGGTGGTCCATTGGTTAGGACTCTGCACTCTTGCTGCCGAGGGCCCGGGTTCAAGCCTTGGTCGGGGAACTAAGATCCCACAAGCTGCACGGAGCAGCCAAATAAATAAATGAATACATAATAAAATCAAATAAATAATCCAATTAGATAAAGGACAAAAAACATGAAGCGACATGCCACTGAAGAGGATATACGGATGGCAAGTAAGCACATGAAAAGATGTTTAACATCATTAGCCATTAGAGAAATGCAAATTAAAACCACAATGAGACATGACTACACACCTATACAAATGGTTAAGATAAGCAACACCAAACGCTGGTGAGAACAGAGAAAGTGTACCGCTCATACATTACTGGTGGTGATGTAAAATGGTACAGTCACTCTAAAAACAGTTTGGCAGTGGCTTAAAAATTAGGCATTCAACTATTGTATGAGCCAGCAATTACAATGCTGGGCATTTATCCCAGAAAAATGAAAACTTATGTTAATGCAACAACCTTGATAAATCTGTAACAAATTATGCTGAGTGAAAAAAGCCATTCCCAAAAGTATCTCACACTGTAGGATTCCATTAACATTTTGGAAATGATGATTTATAGAGATGCAGAACAGATTAGTGATTGCCAGTGTTTAAGACTAGGGGGTAATTGTGGCTATGAAAGGGCAACAAGAGGGATTGTTGTAGTAATGGAAACGTGTATCTTGACTGAACCAATGTCAATATCTGCTTATGATATTGTACTAAAGTTTTGCAAGATATTACCATTGGAGGTAACTTGATAAAGGATACATGTAATATTTGTCTTATTTCACACAGTTGGTTGTGAATCTATAATTACCTCAAAATAAAAAGTTTAATTAACAAATAGGGATGGTCTTTAAAGAATCTGAATTATAAATGGTAATGAAAATGATAACTGCCTTAGATAAAGACTCAGTGTTAGATAAAAAATATTTATCATTTACATCAGATTAGTGAAAACACAATTTCATATATTGTCTAAAAATTCCCAATCTAATGAGTGTTATTAGTAGTTTACTCTATAATAAGCTAAATTTATATCATAGCCCCTAGTAATTGACTTTGCTAATTTGGTTATGGTGAAAAATTCTTTACTACACATTCAGTGACACCATCCATGTAAATGTATACCTGATTATATACTATATATATTTAATCAGAGAAGAGAAAATCATTGTCCCAGTATTTTTAATGTTCCTCGTAGCTTTGTGTCTGAACTTTCAGTAGATTTTTCCAAAAATAAAGTGGCAGAACCCAAATCAGTAAGTTGGTATTTGGGAGAGAATAAGGGTAAGGTTGTTAAGTGTGAAAGTGTTTTATTCTTCTCTTTCTCGTATAGGTTTCAAAACTTCTTTTAAATTTCTACTTTATTACAGCAAGCTAGACATCAGTTCTGTTTCATTTACTATTACAGAAAACATGACTTTGTCTAAGAGTATTACTAATGAAAAAATGATATTGCTGTTTCATGGGACTTATAAATTAGCTACATAAGCTATAGCTAACAAAATTAATAAATTATAGCTAATTTTTAGCTAAGTTAATAAAAAACTATAGTATTCTTTAGTTTTCAAAAGAACATTACCTACAACTTATTTACTCAAAATGACTGGTGCCCCATGAATGTACAGGTTTAAAACAAATACTAATCCAGTACAGAAAGACATGGGAGAGAGCAGGATCTATAAAGAACTATGTTTAAAAAATGAATATATGTATATTCTTTTCAGATTCTTTTCCCATGTATGCCATTACAGAGTATTGAGTAGAGTTCCCTGTGCTATACAGTAGGTCCTTGTTGTTTATCTATTTTATACATAGTAGTGTGTACCTGTTAATCCCAAACTCCTAATTTATCTCCCCCTCCACCCCACTATCCCCTTTGGTAACCATAAGTTTGTTTTCTATGTCTGCAAGTCTATTTTGTAAATAAGTTCATTTGTATCATTTTTTTTATTCCACATATAAGTGATATTTGTCTATCTCTGTCTGACTTACTGCACTTAATATAATAATCTCTAGGTCCATTCATGTTGCTGCAAATGGCATTATTTCATTCTTTTTTATGGCTGAGTAATATTCCATTGTATATATGTACCACGTCTTCTTTATCCATTCATCTGTTGATGGACATTTAGGTTGCTTCCAAGTCCTGGCTATTGTAAATAGTGCTGAAATGAATATTGGGGTTCATGTACCTTTTCGAATTATGATTATCTCTGGGTATATGCCCAGGAGTAGGATTTCTGAATCATATGGTATCTCTATTTTTAGTTTTTTAAGGAACCTACATACTGTTCTCCATACTGGCTGTACCAGTTTACATTCCCACCAACAGTGTAGGAGGGTTCCTTTTGCTCCACACCCTCTCCAGCATTTATTATTTGTAGACTTTTTAATGATGGCCATTCTGACTGGTGTGAGGTGATGCCTCATTGTAGTTTTGATTTGCATTTATCTTCTAATTAGCTATGTGGAGCATCTTTCCATGTGCCTGTTAGCCATCTAAATGTCTTCATAGGAGAAATGTCTATTTAGGTCTTCTGCCCATTTTTTGATTGGGTTGTTTGTTTTTTTTGATATTGAGCTGTATAAGCTGTTTGTATATTTTAGAAATTAGTCCCTTGTCAGTAGCATCATTGGCAAATATTTTCATAAATATTTAACTCATTTTAAATGATCAGCATATCAGTTATAAATCAAACATTTCCTTCAAAGACCCATTTTCATTATCTCTATTCCAAAATTTTATCATATATTTTTTAAAAAATCTTTCCTGTGAGATCAACCAACAAGAAAACTCATAAACTTTTCATAATGATGCATTATTTTCTTATTTTTATACAAAGTTTTATTCCCTTTACTAGAGTAATTTTAATATTGTAAAACGGTTTGAAATGTTCTCCATTTTCAAATAATATCTTTTTCAGGTTTTTTTAGCTTTGGTTTTTAAATAAGTCAGCATCTTCACTTCAGTGTTCAAGTTTGCATATGTATTTTTTAAATACTATTATATTTTGCTGAACAATCTCTAAACACTAGTACATAAATCTAATTTATGAATTCTATGAAATTGTATTCAAAATAGCTAGAAAAACATATAAGGATTTAGTGCTTAATCAGAGAAGGATACTTTTTTCCAAGTTATCCATTCACATGGATCTACTAAAAAATACACCTATTTTCACAAATCTTCATAATAATGTAAGGTTTTTTTATTTTTCTCCCTACTTTAACCTTTCATTTTCCCAACAAATGAAGTATTTTGTATGCCTCTCATTCTATCCCTGACTTGTATTTGTAGAACACACATTAAGGGAATTGTCACTGCAATTCCCTTAATCATCTTTAAACCCAGTCCTAAAGAACATCAGTAGTCAGTTTTTTCTCCAGTTATAGGAAATGTAAGGTAAATTAGATGAGGCTGTTAGCAGGAGAGTACATCATTTTTCAGCTGGTTCTTACGAATCTCTTACCAGATCATTCACCCAGCATTAGTATGTATACAGTCTCTACTTGATGGAAGAAATGCTGTCTACAAGGAGGTGAAATGCCGTTTATGAAATATAATCTTTCTTTTTTCCCCACTGGCCAGAAGACAAAGCTCCACCTGGAAGTTTAAAGCTAAGGTATTATCTCTGCTTCTTAAAATGCTGAATAATAACTAGGTTTTCCTACTGAAAGATAAGTCCAGAACAACTGAAATTCACTTTTTCAGTGGAAAATGCTCAAAGAACAAAGCATGCACATACAGGGAGAAATTGAGCCTGATTATACCCTCCAAAGTGAAAGGGAAAAAAATTCCAAATCCCGCACAAAGAGAGTATGTGGTCAGATAAGTATAACTGCTGGCCAAAACAATTTAATCAACCATTCTTCCTAAGATGTTTATGTGACTTCTGAGAAACAGGGTACTTTTGTAACAAAGATTAAATTGCTTCCACTGTGAGTGGTACCAGCTAGTCATATCCTGATGTGTCATAGAGGACAGACAGCGACTAAGTCCAATACAAAAGGAGGAAGAAAAAAAAAAAAAGGAAGCATTGCTGATCAAACAGCTAGTTGTTCACAGCAGTGATTTAAAAAAAAACAAAAAAACAAAAACCCATCTACATCTAAGCAAGAGGATGACTTCTAACAATGTGCAACAAAAACACAGCAGAAAATTGTTTACCTTAAAACAAACAAAAAAAAAAGATCATTCATTTCAAAGCAAAACTGCAGTGCACAGCATTCTGCAGCAAAACTCAAATAACCATGTAAGCATTAAAGACGAATTCCTTTTCACAATAGGAAGAAAAAATATTAGCTAGAGAGTTCTACTTTTGGCCTACTAAGGCAAAGCATGTATTAAAGGAAAGAGGAGAAGAAAACTTAAAAAGCAGACACCAGCAATATTTGACAAGGCTAAAATTTTTAATCCATTTCCAGTAAGATAGTGTTTCGATTTCCACATGAGACATAAACAGCCTTGGAAATGGTTTTCAAAAATCATTAGGCCTACAAAATTTATGTACAGCTTGCAAAATTTACATTGACCAAGTCCACATGTATCAATTCACATTTGCCTCTTTCATCCCTCCCAGCCAATTCTAACTTTTGTAGTTTCCATGTTGTTAAAGAATATTTATATACAGGACTTCCCTGGTGGCTCAGTGGTTAAGAATCTACCTGCCAATACTGGGGACACGGGTTTGAGCCCTGGTCTGGGAAGATCCCACATGCCGTGGAGCAACTAAGCCTGTGCACCACAACTACTGAGCCCATGTGCTGCAACTAATGAAGCCCGCACACCTAGAGCCCTTGCTCTACAACAAGAGAAGCTACCGCAATGAGAAGCCCATGCACTGCAACAAAGAGCCCACTTGCCGCAACTAGAGAAAAGCCTGCGCACAGCAATGAAGACCCAATGCAACCAGAAAATAAGACAAATTAATTTTAAAAAAAAGAACATTCACATACAGATTATATGCTGGTAGACAGAGAATTAAAACTTTTATTAGTTGAACATAAACAAAACATGCATTTATAAGAACATATATACAAATGTGTGTATGCATGTAAACACTAAAGTATCCAAATTTGTTCTTCAGTGCAATGTAAAAATCACATTATATGTACGAAGTTTGCATAGCTATGTCTCTATGTGTTTATATAAGGAAATATATATGAAGTTTGTATGCGTGAGAGGGAGAGAGAGAGAGAGTGAATAAGACAAGTATGTTTATTTCTTTAGGTAAGGTGCCCCTTATTATTCTCTATAGACAATTATCCTAGAAATATAAACATTTAAATTTTCAAGTGGTGACTTGCAACTATAGATATTTGTTCTCTTGCTTCCTTATTGGTTATATATTATAAATAAAGATTTGTGTTATTTATAGATTACCTCTTCTAATAGTAGACAATGAAAAATACTAGGGCAAATTAGGAATAAAAATAATAAAACAATATTTTGAACTAGTTTTGGTTAATTTTTCTGGATTAATTTTCCTTCTTTCATTCCATTGTGAGTAGATGTGGTATATCTTCATGATGTAAAATCAAACTGTAGCCAGATAGTTATTGACTACCTTGAGGGGTTCTAAGGTCGGTTTAATTTATGCCAAAAATTGTTTGATATTTGAAACTTCTATAAGTGGAAAGGTAATAAAGTAAATAGGATCTCAAAGACATTTTATAGCAATAAAAGGAATGTACTACTGATATATAATGTAAAAGATATAGTCTTCAGACTCTTAGGTACATTCAGAATATTACAATATTAATTTGAAGAGACAGATAATGAAGACCACTGTCAACCAAGTGGACATTGCTGGACAAAGAGGTGAAGGTGAAAAATTCTTTAAAATGTTTATTACAAATATTTAAAAATAACTATGGATGCATAAAGGAACCAATTCTGACCAAAAATAATGTCTAGAGTTTGAGGACTGACTTACCTCATGCCAGCTAATATTCTAAACACCAATTTGATCCTTACATTTACTCAGTTGAATTTTTGTTGTTTAACAGATTTGGTGGCAGTGTTGGGACACAATGTAAACTTCTGATGGTATTTGAGGACAATGAGAAACACAGGTGTGGTACCTGCGAACCATTTTTTGAGTTCACTGCCTTTCTTGCTGTTTCCCAGGGCTGTGGGCAAGTGCCTCTTGGTTCTGAGCTCCACTCTCTTTACATTGAGCTTCTGATCTAATTGCTTCTCCAGTACAGGCAGGCAAGCTGGAGCTGGCAGACCATTCGCCTGGTGCCCAACTGAGCTGGCAGACGGTTCTACCTGAAGCTAAACCCCTAGCCTTTCAGACTGCAATTCCTAGGCTTTGGAGTGGAAAACCCTCTGCCCTTGATTCTATCTGAAGATTCACGTGGGAACTGTATTCAGTTCATTCATGTGGACCTCCCAGTCTTGAGTCCCCAGTTGTAGAGGTCTGCTGGTTTATTCCTTGCCCCAATCCAAGGTTCCATGGGAATTGTTGGTGAAGCACACAGGGCCTTCTCTTTGCCAGGGCTCAGTAATATCTTTTGGTTACTGCTGGTATGTTAAGGTACACATGCCTGTTGTGTTTTGTGTAGATAAAGACTATTTCTAATGGGGATCTCAAAGGCCAGAAAGCCACAAAAGTTGGTGGGTATGGATTGAGCACTCTCTTCAGCTTGGCGGAACTTTTTTCTGTTTGCTAAATGGGATGCTATCCAATTCATGAATCATTTAATAAAGTCAGTTTGATCCTTAAATTTACTCAGTTGAATTTTTGTTGTTTAACAATTCACAGTGAGGGGCATATGAATGTGAATTACATATGAATTTCAAAGACACACAACTAGTCTGTCTGAAACTGCAGAAATTCATCTCAGGGGACTTCGAAGAGCTCTGGTTCTTTATGTCTCAGCGCAGAAAGAATCCATTGAGAGGCAAAGTGATAAATAAGAAGTGATTTATTAGAATAGGACACTTGTAAGGTTTACGAGTGGGCAGGCGGGCAAGAGGGTGCCATGCCAAGAACTTAGTGGGCTATTTATAATCAAAGGAAAAGTGGGGAGGGGGAGAAAACCACCTTCTTCCTCATTCTTGAGTAGACATGAAGCTTCCATCATCAGTTCCTTCTCCACATCATGTGGGGGAGTTTTCTTGTCCCTACATGGTCAAACCAGGACTGTCGTGGCACTATTTAAATTAGCAGGAGGGTGGTAATATATGCTAAAAATGGTAAATCATCTCAAGTTTTAGTATAATGTCACCTTTTCCTTATATATTTTTTTAGTGATGCAGAGGGACATGTCCTAGGAATCAGTAACTTACTGACCTCACTGGGCAGGATGTGGGTCTCATTCTACCATTGTTTTATTGTTTTGGGGCATGTCTCATGCTTCTGTTGCATGGTTTTGTTGCTAAGCAAGCCTGCTCGGTTTTGTTGTTAGGCAAGACTGCTTTCTTGAGTGATCATTAACTTACATACATTTCCCATACTTTTTTCTTTATGTATGATCCCTTAGTAGTATTAATTATTTAATCACCTACTTTGTCCCTTTAATCTGTCCCTATCAGATCCACAACTCTATCATTTATCTACCTATCTCTCTGCTTATCTATCTATATATCTACCTATTTTTCTATTTTCTCTGTTTGATGCCAGACTCCCAGTTTTGAAACACATTCACATTGCTATTAGCTGTGGACCTTTCTGGATCCCTTATAGATGTGACTTGATTTCTTTGTGCTTCTGTTTTCTCATTGGAGAATATGAGAAAAATAATCATTTCTCTTTGTAGCTTTTTGTAGAGTAAAAGAGAGAATCTATGGAACCCCATTCCTCTCCATAAAGGAAAAGGGCCAAATATCGAGGTTCCATGGACTTTCTCCTCAGTAAGTGTTATTTATTAATTTCTGCTTCTGTTGAAATCTTGATTTACTCATTTCTTATTATCTGTGCCTTTTCTCTCTGCACTTTGTTAATCCATCACTGAAGCACAGGTGTTTTTTTTTGTTTGTTTGTTTTTTTATGCTGGACTTCTTTTTCTTTTTTTAAATTTATTTATTTTTTTATACAGCACGTTCTTATTAGTTATCCATTTTATACATATTAGTGTATACATGTCAATCCCAATCTCCCAATTCGTCACACCACCAGCACCCCTGCCGCTTTCCCCCCTTGGTGTCCATACGTTTGTTCTCTACATCTGTGTCTCTATTTCTGTCCTGCAAACTGGTTCATCTGTACCATTTTTCTAGGTTCCACATATATGTGTTAATATACGATATTTGTTTTTCTCTTTCTGACTTACTTCACTCTGTATGACAGTCTCTAGATCCATCTTTTACTACAAAATGACCCAATTTCATTCCTTTTCATGGCTGAGTAATATTCCATTGTATATATGTACCACATCTTCCTTATCCATTCGTCTGTCAACGGGCATTAGGTTGCTTCCATGACCTGGCTATTGTAACTAGTGCTACAATGGACATTAGGGTGCATGTGCCTTTTTGAATTATGGTTTTCTCTGGGTAGATGACCAGGAGTGGGATTGCTGGATCATATGGTAGTTCTATTTTTAGTTTTTTAAGGAACTTCCATACTGTTCTCCATAGTGGCTGTACCAATTAACATTCCCACCAACAGTGCAGGAGGGTTCCCTTTTCTCCACACCCTCGCCAGAATTTGTTGTTTGTGCATTTTCTGATGAAGCCCATTCTAACTGGTGTGAGGTGATACCTCACTGTAGTTTTGATTTGCATTTCTCTAATAATTAGTGATGTTGAGCAGCTTTTCATGTGCTTCTTGGCCATCTGTATGTCTTCTTTGGAGAAATGTCTATTTAGATCTTCTGCCCATTTTTGAATTGGGTTTTTTTTTTTTTTAATATTGAGCTGCATGAGCTGTTTATATATTTTGAAGATTAATCCTTTGTCAGTTGATTCATTTGCAAATATTTTCTCCCATTCTGAGGGTTGTCTTTTCATCTCGTTTGTACTTTCCTTTGCTTTGCAAAAGCTTTTAAGTTTCATTAGGTCCCATTTGTTTATTTTTGTTTTTATTTCCATTACTCTAGGAGGCGGATCAAAAAAGATCTTGCTGTGATTTATGTCAAAGAGTGTACTTCCTATGTTTTCCTCTAAGAGTTTTATAGTGTCCAGTCTTACATTTAGGTCTCTAATACATTTTGAGGTTATTTTTGTGTATGGTGTTAGGGAGTGTTCTAATTTCATTCTTTTACATGTAGCTGTCCAGTTTTCCCAGCACCACTTATTGAAGAGGCTGTCTTTTCTCCATTGTATATCCTCGCCTCCTTTGTCATAGATTAGTTGACCACAGATGCGTGAGTTTATCTCTGGGCTTTCTATCCTGTTCCATTGATCTATATTTCTGTTTTTGTGCCAGTATCATGCTATCTTGATTACTGCAGCTTTGTACTATAGTCTGAGGTCCAGGAGCCTAATTCCTCCAGCTCTGTTTTTCTTTCTCAAGATTGCTTTGGCTATTTGGGGTCTTTTGTGTTACCATACAAATTGTGAAATTTTTTGTTCTAGTTCTGTGAAAAACGCCATTGGTAGTTTGATAGGGATTGCATTGAATCTGTAGTTTGCTTTGGGTAGTAGAGTCATTTTCACAGTGTTTATTCCTCCAGTTCAAGAACATGGTATATCTCTCCATCTGTTTGTATCATCTTTAATTTCTTTCATCAGTGTCTTATAGTCTCTGCATACAGCTTTTTGTCTCCTTAGGTAGGTTTATTCCTAGGTATTTCATTCTTTTTGGTGCATTGGTAAATGGGAGTGTTTCCTTAATTTCTCTTTCAGATTTTTCATCATTAGTGTATAGGAATGCAAGAGATTTCTGTGCATTAATTTTGTATCCTGCAAATTTACCAAATCCATTGATTAGCTCTAGTAGTTTTCTGGTGGCATCTTAGGATTTTCTATGTATAGTATCGTGGCATCTGCAAATAGTGACAGCTTTACTTCTTCTTTTCCAGTTTGGATTCCTTTTATTTCTAATTCTTCTCTGATTGCTGTGGCTAAAACTTCCAAAACTATGTTGAATAATAATGGTGAGAGTGGACATCCTTGTCTCATTCCTGATCTTAGAGGAAACGGTTTCAGTTTTTCACCATTGAGAATGACATTTGCTGTGGGTTTGTTGTATATGGCCTTTATTATGTTGAGGAAAGTTCCCTCTATGCCCACTTTCTGGAGAGTTTTTATCATAAATAGGTGTTGAATTTTGTCAAAAGCTTTTTTTGCATCTATTGAGATCATCATATGGTTTTTCTTCTTCAATTTGTTACTATTGTAGATCACATTGATTGATTTGCATATATTGAAGAATCCTTGCATCCCTGGGATAAATCCCACTTGATCATGGTGTATGATCCTTTTAATGTGTTGTTGGATTCTGTTTGCTAGTATTTTGTTGAGGATTTCTGTATATATATTCATCAGTGATATTTGTCTGTAATTTTCTTTTTTTGTAGTATCTTTGTCTGGTTTTGGTGTTAGGGTGATGGTGGCCTCATAGAATGAGTTTGGGAGTATTCCTTCCTCTGCCATTTTCTGGAAGAGTTTGAGAAAGATGGGTGTTAGCTCTTCTGTAAATGTTTGATAGAATTCACCTGGGGAGCCATCTGGTCCTGGACTTTTGTTTGTTTGAAGATTTTTAATCACAGTTTCAATTTCATTGCTTGGGATTGGTCTGCTCATATTTTCTATTTCTTCCTGGTTCAGTCTTGGAAGGTTATACCTTTCTAAGAATTTGCCCATTTCTTCCAGGTTGTCCATTTTATTGGCATAGAGTTGCTTGTAGTAGTCTCTTAGGATGCCTTGTATTTCTGCAGTGTCTGTTGTAACTTCTCCTTTTTCATTTCTAATTTTATTGATTTGAGTCCTCTCCATCTTTTTCCTGATGAGTCTGACTAATGATTTATCAATTTTGTTTATCTTCTCAAAGAACAAGCTTTTAGTTTTACTGATCTTTGCTATTGTTTTCTTTGTTTCTATTTCATTTATTTCTGCACTTATCTTTATGATTTCTTTCCTTCTACTAACTTTGGGTTTTGTTTGTCTTTCTTTCTCTAGTTCCTTTAGGTGTAAGTTTAGGTTGTTTATTCGAGATGTTTGTTGTTTCTTGAGGTAGGCTTGTATAGCTATAAACTTCCCTGTTAGAAATGCTTTTGCTGCATCCCATAGGTTTTGGATTTTCATGTTTTCATTGTAATTTGTCTCGAGGTATTTTTTGATTTCTTCAATGATCTCTTGGCTATTTAGTAACGTATTGTTTAGCCTCCATGAGTTTGTGTTTTTTACTTTTTTTTTTTTTTTACCTGTAATTGATTTCTAATTTCATAGCCTTGTGGTCAGAAAAGATGTTTGATATGATTTCAATTTTCTTGACTGTACTGAGGCTTGATTTGTGACCCAAGATGTGATCTATCCTGGAGAATGTTCCATGTGCACATGAGAAGAAAGTGTAATCTCCTGAATTTGGATGGAATGTCCTATAAATATCAATTAAATCTAACGGGCCTATTGTGTTATTTAAAGCTTGTGTTTCCTTATTAAGTTTCTGTTTGGTATAAGTGAGGTGTTAAAGTCCTCCACTATTATTGTCTTACTGTCAATTTACTCTTTTACAGCTGTTAGTAGTTGCCTTATGTATTGAGGTGCTCCTATGTTTGGTGCATATATATTTATAATTGTTATATCTTCTTCTTGGATTGATCCCTTGATCATTGTGTAGTGTCCTTCCTTGTCTCTTGTAATATTCCTTATTTTAAAGTCTATTTTATCTACTATGAGTATTGCTACTCCAGCTTTCTTTTGATTTCCATTTGCGTGGAATATCTTTTTCTGTCCTGTCACTTTCAGTCTATATGTGTCCATAGATTTTTAGTGGGTCTCTGGTAGACAGCATATATATGGGTCTTGTCTGTATCCATTCAGCGAGACTGTGTCTTTTGGTTGGAGCATTTAATCCATTCACGTTTAAGGTAATTATCGATATGTATGTTCCTTTTACTATTTTCTTAATTGTTATGGGTTTGTTTTTGTAGGTCCTTTTTTTCTCTTGTGTTTCCCACTTAGAGAAGTTCCTTTAGAATTTGTTGTAGATCTGGTTTCGTGGTGCTGAATTCTCTTAGATTTGCTTATCTGTAAAGCTTTTGATTTATTCATAGAATTTGAATGAGATCCTTGCCAGGTAGAGTAATCTTGGCTGTTGATTCTTTCTTTTCATCACTTTAAAGATATTATGCCACTCACTTCTGGCTTGTAGAGTTTCAGCTAAGGAATCAGCTCTTAACCTTATGGGAGTTCCCTTGTATGTTATTTGTTGTTTTTCCCTTGTTGCCTTCAATAATTTTTCTTTGTCTTTAATTTTTGTCAATTTGATTACTATATGATTTGGTGTGCTTCTCCTTGGGTTTTTTCTGCCTGGGACCCCCTACACTTCCTAGAATTTGGTGGCTATTTCCTTTCCCATATTAGGGAAGTTTTGACTATAATCTCCTCAGATATTTTCTTGGATCCTTTATCTCTATCTTCTCCTTCTGCGACCCCTATAATGCAAATGTTGTTGCATTTAATGTTTTCCCAGAGGTCTCTTAGTCTGTCTTCATTTCTTTTCACTCTTTTTTCTTTATTCTGTTCTGTGGCAGTGAATTCCACCATTCTATCTTCCAGGTCTTTCATCTGTTCTTCTGTCTCAGTTATTCTGCTCTTGATTCCTTCCAGTGTATTTTTCATTTCAGTTATTGTATTGTTTATCTCTGTTTGTTCTTTAATTCTTCTAGGTGTTTGTTATTTAATTCTTCTAGGTCTTTGTTAAACATGTCTTGCATCTTCTCGATCTTTGCATCCATTCTTCTTCCGAGGTCCTGAATCATCTTAACTATTATTATTCTGAATTCTTTTTCTGGAAGGTAGCTTATCTCCACTTCATTTAGTTGTTTTTCTGGGGTTTTATCTTGTTCCTTCATGTGGTACATAGCCCTCTGCCTTTTCATCTTGTCTATCTTTCTGTGAATGTGGTTTTTTGTTCCACAGGCTGCAGGACTGTAGTTCTTCTTGCTTCTGCTGTCTGCCCTCTGGTGGATGAGGCTATCTAAGCAGCTTGTGCAAGATTCCTGATGCGAGGGACTGGTGGTGGGTAGAGCTGTGTGTTGCTCTGGTGGGCAGAGCTCAGTAAAACTTTAATCTGCTTGTCTGCTGATGGGTGGGGTTGGGTTCCCTCCCTATTAGTTTTTTGGCCTGAGGTGACTTAACACTGGAGCTTACCTGGCTCTTTGGTGGGGCTAATGCCAGACTCTGGGAAGGCTCACGCCAAGGAGTACTTCCCAGAACTTCTGCTGCCAGTGTCCTTGTCCTCACGGTGAGCCACAGCCACACCCCACCTCTGCAGGAGACCCTCCAACACTAGCAGCTGGGTCTGGTTCTGTCTCCTATGGCATCACTACTCCTTCCCCTGGGTCCCAATGTGCACACTACCTTGTGTGTACCCTCCAGGAGTGGAGTCTCTGTTTCTCCCAGTCCTTTCGAAGTCCTGCAATCAAATCCCACTAGCCTTCAAAGTCTGATTCTCTGGGAATTCCTCCTCCTGTTGCCAGACCCCCAGGTTTGGAAGCCTGATGAGGGGCTCAGAACCTACACTCCAGTGGGTGGACTTCTGTGATATAAGTGTTCTCTAGTTTGTGAGTCACCCACCCAGCAGTTATGGGATTTGATTTTATTTTGATTGCACCCCTCCTACCATCTCATTGTAGCTTCTCCTCTGTCTTTGGATGTGGGGTATCATTTTGGTGAGTTCCAGTGTTTTCCTGTCGATGATTGTTCAGCAGTTAGTTGTGATTCTGTTGCTCTTGAAAGAGGGAGTGAGTACACGTCCTTCTACTCTGCCATCTTGAACCAATCACTTCTCTGAAGCACAGGTTTTTGTTTGTTTTATCTTTACTTAACCCCACTTAACACAAGATGATTTCATATGAGCATAGTTTATCATAAAGTCTTGAGGCGTAAAGAAAAAGGCATTGAACAATAGTGCTGCCCAGTAAATATTTTTTAAAAATTGAAATACCAGTGCTCATAAACTATTGTAATTATTGCAGCCTCTGGAAATCCTTCACAGGTAGATAGTTCAAAGGAAATGCTCAGGTTCCCCCCTGACATCTCCCACCTGACCATACCCACACACAAATCCTGTTACAATCTTACATACAGCAATCTAGCCCCAACCAGCTCTCTCTCTACAGCCTCATATTCTTGACTAAATATCTTTATTAGGTGTCTTTCTAAACAATTACTGAGATGAATTCTGTTGTTAGCTTTTAACTAGCTTTTATTTTGCACAGAAGAAGGAAGGAGGGAAGAGGGAGAGGGAGAGGGAGGGAGGGGGAACAGAATAAAGGAAAGAAGAATGGGAGGGAAGAGAAGGAAATCTTAAGAAGCCAGCCTACTTAGGTATAAACAAGAACATTTTAAGGAAATCTCTTCATTTGACACAATATAAGTGCTGTGTCCTCATGCAAAAGGCACCTAGCTCAAAATGATCTTTTTCACTGATTAAAGAATTTTTTCTGAAATTCTTACCTCATGAATTGTCAACAATTCAAGTGCCCCAGATGCTGAGCTTTTGCCCAAATTACCAATTGTATGTGAGTTTACAATAGACACAACTTGATAATGTTGCTTTTCCCAAACAAATCAATACAAGGTTATTTTATCTGACCTTTAAGGTCCTTTCCAATCCTGAGATTTGAAAAGGCTGTGATTTCCTCCTGTATATACAAACCTCACAGAAAGTTTAGGGATTTTATTAGGTCCTATTCAAATTCATGGGAAAGGCTAAATGCTGATTTCTGAATGGTTCAGTCAAATGGATTTATATGCTAATGTTACCAGAGATGTAGCCAGCCTGTATTTATTGACTTGATGACTATTATCTATGTAGGCTTTTCTAAAATATTCATTACCATATTATCTAATGAGCTCCAACTCTGAAGGCCATTTAGGTTCAGAATTTATCTATGTGTGGCTGTGTTTGCCCCATTAGATTAGGAAATGATCTTTGGATGGCTTCACATTGCTCTTGGAACACAATGTCTCTCCTTGAATTCACCTCCCAAACATTAAAATAAATATAGTCACCTGGTTTATCTTGCTTTGGTTAGGATTCCATCAACACTGCAGTATTCGGGTACACTACATTTATTTATGTCTTTTCCCAGGGCTTCTTTCACTAACTGTTCATATTTTTCTTCCTTTGTTATTTTGTGCCCTGTAGCATAGCTCAATCAATTATTACAGTCAGGGCTGATGCTGCAGGATTCAAAGGCCCACAAAGAACAAAGAAACGATGGCAAGAGCAAGCTGTAGTCTGTGTGTCGCTGGATCAGCTGATCAATCCATGACTGAATTGTTTTTAAATGTATGTCAATTCAAGAACAGGGCTCAGAGATACATTTGAAGCATGAAAGAAAGGGGGAGGTGAGATTTCAAAACAGTTTTCTTCATAACAGTGTAGAGCTGACCTTGCATTTAAAGATAGAGGATGGGGGGAAAGCTATAGGAAAGCATGAGCAGTATGAATAAATGGTGTTTATAGGAAGTTCTTCTAATGCCCTTGCTAAAGCTGAACAATAGAAAGAGACAAAGCTCTGAAAAATGTGATCCTTTCTCTGTGATTGATCCTTTTATCTTTCCATTCCTGCCCAGATGATAAAATGCATTTACAAGCATTTACAAGGGCAAACAAGCAATAGTGCCTTTATTTTCTCCAAATATGAGAAATGTTCTTTATTTAGAATTTTGCTATTGAAGCATTTGCTGTAGCACATTCCTCCCACCCACCCCCCCACTCCCCACCCACACAAGTTTAAAAACAAAAAAGGATTTGAAGTTTTGAGGTAAAAAGCTAGAATTCCTTATACTAGAAACCCTTTTGTTTTGTTTTGTTTTGCTTTATTTTTTGTAATTAATGAACTCATTCTTGGCACAAAGCTACCTGGAGTGTTGCTAAAAATAAAATAACCTTTGATGAGAGACAAGCCTTGTTTCAAATCTAGATGACACTATTGAAAAAACACCCAGGACAATTGCCAAATATAAGTGCTCAGCCTACCTCAATTCCCTTCACCCCCCTGCCCCCCACACATTTCAACTATGTTATTTCTAGGTTTCTCTAAAAATCCATAATTCCATAATAACAACAGAGTCTATAAAATAGGAAAATTCACATTTATTTAATATCGACATTTTATCAGACAATGGGATAATTGCTTTCACCTACTGTGTCACTCACTTTTCATAACAATACTTTGAGGTAGTTCCCATGACCTTGCTTAAGGAAACTGTATTCTGGAGTTATTAAAAACATTCTGACTTCATGTGGCTTATAAATGACAAAAGTAAGATGTGAAAACAGATTTGGTTAAATCCAAGGGTCTGGTTTCTCTTTATTAATCGTTCTCAAATGTGAGGGCAAATCAGAATCAATTGGAGGGCTTGTAAAAGCACAGATTACTGGGCTCCTGCCCTAGAGTTTCTATTTAGTAGGTCTGTGTGCAATCCCAGAATGTGCAGTTCTTACATGTCCCCAGATGATGATATGATGCTGCTGGTCTGGGGACCACACTTTGGATACTGCTCTATACTATGGTGTCTCTCATTAGAAAGACTTACATGGGGTATTTTACATTTTACTACTGACAAGATTTGTTATTCAAGATAAAATACTTGAGAATCATTTGAAAGATGAAATACTACATACTGATGAATTAAATTTTATTAAATTCTCATTTCTTATGCATCTAGAAATTACATGCTATGGGGATTAAGATAATGAATAAAATATAATCCTTGTCTGCCAAGAGTTCATCAAACAGTTGAGATAACAGTCATAGACACATACTTAAATTTATCATTAACAAGGCAAACACAATAAATTCTTCAGCAGAAGACTCTTAAAAAATGTGCTCTGGGAACATGAGGTAGGAAATTCTGTTTAAAAATACCCAACAAGTCCTCACCTTCAACTTGCTTTATCCTACAGTCACTTCCTCCCTCTGTCTCTTGCCTTCTGATAAGACTAAATTTACTCTCTTTACTGCGGCTACTTCTTCAAATCCCATTTACACCCGAATCACATAGTAAAGTTTCCACATCAAACATGTCAGTAAATCTGCAGTGGAAAAATTCACCCATAACCTCCTAATTGCAAAACCCAAGGATCTGAAAACAGCCCTTATGTTTCTGCAGCATCAGGCACTACTGATCATTCTCTGCCCTGCACTTGCCCACCTTGGCCCAGCTGATGCCATCTTGTCTCCTGCTTCTCCCTCTCACTGGCTTGGAACTTTAAGCTCACTTCTCTTTGTTGTCTCAAAACCCTTTTTACCTCCATCTGGTCTTTAAAGTTGCTGTTCCTTGAGTTTTGCCCTAGGCCTTGTTCTTATACTTCACAAGGCTTTCTTCACCTCACAAAGGGGTGATTTTTATTAAAATGCAAGTCTGTTCACCTTAATCCCCCTTCAAAAACATCTACTGAATCCCATTTGCCTCAAGCAAGCAAGGCTTCTCACCATCTGGTCTGACTAATTTTCCATCTGATCTGGCACTTCTCTTTTCACTGCTCAATTTGTTGTTTGTCTTCATAGGCCCATTATCCTGTTGGCTTTTTCTAACTTAATTACACACGATGAAGCTAATTACATTGTCCACCTTCATGAGTGCACAAGAGGCTTCTTATGTAAGAAAAACTTCAGTCTATCTCTTGTGCTTCTCCTTTTCTTTCACACCACCACTTCACTCACGGGACACTTCGCGTATGGCGCTTGTGGTCACCAAATATGTGGAGGCAAGTCTCCAGGACACCAGCTGGGTGTACTACACTTTAACTCAATTCTGACACCGTCTCCCTGGAGACAGTGTCATATCCCACAGGTTAAGGGCTCAGCCTCACGAGAATCTCCCCCAACCCCCACAACACTTATGCTGAGCCTATTGTCTCTTTTTTAACAGAAGGTGGAGAGTTTGGGAGGTAATTAGGGTTAGATGAAGTTATGAGGATGGAGGCCCCAAGAATGAGATTAGGGCTTATATGAAAGTATAGACCAGGCAAAATTAATCTTCAGGGAGAGAAATAATAATAATGACTGAGTCTGGAGCAGAGAGTGTGGATGAGAACTAACTGGAAAGGGATGGAGGGGAACTTTTTAGTTTGGTAATAGAGTTCAGTAGTTTGATGGGATACTGGTTAAAGGACTGAGTACATTTGTCCAAACCCATCAAACTATCCTCTCAATATGTGTGCATTTTTTTTCCTGACTATTAAAAGAACCTATACATCTGAGTCAACCTGACTAGTTTAGATCAAGTTAGCTAAATAAGGTGGTAAGAAAGAAAAAAATATGTATAAATTCTATTTACATTTCTTACTGAAAAATTCTGACAAAAGGATTTAGTTTTATTTTAGTGTTTGGTTGCATAGTTTCCTAAGTCAAAATGCAAGATGAACAAAATTTTTTAGAATGATCAAATAAATCATAGAATGATATATACTTACTGTTATGTAGCCTTTCTTAATTGCTAATTTCCAGTGGTTTATATCACTAGAAACAAAGAAAATGGGTGCACATACGTATACAATTTTTATTTCAGTTGAAAGACTGATGTTTTAGCCTTCAAACAATAGACAGTAAAAAGGCTTGTGAATGAATATAAACTTCTCTCAAAATGTGGACCTCTTTTTCATGTTTTTTAGGCCTGTGAGGCACAGTAAAAAGAATCAGAAAAAATTATCCAGTTACTGTGACCTACCTGACCCATTATTGCCAAGGGGAATAAAAATGAGTTTTATGCATTTGAAGGTATAGTTAATGAAGAGTTTTTAAAAACTCATAAGTTGATAGCTTTGTGTAATTATACAGAGTAAATATATCAGAAATAGAGTTATCATAATTTTTACATTATAAAAATATGTCCATTAGAATTACCAGAATCTGTCTAGCATATATTTGTAGAAGAAAATTCAATGCACTATGTGCTAATCTCCATTTACTCATGTGCAACTTTCCAAGACACTCCTCTTGTAGAGCAAAATATGAATGAAAGTGAGCTGTCAGGTAACAGGTGTTGTAAGACAGATCAAGTAGAGATCTGATTTTGTGTCAAAATGAAATAAGAATTAAGGAATGGAACTGCAAGTCTTAATATACTCATATTTCTTATTTTCACAGTAACATATGACTATGATCTGGGTTTCTGTGGCAACAGGCAAGGATATTATCAGACTCATGATGTAGATAAATGGCTCCTTACATATCTTCTTTCTTATAATCATAAAAGGATATGTATCAGAAATGAAGTTATAGCTATAATTGAAGAACAAAGCAAAATCTGTATGTTACCAGCAGACATGTTCTTGTCAGCACAGACAGTGCTATCTACAGGAGCGCTTGTATTCTGCAAAGAACAACACAAATGAGTCTATCAATTCCATGTGAAAATCGGCTATTTTTCTTGCTTTCTATACCATTGCCTTTCAAGAATTATAGCAAAACTTGAAGGCTTCCACATTGAACCTCATATTGGAATGTGAATTAAGTATATTCATAAGTGAATTTGCACAGAAGAATGAGGTCCACATTTTGCTTTTCATTCTCCATAGATATTTTCAATATCAGAGTGAGTGAAAAGATGCATATATTATATGTATAAGAACATATCCCTATAAGCTTTTATATTATTATAAGGGTAAATAACATAGTTGATTGGATTTTGTATTTTATATACATAAAAATGTAAAATATATTACAAAACTTATATTTTTATTCATAATTAAAATTATTTGCTTTTCTAAAATACACTTAACTTTTTAAAAGCACATTTAACTTGTAATATATAACACTATGTATCAAAATGTTACTATAAAAGTTCATATATAATATTGTATGTTTATGTTGTATTGTTTTAATATTCTTCCTATCATCTTATGACATCAGAGAAACCCAAAGATGGTCTTCTAAATTCTAAGCTTTCAAGTAATGCTGTGAAGGAAAAAAATAAGGTGATTCCAAATAGTATTACAATGTTTTTATTATGCTAATAAAGAAATGGAATACTTCAGAATTAATATTAGTCCATTCTGAATAAAGTTTCATATCATTTTTATTTATTCACTTATTACTAATTATAAAATCATTATCTTGGGATAAATTAGAAAGGGAGTATAAAATTAAATGCAAATTATTGTGAGAAAAGTTCTTGTAAATACATTAGAAGTCATAGAGGTGAAATATCAAAAATCATGACTGATATTTGATATTTAACCTTATTCAACTTTACACCATTCCAGCAAGTTATTGAACTTGAGGAAGGGGTCATGGGTACTCCCAATTTATAGCTGGTCTATCAGAAGTGAGGGGACAACTTGGGAATTGTGATTAATGTCTGAAGTGGGGAGCAGTCTTATGAGACTGAGCCCTTAACCTGAGGGATCTGCACTAATTCTGGGCATTTAGTGTGAAAATTTAGTTAAATGGTGGGATACCAGGTCTGTGTCCACCAAGAATTGGAGAATTGCTTGGTGTAGAAAACTCTCAATCTGGTGTCAGTAGTGTTGTGATTAGTACAGAGAAAAAGGGTGACTTCTTTTACAGATATTGTGAATTTTACTTCCTTGAGCTCTGATTTATTTTATCCCTATAAATATTCTAGAATTTTTCTCCTGAAATGCAGTTTAGTTGGAAGTAGCTTGATCCATTCTGGTTTTGCTTTTAAGACTTATTAATCAGGACCAGAGCAACATTCAGTCTAGGTTGAATTATGCCCAACACTAAAGTAAGATCCTTCTGAGTTCTGTGTCTGATGCCCAGGGAATTCTGAAGTTTTCTAGACTGGCTGTTGGGATATTGTAGACATTATTGCCTGCTCTCTACAATCACCAGGTACTATTACCTCTCACCCTTTCCCCAGCCCCTGAAGTTTCCTCACATGTGTGCACTTATCAGTACTCTCCTCTATACCCAAGGTAGATCCTCTGCAGGCATCTGGAGTTCTCTCTCTTTCTCTCTCTCTCGGCAGCTTTCTTCTCTCCAGTACTCTCTGCTGCAAACTCCAGCCAGTTTGGCCTCTTGGACACTCAGCTCCATCACCTCAACTCAGGGAGCCCATGGCGTGATGCTTGGGTTACACCTCCTTGCTCCCTTCCCAGAAACTCTTTCAAGGCAATGCACTGTGACAATCAGAGGACTCACCTTGCTTATTTCCAGTCTCTTGGGAATCACTGTTCATTTGATCATGTCTAGTGTCTTAAAAGCCATTGTTTTATGTATTTTGTCTTATTTTTCCTAGTTGCTTCAGGGGGAAGAGTACATCTACTTCCTGTTTCAACATCTAAGAGTGAGGCAGAATTCATAATCCACTTTTTACATTTATCATATACTGATCTTAAACCAGACTCTTCATCTCACAAGGTTTTATCTCTATAGTACATTTGAGTGCTTAAATTCCTAGGTTATACAAGTTATGTTTTTCAAATTAGAATATCAAAGTGGATGCAAAATATGAAATATTATCTACATCATCTGGTCTCATTTTACTACTGGGTAGTAAGCAGCCTTCATTTTTCTAGTTTCAACATAAATGCTAAGCTAATTCTTCTGCCATGCCGGTTTGAATTAGGTGTGTTTAGGAAACCCTTGAGTTATATAATAAATGTCTAATTCAGCTGGGCTGATATGCATCCTTGCTGAAGGCATAGATTTTCCTTCCCTATAAGCGGGTGTACTTGTTAGATGTGATAATCTGTGCAAAATATTATCTATAGTTCTAACTTCTGTACGTGTTTTTAACGTATCTCATTCAACACGCATAACTTTTGAGTAAAAATTTATTTTTCATTATTAATGAAATATATTTTCCTAGTCATATAAATCCTGGAGAGGTTGTATACATGTTAAATAAAGAAAAAAGAAGCTAAACGATATGTTTCATTAAGAAAAATTGTACTATCCTCAGGAGACCCTTTTTCTAAATTAAACAACAAAACACAGAGAGGTTCAGAGAGTCCTTGTGAGCAAAATACCAACTTCTTTGAATGCTATGAAAAAATAGATAAATGTGAAATGCAAAACAGAAACTTATGGAAATAATCTTACATGTTATTTTTCAGACCAATTCAGAAACCCAAACCAATGTTTTATTCCTATAATCTGTCACTATTAATTAGCCTTTTAAAAATGATGATTTTTACTTTCGGATGTTCAACTCATGTATCAACTCACATTTTTATTTCTGAATTGTCAGTTACATAAGGTCTTAGTCTTTTCCAGAGAAATAAAAATATCAAGATTTTCATTTCCAATAATACGGCAGTCTAAATGTTATAATATTCCTCCTTCAAAAAACAGTTTAGGGGCTTCCCTGGTGGCGCAGTGGTTGAGAGTCTGCCTGCCGATGCAGGGGACACAGGTTCATGCCCCGGTCCAGGAAGATCCCACATCCTGTGCTCCGCAGCGGGAGAGGCCACAACAGTGAGAGGCCTACGTACCACAAAAAAAAAAAAAAAAAAAAAAACAATTTAAAATGGTGTATAAAATATTCTTCTTGCGTTAGACATGCACCTCTGGCCCAGAATAATAAATGAGGTTTCTAAGTAATTTTAATATGGTTCCTTACACAGAAGTCATTTATGTTACAAAAAATCTCCACTTTGTACTCCAGAGAGTGTATAACTTTCATATTCTCCGGGGATTCATGTTCTATAGATTCTGGATCTAATTAATCCTTTACCCAGAGATACCCTGCTAAAGGCATTCAATAGATCAGGTCTCTTCCTCTGAGAATATATCATTAGACATTTAATTGAAGGTCTGACAAGGAGATTAGCTGGGTCACTTTCTTTCCTTTCCCTAGAGACATCTCCTCACCCCTCATAAAGACAGTAAATGCATACAAGCCAACTGTTTAACTTCCTACAATGCATCTACTCAGGAGAACCATGTATCAAATATAGTTTTATCTTCAAAGTGAGTATAGCATAGAATTTTAAAGTCTTTTATAGTCATAATTTTAATGAATAGCTAGACCCCTTCCATGTGGCTATACAATTAAATCTCGAAAAAGGCTGATACAGTCAATCAGATAAGTGTGGCTTCTTCATGCTTCTCATTAGCTTTCTGGGACATCGTGCCCTCACTGATCTGCAAATGTACAAAAAGCTTTCCCAAGTTCTCAAAACATTTACAAAATATTCAAATATTCAACTTCCAGTTATTTGTGTATGCAACAACATCAACACGTCATAAATTCTTCCTTCCAGACAACTCAGAAATGAATATTACTCTTTAATGTAAGATCTTGGTTGAGTTTTTCTTTTTCTTCCCCAGAAGGCTATATTTCCCTGTATCTTAGCCTTATCGTGTACACAACTGTTAAATATTATTTAGATAATTTTCACAGTCTTTGAAGCTTATCTTTCATAACAAAAATGAATAACCATTAATTAGGAAATTATTAGATACTTTGAAAAGGAGAGAGTTAGAGATATATTCTAGGAGTGGAGACATAACCAAAATCAAAAAGAACAAAAAAAAATCCAAGTTTTGTGGAGACACAGAAGATATAATTTTAATCTAGAGATTAAGGAAAGTTTTGAAGAAGAGGAAATGTAAGGTAAATTTTGAAGGATAAGTAGGTTTTTAACAGGAAGAGAAGAACAAAATTCCAGGTAGATTTAAGAACATCCCTGAATGCACAAGGCACGTAGTGCATGGTATGATCTGGGAACCATAGTAGTAAGGTGTGTTTGCGGTGGAAATAAAGTTGTAAAGGGGGTCCTTCTTCATGGTGGGAAATCATGAATATCAATCTAAATAGTCTGGGCTTCATTCTGTAGGTTATATGCATTCACCAAAGTATTTTGGATAGTATGAGCCTTTGACAGTTAAACTGTTGAAGAACATTTAGAACTGCTGTGTAAGGAAAGGAAAGAAATAAAAATAACATTTGTTGAGTACCAATCAATGGTCTTGGCACTTCTGTTTATTCAAACACATTTAATCCTGGCCCTACCTAGTCCAATGTTGGAAGTGTGATATGTAATTTACATCTGGTGAAAAAGCAGTTTTATAATTTATTCCAAGTCACACAAGTAGTAAAGTGGATGGATTTGAGGTTTACTGATGTACTGATGAGGGGAGTGGAAATATGCTGACTGCTTAAGCCAGAAATAGCCCATCCTTAGATCTGAGTGAACTCTCCCATCTAAATGTCAGAATTGGAATATTCAGGGTCTTTTTGAAAGGCGGAAGTGGAAGTGGATGCTGGGGATTGCTCTACAATGCACTGTAGCTAGTGAACTTGGACTAGCAATGGCTCATTTCTCCAGTGAGCAGAACTAAAAGCCCCAAAATGTCTCCTCCAAAATTTCTTACTTGTAGAGAGGAGAATGGAAACTTCTGAAACATAAGAGGCTGTGAAGTTTCCTTTCCTAACACATTCAATAATGAATTATATTTTGTCATAAAATGTAAATAGTGATGATATCCTACGTTTTTAAGTAGGAACAAATAAACTGTTTTGTAGCCGTTACATATTAATGATAGATAATATTATGCATGTATTGTCTTTAGATTTAAATTTAGAAAGAGCAAAAAATTAAAAATTTAAGAAATATAAAGCAATACCACGTTGGCTAAGGATCAAAAGTAATAATTTTATTAAGGTAATGTAAGTTTGTTAATCTTTGAAGTAATTCTACATGTCTTCATTAAATTTTCATCGCAATCTTTGTAACATTTATGCTTTATAAATGTCACAAAAAGGTCTTATTTCAATTTGTGCTTGAACTTTCTACGGCCAACAATTTTCTCCACCAACACCTGCTAGAAATAACTTCATCCTTAAATATAACATGCTTTTTCCTTTGGTTTGTATTTTCTTTTATGACCCAATTAACTCTAATTTAAGTAGGCTTTATGATGAAAGAACACCATCAAGTTGACATATAAATAATGCTATAAATAAACTCCCAAAGAATGAACAATGAAATCTGTTAATGCAACCCATTTTTAAAAGCCATCTCTTACAACAAGCATGCTATAAATGTTTTTGCTTCCAGAGATTGCCATTTTATTTAAAATAATCCAAATTGTGATAGAAAATGAATTTTACATTTTCCTGAAAAACAGGGACTTTTAAAAAATGTTGTCTTGTGTATATTGACCAAGTTTAACTCACACCTCCAGGCATTGTGGTATGAACAATTTCATGAGTCTTTAGCTTTTATTTACGCCATATGCTTACACCTGGATCAGCTAGATTTATAACACCTATTCTGGAAGAAATGTCCTTTACCTTTAGAAAGAAACTTTTCCACACACATTTCTTTTTTAAAGTAAAACATACGTATATATTATTTAAATAAAAGTTTTATTTTAGAACATTTGTAGATTTACAGAAAACATGTTAAAATAGTACAGAGTTCTTGTATACCCCATACCATTTCTCCTATTATTAATGTCTTACTTTAGTATGATACATTTTACACAATTAGTGAACCAATATTTATACATTATGATTAATGTAAGTCCATAGTTTATTAGGATTTCCTTGGTTTTTACCTAACATCTGTTACCTGTTTCGGGATCCTATCCCAGATACCATATTACATTTAGTAATTATGACTCCTTAGATTCCTCTAGGCTATGACCGTTTCTTCAGACTTTTATTATTTTTAACGATCTCACAACTTTGAAGAGTATTGGTAGGGTATTTTGTGGGATTCCTCTTTATTTGAATTTGTCTGATAGTTTCCTCATGATTACACTGGGGTTATGGGTTTTGAGGAGGAAAGCCACAGAGGTAAATATTCTATTTTTCATCACATCTCATTAAGGGTACATACTATCTGTATGATATATGACTGTTGGTGTTGACCTTGATCACGGGCTGAGACTGATTTGTCATGTTTTTTTTTCTTATAAAGGTATTCTTATTTTCCCCTTTTCATACTGCGCACTTGAGGAGGAAGTCACAATGTACACTAAACAAAAGTTTGATTTCTACATTTTCAACTCATTTTCCTTCTTTTTTTTAAAGTCTTATTTTATTGACTATGACCTCAAACAGAAGTAGTGCTAGTGAACACCTTGTGTTGTTCAAAATCTTGGGTAGAAAGCTTTATGTATTTCATGGTTAAATATCATGCTTGCTTTTTTTTCGATACACTTTATAAGATTAAGAAGCCACCTACTATTCTCAAAGTGTCAGGGAGTTTTAAATTATAAATGGATGTTCAATTGTTATCAAATTTTTGTTCTACATTTACAGGTATTCTCATATGATTTTTTTCTCTTTATTCTATACATGCGGTGAATTACATCAATTAAATTTTCAATTGTTAAAAATCATCACCTTATACATCTTAAACTTACATATGTTAAATGTCAATAATATCTCAGTAAAGCTAGGGAGAGAAAAAAGAAATGACAGTTGTGTTTACCCTTAGATGGACTCATTGCCGGAAAGAGGCACACTACGGAGCTTTCAGGAGGCTGGTGCTGTTCTGTTTCCTGATTCGAGGACTGACTGAACAGGTGGGCTCACTTTGTGAAAATGCATGGAGCAATGTGAGCTCTTTTCTGTATGTAGGTTATACTTAGATAAAAAACAAAGCTTAAAAAGTCTTTCATTCTTGACATAATCTCAACTCAGTGTGATAGATGATCTTTTTGTATATTTCTGAATTCTACTTCTTAAGAATTCAATTTGCTAATTTACTTAGGATTTCCTTAATATCTATGAGAGTAATTGGCCTAAAATTTTCATTTGCTGTTAAAATTGGAGCAGCCTTGTTAAACAAGGTGAGTAGTAGTTCCTCCTTTTTAAAGTCTCTGGATAAGTTTGTATAATGTTGTTTTATACATTTCATAAATGTTGGGAAGACCCATTACTGAAGCCATTATGTAGTCTGGAGATTTTATTGTGGGACATTTTTTTAAATTACAGATTCAATTTCTTTAATAGTTAAAAAAATATTATTTTCTACTTCTTTGTGAGTCCGTTTGGATAAGTTTTGCTCTTCTAGGGATTTGTCCATTTTATCTAAATTGTCAAATTTACAGCCAAAGATAATTTACAATATTTGCACATAGATACGTATGTATATTATACATAAGATTTGTGGTGATATCTCCCTTGTAATTTCCTATTTGGTAATATTTGGTCCATTTCTCATTTTTCTTTTAATATAGTCTTTTTTAAATAAAGCTATTTATTCATTTATTTAATTTTTGGCTGCTTTGGGTCTTCATTGCTGCATGCAGGTTTTCTCCAGTTGCTGAGAGTGGAGGCTACTCTTTGTTGCAGTGCGTGGGCCTCTAACTGTGGTGGCCTCTCTTGTTGCGGAGCATGAGCTCCAGGCATGCGGGCTTCAGTAGTTGTGGCACGCGGGCTTCAGTAGTTGTGGCTTGCAGGCTCTAGAACACAGGCTCAGTAGTTGTGGCGCACGGGCCTAGCTGCTTCGTGGCAAGTGGGATCCTCCCAGACCAGGGCTCAAACCCATGTCTCCTGCATTGGCAGGCCGATTCCCAACCACTGTGCCACCAAGGAAGCCCCATTTCTCATTTTTATCAGGTTTGAAGGAGTTTATAAATTTTTATTAGCCATGTAAATTAAGAAGTGTTTGCCTTTGTTGATTTTCTCTATTTTATATATATTTTGTATTTCAAAGATTAATGCTCTTATCTTTTTTCCTTCCTTATACATTCTTAAATTTTTAAACATAACTTCTTGAGATGAACACCATAGATTCTTGTCCTTTATTCTTTCCTAAAACATCAATTCATGGTTATAAATTCCTTCCAAATTATGTTTTTGCTACATCTCACTCATATTGATATGTAATATTTTTGTTACCATTCACTTTAAAATATTGTCTAAATTCATCTTGATTTCTTTTTCAACCCATGACATATATAGATAAATATTGATAAATTTCTAAACATCCAGGAATGTTTAGTAATTTTACATATTGATTACTACCTTAAGTCCACTCTAATCAAAGAAAGATCTGATTTTAATCCTTTGACACTATGGTGGGTTGCTTAATGCAGCATATCATCAAATTTGATGAAAATTTCATGTGTGCTTGGGCATAATATGTATTTTGCCATTGTTGCATGTAAAATTCTGCATATAAAAATTTTGTAAAAGTTTTTGATTGCATCATTCATATACTGATGTTTTATCTAATTTTCATATCAGTAAATGACAGAATTATACTAAAGTCTCCTAGTTTTGCGATTTGTTAGTTTTTCCTTTAATTCTTTCAAGTTTTGCCTTATATATTTGAAGCAATGTTTGTATTTGCATACAAATGTAGAATCATTATGTTTTCTTATTGTGTTGAATATTTTGCTGTTATAAAATATTCCCATTCATCTCCATAAAATATTTGTCTTTAAGTTTATTTTACAGTTAGCTAGTATTAATTTACATATGTCAGCTTTCTTTTAGCTATTGTTTTTATATCACAACTTTCTTTCTTCAAACAATTTATCTTTTCTTTTTATTTAATGTGTGTCTCTTGTAATCAGAATATATTTCTTATTGTTTATTTTTATTCTAGTCAGATTATCTTTACCTTCTAATTATAGTATTTAGTTCATATATATTTTATTACTGTTTTATTTGGACTTAATTCTAACTTATTATTGATTTTTCCATTTATTCCAAGTTTACTTAATTTCTCTCTCCTTGCCTTTATTAAGTTATTCAGGCATTCCCTGATCCCATTTTTATGTTCCATTCCATACTATATTCTATGTATACATTCTTTTACTATTTCTCATGAATTACCCTAGATATTACTACTGGAAACTTGGACTTATGAGGCTTTATTATAAACTATTCCTTTTACAACTCCAAAAACACTAAAAGCTTAGAACACTTTAACTCAATTTACCCTCATTCCTTAATTTTTTTTTTTGGATGCATTTTACTTAAACATAAATTTATTTGCCATTTGACTGTATTCTGTTTTTCATTACTTTGTTGATGAGGCAGCTGACATATTTACTTTTCCTTCTTTTAATATAATATGTCTTTTTGCTCTAACTATTAAGATGTTTAAAATTATTTTTATTTAAAATATTTTATTATGATATCACAATATATTATCTTCCTTATATTCATCTTGTTTTATGTTAATAGTGTTTATTGAAATTATGACTTGAATTCTTTCACTAATTTTGGAAAGTTTTCAACCAGTATGTCTTCAAACATTTATTCTACACATTCTAACTCCCAGTTCCTCTGGGACTCTACAATACATACATTGGTCGTCTGTATCAGGTCTTCCATAATGCTTATGTTTTTTTCCCTCCATTTCCCCTTTGTTTTTCTTAACATTTTCCACCTGGACTTTTCTAGTATCATTAAATTTACAAATTACTTCCTTAGCTGTTTCTCATCTGCTGTAGCACATTGACTAAAATGTATTATATTTTTTCAGATAAGACTTTTGCTTTTTAAGTTGTTATTCCAATTTTTTGATGAAATTCTCTTTCTTGGTATCTGTTATCTTAAATGTAATAATCAGTTATTTCAAAGATTATATCTAATAGCCCTAATATGTGGATCTCATGTTGTTCTGTTTCTATTTACTTTATTTTTTCCTTCCTAGGTCTGGGCCTACTTCCTTGTATACTTTGTGTATTTTTATTGAATGTCAGGCATTTTACGTAAAAATTACAGATATCCTACAGCAAAAGTGAGGGTAGATCACCTCCATCAAATCAGGAATGAAAATGGCTAGATCCTTGGTTGCAGATTCTGTAAGGTTCATTCTATTTCTGTACTATTTCCACTTTCCAGGAATCCAAGTTGAGGTTGGGCTATTCCCTGGGCCATTTATCTTTTTCCTTGGTTGGTCCTGAACTCCAATGTTAATTCTCTAGTTCTATGATGTCCACAACAGCTCAATTCAGATTTCCAACCTCTTTTTACTTGGCTCTTGTTGATTTGTGAATTTGCAATTACCTTGAAGATAAGACCTATGCAGAAAGCATAATGACATGAACTGACATCTTGTGTTGTCTGACATGATGCCCTGAGAGGGGCACAGCCCCACTTCTGGATATGAATGCCAGAAACACAAACTCTGAATCTAATCCTGAGGAAACAGCATACAAACCCAATCTGAAGCATCTTTTGCAAAAGAACTGTAAGTACTCTTCAAAAATAATAGGGCCATATATGAAAAAGAAAGGCTGCAGAACTGTCCCAGTTTAAAAGGTAATTAAAACTAAATGACAAATGAAGTTAATGCTTGATTTTTGATTAAATCCTGCACCAGGAAAACAAATCTCTAAAAGATAATAATGGCAAATTGGCAAACTTTAAATTTGGGCTACAGAGTAGATAATCTATAAACTAAGGACAACAAAAGCAACAACCAAACCCAAGTCCAGCTCAGTTTTTGCATAGAATAACTCAACTCCCAGACTAAAATCTTAGCGGAAGATGAAGAATGACCAATTACATATACTATCAGGGTGAAATTTATTATGTGTAAATTATGCCTTCATTTAAGAAAATAAAAATGAAATAAAGGCATTTTCAACAAGATACAAGCTGAAAAATTGTTCTCTCCATTAAACCTGTAATCCAAGTTAAGTTAAAAATTTTAAGATTAAAGGAATCTGATACTAGATAGAAACGTAATTCAGGAGAATGGATTAAAGAACATGAAAGAGTGTAAATATATTTTTTAACTTAAGGCCTTTTAAAAGTTATTTTATACATATATGTATATAAATATGCATGTATGTGTGTTTATGCATATGCATGTATATCTTTAAATCTCTTTAAAAATTACTGACTAAAGTCAAAATAATAATGTAGTGTGAGCTATATATCATAAATACAAGAATAAAATACTAAATGACAACGAGAACAGAGAGGAGACATTAGTAATATAAATATGTTATTGTAAAGTTCATACATTGTTCATGAAATAATGGAATGATTTTTGAAAGTAGATAAGTTAGATAAGTTAGATAGGTTAAAATTGCATATTTAGCAACCACTAAAAAATAGCAAGAACAGGCATAACTAAAATGGCAATAAAGGATAACAGATGAAGTATGAAAATATTTTTGACTAACCTGCCAAAGAAGGAGAAAGAGAGCAAACAAAAGGCAGATGGGAAAAACAAAATAAAAACAAAAATGTCAAAAGACACCATTAATGAAATAGGCAGGTAAGTGGTAGGCTCGGAGAGTATGTTTGTGACACAAAACACTGACAATAGGACTTGTATTCACAACATAGAAAAACTCCTAAAATTCAATAATAAAATGGCAAAGGACACATTAAAAGGTGGCAAAATTCTTGAGCAGTCACTTCACAAGAGCAGCTACACAGATGACCAATAAGCATGTGAACAAGTGTCTGGCATCATAAGTCATCAATGAAATGGGTCTGCACTTGGGGTTTAGGGTTAGGTTTCTGTGTTTTGCTTGCAGCTCCTTCAGTCCCTAAGCTCTTCAATAACAGAGGCTGCATCTTCTACATCTTTTAACATCAGTGACTTGCACACAGTTGGGGTGCAATAAATATTTGAAGGAATCAATCATACAAAGTCACATAAAATTAAATTAAAAAAAAAGAAAACAGAGAAAGAAGAGAAGAAACCTAGAATGAGAAAGGGCGTGCTATCTGCTGAGAAGAAGGCTCACACTTCCCCAGGACCTCTAAGGAGCCAAGAGGTTGTCAGGGAGCCTAGAACACAGCCCTCAGCTCTGTTTGGCTTCACGTTGCATATCTGTGCTCTTCTGTTTCATGAGCCACTCAGCATATTTCTTCCAATTTTAAGAAGCTTCTTGCTTTAAATTAGCCTTAAAAAGAGATTTAAATAGTTATAAGACTGTTCAAAAATTTTGCACAGACACTGAACTCTTTTGAGACCTGCAGGTTCATTTTCAGCTCTACCCCAACACTTTCTATTCTTGCTGAGAACCATAATATCAATAAATTTTGGTACCAGTTTTTTTCTTTCAGCTTTCAAAAGACAAGTCTAAAACACCCTCCTCATGAAGAGATCTGTGCCATAGTTTTCTTTTTCCCTCTTGGTAGCAATTTTATTAAATGCTCTCCATGACAATAATCCCCCAACTGAAACTCTTTCTTACACAGTTTTTACAATATTTCAGCTTAGTTTGGCTCTCTTGAAGTACCTCACTGTGTTTGCATTTTTTTACACCAAGAGACCCTGATAAGCTATTATATGAAAGTTGTAAATGACTCCAATTTAGTTTCAAAACATGAGACTTATGAGACTTATTTTGACATGAAACACTGAGGGTAATATGAAAACCTTATCTATTTAATAATTATCATATGTGAGTCAATATATACAAATTCTTTCAGAGCACTTATGAACCCTAATATAAGTGCACTAACATCTTTTTTTCTAAAATTGGATGTCTTTATTTTGCTGATTTATGATTTTCTTCCTTAAAATCTGAAACTTAAAGTCTTTTCCCTCTGCAATTTTTCCTCTTCAGATCTTCAAACAACTTATTTACTTTAAAATTTAGGCTGCTTGCTAGAAATTACTACAAAAAGAAGTAACCAATCCTTTGTCTTAGTAAGCATAGGTGAAATAAAAGAGTCTTATTATCTAATGCTAAATATTAACTGACATTTTGTTTTCTGTACTGATTGGAGACTGAAATAGAACAAATAAGTATTATATGGTTAAATTATGGTGATACTGACCAGGGTTCTTGGCCTTCCATAATCAATAGAAATTGATGAGAGGCCAGACAAGAAATTCAGGCAAGGCTTTGTTGGGGCTCCTTTGCCTGCAGAAGGGAGTGAAAACAACAGATTCCCTTGGTCACTCCCCTAGGAGGGGTGAGCTTGTTCTTTTTATGGGTTGAAGGTAGGGATGGGTCCAGGAGTGGGGTCAGAGAGGTGGCTTAGGTGTTTTGCCCACCCCTTTGGTGGTGTTGAGTGCAGGGAGCATGCGCAGTACCCTGCTTTTACTCCAGAAAACCTGTTTTTCTCCTGGCACTTCAGAATATGAAGAGATATACTGTTCTTGGATTGGAAGAATCAACATTGTGAAAATGTCTATACTACCAAAAGCAATCTACAGATTCAATGCAATCCCTATCAAGCTACCAATGTTTTCACAGAACTACAACAAAAATGTGCACAATTTGTATGGAAACACAAAAGACTCTGAATAGCCAAAACAATCTTGAGAAAGAAAAATGCAGCTGGAGGAATCAGGCTCTCAAACTTCAGACTATACTACAAAGCTACAGTAATCAAGACAGTATGGTACTGGCACAAAAACAGAAATATAGATCAATGGAACAGTATAGACAGCCCAGAGATAAACCCACGCACTTATGGTCACCTTATCTTTGGTAAAGGAGGCAAGATTTTACAATGGGGAAAAGACAGCCTCTTCAATAAGTGGTGTTGGGAAAACTGGACAGCTACATGTAAAAGAATAAAATTAGAACACTTCCTAACACCATACACAAAAATAAACTCAAAATGGATTAAAGACTTAAATGTAAAACCAGGCACTATAAAACTCTTAGAGGAAAACTTAGGCAGAACACTCTACGACATAAATCACAGCAAGATCCTTTTTGACCCACCTTCTCGAGAAATGGAAATAAAAACAAAAATAAACAAATGGGACCTAATGAAACTTAAACGCTTTTGCACCGCAAAGGAAACTATCAAAAAGACAGCCCTCAGAATGGGAGACAATATTTACAAATGAAGCAACTAACAAACGATTATACAAGCAGCTCATGCATCTCAATATCAAAAAAACAAACAGCCCAATCCAAAAATGGGCAGATGACCTAAATAGACACTTCTTCAAAGAATATATACAGTTTGCCAACAAACACATGAAAAGATGCTCAACATCACTAATTATTAGAGAAATGCAGATCAAAACTACAATGAGGTATCATCTCACACCAGTCAGAATGGGCATCATCAAAAAAATCTACAAACAATAAATGCTGGAGAGGGTGTGGAGAAAAGGGAACACTCTTGCACTGTTGGTGGGAATGTAAATTGATACAGCCACTACGGAGAACAGTATGGAGGTTCCTTAAAAAACTAAAAACAGAACTACCATATGACCCAGCATCCCACTACTGGGCATATACCCTGAGAAAACCATAATTCAAAAAGAGTCATGTTCCCCAATGTTCACTGCAGCACTATTTACAATAACCAGGACATGGAAGCAACCTAAGTGTCCATTGACAGATGTATGGATAAAGAAGCTGTGGTACATATATACAATGGAATATTACTTAGCCATAAAAATAAACGAAATTGAGTTATTTGTAGTGAGGTGGATGGACCTAGAGTCTGTCCTACAGAGTGAAGTAAGTCAGAAAGAGAAAAACAAATACCGTATGCTAACACATATATATGGAATCTAAAAAAAAAAAAAAGTGCTGATGAACCTAGGGGCAGGACAGGAATAAAGATGCAGACTTAGAGAATGGACTTGAGGACACAGGGAGGGGGAAGGGTAAGCTGGGACGAAGTGAGAGAGTAGCATTGACATATACACCTTACCAAATGTAAACTAGGTAGCTAGTAGGAAGCAGCTGCACAGCACAGGGAGATCAGCTCGCTGCTTCGTGACCACCTAGACGGGTGGGATAAGGAGTGTGGGAGGGAGGTGCGAGAGGGAAGGGATATGGGGATATATGTATGCATATAGCTGATTCACTTTGTTATACAGCAGAAACTAACACAACACTGTAAAGCAATTATACTCCAATAAAGATGTTAAAAAAAAAAAAGGCAGTTGTGGGTTTTTTGGTCTGTTTGTATCTTTTGTCCAAAATTTGCCTCCACTGCACATTCACACAGTTGTTTTTAATCCCATATAGTTTCTTTGTATTTTGTTGCTCAGGGAGACTTTGTCCAGGTGCAAGCATTGCAACAAAGGGTTCCAGTTCCCAGCCTGTCTCAATGATATTTTATTCTTCCTTGTTCCAAGAATAGATTTTAAAAATCATGCTTATGTTATAGATTAAAAAGTGAGATAGTGGGAAAATTGTTTTTCAGGAAACTTTGTAAAAAAGATAGCTTAACCTCAAAAACTATTTTTTTACCTCATTTCGGAAGAAGAGTAGAGAACATCAAATATTTCTCCAACTTATGCTGAATGCAAAGTTGAAATCATTATGATATTTTAATAAAATATTCTGTAGCTTTCAAGTAGCAAGAGCTCTTTTCTGACCTCAGGATTTTTACATTTTTCCCATTATGTAGATTGACTGTTTCGATAGACCAAGGTGACTGATGGCTGAGTCTCACAAGGTGGGGACAAACTTGATTGTCTATAAATTGGGAGAGAAATGAATACTCAGAGCAATTGTCAGTTATGTTTTTGGCATCACATTAGTTCCAAATCCAATAAAGCTTTGAAACCTCTAATAATTTTCAAATGGTCTTTGAATGACAATTTTAACAAAATTGGAGTGGTAGAAAGACAAAAATGAAAGTGATAGGAAAATTAAAAGGAGTCTTGCATATTATTTCTGATCCATATCATTTATATTGTCTCAGTCTATGCTAGAATGTAATGAAATATTTGCCATGCACAGAAAGGGTTTTCCTGCAAATCTATTGGAGAGGTTTTCTATGATGTCTCCTGTGAAAGACTTAAATTTAGCACAACAAATATGAATAATAGTTTCTGAAACATACTTATGCATGTATATATACTCATAAATTTTTAAATATTCATAAAATTGATGAAAGTATAGATTACTTCATTTTGTAAAAAAGTAAACTTTTAGTTAATAAGTAGGTTCAAAAATTACAAAATTATACATAAGAGATGACAAGAAAAGTTGCTCTTTATAACCTAGGTTCTCTCCTTTCAGGAATAAGCACTTGGGTAGTAACTAAAATGTGACAACAAAGTTATATCAGTTTTGGAGGTTCTTTCGAACTCTCCTTGGTTTCTTTTGTGTTCAGTAAGCAACGTTCAGTTTATAATTTGTCTTCAAACATAAATTGGCCAACAAGGAAAGAAGTTTTTATCACTAAACATAAAAGATATAGCTCACTTGGTAACTATAATTATCATTATAAATTAGTTCACTTGCATCTTCATTTATACAGTAGCCTCTGGTGTGTTTGGAAGCCATGGAAGTGTGTTGCTTGAGCATGATGACACAGCCGAGTTTCTAGACATGAAAAATGATGATCACATCTTGGATTGTTGTGATTCCAACCAGGTACTACAGCTCTCTAAGGTTCTGCTAAACAAACATTTGGCATTCCTTGATTTTATCAAGATATTATTGTTGCAAAGTTCTTGTTCCAAATTTTACTTTGAAAATCTGTCTATAATTGAGATAACTCTATCCTCTTAAATATGCCTTTCAAAAATATTTCCTCCATATTCTCACATAAATTATCAAAAGACATTTTAAAAAATTACTCAGTGTGTGTATGTGTGTGTGTGTGTGTGTGTGTGAGAGAGAGAGAGAGAGAGAGAGAGAGAGAGAGAGAGAGAATATGATCTGAAAAACTCTGAATGTCTACACCTTCCAATTGTCAGACGTTCCCACCACCAGAATATCACATAGAACAGATGATAAAAAACAAGATATACTGCCTCAAAAAGACTCCTGATGAAATGAATAATGCTATGGTCTGAATACTTGTGTCCCCCACAAATTCTTATGTTGAAATCCTAACCCCCAAAGATGATGGCATTAGTAGGTGGGGGCCTTTGGGAGGTGCTTACGTCATGAAAACGGAGTCCTGATGAATGGGATTAGTGCTTTAATAAAAGAGGCTCCAGAGAGCTCCTTCCCCTCTTCCTTCCTGAGAAGGCACCAGCTGTGAACCAGGAAGAGGGCTCTCACCTGAACATAACCATGTTGTCACCTTGACCTTGGCTCTCAATCTCCAGAACTGTGAGAAATAAATTTCTGTTGTTTATAAGCTACCCACTCTGTGGTATTCTGATATAGCACCCCGAATGGGCTAAGGCAAACAAATAAAATAATTCCTCCCCACTAACACATGGGCAGAGATTAAGTGAGCCATCAAAGAGATAGCATTAGGACAGAGGACAGAAGAAAGTAGAACAAAATGATTAAGACTGTAGGCTTTACACTCAGATTGTCTGGCTTGAATCCCAGCTCCCACCTTGGAACATTTACCAAAGTTCTTTTTGCCACAGTTTCTCATCTCTGTAAGGGAGGTAGCAGTAATGCTTTCTGGGTGTTGTGAATATTAAATGAGTTTATGTAATGAATGCACCTGACCTGTAGTGAGCATTTTTAGCAATGTTAGCTTTTATTATGACAGTGGCACGTTCTAGGAGTTTGCAATTCTAAAACGCACCAGGTTACCTATGGCAGATTTGGGGTATTATGACAGCTGTTACTTTCCTGGAATAATTTGGAACAACAACAACAACAAAAAAAACGCTGATAGTTAACACTAATAGTGTAGAGAGCAAAGGCAAATGTTTCTCTCTCAAGATCTCTTAGGACAACATACAAATCTACATATAATTGCTTATATGATCAGCAGATATTTAATGAGAGGCTCCACGACCCTACCAAACTATCACGTGTGGCTATCACCAGTGAAAGAGACTATACTTACCTAACTACAGAAATGTCTCCATATGTACATACTAGAGCATATATTAACTTATATGCGCACATTTTTGTGAGCTTGTCAATAAAATAAAACATTGGTATTTTAAGGTCTTTTCTTAGGCATAGAAATGTTTTCACGGCAGATATTATAATGTTTCTTTGATATCTGTGACATTTTGTTGTAGATTACAAGATTCTTCCAGTACATAGAACAGGAGATGTATTAATGCAGTCCAATTTCTTTCCACAAACCATCTATCATCCAAAGTAAAATAAATGGCTTTCAATAAGAGATGTAATCATAAGCTAAAGAGAAATGGAAGATTTAAAGCAAGATTTACAGAAAAGAAATGAAGCCGTAGCAGGAGTGGAGAATGGGATGTACAGAAGGGCATCCTGCCTGATTTTCCCACCCTCGGTTTTTCCCTACAAAAACCTAGTGACCAAGGGATTGAATGGTATTAGTACTCACTGTCTTCAGCTGGTTAAAGCCAAATCGTTATCACATTAACCCCATCCTCTAATTAATGGTTCCCTATGTTGGTCAAAGGGTAGCATTTTCACACACCACTTGACCACATCACTAAAATCCTTCTAAGTGAAAGAAGGAAAGATCCACTTATAGATCATGAGACGAAATAGAGATGGGAGATCCCAAGATTCCCCAAACATTCTAGAATCACCCACATAAAAAGACAAATGCATGCCTACCCAAGCACTTCTACCTCAGAACGCGCTGCTCCCTCTGCCCTTGGAAGAGCCATGGGAACTTCAGGGGTTTATAGTTTCTTTGAATATTCTCATTTATTTCTCTGAGGATTTTCTAGGTTGGGGTCAAAAAAAACAAACAAAAAACGGAACTCAAAGGTCCTTATAAATAATCCAGAAGTGCTAATTATCATGTCTCTGTAGCTTCACTCATACAGTTTAATACTGTTCATTTTAATTAGAATTTTTCTGAATAAACATTTAAATGTTACACTTACAGTTCAGTGCTGGAGTCCCAGTTTGTATCATTCCTAACACCTTGTTTTCCCAGCAGGGTATCATTAGACCAATGCTTCATGTACCTGGGAAGAAGAAAATAATTCCACTAAAGGATTTACTCCCCCAATTATTCCACTCGCTGATACCCAGTCACGTCCAGTCCTCAAGCAATGGATTGTGAACTATTTGTTACTTGGTTCCAAAAAGCTTTCCTTTGCCAAACTATAAATACTCCTCTTACTCAAATTTTTCATATTTTCTTTCTAAAACAACCTTTGGAATCTGGAACTTTTATTAAATTATTTTACAAATTTTGAAACACTGTTGCTAAAAGTACAACCCATAACAGAAGGTGAAAGGCCGCTTAAAGTCTCTACTGTACCAATTAAGTTACTGAATGCAGGAGAAACATCCCCTTTACAAAACATGATTAAAATCTGATATAATTACTTTTCCATAAAGATGCATGAATTTTAACAAGCTTTAACAGTTTCACCTTGAGTCTTTTTTTAAAAACCGTATAATGTTTCATTTCTTCTATCTTTTTTTCAGCTAGTCTATTGGTATTGAACCAAGTGTATGTGGTTTTCAAGAACTATGACTGAATTGACAAGGAGAACTACTAGGTTAAACTGGTGACATGAGCTGTTTTAAGAGAAATTCATATTGTACAAAATAATTTTTTTTTTGCGGTACGCGGGCCTCTCACTGTTGTGGCCTCTCCTGTTGCGGAGCACAGACTCCGGACACGCAGGCTCAGTGGCCATGGCTCACGGGCCCAGCCGCTCCGCGGCATGTGGGATCTTCCCGGACCGGGGCACGAACCCGTGTCCCCTGCATCGGCAGGCGGACTCTCAACCACTGCACCACCAGGGAAGCCCCAAAATAATTTTTATTTGAAAAATTAGCTTAATTTCTGAATGGAGAGTAATGATTGCAACCAGAATGTGCTATTTAATAGTAAAAAAAAAAAAAGTCAATACATTACTGTGTATTAGAATACATGTTACATTGTATCTTTTATCTCACATTTTTGCATTTCAAATCCCTAAACTTAGATAACACAGGGAAACTGACATTCAAAGCAATCTTTACGAATAGTTTTTCTGTTTCATAGCTTTAAGATAAGAGCTTCCACCTGCTGCAGAAAAAAAAAGTGTCAACAGAATCCACGTAATCAGTTTTTGTCAGTTATTAAAAGAGAAAAAATCCACAAATTTATGATTCTGTTATCTCTTCCGTTTTCTGTTTGCAGCTTATACAATTTTCATGCTTTCCAATTATAACAATAGTGTAACATTTTAAATACTTTTTTGGCACATCACTGAGGAGCATTAGGGATATTTGCATTTTTTCTGTTCTTTAGCAACTCATTGATGATTTTCATCATCCCCCATTGCCCCAAAGGAAATGTAGCCTTGCCTTTGCCTATAGAGCTATTTATCATCTCTAGAAATTTAAGTCACCTGGCTCTAAATGATTTACTCAGTAGCCCTGAATAATTCTCTACTTGGTTCTTTTCCCCCCAAGCAAAGATACTGCTGCATTCAGACAAGAAAGATCTGTTTAAGAAAACCCAAAGATGGGGCTTACCTGGTGGCGCAGTGTTTAAGAATCCACCTGCCAATGCAGGGGGCACGGGTTCGAGCCCTGGTCCGGGAAGATCCCTCATGCCATGGAGCAACTAAGCCCGAGCGCCACAATTACTGAGCCCTCTAGAGCCCAAGAGCCACAACTACTGAGCCCATGTGCCACAACTACTGGAGCCCGCGGACCTAGAGCCCGTGCTCCGCAACAAGAGAAGACACTGCAGTGAGAAGCCCACGCACCGCAACATGCGCGCACGAGTCTGCAACTAGAGAAAGCCCATGTGCAGCAACGAAGACCCAACGCAGCCAAAAATAAAATAAATTTATAAAAATATATATGTATATTAAAAAAAAGAAAAAAATCCTAAGACATTTACACAATTGAAATAAAATCCCTCTTCTCTAGGTGACCTTAAAGACAAAATAGTGGTGTGATATGGGAGAAAAGGCTGAGGCTTTTTCTGTCCATTTTTCTACAAAGTATAATAAAATAATGTGTAATAAACTCATTTTTATCACTATAAATGCAAGGATTTAACATTCTTGCACATGTATAATTATGTATATATAATTACATCCTTCCAGTATAATCATATAATAATTTTGTTACATTAATAATCAGTGTTCATATTATGACTTTAAATCGTACTTACCACTGAACAAGGTAGTATATTAAAACTATATAGTAATTTCTTCTATAACTTTCTGCTTTCACTGGAGTTAATAACTGCCTTACTTACTTGCTTTGTTTTCTCTTAGTTTAACTCCAAAATATCCAATAGGACTTCTTCTTAACTTGGAAGATAATTATTAATCAGTATCTTTTAAATTTTTTAATTGGACCCTAGATTTGCGTTCTCTAGACTTGCTGTACTTACTCTCTAAAACTTTCTGCTATCATTACCCTGGAATTTTCTTCTTCTTTTACTTATATTGAATCATCTATTGCCTGGGTTCCATTTTTTTCTGTTTTGGAATTACAATACATAACCAGTGAGTTCCTAAGAATGGGAACACGGGATGGGGGAGGGGGGGAAAGTTTTGAGAACTTGCATGCCTGAAAATATATTTCCTTTACCCCCCAAATTGATTGTAAGTTTGGGTAAAGAATTCAAGGTTAGAAATCATTTTCTATCAGAACATTGAGGGCAATGTGCCACTGTCTTCCAACTTCAGATGTTACAGTTAGAAATACAGTGCCTTTCTTAATATCAGTTATTGGTATGTGAGTAATTTTTTTCTCTCTGAAAAATTTTAAGATGGCAGGTTTTTTATTTTGTCTTTCAATATTTTACATATGTTCCTCTGCTATCTTCATGCTTTCATTTCTTTTGAAGATAAATCTACTGACATCCACATATTAGTTCCTTTGTATATAGTATGTCTTTTTACTCTGGCTATTTAAAATTTTTTATCTGTATCACTAGTTTTGAGAAATTTGATAATGATATACCTTGGTCTAATTGGTTTTTTGTTTTGTTTACGTTAAAAAAATAACATTGAGCGCTTAGGATTTTTTGAGATTTGTGAATCTTGGGATTTTTAGTTTTCACCAAACTTAGAAAATTTTCAGCCATTATTTCAAACATTTTCTGTTCCACCTACTCCTTTCAGGAATTCCAATTACATGTATATTAGGCCACTTAACACTGTCCCACATCTCACTGATGCTCTGTTCATTTTTTTAAAAAAATTTCTCTTTTCTCTCTGTGCTTCATTTTGGATAGTTTCTTTTGCTGTATTTTTAAGTTCACTGATCTTCTGCAATGTGTAATCTGCTATTAATTTCACTGAGTACGTTTTTCATCTCAGTTATTATAGTTTTAATTTTTAAGTTTGATCTGGGGCTTTTTATACCTCTCCTGTCTCTACTTAACTTTTTGAACATGTGGAATACAGTTATTAATGACTGTTTTAATGTCCTTCTCTGCTAATTCTAACATCCAAGTCCATTCTGGGTCAGTTTTCGTTAACTTTTCTCCACACTATGGGTCTTTTTTTCCTACTTCTTTTCATGCCTGTTGTTTTTTTATTGGCTGCCTCACAGTGTGAATTTTACCATTTTGGATGGTAGATATGTTTGTATTACTGTAAACATTCTTAGTCTTTGTTCTGATATATGTTTTAGTTACTTAGAAACGATTTCCTTTCAGTTCTTGTTTTTAAGGTTTGCTAAGAGACTGAAGCAAGGCTTAATCTAGGGCTAACTCCTCCTCACGAGGGCAAGACCCTTCTGTGTACTTAGTTCACCACAGATCTTGAAGTTTTCCCATCTAATTGGTGGAAACTAGCACTATTCCCAGACCTGTGTGAGCATGGGGCTCTATTACATCTCATTCTTTCCAATGATCCTTTCTCTGGCTCCAGGTAACTTCCTTTCACATATGCATTCATTAGTACATAGCTGAACACTTGAGGAGACCCTCTGTAGATCTCCAGCGTTCTCTCTTTGAGCTTCCCTTTTCTCTTCAGCACTCTGCCCTTGAACTCCATCTGGATTGTTCTCTCCAGACACTCATTTCCTTTATTCCAGGACAGAGGGTCTACTGGGCTCTACCTGAGTGTCTCTTCCCTATGTCATGGCCTGGAAACTCTCTCAAAGCAACATCTGGGCTTAATATAGGGCTCACTTTATTTGTTTCTCAATTTTGGGATCACTGTCCTTTGTTGTCTGATGTCTAATATCTTGTCATCCATTGTTTCATATATTTTATTCAGTATTTTGGTTGTTTCAAGCTATACCTTGTTATTCTATCTTGAACAGAAACAGAAGGAGAGTAAAGCTATACCTTGTTATTCTATCTTGAACAGAAACAGAAGTCCCATCTATCAGTGCTCATATTTTTAATTTCAGAGCATTTATTTAATCATTTCACACACCTTTCTATCCCTCCTTTGTTTATAGAATCAATGTCTTGTCTTATCTCTCTGAAGATTAGTTTGATTCTGTTTCTGTCTTGTTTTTGCAAGTAACCTTTGGACATTTCTGTGAAATGTGTACTGTGTGACACATCTGGGCCAAGGCAGTAAAGAGATTCTGAGTGATTCTCTAGCCTCATTCTCCTTATGCTTAGGAGACCAGCAATGCTCCAGATGGTCCAGTATCCCTCAGACTGGATCTCTGAATGACCATATGGAACAAAGCCCTCCTGGATACATACAATGGACTTTGCATGAGTAAGGAATACATGTTTATAAGTCTTGAGAGTTGGAGGTTGTTTTATATGTAGCTGAAGTCTAATGTATCTTGACTAATACCTTGACTCCCAAAGAAAAGGTTGAGTGCCCATAGCATCTTTGTTTCCCTAACTTTTTGCTTGCCATTCTATATTGCAATGTGCTCTCTCCACTAAAGGCTCTTTGACGGCAGAGGTAATGCCATGTATCCACAGTTGCTCAGAAAATATTGGCTGAAAAGATGAATGGCAGGGTTTAAATCTTTTAGTATAACATATTGAGTGTAATTTATGCTTATGATTATAATAACCATATAGATTGAGACAATGTAGACACATTAGCAGTAAAAATGGAATATAATTATATTCATATATAATATTTGGGGAAAATGCCAGCTTTTCTTTTCTTTGGCTTTTTCTAACTCATTTATGTAGGAACGATTTATTGCACACCTATTAATCATATGCTGTGCTTCTTTCTAGGATATGACCCAAAGAATAGGAGAGAGTATTTGAATTGACTTCTAGGACTTACAACCTTATCTGTGATTTCAGAAAAAAATGGCATAATAAGCTGTCCTTATTTTTAAAAAATGTATGGCCATATCAATTCAAAGCTTGCTGGAATGATTTTAAATACTACTTTCTCTACTGGAAAGATTACGTCCAAATACTAACGCATTTGTCCATGAGCCAATTGTGTAGCAACACTAAAAATTATATAGCTCTAAATATGTTGCCTCCAAAAGTGTATGTGGCAGAGTTCTTCCTTTACTTCCTTCCACTTCTCTCTTTTCTCTTCCATGGAAGTTAACTTTTACGCCAATAAAATACCCATTTATTTCCCAACATTTACTGTCTGGTGAAAAATATGGACAATCATATTCTGGTTCAGTTGTTTTCTTGTTTTATGTATAGAATTTTAGCTCCTCGAGGACAAGGCAAAGACCACATCATATCGTTTGTTGTGATTAATTTGGCAAGCATATCTCCTAAACGTAGTGTAAGTGTTAACATGTAGCTGTACATATCGATAATTTACATGGAGTTCTCTTAAATATATGAACTCAGAAAAATCTTGATTAAACTAATCTAGATCAGAATTTTTTGTATTCATCTCATACAATCAATATTTTTAAGCATTTACTATGTGCAAATCACTTTTCTAACTGCAGGGGACATAAAAAGGGAAAAATCAAGGTAAACTCTCCTCTCCTGTAGAGCTTACAATTCTAAAATATGAAGATCAGACTGGGTCAAGTGCTATGAGCAAAAATAAATCTTGAAAGGAACAAGAGCATGCCAGAGGATAACAATGATATTGTTTTTCATAATTTCGTACTCTAAGGTATTGCAATATGAATGACTCTGTAAAATGTTGAACATTTTTCCATCATAAAGGGTTGCAGTTTAATTTCTTACCACTACTTACCTGACTTCTCTTTTGATCTCCATTCTTAAAATCAAGGTGAATAATAGGTGACCCTTACCTACTCCTGGGTGGATGCTGTGAAATATATACTCTAATGTGTTTATAATGCACCAGCTTGAAAAATTATATCTCTATATCTCTCTATATTTATTGTATGGATTGAGTATTTAAAATCTAAATAATTAAAATAATTAAAGCAACATCAAATGAGTTAGTTTTAAACCTAGAAACAGAATTTGTATCTTTTAATTTTAGTAAGTGTACCAAGCAGAACTTGCTCATAACTGAGAAGGTGTTTTCTGAGTGCTATACATGTTATTTAATATTATAAAGTAAATGCTTTTCAAGTTATATAAGTTTCTACAGAATCTGCTTTTCATTTAACTTGACTTCAAGTGATCAAAATCTGGAAGAATAAATTCAGAGATATTTCCTTTCAATTATTATATTTCTGCATGATTTGGTAACATGTATTTTTGGAACACAAGGTTTAACCTCAGGAAATCTGGTGTTTTCAACCTGCTGACTTCTTGACTGATCTTACCCAAGTCATGTAACCACCTGCTTGAGTTTCCTCATCTGAAAAATAGAGATAAGAATAGTTTTTTGCTGTTACTGTTATAATTGCAATGCGAATAGCTCTAAAGCTCTGGTATACAGAAGAGTCATGCCATAGCAAGACAGTATGGCAAAACACTGTAACTTGAACCTGATCCTGCACATGGGGTACTCACCCTCTATTGCCAAAGTAATTTATCCCACAAGTCACAACTATTAGTTAAAGTTTGACTGCTTCAAAGGTCAAAATCAAGTGATCTATTATGTTTGGCTGGGATCCCACTGTCATACATTCTCTGAAATTTTAAAGTCAGAGATAAAAGAAGTAGACAGAAGAGAGGATAGATACACTATTAGTGAAAAAAAGTTGTCTGTCGACCCCTGACCCTTCTATGTTCCATCTCCATTCTGCATCCAGCATCTATGTCAGACTCCATACTCAAATGGGTAATTAACTTTGAGAGCAACGAATATGTGTCCATTTATTTGTTCGGCAATGTATGTGGTTGAAGTACATGGTCTCTTTACTTAAGGAGCTTAGAGTCAAGTGGGGGGAGAAATAGTAACATGGGAAACAACAACAAATTACTCGGAAATAATCACTAAGACTCTCTGATACAGATGATCATTGGTGTAGGAGTTATCAGGTATATCTTGTTATTAGGTATATTAGGACAAATTTTATTTCTAACTATATCATTCAGTCCTTTTGAGTTAATACTACTTATATTGTCCTTCTGTACGTTTAATCTCTTCTCCATTGCTGCCTCTTCTATAGACCTGAGACCTTCTCAACTTCCCAATTTTACATTAAATAAAAATAATTTAAAAATATACATTTAATACCGTCACTTCTGCTTCTTTTCATAAGTTTCTAAAACCATGATTCTAGACTCTGTCAGACTTACCACCTTCTTTTTATTACAGATATTTTTAACACCCAAATTTCTATCCTAAAGTGAAATGCATAGATAATAACCTACCTACTGTACATATTTTAAAATAGCAGTACAGGCAAGGTTCATATCAAGATGGCAGAACACGCTGATCCTGAGTTCAACTCACCTCATGGACATACACAGCAAAACTTTTTATGTGTAGAACAACTGTCTCTGAGAACAACCTAAATACCAGCAGAACACATTTTCTACAATTAAGGAATAACAGGTGCAGCTCTGCACACAGCAAGAGTTTGCGGTCACCATGGCAATGCAGCAGCTGACGGAGGTGGACTGTGGGGTTGCCAACCTGCTCCTGAAGCTGGCCGGGCACTTCACCTTTGAAAACAAAAAAGGAAATAATAATAAAAGAAAGAAAAGTTCACACTGAGATGGGTAGGAGAGGTAAAAATGCAGTGTAGGGCTTCCCTGGTGGCACAGTGGTTGACAGTCCGCCTGCCGATGCAGGGGACACGGGTTCGTGCCCCGGTCCGGGAAGATCCCACATGCCGCGGAGCGGCTGGGCCCGTGAGCCATGGCCGCTGAGCCTGTGCGTCCGGAGCCTGTGCTCCACAACGGGAGAGGCCGCAGCGGTGAGAGGCCCGCGTACCGCAACAAAAAAAAAAAAAAAAAAAAATGCAGTGTAGTCAGAAACCACACCCCCCATGTGGTGACCCACAAGCAGGAAGAATATTACAAGCATAAATGTTCCCACACAGGAGTAAGTGGTCCAAACCCCACAAAAGGCTCCCTAACCCAGGTGACCTGCACCAGGAAGACAAACCACCAAAACATCTAGCTTTGAAAACCAGCGGGGCTTACATGGGGAGAGGTGAGAGAGATGTCAGAAATAGATTCTCTGCTCTTTATCTTTTTTTAGAGATTTAATTTTATTTATTTTTGGCTGCATTGGGTCTTCGTTGGTGCACACGGGCTTTCTCTAGTTACGTCGAGTGGGGGCTTCTTTTGTTGCAGAGCATGGGCTCCAGGCATGCGGGCTCAGTAGTTGTGGTGTGTGGACTCAGCAGTTGTGGCACACGGGCCTAGTTGCTCTGCAGCAGGTGGGATCTTCCTGGACCAGGGATTGAACCCTTGTCCCCTGCATTGACAGGCGAACTCTTATCCACTGTACCACCAGGGAAGTCCAGATTCTCTGCTCTTGAAGAGCTCATGCACAGACTCACTCACTCTAAGTCCTAGTGGAGAGGAAATAGCTTGAAAAGTATCCGGGAAATATGAGAAGGAGATTCATTGAATAATATTGGTACAGGTGCCAGAGGGGTAGAAATCAGGTGGAAATTTATCTAGGAAAAAACTGATAGGCACCATTTTTTAAAACCCTCTTATCAGCCAGCTGGTCTGACACTGGGAGACACCATTTTTGTCACTCTCAGTCAACTTAGCTATCACCGTGCACCCTGCCCTGGCTGCTCACGCCTGCCTCACTGGGCCGGTGGACTTGGCTGGCACCAGTTTCCCTCAAGAGTGGCTCCCCCTTCATAGGGCCAGCCTCACACACCAGTATACCTGCACGAGTCATGGCCATGCCTCACAACCAGTCTCACCAGGTGCCAGCCCCACATGTCAGCATGCCCACAGCAGTCTTGGCTGGACCTCTCAGCCAGCCAGGTCAGAGGCTAGCCCCACCTACCAGCAGTCACAGCCGAGCCTCTCAGACAGTTGGGCCAAGGACCAAGCCTGCCCACCGGGGCCTCTGTAACAGTCTCTGCTGAGCTATGCAACCAGCTAGGCTGAGGGCCAGCCCCACCCATTAGCACACCCACAGTAATTGCTTCCCAACAACAGGGTGCACACAACCTACACAGGAGATACTCCTGAAACACCTGATTCTGATGGCCAGGAGGGATTTTTCCACTGACCCCACAGGACACTTCTACATATGGTCACTTTTTCAAGATGGGAAGATGTAGGTGACATACCTAATACAAACAGAGAGTTAGGCTAAACGAGGAGACAAAGGAATACCTTCCAAATGAAAGGACAAGACGAAACCCAGAAAAAAAGCTAAATGAAATGGAGATAAGTAATTTACCAGATAAAGAGTTCAAAGTAATGGTCATAAAGATGCTCACTGAATTGGAAGAGGAATGGATGAACTCAGTGAGAACTTCAACAAAGAGATAGAAAATCTAAAGAAGAATCAATCAGAGCTGAAGAATATAATAAATGAAGTGCAATATACACTGGAGAATGGAATATTACTCAGACGTAAAAAGGAATAAAATCTTGTCATTTGCAACAAAATGGATAGACCTAGAGGGTATTATGCTAAATGAAATATGTCAGACAGAGAAAGACAAATACTGTATGTTTTCACTTATGTGTGCAATCTAGAAAACAAATAAAAAAAACAAAACAGAAACAGACTCACAGATACAGAGAAAAAACTGGTGGTTATCAGAGGGGAGAGCAGTAAAATAGGTGAAGGTTATTAAGAAGTATAAACATTCAGTTATAAAATAAATAAGTCACAGGGATGTAATGTACAACATAGGGAATATAGTCAGTAATATTGGGATAACTTGGTATGGTGACAGATGGTTACTAGATTTGTAGTGGTGATCAATGTAAAATGTATATAAATGTCAAATCATTGTGTTGTACACCTGAGACTAATATAGTATTGTATGTCAACTATTGTACAATAAAATAATACAAAGAAAAAAATGCATAAATAAAAAGTAGTACAAAATTCTAAATATAAAGGAAAGATGAAAAATACCTTATAATAATATACATTTTAGTTTAAAATGTTTGTACATAAATATTTTTAGTTTAAAATGTTTGTACATAGAGATATAATGAAATAACAAGATACTTGCACTAGAATGTAGAATATTTCTTAATCCAACAACTAGAAATTTGATAAAAATGTGTTGTACTGGAATCTCAAACATTACATTGCTAATTGTGTTCAGATTTTCTTAAATAGTGAACAACTCTTGGCAAAGTAAAATCATCTGTTGATTTACATGATGATTGCTTTTCTGGAAAGTACATTGTGTAATAAAACTACACAAGAATGTTTGTCAAGTTAAATGGTATGGGGTTTTAGGTGAAAAAACTCAACTTTTTTTTTTTTGCTATAAAAATATCTCACGGACTTTTCAAAAGCTGCTCAAAATGTAGAAAAAAATTTGTTATGTCGTACTTTCCTGTGAATTGCCAAAAGTCTAGCTTCCCTGACTCACCTCAAGTTAATATCAGAAGTACCTTCCAATATATGTGAAACTACTCATGTATCTGAATTGCTACAAAAAAGCAGTAATGTCCCACCGAGAACACATCGTATAAAAGGCGTATTTTACACTATGGATTCATGTTTCCTCTTTAAATTTATTTCTAAGCACAATGAATCTGGGTCTAGCCTTCACCATTTCTAGGTAATATTCTATTGTATAATATACCACATTTGTTTAACCATTCATTGTCCCTTTGTTGGACATTTGCGTTGCTTTCAAATGCTATTAAAATACTAGTACAAGTCTTTTTATGGGCATATGTTTTTACTCATCTCAGGAATTTCAGGATTGAAATGAGTGTAATTGTTGTGTTATAGAGGAGGTGAATGTTTAACTTTGATACAAATTGCCAAATGTTTCCCAAAGTGATTCTACCATTTTACACTCCCATCAGCAAATTATGAGATGTGCTTCACATACCCACCATTGTCTAGAGTTTTCCATCGTTTTACTTTTAGACTTTCTAATAAGTGTGTTTTATCTAATTGGAGTTTTTTGTGTGTTTTTTTGCGGAACGCGGGCCTCTCACTGTTGTGGCCTCTCCCGTTGCGGAGCACAGGCTCCAGACGTGCAGGCTCAGCAGCCATGGCTCATGGGCCCAGCCGCTCTGCAGCATGTGGGATCTTCCTGTACCGGGGCACGAACCCGTGTCCCCTGCATCGGCAGGCGGACTCTCAACAACTGCGCCACCAGGGAAGCCCTAATTGTAGTTTTAATTTGCATTTCTCTGATGACTCATGACTTAAAGAATGTTTTGATGTATTTAATTGGTCACTTTTATGTCTTCCTATGTAAAATGTCTCTTCAAGTCTTTGCCCATTTTTAATTAGATTTTTGTCTTATTCTTCTTGAATTCTAAGGAGTCTTTATATATCTTGAAAACAATTCTGAAAGATACTTTTATGGCAAATATTTTCTCCCCATCTGTGGTTTGCCTTTTTAATTTTCTTAATATTATATTTTCCAATACTTAACTTTTTTACTTTGAAGAAATCCAGTTTTACTAATTTTATGAAAAAAAGAGAGCCCTTTCTTTATTTCCTATTTAAGGAATCTCTACCAATCCAAAGGTCTTGAAAGCATTCTGTGTTTTCTTCTAAAACCATGTTATTTTAGTTTTTACTATGATTTAATGTTTGTGTATGTTGTGAAATGAGGATCGAGATTTAATTGTTTCTTATTGTTTTTTGTTGGTTTTTTTTACTTTACGTATTTATTTATTTTTGGCTGTGATGGGTCTTTGTTGCTGCGTGCAGCCTTTCTCTAGTTGCAGCGAGCAGGGGCAACTCTTTGTTGCAGTGCTTGGGCTTTTCATTGCAGTGGATTCTCTTGTTGTGGAGCACAGGCTCTAGGCACACGGGCTTCAGTTGTTGTGGCTCACGGGCTGTAGAGTGCAGGCTCAGTAGTTGTGGTGCATGGGCTTACCTGCTCTGTGGCACGTGGGATTTTCCTGGACCAAGGTTCAAACCCATGTCCCCTGCACTGGCAGGTGGATTCTTAACCATTGCCCCATCAGGGAAGCCTGGCAAGATTTAATTTTTACCCATTCAGATATCTCATTGCTACAGCACTATCTATGGATCCCTTAATGATTTACATTGATAACTTTGTCAAAAATCAATTGTGGACTCCATTTCCAAACACTATTCTGTTTATTGATCGATATGTCTTTCTCAATGGTGATATCTCACTCTTAATTAGTATACATTTGCAATAAGTTTTGAATAGTCAGGATAATCCCAAGAAGAAAATTCTGACAAAAATCCAAATTGGAAGACTGAAGACTTCTCTGAAACTTCAACAGCTTGAAACATCAATATGTTCTTTTTCACAAAATTCAACCTTTTTAGCACCATATATTGTTCCTTTCCTTTACTTTTTTAAAAATTTTTTTGGTTTTGAAATAAGTTTGGAATTACTGTAAAGTAACCAAATTAAATAATAAGATGGTTCCTGGATACCCTTCACACACTTTCCCCTAAATGTTAACACAATTTAAGGAACTGATAGTTCCTCTGTAAATGTTATAATTCACCAATGAAATCATCTGGCCTTGCATGTTTCTTTTTGGAATATTTTAAATTGCTACTTTAATTTCCCTCATAGAAGTACAATGATTTGATTTATTATTTTCTTCTTGAGTAAATTTTAGCAGATTGTTTCTTTGAAGGAATAGCTCTTTCATCTAAATTGTCCAATTTATGAATGCTGAATTTTTCATAGTATTTCTTTATTATCCTTCTAATTCTATGGGATTGTAGTAATGTCTCTGTTTTCGTTTATTCATAATTTACATCTTCTCTCTTATCTAACAGTTAAGTCTGTCTAGAGGTTTATTCATTTAATTGATTTTTTTTTCAATAAACCAGCTTTTGGTTACAGTGATTTTCTGTACTATTTCCATGTTTTCAATTTCATTGATTTCTGCTCTACATTTTATTAATTTCTTCTTTCTGCTTGTTGTAAGTTCAATTTGTTTTTAAATGTAAAAGCTTAGAATTCTGGTTTGAGAGTTTTCTTCTTTTACAATACAAATAGTAACTGCTATAAATTATCCTCTAATTACTGTTTTAGCTACATAACCAACCATTTGATATGCTGTATTTTAATCTTCATTTAGCTTAAAATATCTCTAATTTCTCTTGAGACTTCTCTCTGACTCATAGTTTATTCAGAAATATAGTGTTTAATTTCCAAATATTTGCACATTTCAGACCTCCTTCTATTATTGTTTCCTTGTTAAATTCTGTTATCATTCAAGAACACCATTTATATGATTTGTATTGTTTTAAATTCATTAAAGTTTGTTAAGGTTTGTTTTGTGGCTGATAATATGGCCCATCTTAGAGAATGTTCCATGTGCACTAGAAAATACTGTGCATTTTGTGTTTATTGGGTGGAGAGTTCTATAAATGTCAATTAGGTAAAGTCAGTTTGCTCAAGCCTTTTATGTCCATATTGATTTTATGTCTACTTCTATCAATTGCTGAGAAAGTAGTGTTTAAGTCTCCAATTTTAAGTTTGTATTTGTCTATCAAGTTCACTGATTCTCCTTTTGGCTATGTTAAGTCTGCAAATGAGCCTACTGAAAGTATTCTTCCTCTCCATCACTGTGTTTTTTTATGTGTGTAACATTTCTGTTGATTCTTTCTCAGTTTTTACAGTTTCCATCTCTGCTGAAATTACCCATCTGATCTTGTATGATGTCCACCTTTTCCATTAAGCCCTTAAACATATTAATCACAGGTGTATTACATTCTTTGTCAGATGGTTTAACATCTACATCATAGTTAAGTCTTTTTCTGTTGGTTGGTTGGTTTCTTCACAGGGTGTTTATTTTTTTCTTTCCTTCTTGATGCTTCATAGATATTTGTTGAAAGCTAGACAGCTAAAGTAGGGTCATTAATTATTGAGGTAAATGATTGTTATTCTTCCTTCTACCAGACATTAATGTGGAAGTTTGAATTAATCTAGATAGAAGTTGGACTGAATTTGAGGTTGGTGTTGTATGGTTACTTTTAGTGCTCTACAGCCTTCAAATTTTTCTAGGATATCTTCTATTTAGTCTTTAGAGTGAGGGTTGATTTGCCAGGCCTTCTCCTCATTTTCATGCATGTCTTCCCACACTCCTTAACAGCCTGACGTATTTTACTCATACTTCATGTTTCAACTCAAAATTTATTTATTTTGTAAAGCTTTTCCTAATCCCCTCAGGCAAATTTAAATACTGTTACTATAATCTTAATAGAAGATCTGCTGTAATTATTCATTTTCATGGTTTTACTCTTCCACTAGACTGTATGCTTCATATGAACCTAGAAAGGAGGCTGGAAAAAGGGTGATTTAATAAATATTTTGTTACTAAATGAATGCATTTATGGATGAATATGTGGTTGAATAGAAGAACTATTATTTAGTCTATAGTCACCTGATACATGAGGAATGCATAGATGCACTCACTGAGGTTACAGGAATTAATATAAGGTTATTTATTATAAATAAATTTAATGGGCATATATAACAGAGGAAGAAAAAATAGGAAAATTGAAAATTTTAGCTATATTTATGCAGTGTTTACTATTTGTCAGAACAGTCTTAAAAGCTTTATGTATATAAATTAATTTTATCTTGACCACAACCATGTTTAATGAAGAAACTGAGCCAAGAAGAGGTAAAGTGATTTGCCTAAGGTCATACAGTTTCTAAAAGGCAGAGCAAGAATTCAAATCAAAGTATTCTGGCTCCAGAGTCTGTTCTTGACTACTTTCCCATTAAACTCACAAATAAGGGCATTTAAGGACATTCTGTGGAGAACTTTTACAATGGAGAAAATGCAAGAAATAGTTTCTGTGATGACTGGACTGAACAGCATTCATTTTAATGACTTAACATTTTCTTAGTCTATGTAAAGCTAGAGTTAATAAGATTTGCAGTGACAATAGCTTTGAAACAATGCCTTATACAGAATTAAAATCCTGTAGATAAATGCTTGGACAAGGTCTAAATTTTAAATTCTACATTTAAAAAATATGTTCATGTTAGTATAGCTATTCTAAATATTTGATCATTAAGAATGCAAATAGATTTACTTTACAAGTTACTGCTGGTTAAAAGAAATACTAGATTGAGCTCTCTTTGGCACCGGGGCCAGCTGAGGCACACATGGGTAAGTCCGGAAAATTGTTTGGCTTGGGCAATGGAATATATGTTTGTTTCGGGCTAAGATATCTGTTGCCAGAAAATTCAAACTTGGGGATGGGATAACTGTAGCATAATGACAATATTTTAGATATTGAATGGCCAAAGAGACAGCATTGTACGGTATACATCAATTTTATATGTATGTGACTGTCTTTAGGTTCTCTTCTAAGACCTAATGAGAAAGGGATTTGAATCAAATTTAAAAGAAATCTTTTACTAAAATCTTTATAAGCAATAGAGATGCAGGAGATACACATTTAATAAACTTTTAATACTCTATCAGAATGTGGCCGAAATAAATCATTGTCTTCCATTTTGGTGCAGACATGTAATGGCCCTTCAAGGCTCTATTCCAATTTGTTAATTCAATGTTTAACATACTTAGCCTGTTTACATATATTTATTTCAATGATTATGTATAGTTTGCTTATAAAATTTCAACTCATCATTTAAAGAATATTCTAATGGGCAACTGATTAATTAAGAAAAGTGAAAATGGTTTGTTGAGAATTCAATTTATATTATTAATTGCCAAGTGTTAATATATTTAATTTTAGTGTTTTATCTTACAGGAATTTCTGAAAGCAATGAACTGATTTAAGCACCATGGTCTTCAAAACATTGATTTTAATTTTTAAATCTGTTGTTACTATCAGAGGAGCATCTGTATTCTTGCTTAACTCATCTTAACTAATTACTCAGAATTCTCAACAGACAGAAAATTCTTGATATTTTGCTTCTCAGAAGCTCCATGCCCAAAATGTTAACCAATTCTCACTACAAGAGAAATATGGATAACTATATGGTATTTTTAATGTCTCCTTTTAATTAACTGCAATAGAATTATTTTATTTTTTCCAACACCTTTTTCTGTCAATCCCTAGCTATCTCTCCAATAAGCTGAGCTACAGTATTTTGAGATAGATTGAAATATGCAAATGCTTGTTACCTTTACTTTGTATTACACACAATGGATCCTCAATTATAAACTTAAAAATCTATAAAACATTTTGCCATTATTTTTATGTTAGAAATAACTAAATTTATAACAGCATTTTACTTAAAAACAACCTTCAAAAATCAACAAAATATAGAAACTCTGATGAAATTCAGTTCTTTATTAGTTCATTGAGATTTTCATCAGTTGGTCCTCTTTTCTTATATTGGTTGCCACTCTTAACTATGTGGCAGATTTTATCATGTGTATTTGTATTATTTATAAAGTATAATAATTTTTGATTTAAAAATGTAATAATGAAATGTAATATGCAAAAATTGTTTTTCCTGAAGATTATAGCTCTCTCAGTTTATCTTTTATTTTCCTATTTTATTAGAGACAGATTATAAGAATATACCACTTTTCTTGTAATTCTAAGAACTATAGCATAAGTTATGGTGATACACTGCACCTAACATTTGGTATGAACTGCAGAGAATGTTGGTTTATTAGCAATAGCTACTATTCAGCACCAGGTGATTGTTCCAAATCTGAAGGCTGTCATATCTTCCAATTTTCCACAAAAATCCAGAAATCAGGACGTTGGTATGTAATCTCTTAATTTAAAAATATCTACAACAATTCAAATATTTAAAAAGCAAATCATTAAAGAGAAAACTGGACACCATTTTTGCATCTGTAGCCCTCAAGTCAGCAGGTTGTGACCTCTGTTGTGAATGCATTGAGATTTGCCTCAGTTTATGATACATTGGCCTTTTAGTGGGAGATGGTAAGGAAATAAATTCCCAAGGTTGTTCTTTGTCATTTCCTTCCTGGGAAGATATTTCTTTTGTACATTTCATGGACTGGATAAAACTAAATATAAAGTTTAATATGTATGTAGTAACTTGAAAAAATAAGGTGACTTTTCACTAAAATAGACTCCTGATCTAAAACTTAGCATCATTTACAAGCATAATGGACATCTTTATTATTCTAAATCAGGCTTTAAAGAATGATATTCAATAATGGGAGAATCACTTCATTCTTCATTTACAAGTGAATTAGCATAACAAAGCTGCTTAATGTGAGAGTTCACAAAGCTCTGATTAATACATTAATCCTTACATTTTACAATGGGATTTATTTTTGCAAATAATTTCTATTAGAAACTGCCTTTACTCTCATGTTTTCCTTTCTTTTAAAATATTAACTCTTTAGGAACTGCCACTTCACTGAGTAAAATATAAGTTTTGAGCTAGGATATGGCATTCACTAGGAGGAATTTGGTGTGGGGAGAGTCACAAGGTCTTTCCCTCATTTAAAGAGCCTGTGAATGATTCTTCAGTAAGATGACCATATTGAAACCGAGCAGGACTCTGCTGGGGTGCTCCCAGGTACAAACACCTTTCTGTGTCTCCCATTTCTTATTTGCAGGATAAAGGTTTCAGTCTCCTAGACCTTCTTTAATACTAAAGAGCAGATTCAAATAGTTACTAATCAGGGAAGTAAGAGATTGCAGAAACAAAGGAGGAGCAATCAAGAAAAAACAATGGTGCAGCTATTAAAGCAGGATCCTGGTTCCTGCACAAGGGATATACAATAACAAAATCTTTGAGTTGTTCTGCAGGAACAAAGGCCCCCACCCAGTTGGCGGATGGTAACTTCAGAATGAGTGCAAGATTCCTGGAGCACCACCCCTTTACCTCACTACCAACCTATCAGGAGAAAGCCACACACCCTGCACCTCTCACCCCAAATTTTGCCTATAAAAACTTCTCCCTGACACCCATCAGGGAGTTCAGGGTTTTTGAGCATGAGCCACCCATTCTTCTTGCTTGGCCCTGCAATAAACCTTTCTCTGTTCCAAAGTCCGACCTTCCAGTTTGTTTGGCCTCACTGTGTGTCAGGCACACAAACTTTCATTCAGTAACAATTTCATATATTGCCTTTTCATTCTACAACAGATCCTGAAACAACCAGCACTCACTCAGCTCTTGCTGGACCAGTTCTGAAACTCTTTTTAATAATTCCTACAGTTATCATTACAAAATCCTTTAAAAATTCGATGAGGATTTGTTAGCTCTATGTACATATGTAAAATACTCAAAGTGTTTAAATTCAGGTAGATTAATGTGTGGCTCAGGATTCTAGCTTTTCTTTTGGGAATTTTCTTGGGGAACATGCTTGGTTTGGAGCTCAGTTATCTAACCAATGTTGATGCCTTTACGTCCTTGTTGTAACTAATAAATAATTTGACTTATTGAATGTCTATTTTGGTACTTTATTTTATATTGATTTTGAAACCATAAAATTTGGGGAGGAAAAAAACCTGAAAACTTTAAAAATGTATATAAATGTGACATTGAGATCTTGTCTGACTGACTTGCCAGGAAATTGAATCTTAGTTGTTACGTTCACTCTTTCTTCCCCTAGGAGAATAAAAGAATTAAAGAAACTTGTCTGGATATGGGAGAACTAGGGAAAAGATTCTAAACATTAGACTTTCAGTAATATTTATTTTTTAAAACTCACATGGTCACTTATATATGGGTCACTTAAAAACACACCACGATGGATGACAAGGTTGTCCTTTCCAGGAACTCTGATGCCTTGGGTCTGGTGGCCAATCCTCTCACAGAACTAGACATCTCCCTGGAGTTCACCCAGGAGCAGGACCTACCAAGCTTTATCTCCTCTACTCTCATTTACCACATCCTAACCTCCAGTTCCCTTTAGCATTATACTGAAGGGGAGCAAAATTTGAACTCTATAATATGTCTCTTGGGCATTAGGATTACCTTGACCTGGCTATTTTCAAGAAGGTGCAGACATAGGAGAAGCTCTGAAAACCAAGTAAAAGTTACCCTTTTGTAAGAAGGCGTCATATTTATAAGGAAAATCTCCACTTGTAATGGCATCTCCCTCTCTCTACCAGGAACAGAAGAATGACTCTAAGTCTCTAGAAACTCTTATCAATAGAGAAAGCAATGACTTAAATCTTCATAACAACCTTACTGTTATTTACTGTGTTTTTCCCTGGTAACTTCCCATAATCCCCTCCCCCAAACATCGTTTGTCTTTAGCTGGAGATGGTGTTTTAAATGGTGGCTAGGGCCATTTCAGGGAGTTACTCAGTTTTCCTGGGTATCTCCCATGAATATAGGAGGTATATATGTTATTAAACTTCTGTTTTTCTCCTGTTAATCCGTCTTTTATTATAGATGTATCTCAGCCAAGAACCTAGAAGAGTAGAGGGAAAATTTTTTCTTCCCCCAAAATCTCATTTAGGAATCAGATACTCCAGAAAACAGAGTTTAGAAAACAGAGTGTTTAGGAGCAACTTGTGTTTTAGTCTAATAACAAAACTTCTTTCAGCCAGGGATGCACAAAAAACCTGGATTCTGTATTGGAAGCAGGTAGGATAAGCACAGAACACTATCTCCAGAATCTTCCTATTGCATTATTCCCTTAAAGAACAAACAAACAAAAACAAAGTGTAGATTTTTTAATAGTAATGATAATGCCATGTAACATTTAATATTATATGATGCAGTTACTAAACGAAAATTTCCCAAACCCAAAACTTTTTCAACAGAAAACCCATACTATAATTTGCTCACAAGTTCACCTTTTTATGAGGAGGTTGCAGGGTTTTGAGATCTGGCTTTAGACTTGGCAGAATTTAATTAATTCCTTCTGTTAATTAAACAAGGAGGCCATTAGAGGGAGGTGGTTCTAAATACTTAGCAGCCTATGTAACAAATCAAAACCTAAGCCTATAAATACCTCAAGGTTTAGAAACCAAAATCTAAGGCAACCAATCACAACTAGGCTTTTCCAAGTAAGGCAAATGTTTAAGCTATAGCCAATTAAATAATTTCCTTTCTTTGTTTTCACCTTTTTTTCTATAAAAGTTTTCCCCCTGGCTCCTGTCAATATAGTGTTCTTAACAGCTTTAGCTTTGGCACTGCCTGATTCAAATAGATTTTTCCTCCAATACACCCTCAAAATTTTAATAGGCCTCAATTTATCTTTTAACACTGCCCAGGCTATTGAATTTGACTATAGTTCATTAAAGCAACTAATCATGTGGCTGCCAATCTGTAACTTGTGATTATGCAACATCTCCAGAATCAACATACAAAAGTATTTGGCCTATAGTCTGAAAATACATTATAACCTATATGTAGTATTTTTTTCAAGTGCTTATAAATTCTGTTGTGATGAATAAATTTCAAATTTATTTGAAAGTACTAATAAATGCGTACTAGCTTTCTTAATCGTGCATTTTTTAAGTTAATGAATGAGGAAATTAAAATTGTCGTGTTGGGAGGAAACATTGTCTAGAACATTTTATTTATTTATTTATTTTTAATTTTTTAACTGAAGTATAGCTGCTGTACAGTATTATATGTTACAGGTGTACAATATAGTGATTTACCATTTTTAAAAGTTAAACTCCACTTATAGTTATTATAAAATATTGGCTATAATCCCCATGTTGTACAATATATCCTTATAGCTTATTTTATACCTAATAGTTTTTACTTCTTAATCTCCTACCCCTATAGAATTTTTCTTATTTTAAAATTGGTAGGGAATTCCCTGGTGGTCCAGTGGTTAGGACCGACTCAGCACTTTCACTGCTGAGGATGCAGGTTCAATCCCTGGTGGGGGAGCTAAGATCTCTCAAGCTATGTGGCCAAAAAAAAAAAAAAATTGGTAGTAAAGTAAACCAGGAGCGCCAATGCTTCCACTGTTCCAACTTGAGAAAAGCTAGAAAATTACAAAATGAAATTCAATATTAAAGGTAACAAAGAATTATGAAAGCAATGAAGCCTGGGTGAATTATAAGTATGGAGAAAAGAGAATCACTGAAAGTGAGCTGATGATCACAGGCTGTGTTGGCTCTGGGAATATTTGCCAATTCTGGGAGTGGACTAAAGACCAGTGTTAGCCTAGGGAGAAGGACCAGAAGCAACAAAGTTGACACTTGGGCAAACTCAAATGCATGGACAGTCGCAGAGTTCTTGTGTGCTGTGGTGGTGTGGAGAGCTCAGCTGACCTTTCCTTAAAGACAGTGAACTTCCTCCGATCTCTCAATGATGAGGAAACAAAACACACTAAAAGGAGAAAGTATGTACTTCTGTATGTGCTTGGCCACCCTCACAAAACACTTCAAAGGGCTCTCCCTTATTGCAGTCCCGTGGTGCTTCACTATCCCTCGTTAGTTTCTGGACACACCTCCACATCATTAGACATTATCCTGACTGATGCAGATCTAGATTATTAGTGTCATGTTATGAAGTCTTAGAAAAGGGGTAGGACTACTCTGCATACCATTGGATGCAAATCCAGGACCCAAAGATTACATATTTGATCTTTAAATTAAGGATGAAGGTATAGTGGCCTACATTCAGAGATTCCTCTATTTTAACTCCTTCAAAGTATCCATCCTCTCTCTGGCAGGATTAAATTCAAAGGAACCACCAGAGCCTGACCACTATGTACCACTCTAGGCTTATTTTGCAATATGTTTATGTTAGTTGTACCGAACTACATCAAATTCACTCCCTGAGGTGTCTCAGAACATATTGTAATTTCCATATAAAATACTTTCATATTCCCCTTTCCAGATTTCCTGCCTAAGTAATCTCTTCTTGTCCTTAAAAGGTAAACTTTATCATTATTTGCCCCAAGAAGCCTTTAGCTGCCCTCTACTCCATCACATCTATTTTGTTCCCCATCTACTCATAGAGGATCCTGTGTAAATGGCTATTAGAGCAACCTATTGCACTGTTTATAACTTTTGGTCTATTATCTGTATTCTCACTAGTTCCTTGTATTTGGGAACTACATCCTATTTGAATTATCTGTGCTTAGAACAGTAACTGTCATACAAGAATAGTTTAATAGATGTTGAATAAGTGAACAAATGGGAAAAAAGGGACTAGTATATTGCTTAAATCTCAATGTATGAAAATAGACCAATTTTCCTTCATGAATTTCATAAATGCAGATCAATTTCAAGGTTTCTGAGCCTTCTTTGTCCTATTTTGCTCAGATTCCTCAGAAGTCAAATATAAACATACTGTATTCCAAAGCACTGACTTATTGAGGAAAAGATTCTACCCTAAATTCTCATCTCTTTTCCTATCTATTGAATCAGGCTGACAACCTAAATGTAAGCAAAAAATAATTTCCCTCTGTCTTCATATTTTAAGGTTTAGAGCCTTGTCATAGATAGAGCTCCCTAGGAACGGAATCTGAGGCTCTGAGGTTTGGTGACTGAAGAGTGCTTTCATGAACACTAATTTTGAGGGAACAAAAGAAGCAAGAGTGGGCACAGGTAAGGTAAAATTGTGTTGTAGTGGCAGTAATGGCTTCAGCCCTTCCCACAGGGAGCTCTGAAACTGGCCGGCCCTTCAGAGAATCTCAAATCGAGCAGAGGGACCCAGGCCTTTGTGTTCCTACACTGTTTGGTCACTGGTTGCCAACTATCTAAGGAGGGGGGCATAACTTGAGTGAGGAAGCCTCTTTTGATGGAGAACAATTTTCACAATGGCCTGCAGCTGTGAGCTATCAGTATCCAAGCTTCCCAGCAGTCAAGGGATGGAGTACTTCGGTCCTGAAAGATTTGGAAGATGAACCGCACCATCAGCTACAATCTACCGCTTGTGATGCTTGGATCCACCTGCTTCGCAGTCAGTTCACCGCATCTGGGAGCAGCTCCTCCAGGATTTTGATTGGTTTCTTATCCAGGGAAAACTAAAAAGAGGAAGATCAGGGAAATGAACTACAGCTTGTGCTGCTGCAGTTGGTCTCAAGTTTGGAAGTGGTTTTCATTTCCTCCCTCTTCTACATCCCATTCCAGACTCTCCCACACTTGACTAGAAGCTATGCCAGTCTGAGCTTACCTGGGGCCACCAAGACCCTCATCCCTGAGGAATCTGAGCCTTTGTACAATGCCATTCTCAGGTGGGGTTAAATAGGTCTCACCACTTTGCCTTTTTACTTCAAGAATTTTAACAAATAAAAAGTTAAAGAGTTGATATACACCCTCCCTCAACTCATTTCCTTCTTTCATTTCCAAGGCTACTCACCATCTTAAATTTAAGGTGTCACAATTTCTTGCATGGCTTCCACTCTATCTTTACATGTAGCTACCTGTTTGACATATATATTCACATAACATATAGCAAATTAAAATCCAGGTTAAACGTCCGCATCACTAAGCAAAAAAAGGTAAAATAGTCAATAGCAATGGAGGGAAAAAAAGGAACTTCACAGAAAATGAACCCAAATTGCCAATAAACCAATAAAAATATTTAAATAAAATATTAACTAGGGGAGTACATATTAAAAGTACAATGAGTTTTCCTCTTACATCCATCAGATTGTCAAAAATTAGTGAGCTCCTCCCAATTGTTTTTTTCCTTCTTTTCCCAGTGATGCATTTGGACTGTGAATTAAATACACTTGGCCTTTTTCTTTCATTCTTTTGCAGTAAAGACATCTTGTTTTTCTGAACTGATGCTATTCCAAAAAAAGACACAATCACTATTTTCCCCCTTTTTTGATACATAAAAAGAAATGCAAAAGCTTTACTTTAAAAAAATCACTTTCGAAGGTTTTCTTTTTCCATATTTATCCCTTTATATAGGAATAATTCATAAAATTATTTTAATTATTATACCATGCAGGTACATGTATTGATATACAGTTAGTCCATATCTTTTTAAAATTAGCAGTTGTATATATTGATTAATTTTTTTTACTGCAGGACAGTCATGAAACTAGCACTTGGTTCATTTTTTTCTCTCTTGTGCTTTAAATTGAAGACTAATTTATTGCTCCTCATTTGGCATAATGTTATTCTAAGTAAATATACTGTTTATTTATTTGAAATGGGGCATATAAGAAGAACAAAAGGGGCTTCCCTGGTGGTGCAGTGGTTGAGAGTCTGTCTGCCAGTGCAGGGGACACGGGTTCGAGCCCTGGTCTGGGAGGATCCCACATGCTGCGGAGCAGCTAGGCCCGTGAGCCACAACTGCTGAGCCTGCGCATCTGGAGCTTGTGCTCCGCAACGAGAGGCCGCGACAGTGAGAGGCCCACGCACCACGATGAAGAGTGGTCCCCGCTCACCGCAACTAGAGAAAGCCCCCACACAGAAACGAAGACCCAACACAGCCAAAAATAAATAAATAAATAAATAAAAATTAAAAAAAAAAGAACAAAAAATTTTTGTTTTTGAAAGAAGATATGTATAATGAACACAAAGAGAGCCCAAATGGAATTGACAGTCCAGATGTAACTGCAGAACCAGCCCAAAGTGGCCCCATCCTGTTTCTCACAGGATACTGAGTTGTTTTTCAGAGACAACCAAACAAAACCATGAGTCATGCAGCTGAAGCACACACACAGGAGAAAATTTTGGCCTCAAATGTCACGGGGAACCAAAGTTTCTATGCTTCCCCTGTGGAACTAATAGACTAACACAAGACTGGAACCTGAACTCTGGAACCCTTTGAGAAGTGAAGGGTCTGTTGTCCAGGAAAACCTGGTGCTGGAGCCCCTTTTACCATAATTTACCATAAAGGACCAAGTTTCAGAGCCCTCTAATCAAAACCTGCCCTGCCAGTGCGTCTGCATACCAAACCGCTCTCCCTTACCTCATAAAAGTTTGACCAGACCCCAGACTGGGGAGACAGATCTGAGCTTTGCCTCCTGTCCCTTTGCTTGGATGCCCTGCAATAAAACATTTTCTCTCTGCATAAGACCTTTGCCTCAGTATTTGGTCTTTCCGTTGTGCAGTAGGTAAAAAGGCCACTTGCTCCGTTACACAGACGTATGTACTTCATGTAGTAGAAACCACTTTTGGTGTTATTCAAGAGTCATTACCTCTGAAAGATCCTGAAGAAAATTAATTAGTTATAAAGTATCTAGCAAGTTGAGTTCAAATTGTACCTGTATCACCATCACCATGAATGTTAAATGGCAGTCATATAAGACTAAACTTGTCTGCAATAAATACATTTATAAGAAGTGGACACTGGCTTTATTATTATTTTTTAATTAATTAATTTTTTTCTCAGTCTTTTTTTTCCCATAACTGTATTGGAGTATAATTGCTTTACAATGTTGTGTTAGTTTCTGCTGTACAACAAGATGAATCAGCTATATGTATACATATATCCCCTCCCTCTTGAGCTTCCCTCCCACCCTCCCTATCCCACCCCTCTAGGTTGTCACAAAGCACTGAGCTGATCTCCCTGTGCTATGCAGCTGCTTCCCACTAGCCATCCATTTTACACTTGGTAGTGTATATATGTCCATGCCACTCTCTCACTTCGTCTCAGCTTACCCTTCCCCCTCCCTGTGTCCTCAAGTCCATTCTCTACGTCTGCATCTTTATTTCTACCCTGCCACTCGGTTCACCAGTACTGTTTTCTTTAGATTCCATATATATGCGTTAGCAAACAGTATTTGTTTTTTTCTTTCTGATTTACTTCACTCTATGACAGACTCTAGGTCCACCCACCTCATTACAAATAATTCAATTTCATTCCTTTCTATGGCTGAGTAATATTCCATTGTATATATGTGCCACATCTTCTTTACCTATTCATCTGTCAATGGGCACTTAGGTTGCTTCCATGTCCTGGCTATTGTAAATAGTGCTGCAGTGAACACTGTGGTACATGACTCTTTTGAATTATGGTTTTCTCAGGGTATATGCCCAGTAGTGGGATTGCTGGGTCATATGGTAGTTCTGTTTTTAGTTTTTTAAGGGGCCTCCATACTGTTCTCCATAGTGGCTGTTATCAATTTACATTCCCACCAACAGTGCAAGAGGGTTCCCTTTTCTCCACACCCCCTCCAGCATTTATTGTTTGTAGGTTTTTTGATGATAGCCTTTCTGACCGGTGGGACACTGGCTTTAGAAATCCAACATTCATCTTTGCAAGGAAGCAAGCACCACCACCAGGTTTGTATCATTAGTTTTAGCAATATGGGTAGGACTTTGTTTTCTGTTCTGCTGCTTCCATATTAACATCAGAACACCTACTTTTGTCTTAATAATCCAACCTCTCAGCCTCATCTCTTACATACTGACCTTTGCTCAACTAACAATAGTCTCTGCAAAATTCTCCTTGGATGTGCCCCATCATTGCCTCATGGTATAAATTTAAAGGACACTATAACCCCATTAAATCAATAAATGTTAAAATAAAAAATGTCAAACAAGAAATACGGTTATTTAAAGTTGGGGAGAAAAATAGAGAGCACTAAGGTGCAAATTTACACCAAAAGGGAAAACTTTTAGAATTAGTTCAATTCTAATTTTTAGAATTAGTTGATTCCCTGTCACAGTAAATGGCATATAATAAAACAGTAGCATTAGTACTTAAAGAAAGTGTTTTTTCACATTAATTATGTAAAATTCTTAATATTTGACTATCTAATAACCCTTAATAGAATAATAAATTTGTCTGGAATATAATTTTTCTTCCATTTTTCTTTTCTTAATAAATTGTGCTTCGTAAGTTTGTTTATTTTAAATTAACATTATAAGCAATTTTAGTTTTATCTTTTAATCTAATAGTTTAGGTTGCTGACCTAAAAGAAAATTTAGGTCAAATCTCCTTGATTTCTAAAGAAAACAATTACAGATTCTGCTTTTTTGTTTGTATCAGTAAAATATTTATGAAATTATATGCATATTATAAGCCAGGTTTTGTACTTATATTATTTAGTTTAATCAGAAAATTAACCCTTTTTTGAATTTATATTTTATAGGTAAGAAAGCTGTTCTTCAAAGATCGCATAAAACTAAGTGCTTCTTAGTTTTATGCTCAAATTCATAAAGCTAGGTGGTAACAGTTTCAGAATTGAAACACAGGTCTAACTCCAGAATTCACACTCTTTTGACTATTGTGTACCACATCAACACGATACAGGGTGCCCCAAAGCAGAGAGTTGTGTGTGGTTGAAGGTGCCACAATGGCATAATGTTCTCCTGCCATTTGAGAAATTCCACTTTGAATTCCACAGATACCAAAAGGAAATTGCAAGTTTATGCAATGTTCCTTAAATGGCACCAGAAGAGGTTTCTCTACATTCATCATAACCAGCGTCATTCTTTCTCTTCCCCTAATCTAGTAATAGAGGAGTGCCAGTTAGCTAGAAATACTATCATTACAAGATGCCTATTTCCATTCCTAAGAGAATTGTAGGGGAAAAAGCTGAAAATGAAGAGGTATACATGGCTGAATATAGGTTATTTTCCAGATTGAGATCTTAAGTTGTAGCTTCTTGTTGAAGTTACTTGATTTTTCTGATTTATTCTTTATTTTGTTTATTGTGTCTTGTTTTATTTGTAGTTCACTTGGCCTTTTCCCTGCCCTTAAAAATGAAACTGCAGGGCTTCCCTGGTGGCGCAGTGGTTGAGAGTCCGCCTGCCGATGCAGGGGACGCGGGTTCCTGTCCCGGTCCGGGAGGATCCCACATGCCGCGGAGTGGCTGGGCCCGTGAGCCATGGCCGCTGAGCCTGCGCTTCCGGAGCCTGTGCCCCGCGACGGGAGGGGCCACAACAGTGAGAGGACCGCGTGCCACAAAAAAAAAAAAAAAAAAAAAAAAATGAAACTGCAGTCTTACTTTCCTCTCTGGGCTGCGAAATATCTCGGTATAACTTTTAACTACCCTCGCACTGACATTAGTTTTCTAATCCCTGGTGCCCAGCTTTCTTCATCAGATGACTGTCTATTTAAGGTGAAGTGTTCATCAATGATCAGACTGTTTAGGAATGGAACTCATAAAACAAAATATGGAAGCTAATAGAAGGACATTGATTCTCTGTCCCATCCAAAGATAGGTCACAAATTAAGTAATAAAATACACATTGCTGCTCCTGACATTTAATTTCTGTGGAGCTGGAATTGGCAATGCATAACCCATAGGCAGAAGCATTAATCTCACAAACTATCTTGACTGGAAACCATACATTAACAACTTGATCTTTATTGCTACTATACCATGCCCATTGTAAAAATTTGTAGTTTCAATAAATTGAGCCAAAGGTAACAAAGGGAATCAACTGGAACTTGCAGTTTTGTACAAAACAAGACTATTTTGTTCTTTCGGTTTATTGCATCTCAGTGCTGGCTTTGTCTCTCCAAATTAAAATTCTAATATTTTCATCTATGCATATAGCAATGAAGAGTAGTGGTTCTTAAAATTTGCCTCTGTGGAACGAGCATTTCTACATATCCTGTGGCACTCAGGAATGAAAATCTCGGGGAGGAACTATCAAGGAGGTCTTCAAAAAAACGGTGATGGTTGAGCATTCTCCCCAAGATGACAATGCTTCTCCCAGTCAGATGGATGCATGGGTTGGGGTGGATAGCCTTCAAGCAGAGAAAAATCATACACATAGTGACGTGATAGTGTGTTGGCAGAATGACAAGTATTTCAATAAGAGAGCAGCTTTGAGGAACTGAAAGATAAGTGTCTGAAAATCTATGCAGAAGCCATAAAATGAAGAGGAACTTTTTTGCTCTGCTAAGAAGAGTAGAATCCATCCTGTAGAAGATGGGGAGATATTGAATGTTCTTCAGCCAGGAAGTGAATTGGCAAGGATTACAAATTTGGATTCTGGAAACAGTCTGCCTGGATTCAAATGCTGGATATTTCCCACCAGCAGTGTGACCCTAAGGAAATTATTTAACATCTCTGCTAAGTTCATCCGTTTTCTTATCTGTAAAATGAGAAAAATACCACATACGGCAGTTGTGATGATTAAATTTAATAAATTAAAATATTTAAAGTGCTCTGAGCAGTTCTGGTATATAGTAAGTGCTATATAATTTTTTGTTATTATAAAAATTGTCATTATTTATTATTTGAGTCACTCCACATTCACTTTATTAACCCCTTTCCACATGCAAGTCACTGTAATATTCAAACCTTAAAAAATGAGCAAGAGAGGCGTATGCCCTCTGAGAGTTTTGTATATATAAACTGTGCAGTGATAACTGCTAGAAAACAGGAAAATACCAGCACTCTACCGGGACTGAGGTATAAGTTATTCTTCCTTGGTGGAAAAGTATTCTTCCCTTTAACTGAGTCTTATGAATGAATAGGTTTCCTGGGCAGAAAAGTGGGTAGGAGAAAATATCAATGTAAAAATTGGCATGGCATCGAGGAAGAACCTGTCTGGTTTGATGTTCCGGAAAATGAGTAATGTGGCTCCAGTTCAGAGTGTGTGGTGTATAGAAATGCTATCGTTACAAGATGCCTATTTCCATTCCTAAGAGAATTTCCCTAAGGAGAAAAAGCTGAAAATGAAGAGGTATACATGGCTGAATATGTCAAATCATTAGTGACTTTTAATGCACAATAAATAAGATAGTACTTATCTTTAGGCTCAGGTAAATCTTTCAAGACTTTTAGTAAGGACATGACAAAGCCACGGCAAAGCCATGAACTGCTTTAGGCATTAAAATTTTTTTCTTCTGAGATTGAGGAATATATCTACAATTCAAATGAAACTGCAGTATATTATCTTATTTGTAGTTAGAAACATCTATGGAGAATTTTTCAAATAATAAAATTATCTCAGTTATAGTCACACGAACTACACTAAGTACCTAAAAATAATCACCTTCTTTATTCAATTTTAATTTTATAGAAAGGAAGAAAGGAAAAAGAAACAAGAAATAGGCAGAAGAGAAAGGAAGGAAGTGAGAAGAATACAGGGAGAGGGTAAGAAGCAAGAGAAGAAGGATAAAAAAAAGAAAATCAAAATAGGTTTTACAATTAACGATGAAGAAAATTAGAAATTGTAGAATAAAAACTTCTTGGGTATAGCTGAAGAATGAACATTCATTTGTGAAATTGAAACAGTGCAATCTTTTGGTGCAATGAGCAGAATACCAAAAGATGCTTCCCAAACAGTAGTTCTTTAGTACAATTAATCCTGATTTAATTGCTCTTTATGTAAGAAAAACCCTTGGTATACATATGTAATAGAAGAATAATATATTTTTTCACCTGTAACTCTCACTTGGAAATGCATAAGCAGAATCTCCTACCCAGTCATTAAAATAGCTACAACTGACATTTTAGTACATTAAATGTACATTTAGTACATTAAAAATAACAACTAAATTGATGTAATTTCTGTCCAATTTCATCACCATCATCTCCATTCGAATAATCAGACCCATTTCTTTGTTAAATTTTTCGACTTCTTGCAAAGCCTTTTTTCCTCTCCTCCTCCTTATCCTTCTTCATTATGAACCTCTTCAGATGACTTTTTGTAACCCTTAACAGGACATGTCAAAATGGAAGCACTAAAGTGCAACTCTGCAGTGTTTCTAAGAGGACACATTCGACACAGCTAATCAAGAGTCTTTGGTCCACAGGCTGAGAAATACTTTAAACCAGTCATTGGGCAGAGAAGAAATACTCTGCTGAAAAGCTGTTTAAAATTATAGTGCGTGGTTGGTGGTTGATAAGAGAGAGCTGATTGTTTTTTTTTCTAAATAGAAGCTTCTTTTCTTAGGTTGCAGGCTTTTTTGGGTAACTGTTATTGAAGCATACGAAGTGCCTTCCTATCTTGTAAAACTTTGTGTAGTAACTAAATCAATGGATCTATTACAGTCATACTAGTCCAGCTATAGGATGAGGTGAATTGTAAAACTTCAGCTATAACCAAGACTACAGCAGCCCAATAAAGTAGAGTTCATCAAAACAATTTATCTGAAAAAACACAAGAAAAATGTATCTGGGATTCATTTTCTCATATGTATACCAAGAGGCATGGAATTAAAATGACAGAGAAAATAGAAGATCTAATCTTTTTACAACTCCTGTGTGTTCTCTGGAGGTTCAGCTTTGTTAGACATGCCCTGGGACCCAATTACATTGAATCATTTACCAATATGATTGAAAACTATGCTGATAATGCTCTTATTTACTACTTATAAATATTTGTCCTGCTATTAAGCATCATTATCACATTTTGTACAAAAATAAATAAAAAGTAATTGTCATATTTTCAGTGACAAATTAAATTATAAGTGGGAAAATAAAATATTCAGGGGATTTTTTGTTTGTTGAATGTTTATGACATCTGCTTATTATTTTGGCTTTCAAATTACAAGGCCAATCTTCCATGGGAAACTTTCCTCATGGGAAGAATGCTTAAAATTTGTGTATCTTCCACTAAAAAGGAAGAGTGAGCGATGACGTTGTCAGCCCAGATCATCCTACTAGGTTTCCTTCAAGTGAGATAATTAAAAGAGAGAAGTAATATTTAATTTTGCTAGCCATACTTTTGAATCCTAAATCAGAGTGTATTTTTTAAATTCAAACCCATCCAAGAAAAAGTTCTAAATGAGGTTGTTATAAATACATTACCCAATCTAAACAATGTGGTCTTTATTCACAAATAGTTTTACTGTCAGAAAATGGCAGAGATTAGGGCCATTATTTAATAGTTTTAAGAACCTTTGTAATTAAGACCAAGATTTTAGTCCTCCTGCCATGTGAGGACACACAAAGATTTCCTGACAGTGAACCAGGAAGAGGCCCCTCACCAGGAGGTAACCTTGCTGGCACCTGGATCTTGGACTTCCCAGCCTCCAGAGCTACAGGATCAGATATACACCCTCTAAATTCCAGTTCTTGAACTGACATCTTCAAGATGGCAACATAGGTCATTCTAGACTTCAGTCTCCTTTACAAGAAGACCAACTAGCAACTATTCATAGACAAGACATTATTGTGAGAATCTCAGAACCCCAGGGATGAGGCTGAAACACCCCCTTGGACTACAGAGCCCAAGAAGGAGTTATTAGAAGGGTAAGAGGTACGGGTTCGTTCTGAACGAATTGCCCCTCCCCTAGGCCAGCACAGCCTGCCCTGAGAGGGGTCTTCTAGGCCTGTGGTTTCTCCAGTGAGGAAAAGAAAACCCAAAGTGTGCATCCAGCTTCCCCAGCATTGCCAGACACCCCAGGAGGCACATTTGGATCTCTCCTCACAGGGATCAATGGGGGAATCTCTGGGGCTTAACAACTGGGGATCAGATAGAAGAGATGAGAGTGGAGCTTACAGCAACCAGGGTTCAGATCTGAGCAGAATCTATTCTTTCTGGCAGCCTGAGTAAATATACCAAACAGTGTCTCTGCTCTTTTGCAGAACAAAGCCAGTGGCCCTGTCTGGCCAAGGAGTTTGGATGGTAATTCATGATTTGGGTCCCCAGTAAATGGGCCATACTGGCCATGGAGCCTATTCTACATTCATGGCTGGGAAGAGAGGTCAAATTGGCAGTCCTGCCTAACTACTGGGCATAACTTCCAGTCCCACCCTGAAACCATAAAACTCCTAGAAGAAAACATAGGGAAAAATCTTCACATTGGTCTTGGCAATGATTTTTTTGTCAAGAAGGGCAAGGCTACAAAAGCAAAAATAAATAAGTAATACTATGTAAAGCTAAAAAGCTTCTGCACAGCAAAAGAAACAATTAACAAAATAAAAAGGCAACCTATTTGACGGGAGAAAATATTTGTACTCACATATCTGATCAGTGATTAATATTCAAAATATATAAGGAACTCATACAACTCAATAGCAAAACAAAAAAACAAATAAACAGATTTAGCAATGAGCAGAGAATCTGAATACATCTTTTTCCAAAGAAGATATACAAATGGCCAGTAAGTACCTGAAACAGTGTTCAATATCACAAATCAACTGGGAAACGTAAATCAAAACCACAATGAAATATTATCTCACACCTGTTAAAATGGTTGCTATCAAAAAGACAAGAGAAAAATGCTAACTAGGATGTGGAGAAAAGGAAACATTTGTACACTGTTGGTGAGAATGTAAATTGGTACAGCAATTATGGAAAACAGAATAGGATTCCTCAAAAAATTAAAAATAAAGCAACCAGAGGATCCAGCAATTACACTTCTGAGTACATAGCCAAAGAAAGAAAATCAGGATCTCAAAGAGATATCTGCACCCCCATTTTCATTGCAGTATTATTTACAACAGTCAAGACCTGAAAACAACCTAAGCGTATGTCAACAAATGAACAGATAAGGGGCTTCCCTGGTGGTGCAGTGGTTGGGAGTCCGCCTGCCGATGCAGGGGACACGGGTTCGTGCCTCGGTCCGGGAGGATCCCACATGCCGCGGAGCGGCTGGGCCCGTGAGCCATGGCCGCTGAGCCTGCGCGTCCGGAGCCTGTGCTCCGCAGCGGGAGAGGCCACAACAGCGAGAGGCCCGTGTACCACAAAAGAAAAAAAAAAAAAAAAGAACAGGTAAAATACAATGTTTTATATATATGTATATGTATGTGTATATATATATATATATATATATATACACACACACACACACACACACACACACACACAATAGAAAATTATTCAGCCTCAAAAGGAAGGAAATTGTGACATTTGCAACAACATGGATGAATCTTGAGGGTTTTACGCTAAATGAAATGTCAGACAGAGAAAGACAAATACCGTATCTTCCCACTTATATGTGGAATCTAACAAAACTGATCTCGTAGAAACAGAGTAGATTGGTGGTTGCCAGGGACAGGGTGGGGTGAAATGAGAGAAATGGGTTTAGGTGGTTAAAATGTAAACTCTTCCAATTACAAGATTAATAATTCTGGAGATCTAATGCACAATATGGTAATTATGGTTAAAAACCCTGTATGTACACTTGAAAGTTGCTGAGAGTAAATCTTAAAAGTTCTTACCATAAAAAATAAAATGTTAACTTTGTGCTAACTAAGCTATTTATTAAACATTTCACAAAGCATATCAAATCATCACATTTTACACCTTAAACTTATACAATGTTATATGTCAATTTACTCCCAATAAACCTAGAAAAAAAATCTTTTTAAAAGAGCAAGTTTTTAAAATATAAGCAATGGATACTTAAGAAAAAGTACGTATAATTCTGACTATATTTCAATGAGTTTAAAAGATTTTTCTAATCATTATGTTCTATAGGATCTAAGTAGAAAACGGTTCATGAAACTTTGAAAGCAAAAACATATAAACTTTCAGGTAAACTTTGGCACTTCTGTGATTTAGAATCGCTTTTGGCCAAAAGTTCTTAAGTGGTAGCTTCAGTGTGTCTTTAAATGTTTATAGCTTCATCTAACCATTGAATCCTGATAGTTTATCAGATATAAGGTCCTGGTTAGTTTTCTGAATATTTCAACCTCTTTTGCTTATCTGGCACATCCTTTATACCAGGAGAAATTGCTTAGGGTTGTACATAGATGGCTGCTCCAAAGGAGGGGGCCTCAATTAGAAGAAGGAAATGAGAACAACCTCTGCATAAATACCTGCAGACTTCATGATTATCTTTTGTTTCCAATTAGTTTCTGAAAATGTATATTTTATTCAATTCCTTCAAAGGCTTGAAATAAGTTTATTTGTCTTCCAGAGTTTTTGAAACAGTCTTCTTTCCTTAACTTTGGATTAAAATGCATTTAAACAGCAAATTTTAGAAAATTTTGGGAAAAACAGGAAGTCCTTCACATATATGATAGGTTGCCTGTTGAAATTAAAAGAGCAGAAATATATCCCAATACAAAAAGAGTAGGCCAATATATACAGCATTTCTATATTCTTTAAATTATTTTAAATTGTTTTAGATATTTGATTTAGAAAAAGTTCTATTATTTTAAGTTTTCCTTTGATTCTTCTTTGTGGATAAGGAAAGTAAAGCAAAATTGTTAGATTTCCTGCTCCCAGTACAGACGATTTATTTCCATAACCAATTTTTAGTGCACAGAGTTTATATTAATATCCAATTATTACAGCAATGGAAGGATCCCCAGTGTTACAAGTACGTGCATGAGAGAAAGGAATATATTCCCCTCAGTGGTGGGAGAAGGTAGGTCTCTGTCTTAGTTCAGGTTGCTATAACAGAATACCATAGACTGGATGGCTTATACAACAGAAATTTATTTCTCACAATTCTGGAGATGGGCAAATCCAAAATAAAATCACCAGCAAATGTAACATTAGGTGAAGGTTTGCTTTCTGGTCCATAGATGACAATCTTCTTACTGTAACCTCACATAGCAGAAAGGGTGAAGGTGCTCTCTGTGGTCTCTCATCTAATCTTTAATGTAAAGGGCACTAATCCCATTCATGAGGGCTCCACACTCATGACCTAATCACCTTCCAATAGCCCCACCTCCAAATACCATCAAACTGGGGATTAGGTTTCTACAAATGAATTTGTTGCGGGGGACAAACATTCAATCTATAGCAGTCTCTGACTTTGGAACACAGCATAGCCACAGTAGACCTAACTGTTTTTTCAGAAGTAAATCAGGCTCTCCATCTAATAATTCCTAAAAGATTGTGGGGTGAGAAAAAGAGAGGAGTGTGCTCTCCTTACACAGCCAGCTTTTGAAGCAGCACCTAATAACCCAAGTTGGGAGTATTTTAATGGCTTATCACTCTCTTATCCATTCATTCATTTACTCATTCTTCCATTTACATGCATTATGCAAATGATGGGATACAGAAAAGAATAAAATACTGCTTCATACTCAAAACTATTATCTAGTAATCTAAGAAGCAAATTATCCTGAGTTAAATGAACTATTAAAATTCAATATAATCACAATAAAATTTAAAACAGTGTTCTTTTTATCCTCTGCCCCATAGCTTAAAACTGAACTCCATATGCTTCAGATAGAATATTTACTTAAAGAATCTTTGAGTCACGGAGTGACTTATCCACATGTCAAAATAAAGTAACAAAACCAAAACTAAAAAAAAAAAATTGAAGATGGAGCTAATTTATCTAATTCATCCAGACTATCTATTTGCTTAAATTAGTTGCCTATGAGACAGTAATACTAAAATCATATTTTTAAGCAACAAATTCCTCCTCAAAAACATTATAAAATGTCCACAGGGTAAAATAATTCAATGTACTAGCTAATCGTCATAGTTTCGAAAGGTGATGTATTTAATCCAACATGTAATTAAAGGCATCCATTTAACTATATGCATACCATAACATTAGATACAAAGGTATATGCAGAGATAAAACATAATCTCTTCAGCTGGTAAGCTTACTTAATAAACCATCTTTTCAAATTTGAGTAATAATTGAACCCTTTAAAAATCACAGAAAGTCTATTTCTGAGACTATGTCCATGGAGCCCCAGGTTTCTAGATAACCCAGGTTGAGAGAAACTCAAACCCTCTAGCATATAGAGGCAATGTAATATATTAGAAAATACTAGAATGGGACGATTATTGTCTAACTAATGCAACCTTTCAGATATTTATTTATTCCTCAAAGCAACATTGAATGGAAGTTATACTCATTTAACAAATGTAGAAACTTAGACACAGAGTATTTAAATGGCACGCACAGTCACACAGAAGGGAAGTGTTTCTCAACACTAAATATTAAAGTGCTTAAACTCTTAAACCACAAAGTGATAGGATAGTCGGAAGTATTATTTTATCATTAATAATTTATTTTTCCTCCTGCTGTTGCTGGTATTGCACTTGGGGGAAGGATCCATGTCTACCTCCTTTTCTGAATATGTTTCCATGCAGCTCACTATATGTTAGGCTAAGCTACTGTAACAAGAAATCCCCAAATACAATGACTAAAGAAGTTCGTTTATTTCTCTCTTATATAACAGTTCAGAGGTATGTAGTCCAAGGCTATAGGAACAGATCGCCATCCTCAACATGAACCCCCCTTCTCAGGTTCAAGTTTCCTCCATCTCTCAGCCACAGGAATGGAAAAAGAGACCAGGGCAGTATGTGGCCAGTTTTTACTAAAGGGTAAAACTGGAGTGTCATATATAACTTCTGTTCATATGCCATTAATAAAATCGGTAAAACTTGTACTATATATTGCAAGTTACAAAAGACACTGAAAAATATAGTGTTTTTTTCAAGGTTACCTTTGCTAATATGGGTAAAATGTAACAATGAAAGAAAGGAACAATGAACATTAGACAGCCTCTAGCATTCTGCTACATTCACCATTTAATGGAAATGCAATTATTAAATGCCTGTTAGGTATATATATTATGCTAGATCCTTTGAAGTTTATGAAATGGTTTGTAATAAACTAATATAGATGCTGCTTTTCTTGGCAAGAGTTCTAGTTTTAAAATTAAGAAATCAATACTATTTTGTTCCATTTTAATGCAATATTAAAGAGTCATGAAGTGAAAAATTCAGACGTAGCCCATGAATAATATTAGACTAATGTTTGTTCTTCTCCACAATAAACTGAGGATCTTAACAGATGGTGAAAGTTTAGTGGAATATTGAAGCCTTCTGGGATGTAATAGTGAAGATAGATATAAATTTAAATTGTGTTTAACGGGTCTGCACTGATGAAAGATTCCTAAAGCAATGGACAAGCCACATGCTTTTCAGCGGGATGCAGGATGCACTGTCTTTCCTTGGCCCTTGTGTCTTCAGCACCGACATATAGGTGTGAATGTCTAAGCAGATTGTTCCTGCTCCTTTTCACAATCTATTTGCTAATCTTATGAGCTAGAGCTCATTTCAAGAGAGTGTGGTTGCTTCAGGGTGTAGAAATCTGTAAGACTGTAGAAATTTATAGAATTTCTGTCAATTTATAGGTCATTGTATGCTGCTGGGAATTTTAGAATATATTATAATATTTATTCACACTTAAAAAAATTGAGTGCTATTTTTACTGCTCAGTGCAAGATAGTATATTCTGGCCTCACTATGTCTTATACCAAAATGAATGCCATGACTACAGTATTTGGCTTCTTTTAAAAATCTAACAATTGTTAAAACTTATTTTGCCTTTTCCTTAATTTAGAATGTTATCTTTATCCTATCTCTTAAATTCTTTCTGATAACTGGGCGATGCACTAGAAGCTTGAACAAGATTTTGATTATTATTCTATTTGATCACTATACATTGTTATAACATAATATTTGGTTTTTGAAAATTATTTGGGGGGATGATTTATACAATGTGGTAATCTACAGCTACTAAATAAATTAGATGTTTGCCTAATAAATTGACACTGGTGCAAAAAATCACCAGTTGAAACCAGTCTCCCTTAATTCCTGACTTCCTCAACCAGCTAGATGTATGACTTTGGGAATTTACTTATTCTACTAACCTTCATTTCCTCTTCCTTTCAGCAGGGATTATAACACCTCTACTAATTATCTTAAGTTATTGTTTAGTCAACTGAAATAAGGTAAATTCATTGGCTTTAAATTTACAATAAATATTTACCAAATGAAGGTTATGTCAGTCACTGTAGTAATCAAGTATAACAATTTTAACATGCAAATACCCTTGCCATATTTACCAAAGCATGCTCCAAAAAAGTCTTCTTTCCAAGGCAAATTAATAGCTATTATAGAAAAAAAAAAACTTTATGGGATCAAATAAGTTTGGAAAAATTATATTAAATCAAGTTAAACAGTTCCTTTAAGTCAGTTAATCTTAGAACTTCTAATATATTTATGTGCACTGGGAGTCTCCAAGATAATATAGAAGGCAGAATTTTTCCTTCTTATTTCAAAGGATACCTCTTAAGACTATTGTTCCTTTGATCAAACTTTAGGAAAATTTTATTTTATCATGAAGTCAAAATAATTTACATAACACATAATGCATCTTGGGAGAATGTTGTGAGAGGTTTAAGTGACCCGAGGTTAAGAATTAAATGCCATATACTTCAATCTACTCAAATACAATAATCTACTTTTATTACTTAAAATATTAATGTTTCAAAAATTTTCAATTCTAATTTAAAAAAATAATCATCTCCTTTAATTTCTGTATTATTCTCTTATACATTTTTTCCTGTTGAGACTTCACAACTAAAAGTTTTTTTTTTTTTGAGGAATTAAGATTCTACTTCCTTATCACAAACTCGCCAACATCTTTCCAATAAAATAAGCATGAGAAGGAGAGATAAACAAGTATCATATCAGGAAGCTCTAAGGTCATAAAAATTGTAGAATAATGTAGCCATCGAAAATTTGGACCATGGGGATCTTGAGACAAACTACAGAACAAAATTTTGTTTTGCCACAAATTCAATTCTTTTAGGCAAATATGAAATCAGAAAGGGAGAAAAGCTACAGGCATCACTGTGCAGAGGTTTCTGTCCTCTAGTGTTCTGCCAAGGGCACAGAGCACACCTGGAGAATACAAGGCAACTGAAGCCAGCCCTTACCTGCTAGGTGCTTACACCTCATTGAGCTGGCAGAAACTAGTCCAGTGGGCTCAGTAAATAAAAAGCACAGCAAGGAAATAAAAGCTTATTTAAAAGTAACTATTACGTGTTCTAAAGTAAGACAACTATCATCTCTCAAAGAGTAGACAGAAAGTGACTGACAACTTTTGTTGAATGCCAAAGGGACTTTCCACAACACCTTGTAAGTTGGCCAACACTTCTAAGGTGCTGTCACAACAAAACCAGTGAAAAGAATTTTTTTCCAGCTTAGATATATAATTAAAGCTGTCAAATCCACTTCTCTCTTGCAAAAGGTTAGGAGGGAGGGATACATGCAATTACACAATTCCCTGACAAACAGTTTCCAAATTTCCCTTCCAAATCAGCCCCATGCTTTCATAATACCTACAATTATAGAAGTATAGGATTGCATTAGTGAATTTATAAAAGGCAAGGCAAATGGTCACTTGTCAATTCCTCTCTACTTTGACCTTTCATGGCATTTGGTACTGTTAAGTATCTGCTACTTGGTGAAACATTCTCCTCTATTAACTTCCCTAAAATTTGTTTTTTCCTCTCTTTCTTTGATAATTTTGTTTGTTCCTTTTTCAGCCCTCAGGAGCAAAGTGTTGAGCTAATTAAACTCTTATTAATATTCACATTTTCAACATTTCTCATCTTTTCAAGGATATATGCATTACGTGTGTAAGCATATGTAGGTTAATACTCATTTATTATTTTATACATTTTAATCTCTGTTCTTCATTCACATTTTCCTTAGCTCCCACAGGCAAAAGCTGTAATGTATTTGATATGCTTTATTGAATTTGTATGTACCCTTTTAAAATATGTAGTTTGACTCATTTGTTATGTTTTTAATTTACTTAACTAATATTGTGTTAGAGAACTTACACTGTACTTCATTTTTTAAAATCACCACTAAGTATTTCAGATCTAAACATGAGTTCCAATTACTACATGGCATTCCACAGAGTAACAGTCAGCTTTTATGAGGTTGTGCTACAATAAAAAACGTCATCTGAATTCTAGTAACTCATAAAAACAAAAGCATAATTTTTATTTGCATTATATGTTGTCTGTGTCTCTGCTCTACATCCCTTTCCCACTGGGGTCTAGGCAAAGGAAGAGCCCCTCTCTAGAGTAGAGCCATTCTGTGACAGAAGAAAAATAGACACAGAAGACCCATGCCATAATTTTAAAGCTTCTACTTAGAAAGAGTACATTTCATTTCTAATCATATAACAATGGTAAAGATAAGTCACATTTCCAAGTGTCAGAAAGTTTGGGTGGGGAATATAATATCACAGGATGGGCCCAATGAGGAGGATGTTATAAGGAGTATAGTGAATATTTTAACAATAACACTTCTGCTACACATGTTGCTTTGACTCTGCTGTCCATTTTGGTAACTACTACCCACCTTGCATTTAGGAGTTGAGTGCTGCCACATGGCCCCCATTACCCTGGGATCTAATTATGACTCCCATTGCATTTAAGTTTCCCAATTCAGTGCCCACAGTTCTCACTGTAAGATCTGACCTACAGAGAATAGCCATCATAGAATTCTTCAAGAAGTCTTAAAATATTTTTCTTACAGTCATGGGGAAAACTGTGTCTTCTCAGTCCTCCCAGGGTGGGTGAGTAGGTCTTAAAGGACAAATCTACTGTAACATTCCAATCTCCCCATATCTTTGAATCCTTTCCTCTATAGTAAACCAAGGCAGGTCTGGCACTTCTAACTCATTTACTGTGGGCTGCCTTTTGGTCCGTGTTTCAGCCAACCAACCAACGACCAGTAAGACCCCTTTCTAACTCCCTGAGCTGCAACATTAAAGGCAATAGCTGTGCTTAGTGGGCTCATAGAAATATATTAACCTGATCTAACTTTATGTTTTCTTCCACCATTATACAACTCCTTTAATATCCATCTTCATACATGGTCTCTGAATTTCTGTCTGTATGACTTAGAAAATTCAAGTCATTATTTTTAGCCCACCTCTTCAGGGTCACACTTTGTACCTCATCCAGGGGCCTGCTGGGCTCCCTGGATCTAGTTATAGGTCTAATAGCAAAGAGGGGTCGTGGGGATGAGTTCTGAGGAGGATCAACATTATTTTGCAGAGCAACTGCTTCAGGGGAGGCCATTACAGTTTCCTCAAGCAGTGCAGGGTTAATTCCCTCAGATGAGGTGGTGAGGCTGCTTCTACTGGCAAAGAAGACTCGTGAATTTAGGGGCTCAGTTTCCCCAGCTTCATCTCAGGTTCTTCTCACACATCCAGATTCCAACTTTGAGGATCGCATCCCTTCCTAATTAGTGTCCTCACTTTGTAAAATAGATACCCTGTGAGGTTGGGAATTCATTTGGGTTGTAATTCGGCCACTCACAGCATGAGGCTTTGGATTTGGTTTTCAGCAATCTCAGCCCTGTGGCTATAGGTGATAAAGGTCTCTTGCAGGGCACACATGGAAGATTTCAGGTCATTTACGTGGCACTTGAGCTGGGAATTCTAATCCCTGGGCACATTATTTTTCTTCCCCGCTTTGTCCAGCAACTTTAGGGACAACCAGCCAATTTCATTTTAATTGTTAGCTTGACAAAAATATTCAAAAGTACCATATACACTGTCACCTAGATCCTTGCTTCTTACAAGTGTTTGATTATGAATATCCAGGTGTGATCTTTGCTTATCTGTATGGCCAGATAATGCCATGGACTATATCAGTGCTCTATTTACTTCTAGAAATAGAGACATTAGTGTCTTTAAATCTAACCAGATTAGACAGCTATTCTGGAAACCCCAGAATCAGTTCGGAAAACCCATACCTAACATTTTATTCCTCTAGGACCACTCTCTGTACCAAAATCTGTGTTAGTCAGGGTTCTCCGGAGAAAAAGAACCAATAGGATATCTGTGTATTTATACAAAGGGATTTATTATAAGAAATTGGCTTACATGAGTATGACTTGAAAACATTATGCTTTGTAAAAAAAAAAAAGTCAAGAAGGACCGCATATGATATGATTCCACTTATATAAAATGTCTAGAATAGACAACTCTGTATAGACAGAAAGTAGATTAGTGGTTGCATATAGCTGTAGGTAGGGGAAATGAGCGGAAATAGCCCAGGGTTACTGAGTTTCTTTTTTGGAAAAATGAAAATATTCTAAAATTTATTCTGGTAATAAATTCTCTTAATATACTGAAAGTGGCTGAATAGTAAACTTTAAATAGGTGAAGTATATGGTATGTGAAGTATATCTGAATAAAGCTGTTAAAAATTCTTATAAACTATTGAGAGACTAAAGAGAAATCACAAGGAAAATATTAAATTTTTTGAATTTATGTAAATGAAATACAAAGTATATTTTAGATGTATTCTATATTTATATATTATATCTGTATGATATATACATATAGTCTGTGAATTACAATTAAAACTAATTTTAGAAGAAAAATTATACCTTAAATGCTTACATTAGATAAGAAGAAATGTTCAAAACCAAGAGCTAAGCTTCCAATTAAGAAACTGAAAAAAAAAGTGCAAATTAAATCTAAATTTATATAAGAAGGAAGTAATATTAGTAAAAATGTAAATCAGTGAAATAGAAAATGGACAACTATGAGAAAAAACAAAAATTTTTTTGGAAAAAATAACTTTAGCTATACTGATCAATAAAAAGAGAAATGAAATGTTAATTACCAATATCATAATTAAAGAGGGGGCATTGCTGCATGTTTTTTTGTTTGTTTGTTTTTGCGGCATGCGGGCGTCTCACTGTTGTGGCCTCTCCCGTTGCGGAGCACAGGCTCCGGACGCGCAGGCGGAGCGGCCATGGCTCGCGGACCCAGCCGCTCCGCAGCATGTGGGATCCTCCCGGACCGGGGCACGAACCCGTGTTGCCTGCATCGGCAGGTGGACTCTCAACCACTGCACCACCAGAGAAGCCCAAAGAGGGGGCATTGCTGCATGTTTTAAACAGCAAAATGAAGATGAGGGAAGATGATGAACAACATTATGCCAATAAATTAACTAGCTTAGAGGCAATCAAAAATTTTTTGAAAATCAAGTTACCAGAACTGACTCAAGTGAATTAAAAACCTTAATTACCCTATATCTACTAAAGAAGATGAAGTGGTAATTAAAAACCTTCCCACAAAGAAAACTCTAAGCCAATACAACAGCACTTGTGATCTCTATTGAATATTTAAGGAAGAAATAATATCAATCTTACACAGTCTCTCTCAGCAAATAGAGTAAGAGGGAAGGAACACATCCCAACTGATTTTATGAAGCTAACATTACCATGACACCAAACCAAACAAGGACAATACAAGAAAAAAAATTATAGATCACTTGTAAATATTTATACAATTTTTTTTTAATTTTAGAAAATCAAATTTGAAAATGTATAAAAAAAATAAGACAACAATGTGAAGTTGGGTTTATCCTGAAAATGTAAGGTTGGTTTAATATTTTTAAAAATTGATAAAAATTTTGACAGAATAATGAGGAAAATCTTGTGGTCATCTCAATAGATGCAAGAGAATCATTTGACAAAATTTAAACTGGGATCATGATAAAAGCCCTTCACAAACCGAAAATAGAAGGATATTTCTCAACCTGATAAATGGTATCTAGAATTTATATGGAATTGCAAAGAAGCCAGACACAGAAGAGTACATACTGTATGATTTCATTTTCATGAAGTTATAGATAACGTCACGAAAAAATAATCCATAGAAATAAAAAAAAATTCTACAGGAATAAAAATCAGAATAGTGATAACTTATAGGGTTATGGGGATTTAATGGGTAGTAGAAAAGTCCTATATCTTGTTTGGGGGTGTTGTTTACAGGATGTACACATATATCAAAACTCATTGAGTCTTTCATTTAAGATGTGTGCCTTTCACTGTACATAAATTTTACATCAATAATTTTAAAATGTGTCATTCTCTGGTGTGTCCAAGCAGGATTTTGCAGATCTGGTGTATGGGTAAAGATGAGATACATACGGGGAGGCGTGAGAAATCCTTTAGAAACATTAATAAACAAAACGGCACCAAAAATGACAGCCTGGATGAAAAAGGAGAGTCAGGCACTGCTTGTGAAGTTTTTAATATCCTAAGCTGAAGTTTAGGAATTATATTGGATAGGTGAAGGGGTACATCCTAGTCAAGAATGGGATTCACGAGAGTTGAATTTGGGGGAATCTAGTTTATTAAGAAATTCAAGCAGCAAACCCATTAGGATACCAATAGCAGATTTCTGGAACAACATGTTAAAGGCCTATGTTGGAAGTGGAAACAGGAAGGAAATAAGAGGAAAAGAGGAAGAGGAGGTGCTCACAATGGCCAATGGCAGCAGGACTGGTAAAATTGTGCAGAATTCTTTTTCTCAGTCATGCAGCATCATTTTTGATTCCAAGAGTCATGATTTCCCCTCCTGTGCAAGTCTGATCTCTGTCCATGCATTTGCTCAAGCTGTGTGAAAAACTAATTCCCAATACCTGCTGATTTGAGACCAAGGGCAAGTTTAGGAAAGGTTTTCAGCTTGTCAATTTCCCCTGCTATGCTCCACAGAGAACTTGTGGCCTGGGCAGCATAACCTCACTTAGAAATCTGCCTGAGGTGCACAGTTTTACCAGGGGTTGGTGTAAGAAGGTGCAAAGAGTCAATTTATGTCATTTTTATGTAACTAAAAGATCACAGTTAGCCCTATTTGATTTTTACATACTCAGTGGGAGAGTAAAGGGGATAATGTTCAGCAGTACTTTGCACTTAAATGATTCCTTTATTCAAAGAGATTTACAAATGTTGCGTCATTAGACAAGGTTCCCTTTGAGATGCATTAGAAGTAAATACAAAATTGTAACGCTTATTTCACAGTGGGACAATATTATGTGGTTCAGGAAGAGAGGCCTAAAGACTGTCATTCAAAAACAGTGCACGCTAATCAATATGTAGGAATAATAACTTCTTACATAGTTTTAGTTCTGCCTCTCTCATTTGCTCTAGAATTTTCTAATAAATGCTTGATCTTTTTGAAGATACTTGCCTTTATCTCTTAAATGGGGCTAATAATATCTTTCCTCTCCATCTCATAAATTGTTAGGAACATCAAATAAAATAGTATATATGGAAACAGGTAAAAATTGTACAGATATAAGAGTGAATGAAGGCAGGATCATTTCTGGTTTTTCTTTCTATTAACATGTGTCCTACTGACGCGGTACCTTGTAGAGAGTAGGCTTTTAATATCCACTACATTGTTGTTTTTAGCTAATAAAGTATCAGGAAAGTCAAGGCACCTGAATTAAGCTTTAACTTTGAACTGCATAGTTCTTAATATTGAAGGACATATTAAAGTCATTCACTTAGTTTTAGAAGACACTAAGAACTAGTGTGTTTATCTGGATTGCTGAATGATACATGGACAGCTAATGACAGATTTGGAATTAGACTCTATATGATTTAGGCCTTAGCATATAGTGCCAAGCTGAGCATTCAGTGCATTTAAAACTGTGGTAATAAAAAATCTAACTTAGTTAAGGCAAGCTTTTTAAATGTTTGAATCATGCAAAGGAATTTCAAGAAAAAGAAAATATCAGAACAGTTAAAAACCAAGCCTCAAAAATGAAATGATGTAACAAAATCAGTAGACAAATATTCTTGTTTTGAAGGAAGAAGAAAAAAATCTATCTGTCTATCTCAAGATAGTCATTACTTTTTAAAGCAGAAAAAAATAAATCTAGTTACAAAAGTCCAGAAAGGGCCTGTTGAGAGATTAATGACCATAGGCAGCATAATTATAGAAGGAACATTATTCAGTGAAATTGCTTAGTTAGACCCAACTGATTGGGAATTTTGATAATGTGTACAGGGATTAAGTCAAATACAGTTTTATATATGTGTTAAGATAAGGGGGAGGGGGTACATTAAAGAAATACTTGGGCTATAAGGGCAATAGCACATATTTAAGCAGCTAATCTATTTAGAGATGCCATTGTTTATAAGGATCTTAAAAGCACTAACTTCCATGCTTTACTTTTATTCTTTGCTAATCACCTTTAGCTTGTGAAGGCAGAATTTTGGTAGCTCTCTTTAAGCTAAGCACTTGTTACTAAAAATTCATAAACGCTTATTCAGTTTTAAAAGCCTATATTTCAGATTTTGAACATTTTTAAATTGTCCAACTTCTGCTTACAAATTACCCAGAATCAGTCACTCAGCTAAAGGCAAAAGAAGCTGAAAGAGAACCCAAGTCTTGCAGATTTGGAGGCAAAATGATTGTCCGTTAAATTCAGTTAGAACTTTGAGCACACGTTAGGAAGGGGGAAGGGAGGAAGACTTACCAGCAGTCGGGATTAGAGATGTCCAAACCATAATTGAGGAATTGTAAATTTGACTTTGAAATCCTTGATGAAAAGGCACTATAGGAAACATAATTATTAGCATACTGTATAATGTTTTAATTAGATGAATTTTGCTGTGCTATGCCAATGTGATTTTTGAAGTTGATTGTATTTTTGCCTTCCTTCCTATTCTTTAAAGCTCAGTCAACCTTAGTAAGAGAGAAAAAGGAGATAAATTACATGAAAGAAGGGAACAGCTAATGATTTAAGAATGTGTGGTTTTCCCTCACATGAAACAGCACTCTTAAGTTTCTCATTTGGGGACAATATCTATTCTTTTCTAGAGAGAAGAATATTGTATTAAGTGGCAAATCATTATGGTGTTGGGTATTTAGAGGAATTCTCTTGGTTGTATTAAATTATCCTGGCATCTATACAATACTCTACTGGCTTTGATTATAAAGGCCTTTAATCATTGATAGCATTTATTTGTTAAGTGTAGCTTTCTTTGTGCTTGAATAAGCACAGTTGTCGGTAATTTCTAAAAAATTACCAAGCACAATATCAATGAACTATAACTTTAATTTATTTCATTATAATTTAATATTGATCAGTGTGGAAAATGTAGAATTTTTTAAAAAAAACTAAAAATTTTACAAGCACAGATTTTATTTTGCTTACTAATTTTTTAACACAAAAACTCAAAATACAGTCATTAAAGACTTACCACTTTTCTCTTTCAGCCATATAGATTTTTCTTTGCAATCACTCAGGGGAAAAAAAAATGTAGTCTCAATTCATATGAAATTTCTTTGATCTTCATGTAAATAAACAGGCTGCCTTCCTCTCATAGGATCCTTTCTTGAATGTGATTTCTTTCATCAAGTAGTTTATCTCATCTCTGTAAATATCAAGGTAGTTTGCTTCAGAACTTCAAACAAGCATTTCCTACACATTTACAGGAAATGTATTAAACACTATAAATGGCAAACTTCCTCTCAACTTCCTAGCAAGACAGAGCAGGAGACAGTTTATGGTGCACGCCAACTGGTAGGAGGCACATCCTACATTGTAGCCATAATATTCTAGACAAACACCAAGCATTCTCTTCCCTTGAAGGTCAAAAAAGGAAACGTGTATACTGAAAAGGTGAGCTAGCTTGACAGAACATGGTAAGGAAATCAAGAATGGATTACTGTTGAGAAGCCATAGACTATGAAGAGTTTTAAGACCGAATGTTTATTACACTAAGAAGGTTTACATTAGAAAATTCAATGAAATGGGTCCAAGTGTTAGACATAGTTTAGCTTGAGAGGGTCAGTGAAGATTTGAACTGTTCTTATTTTTCCAAACCAGGTCAAATTTGCCTGAGTTCTTTAACTCTCAGTTGGCTTAGGAATTTTATGATTCTTGGCACTGTATGAAATGCATTTTTTCAGACCTTGGAAAGTTGACCGATTTCTTGCTGAATGAACCAGTCAGCCAGCTGTGAAGCCAATTTTCTTAGCTTCAGCAGACAGGACATATTTTTAAAATGTTTTATTCAGAAATTGAAGAATTTTTAATTAACTCTAAATGAGGATATAAAGCAGTGATATTTTCATGTCTTGATATTTAGATTGTAAACTGATAGTCTTATTAAGGAAGTTCTCTTCAGAATTTTCTTTTTTAGTATGGCAGAATGGAAATAGCATAGATCCACCTTATGGAATAAATATATTTTTTTTTTCTGAATTTTTAGGAAGAGTTGTTTAATTCATCAGTAATTATGACAACTGATAATATCTTTTAGTTGCTCTTGTTCTTTATTTTGAAACTTTGAAACTCAGAAAGTGAAGGCACCCAGATTAGAATCTGAAGAATGGGTTTCTAAATTCTTTTTATATTCATCTGAGAATGATATCTGCCATTAGTTCTTTCTGCATATGTTCTTGGAGACTCTCATCTATTTACATATCCTCTTTCATACCATAACTTCTTTATATAATCCTTTATTAATCATTCGTGAACTAAATGTGGTTTAAGCCTTTAGCAAGGACTTCTACCTACACTCATTTAGTTCATCTATTACATTTTTTTTTGTAATTACATTACAAATAAATTTTGATTGTAAAATCAGACTCTATATAGTAACCTGTTCTTATTAACAGCTTCCTCGAACATTTGACTTTACAAATGTCATTCAGCAACAATGGTTCATTATGGGAAATTAAGTTTTTCTGACTGGGCATTTGAACTGTGCAGTTCTAGAAGACCAAGAATTCTGTAATTGTGATCATCTGCAAATACATAATGCCTAACTTTAGAGCCTAACTAAATTATTTTTTGCATTTAAAGTCATGCCAACTGTTATATCCAATAGATCCACAAAGTTCAATGACTTCACACTTCACATAATAAATGTATATTCCTCACTCATATAACAATCAAATGCAAGTATTAATTTGCAGGTGTCTTTCCTCCATGTAGTGATTCTGGGACCCAGGATTTTTCATCTTGTGACATTCTATCTTCTTATGTCTCGGAGTTCTCTGTTCCCAACTGACAGACAGGTGAAGAGATGGTTTAGAAATAAGTGCACCCACTTATGTAGTCACCTTGGTTAGGAAGTGATACACATTACTTTTACTTAAATTCTACTGGTAAGAACTAGTCACACTGAGAAATGCAATCCCTAGCCAATTTCTTCCTAGAAACAACCAGAGGAAGCACAAGGGTTTGGAGTTATCCACCTGATTCTGCCATACCAATTATTTCTTTTGGAAAGTTGGAATGAAATTTCCACGTTATCTGGGATAACCTTGAATACTAATGATAACACATTTGTTTAAAAAGCTGTAAAAATATTGTTGGGAAACCTATGCCTACTTGTTTCTACTTTAATAAATTTACGTTTTCCTTTTACTTGAGCATAAGAAAAGATGTATTTATCCATTTACTCTTTCATTCATCAAATATTTCTTGAGCGCCTATTGTATGCCAAGCACAAATTGTGGTACTTGCGATACACTGGTGATTAAAACACACAAAGACCCCTGCCTTTGTGAGCTTGTATTCTAGTAGGTAGAGACAAACAGTAAATATTATATATAATAAATAAGCAAATTATTTTGAATATTAAAATATGTTAAATTATATAGAAAAAGGAAAGGTGAATCAGGGTAATGGGAATTATGAGTGATTGAACTATGCTAGGTGTTGGTTACAATTTACAAAATGATTATCATTAAAGGGCTCGTTGAGAAGGTAGCCCCTCAGCTATGCAGATATCTGACTCAAGAGAATTCCCGGCAGAGAGAACAGCCAGGCCAGGGATCTTAATGTAAGTGTTTGCACACTGTGTTCAGGAAACAGTGAGGAACTCGGGGTGCTTAGAATGCTGTGAGTAAAGAAAAGACTAGTGGGTGATGGTGCAGAGAAGAAAGATCATGTAAAATCTTCTTGGTAACATTTGTGCTTTTATTTTTAATGAAATGGGAAACCTTTATGGAGCTTGGAGTAGAGAAGTGAAATAATCCTTATAAGTGAAAAAATTCTCTCTGGCTGTCATGTTGAGACAGACGGCACGGTGCCAGATGTAAAGCAGGAAGGCTGGTTAGGAGGTTATAGCAGTAACCAGGTGAGAAGGGGTGGTGACTAGGAAGAGAGTGTTATCCCCTTCATGTGATGAAAACAGGGTTTAATATGTGCGTTGTCTACCAACATTCTGATCTTTATTTGATATTAACACCTTGAGAGTATTTTGACACGCTACATGTTAAATCTCTGGCCATAATTTCAAGGTTTCCATAAGAAAGGACCTAGATCACCCTGAAAACTGTTAGGGGAAACACTGACTGAAACCACCCACCCTGGCTAGACACCACAGTATCCATTTGCATGAGTTATCTTAAACAGGAGGTCCTGGTAAGGAACACGGAACCAACGAGCCACCACCAACCGAAAGAATTTGGGAAAGGTCAAAATGAGACACCAGTCCATATGTCCTACCAACCTCCCAGAATCCTCTTCACTGGAATCAATCTTGGCTGAGCAGTGTGTGCACCACCAGGAAGGGCCCTGAGTCAGAATGATTGGCCAGAGACAACCATGAAACTAACCCCATTACCATAAAACCTGAGACTGCAAGCCACGAGGCAGAGCAGTTCTCCTGGGTTCCCTTACCCTCCTGCTCTCCGCCCAGGTGCCCCTGCCTAGTAAAGTCTCCTGCTTTGTCAGCATGTGCATCTCCCTGAACAATTCATTTCTGAGTGTTGGACAAGAGCTCACTCTTGAAGGGGTCCCCCTTCCTGCAACAAAACTATAATGGACCACTGGTCATCCGGCAGAACTGGGGAGAAGGTACTAAAACAGTGCTGTAGCTTGAGATACATTATCCTAAAATGAGGAGAGATAGGAATTAATATTCTTGTTGGATTGAAGCAAATAATCCCTAAAGTACTAAAAACATAAACTTTAATCAAGATGTTGTCTTTCTTGCCTTAATTTTTAGTTTCAGGTGACTCTTTCTAGTATGTCATAATTATCAAATACCTTCTGTGCATTGCAGAATAAGACAACACATTAGATGGAAAGAAAATTGCCTCTTATCCAGCCCAGCACTTGCCACCATTAACATCAATGTTGACGAATTTACTTCGTTTTTTCTTTAATATCTATATATTTAGATTTATAATAAAATTTTAATCACTATTTTCGCTTAATATTATATAGTGAACATGATTCGGTTTTCAACGCTTATGTTTCAAACACTGCTTTAGCATATGAATAAAAATTAACACCTGCTTACATTGAAATATATTTAACCTTTGCTTAGTATTGAAACATAATTTTTATTAATATAAATATACTTTATATGACTATATTTTTTTCAAAGTTCTGGTGATTTTCTTAAAACATGTGAACAGACCAGATCAAAGTGAATAGGCAACCCATTAGTCAATTTCATATTGCAGGGAATAGTTGAGAAAGCGGAATACACATAGGATCCAAACATCGTGATTCTTGGGCCCCTTGTACTTTGCAATTCAGGAGTTCAATTAAGAACTTGATTCCTGATATGAACCATAGTATTGAGTTATACTGCAGATTATACCAAGTTACAGAGTTTTGATCTGTAACCTCATTAAGCACCTGATTACACCCATGCACCCTACACCCCCATACCTTACACATGCCACAGAAAAGTGGGTGGCTTCTTATTCTAGTGGCTCTGCTTTCTTATGACTCAACCCATCTTTGTGTTTCTCTCTGTGTTTCTAATTCTTTTTCTCCTGTCTCTCTATGGCTATACATTTTGTATCTACTACTATATCTATTTCACTATTGTTCTTTACTTCCTGATATCACACTGTTTGAGAGGAAATTGATCAGATCATGCAATATGGTATGTTCTTACTGGGAGCTACCTTGAGGTCATCTCAAAGGCCATTGGGTATGTACATCTTTAGCTGATAGATATTACTTTTGGCTATGGCACTGATCCTTTTTAAGGCAGGGCAGTATGGCAGAGTCACAGAATGAAAAACTGGCTAGAAAGAACCTCTTTCAGCTGTGGGCAGGGCCAACACTTAGGATTTCACAAACTTCTTTAGTATAAACGTTTTTTCACATTTGGCACCTTTATTTTTTAATTTTTTTATATCTTTATTGGAGTATAATTGCTTTACAATGGTGTGTTAGTTTCTGCTGTATAACAAAGTGAATCATCTATACATGTACATATATCCCCATATCCCCTCCTTCTTGAGCCTCCCTCCCACCCTCCCTATCCCACCCCTCTAGGTCGTCACAAAGCATTGAGCTGATCTCCCTGTGCTGTGTAGCAGCTTCCAACTAGCCATCCATTTTACATTTGGTAGTGTATATATGTCAATGCTACTCTCTCACTTTGTCCCAGCTTCCCCTCCCCACCCCCGTGTGCTTAAGTCCCTTCTCTACATCTGTGTCTTTATTCCTGCCCTGCCACTAGGTTCATCAGTACCGTTTTTTTAGATTCATATATGTGCACCAGCATATGGTATTTGTAGTATAAATTTTTTTATTTTTATTTTTTGCGGTGCGCGAACCTCTCACTGTTGTGGCCTCTCCCCTTGCGGAGCACAGGCTCCGGACGCGCAGGCCCAGCGGCCATGGCTCACGGGCCCAGCCGCTCCGTGGCATGTGGGATCTTCCCGGACCCGGGCACGAACCCATGTCCCCTGCATCGGCAGGCGGACTCTCAACCACTGCGCCACCAGGGAAGTCCTGTAGTATAAATATTTTTGATATATTATCCTCTGAAATGTACTGGTTGTGCATGTTACTCATCTCTCACTATATACTCTCTCTTTTTCTTTGTTCTTTTTCCTCAGAACTGTGTCTAAATCACCTACTGCAGTTTGACAAAACATTTTTGGATATTGAAGAATTATGTATTATTGATTACACAGAACTTCTTCTACAATTCTATTCTGAGGTTACTACTGACTGTCTTCTTAACTTCACACAGCTTTTGTAGTTGAAATACATTCTTCTTGAGATCCCTGAATTTATGGTTCCCTCCTATCAAGCTCCTCGACTCAGTGTGACTCTAAATTCCTGTCCAGTTTTATTATGTTCACTGACATATGAGAATAATAGTTTCTTCTCTAACGTGAAGTCTTTACCATGAACCTTTGTCCTCAATCATCCATTCCTCTTCCAGGACTATCTCATTCCCACAGTAACAGTGCTCCTTTTCCCCACTATTTTCCTTTTTGTTTTAATCCATCAGTTGTTCTTCTTTTTTTGGCCATGCCGTGTGGCTTGTGGGATCTTAGTTCCCCGACCAGGGATTGAACCCAGGACCTAGGTAGTGGAATTGCTGAGTCCTAACCACTGGACGGCCAGGGAATTCCCCAGTTGTTCTTTTCTACTACCAAACTTCACAACTGGCTTCAACTGTCCTCTGTAGTTGTCTCTCTATTTTTGCTACATTTTTTGTTCTGAAACCTTGTGCGATGATTGATGTTGCAAAACAGAACTTCAGTTACTATGTGGTATATTGTGTAGTAATTTCTCTTTTCTTCATAATGCATAGTATAGTCTGAAATTCAGTTGGCACTCATATTACAGGTTGTTAAATATCTCACTCGGGTCGCCGTTGTAAATATTAGCTGTTTTTGTATTGTTTCCCCACCCTAAAGATAGATGATAGGAATCATTATTTTGAACATGATTTTGGTTACTCCCTTATGTGTTGCAGTTGATTTTCATGACAGAAGCCTGATGCTGGTGACATTGTTCCTGTCGTTTCATCTCAATTATTTTTGAACAGTAAAGGAAGAACAATATTTTGCTGAACAGTTTGGACTATGGCAAAGAGCTGAGTGATATATTATCATTATTGTTACTGTGAGCAGTAATAATTATGTCACAAAATCTAATTGCTAATAGTAATCTTCTATAGCCTTTTGCAAATGTATTCAAAACTCCTATGAACTCCAGCTGAGTCAGCTTCACCACATCTTATAAAGATAAGAAAACTTTCGATTATGTAAAATTACTACATCAATGAGTCTTACTGTTTAATATTCCATTCTATTACCACAGAGACTTACAATACTAGCTATTATATTCTCTGAGTCTTAGTTCACTGACTCTGAGACTTCCAATTCCTGGATCCACCCTGCCTTTTCACTAAGTCCTGACTTTAAGCCCTTTGTATTGACCTGAGACTCTCAGTGAATATTTAAACCATTTGCTGTTAGGCACCTCAATCTTCCCAGTCTTGTTCAAAGAATGAACTGACAGGCTATATGCACATTGAATGACCCCAATCATCTCTAGTCTCTACCAATAAATCCAGCCTTAGAGTTAAGGTTTGGGGTTGGGGCGTGTTCTAGTTATTTGATGGTGGATTATAGGTTACATAAAACTTATGGTATAAAACAATCATTTATTTTGTTCACGGACTCTGAATTGTCAGACATTTAAACAAGGCATAGCTGGGATGATGTGTCTCTTCCAAAGTGTCTGGGTCCTCATCTGACTCATCTGGAAGGTTCCAGGATTGGTGGCTATAATCATCTCAAGACTCATTCACTCACATGTTCAGTGGTAGAGGAAAGAAATAAAAACCAGTTTAGCTGTTACTATGTGCTAGGAGTTTTACTGGGCAAGCCATATTCATTAGCTTGTTTAATCCTTACAACAAACGATTGATATTGTCAATAGTAACCTTAATTTAGACATGAGAAGTCTCTAAAGGTTGCCTACCATTTCCAAGGTCACTTCTATGTGTTAAAAGATAAACTGAGGCATATTTTTAAATTTTTAAGAGTTTATTTAAGGAAAAATTGATTTAAATTGGGCAGCATCCAATGTAACAGTTAGAAAGGAGCTCTGAGGAGCTGTACAAAATGAAAGACTCTCATACTCAGAGGGGAACAGGAACAAGGAAGTTATACCAGGCCAAAATGGGTCTGTTATTGCCAGGCTAATTTCCTTTAGGAGATGACAGGGGTCTATCAGGCAGATGATTTAACTAGTGCAGATCAGGAGATTCCTAATTGACTTTTTAAAGATTCCATTTCTGGAAGAGCCAAAACTATAATTAAGTCTCGGTTGGGGAAGTGTGTCTTAGCATAAGTGACTCCATTTGGGGTCTATTGTCCTATTTTTTAACATATGAAATAAAAGATTCAACCTCTGTTTTTTGGTTCAACGGCTCTTCCAATCACCAATGGCACCTCGCTTCGTGAATTATACCCTCTTCTAAATCTTTAATTTCATACAATATTGGTTTCTTCCGTCATCTTCTCTCTCACCAATACCCTCAGTACTTTCTCTCTAATGCTCCTCCTTTAAGACCGCATAAAACCTCCATTACAGCACTTACAACATTATTCTTTTCAATTGCTCCTGTACAGATTTATTCCACTAGTCTCTGAATACATCAAGGCCAGAGATTATGTCTTGTTCATCTCTCATATAGCTTGGAAAGCAGCTGTTGCTCAATCCCATCTGTTGAACGAAATTTCTTTTGGAATGAATTTTTAAAGAATCAGACTGAATACAATATTTCTGAATCTTTTTAACATAAACCATCTAAAGAATCTTGTCTATTCTACTTGTAAACATTTTTCAAGTGACTATATATGTCTATTCCCATGTACATTATGCATTAAGTTTTAGCCCCAATATGATAGCGATGCAAACATACTTTGCAGGAGCCTTAGCAAGATACGCATAATGTCTTTCAGATTTAAAATATTAATAAAACCTGAATATCGTGTTTTCAATAGTGTCAAAATGGAAGCAGAAAGCTTTGAACTTAAGTTTATTTAAAATGCTGCTAGCGATTTGTAAATGTTACCACTGTATTGGGCATGCCTGTTGGAAAAAACTATTTGTATTTATTTTAATTCACATTTCATAGACATTTAATTGTAACCTGGGGGTTATTTCCTCATTTTGTGTGTGTATAAGTATAGTTCCTTTCCCGCTCAGTGTTTAAATAAACAATAGTATCCTTCTGTGCAAAAACAATTCTATTGTTAATGCAATATATGTTTTGGTTTAAAGGCAGTATATAATATTTTGTATTTTACTAATCAACCTATGTATGTAATTTTTAATTAAACTGTATCAGTGCTATTTCATGAATAAGAGAAAAATTCTTTCTACTTTGAGCTCTAAAAGAAAACAAATTTCTAAGTCATTTAAAGTTGGAAGAAACCTAACAGTATGACAATACAGAACTGGAAGTTCAGATTAATACAATTTTACTTAAAAGAAATTTCTCAAATGATTGGACAGACATAGTACATGCCACAACAATTTTAACCTACGAAATTTAGTTTTCACAATACTACCTAAAGGTCATTTTACAACCTTGAATCCTCTTAAATATTCAATCTTGTCAAATGTGTGGCGTGACAAACTCAGAGGAATGTAGTCAGACATTATTTCACAGCTGTACAATGTTTTTACGTCACAGGCAAAATCAAGATCAAAGCCCCATACAGTTTGAGGTGGGCGTATGTTGCCACAAATTTGGACACAGAAACCACTGATAGGATAGTTCTGGACACTGTTATTTCCTGATCTCCACTGACCCATGTCTGAGTTGGCTAGACGGATAGACCTCTGAAGGTTGCACTAGCTTAATTCTTTGCCAAAATATTACCAAAAAAATAATAATAACCTGAGTGTGAAAACAACTCTCCAGGTCTGACTTTCAGACTCGATTCTGGAAGCCATACAAATGGAAAGGAAAAGAGTAAGAAGTAGGGTCAGCTCCCAGCTAGAATTAAAGTTACAACCAGAGTTCAAGGTGGAATGTGAGGTTTCCCCAGGCACTAAGGAGCCTGATTATGTTGAAAAGCTATGCAACTCATTGGTCCCTGGGTCAGAAGGGAATTGCCAAATTTCTTGGCAGCTATAAAGCACTGCTGCACAAATTATTTCTCACAGATTTTCACCTTGAGAATATGTACATAGTTAGAAATATAAAAATATTCTGATGTATTTGAATGCAATTAGTCCAATCATGGTTTGAATGACATTTATGGGGGAAGGGGAGAAAGGAAGGAAAACCTTTTTTTGAGGGGCAGTGTTTTATTCTCTTTCTGAGTTTTGGTTTTCTTTACTGTCAAGAAAGCATAAAGGAACCAATAAGGTGCTCAATACAATCTATTAGTCACTTATTGGGTAATACTACGTACATCATGCAAGAAAAGTGTTTTTGCTTTGAGTGACTTAGAATTGTATATTGTGCATAAAATAACCAAGCGATGTTAGGAGAAATGATAAATGTTATAAATGTTATAAATCTATCTAATGCAAATAACTGAAGACTTAATATCCATAGTTGAGTTGTATTTTGCCTATGCTAAATCCTTATCTTGGAAAGCCCTTTGCTCTCATTTGCAATTGGTAGAAATTAGAGTACCTACAAATACATACTGGAATATATGATTGATATATACAGGAATTTTATGTGTTTTCCCCACATTCCATCACCTCTCTTTCCCTACTTCTTCCTAAAGCCTGGTAATCTTCCGTTATTCAAAAGACCCGATTCAATCTGATAACTCAGGAGACCCTCACTCTACATATACAGCTAGCTTCATCATCACATAATTTTGCAGCGCTCCATCTGCTGGCTACACTCTGAGAAGAGCAAGGCACCTGATAACTACCTGGGTGTCAGCTTCACATATTACCTTTTAAAATTTGTGTGTACATGTGAGTGCTTGTGAAAATCCATCTTACCATTGGTAGCCACAAAAGCTCTTTAGCCTCTTATCACAGAAAGGCTGAAAAAAGAGGCAGCTCCTGGTTTAATGGTGGATATTTATTTCTCTTCTTCAAGAATGTCTTATGTCACAATAGCAATAACTTATTATTAACAGAAACACCTTTGCAAAAGTGTCAGGTCATGAGTCTTATAACTCTAGGAAGAATTGTTTCAAAAATTTCTGGGTTACAGGTGTTTTTATAACTGCATTTCATTTCTTTGATTTTTATTAAAGTCTATGCATGTGATTTTATGCATTTAAAAGTACTATTCTAGAATGGGTCCATTGACTTCATCACACCAACAAAGAAGTTTATGGCTGGAAAACAATAACTAAAAAAAAAAAAAAATAGAAGTTCCTTGGGGTAGGAAAATACAGGTCCCATAAGGAGTTTTAGACTGTTTTCTAACCTGGTAGCTATGTTCTAGACTCTTTCCCAAAGGATAGATGTTACATTCATATAGTGAGTTACTGGTTTTGGGTGCTTATTGGGTTACTGATCCACGTAGTGGTGTAATGGAAAGGACATTGAAATTGGAGTCAGAAAACATGAGTTTTCTCGTTTTCAACTTGCCTCTAAAAATAATTAAGTTCAATTTGTAAAATCTTTACTTTGTGATAGACATTATACTAAGCAATTTTCATGTATGACAGGAGAACATTTCAAAGTATAGTTTGTAATAATGCTGCTTCTGCTATTGAAGTACTTCAATCATGTTTTGGGAATATCCCTATGCTCTGACCCCTGCTCCAACCCAGATGGCTAAACACGATCTCCTTTTCTTTTATGAAAAGAGGATTGTTTAGACATCAGTTAGGCTTTGCAAATACCCAAGGTTTCATTTTATCATATAACAAGATATCGTTTTTCATTACTTGAAGTATAGTTGACAGAAAATATCAGTTTCAGGTGTACAACAGAGTGGTTTGACATTTATATACACTATGAAATGATCTCCAAACAAGTCTAGCAACCATCTGTCAGAATACAAAGTTATTACAATATTGTTGAATATATTCCCTAGGCTGTAAATTATACCCCCTGCCCATGACTTATTTATTGTATGAGAGGAATTGTGTACCTCTTAATCCCCTTTACTTATTTTGTCCACTCTCTCACTCCCTCCCCGCTGGCAACCACCAGTTTATTTTCTGTATCTACGAGTTTGTTTGTATTTTATTTTGTTTGTTTATTTGGTTTTTTTTTAGGTTACACATATAAGTGAAATTATATAATATTTTGTCTTTCTCTGTCTGACTTACTTCGCTTAGCATAGTGCCCTCTAGATCCATCCATGTTGTTTCAAGTGTTAAGATTTCATTCTTTTTTTATGGATGAGTAATATGCCATTGCATATTCTTTATCCATTTATCTATTGATGGACACTGGTTGCTTCCATAACTTGCCTATTGTGAATAACACTGCAGTGAACATAGGAGTGCATATATTTCTTTGGTTTTTTGGGGGGGTTTTGGCCGTGCCATATGGCATGTGGGATCTTAGTTCCCTGACCAGGGATCGAACCCATACCCTCTGCATTGGGGGCATAGAGTCTTAACCACTGGACCACCAGGGAAGTCCCTGCATATATTTCTTTGAATTCGTGTTTTTGTTTTCTTCAGATAGCTACCCAGAGGTACAATTGCTGGAGTCATATGGTAGTTAAATTGTTAATATTTTGAGGAGCCATACTGTTTTTCATAGTGGCTAAAACAATTTATAGTCCCACCAACAGTGTACAAGTGTTCTGTTTTCTCCATATCTTGTCAACATCGTTATTTGCTGTCTTTTTGATAACAACCATTCTGACAGGTGTGAGGCGATATTTCATTGTGGTTTTTATTTGCATTTTCCTGATAATTAGTGATATTGAGTATCCTTTCATCTGTCTGTTGGCCACCTGTATATCTCCTTTGGAAAAATGTCTATTCAGATCCTCTGCCCATTTTTTACTTGGATTACTTGTTTTTTTGATATTGAGTTGCATGAGTTCTTTGTATATTTTGTATATTAACTCCTTATAAGATATATAATTTGCAAATATCTTTCCCTGTTTAGTAGGTTGCCTTTTTGTTTTGTTGATATTTCCTTTGCTGTGCAGAAGTTTTTTAGTCTGATGTAGTCCCACTTGTTTAGTTTTGCTTTTGTTTGCCTTGCCTGACCTGAGGGGACAGATCCAAAAAGGTACTGCTATGACTGATATAAGAGTTTACTGCCTACATTTTCTTCTAGGAGTTTTATGGTTTCAATTCTTACATTTAAGTTTTTAACCCAATTTGAGTTTATTTTTGTATATGTGAAAGTGGTCCAGTTTAATTCCTTTGCATTTATTTGTCCAGTTTTCCCAACACAATTCATTGAAGAGACTGTCTTTTCCCCAGTTTGTGTTCTTGCCTCCTTAGTCATAGATTAATTGACCTTATAAGAATGAGTTTATTTCTGGGCTCTCTATTCTGTTTCATTGACCTTTGTGTCCATTTTTGTGCCAGGACCATACTGTTTGTATTACTCTAGCTTTGCAGTATAGGTTGAAATCAGGGAGCATGATACCTTTAGCTTTGTTCTTCTTTCTCAAGGTTGCCTTCACTATCTGGGGTCTTTTGTGATTCCATACACATTTTAGAATTATTTTTTCTAGTTCTGTGAAAAAATCCAATGGTATTTTCATAGAAATTGCATTAAATCTATAGTTTTCTTTGGGTAATTCCAATCCATGATCACAGTGTATCTTTCTATGTATTTGTGTTATTCAGTTTCTTTAATCAATGTCTTATAGTTTTCAGAGTATAGGTCTTTCACCTCCTTGGTTAAATTTATTACTAGGTACTTTATTCTTTCTGATGCAATCGTAAATAGTATTGTTTTCTTAATTTTTCTTTCTGATACTCTGTTGTTAATATATAGAAATGCAACTGGTGGGTGTATTAATTTTGTACTCTGCCACCTTGATCAAGTAACAAGAATTCTTGAAATATGCAGTCCTAGGATGGCATAGTTGCTCAAAAAGGTTGTCAAAGACCAAAATTAATTCCAGTTCTCTGTGTTCCATCTTTTTATTTGTTCATCTTCATAGGATGGGCATTTCATATGCAGGCATTATATTAGTGTCCAAGACAGGAAGAAGGAGAGAATGATACACAGTAGACATGCCAAATTGGTCTTTTATTTATTTATTCTTTTAATCAGAAAAACAATAGCTTATCTGGAAGCCCCACCAGATCTATTTCTACTTATATCTTCCTGGCCATATTTAAGACATATAGCCATGTCTAGCCACAAGGGAATCTGGATAGATGAGGTAAGTGTTTTAACTGGGAAAACTGTCATCTGAATTCCATTGGAATTCCAATGCAAAAAATAAGTAGAGAATAGATGAGCAATAATAGTGTCTGCTATATTGTGGAAATAGAAAAGAAATGAAACAAGATACTTAACTTTTATCTTCCAAAGCCAAATTATAAGAGAGAAAAGTTATGGTGGGTCCCTGTAGATTGTGTGTGTGTGTGTGTGTGTGTGTGTGTGTGTATAAACTCTTGGACTAGATTTAAAAAATATTGAGATGAGGAATGAGATATGATTGAGAGACCCTGAGCATCAATCAAAGGGCCACTGTCTTTCACCAGTACAAATGAGCCACTTGTACATCACTTGTAAGATAAGTCAGCAACAAGCTATCCTTCTCCCTACTATCTGCTGACAGACAATGTATAGACAATTACCAACACATTGCTAGTGGATTATCTGGCAGGACAACCATCTCTCTGAGCCTGATTTTTTTTCAGATCTCAATCAAGCCCACTCCATTGGGTGACTCCACATTAATTGCTCAGGACATGTATATCCAGAGGGATGGCTCTACGAAGGGAAGTGAAAACTTCAACATATGATCAATATGCAATTAGATTAAATCTGTTTGAGGACTTTCCCCTCTCTCTGAGTTGGTAATGGAATACACTGCTCTGTTATATACACTTTCTCTCTTTTATTCCTCAGAATAGAGCAGTGCTATTTGGAGGATCATTAGATAAATAATGAAAGTAAGGAGACCTGGTGAGTTATAAAATAGTAATCTTGCCCAAGTCAAACATCTAGGCAATAGGAGTGAAGGTTTGTAACCATTACATTGCCCAGGCTTCTGTACATATGCTACGTTGCTCATATGGAGCTCAGCTGATTCTTCCATACATGTTATGGAAATAACATAGTTGAAACAGTTGATTTTGAAAATTTCTTCCAGTTTTAAAAAATGTTCTACTTTCCAGGTATCTTTGTGTTGAATGGCACCATCCTGCATGGACAAGAGACTGTGGATACTGATAATAAGGTACAATGAGGCTTCACTAACCTCTGAGTAGAACTCTTCACCAGTGCCCATCTATCTACAGGCAAGGAGAAAGACTGAGGCAAGCTTCCAAAATGATTGAGAAAGCACTCCAAACCAATAATAAATCTGTCATATTAACAAAATTGTAAACTGTAACTGAATATCTTTTTTTTTTAAATGTAGCATTCATGGCCAAGTATAACATTCTCTTCCCTAGTTCATATATATGAGATCTTTTGCAACATGAGGTCAAATGTCTATGTTATGTACTGAGAACAATAAGACATAATTTACTGTAGTTTTCTGGGTCTTGGTTGAGGCATAGGGTAAGAACCACTGGCCTCTTTGGCACTGATGTGGAAATTGTTCTTTCCTCAGTTGAAAGCCACTCATACATGTGAGAAGGTACAGTTTTTTATTTGATCCCCTCTCTTCATTTTTCACATATCTTTGCAAACTTTGGTAAGTATCCAATTATTCTTAATACTCGAAAATACATACTTAGAGAATAGGCTGAAACCATGTATTTTCTTATGATAAAATAGCAACCAGAATAGTTTGTTACCATTGAAAATTTTTAAATATTTAGTAATATTCTAAACCACAGATATTATAGTTATTCAGTCTAACACAATAGGAAAGTCAATAAGAGGATAACTTGTCCTTGACTTCCTTGTTAAGAAAACAAAACCAAAAGACATTGATGCTGAAACATGGTATGTATTGGAGAAGTTAAAGACATAAACTGAGTTTGTAGATTTTTTTTCTTCTTTTTCACAGAGGTAATTCAAATACAGAAAGATTGTTTGTGAGAGAGAACCTAACTGCAATTGAAATAAATGATCTCGGTAACACAAGGTAAAAGCTGTTCATTTATTTAATGCATTTCAATCAACTCAAGTTCAGCTCTAGATATTTTTCCTTGAAAAATATTTGACATTTCTTCTTGCAAAAAATGTGATGTTAAAAACAAGGCTTTTTTAGGGATCTATTGTTCAAGCAAAGACAATCTAGTAAACAACAACAAAAAAATGATATGCAAAATTTAGTGACAAAATACCTTTTCATATTTTCTTCCTAACTATGTCGATATTTTTGTGGAACCATAAACAGTCTGTTAGCTATATTAATCTTTCATGAGTTCTGAAGCCAGTTAACTTCACTCTCCAAATCTGAGGTTTAATATAAAGTTACTGATAATGTTAATCAAGGAGAATATCATAGAGAAGTACAGTGTAATACCATTTGTTCTAATATTCAAAAACAAATTTAAATTTCTGCTTCCTTCAAAAGGCTCAATACCAGGCAGGATACCTGGTTTATCAAAGATATAAAATAATGTTGAAAGAAATTAATACACTGTGAAAATATAAGCTCCCTTAACCCTCACAACTGTAAGATGAAGTAGGTTCTATCATTATCTTGCTTTTACAAATGAAGAGATTGAGATCCACAGATCAAACATCCCATGTAGTAGGCTTTTGATTTGAACTGTAGTAGTCTGACCCCAGAGTCTATTCCCTTAACCACTATTTTTTCTTGAAGGTGCATTGGCCTTGCAGCCACTTTCAAATTATACGTGATTTTACCTTGAGCTCTAAAAGTATGCTTGGAGCTTTCTTTTTGACAAAAAATAATTCATAATCTCCCTTAGTAAAATATCACTTTAACATGATACATTTTGCGTACAGTCTTAGGCAAACAGTGACGTCAGCCAAGTTTGCCTTCAGACTTCTCAATGAGCAAGCTCTGTTCCCTCTCATCCACCCTTGTGGTACTATTTCCAGGTAGCTAGTGCCCTCATGCTTCCCTCCTACTTCTGAGACATACCTTTCTACCTCTCCCACCCCCAAACCCTCACACACCAAGAACTACACACAAACCTTGCCCCCCTGACCAGTCACCACTCTCAGTGCTGCTGTCCTCCCCAGAGAACAAGAGCCATATCTAGGAAACTCAGAGGCTGTTTGCATGGAGTGAGATTGAGAGGGATAGATACACTAAACATGGCCCAGAGTTAATGGACAGCATTAAAAATCATGGGAAGAAATTACCAGAAAATATATTTGGGCTCAAAAGAAGAATAAATGTCTAAACCAGGGCTGACAGCAGGGGAACGAGCTGTCTCTGAAACAGCAAAACACCCTGTCACTGAAGGCATCCAAACAGCAGCTTGACCACCACGTGTAAAAAACTCAAGCATTAAAAGTGAACCTAGGTTACATGACTTTTGAGGCCCTTTCCAGACTTGAATGCCTCTTCTAGGTAGCTGAAGGATTTTTTTCCCATTATGGAAATTGTCACTTGTGACTGGTCCCGCAAAACAGCACAGAAAATGTGAGTTTTCAAAATTGGAAGAAAAAACTTTTTAAATCTATGAAAAAGAAAAAGGAACCAAATCTTAGCACCTTACAATGCCAAAGTTGAGAGAAATAAGTTGGGAACAGTTCAGTGAGGTTTTCCTGGCCATTCATGTTGTTTTATAGTCTGGCAAAGTTATAAAATAATTATGGTAGGTGTTCAAACTATGCTTATTTAAATACTGTTATAGTAGCATACTACATTTTGTAGATAAAAATGGGATCGGATTTTTGCTAGGTATATGACATGATGAAAATAGGACATGGTAGTGCAGTCCCAACATAGCCCAGGTTTGTTCAAAAGAGTGCTTGCTATTATGGAGAGAGAGAAAAAGGAAGGAAGTTAAATATATCCATTGCTGTTATTATTTTGTTCATAGATTTCTTTAAAACAATACCTAGTCTCAAATATCAAAGGGATTTAAGAATGGAAGCCTAAATAAATCCAGCTTTTCCTTTTTGCTAGTAATTGTTATCAGAAACTAACTTATTTTTGTTTAGATCATGTATCTAGAAAACATGTTGGACTAATTTAGTGAGTAAAGTGCCTTTTACATAGCTTTCCTGAATCATTTACAAAATCTATGACTATATCATTTTTTTCCTAAAATAGAATGATTTTTGCTGATTGGACCTATACTGCCCAATTAGATGGAAGTAAACAACTTATCCAGACATTTTACATTTTAAACAATGTTTTCTCAATTAGTGACTGTTTTACATAATATAAGTTTTGCTTCATTTTTTAAAAACTGAAGATTCGGGCTTCCCTGGTGGCGCAGTGGTTGAGAGTCCGCCTGCCGATGCAGGGGGCGCGGGTTCGTGCCCCGGTCTGGGAAGATCCCACATGCCGCGGAGTGGCTGGGCCCGTGAGCCGTGGCTGCTGGACCTGCGCGTCCGGAGCCTGTGCTCCGCAACGGGAGAGGCCACAACAGTGAGAGGCCTGCGTACCGCAAAAAAACCCCCAAAAAACTGAAGATTTGATTGTTTCTCCCAATAACCACATAAACTCTTTAAAGAAACCCTTTTAATTTTTTAACAAACCAAAAATTTAACTGGCAATTATATATAGTAAAATGTACAATATATTTCAATATTGTAATGTATAGTATATATAATATATAATATATATGATGATTATAATATACAATAGTATAATTATAGTATTTATATTATATTATATATATCATAAAAATAGATGAAGTTATAGAAATAGTAATTGCTGTCCAGAAATATATTATCAATTTGAATATCTGAATTCCCTTTACAGCCTGTGGGAGCAATGGGCTACTTGACAAGTGCTACTCTAAGTCTCATTCTTAATATGTTTACTCAAAGAAGCCTTTTCAGATCTTCCAGAACTCCTAAATGGGGTTATGGCTCCAGATTATACATCTGTAGCACCCTTTATTTCCCATTTCCCATCATCAAACGTATTTTACCAAATACTTTCTTCCCAGCTAGGCAGTAAGGGCCATGAGAGCAGAGGACTTGGCTGTCTTGTGCTTCACTCACCCCCAATACTTCCTATAATGCCTGGCTCAGAACACACACTCAACAGAGTTTTGGTGAGTTCATGCCTGACCAAGGCATGTCTTGGGCAGCATGGAGATGAAGAGAAAGGGCATTCTGTATTCCAATTAAGAATTTTACAGTCTTGGTAATAAAAAAAAAATTGTTCAAATAAAAGTAAGCTAAAAGCTATGTACCTAGTTAGGGTCCACTCTATATACTACCCCACAAGTAGGGAGAAAGAAAATTCCAATATGTCAAAGAAAAAAATAAATGTCCCCTTTCATAACTACAATCCCAATATTTGGAGAATATGTTGATAAAACTGTATGTAATTAGAATGTCTCATGGTATCAAACCTCAGGAAATACTTCTTGACATTTTTGTTTTCGCTCAAAACTTTTTATGCTACTCTTTGCAGTAACAAAAGAAAATTTCTCTAAGCTCACAGAAGAGTGTTGAGCAATAGTAATCCAGAGGAAACGTGATGTTCTCTATAATCTTGGCAAAAATCTCAATAACCTTCCCCTAGTACTTTGGAATAAAAAATTGTGTAGATGCTTTCTCTTCCAACTGTCATTATAAAGTAACTAGTGACCTTTCCTGTTATACTCACAATCATTAATGAGCTAGGTAGCAAACACAAAAATATTCATATGCATCTTTCCCTGAATCTTGTTAATATAAGCTATATCTGGTGCTCAAATTCTTATGTATAATCGGGATTCCCTGATACTACATGTGCTGAGTGACAACAGCAGTTTCTCGGCTTCATTCTCATAGCATTTGATCAACATCCTCTCTAAAAGTCACCTTTCCCTTGCACAGCCACCATGTCTTTCAATCTGCAAACAGAATTCATTGATTCAGCAAAAGTGCATTGAATGTCTTCTATGTACCAGGCACTCTGTTAAGCCTCGAAGCTTAAAAAAAAAAATGAATAAGGCAAGGTCAGTGGTATATCACACAGAAAGACATAAATATATAATTTCAGTACAATACAATAAATGCCATGATTGAGGCATTTGTGGCATTTAAGGGATAACAGCAATCTGAAGGAAAGAGATGCTTTTTCTAAGAGGATTTTTAATTTTCTGCCTCCATAAATACTTCTGATATGATGTAGTTAATTTTTTATGGGGAAAAAAAGATATGATTTTCCATATGTTGTTTGCTTATTCATGAAGAAAACTTCATGCACACTCAAACAATTTGTAATTCCTTTCTCTAACAATCAGGGTTTGGAAATTTTCATTCCACCCTGGCAACCTCAGCCAGAGCCAGTTCTCATCCTCTCCTAGCTTCCCTCTTCCCTAGCAGGCAGGAATGTTGAGAATTGGGTACACAATGACTCAGCTCCCTTTTGATTAAACTTGCGCTGGTCCATGCTAGCCTATTGTCAGCTCCATTGTTTGCTCTATTTCAGCTCCATTTTTATAAGTCCAAGACAACCTATGAAAAGCCAGGGCTGTCATTTTGAGCAGCTTCCTTTGAAATCTCTCTCATGTGTGCGCTTCCTGGTCTCTAAACATTGGTTACACACTCAGATTCTCCTTTTTCCCTTTCTCTTTTCTATGGACGACATCTGCCATGACTTCTAATCTGTAATCTCTAAAAAACATTGATCCTGTGATTGCACTGTGTACTCCTCAGATGACACTGGACTAAAACCAAAACAAACAAACAAAATAAGCAAAGGAAAGGTGCTTCCAGTTACAGGAAGTAATATGTCCACAATCACTGAGGTATAGATATTGGACTTTTGGAAATAGAAGTTTAGTAAGAGTAAAATCTGTATTGATGGTTGCCTTAAAATTGGCTTGGTGACTAGATATGTGTCCAGACAAATGACTTAAGCTCTATAAAAGATATAATAATACCAGCGCTGTGAAGCCATTGTGAAGATTAAATGAGATACTATACATACAGAGCCACATATATAGATGTTATTCTTTTTATTTATTTTTCATGTATAAAAGACATGCCATGATATTACAACATGGTTTTTTTTTGATACATTTACAGTTTTTTGTTTTGTTTTAATTTAACTTCCACTTGTTATCCAGAATTCCCTTAGCTAGTTAGTGGTTTCGTGGTCACACACTAATTTTACTACATTTCTAATTGTTGTTTAAATCTTTATTTGTTTAAGATAAAAAGCAAGATAACCCAAAAGTGAAAACCTTTACTTTCTATCTATATGAACACTTCACTTAAGAATATGATAAGCACAGGAATTTGAGTCATTACTTTATTTTGGTACATATCTTTACCTATTTGTCCTGAACTTCATATCTTGACCTATTTACCCCACACTCACCCCATTCCCTCAATTCCCTTTTATTTTTCCATGTCTCCCATGATACAGTGTCCTATTATATGTCTTTCCAACAGAAAATCACAATCCACACTGTATTTTCATTCCTTCTACTATGAATGATTGCTTCATTCATCAAAAAACTATGTATTTAGTAGCTATTATAAGTCAGGCACTATTCAGGTGTTAGAGACAAAACAAAAGCCTCAGCCTTCCTGAAACACATACTGTAAGTCCCCTATATATGAACGAGTTCTGTTATGAGAGTGTGTTCATTACGTCCAATTTGTTCTTTAAGTCCAACAAAGTTAGTGTAGGTATCCAACTAAAACAATCGTCTATATAGTACTGTACTGTAATAGGTTTATAATACTTTTCACATAAATAATACATAAAAAACAAACACAAACACAAAAAAATAAATCTTACAGTACAGTACCTTGAAAAGTACAGTAGTACAGGACAACACTGGCTTAAAGGAGCTGGCATTGAGTGAACAGGCAAGAAGAATTACTGACTGGAGGAGGAAGGGGAGGTGGGAGATGGTAACCCTGAAGGATCATCAGCAATAGGAGATGGAGGGCAAGCTGCAATTTCATTCACTCCTGATGTTGATGGCAGAGGTTCTGGGCTTGAAATAAAGATACAGTACTTCTGTACTCTATACAGTACTGTACAGTAAAGTACACAAAAGCACAAACACTTGTAGAGGATGAACACACGTGACAATGTATGCCAGACATATGAACTTACTTACGAGATTGGATATGCGAACGCACATTTGACTCTTTGAAAGTTTGCAACTTGAAGGTTCATATGTAGGGAACTTATTGTATTTTAATGGAGGAGAAAGACAATAAACCAAGAACAAAATTATTGAATAATATCAGGTACTGCTAAGTGCTTAGTGACATATATTAAGACTCAGAGAGGGATTGTTTATCAAAGAGTATTCCTTTTTAACATCTATGTTTTTAACTTCATATGTATGTAATCAGAACCAGATTTTGGATTTAGTTAGCTCAATGCTCATGAACAAGGTATGTTCTCATCTTAATGCAATGGCTGGCTTGAGTCTAAGGTAATGCAGGCCTTAGTAAAAACATGTTCACATTTTATACCCACTTAAACTTCTAATTATTAACAAAAGACGTATATAACCAAGCTATTAATTTTAAGTGGTACAATTAGTTCCTGGCTTGGGAAAAAAAACTTAGATTCTTAGAAAAATGATATTTTAATGTTTAATAAAATTTTAAATTTAGGTAGCATTGTTTTTAATTCAGTTAAGATGAGAAGGAACACAATTTTCGAAGTCTTGAAATCCTAATTAAGTATTTCAAAGTCTAACTGTCTACATGTAAGTTGAAAAAAGAGTTCAATTTTTATAAGAATTAGTTCAAGCTGACAAGCTTTTTGATGTACTTAATTATAAAAATAAATGTCCTATAGCATTTGCAGATAGTGCTGTAGAATTTGTACCTAAATTCTACCATTTGATATCAGTTCAACTTAAGATTTAACATGGTTAAAAAGAAGAAGATGAAGGAGGAGGAGGAGGGTGGGGGAGGATGAGAAGAAGGGGAAGAAAAACAACAGCCCCCAGGGCAGCAAATTAATTGCAACAGTTTACTTATAGTTTCAAATTCTCCCAGGAATGGAATTTCTGGAATTTCCAGGTCAGCACTAATGAGGTAAACTTGCCTGAAATAGTGCTTTCTTTCATTTTGCTAATAACCTCTTCATCCTGCTCCATTTCTATAAAAGCTTTCCATTTTGTATAGTTTTTCAGAGTGCCTTTCTATTTATTAGACAGGGTGCTGTTTGATTCATGAATCATTGAACAAAGTCAATTAGATCTTCAAAGTTCTTGGTTGAATTTTGTTTTTTAACAGATTTGGTGGCAGCAGTGGGATCAAAGGAGACTTCTGGCAGCTTTAGGCACAATAAGAAACACACCTGCAGCACCCTGCAAACGCTTTCAGTTGAGGATTTTTCTGTCCTTCTCACCATTTCCAAGGACTAATGGTAAGTTCCTCTTGGTTTGAGCTCCATTCTCTTTGCATCATGTTCCCAATCTAACTGGCTTTCTTTTAGAGCAGATCAGCTTGAGCTGGTAGAGGATTCTTCCTGGATCTCAATTAAGCTGGCAGATGGCTCTGCTGGGAGCCAAGCCCCTAGCCTTTCAGAGTGCAATTCCACAGGAATTGGTAGTGGTTATTGGTCAGAGTTGGACTGGGTCTAATTTAAAGACCAGCTGGGGACTGGGATTGCACTGGGTCCAATTTTAGCTATAATGTGTCCAATCTAACAGCTGGACTGGGTCTGATTTAGGCTGGACTGGGTCTGGCAGAATGCCTCAGCTGAATAAAGTTTTATTTAAATGGGGTTCTTTATATTTAAAGAGTTGAGCACACTGCCTTCTGGCCTACCTGCTTATTTTATGTCTGAGAACTGTGATCCTGAAAGACGTTGAAGCTTGTTTTGTGTCCTGAGAGCTTGTCTTGGTAGCTGTCATATTGGAAGCTCCGAAATATGGCTGAATAGAAATGTGAGTTGCACCCCAATTTGAAGCAAGGTGTGGCTGGATGGAAATGTGGGTTGAACTCCATTTACAGCTGGAGACCTATCAAATTGCTGCCAGACCTCAGGGGAGATTTCAGTGGCCATTATGGAAAATGTTCCAAATAGAAAAGCTCATTTAAGAAGTGCACTTAAAAGCAAGGGCATCCAAATCAAACAAACAGAATGGGATACCTATTTTAATTAATATGCAGAAGACCACAAAAGATTTTGAAATTCCAAAATAGCTTAATTGAAAGATTCATTGCAAAAGTCTAATAAAACATTTAAGAGATAAAATGTACCTAAAACAAAAAATCTACAATCCAATATTTTAAAGAGTTGGGAATAACTATCTCTGTCTTGCAAAGCCCTGCAGGGCCAAAGGTATAAATCCTGAGCTGTAGAAGCTCAAAGTTTACCTGCGTTGGTTTTTTTTTTTGGTTTGTTTGTTTGTTTTGTCAATCCCCCAAACTTCACCTATTTCTTTAAAAATGTTTGAAAAGATCCGGAATTTGAAAACAGAATTGTCCTGCACTTAATCTGTCTCTTTCTGATGTAAATTTCCTACCCCCATCTTCTCATCTTCTCTAGGACCTGAAGCATTCTTTGAAATGCAAACTTTAGGAAGAAGTTTCTCATTAGAAGAGAGACAGAGAGAGAGAGACAGAGAGAGAGAGAGAGATTGAAAGAGAGAGAGAGAGGGAGAGAGAGAGAGAGAGGGAGAGAGAGAGAGAGAAAGGAGGTATTTGGAAATTGGGCTACTGAGAAATTTTACAAATCGTTCCCATAAATATTAATAATTGCAAGGTCTCTGCATCTGTCTATATGTTTGTGTGTGTGTGTGTGTGTGTATATATATATACATATATGTGTGTGTGTGTATGTGTGTGTGTGTGTGTGTGTGTGTGTGTGTGTATGTTGTAGATGCGTGATGTTTTTCTACCTTCAGATAATACTGAGACAGGAGATAGCTGGGCCCCAGGCTGAGCAGCTGGAATTTGTCTCCTGTAGACCCTTCAAGATAAAGATAAGGCAGCAGCAGAGAGGAGCTGGGCCCTGCTTGAGTAAAAGATAAGGAGGCCACATGTTTCTCATTCTTGAAGTCAAGGAGACCTCCTGGACCACGTATGCTCAGAAAGCACCCTTAGGAGTCAGGGAAGGGTGGGCAGTCCATAATATGTCCTGCCAACCTCCCAGACCCCCTCGTTCTGGAATCAATCTTGGCTAAAAGATGCACTTGCACGTTTGAAGGGCCCTGAGTCAGACCAAATATGGACATGAGCCAGATGGTTTTTCAGAGGGAACCCAGAAAACTGCCCGCTTATAAGTGATTTAAACTACCCCTTTGGCATGTGTCTCTCTCTGAGTTCGCCTGTGTGTCCTTCCACATGTACTTTGCTTCTAATAAATGCTTTACTTGCTTTACTGCCTCTGCCTCTGTCTCTTTGCTGAATTCTTTCTTCAAAGAAGACAAGAACTAAAGTCCTGCTTCAACTGCTGGCCCTTGTGGTCCAGTGGCTAGGATATCGTGCTTTCACTTCTGCAGCCCGGCTTCAATTCCCAGTCAGGGAACTAAGACCCCGCTTCAAGCCACTGCACTCTGCAGCTCCCCGAGATAACCCCTGGCACATTACATTCTCTCAAAAGCTTTAAATGTATATTCACAGTCACTAAGCAACAAGCAAATGATCTCCCTAAGACCAGAACGTCAGAAAAGATTCAAAGAGACTAATCAGTTTAAAGATTATCAGTCTGGAACTATTAACTGTGAATGTTACACAGATAATAGGCAAAAACATGATGACCTATGGATACCACACCAAAGATCAACAAAGCTGTGGAAACTATAGAGTGGTAGCTGAGAGCAGCAGTAATGCCTTAAGTTTTGATCACATCTCTCAAGCTGAGAATTTGTTCAAAAGGAAAAGTTTGTTTAAAAAATAAAAGAAGAAGAAAAAAGAAACAAAATTCCCAAGGTCAAGTCACTCGCCCCCAGGTCAGAAAACCAATAATTGCAGTTGCAACTTCTCCCAGGAATGGAATTTCTGAATTTTCTTGTCAGCATTAGTGAGGTAACCTTGTTGGAGACAATTCTTTCTTTTCTTTTGCTAATAACCTCCTTGTCCTGCCATGTTATAAAAGCCTTCCATTTTGTACAGCTCCTGGGAGTGCCTTTCTATTTACTAGATGGGATGTTGCCTGATTCATGAATTGTTGAATAAAACCAATTAGATTTCAGAATTATTTGGTTGAATTTTTTTAATAAGAACGTATTTTTAAAAATTAATTAATTTATTTATATTTTGGCTGCGTTGGGTCTTCTTTGTTGCGCATGGACTCTCTCTAGTTGTGGCGAGCAGGTGCTACTCTTTGTTGGTGGTGCGCGGGCTTCTCATCGTGGTGGCTTCTCTTGTTGCAGAGCACAGGCTCTAGGTGCGCGGGCTTCAGTAGTTGTGGCTCGTGGGCTCTAGAGCACAGGCTCAGTAGTTGTGGTGCATGGGATTAGTTGCTCCCTGGCATGTGAGATCTTCCCAGATCAGGGCTCGAACCCGTGTCCCCTGCATTGGCAGGCGGATTCTTCACCACTGCATCACCAGGGAAGTCCCTGAATTTTGTTTTATAACAACATTTGTGTTTGTCTGTTTCTTGGTTTGTTGACATATTTGCCAGGGACTAAAAAAGAGATTTGCATTAGAATTTCATTTAAAAGATGTTTACACTAATAAACATACCTAGCACCTATATTTTGGTTTCTAAATTCCATTCCTCATCACAAGGAACCAGAGATCCTTGAAGAAATGGCTGAGTTTAGGACCAGGTTAGAGAAGGTACATTGGCCAGAAAATAATAAATTATACTAAGACATATAAACACACACAAATATATAGATATACACACATATACAAATGTACATATATGACTTTTTTAACACATTTAAGTGATTTGCAAGAAGTTTCTCAAACAAAGCAATATTTCTACCTTTTTTTAAAAAATGCCAGCTTGAAGAGGCTCTCACTAACTAAATCTAGGAAAATGTAAGCACACAGCAAAATAAATAAAGGTAATAATGGTTTACAATCTAATTCCTAATAATAAATATAGAAAAAAAATGATGGAGTTAGAAAACTCACCATATAGTACCCATTATACTAAAAATTAATTCAGTCAGGAATTATTCATAGACGCCAAGTTTGAGGAAGGGGATGGATTTGAAAATTAATAGCATATCTATATATTCTCAAAGTATCTCATCATAAATTTGTTTTATCAAGGGTAGCCCATTCATTGGAAGAAAATATATTTCTCAGTCAAATTCCCTCAAGAGTGTAAGAATTAAAATAGTCATTAAATGTAAACTAATAAACTTTTGCATAGGTCTATTACTACATTAAATGTGCTAAAGAGTGAATAAATAACAGTTGCATAAAAAGATACACATTTTACAATACAGCAGGAAAATACATATATAATAATAAGCAAAGAATTGATTACATTAAACACAGTTTTGCTAACAAAACCTTGCCTTCAATGTCAAGGTTTCATATTATGTAAAAAAGAATCACATGGAACTCATTATATTTAGTCAAATTTTCTAAATAGTTGTAAATGCAAGACTAATGCAACCAGTAAGTTGTCTCTTTATATATAGAAACTTCCTATAGTAAACTTGCTATTTCCATTTTAACTGGTTTCATAGTAACTGGGTCAAATTTAACCAGAAGTGGTATTCAGATGGTTAATTGACATTGATGAGCAAGTTCTTAGGGCTTTCCTGGTTTTCCTTCTACTCCTTTGTTCACTGTCTGTCTCTTAGTCTCACCTTCCTCTTCCTTACCTCTAAATGTGAGAAGATCTCAACACTGTCTCAATGCTTCTTTTCTTCTCATTTTCTTACTCTAGTCTCCTCATTATCCATTCTTATTCATACAGATGACTTCAATTACCACCTACATGGAGATGACACATACATTTTCATCATCATTTTAATTCTCTTTTCTGAGGTCCAATCTTGTAGGTACAGTTGCTTATTTAACAACTCTTCTTGGATCTTCCAAAGGGGTCTTAGTGCCTAACTCCCCCTCATACCAGCTCTTCTTGAAGTGTTTTTATCCCTGTGATTGTTATCATGTCCATCTTCATCTTCACCATTCATCCATCAGTTGCTGTCTCTACTATTAAAAAGACTTCTGATTGGATTGCTCTTACCCACCTGGGCCCCTCTTAATTCCATTCTGCACAGTGAAACCAGAAATAGAATCGTCTACTCCTGATTAAAATGCTTCCATGACTTTCTAATGCTCTCAGGATGAAGTGGTTCTTATTCCTACACCCCTCTTTTTGCTCCTCTCTTATCTTTTAACCTTTGTTACTCTCTAAATTTTAGACACTTTTCTTGTCAGTCAATTCTACATAATTCCAAGCTCCTTTCCTGTATGGAGACTTTTCATAGGCAGCTCTTTCATACTGAAATTCCCTCTCCTAATGGGTCTTCAAAACTCAGTTCTAGCATTATGTCCTCGCTTGAGGGATCCCTCACTGATTCCCTTAATGTGATATTTAACTCTCGCAGATTCTCCAAGCACTGTGTACCTTCCCTTTATAGAAATCACAAGATCAATTGAACATATGTGATGATTTGATTGTCTTCCTTCGACTCTAGATTCCAAGCTCCATAAGAGCAGAGAAATGTTTATTTAAATCACTAGTGTGTCTTCGCACACTACAGGGTGCTTAGTGCATGTTAGGCACTCAATAGATACCTACTGAGTAAACGAATGATTGAACGATCCACTTCTCCCCTTCCTGAGCAGTCAACCTCATTTACAAATGTATTAGAATGAGGCCCAAACTGAGAAATTATTTGGAAACTGGAGGGGTATCTGGCAGAAAGACTATTGCTAGGATCATTGAGCCACACTGAATTGAAAAACCATCACATTTTATTTCCGCAAAGGATAATGTCCCCCAAGATTCTCCTTTTACAAGTAAGGAAATTGCAAGGCCCTAGCCTAGCTGCTATGAGGGCAACCATAATAAGGTTTGCTTTCAGAAAATTTGTAATAATTTAAAATATGATAAGCACCATGCTAAATGTTTATATGTATAATATGATTGAATTCTCCTAACCAATTAAAATTAATCCAGTTTCACAGATAAGAAAACTGTGACACAGGGTTAAATGACTAGCTACTGTTATATAGCTATTAAACTGCATCCAGCTTAGGTTTGCCCAGCTCCCTAACCCTGCTCTTTCAATTACACTAAAATAGTATTTCTATTCATGTCATTCATCTCTGCTCTCTTCAGGTGCCTCCTAAAATATAAACCCGTTTAAACACATTGTCTCATTCAGATGTTACATTTTTCACCAACCCTACATCTAGATTCACCTTTCATTTCTACTCTCTCTCTCAGCTCTTTAATCTGTGCCCTCTGGAACCCAATTCCATTACAAAACACCCCTATGGCATTTACCTTTTCATGGTACCCTGATTAACTGAAACCTGAGTCTTGTCAGTGGATATTCCTGGTATCTGCAGACTAGAGAGTGGAGCCTTGTCTTTCCCACTTAAGGATAAAGTGTGTGTGTGTGTGTGTGTGTGTGTGTGTGTGTGTGTGTGTGTGTATGGAGGGGGTGCAGAGAGAGAGAAAGGGAAGAAATGGAGAGACTGGACTTGGTGGTGGTGGAAAGATAGCAATCAAGCTATCTTTTTCTATTCGGGAAAGGAGGCTGAAGAACTTGAAACCCAGCAATATTTGGTTGAGTCTTATAAAAGAAAAAGAAATGGAGGTAGTAAAATGATATAGGTGGAAGGGATCTTAGGATTCATTTTGTCAGCTGTTTAATTTTCCACATATCACTTGACAAGTTTAAATGAGTAATCCATGGCAGACCTGGGACTCAAAAATTTAGATGTGCCAACCAATAAAGGGTTAAAATAATCTTGCAGCTTTTAAAAAATAAAGCTGGATTCAAGATATAATGACCTCTATCTTGAACATCTTTTCTATTTTAGCTGAAATGCTTTCCACATATACTGATTTTTATTTTATTTTATTTTTTTATTAATTAATTACTTTATTTTTGGCTGCGTTGGGTCTTCTTTGCTGTACACGGGCTTTCTCTAGTTGCTGCCAGTGGAGGCTACTCTTCTTTGTGGTATGCGGTCTTCTCATTGTGGTGGCTTCTCCTGTTGTGGAGCACAGGCCCTAGGTGTACGGGCTTCAGTAGTTGTGGTGCACGGGCTCAGTAGTTGTGGCGCATGGGCTTAGTTGCTCCACTGCATGTGGGATCTTCTTGGACCAAACCCATATCCCCTGCAATGGCAGGCAGATTCTTAACCACTGAGCCACCAGGGAAGCCCATCCACAAATACTGATTTTTAAAATAAATAGATCAGTTTAGTCAAGGTTCATGACACCATCACTTTTGAGATCGAAGGCCCATCATTATGTAAATTTTCATATGCTCATAGAGACACAGACTGATTTGTTGTTGTTGTTGATTTTTACTCTGAATCATCTTAGTATTTAATCAGAGCCACAAAATAATGGAGCAGACTTGACTTAAAAAAGTTTTCTTAATCTGTAAACAAGATACCTTACTCTCTAAAAAAAAATATGAAGATGCTTTTTTTTGAATACTAAAGAGAAAAACCGTGGAATAGTTCAAGTTTATTATTTAGTCCCATATTTTTTTCATTTTAAGAATGAATAGGATATTCTGACCTTCAATTTTAATGATACTGCTGATTAACATGTGATGAACATTAAAATACGATTATAACGTTGTTTTGCCTGGGTGGTTATTAGCTAGCACTCATTCACAACTGTGTCCATTCTCTCATATGACTACTTTTGACATAAATAACCTGATATATGAATGAAACTGGAGGAAATCAACTGGCCACACTGATATTAGGTATACAAAGTTGCTTCCCATTTGTAGCAACTGAATGAAATCATTTACCCGTGGCCAGGAAGAGTTTAAAACTACAGGGCTCATATTGTGAAAAGTGATTTTTAGTTAAGGATATTGAATTCTTTAAGCCTTTTCTACTGAGAGGGTTCAATGTGATTCAGTCAATGACACAGCCACCATTAATATCATCTATTCAATACACAGTGATTTGAGCACTTTCCATTTCAAATGCTGGAGAGAAAAAGAGGCACGAGACACAGTCCCTGCACTCCTAAAGCCATAAAAACAAGCCACCCAGGACACTGCAGTATAACACATGTACTAAGAGTAAAAATCGCAAGACACCGAGAGAACCCAGAGAAGGAAAATGCAACTCAGCACGCAGGGAAGAGGGAGAGAGGGGAAGGGAGGGGGTGTTCAGAAGGAAAGCTACATGGCTCGGACTCTGCTGCCTTAGGTCATGTAATTTGCTAGCAAGTTTCCAATGTCAGCTGTGACTGGCAGCTAGCTCATCGGAACTGATAGCTGATATAGAAAGAAGGAATTTCTTGGGAATTGCAAGTTAGTAAGATCTAACAGGGTTTCCTTGTGACTCATCATGTTATCTGTGGGTTGAAACAGATAGAAGGGATGTTGAGAGAGGGCTTTGCCACTGTGACTGTGAGTTTCTCAATTATAGGGCCTGAGCTCATGCATTTTTTAAACCCCTACACAAAGTAGCAAAAAAACCTAAGGAGTGGGGAGAAAAAGTTCAATAAATTTGGTTAGATTAAAACACCATTGCCAGGAAGAACATTTTTTAGCTCTGACCTAATAACCTTATCTGAGCACTTGAGCTTAGCCATCGCTCTCTGACAGCTTGGGGCCAGTCTAGTGAACTGGCTCAAAGAAAGGGGAAATATTGCACTGGGGTGGCTGACTCTCTACTCTGTTTCCTGATACAACATTCAGCAGCGCCTACCTAAAATCAAACCTGATTCAAAATATCTGGATTCAGCTATCTACGGCATTAGCTCAAGGAAGCACATTCTATATACCATTTTATTTTTCTACAGAAAAATGCATATAATTCACCACCAGCTAGTATTTATATCCTGTCATCCTTTTTATTTCTTCTTTTGCACCGAAGTGGTTTTTTTGTTTCCATTCTCATTCTCAGAGACAAAAGTATATTCATTCAAAAACATATTCTTGCATAATTTCAAAGCTATATAAAAGTGTCATTTTAGGACTTCCCTAGTGGCGCAGTGGTTGGGAATCCGCCTGCCAGTGCAGGGGACACGGGTTCGAACCCTGGTCCGGGAGGATCCCGCATGCTGTGGAGCAGCTAAGCTCGCATGCCACAGCTACTGAGCCTGTGCTCTAGAGCCCGCAAGCCACAACTACTGAGCCCACGTGCCACAACTACTGAGGCTCGTATGCGTGGAGCCCATGTCCCACAACAAGAGGGGCCACCGCAGTAAGAAGCCCGTGCACTGCAGTAGGGAGTGGCCCCCACTTGCCACAACTAGAGAAAGCCCGCGCGTAGCGATGAAGACCCAGCGCAGCCATAGATAAATAAATAAATTTATTTTTAAAAAAAGTGTCATTTTATCAGATAATGGACTTAGGGCCTTTGGCCAGATATACTCATCAACAAATATTAAAATAGCCATTGCGTCTTCAAATCTTGTTTATAAGTTATTTATGCATTTACTTAGAACTTAGATTTATTATGGGAATTATTTTTTATCTGGAAGGTACTTATGAGATTATTTGGCCAAACCCTTTATTTTACCAATGAGGAAATTAAGGTCTAAAGATATGTGGTAATTATCCCAGGTTCCTATATTTAGAAGAGATGTGAGACCAGAGAGATTTCTGTACCCACCGTGATTATGCGCCTGCCACTACACCCATGTAAGTAAAAGCCAACTCTAATTTCCTTTTCCTTAAAATAGATATGATCAGTTCTGCTAGAGTGATTGTTTTGTTTTGTTTTGTTTTAAAGGGCTTCAAATGGTTGGCTTTTTAAATTAATTGTTTGTTTGTTTATTTATTTATTTTTGGCTGTGTTGGGTCTTCATTTCTGTGCGAGGGCTTTCTCTAGTTGTGGCAAGCAGGGGCCACTCTTCATCGCAGTGCGCGGGCCTCTCACTATCGCAGCCTCTCTTGTTGCGGAGCACAGGCTCCAGACGCACAGGCTCAGTAGTTGTGGCTCACGGGCCTAGTTGCTCCGTGGCATGTGGGATCTTCCCAGACCATGGCTTGAACTCGTGTCCCCTGAATTAGCAGGCAGATTCTCAACCACTGCACCACCAGGGAAGCCCTAAAGTGATTGTTTTGAAAACACAAATTTGTCCCATTGCAAATGACATATGAAGGAACGATTTGGGCATAGCACAAATTTCATGTTTGCTTATATATGATTTAATCCACGAGATGTGCTAGTTGACCGAAGAAATAAACACCTGGCTAAACTGACCCACATAGGAATACACAAAATGCATACATTTCAAACATCTTCCAATTTCCTCAGTCCACCGTGTATCTTATGAGCCGTGTCCATAGGTGGTAGATGGAATAGGTCTCCAAAGGTACCATATCTGAATCCCTGAAGTTTGTGAATATATTATGTTACATGATGAAAAGGACTTTGCAGATGTACTGGAGGTTACTAATCACTGACCTGAAGTAATGAGGATTATCCTCGATTATCTAGGTGGACTTAATCTAATCCCATGAGCCCTAAAAGCAGAGAACTTTCCCTGGCTAGAGCCAGACATGAAGCAGAAAAATGAGTCAGAGACATCCCAAGCGTTGGGAGGGTTTGACACATGCAAGGACTAGAGAGACCCCTCTAGTAGCTGAGGGCTTCAGCTTACAGCCACCAAGGGAATGGGAACCTCAACCTATATTCCTCAGGAACGGAATTCTGCAGCAAATGGATGAACTTGGAAGTGGATTCTTCTCCAAAGCCTCCGCAAGGAACATGGCCTCACTAACACCTTGATTTTGAAACCAGCTAAGTCTGTGCCCATACTTCTAACTCATGGAAACTGCCAAATCTGTGATAATTTTTATGGTTGCAAAAGGGAAAACTAATACACCTCTCACATCTGACGTTACAATTTTCCCTCCGATTTCAGATAACTTTCCTTAAAGCATTTTACAATAGCTCACAAATTGCAACCTTTCAGATATCCACTTCTACAAGCAAACTTCAGGTCTTTTTCAAGGAAAAATGTCATATTTACAGATTATTTATATATTTCTGAATCACTTAACACATGTAAAAGGACCGCCATTTTTAGCAGGCTCTTATCTTTTTGTATGTGTCACCCACAGGATTTTAGTTACATATGCATCACACATATACACGAGAATACTCAATGATGAGTAACTCAAAGGGCTTGGTGAGGACTTGGGCTTATAGAGCATTTTAGCAAAGAACAATCCTTTTGTAGAGAAGTGGCAAGACAAAGGAAAGGAACTTGGAGCAGCTAGAAGGAGCAAATTGTAGGAAGGCAAATAAAGGGGGAACTAATAGTAGAAAAGGACTAGTTTTAGCAAGGCTTGTTTGTAGGTTCCTCTGGTGCCATCTCCATGCTGGTAAGGGTCTAGAGTAGTCTCTTCCTGGTGGAGATGGGATGGGGATAGCTTTACAAATTTATGTCCTGCTTTTAAGCAAATAGGGGGAGGGCAGAGAACTTTTCTTGTATCTGCTTCTTTTCAGTTGCTTTCAGCTCACAGTAATCCTTACGCTAAGGTGGCATGTTTTGGGGTGACAAATTCTCCTACCCTTCAGGTTCTTCTAGGTTCTGGGAAATGGGTCTATTGGCTCTAATCTAATGTTATACAGAACTAATTTCAGGACATAAAGTCTCCTGACATGTAAAGAGCTTTGTAGATGCTTCTCCTTTGAAGTGACATACTTTTATACTCCATGTCTCCTTGAAAATGCCCACTTACCCTTCAGATATCTGCTAAGATAGTATATCTCAGGAGAAGCTGTATTTCATTGTACAAGTAAGTGTTTAGGTTACTTCTGTGGGCGTCTATGGTACCTTATGCTATCCATATAATGACTCAGTCACATTTTAGCTGTCCTTTTGGTTTCCTATATCCCTGAAGGATTATAAACTTTAAGGAGGAGGATAACACATCTGTTTTATTTTTCCATATTTGTATATAAACCCTCTAGCTTAGTGTTTAACACATAACAGATATGTGATTGATACATGTTAAATAAAAATTGAATACATGGTTGAAAATACCAAAAACAGACCAATGCCATGTTTGTTCCTATATTGTCACAACATGGATAGCTGAGCAGATAGACTAATGTTTCTCTTAAATTACTGGAGCCATTTGTGCTAAAGTCCTCTTAATGCAGATTTTAGATTATTTCCTCAAATATGTACATCTAACTTGAGTAATATCCATGTGGGACTTTGACCTACAGTGTGGAGCAAAATAATCATTGAGAGATAGAACATATAATTGGAAATGTTCCTTATCTCTTTAGGTCAGGATTCAAGTATACTGTTTTCTGAAGCTTTATAATTGCTAAGCATTGTTTAGAGAAAAAATTGGTTCCTTAATTTGGTTTAGGAGTTCCTCTAAGGTGGCTATGATGATAATGAGGCAGACCTCAATTTATGAGCAATCTAGGCAGGATTGTTTACTCAACCTGCAAATTACTTGCAAAATATATGAAATGTTTAGAGCTCAAGTTGAAAATATGGTATTAAAAATGTTTCTGGGGTCACATTAAAAAAGACTGAGTAGTTTTAAAAATCTGTTGGCCTGGTGGTTTGTTGCAGGAGAGAAAAGTCAGATAAACTGGTGTTTTGCAAGTAGTTTCTCAAGTCCAAGTGACCACAGGCTAGAAGCTAGAGGAAAATGTAGCACATTGTGAAAGATTGAATAGTCCACGCTTTCTACACCCGTAGTATATTTCAGCAGTATTCTCAAAAGATGTCTATGGGAGTTAATCCTATTTGTATTAATTATATCTTCAGTGGGTCAGGAATGACAACTCCTTGGCAGTCAACAGTGAGAATGAAAGACGGGCAACAGAAGAAAGGACCCTTCTCCTTAGAAGATTTATAAACTATTAGAGACAGAACAAGAGCCTAAGGAAATGACCAGTCATGGCTAAAAGCTAATCCATGTGGCAAGATTCAAGCGATCTCAGGTTTGAGAGAAGAGAACCAGAACACGGAGGACTGGAATACTCAGAAAGAACACTCTTCTGAGAGATCTCTTTGCTCAGATAAAAACCATGAAGCCAATGGTTTGTGACTTGGGCACCTGTTCACTGAGAACCCAAGTGAGCCAGTTAGCTTACTTTGCATACACCAAACAACCGGCAGCTCGTAAAAACTTTCAGCCTTTACTGACCTTGATTAGAATTCAGGCTAGAGCCAAGGAAAGAAAAGTGAGGTTTCTGCTTTCCAATTCTCTGTTGCACTCATTTTCTCTAGATCCTGGCTGTGGGCAAAGTTCTGCTTAACCACGGAGTACAGGAAATAAATGCAACCTTGTAGGTATGTAATAGCCATAACCATAAAAGAGGGCAAACACACTTATACCTGCAAGTAAATAGAGTCGCACAGATGGTACAAGAGAACCTTTCTATAGGTCTTGAGCCAGACCTCATTACTCTCTGCTTCATATAATGGCCCAGTGCAGTAACTGTGGACCATCACACTGCACAGATGGAAGAGAGAGTTAGAGGGCTATTGAACATGTGAATTTTCCCAGTGTGTCACAATTACAGGAACATCTGTGCTAAATATTTTCAAGCTGATCCACTATAAAAATTGGCAATGTTCAATAGCACTCAATGCCTTCCCTTTCCCTAGTGGGAAAGCTGTCTAATGATTTTGCATTTGGGACTACAGCATAAGGCATGTACCTATGGTGATTGCTTGATGTTTAAAGGGGCCTCATTTGCATTATGCTGTTTGCAATGTGCTTTCTTTATTCCTCAGCCTTTCTTTTTTGCTTGCAAATATAAACTGAAAGGGAAATCAAACTGTTTACTGCACTTGTCATTGAAATGTTTCCCAGGGCCCTGTTAATGGAATGGCCTGGGCGGGGGCAAGGAAAAGGGGAGAGCAGTAAAGTCTCTTGACAGTAATTGTAGACTGTGTTGCCTGTTAATTCTGATTATACTAAAATGGATGATTGGCTGCCTCATCATTTGCTCACAAACATGTTACTTCATCCTAGGAATCTACTAATCAAAGCAAGGTTCACAGCATTTTTTGCCTATATGAATTCTACCTTCAAGAAGATGGCGATCTTAGTCAGTGCCCTGCAAACTTTAATGTGCATATGAATTGCCTGGGATTCTTGTAGGATGAAGTTTCTGATTCAGTAAATCTGGGAAGGGACCCAAGATTCTGCATTTCTAACCAGCTCCTACATGGTACACATGCTGTTGGTTTAAAGACCACATTTTACATGACAAGGTTTTAGGCTCTGAGAATGCAGGATGAAAATAGTAGATGCATTATTTGCTCTTTTCACTGATCAGGAATTTCAAATTTTCCTAGTAAATACGTTAAACAAAAAGCAAGATAAAAATTATCTGGGATTCCCATCTTGCTATATAATGTCAATTTCCAATGTGTTGCAAATTTCCATTTACTCATCAAACATCATTTTACATACATGAATTGTGCACCTACTAAATGTTACCCTGCTTTGGAACTCAGAGTCAGTTGAAGAAGACAGATATGTAAGGAAATCATTGCAGTACATCTGGAAAGGGCAATAAAAAGAGTAGCAACAAGGAAAGGACAGGGGATGAATTTGGGAATCAAAGAGAACTGGCCACCCCATATACAGAGTATGTGACTCTGTACTAGTTAATTACTCCAAGACTAAGTTTCTCCATCAGTAAAATGGACATAATAACCTTATTCTTACAGTAATTGTGTTGAAAATACACGGCATGGTACTTACCACATCATAATTATGTACTAAAAATTAGCCTGCTTCCCTTTTTTGATATATGAAAACAAAACAAACAAAACAAAGCAAAAAAACTACCAGTAGTGCAAAGATGACAGTTGCTATAAAAATAAATGACTTCATCTCTAAGGAACTTACAATTTAATGGAACAGATAAAAAGAAGAGCACAGGTGACTATTAAGGTGTTATGCAAGGTAGAATGTGATAAATTCCATAAAATTCTATAAAATAAATATTAAGGAAGTGCTATGGAAATAAAGTGAATTGACTTTTGTGGGATTTAAGTTGCGACAGAAAGGATGGGTAGGCTCACAGAAGGCTGTGGGAGAAAAAGAGCATTTCCTTTACAGAGGATGACAATAAACAAAAAAAGACTGAAAAGCACTTGTGGAAAATGTTTTAGCTGGAGGGTAAGCTTTGTTGAATGGAAGTAGTAGGAGGTGAGGATGTAGAGGGAATGTGGGATAGAGCTTGGGAGTTGGAAATGTATTGCATGGGCTGTGGTAACTTGGTGAGACTCATTTAGAACGAAGTAGATTTAATACACGTGTTAAATCTGGCAGCATTGTGCGTAACAAAGAGTCAAAAGGAGAGACTCTGGAAGAGACGTAAGTTAAGAAACAATGGCACTTGTTGAAGTTGGAGAAGGGGAAAGGCCAGTTGCGGTAGAATTGAAAAGGAAGACAGCAGGTGTAAGGGAGAGAGGTCAAGGGCAGGATCTGGGGACTTATTGGAATGTAAAAAGTTGGACAAAGCTTCAATTTTCCTGAGAGGTGACTAGGAGTACAGTTGTATGATTTTTAAGATACAATAAAGTTAGGAGAATGGATGGATCATTGATAACAGCAATGAAATGCCCAGTGTAATTGCAGAACTAGAGCTTAACATGGATAAGCTGAAGTTCAAACCAGATCAAAAGAAGACCTAAGACATTTCCTTAGGGAAGACATCCGTGTGTATATAGGTAACTGTGGAGACAGGGCAGCTGAATGAAAGAAAAGATACTAGCGATGAGACAAGAGATAAGAGAAACACTCACAGGTGGGAGAATTTTAGGAAAGTATACTGTAAGTGAAAGCAGGTAAGCAGAAGATTTAAGAGTTAGTGATGGGTAGAGGTAGTGACAGATCCGGAATTAAGCCAACTGTTTAGTTGATAGGACAAAACAAGGGGACTGTTTTAAGGCTGTATGTGCATAGCATGGAGTTGTTACTTAGAAGTTATATGTATTCAAGGTGGCTTTGGTAGCTGTTAAGGATTTCAAAGGGTGTACAGTAAGTCCCCAACACACGACCTTCAAGTTGCAAACTTTCAAAGATGCAAACGTGGAGCTTACTAATGAAGACCTGATGGAATTAGAGGTTCAGAGTAAGGATGAAAAAGGGCAAGAGGAAGAAGAAGTAACTGAAGAACTGAAGAGATTCACAATGCAGGAAATGGCAAGGGGATTTTCTTTATATGAGGAGGCACTGTTAGTTTTTGGGGCACAGGACTCCAACGTAGAATAGTACATGAAGGTTGCAACAGCCGTTCAGAATGCAATCCAGAGCTGCCATGTCATCTATGATGAGAAAAAAAGAGCTATGACCCAGACATCACTGGATCGCTTTTTCAAGGGGGTAGATAGAATTGAACCCAGCAAGGAATCAGAGCCTGTGCCATCAATATCAGGCATGAGTAAAATTGCAGCTTGCCCTCCATCTCCTATTGCTGACGATCCTTCAGCTCTACCATCTCCCACCTCCTCTCCCTCCTCCAGTCAGTAACTCTTCCTGCCTGTTTACTCGATGCCAGCCGCTGTATGTCAGCTGTTGCGCTGTACTACTGTACTTTTGAAGGTACTGGACTGTAAGATTAAAAACGTTTTACTTTTTGTGTTTGTTTTTTATGTATTATTTGTGTGAAAAGTATTGTAAACCTATTACAGTATAGTACTATATAGCCAATTGTGTTAGTTGGATACCTAGGCCAACTTTGTTGGATTTACGAGCACACTCTCAGAATGGAACTCGTTAGTATATAGGGGACTTACTGTATTCTTATCTCCCAAACTGCTATTTGCACTCACTGTGCTCTTTAGACAGAGGAGATATTCATGTCTTTGGATACTATGGAGCATCTTTATTTTTTTGAGTAATATAATTTACCTGGATATTAATATTCCTAAATTTACTTTGCCTTAGTTTTAAATTTATTTATCTTAGATATTTGTGTTTCTAACTAGAGAAAATACAATAGAGAAAATATACTATGCTTAGCTATCACTCCGTGGTCAATACTCTCTCTCTCTCTATCTCATTCTCTCTCTCAATCCTTCTCCCTCTCCCTCTTTCTCTCTATTCCTCTCTTGTCATTAAGGATAGGATACTATTTAAAAAGAAGAAAACTGAACAACAGAAAACTGTATAAAATTCTATTCTGACACCATAAATAAATCCTATTTTGATATAAAAACAAATGTTTTATATAGTTATATTATGGTTCATTGAATAATGTCATATCACTTACTTATTAAAGAACGATTTACATAATTTGAAGAATAGTAGCCAGTTAGAAAGCACTTTTTATGCATGTCATATACAATGCTACCTATTTACAAATCTAATCTCACTTACTGTTGCAACAACTTAGAGAAGCAAATACTTTCATCCCCATTTTACAATGGAGAAAATAAAGTATCACCAAGCTTGAGTAGCACAGCTATTAACTTGAAGAGCCAGGACTCAAATGAAATCTGTCTCATGCCACAGTCCGAATTATTTTCACTATATTGACATGTGGCGGGTTGCGGGGGAGGGAAGCGGGGTGGGGGGGGGGATCTCTTCCTCTCCCTAGCTGAGGTTCCTAAGCTGGGACCCTGTAAATTGGACTGACAAAAGACAGATTAGCGAGAGAAAAGCACACACATTTATTTAGCCTTCATGAGGAAATGAAAATGTGAAGCATGGTTAAACCTGAATGTTTTTATACTAGGTTTGAGGCACAGTGTAAAAACTGTGAGAGGAATGAACTAAAGGTAGTGATCTGGGGGAAACTTAGCAAAGCCGTTTTTTTCCAGATTCTTCTAGGATTCTATTCCATCTTCAGAGATAAGGATGCTCTTTTCCTCTGGGTATGGGGAGGGCACCTCTTACACCAGGGTCTTTTGACCTACTTCAGGGGAGATGGGGTTGGTCAGAGAGTCTGTCTTGCACTTGCCATTTTCCTTCAACATCATATGTTCAATACAGGGTAGCATAATATGGCACCTGAAACCCATAAAAAAACATAAGCCTTCCATTTCATAGCAACCAATATAGAAGAGTTCTGTGCCCTGCTGACGGCTCTGAAAGGGATGAGTTGAGTTACTGCCACTGACAGACAACACAGATCTACATACTGGATAGACCAGAATGCAAATTCTAAAACACTTCTCTCTGAAAATAAAGATGATATTGAGAAGCACCAAATGCAGAGAGATTTAATGACAAATTTTCAGCTAGATCCCTGAAAGCATAAGTACTACAAGGCAGGCAAAAGATATCCTTGTTCTAGAACAATTACAAACATTAAAATGAAATCTTACACCCACAATTAGAACAAACCTCACAAAAGTTTACCTTCTTTTTTTAAAAGAATTTCCAATGAGCAGAAAATGTTTTGATCCAATGAACTGTATTGGAGCAAGGCTAATTTTATTCATTATACTTTTGGTTTAAAATACCCACACTCACTATGTAATTTTATACCTATTAAGAAGACACATAGGGAGGGAGACGCGGGAGGGAGGACATATGGGAACATATGTATATGTATGGCTGATTCACTTTGTTATAAAGCGGAAACTAACACACCATTGTAAAGCAATTATACCCCAATAAAGATGTTTATAAAAAAAAAAAAAAAAAAGAAGACACATATGTTATATGTCAATAATATCTCAATAAAGTTGGAAAGCAAATAAATAAAAAGTACAGTGTGTCTAAATACAGAGTTCTCAGTTCAAGTCTAATCTTGAGAAAATGTATGTAAAATAATTTTTAAACTATACACTCTGTACAGATAAAAAATTTAGCATGACTATTTTAGTGTTCTCCATGGCATGTTCCCATTATTATCAGCCCTGCATATTTCAGAAGCTGAAAATTAATATGAAGAACTGGTTCCATAAATATCGGGAATTGGTAAAAGTGAAAAGATGAGTAGTTGAAATCAAAGAAAATCTACAATCAGAATTTAAGGACTTAGAGGAAAATTATAGCTTTATAGTTTTTTTTGTAGTGGAGGTATCAAAGAGAACTAAAGCTGTATGGTAGTTAAAGTCTTTCGTTTATTTCTTCATAAAAAATACAGATTTTATTTAGGAAGTATTGCAATAAGGGGAAAGAGACCTTGGTATAGAACTGGGCTCCATTCCAAATACAACAAAGCAGGGGGTTTATAGCCAAGGGGCAGGTTGGAGGATCAGTGGATGGAAAATTACTAAGAGGAGACATCAGGGGTAGGGAGAATTCTTGCTAAACTGACCTAAAAGGATTCTTGCTGAAGTAAGACAATATCTGACGGATGGAGGGGTGGTATGAAGAGTTTGATTAGACAACTGACGTGATCAGATATTGAGGGTGAAGGACGTTCTCTAAACTGCTTAGGGGAATTCTTGCTAAAACTGGGTGAAGAGAGGATGGACACGGAAGTCCAAGGTCTAGGCCTAGTCAAGAAAAGGGAACAGAGGAGCCTAACCATAGTTTGGTCAAGGGGAGAGTCTTTGTCAGAAGTGGAGAATATTGATATTGAGCCGCTCAAGGAAACTTGACCCTAGCTGGTAGGGAAAGTCAGCAATGTGTGTAAGGGTGTAAACAGATGACAAGGAACAGGTTAGAAAGAACAGTGAACTCCAACTCAGTCAGATGGAAAGACAGACTTTGTTTAAGAGACAAATAAAAGATAGTATTAACAATTCAGTTTGAAATCACAGTAAGGTCCTTTTGACCCACCTCCCAGAGAAATGGAAATAAAAACAAGAATAAACAAATGGGACCTAATGAAACTCAAAAGCTTTCGCACAGCAAAGGAGACCATAAACAAGACGAAAAGACAACCCTCAGAATGGGAGAAAATATTTGCAAATGAAGCAACTGACGAAGGACTAATCTCCAAAATTTACAAGCAGCTCATGCAGCTCAATATCAAAAAAACAAACAACCCAATCCAAAAATGGGCAGAAGACCTAAATAGACATTTCTCCAAAGAAGATATACAGATTGCCAACAAACACATGAAAGGATGCTCAGCATCACTAATCATTAGAAAAATGCAAATCAAAACTACAATGAGGTATCACCTCACATTGGTCGGAATGCCCATCATCAAAAAGTCTACAAGCAATAAATGCTGGAGAGGGTGTGGAGAAAAGGGAACCCTCTTGCACTCTTGATGGGAATGTAAATTGATACAGCCACTATGGAGAACAGTATGGAGGTTCCTAAAAAAACTAAAAATGGAACTACCACATGACCCAGCAGTCCCACTACTGGGCATATAGCCAGAGAAAACCATAATTCAAAAAGAATCATGTACCACATTGTTCATTGCAGCTCTACTTACAATAGCTAGGACATGGAAGCAACCTAAGTGTCCATTGACAGATGATGGATAAAGAAGATGTGGCACATATATACAATGGAATATTACTCAGCCATAAAACGAAATGAAATTGAGTTATTTGTAGTGAGGTGGATGGACCTAGAGTCTGTCATACAGAGTGAAGTCAGAAAGAGAAAAACAAATACCGTATGCTAGCACATATATGTGGAATCTAAAAAAAAAAAAAAATGGTTCTGAAGAACCTAGGGGCAGGGCTGGAATAAAGATGCAGACATAGAAAATGGACTTGAGGACATGGGGAGGGAGAAGGGTAATCTGGGATGAAGTGAGAGAGTGGTGTGGACATATATACACTACCAAAGGTAAACTAGATAGCTAGTGGGAAGCAGCCACATAGCACAGGGAGATCAGCTCAGTGCTTTGTGTCCACCTAGAGGGGTGTGATAGGGAGGGTGGGAGGGAGGAGATATGGGGATATATGTATATGTATAACTGATTCACTTTGTTATGAAGCAGAAACTAACACACCATTGTAAAGCAATTATACTCCAATAAAGATGTTTTAAAGAAAAAGAATTCAGTTTGAACATATGACTGATTTTATTCTTTTAATTAAAAAAATTATTTTATATTGGAGTAGAGTTGATCCACAGTGTCGTGTTAGTTTCAGGTGTACAGCAAAGTGATTCAGTTATACATATACGTGTGTCTATTTTTCAAATTGTTTTCCCATTTAGGTTATTACAGAATACTGAGCAGAGCAGAGACTAATTTTTAAAAGAACAGGTTTCTAATAGTCTTTAAATCCATCTCATTGGAAGGCAATAAGGAACTATGGTAAACTTTAGGTTTCAGAATCGGAGAGATCTGTTTTCTAATCACTGGTGCATCACTTACTTAGTGAATCTCAATGTCACAAACACTGAGCCCCCATTTTTCTCAGTTAGAAATTGCTAGATTTGTGTTCAGCATGTTACCAGGAGCAATGTGCCTGTTACATAGTGTGTGCTCACTAAATTCCTTTCCTCTCCTCCAATTCCAACATTTTTTTCTTACTGTAAGTTTATTCTCACACAATTTTCTGTTTTCCGGCTTAAGATTAATACATTCCATACAATAAATATAGGTAATATCCACCTTACCTTTAAATTTCCTAGAACTAACTTGAGAAGCGAACTACAGTTTTAAAGCCCATGCCAAGTGCATTTTCCATTTCAAGTCAGTTTTGTCAAGTAGATTGCTGGTTATAGGTTGCACTTTATCATCCAAATTTTTGCATACCCTCTCTTTCTTCCATATTTTCATAAGCCTCCAAAGAGTTCTATGCCCTACTTAGCAAATAGTTACAAAAAAAACCCCATATATTTACTAAGTATCCACCACGTGGAAGGAACTGTCACTGACACAACTCAAGAATCAAAACTAAGTAAGAACAAGCCTTTGCCACAAGGAACAGCCTTGCATTGCTCAACTCTGTAAAGGAGAAAGAGAAGTCTTATTTCCTCCACCTTCATACGAATATGCTTCCAGAGTAACTCAATCAGTAGTTGTATAAAAAAACCAACTGGCCTTCCCTGGTGGCGCAGTGGTTGAGAATCTGCCTGCTAATGCAGGGGACACGAGTTCGAGCCCTGCTCTGGGAGGATCCCACATGTCGAGGAGCAACTAGGCCCATGAGCCACAACTACTGAGTCTGCGTATCTGGAGCCTGTGCTCCGCAACAAGAGAGGCCGTGATAGTGAGAGGCCCGCACACTGCGAAGAAGAGTGGCCCTCACTTGCCACAACTAGAGGAAGCCCTTGCACAGAAACGAAGACCCAACACAGCAAAAATAAATTAATAAATTAATAAACTCCTACCCCCAACATCTTCTTAAAAAAAAAAAAAAAAAAAAAACAACTTCCCACAGAAGGAAAATCAAAATAGAGTTGGTTTTGCTAAAAGAGCTTTCTAAAAGGGAGCTGGGAGGCCATTCAGGAAGCAGGATGTAGGCATGCCTCAACCTGGCTGGAATCTGAAATTTGACCACTTCTTGTCTGAACACAGATATTCAGAACATCTACACAATGTTCCAGAAACTCAAGGTACTTATAGAACCCCTACCCTAAATAACTCATGACAGCCTATCCCTTAAGGACAAATATTTCCTTTATGCATCAGAGCCAACAGTAAATTTTGAAAGAAAAGTTTAACAACATGTGGCTCTTACCTTTATAAGCCCCTGACTCTTTCTCTTTCTTGGAACACTCTTTTGGTTTTACCCAAATCTGTGTCTCCTGAATTGCAATTCCTAAGACCCCAAATAATAAAGCTCTTTACCCTTTACAGCCTTGACACTGATTATTGTCTGACGTTCCGTTATACTTCTTCTACTTGATTGTACGTTGTTTTATCAGGGTAGCTGGCTTTGGAAATTTACTTTGAAACTCCAACTATTTTTACTCCCATCTAGAATTAAAAATCTGACTGGAGAAAAAATGGTTTTTTACACTCTTTAAGTGTCAGGCAAAAATATTATATGGGAGAGGTTGGACTACGGCACACACTCTAGTATTTCCAAATGTTAAACATCTTAAGTAGGGTCTAATTCCTACTAGATGTAGGCCAAATGAGGGCTACAGTGGGTTTTACTTTAGAGAGATAGCAGATGTCTTGGATAGAGGGTGCCCCCTTGAATTTAAAGGGAAATTAATAATTGACATGCTTCTTCAATTGTGATGTGGAGGTTTTTTGTTTTATTGAAAGATCAATTTGTCAATCCTCTTAATATTCCTTGCTCTTTTCTGAACTGTTGCCTAGTTGTCAACATCTTTGGGGGTACTGAGGGAATGGAACAAAAAACAATATATTTAATGGAAACCTCACTAGGACTAAACAAAAGAGGCCTTTAATCTCTTCACCCAACAATTTGGTGTTTGACTCCAAACATCATATGGAAGCCATAGCCCAGTCCAAATGAATGCTAAATTACGCATCTATCATATCATCATTCTAAAATGAGTATTTGTGATATTCGTGTTTTGGGGTTTTTTTTTTTGTTGTTTTGGGGGTTTTTTGGCCACTAGTGCATAACTTCTAGGATTTTAATTCCCCGACCAGGAATTGAACCCGGGCCCTTGCCTGTGAAAGCACAGAGTCCTAACCACTGGACTGCAAGGGAATTCCCAGTATTTGTGATATTGTGATTTGTAATAAGAAATATATATTTCATCTTCATCCCATTTTTGGCCCAGGGCTCCTAAAATTCACTTGGAATTTCCTAAGTGATAAGAGTGATATAGGTGTCTTTTGTTATCTTAATGAGAAGACCTTTCGACCCATTTAAGGGTGGGGGTTGGTTGCTGGAGGAACCAACCAAATGATTAGAGGGTTGGAACTTTCAGTTCCACCCCCCTGACCTCTGGGAAAGGGAGAGGGGCTGGAGGTTGAATCAATCGCCAATCAATCGCCAATCATCGTTGATTTAATCAACGATGTCTATGTAATGAAGCCTCCATAAAACCCCAAAAGGAAAGGATTCAAGAACTTCCAGCTTGATCAACACCTGGAAATTCAGGGAGAGTGGCCTGCTCAGAGCGCATAGAAGCTCTGTGTCTTTTCCTTGTACCTTGCTCTATGCATCTCCTCGTTTGGCTGTTAATCTTTATCCTTTAGTGTTCTCTGTAATAAACTGGTAATCTAGTGAGTAAACTGGTTTCCCGAGTTCTGCAAGACACTCTAGCAAATTAATCAGACCTAAGGAGGGGGTCATGGGAACATCTGATCGATAGCCAGTTGGTCAGACATATAGATAACAGCCTGGATTTGTGATTGGCATCTGAAGTGGACACAGTCCTGAGGCACTGAGTCCTTAACCTGTGGAATCTGATGCTATCTCCAGGTAATAGTGTCAGGATTGAGTTGAATTGTAGGGCACTTTGCTTTTGTCAGATAATTGCTTGAGAGAATGGGGAAAAGCCCTCACACATTGGAATTGGTAATCTGAATGTTAGTAATGAATCAATTAAATGCTTGGATGTAATAAACTTATATATTTAAGGGACAGAGTTATGCCTAAGTTCTGGGATAAATGTACCTAAAAGACCATCATCTTTATGCATAAACAAATGTCTCTGAAAAAGAAAGAAAAATAATTAATTTTTTTCCAAGCCAGTTCACCAATCCCTGGTGAACAGCCATCTTCCAGTACCTGTCTCTAAGTTTTTTTTCTTTTCTACCAAATGTAACAACTGCCAACTTGTCAAACGGTGCAGCTTGTGCTTTCCCATGGCAACAGATCCCTGCCCTGCGTGACATGATTTCCATATTGACAACTGGAAAATGTCCCAAATAACTCTGAAAAGCACCTGGAATTTAATTTCACATCTTAGCATCCAGAAGGAGTCTTTTTTATTATTTCTCACATGTTAAAGTGAGGTTATTTATATACCTCACACCTGATGGTGTGATGACAGCCAAGCTAAACAGAGTATTGGAAGGAGTCAATAAACTCAGCTTTCCTGGAAATGGTATACTAATGTCTTTCAAAAGAGTTGAATGATCTGCCTAAAATAGCAAGGAATTTTAAGACATCCTTTCATTTAAAATAATAATAACATACCAGTTATTATCTAGTCACCTTAACAACCAAAATGCGAAGGATGAATAATTTGCCACAAAAGACCTCAAGCTTTCCGTGTCAAAGTGTAAGTTAATACTAGAGAGCAAGTGAAAAATACATAAGTATTTCTGCTGCAGAATAGGTATCTTTTAACAAAAGAGGGAGAACCATATTTCTTTCTCCCTAATGGCAACATTTTATCGCTAAAAATAGTGCACTGAAAACTGACAAAGTGGCGTGTTTTTGAATAAGCCTGAATTATAGATAGTGACCTGAATAGGAGCAATGAGCATGATTCAAAACCATGCACGTGGCAGTCCCTGCCAGCACCGTCGTCACCTCTCAGCCACCTAATTGGCGTGTGAGTGTGCACCCGCGTGTAAGTACAAAATTTTATGTGAGAGATATGATTTCCTTTGCTCTAGCATACAATTTAGAGTCATATTTTCTATGTGGAGACATAGATTTCTCTTTAGATCCTACATTAAATTTTTCTAAAAGTAGAAATTAACAACACTGCAATAGATTCTCATAAAATTGGAAATTGCTCTTCTTTTCTCACATCATTCCCATGTACAGCATCAGTCTTCTTTCTCTTCCATCTCGTTTTGAAAAAGAAAACTAAACGTGCTTTTACCGTCTAATAACCTTTACCCACGTTTCTTATTTACAAGAGCAAAAGCTTTATGACCGTGATTGTGTTTTGTTCTCAGTTCGACAGACCAAAGGTTAAACTAAAGGCATTGTTTGATTACTTGACACTGGCTGAAGACCTCACTGAAAGGGTCAGCAAAATATACTGACTTTTCACCTTCTCCCAAAATTAATGTTTATGTCCTCTAGCCCTTTCACTTTTCTTAACCGAGGATACCAGTCACTGAGATCTGCTGGACTCAAGCCATGGCTATACTGTTGAGCTACCTCATTCCCAGCTCTCAAAGATCAGGGGCAGGACAGATGCTTAAGATCCCAAAGGAAAAAATAAAAGGAAGTACATCAAAGCTGCAGATCATATTTGGTCCTTCTCATTGTGTCGAACATTTGATTTCAATGTTTTTTCCCCAGTTATTGTGAAACATCGGTGAGTTGTGATTTTACTTTGAATCATCTTAAAATTAAGAAAAAAAATTTCTCATGGTGGCAGGTGGTTAGTTTCACCTTATCTTTTATTAATAACAGGGGGAATAATGATACTGTTGTGGTATATAATTCATCTCTATATGTTCCCCCTTTCTATGTTATAGACCACAATTGAACTTACTCATAAATACAGGCATCGTAAAAGAACGAACACTTTCATTCATTCCTCATTTCTTAAGGAAGTTAGCATCTTTCCTCAAGGATTCAAGGCTATCTGCTCTTTGTCCCTTGAAACAAAATTACTACCCACTGGATTATACAAGAACACTATTCCTGTAAGGCACGGATTCTTAATCAGGGGTGATTTTGCCCCCTTTAAGGGCATTTGGCAATGTCAGGGGCCAGTTCTGATTGTCACAAGTCGGGGAGATCTACTGGCATCTAGCTAGTAGAGGCCAGGGATGCTGCTAAATATGCTTCAGGGCATAGAAGACCCCACACTACAAGGATTATCCAGCCTCAAATATCAATAATGTTGAGATTTAAGAAATTAGCCTAGCCAATCTATGATACCTGGAAAAAACCTTACACTTTCCTTCTTGTATCTTTCTCCATGATGTCATTCTAATCTTAACCCAGCAGTGCCCTCCTCCATCCCCTCCCACCTTTGAATCCTGCTAATCTCTGCAGGCACAATACAAGATCCACTGATAAACCTGTACAGAGGTCTTAGGCTGCCTAGAATGCTTCATCGAGTTAGATCTCTAACTAGACGAAAGTTCCAAAAAGCCGTTTTTCCCTTTTTGATGGAAATCCTTGCAAATAGATTTATTTTTATTGAATATTGATGAATATTCAATAAAAATAAATGAATATTCATAATTGCTTGTCATTGAAATAGATCGAGGCAAACTGCACTTCTATGCTGCAAAAAGAGGACTGTAGTTTTCCAATAGCCGAATAATTCTGCATTTAATGTTCTTACGTGTGCAGGGTGGGGGAAGCTATTAAAAGAGAAATAGCCCTACCAAAAAAAAAAAGAAAAAAGAAGAGGGAATAGAATTTCTGTATCCCATCGCGTGCTTCTTGAATACAATTTTAGCATATTTTTTACTATGTTATATAGCTTCTTCATGGGTATAAAGACAGATATGTTTCAATTTCTTTGTTGATAATCTAGCGCACAAAACCCTGGGATGTTAGAAACAAAATACATTGAGAATCATCTAGTCTAACTCCATCAGCTGAAGATATTGAAGTCCAGAGTAATTAATAATTAAAGCAGAGTTAAGTAGTGCGTACCATGTGCCAGTAACTGTTCTACGTACAAGTTGAGTACTATTTTAATATCCCTTTAACAGATCAAGAAACTGAGACATGGAGAGGTGAAATAACTCGCCAAAGATCATAGAGCTCATCAGTGGTAGAACTGTGCTTCCAACTTAGTCCGTGGAGCTCCAATGTTTATTTTGAACCTCTCTACTGCATTGCTACTCCACTGAAATTTTACCCACGGTCACACAGCAATTTGGAAAGAGAACTAGAATAGCAATTCATTTAGCCTCTCCCCAGAGAGACTCTCCAGAGAGTTCATACTACTCTCCAATACTATCTTCATTTATTGGAATAATTCTTTGTAAAAACAGAATAAACACTTTTTTCAAAGGCAGAAAAGCCATATTCAAACTTCTGTTTGCATAATAAAGCATATTTACACTAATTGGATTAACCCCTAATACAGCTGATCACCAAAGTACCATATAAAGGATAGTCAATAATTATAAAATAAATTAAACTTCTTTCTAATTTTTTTTCTGTATCTTAAGAATTATTTAATTGGCATATGCAAAGTTTAGAAAGATAAGCACATATCTAAAATGCCAAATTTTTATATTAAAATTGACAAATACATTTATCCTTTACGAGTGTGAGGTAATTCAGTGTCATGCAGATAGTACATGCAGAATACTGACTTGAAGTGTTTTTATTTGTATCTATTGAATAATATAATTCAGAAACTCTTTGATTTGTAAAAATTTGCTATTGTCAGACCCTTTGAAATCCTTAAAGGGTCTTAGTTCTTTAAGTTCTAAAGGCCTTAAAGTTCTCTTAGACTACTCAATCCTACAGCATTTTTAATGACAAAGCATATTCCTAAGGTCAGAAAACGTAGCAATCTGGGTAAATTTTTTTTTTTTTTTTACAAAATATGCATTAATGTGTCTAATACACACGTTCTTGATAACAAAATTTGGGAAATAGTGGTGTAGTGTAGAACATGAATAGGAAAGGCAGATTATGTAATGAGACATGTCTTATAAGAAGAGCAATGTGGAGGCTGATTTGGTTCATCCCTCTACTCAGTAAAGGAAGCCCACCGCACAGCATCTGACAGCAGGTCTCTACCTCAACATTCTGGGGGACAAAGTACTGGCAGTAAAGCAGTCCATCACATTACAAACACCTTAGACAATCCTTAGATGAGCTCCATAATCTGACCAGATCCAAATGTACCCATTCACATCATGAAACTTAATTCAGTCCCTGGTTCTCCTAACCCTTGATATGCAAAATGGCAGATACCCTTTATCAATGAAATCAACCCAGATCTATCAGTTCTCTCTTTCCTTCCTAGTGATCTATCACATATGTTGGTATTTGATTGGTTTTTCCAAATTATTTTACTCTAATTATTTTATATGCTAATTCTTTTTCCACCAAGTCTCACATACAATTCCTCTGCAAGTTTATAAAGAATGTTGGAACAGGGTTGAAGAAATACATGGCCGTTTAACCCTTCAGCCCAATGCAAAGTAGAAAACAAATATTTAACGTATACTATGCAAGCAAACCAAGTAGGTATGCTTAAAAGATAGATTAACCATGTCATTTTAATAAGGAGAACTCCAGGCATTTTTCTTTTTAATAATGTCACAAGATTTTTGTAATGCATTGATCAAAAAGAATCTTATAAGCAGGAAGGTAGAAAATTGGAACTATCACAGAAATTTAACTAGAAAGAGCCAGGGTGACTTGAAATGGTAAATACATTTCTCTAATAATTTTTAAACTACCAAAAGGGCATGAAAAGAAACACGGGAGATTGATTTACATTCATTCTTCCTTGCTTGCTAACTAAAATATCGTAAAATTATTTTGATGTACTTTCTCCTCTCTCTGCCACCACCTTGTCCTGTGTCAATGTGTCATATTCCTTTCTAATTATTTTTACTTTGGTTAGGATTTGGATAGATTTTGGTTGAAATCCTTTTATTCTTCATATTTTGATTCTCATCTTTTACTTAAGTGACAAAGACAGCCAAAATTGTTGAGTAATTGAACCAGTTTTGAAAGGACAGCAAAATTCTTCTGGTCCTATTTGCCCCATATCCTTTATGTGTGTTAGGAAATAAAGGTTTACTTAGAACAAACATTTCTAAGAGAGAAGTTACATGAAAGAAGAATCTTCTGTTTATCCCTCAGAGATGCATTTCATGCAGTAGTTTCATATAACGACCAGGACCAAAAATTGTCTGGGTTTGAATCTCCACCACTATGTCTTGAGCAAATTATTTAACTTCTCTGATCCTCAAGAAGCCTACAATCTTGGGGGCTATTAAAATTAGATTCCATACCCCCTGCCTGACTCCTACAGCTACATAATCCCTCAAGTAGCAGCGCTCTGAAAAAAATAAGGCATGAAAGGAAAGTTGATACTCTTTTTAATAAACACTTGCACAGTCATGTCAGGCAATGTTCTAAGCACTTTACAAATGTCAGCTCAGGTAATCCTTACAAAAATCCTGTGACTTATGCGTCTTATAATCCACGTTTTACAGGTGAGGAAATTTAGGCTCAGATAGATCAATGGCAGGCCTGGGATCCAGCTTAGGCAGCCTTACTACAGAGGAGCTTTTGCTTTACCAATGGCCAAAGGAATTTAAAAAACACTGGTTTAAATAGTTAAGTATGTTGTCCTACAACAAAAAGATACACAGCTATTAATAGGCTGATATGCACTGGTGAATCTCCAAGAAATGTGCATGGCAATCAGGATGTCCCATAAAGTTTGACCGCAGAATTGAAAAAAGTATATTATGTCAAGAATCTTCTCATAGGAATTGTACTCCTTGAAAAAGTCCCTGGGAGGAAAGGAAAAATACAAATAAATAGCTTAAATCATATAGATCTGTCCTCTGTAAAAGGGTGTCAGTAACAGATTAGAAAAGAAAATAACTATAAATGACTTAATTTCAAAGATGCTAAGTGACAGTTTTAAGCAATCTATTCTGAAAGAAATAAAAAGCATTAAGGTAAAGAATCCAGATTTTTAAAAAAAAGTTTAAAATACCAGTGGGAAAAGCATTTCTCTTAGTCTTGATGAGTGCAACTTTAAACATCTGTCTACTTGAACTTATTAAGATTCCAGGGCACATTTTATAATTCTGAGCACTGTTATCCACTCTGCATAATTGTTTCCCTCCCACCTAACTCCCTTTAGAATGGCAGTTGAAAGAGATATTTCCACTTTCTGTTGTAAACCATTATAGTTATTGTTCCTATTAGGCGACTGATCCATTAACTTTCAAAAGTGATGCATTCCAATACTGGATAAAATATTTGCTTTTATATAATCTCATTAAGAGATCTCTAGAGCATTCTGAATGATATTATCTACATGAATACTGATTTAGTAATTGCAACTGCTACTAAGGCTTAGCTGGGAAAATAATAGACAACACCATTATAATTACAAACATGTTCATAATCCTTTAGCCTTTACAAAGTGCCTTCTCAAATTTGATTCTCAATCTTTGTGAAATAGGAGAGGTATCAGTGTCCTTACTTTGTGGGTGAGAAATTTAAGTCCCAGAAAATAAGGAAATTACCAAAATTCATACAAATAGAAGTTAGTAAAAATTGGTTTTGTTTTTTATTTTAAATTTCTTGATGCTGTTTCATGATTTGTGTAAAAAATTGAATTATAATTTAGAATAATATCCTTTTCATTTTAAGAGAGGTTTTTTCTAAATATAAAAATAATGTAAAAAGTATTAACATAAAATGGATAATAATCTTTCACATATCTTATTTCTTAATGTGTTTGTTTTTAAATAAACAGATTGGAATGGGTAGATGATTTTCAAATTTGCTGTCTAAAATGAGTGGTGGGTTCCAGCACTTCTGACAGGGTTTGTATCTCTTTGAGTAAAATACATGTTTCTCCCCTGAATTCATACATTTGAATCCCTAATATGAAGCAGAGGGAAGGAAGGAAGGAGAGAAGGAAGGGAGGGAATAGAAATGCAGAGACCTATCCTTGTCTTAAAATGGGAAATTCATTACCTCTGTTGCCATTTCTTACTTCTTCCTCCCAGCCTGCGAACTCATCCTTCAAATCCCAATCATATACTATGTAAACATCCCTCATATGAGTTTTGTTCCTGGCTATGTGAACTTAGCTTTTTTTTTTTTTTCAATTTTTATTTTATATTGGAGTATAGTTGCTTTACATGTTGTGCTAGTTTCAGATGTACAGCAAAGTGATTCAGTTATTCATATACATATATCCACTCTTTTTCAGATTCTTTTCCCATATAGGTTATTACAAAATATTGAGAACTTAGTGTAATAACCCAGAATTTAGAGAAATCAGTTTTACTATGCTATTGTCAGGCTCACTCTCCTGGTATATGTGATATTTAGTGCAAAAGAAGTCATTTTTGTGACAAGGATATTTGTAGCTAATAGTAAACTAGACTATACTTCAGGGAATTTATAGGAAAGGGCTCTTAATTAAGGATTTGGGACTATACAACCCATAGTTCTTGAACATGCTCTTGGCAATGTGCTTGATTTTGTTGCCATGGTAGGCCATATGATATTTCATCATTAAGTGCATTTTCCACAAGATACTTGGTTACTTTTTAGTAGATAATGAGAGTGGCAAACAGTACCTTCAGTTTTCATTCCCTAGATCAATCATTTTATGTCTCTATCATGAGTGTCAATATAAAATAAAAGTATCTAATTATGTCCAACAGGACAGGTAGTATGAGCTAGTCAGGTGATCATAAATAAATAGATTCAAAAATAGAAACTAGTTGGAGAAATAGTAAATAAGGGTCTTGTTTCTATTTCAAAAGTTGATTTCTTAACATCACACTGTTTCTCCCCTATACTGAGTTTACTTTTTTGCTGAAACATTTGTTTCTTTCAGAGGGCAGACCCTGGCACCTAACAACCTGAGTGTGTACTTGGATTTCCCCCCTTAGAGAAACTGTAAACCTTAGGCAAGTTACTTAAGGTTTATCAGCTTTGCTTTCTTTATTTCTTAGATTGTGATAATAGGAATAATGCCTATTTTTTAATAAGGTATGAAGAAGTAAATGAGCAAATGCATGCAAAATTCCATGGTGATTAGTATATAATGATTAATAAATGTTAGTTTTTATTAATATAGGTCCAGCTAAGTTCAATACATTAATGCAAGTACTACAAAGGGAGCCTTATGAAACACCAGATATTAAGATTCCATAATTATCAGAGAATCTTCGGTTCCCATTTCCTTCAATATTTTGAAATATTCCTTCAAAATATTTACACCTTTTTACAGTGTAATATTTTTCATCAAGAAAAGAAACAATGTGGAATTCCCTGGTGGTCCAGTGGTTAGGACTCTGTGCTTTCAATGTCGAGGGCCCGGGTTCAATCCCTGGTTGGGGAACTAAGATCCCACAAGACACGTGGCACAGCCAAAAAGAAAAAGAAAAAAGAAAAGAAACAATGCTAGTCTAAACTGGGAAATATTTCTAAAATGTAATACTGCCTTATTCCTCAGACCATTTCATATAAACAGTAAAGAAAAGAGATGTTTAGTAAAGTCCAACTTTTAACATCTCCCAATATGTATTGATCAAAGAACTTACAAAGAATAAAGTAATGATTGTAAAGTATAATAAATTATCTGATTAGGAAGTAGAGAATGCTTTAGTAACATGAAAATAGGGGCACTACATACAAGGTGTAGGGGCATCCAAGGGCTGCCTGGCCAGGGGAAATTTAGGGAAAACTTTATAAAGTAAGTAAAATTTAAGGTAAGACCTACAAATGTATAGGAAAGAACTAGATAAAGTGAGTGGTGGGAGTGAAACTTATAGGTAGGTGTGAGATTGAAAGTTCAGGCAGAAAACAACATACTTGAAGACTTAGAGGTAAGAATATATGGAATCTCAGGAGAACTCAATGAATTTCCATCTTGCTGGAGTGGAGAGATGGATGTGGGGTGTTATTGTTGAAGTGGGTTGAAGTTGGGGTAAGAGTTGAAGTGCAAAAAAAGAAATGGGCTCAAATAAAATACATATGTCCAAGAGTTTGGACAATATCCTAAGGGCAGTAACCTATCAAAAATTTGAATTTTATAAAGAGGGAACACTGAAGACAGGGAACAGACAGGGATGAATTACAAAACAGAGTCGGCAAGATCAGGTAAGAGGTGGAAGCAATAATCCAGAAAAGGGATGAGGATGGGATGCCGGAGGAATGGGTAGTGATGCTAGGAATGGAGAGAAACATTGGGTGGGCCAAAAAGTGCCTTCAGTTTTTTAAGTAAAAATAAAAGACACATTTTTCTTTTTCACCAAGAACTTTATTGAACAACGTATCCACCCTTTTGTTCCACTATCTATCTTCTGCCATTTTTCAGGCAACTTCATAATTCCATCTTCCCAAAACTTTTTATCTTTTTGAGCAAAGAACTGTTCTGGTGTCTTTTACAGTCTTCCAAGGAATTGAAATTTTTTCCATTAGGAGAATTTTGTAAAGACTGAAATAAATAGAAATCCAAAGGTGAAATGTCTGGTGAATACGGCAGATGAATCAGAACTTCCCAGACAAGCTGTAATAGTTTTTGCCTGGTCGTCAAAGAAACATGCGGACTTGCATTATCCTGATGGAAGGTTATGCATTTTCTGTTGACTAATTCTGGACACTTTTCATCAAGTGCCACTTTCAGTTGGTCTAATTGGGAGCAGTACTTGTTGAAATTAATCGTTTGGTTTTCCAGAAGGAGCTCATAATAGGGGACTCCCTTCTAATCCCACCATATGCACAACATCACCTTCTTTGGATGAAGACCGGCCTTTGGTGTGGTTGACGGTGGTTCATTTTGCTTGCCCCATGATCTCTTCCATTTCACATTGTTGTACAGTATCCACTTTTCATAGCCCATCACAATTTGTTTTAAAAACAGAATAGTCCAAACGTTTCAGTAGAGAATCAGATGTGGAAATATGGTCAAAAGGTTTTTTTTCACTTAACTTACGTGGAACCCAAACATCAAAGTGATTAACATAACCAAGCTGGTTCAAATGATTTTCAATGCTTGATTTAGACATTTTGAGTATGTTGGCTATCTCCTGCATGTTATAACATTGATTGATCTCAATTAATGTCTCCATTTGATTGCTATCAACTTCAACTGGTCTACCTGACCATGGAGAATTGTCCAGCGAGAAATCTCCAGCACGAAACTTCCAAACCACTTTGACATGTTCGATCCATCACAGCACCTTCTCCATACAGTGCACGAATCTCTTTTTGTGTTTCAGTTGCGTTTTTACCTTTCTTGTAATAATAAAGCATAATATGCCAGAAATGTTGCTTTTCTTCTTCCATCTTCGATATTAAAATGGCTACATAAAAATTCACCAATTTTGATAAGTCTTTTTTTAAATGCATGCTGATATGACAGCTGTCACATAAAATCTAACAAAATTGTTTCAAATAAAGTTAAAGATAACTAAGTGCTACTAGAGCCATCTTACGGAAAAAAAACAAATGAACAATTTGGTCCACCCAATAGATTTGATGGCTATTTGGAAGGATGGAAGGATAGGAGGCTGTGGTCATCTCTGTGATCCTGCCTATATGATATCAGAAGCAGAGAAGATCCTCCCACAATCCCTTTCTCTCTTCCTTTCCAACCCTGGCATGGCAGGATGTCTCCCGCAAAGAAGGGTGGCGAGAAGAAGGGTCAGTCCACCATCAATGAGGTGGTGACCAAAGAATACACTATCAACATTCACAAGCACATCCAAGGAGTGGGTTTCAAGAAGTGTGCCCCTCGAGCACTCAAAATAATCTGGAAATTTGCCATGAAGCAGATGGGAACTCCAGATTTACACATTGACACCAGGCTCAAAGAAGCTGTCTGGGCCAAAAGAATAAGGAACGTCCCATACCATATCTGTGTGCAGTTGTCCAGAAAGTGTAATGAAGATGAAGATTCACCAAACAAGCTCTATATGTTGGTTACCTATGTACCTGTCCCTACTTTCAAAAATCTACAGATAGTGTGGATGAGAATTAACTGCTGATTGTCCAATAAAGTTATAGAACCAAAAAAAAAGAAGCAGAGATGACTCAAGGAATAAGGTTCAGGATGGGGTTATGGGAGTAAATGGCTGAACTGGAATGGGAGAAACACTCCATGTAGATGAAACTGTCAAGAAACTGAGGATCAGGATATTGGTAAAACAGAAGTCACCCAAAATAGCAGAAGAGCCTAGCGAGAAGAGAAAGATTACCAGTCACGTGCTATTTTGTCTTTAAAAATTAATGCAGAAAGAGTAATTAAAACATCAGTGGTTGAGAACAAAGAAAAAGGAAAGGTTATAGTCATACCATTTAGCCTCAAAAGGCATGTAGAAGTCTAAACATTCCTAGAGGATTATGGTATATGAGAGAGTATGAAGCAAGGAGGACACCTAGTGTATCTTTCCAATTCTGGGGAAAGGAAGGGATAAAACAATGAGGCTGCTTCACTTGAGTGGGGAGGTTGAAAATTAGCTCTCATGAGCCCATGGTTTGCTCTGAACACCCATTCACCTATAACACACCAACCAATGTGGACAGGCTGGTTCTTACAACTCGTTTTGTCCATCTGTCATTATGCAAGATTGGAGATGAAGAGAGTAAAAGAACTGAAGGGGAGTTTGTTGCAAATGGTCTAGTGGGAGCGTAGGGAGGATCAACTCCTTGCCTTGCTGTTCACTAGCTCTGAATTTTGGACATTCTTGAACTTTGTATTAATCATTAACCTTAATAAGACATTGTACAGCCCAAGGTTCATTCCATCTCAAGACTCCCAGCATCTTATTCTGATTCTAGTATTGTACTTGCATCATATCAGGTCCCATTCTTCTACCCCTCCAGTGTCCCCTCTTCCTGTGCCTCTACCTAACAGATTTCACTTCATGCAACCGTCTTCTAACTTAGTTCCTTCTTGTTTTGAGTTCAGGGTAGATTTTGTATATAAGAAAGACTTCACAGAGTCTTATGATTTATTTTAAATTTAACTTTCTGAAGTTACAAATTCAAAACCCTTGTCAGGTTCAGTTACCAAATTCTATTTAATGTATAAGTCTAGAAAAACCATAATCTTTATAAAGGGACTTAGAATACTACTTCAAATATTTTAAACAGAATTTATAAATAAAATATATTTTAGATTCATTTTAAGCATTTCAATTTTCTGAGAAAAAGCCTTCTCAAGTATTAGGGATTTTTATAAATCCAAGAAATTAACTTATGAATATGTTACAGTTGAAGTTTGTATAAATGTTCATAACATACTGTACATAAACAGCACGATTTCAGCTTACATCACCATTCTGAATCAATTACTCAATAACGTTTTAAACTGGGTTTACGAGGCTGTCACTCAAACTTGCCAAATTTTATTAAATTTCACATATACAAAAACTGATGTATAGATTCCATCCCAAGATAAAAATATCTTAATTTACTTCTCTTAAAAATATCTCTGGGGGCTTCCCTGGTGGCGCAGTGGTTGAGAGTCCGCCTGCCGATGCAGGGGACGCGGGTTCGTGCCCCGGTCCAGGAATATCCCACATGCCGCAGAGCGGTTGGGCCCGTGAGCCATGGCTGCTGAGCCTGCGCGTCCGGAGCCTGTGCTCCGCAACAGGAGAGGCCAGAACAGTGAGAGGCCCGTGTACCGCAAAAAAAAAAAAAAAAAAATTCTCTGTACTTTATTCTAATTCCACCTAGAGCTGAAAGATGCATAAACACGCTAAGAAATATGCACACGAGACAGAGGTGACATATGGCCAGAAATTTTGGCTGGCCATGACCTCTGGACTTCAGAAATCCAGTTCAATTCTCATAGTTGAAACTAAGTCATATATCATCCCAAATATTTTTGAGTTTTGTCTATTATTATTTTACTGAGTGAATTCTTGTTAGCAACCCTGATCAGACAGACTAGACTCTATTTGGAGTTGTTATATTAATAATTACATAATACCATGAGGGATATGATCCTATATCATACAGCTCTGACTCCTTGTTACACATATATAATCACCTGACCCTTCCCTCATAGAAGTCAGTCTGTAGCTTCCACCATGGGTGATAACTAAGATTGGATTTTGCACTTATTTGTCTTTTGACAAATATACTCCAGTCTTTTAAACAAATACTAAAGATATGTGTGCTTAATAAAAGAGTAAAATAAAATATCCTTCTGACTACTGCTAAAGACTGTTGAACTCAATAGTATCCTGCACTTGTTCCATTTTTCTTATTTTCAGAACCATAGAACTCTTATGAATATTAACATTTAACTCACCCACTTCTATGACCAAAGCCATGTATGGTCAATAAGTTGATACCTTACAGATCGTTTTCTTTCCATCCAGACCTCTCTTCTTAAACCCTGGCCCTCTGCTGAAAAATGTAGTCAGTATTTCCACTTGGATGCCTTTCTGTACCTCAGATAAAATTTATCCCAAACTGAACTCATTACCCTTGTCTCTATCTTGCCACTTCTAGGGTTCCCAATTCAATAAATGTCACTACTATTCCTCAAATTGCTCAAGACAGGAACCTAATAGCGATGCATGACACATCGTTTCTGCTCTACTCACGCATAATGAATCACTTGTCAATGCTACCCCTTAAGCATATTTTAAATCTCCAGTTTTCTCTCTCTTCCTATTTAAAATGATCTCTCTGCCTTAACTTTTGCTTCTTGCAAATCATACCTCTCTAAGTATCAAATACTCTTTTAAAAAGATTATAATAGGCCTTCCCTGGTGGCGCAGTAGTTGAAAGTCTGCCTGCCGATGCAGGGCACATGGGTTTGTGCCCCGGTCCGGGAAGATCCCTCATGCCGCAGAGCGGCTGGGCCCATGAGCCATGGCCGCTGAGCCTGCGCGTCCAGAGCCTGTGCTCTGCAACGGGAGAGGCCACAACAGTGAGAGGCCCACGTACCGCAATAAATAAATAAATAAAAAGATTATAATAACCCTGCACTGGATTGCAAAAATTTTCCCCTGCCATTGAAAGTTGGAATCTATTTTTCCATCCCTTGAATTTGGGATGGTTATGTGACTTACTCTGGCCAATGGGACATTAGCAAGCATACCAATAGCAGAGTCTTGCAAAGCTGTTACACATTGGAGCTTGCTTCTCATAGGTCATTCAGGACTTCCACCACCAGGTGAGAAAGCTCAGTTTAGTCTGCTGGAAGGTCAAGGGACATTTGAGACAAGCCATCCCAGTGCAGACTTTCCACAGTCACCTGCCTCTAGCCAACACAGCAGCTAACCGAAGATGCATGGTTAACACCAGCTGAGACCTGGAAAAAAAGCTACCCTGCTGAGACCAACCCAAACTGCCAACTCACGGAGTTGTGAGCTAATTAAATACCTGTTTGAACCCACTAAGTTGTGGGATGGCTTATTTCTCATTAAAAGCTTAATGATATAAGTCCCTTGATTAAAACTTATCAGTCGCTTCCCATTTACCCTTTAAAATACATTGCAGACTTTTGGAAGAAGAGGAGATAGAGCACAGAGATGAAAAAGTACTTAAAAATAAAGGCTGAAAAATTCTCAAATTTGGTAACAGACATAAAACTAAAGATTCAAGGTGAGCAAACTCCAAATGGCATAAAACCCAAGGAATTCTATACTTTTATAAAACATCATAGTCAAACTCCTGAAAACTTAAGACAAAGAAAAAGTCTTGAAAGCAGTGAAAAAGAAATGACATGTTACCTATAGAGGGAACATAATTGAATGACAGAGGACTTTTTATTAGGAAACATATAAGTCAGAAGGAAGTGATCTAACATTTTTCAAGTCTGAAAGAGAACTGGCAGCCCAGTGTCCAGTGTCCAGTTAGCATATCCTCCAGGAGTGAGGGGAAAAATCAAAACATTCTTAGATGTAGGTAGATTAAAAGAATCTTTCACCGGCAGACTTTTATCCTATAAGAATGGATAAAGAAAGCTCTCTAAACAGAAAAGAAACAAGAGAAGGAGTTTGGGAACATCAAAGGAAAAAAAACAACATAGTAAGGAAAAATATGGCTAAATACAAAATATTATTCTTATCGTGAGTCTTCGAAATTGTTTTAAGGATGACCCCACAATTAAAATGCTTTTAGATATGGTTCTAAAAGTCTATAGAGAAACTGTTTATATTTAATAAATATTATTTGATAAATAACATTGATTAAATATAAACATATAAATGAATATAAATATACAAGTACAATATACAAAATATATACATTTATTATTATGAATATAATTATAAATATTATAAATGGAGGAAGGTAAGGAGATGCAGAGGGAGATGAGGTTTGTATACTTTTTGTTGTTGCTTTGGGTTTTTTTTGAAGCTTATTTAATTAAATAAGAAAAGACATAAAATATAATATTAATGAAAAAGGACAATTCTCTAAATCAGTATAATTCCAAATTCACATAAATGTAAGACTATTTAATATACTAAAATATTTGAACTGGTTAAATCACAACACTATAAGTTATGTACATAAAATGTAATGCCTAGAGCAAGCACTAAGAAAGCTATGAAAAGAGATACACTCAAAAACACTTTAGATAAATCAAAATGGTATTCTAAAATATGTTCATGAAAACCACGGGAGGCAGGAAAATTAAAACAGAGAAACAAAAAGAGAGCCTTTTCAACAAATGGTGTTGGAGTAATTAGACATCTACAGGCAGGAAGAATAAACCTTGACTTAAGTCTCTCACATGATACAAAAATCAACTCAATATGGATCATGGACTTAAATGGAAAATGTAAAACTACTAAACTTTAAAAAAAAAGGAAAAAAATTCAGTATCTATGGCTAGGCAAAGTGTTCTTAGACTTGACACTAAAAGCATGATCCATAAAAGGAAGAATTAACATTAGACTTTATCAAAATTTTAAATATTTTGCTCTGTGAAAGACCCTTTTAAGAGATTGAAAAGCCAAGATACGGACTGGGAGAAAAAAAAAATTGCAAACCACATGTATCTGGAACATAAGAAAACTCTCAAGACACACATTAAAGTAAATAAACTGGGCTTCCCTGGTGACACAATGGTTAAGAATCCACCTGCCAATGAAGGGGACAGGGGTTCGATCCCTGGTCCGGGAAGATCCCACATGCCGTGGAGCAACAAAGACCATGCACCACACTGCTGAGCCTGCGCTCTAGAGCCTGTGAGCCACAACTACTGAGCCTGTGAGCCACAACTGATGAAGCCCGTGTGCCTAGAGCCCGTGCTCTGCAATGAGAGAAGCCACCTCAAAGAGAAGCCTTCACACAACAGCGAAGAGTAATCCCCGCTCGCCACAACTAGAGAAACCCCGCGCACAGCAACGAAGACCCAACGCAGCCAAAAATATAAATAAATTTATAAAATAAAATAAAGTAAATAAACCTAATTTAAAATGGACAAAAGACACAAACATATATTTCATATACAGATCACAAATAAGCACGTGAAAAGATGTTCAACATCATCAGCCCCTTGGAAGATGCAAATTATAACCACAATGAATTATTTCTACATACCTAAAAAATGACAATGCCAAATGTTGCAGAAGATGTGGAGAAACTGGATCACTCATATATTATTGAAGGGAATGTAAAATAATACAACCCCTCTAGAAAGTGATTTGGCAGTCTTAAAAATAATACACTGTAGGGACTTCCTGGTGGCGCAGTGGATAAGACTCCGTGCTCCCAACGCAGAGAGCCTGGGTTCGATCCCTGGTCAGGGAACTAGATCCCACATGTATGCTGCAACTAAGAGTTTGCATGCCACAACTAAGGAGCTGGTGAGCCGCAGCTGAGGAGCCCGCCTGCCACAACTAAGACCTGGTGCAACCAAATAAATAAAATTTTTTTTTAAAAAGATACATTATTGGGCTTCCCTGGTGGCACAGTGGTTGAGAGTCCGCCTGCCGATGCAGGGGACACGGGTTCGTACCCTGGTCTGGGAAGATCCCACATGCCACGGAGCGGCTGGGCCCGTGAGCCATGGCCGCTGAGCTTGCGTGTCTGGAGCCTGTGCTCCACAACGGGAGAGGCCACAACAGTGAGAGGCCCGCGTACCGCAAAAAAAAAAAAAAAGATACATTATTACAAAAAAATACACTGTAATACTTCCATACCAAGAAAAATTATTTGGCCATAAGAAAGGAATAAGCTATTGATACATGCACAAAATTATGCAGAATATGAAAGGCCAATCACCAGTTATACACTGCATGATTCCATTTATGTAGCATTTTTGAAACGCCAACATTTTAGAAGTGGAGACCACATTAGCAGTTCAGAGATGAATATGGGGGTGGAGCAAGAAGGAAGTAGGTGTGGCTAAAGGAGGCAACACGAGAAATCCTTATGATGGAAATGCTCTGCATCTTCACCATATCAATGTCCATACCCTGGTCGTGATACTGTTCTATGGTTACTCAATGTGTTACCGTTGAAGAAACCTGGGCAACAGATATGTGGAATCTGTATTATTTCTTACAACTGCATGTGAATCTGTAATTACCTCAAAACAAAAAGTTTCCTTTGAAAAAATCTTTAGGAAAGCCTGACTCCATGAAGTTCTCTCCTTATAGCCTCTCGTGTCACTGAATTTCAACTTCCAAGCACTTTGAGCACAAACTATATGATTTACTTTTAAAATTATGGTTTTCCTCTGTGGATAGTAAACTCTATGAGGGAAGCAGCTATATCTCTCTGCTTACCATTGCACTTTCGGTGTTATGCCTGATGCATAGAAGACCCTCAATAAATATTTATTCTTAGGTTATCAATTGCCATTTCATCAATTTATTATGTCATTAATTTCATTGTCTTATTCCTCTACTCAAAAACATCTCTTTGTCTCCGGATAATGGTCAGACTCTGAGTAATCCAGTGTGATAGAAATCTTTCTCTTTCGGCTGCCTAACAGACAACCCTGTTCCTACAAATTCCCTTTTCCCACTATCCCTTCAAATGCAATTTTGATCTTAGTGCCTTTTGTGCGGTTTTTCGGGGTTTTTTTGCACTTTCTGAAATGATTTTAAACCTCCAATCTATTTATGCAAATCCTCCAATCCTTTAAGGCTCAGAACAAATCCCACCTCATCCACAGGACCAGCTTCCACTGATCTCTTCCTCAGAGAATTCTGCTACATTATACCGTGAGTTAACGTTAGGTGGTTTCTTCTCCTGCTCTCCTGGCTTACTACTGTCTGTCTCTTCACGGTGACTATGTGCAGAGTATATGAATGACTAGGGAGAGTGTTCATGTCTGAGGATAATGACACATTTATTCAAACTGCTAAACATTAAGAAAGTTTTATTCCTACTTCAGGGATTTCCCAATCTGCAACAAGTTTCAAGTAAAAAAAGAGCTGTTTTTTTTAAAGATAATTTTCTTTATTAAATACACAGTATACTTAAAAGAGCTGGGATTTTTAAGTTTAATTTTTCATCGAAGTAGATGATTTACAATGTTTTAGGCCTACAGCAAATTGATTCAGCTATATATTATTCTTTCTCACATTCTTTTCCATTATATGTTATTACAAGATATTGAATATGGTTCCCTCCGCTATATAGTAGATCCTTGTTTTTTTTATCTATTTTATACATAGTAGTGTGTATCTGTTAATTCCATACTCCTAATTTATCCCTCCCTTCCCTCTTTCCCCTTTGGTAGCCATAAGTTTGTTTTCTGTGTCTGTTGTATGTATATATATATTTTTTAAATTTTATTTTATTGAAGTATAGCTGTTTTTGCAGCATTTACCACTAGAAGATATGAGGAGGCAATATGGATATTAGCAGGGTAGGGATGTCAGATGTTTGTGGAACAGCCTCTGGAGAGCCTTAAACTCTGGTAATTTACCTTTTCTTCCTCTTTTGTGCAGGGGTATGGGTAGAAGAACGTTTAATTATGTTACCCTGTAAAAACTTTCACCACAAAAGAATCCCCCTTGTAGTTTGGGGGTGGTTTCTGAGAAAAGGGCATGGTCCCAATTTATAATCTGTATCTTGATATACACATGACCTGCAGTGATGCCAGGGCTTGGGAGAAGTAATATACAATACTCACCAGGTGACGTGATGTATTAGTTATCTATGCAGTTTAAGAAACTACTCCAATACCTGGCACTTATAAAACACACATTTATTATCATAGTTTCTATAGTTCAAAAAGCCAAGCATGGCCTAGCTAGGTATATCTCTGGGTCAAAGTGTCTCATGAGGTGGCAGTCGAGCTGTCAGCTAGGGCTATAGTCTCTACTAAAGATTTGTCGTCTCTTCTGGGGTTTGGTCCATTTCCAAGCTTGTTCAGGTGGGCTCTGTTCATTGTGCACTCTTGGATTGAAGGAGATCCCTGCAGGTCTTACACCCTTCACTGACTGTAGACTTGAGTCTTCCCTCAGTCCCTGGACACATGGACATTTCCGCAGGACTACCACAGGACCTAGAATTGCACCTGACTTCCCCTAGCGTAAGCAGTCCAAAAAAGAGAGAAATGGAGGCATAGCACGAGAGAGAGAATAGCCCACCCCCTACAATTCTCAGAAACTGCCCATCACATGGGAATCCTAGTTGGGATGGCATTGACTCCAAGATTTCTAATAAGCTCACAGAAGGCAATGGACAGTAGCTGGCCCTTGAACCAGTTTGCTGCTCACACAAACGAGTTCAGGAAAGCAGAGAGAATCTGTGGCATTTCATAGAGACTTCGCTGCACTGGAGGGCTACAGCAGCTGCCCAGCTGAGGACTTAGGAGTTCTGAAATGTTCTACAAGGTAGCCTGCATCATTTGCCTTCAGCACCAGAGGCAATACAGGGCAACATGAAAACACCAGATGCCAGAAGCCATAGAGAAATGACATCGAATAAAACATACAGCTTCACGGTCCCTCGACCACAGCAGCAGATGACCTTCCTCCCTGTTTTCCTTGTTTCAGACAAAAAAAAAAAAAGTGTAGAGAATTGGGGAGGAAGCTCAGAAAGAAAACTTGGAATTGTGAACAATGACTGAGGGAATGAGACTACTTGGATTTGATTATTTCCTGGGAGAATCTGCTGTTTTATTACCCAGAGTAGAATAAAAGTTATTGGTTTGGATTGAATTTGCCAGGTTGGTCTAAAAATAATTTCCCTTCTGCTGAGCAGGAAGGAGACATGAAAAAGTTGAGTTTATCAAAATAAAGTACATTTTTGATCTTTCAAATTAAGTGGAATAACTACTCTGTCATAGTACACCATTCTGACAATTTATTGTACTATGGTTTAACTTAATGAATTACCTGTATATATCTTATCCCCAGGTTGAACTTATGGAGATTGGGGCCCCAAAATAATTTTATGTGCTTTCTCTCTCCTCTCTATGGCATGATATATACCTACATATTATGGTCTAGTAAAGGTTATGATCAGGAGTGCGTAAAAGTGTGTTTGTTTAAATACTAACATAAATTAGTTGACAGCTTCCTCCATTCTCTCTACTTGGGGTGGTTCAGCTCTCTTTGATGGCAGTAAGGGCCATGGGGATCCTTTCAGGCAAAAAGTTGCCACATTTACTAGTAAATCACACCAAGTCATGAAAGCTATTGGATGATTATGTCCTACAGTTTTTAGTCTAGAAATTATTTATTAGTTATCTATCATCGTATAACAAATTACTCCCAAACTTAGAAGCTTAAAGCAGTATTTTTTGTTTTAAGTATTGTTTTAAGTAAATAAATGTTTATTATTGTACAGTGTCTGTGGGTCAGGGCTCAGGGTGTGGCTTTAGCTGAGTGCCTCTGGCTCAAGGTTTCTCATGAGGTTACAGCTGAGCTGTCAGCCAGAGCTGTGGACTCATACAAAGGCTCATTTAGAGATGGAGGGACTTGCTTCCAATTCAACTCAGGTGGTTATTGGTGGGAGTCAGCCCCTCACCACAGGGCTGCCTCACATCAGGGCAGCTAGATACCCCCAGGTAAAGTGACCTGAAAGAGAGATTTAGACAGCATGCCCAGACAGTAGCCATAGCTTTTTTATAACCAAATTTCAGAAGTGGCATCCATCACCCAAATTCTGCCATATTCTAGTCATCAGAAGCAAGTGAATAAGTCCATCCTACAACCAAGGGGTGGAAATTACACAAGGCCACGCATATCAGGAGGTAGGAAGGATTGGGAACCATCTTAAAGGCTGCCTATTACAAATTTCTTCCAGGAAGTGATGCTCACAGAGCAACAAGTTAGAAAAATTTAATCGATGCTAATTTGGTTTGAGTCTGATCACAAACATACAACAGGGAGAAAAAAACCAGCGAATTCTATAACCAGGTAACTCTTAGTGATTTTCTATGTGATCTCACACTTTGTATTCATCTAGAATCCCTTCTGTCATCCCCTCTGAGGATGAACTTCTAATATCATATGTTGTGTCACCCATACATATGTTCACATTTGCCTGTGGCTTTTCTTATTATAATTACGTTAATAAAAACAAGAATGACTAATACTGATATAAATCTCCTATGGACCACATGCCCTTCTAAATACTTTATATTTTCAACTGCTCTTCACCACAGTCCCACGAGAGAGGTACGCACATTTTCCAGAGGAGGAAAGTGAGGCACAGAGATGTTAAGGATCTTGTTCAAAATCAGAGAATCAGTAAGTTTTGGAGCTTGTTTAGGGACCCAGGAAGATGCCTCTAAACCAGGGGTCCCCAACCCCTGGGCTGTGGACTGGTTCAGGTCCACAGCCTGTTAGGAACCAGGCCACACAGCAGGAGGTGAGTGGTGGGTGAGCGAGTGAAGCTTCACCTGCCGCTCCCCATCACTCCCCACAGCTCCCCATCACTCCCCATCGCTCCCCATCGCTCCCCACCGCTCCCCATCGCTCCCCACCACTCTCCATTGCTCCCCATTGCTCCCCACCGCTCCCCATCACTCGCATTACCGCCTGAACCATCCTCCCCCACCAAGTCCATGGAAAAATTGTCTTCCATGAAACCGGTCCCTGGTGCCAAAAATGTTGGGGACTGCTGCTCTAAACCACTTTACTCTTCTGCTACGACAGAAGGGAACTCCCCATCTGAGGCAACTGGGACAGGAAACTGTAGGTTGATCTCAGCCAGGCCCTCTGTTCTGGTTGGTTAAATTTAAACAGTGTTCTTTCCTTACCTCTATTCTTTGACCACAAGAACAAAATTATTCAACAACTTTCCCATCGTTTCTCCTATATCTTAAACCTACTTTCCAGGTTGAAAAACCTGATTTTCTGTTGTTTCATTTGTCTCGCTTCACCTTCCTTTCTTCCACTATCATACCCCAATTTTCCTTCTTTCGTTCCATGTGGTTTGGTGAAATTGATTGCTTTCCACTTTCAAGGACAAGGGTGTCTCCATCATCCTGGAGAGCCAGTCTTAGAGTCCACACTCCTTGACACAGTGAATTATTCAAGCTTGGAGATGTGACACAGGCCACCTGACATCATTTCAGGAATTTGTGGCAATTATCGAGGAAGACACACTTTTTCCACCTGGAGAATAGGTGTAAAAGTAAACCTGGAGCTGTCCCTCTCCGAGTATAGGGAGGCTGCCTGAGGATGAAGCCAGAAAAAGGGAGGAAGGCATAACTGAGAGGTAAACAGTGAAATTCATCGCCCTATGGTATTTGAACACCAGATCAGGGCTTGATGGGAAACCTGACCCCTAGAGTCAATACATTCTCTTTTATGTTTAAGCTCTTTTGGATTAATTTCTATACCTGGCTATCATAAAGCCATCGCTAATAAATTTATTGAAAAATATGTTTTCCCAAATCCAAGAATTCATTAGATTCCATTTTTATTAACATAGACATAATAGTTCCAAGCATTCAGAACAAATAATTATAACCTATGACCTCTCTAACTAAATATGTACTAGTTATTTAATCTGACAGACCTTCCTCCAAACAATAGTATTTTTCTTTCTTTCCAGTACCCCCACTGGTCTCCCATCTGTTACGTGTGCTTTTCTAATGTCTTCTATCCCTTTACAAAGTCCATCTCTGCATTTTCCCAAATCTTCTCTTTTGATCACTACCCTCACCAAATAATTACATGAATAAAGTAACAAAATCAATCCAGGCTGATTTCTTTGTTCTTATGCCAAAGCATGAACTCCATGCAGAGTGGCAGTCACTTCAAGCAAGTTTTTGAAGAAATATATTAATTCCACTTACTGGAATGGATTATTTCTATGTCTGAGATAGTATGGAAGCAATTGGAGAAAATATTCTTGCACAGAGGACATCCCCAAGCTGAAAATCCAGGCTCAGGGAATGAGTGCTCTGAGATCTTGATTCAATTGCTCCTGTTACCATGCCTGACGATGAAAGTCCCTCTGAGCCTGTTATGTTCCTACTTCAACCAGCAAAGTTCTTGCCTGTGGGCGAGAATTAATTTCCAGGAGAATCATGTTTCTGGGTGTCTAGTGAGCCATGTAGAAGTCATGGGGCTTTAAGCTGAGCACAGGAAAGAAACAAGGAGTCAGTGTCCAGAATTCATTATCCTGTTTCATGTTTATGGCTGCAAAGGATCCTGCCTGCCTTGTGTGTTACCACAGGCTCTAATCCCAGCCACGTGCTCACAGCAACTGAATACTTCCCTTTCTAATTTCATTGTCAATGCTTTGTGTATTCATATTTTACGATCTGAAACATTTCTTGCAATTGTTTGCACACATCTCCAAACTACACTTTAGAGTAGAAGGTACTTTGTTTTCATTCGTCTTTAACTAAGTAAATATTTTTAGCTCAATTTATGTTCAGTCGATTTTTTTTTTATTCCCAAATAAACTGAAAGAGCATTTCTAGTGGTGGAATTATCATGGCTGAAGATGTATTCTTACACTATACAAGTAGCAATAGTCCTTATATTGCATAAGCTCATAAGAAAATATAATTTATATGTTCCATGCTCCCATCAGACATACTGAGACAGACTGGCAAAGAAAAGGAAACCCGTATGAACACTGGTGCCTTGCTATCACCCCTCAGCACGTGAGCTAGTTCTCTTGAATTCACACTCTAATGTCTGTTTATGCTTGGAATCCTTTTTTAACAAAGATATGCTAAAACCCACAGACTGCTGCTTAAAAGGATAGACAAAAGCTAGCTGATGAATATTGGAAAATATTTTTAGGGAATTCAAAATCACTGCTAGGGATGATAAGAAGTGTTTCATATTTCTCAAATTGTATTGTGATTAAAGGTATTATTTTCCTTTTATTTTTAAATGATTTCTTTTCTGTTTTTGTCCTTCTGAAAATGTATTGATACTTCAGTATAATCTACATAGTTTGAATTTTTGGACAAAAGGATCCCAGATCCAGATTTGAGTCTAGCTTACCACGAATTAGCTGTATGACCTTGTGTCAAGTTTCTGAAAACTGTTTGAGCCTCAGTTCACTCAACTGTAAATGATTATAATAATATTTACAGCTTTTAAAACATGAGAAATAAATACAGTGAGTAGCAGATGTCCAAAATATGGTAGTTATTATGGTTCTTTATCTTTTAAAATAAATAGATCAATTTGGTTACCAAATAAAAATATCCACTACTTTAGTAATTTTTCCACAATTTAAGAATTGTATGTATGTAGTAGGATTTCAAAATTTATCCATGCTTCTGCTCTGGTATGCAGAGAACATGTAACTATTTATTTTGATTATAACTATGTGATCCTGCTAAACTGTTTCATGACCTGTCTTAATCCATCCAGACACAAGGCAAATTATTCTTGGGTGGGCTTCACTCTGAAACATTTGCTCTTTTGTGAAACTCATGTCCTTTCATCTGTAATTTCCGAACCTTCTAAAATTTTCCTCCTCCATTTGCCTTACTTTTATCAGCCTTCTTTGCAGATTTCTCTTCGTCCACTCAACAGTTAAAGGCTCACTCTTCAAGACTTGGTTCTCAGCTTATTTCCTCCTCACACTATAATTTCTTTTAATTTCATGTACTCACATAGCTTTGATTATCACCTGTTTACTGACCACTACCAATCCAATCCATTCATCTTTTCTTGACCCCAGACCCTTTTGTCTCTACTCAAGACTTAACCTGGATATTCCCTAGACAACTCAGATATGGGATGGCCAGTCACCTAACACACGATCCTTCCCCCAAGCCTCCTCCTCCTCTTCCAGCTTTCCCAATTCTGTAAATTGTTCCACAATGCACTCAAGAGCTCTTTCGAAAACTAGGATTCATTCTTGACCTGTCCCTCTCTTGCAACACCTCCATCCAATCAAGTGCCAAGTTGATTTCTCTCTAATTCCACTGCTGTTCTTACTGTCAAATCGGCCATACTCGCAAGCAGATTATTGTAAAGGCTTACCATTCTCCCCAGTTATTTTAGAGAAATTTTTGTTGCTGAGTATTGGAAAATGAAAGGGGTGTGTGTGTGTGTGTGTCAGAGAGTAGGAAAACAATAAACAATAATTCTCCTTTTATCAAAATAAATGTGGGTACAATGGAGAAATGACTCCTCAATTTTCTGTCGCATACAGAGCCAAGGTTTGTGCATCAGATTGCAACCTGTGGAGAAAGGAATCAAGCGCCTCCCACCATCCTTCTGGCCAGTGGGCTGATTCTCCCTAACGTAACAGATCATGTGTCATTATAAATCATGATTGTGATTCATCTTTCAGCTCCATTGGTTTTATAATGTGGAAAATTCTTGGCCAGTTTTGGCAATAGGGTGTCTATGAAAGTTAATTTTCATGGCACGAGGGTTTTTTGTTTGTTATGAGTATCAGGAGAGGATTGGGAGAAGATGAATCATGAGCTGCTGGCCAGCTCAATCCTAATCCAGATATGTCTCCTGTTTTACCAACACATTATTTTCATAGTCCTTATCAACATTGAAAGGAAAGGAGAAAAAAATCAGTCCATAACAGCAAATGATTCTTTGACTAAATTGTTCTCTGACTAAATTGTTCTTTGTGTAGCCTGGCTCTTAAATTGAAATGACTAAGTGTGTTTATTTAAAAATAGTAGCTAATACTTACTAGCATTTCCTGTGTACCAGTCATTCTTCTAAGCGGTATGCCCACCAACTTATCCAATCCTCACACAGACCCTTTGAGGTAAGCACCCTTATTATGCTCGCTTTACAGAATAGAAAACTGAGGCAGCAAACAGTTTAGTGATTTTACCAAGGACAAACAATTATTATGTGGCAGAACCAGCATTCAGCACCAGGCTATCTGGCTGAAGAGCCCAAGCTCTTACACATAATACTGCAATGTGTATACTACTCAGTTTTATAGCTCTTTCGCAGACACTTGTATATCGCTTTTGCTAACATGTAGGCTTAAATACACACTTTCTCAGACATGACTCTTCCTAGTAAAAAATAGACTTCATTTATAGCTTTTATGGTATGGAGTTTATGCCTTCATAAATGTCCTGCAATTATTTCTTTGCAGAGCTATCACAGTTCTTCAGAGCTATTTTCTGACATGACTTAAAGATAGTCAGAAAGCAAACTATATATATATATATCTGTATATATTATTTTTTCCTTTAAGGCAGATAAATATTAAATCTATAGACTTTCTTTCAAATTACTGTATTTAAAGAATTGTAATCTTTCCCAGTCTTGAATCAATGACCAAGGTCTATTGATGAATAGAAGAGGTATCTTCTTATCAAACTGAGGGTAGATAACTGAGTCAGAAATATTAGAAAGATCATGTGTCCTTTTCAAAATATAAGTAAATCACTCATAGTCATCTCCAGTGTTCTGAAAGCTGGTGATTTTTAAAGACGCAAATGAAAAATTGGTTGAAATTAGCAAATAGGATCTACAGTTTTTTCCAACATTATCTATGAAATCAAATACTATGGACTAAACATCATTGTTTATACGGGAAATTAAAATTGAGTAATGTAATAGATTTCTCATTTGCTTCCTGGCTTAAATTGATAATTATGTGAGTAATATAGCCATAGTTTACTCATCTGTGGGCAAGTTTTCGTGAGCACTCTCATTCAGTCTAAGGGGAAAGAATAGATATTTGGCTTGGCCAGTCTTTTTCTCCTGCAATAAATGCAGATAGACTAGTTTAATAGAATATAAAAAGTGATGTTTCAGTGACTTGCCTATAAGACTGGGAGTGAGAATGCTGCAAAGTTGTTTATTTGCAGAGTGATCCAAAAGCTTTCCTCATATAAAGCTTGAAATGATAGCAAAAAGGAGAGCATCTACCTATTTCAAATATTATTATAGAGACGTTGGGGGTCAGATTAATAATAGGTGAAACCCACTGAATTAACTGTCTTAACCCACTGAATTAACTGTCTTAATTCAGTGGGTTGTGTAAAGCTAAATAATGTTCAATAAATGCTATAGTAAAGCAACTGTATTTGAAATCATTTTATAAAGATTAATATATTATCCTAGGACACCTGATAGGTATTAAATGATTTCCAGTCCCTGACCTCAATATACATGAGGACAACCTGTGACCTCATGTAAGTGGCTATTTAATTTATGGCATTCATAAAAGGTTTGGGGATTTGGGGGTAGTGTGAAATATAGGAAAAACAAACAAGCTTCCGAGAGCATAAAAATCAGACACCCAGAAGCTTGACTATATAAGAATTCAAAAAGTCAAAACAGCACTTAGAGACTATGATGTCCTCTCTACATTTTACATTAATAATTGTGTGTTTACCAGTATTAAGAAATTGAGAAAAAGAAAATACCTGGGTCACATTTACAACATTGCATTATAATATATGTATAATGTACATTGCAATATACGTATAGTAGCCTTTTTACAGCAATTGTTTCCCAACGACTTTCTTATGGAATAGTCACAAATTTCCTAAAAATGGGTAAGTAACAGGTTCTTTAAACTTTATTCTAGGGCACCTATAGGAGGTCACTAGCATTGGACATCTTTCAGAGAACTAACCTTAGAAGCTTGGAGGATGAGAGGTGAGAGGTATTGGATCATGGAGTATGATGGATGCACATTCTATAAGAAAAAAGAAATAGCCCATAATTTAGAAGTCTCAGTTCAGTTCTTTTACCAACCATCTGACTTGAGCAACTTAAAAAACTTAACTTAAAAAAAACTTTAAAAAGATCTGTCATCATAAATGTAAATGACAAATTGAAAATGATTTTTAGTTATTAATAGTAAATAAAGCTATAAAATATGTATTATATCCATTTAGGTGTATTAAGGCATCACTGTAGGATAGTCATCAATTAGTTTATGTATTATTCTTTAATAAAGTTCTAGAAAATCAGAAAAAGAGTCAAACAATCAAAGTTATAATTAGGGATTACCTGGAATCCTTTTCAAGATTGAAGTTGTAAGTGATACATGATAATAATTCAGAAACATCTTGGTCCTGTTTCTTGAAGCCAGGTGAGAAAAGAGTAAGGCACTAGGAAAACATTGTTTTATGGTGGTTAAAAGCAAGAATGTTTGGAATCTGATAGATATGACTTTAGGTTCTAGCTCCACAGTTCTTAGCTTGAGAACTTGAAGAAGTTAATAAATCTCTCTGGGCTTCAGCTTTCTCATCTGTGAAATGGGAATTAAGACGTTGCATCACCTCGTGGGTAGAAGCAAGGAACAGAGTTTTTGGTACATCCTAAGTATCAGCCATTATTTTTATTACCTGTATTTCGCATTCTCAGGCATCCACCATCTTTAGTTCCTTACCCCTCCCCCACATATGCCACTCATTTCTTGTTTCGAATTAGGGCTTCCATAGTGCACAACTTTAGGGGAACCAGTCACAGTGCCTTCTACGTGATTGATGCTCCTCTGGCCCTGTGTGACCCCATGGGCTTATAAATCAGAATGTAAATATTTAGGCATATAGCTGTCTGATTAAATAATTGTCGTACTAAAGAGGTTGAGAGGCACTTACTCTCCCCACACATCACATTATTATAATCGCCCTGACAGATATATTTGAGATCCTCTTAGGTTGCCCTATTCCAATCTGAACATTTGCAAAAATAATTTTAGTCTATAATAGTAAATGTTTAATCTTTCTGCAGTGCTCAACGACATCTTCAGCCCTAGGCATTTGGCGTCTCCAGAATATTTTTTTCTCCTACTATGCTTACGCCTGATATTGTTAACTGAAGCGTCTCTTCCGTTCCTATATGATTCTTATTTATCCCTTATGGTTCAGCTTTTCCATGAGCCACTTCTCATTATGTTGATCTATCCCTTCTCTGATCATTTGCCTGCTGTTAATTAGCAAATATCCTCTTGGTATTATTCTCAAATAGTTTTATGTAAGTTGAGCTATTTGGTTTCCAAGTTTCCGGGAGAAGCCAAAGACAAAATCCATTTCAGGAAGACCATCAAAAAAGCACAATTTGCATAAGCTTTAGTTATTCTAAAATTCACTTATATGTCAAGACTACCTCTTTGATGTGTCATAACAAAAACATGGTTTCAATAAACTCACAGCGTTATGTAACAATATGCCATCAGTTTGTTTAGAAACTAAGAACTCCTATCACTATATGCTCAAGGCTTCTGTTTCTCAGAATCCTGGTTCTTGACCATTGACTTCTTGTGATTCAATCAGGGTTGAAATCTCGGAATCCAACAAAACAATCTTTAATCAGTAAGTCAGGAGCATTCAAAAACAAGTGAAATGTATACACTACTATGTATAAAATAGGTAACTAATGAGAACCTACTGTATAGCACAAGGAACTACTCAGTGCTCTGTGGTGACCTAAACGGGAAAGAAATCCAAAAAAGAAGGGATATATGTATACCTATGGATGATTTACTTTGCTTTTCAGCAGAAACTAACACAACAGTGTAAAGCAGCTGTACTCCAGTAAAAAAAAAAAAGCAAAACTGAACTGAGAATTATCGAGTGTCTAAATAGGTGAGAAGACTACCCACTAATCCAGATGTTTTTCTGAAATTACTGGTTGCTGAAAAATCTGGATCACAGAAACCCTCATAATTAGCTTTGTTTCTTAATTAGATATTTTCAGGTACACTGTGTTACACACCTCTATGTCATCAAAACATTGAGTAAATTATAGGCACTGGAGTCACTAATGTTTATTTCTGTTCCCCTGACACAGCAGAATAATACAACAGTCCCTTTCCATCTCTGCTATGGATTCAAAGACCAGGATCTCTGAGTGATGCCTGGCAGTCTCAATATTAAGCCTGCCTACAGCTCTTCCTATCTGAGACCCAGGAACCGAAAGGATACGCTATCTGACCACCCTTCCTGTATGTGCACACGCGTGCTGGTGCACACACACACAGAATATTCAATAGGGTAACAAAGTAATGATACATAATATATAGACTGTAATACATAAAATATCCAGTACAGTTGGTTATTTACTATTTGATTCTTGTCGTTTCTTCCACATGTGAACACTCACATGCCCCTTTCTATAGATTTCATCGTGGATACCTTGAACCTGTCAGGTTTCTGTGGGAGAGTCACACCACTAAGCACTTTTCCCTGAGCCACTGTTTCTTGAGCCACCTGACAGGTTTTCCTGGATTCCATGAAACTCATTCATGAGTTTTAGCTACGGGTGCAGTGGGCAAAGTCTTGATTTTGCCCTTGACTGAGGCTGTCACTCAAAAGGCCCCTCAGTTTTACCTTGTACTGATTTAATGAGAATCGATAGCATCATTCACGCCTACAAGTCCCTGATTTTCTGAGCTGTCAAAGTGCTCTTTTATTCCTGCTTGTAAATGGGCCAGTCTTCTTTTTTGTTTGTTTTCTGAGACCACCTCTTTGTTGCATTACCTTTTTAGAAAAAAAAGTTCAATAAAAACTAACTCATGTTCCAAGCAGTGTCTTTTCCTACCTTTTTTTTTTTTCTTTTAAACCTAAAGTAATAACTTCATTAGGGACATTATCTACCTTTTACTTCATTGCAAGCTATAGTTTTTTCCAAGGTGTTTTCCCATAGTGTAACATCAATAACCTTTTTTCCAGCTTCATATAATTTTTTTTCACTGCCTATAACCCAGCTTCCAAAGCCAATGCCTCACAGTGTGGATTTGGTTGTTGCAGCATCCCACTTCTATCATTGATTTCTGTATTTTGCAGGCTAGGTATGGAGGTATGCTGCAGTTATAAATGCCTGGCAGCTGATGAGAGGAATAACTGGCCCAAAGGATGTGCAGTAGGGTGGCACATTTGGGTTGCTATGGCCTTGGACTTTAGCAGAAGTTGGACTGGGGCCCCTGGGTTCCTAGGTGGAAGTCCACATGACTGCCTGGGCTCCTCGGGCTCCCATAATGCTCCAGATTTGCAGCCCAGGGAATGTGCAGCGTGCTCCTCTGTTTGGCTTGACATCCCTTCCTGGCACTGTGACTCTGAATTCCAGGGTGTAAATGGAGTGAGTCGTCTACAAGCATTGGGGTTTGCCTGACAGACTATTTACGGAGGAGTCTGGGACAGGCTATTTATGGAGGAGTCTGGGACGGGGGCCTCTGGCACCTAGGGCACCCAGGTATTTCTCAGACCAAGACTCACCTGCCAGGCCCCCATGGATCTCCCGAGATCCCACGAGATCATTTCCTGTGGGAAGAGTGGTCTCGGGGGCAGCGCCTCCTGCAGGATTAGGCCATTCCCTGAGTCGCCCTTGACATTCAGCCCATCTCAGCCTCCTCTCCTCTCCCTGCCCTTCATCAGGGCCTGTACCTACTCTCCCACACACCTGAAGTCACATAAGTATCCTGTGGGATCCATCTGTGCCCTAAAAAAGACCTTTACTTTTATGGCAAAAAGAATTTTTTTAAAAATTGAGATATAATTGACATATAAGATTATGTTAAGTTTCACTTATACAACATAATAATTTGATATTTGTATATATTGTTCAATGACCATGACAATGTCTAGTTAACATCCAACACCACACTTAGTTACAGGTTTTTTTCTTATGATTACATCTTGTAATATTACTCTCTTAACAGCTTTCAAATATACAATACAGTATTATTAGCTATAATCACATTACATGACAACCCCAGGACTTTTTTTTAATAACTGGAAGTTTGTACATTTTGACCAGCTTTACCCATTTTGTCTCCCCATACCCCACCCTGGCAACCACTAATCTGTTCTCTATGAGGTGTTTCGTTTTGCTTTGCTTTCAGATTTCACATATAAGCAAAATCGTATGGTATTTGTCTTTCTCTGTCTGGTTTATTTCCCTTGGGCATAATGTCCTTAAGGTCCATCCATGTTGTAACAAATGGCAAAGTTTCCTTCTTTTTTATAAGTCCCAACTATCAGTGGTTTATAATAATAATAATAAGACATTTATTTCTCAATCACCTTGGGTTGTCTGAGTCTCTGATTCATGTTTTCTTCATTTCAGGACATTGACAATGATCCACTTCATTAGAATTCATGGTCCATTGGCTCAAACAAGTAGTATGGCAATGCCTGATTTCAATAGAGTAGAAAGACCTGGTGTCCTGCAGAGAGGTGCACATAGAGCAGGAGAACACTAATTATGGCAACAGTACGACAACTTATTACAGTCACCATGTTCAATAGGTCCAGATCCATTTAGTAGCTCAGGATTCATTCATTATAACTCTTAGATCATGTCTTAAGGGGACATCTTGAGATGTGAGTGATAGATATGATCAGGGATGTCTTAAAGGAAATGCCAGTCACACTTCTGCTGAAAGGACCTTAAAAAGCACATGTCGTCCATGGATCCTAGTGGCTCTCACTGTAAAATTGCCTAGTGGATGCAAATGGGTCACAACCCTGCTATCTGTATCATGACCTGCAATCTCTATCATGATGAATTTTACTCTGTTTGATTTGTCATAAAGAAGGCTTGCCTAGGATGATAGCAACTTCTTGTGAGTTACAGAGCAGAGTTCTGTAGCCACAGAAACAAGAAGACCTATCAGGATTTTGCCTTTGCATAAAAGGAAATTTCAAAATATTATCTTTATATTTTCAGTCTCCCATAAATCAACGCCTTCTCTTTCTGAAATTCTTTTTACAAAGCACATAATTTGCCCCTAATATGCCTTTCCCATCACTGTGCACCAATAAAAAATTACAACCTGACTTTTATAAAATTAGATGAAATGAAGATAATATATACACTCCATTTTCTTACATGAAAAGTGCAATGTCAGAGTCTTATCTTGTTATTTTTTTTTCCTTTACTCTCAAAAAAAATTAATTGTAACAATACACTGATTGACTTGTATGAATCAGCACCTCACAAGGCCTCATTGTGCCTGGCGTCTATCTAGTTCTTCAGACGGCCTCAGAAAATTAACGCTCAGATGGTTAAATTAAAAAAAAAATCTTTTACAGCTACTATACCAAGCCCATTGGTGTGTTGGATTTCTAATATTAATTTAACCAACAGGATCCTCACTCTTTGCTTTTCAGTGTGTGATTATGTCTTGCCCGCTTTAACCTTATATTTCAGCTTTTCTCCCATCAAATTATAACTGATTTCTTTTGTCATGAGACCTGATGATTTTTATCTTCAATTCTTTCATTTTTTTCTACCTCTTTGTCCCCACTGTAAATTGAATAAGAAACCATTAAATGTCTAACGAGAGAAAGATATTTGAATATCGCTTGATTCTAGAAAGCGAGCATTAACAGAACCAGTGTCGTAACTTAGGTTCTGGAGAGAAGTGTGATTCACAGTGCACAATATCTTTCAAAAGATAAAGTTTCAAGATTGGACTTTAAGTCATCAAATTTAGAGTATGATGGAAATTGTTTTGATATATTTATTCAACCCCAAACACAATAGATTGAAGATGAGGTGGATAAGATTTTAAAATAGAGGTATAACTGGGGAGCTTTCAGACTTAATAGAGAAAGGCATTTGCCAGGGACTTCATTCTTCCCTACACAGAAAGGAAATGAGATCTCAGTGAGTGATTTTCATCATTAGTGAAATCAAGTGTCCAGGTAAAACTGCAGAACGATTTGTAGCTGCCTGATCAGGATGTCTATGTTATCTGAGTCTCATGAAGGCATTAAACTATATTTAACGTGCCTGAAACATAGTGATACACAGAAAAACAAGTTAACTGTGTCAAAATCCTGAAGCAGAAGCATGTACTCATGTATTTTAATGACTATTTCCCAGTGGAATTTATCACCTCCCAAGTTTGTTTTTGAGCATGCAAGCGTAGTAGTATTAGAATGCAAAAATGATGTCTCACATGTATTTGAAGTATTTGCCTTTAATAAAGGCACAATGACAGCCCAATGATAACTGCAAATTACCATGCGATTGATGTTTAATGTCATTGCACCTTGTCAAAGTTCAGGATAAACTCTACATATCCTTTCAACTCCTGATCTTTCATCTATGACTAGAAAAACATTTAACAATCAAAACTATCTTTACAGAACTCAGATATTAGAAAATGAGCAATGTTGCTCTATTAAAGTATTTTAAAGGATAAAACTGCAACTTTTTAAAAGTACTGAAATGTTCCAATTACACGGGGCATCAGTTAGGATGGATGAGGTCATGCTCAAGTAACCACAAACCCAATTCTCAGTGTCTGGACACAACCAAAGTTTATGGCTCATGATACGTGTCTTCAAAGGTTGACTAGGGATCTCTGTTCAGTATTCCCTTAGTGGAGGACCCTGGCTGATGGAAAAGCCACTATCTGAAACTTTGCTGGGTCCTCGCAAGAAAGAAAATAGAAATTTCGAGGTTGTCACACTAGGAATTAAATTTAGAACTCATTGGCCAGATCCAGGCACACAGTGCATCACCGACAAGAAAGCCAGGGATATACTCCTATGATGTGCCTAAAAAAAGGGAAACCTGGGGCAAATTGCAGTAAAAAGTCCCACATGAACACATGGACCTTTGGCAGAATTTCAGCCAAAGAGGTGCTTTTTAATTTTTATTTTTTAACATCTATATTGCAGTATAATTGCTTTACAATGGTGTGTTAGTTTCTACTTTATAACAAAGTGAATCAGCTATACATATACATATGTTCCCATATCTCCTCCCTCTTGCGTCTCCCTCCCACTCTCCCTAACCCACCCCTCTAGGTGGTCACAAAGCACCGAGCCGATCTCCCTGTGCTATGTGGCTGCTTCCCACTAGCTATCTATATTATATTTGGCACTGTATATATGTCCATGCCACTCTCTTTTTCCCAGCTTACCCTTACCCTTCCCCGTGTCCTCAAGTCCATTCTCTACATCTGCATCTTTACTCCTGTCCAGCCCCTAGGTTTTTCAGAATTTTTTTTTTTTTTAGATTCCATATATATGTGTTAGCATACGGTATTTTTTTTTCTTTCTGACTTACTTCACTCTGTATGACACATTCTCAGTCCATCCACCTCACTACAAATAACTCAATTTCGTTTCTTTTTATGGCTGAATAATACTTCATTGTATATATGTGCCACATCTTCTTTATCCATTCAGCTGTCAACGGACACTTAGGTTGCTTCCATGTCCTGGCTATTGTAAATAGAGCTGCAATGAACATTGGGGTGCATGTGTCTTTTTGAATTATGGTTTTCTCAGGGTATATGCCCAGTAGTGGGATTGCTGGATTGTATGGTAGTTCTATTTTCAGTTTTTTGAGGAACTTCCATACAGTTCTCCATAGTGGCTGTATCAATTTACATTCCCACCAACGGTGCAAGAGGGTTCCCTTTTCTCCACACCCTCTCCAGCATTTATTGTTTGTAGATTTTTTGATGATGGCCATTCTGACTGGTGTGAGGTGATACCTCATTATAGTTTGGATTTGCATTTCTCTAAAGATTAGTGATGTTCAGCATCCTTTCATGTGTTTGTTGGCAATCTGTATATCTTCTTTGGAGAAATGTGTATTTAGGTCTTCTGCCCATTTTTGGATTGAGTCATTTGTTTTCTTGATATTGAGCTGCATGAGCTGCTTGTAAATTTTGTAGATTAATCATTTGTCATTGCTTCATTTGCCAATATTTTCTCCAGTTCTGAGGGCTCTCTTTTCATCTTGTTTATGTTTTCCTTTGCTGTGCAAAAGCTTTTAAGTTTCATTAGGTCCCAGTTCTTTATTTTTGTTTATATTTCCATATCTCTAGGAGGTGGGTCAAAAAAGATCTTGTTGTGATTTATGGCATAGAGTATTCTGCCTATGTTTTCCTCTAAGAGTTTTATAGTGCCTGGCCTTACATTTAGGTCTTTAATCCATTTTGAGTTTATTTTCGTGTATGGTGTTAGGGAGTGTTCTAATTTCATTCTTTTACATGTAGCTGTCCAGTTTTCCCAGCACCACTTATTGAAGAGGCTGTCTTTTCTCCATTGTATGATATTCTTGCCTCCTTTATCCAATATAAGGTGACCATACGCACGTGGGTTTATCTCTGGGCTTTCTATCCTGTTCTATTGATCTATATGTCTGATTTTGCACCAGTACCATACTGTCTTGATTATTGTAGCTTTGTAGTATAATCTGAAGTCCAGAAGCCTGATTCTTTCAGCTCCATTTTTCTTTCTCAAATTTGCTTTGGCTATTCAGGGTCTTTTGTGTTTCCATAAAAACTGTGAAATTTTTTGTTCTAGTTCTGTGAAAAATACCATTGGTAGTTTGATAGAGATTACACTGAATCTGTAGATTGCTTTGGGTAGTATAGTCACTTTCACAATGTTGATTCTTCCAATCCAAGAACATGGTATATCTCTCCATCTGTTTGTATCATCTTTAATTTCTTTCATTAGTGTCTTATAGTTTCCTGCATACAGGTCTTTTGTCTCCTTAAGTAGGTTATTCCTAGGTATTTTATTCTTCTTGTTGCAGTGGTAAATGGGAGTGTTTCCTTAATTTCTCTTTCAGATTTTTCATCATTAGTGTATAGGAATGCAAGAGATTTCTGTGCATTAATTTTGTATCTTGCTACTTTACCAGATTCATTGATTAGCTCTAGTAGTTTTCTAGTAGCATCTTTAGGATTCTCTATATATACAGTAACAGCTTTACTTCCTTTTTTCTGATTTGGATTCCTTTTATTTCTTTTTCTTCTCTGATTGCTTGGCTAAAACTTCCAAAACTATGTTGAATAATAGTGGTGAAAGTGGACAACCTTGTCTTATTCCTGATCTTAGAGGAAATGGTTTCAGTTTTTCAACACTTAGCATGATGTTGACTGTCGGTTTGTCAATTATGGTCTTTATTATGTTGAGGTAGGTTTCTTATATTCCTACTTTCTGGAGCGTTTTTATCATGAATTGGTGTTGAATTTTGTTGAAAGCTTTTTCTGCATCTATTGAGATGATCATATGGTTTTTATCCTTAGGTTTGTTAATATGGTGTATCACATTGATTGGTTTGCATATATTGAAGAATCCTAGCATTCCTGGGATAAACCCCACTTGATCATGGTGTATGAGCCTTTTAATGTGCTGTTGGGTTCTGTTTGCTAGTATTTTGTTGAGTATTTTTGCGTCTATGTTCATCAGTGATATTGGCCTGTAGTTTTCTTTGTTTGTGACATCGCTTTCCGGTATCAGAGTGATGGTGGCCTTGTAGAATGAGTTGGAGAGTGTTCCTCCCTCTGCTATATTTGGGAAGAGTTTGAAAAGGATAGGTGTTAGCTCTTCTCTAAGTGTTTGATAGAATTCGCCTTTGAAGCCATCTGGTCCTGGGCTTTTGTTTGTTTGAAGATTTTTAATCACAGTTTCAATTTCAGTGCATGTGATTGGTCTGTTTATATTTTCTATTTCTTCCTGGTTCAGTCTCAGAAGGCTGTGCTTTGCCAGGAACTTGTGCATTTCTTCCAGGTTGTCCATTTTATTGGCATATAGTTGCTTGTCGTAATCTCTCATGATCCTTTGTATTCCTGCAGTATCAATTGTTACTTCTCCTTTTTCATTTCTAATTCTATTGATCTGAGTGTTCTCCCTTTTTTCCCTGATGAGTTTGGTTAATGGTTTATCAATTTTGTTTATCTTCTCAAGGAACCAGCTTTTAGTTTTATTGATCTTTGGTATTGTTTCATTCATTTCTTTTTAATTTATTTCTGATCTGATCTTTATGACTTCTTTCCTTCTGCTAACTTTTGGGGTTTTTTGTTCTTCTTTCTCTAATTGCTTTAGGTGTAAGGTTAGGTTGTTTATTCGAGATGTTTCCTGTTTCTTAAGGTGGGCTTGTATTGCTATAAACTTCCCTCTTAGAACTGTTTTTGCTGCATCCCATAGGTTTTGGGTCATTGTGTTTTCATTGTCATTTGTTTCTAGGTATTTTTTGATTTCCTCTTTGATTTCTTCAATGATGTCTTGGTTATTTAGTAGTGTATTGTTTAGCTTCCATGTGTTTGTATTTTTTACAGATTTTTTCCTGTAATTCATGTCTAGACACATAACGTTGTGGTTGGAAAATATGCTTGATACAATTTCAATTTTCTTAAAATTACCAAGGTTTGATTTGTGACCCCAGATATGATCTATCCTGGAGAATGTTCCATGAGTACTTGAGAAGAAAGTGTATTCTGTTGTTTGAGGTGATTGTAAAACCAATGAATTGGATGGAGAAAAATTCCAAGGAAATGTTCCCCTGGTTATGAGGAATGAAGTTTTACAGTTTATTTTTACCAACTGGTTAAACTCAACAATGGAAACATTATGCAATTTAATAGGTGGATAATCATCTTTTTTGCACCATGCTTCTCTGTTTGGCCTTTGCTCCCCTCAATAGCTATGCCACACCTGGTAATGGGAGAAACTTGAGAAAGTGTATTAGTTCTTTCAAGTTTTTAGGACATCATTTGTCTGCTTGACAAGGTATAAGCTGAACCTTAGACAATCGCAGATATTCAGAAGACCTTGCCAGGAATTAGAGAATAGAAATGGACTCTTCCAAGATGAGACATCAAAATTAAATCCCAGAATAATTTAACAAATTAATAACCCTGATTGGGTAGCTTAAGGAGGACACTGGAATACATCTAATACCCTTGTTCTGTCAAAGAATCCTGTAGCCATGCAGTATATCAGTCTTGTAGATCGTTGAAGGTCAGGTAATACTGGTTTTCCACTCACTGCTTCATTGAGACTCACAGCTGCTGCCTAGTTGTCTGTGTTAAACAGTTTATCAAATTGTCTCTTAGCCTCTCCTGACTCTTCTCTCTTCCGACATGCAAAGCATTGTGAAGGCTCAACTATGGATTAAGGGAGAAATGTATGGAGTGTTATGTAACATGCAAAATTTCATATTTAGAAAAGAGCAAGTATGATAACAGAACTGAACACAAACAATATCACTCTTAGAAATACATGATAAATTTTGTGTGTGTGTGTGTGTTACGCGGCCTCTCACTGTTGTGCCCTCTCCCGTTGCGGAGCACAGGCTCTGGACGCACAGGCTCAGCGGCCATGGCTCACGGGCCCAGCCGCTCCGCTGCATGTGGGATCCTCCCAGACCGGGGCACGAACCCGCATCCCCTGCATCGGCAGGCGGACTATCAACCACTGAGCCAGCAGGGAAGCCCTATGATAAACTTTTAAATTCAAAAGAATATACAACTAAAGAATGAATGGAAAAAATGAACACTGAACAAATAAAACACCAGTGGTAACAGAACATGTTCAAGGCAAAATAAATTATTTTATTTTAAAAGGATTTAAAACTCACTCTTTTTTTTTTTTTTTTTTTTTTTTTTTTTTGCGGTGTGCGGGCCTCTCACTACTGTGGCCTCTCCCGTTGCGGAGCACAGGCTCCGGACGTGCAGGCCCAGTGGCCATGGCTCATGGGCCCAGCCGCTCCACGGCATGTGGGATCTTCCCAGACCGGGGCACGAACTCGTGTCCCCTGCATCGGCAGGCGGACTCTCAACCACTGTGCCACCAGGAAAGCCCTAAAACTCACTCTTAATGACTATTAATTATTTAAAACATGAAAACAGAAAAGAAATTTTGAGTGTGAACCATGTATACTTTGGACTAAATGTATACCTTGGGCTATGTTTGGACCGTTTGAATGAATCAATTGCTATCTTTCTAAACAGATTCTAAGATACCATGTGAAAATAACGATCTGTAAATTTAGGGACTTCCCTGGTGGCAGAGTCGTTAAGAATCCGCCTGCCAATGCAGGGGACACGGATTCGATCCCTGGTCCAAGAAGATCCCACATGCTGCAGAGCAACATGTGGAGCCCGTGCTCCACAACTACTGAGCCAGTGCTCTTGAGCCCGCAAGCCACAACTACTGAGCCCATGCACCACAACTACTGAAGCCTGTGCGCTCTAGGGCACGTGTGCCAACGCTACTGAGCCTGCGTGCTGCAACTACTGAAGCCCATGCGCCTAGAGCCCATGCTCCGCAATAAGAGAAGCCACAACAATGAGAAGCTCATGCACTGTAACCAAGAGTAGCCCCCGCTTGTTGCAACTAGAGAAAGCCTGCATGAAGCAACGAAGACCCAAAGCAGCGAAAAAAAAAAAAAAAGGAATCTGTAAATTTAGATGGCTGGAGAAACAATAATTTGTGGTTCTTTTTTTTTACTTTCTTAATCACTTTGTATATAAATTTACCTACACATCAGTAGTAACTTGTCTTTAACTTTGCCAGGTTTTTTTTTTTTTGTAATGTATGGGACTTCCTAGGAAAAAAATTAATATTTTCTACTAGCCATGGTAATTTCATAGACGTAATAAAATACCTGCAAATGTTAAATTCCTCCATGCTTTTTGAGGACTTGAAATAAAAAACAAACATATTTTTTCAAATCTTTAAAAAGAGTCATCTTGCCTTTTAACTGGAGGATACCACTCTCTCCTGGCGGATGTTAGAAGCTAGCCATACAGGGGACATTATTTTCAGTGGACAGGCTTGACAGAGTGAATTTTGCCAAAAGCTAAAAAGTAACACAAAAATTAAAAAAACTCTCCAGAGGTAAGAATAAAACAAAGTTTAAGGTCAGTATGCCAGATAAGATAATGCAAAGGGTACGTTCAAGAGGGGGCTGGCTGGTTCAGAAGTCGATATCTAGTAAAGGAATAGGAGGCAGGGGGGTAGAAAGTCAGGAAGGTGAGAGATGGGAGGAGAATAGAAGGGGTTACCTCTCTGCTGGCTTAAATGAGCTCACAAGAGCAGGACACAGCATTGGATGAGCAGAAAGAATGGATGAGACCAAGTTTGCATACTGGATACCACTTCAGGACAGAAGAGGGCTCTGCCCCTCTGTTCACTGCCAATTAGCATCTTGATCATCTATAGACCCCAGGGCATTGGTGTTTATCTTAAATAATATATGCATGTATGTGCTTGCCCTTCAATGGAGCCACATTGGAGGGGCAGCTGGCCATCCTGCTGAGACAGCCCATTTCTCGGATCCCTGTTAACTCTACAGTGGTTTATGGATCCCACTGCACTTCTGTAGGTACATATAAGGCACAACAGTTCTATATTCAGCTACGGAGAACAGTGATGCTAGCTTTTCTTTACACTCCAGCACATAAAGATACTTTATTTAGTAATGTGGCAGCTTGCATAGGGTGGGGAGAAAAGCTAAATCCTCCTGAATTGGGGCTAAAACAATGAGAATTTTTTTTTTTCCTCTCACAACTAAGTTTTATTAATTCTCTGACAGGACTACTTACTCTCTGTGCATATTATGTTACATTATTTCCCACTAAAATTACTGCAACATTATCAATTCAAGCAGGATTGAGAATATGAAATATTAATAAGGTTACCACTCATCTAATTTTCAAAGGAATGTCTTAAATATAGGGCAGGAACTTAGTCCCAGAATACCTTTGGGCTTCTGAGCAGTGGAGAAGGACTCACAGAGCAATGATATAATGACTCAGGCTATACAATAAACGTGATCATATAAAATTCCAACAGGAGGTAAAAAGAATTTTTGATTCTAGAATATATATGTTTGGGGCAAAACAGAAGTCAGGAAAGAAGAAGGTAATAAATTTGGTGTGATTGATTCCCAAGGCTAACATGTGTGCTGAAATAGGATTGGTTGTGTAGCTGTAGGACCTTGACTCCAAGTTTAGATTCTGCCACCCAATATTATATTAACTCAGGCAAAGTAATAAAATTGAGCTTTAGTTTTTTTCACCATTACATTTGTAATGAGAATACAAATGTCCCCTCATGGGAATGTTGCCTTGAACAAAGGAGATCAAATGTATAATAAGTAGTTTGGAAACTTTAAGGGTGTATACATTCTATTGTTAGTCATATGAGCTTTACTGTATTTCTTTTTATCAAGTTATATATTTTTAAACGTTTAATACCACCATTCATTCAAACATTTGTTCAGTTATTCTGCAACTATTTTTTGAGTACCTACCATCTCCGTGGTTTTACATTCTTAACTCATATTTGAATGTTGTAGAATAGGACTTCATTCATGTATAGAAAATGACATTTACAAAAAAAAATTATATAAAGAGTGTAGGTTCTGAAATCTGACAGACTTAGGTTCAAATTCTGGATATGTCCCATAAGATCTGTGGAGAATCTAGGTAAATTTCTCATATATTGTACATCTCATCTTCATCACATGTAAAAAAGATAGGAAATAAATTATCTACTTCATATGATATCATCAATATTAAATGAAAAATCATGTAAAGTTCTTAAAACAGTGTCTAACGTAGTTACTATTACTATTACTATACTATCCTTGCTATGATTTTTACAGTAATTATTGCTAAATTGTAATTTAAACACAAACTATGAGACATATGTATATGAAATACACTGAGTCAATATAAATTATGTTTATTAGAATAACTCAATTTTAACTTTACTAAACTTCATATAATTTTTCTGAGAAAATTAAAATTATGTTCTGTCCGTTTCATCATAAATTGTACTTACAGTTTTTCTTTAGAGCTAGTCCAAGATTACTTACACTTTATCTTACATGCAGTCATTCTGTGAGAAAAATAGCAGAGAAAGTAATGAGGTTTCTCATGTTTATATTTCTTTATTTCTATTTCCTTAAAATTAATCATTATTCCTATACCTGGTTTTTCTCCTAACAACATTTCCCATCACCACCTTCATCCCACTGGGATGTTCACATAAAGAAAGGTATTCTGGGGTCTGATTCTTCTCTTCCCTGCATTAAATACACTGGGTCTGCTACAGTTTCACCAGGAAAAATCCTATATTTAAAAAATAGAAATACACAGCCTTTGGAGTCTGGCAGACCCAAAGTAGATCATTTCTAGAGCTGTGACAGTAAGCTACTAGCGCACCACCTAGTTTGGCAGTTTTGTGAAGTTTAACCTATGACTACTGTCATAATGCATGATGGTTCCTGGTGCCACAGGTAACAGAGGAGGATGTCCAGCCCTCCAGGTAGAAGATATAGAAGCCTTATCATCTCTGGGTTCTGAAGGATTCTGTCTTGACCACTCCTTTGGGAGGTAACCGAGTCCACGTGCTGAGGACTGAAGGAGAATATGAGGGTGACTTAGGACTAATGGTTTGAAGGTTATTTGTCTGCTAATTAAGACACTTCAGCTTTAGGATGTTGCATATATGGAACGTTGCTTTCATTATTGGTAAAGTCAGTTTTCAGTCACTTAAAGAGAGAAATAAGTCGTATATTTGCATAGGCAGATGACTTCCTTCAATTATATTTGTTCGATTAATATTAAGACAAGTTTATATTTACATGTATATTCACATTTTACTGAATAAGAGGAAGAGGAGGTTACAACAATTCTAGATGTTAATATAAAGCCCGATCCACAATTAAGAATTTGTCATAGATAATCCAATGAATTAGATTTATTTGGATAGTTGAAAATTTTAATATTTTAGTGATATTTCATTAATCATACGACCATTAGGAATTGAGGTCAACATACCTGAGTCTCTCAGAAGATAAAAAATAATCAAAGATTCAAATGCCATTTTAAAATGGTGTTTTAATTATTTTTAAAGCAAATATAAAGTTACACATTTCTGTTTTAAAAACAAGAATGTTACATAGAATTTAAATATTTTTAATGATTCCTTGTCAATATTTTGAACACTGCTACTTTTGTAGTACTTTTCCATGTTTATTTTTTAGTTTTTAGGGCTTCCCTGGTGGCGCAGTGGTTGGGAGTCCACCTGCCGATGCAGGGAACGTGGGTTCGTGCCCCGGTCCGGGAAGATCCCACGTGCCGTGGAGCGGCTGGGCCCGTGAGCCATGGCCGCTGAGCCTGCGTGTCTGGAGCCTGTGCTCCGCAACGGGAGGGGCCGCAGCAGTGGGAGGCCCGCGTACCAAAAAAAAACCTTCTATTTTTTAGTTTTTAATTATATTTTTCTTTTGAGGAACTGTTACATCTTCTGCCATTGTGTCTGCTTCTGAAAGCTTCTTCCCCACCTTTCTGAGTGTTCTTTTTAATACGCTGAGAAATTTCATGAAAATTTTGTAAAAATTTAATATGCCTCAATTTAAAAAAACTCAATAAGGTACTTAATGAAGATCTGAGAAGTAATATGCTTCATTTCAAGCACAGACTTTTCAAAACTATTTAAGAGAATAAAGAAGTTCTGAAAATTTATTCCTATGTCTTTTCTTCAAGTGTTCGGGTTCTTGGAAGATTCTGTACACTTTTAATGAACACAGTAATTTTATGTCTCAAGTTCCGCCACATCTTTTATTTTATCTCAGAGGTGTACCTCTATGATCTAAAAGCAATTAACACTCTATTTTAAAAGCAGGAATCAGTACTAAGGAACAGAGAGTTTAGACAAATTAATGAAGTTAATAGAGTTATAACGCCTAACCTGGCACTTTTAGGGCCATCTTAGTTCTTCTAAGGTCCTGCCCTGGATCTCCTTGGAACATGGTAGACTGTGAAAAAAGAAGCCCTGCAGGATAAAGGGAGAGTTCCCAAAATTAGCTTGTGCCTCATTTTATCTCTCTATCACAGTCTTTATGGATTCTTTTCAGATTCTCTGCGTAACACCTACAACAAGACACAATACTGGATAGAGCACGTGAGTCCGGCCTTAGTTTCCAAGCCTGAATCAAAATATCTTCCCTAACTCTAATCTGTTAACCCCAGTACAGTCTCCTTTTTAGTTACTTTTTAATTCCCCCCATATATTTGAGCTTCCCTCCTAGACTCCCATTACAGATAAGGCCTAACCCTTTGGCTGAAATCGAACAGAGCCCATCTTTTCCAGCAGTTATGCTAATGCTATGCCATTTCCCTAGACAAGTATCTGCAGCTGATTTTTAGGTGATAGGTCAAATAAATATAAGAAGTTGAGCCAAGATGAAAAGTTGATCCTATACCTGGGTAACTGGTAAAGTTCAAAGTGAGTTTGAATTCTATCAGTACGTAAGTATGAAATATAAGCAGCATGATACAACTCTCTGGGAATTTCTTCCTTGCTGGCCCATGGCTTTTGGTGTACCCTACTTTTTGGGTTCAGGTATTAAGGGAAAGTGGTATAAAAGCTTGCAAAATTCTAATCACAGATTTGAAAAACACTCAATCTTTCTGGCTTGTCATTGTTACCTCAAACAGTTTTAAATAGTCAGTGGCACTCAAAAGGTCAGACCAAGGCAAGCCCAGGGTAGTGCATGGATAAACTAGAATCCTAAAATAGTAAAACCCAGACCAAACTCAACTCTTGTAATGTGCAGCTTTCATCTTCCTACACTGTCTTCTTAGGTGGTGGAAGATTTATTTGCTAACCCTGTGCTTGACTTGGCTTGGATTCTCTAAACCACATTAGAAAAATAAGTTATCTGCTAAATGCATAAACATCCCTCCCACACAGGCATGCACACACAAGTGTGTGCGTGTGTACACTTACTGATGAAAACAAAAACACTTTTTTCCAAGAGATTTTTTATTCCTTATAGGCATGTGTTATGTAAATAGTCAAGGGGAAAATGTGAGTTTGATTGAGTTCCCGAGTAGTGGTTCAGCCTCGCTTGCTAAAGATCATAAGTAAAGACACCACGATGAGCTTTCAACTGCAGAAGGGGTTTGCCTTGGTCCCTCCCTAACCCACTTCCACCTCTAGTTTCACAGAAAATTTTTCTTGCAGGAAGATCCAATTTATGCAGAGCCAAGCATTCCCCTTGTCACCATCCCTTTGCCAGTATGTTAATAAACAATCTGAAACGCTAATCTGCCTTCAAATTATTCTGACAGTTTGGAGGCTTACAGTGAGCTGTCAGTTAAACAGCTTCCTTTTCTCATTCCTTTGGAAGCCCTGAAGGAGGAGAGAGAAGCACCCTACCTGGTTACAACTGGAGATATTTTTGTACCTACAATCTTATACATCCTTAATAAAATGTGAAAGTTACCAGGATGTTTAAAATAGATGAAATACATGGATTAAAAAAAAATCAAGTCTCTTCAAAAAAAAAAAAAGAGAACAGAACTGACTTGAAAATATTGAAGCAGTGGAGGCCAAATGTAACAAAAGAAACAGGCGGAATCTATATTTAGACATTCCTACTGGTATCTTGTATGATAACACTGAATTTTTAAAGCTTAATGAAACGAAGAGATATTGGAAGACTAGGATATAAGAGTTGACGTTAGTACATCTATCAATTTCTAATCTCCGTCTAATCTAATCCTCTCTGAATTCTCTGAAGCTATTTTTTTAAATATGAAGACCAAAACAATCAGCCTAGAGCTAATGAAGCTGATTAGTAATTATATATCAATCTCTTATAAAAACTAAAGTATAGATCTGAATCTGTGTTTTTTTTCCTTTTTCTTTATATAAAGGAGGATTGTCTAAATAACCTTTTAAAGAGAAAAGAAAACTGGGTGTTTAATTTTATCAAGTGGATTTATTTTACAAAGAAAATAGAATCTGTTTTTAATGAGAATTTTCACCAAGTCAAAATATTTAGTAGTGGTAAATGGCAGTTGTATCTTGAGACTCCAGGTGGCTGTCTCCAAAGTGGGGTGTATACTCACAGAAGTGGATGCAAATGTTCTTTTGGGGTATGGGAAGTAAGTATTAGTAATTCCATTTCTATTTTTTTTCTGAACATGCAGAAGTAATTAAGTTTCATTCTAGTCTAATTAATGTACTGACCTTGATGCTCTTAATGGGTCCATTTGTCAGAGTCACTTATCACCTCCAGTGATAAGGAGGGCTCTGGGAAGGGAGGGCTTGGAGGAACGTGGAGGTGTTGGCAGCACCCACTTTCTCAGCCATTCCGCTCCAGTGCCATATGTCACACTGAAGTTTACATATGCCAATTTATGTAGATTTATCATTCTATGAACCTAAACCACGGCATCTTTACAGCACTTTAATAAGATAAGGAGCATTATGTAAAGTTATATAAGGCAATATTTCAAATTTAGTCACGGTTAGGAATATCTGTAGGGAAGGAAAATAAATTTTCATCCACCCTCTTAGGTCTCTGGCGGGGTCTGAAAATTAAACCAAGAAAGACCGATTAACAGGAGAAAAGCATACACATTATTCAACTTTTACATGTACGTGGGAGTCTTCACAAGAGAATGAAGACCCAAAGAAGTGACCAGAGCAGGAAGCTTTTATAACTTTCAAACAAAGAAACAATTAATTTGTGAAGAACTGATAAGACAAAGGTTTAGGGCTAGGAGTAATAAATGGTGAAGAAGTGACTGGGAAGATAAGGGTTATTTTAATAAGGTTTGTTTGTACAGAGTTCTTGGTCCTGAATTCTCCATCTCTGATGACATGAATTTCTTCCCTCCTCCTGGTTCAAAGGGGGGAACTTTCACATGAGCATTTTAGGGCCTGTTTCAGGGAGGAAGGGCAAGGGTGGGGGGAGGTCAGAGTGACCTTCCTGTTTCTGCTTTTTTTTTTTTAATTCCTTCAGCTTAAGATATTTACTATGCCAAGGTGCCTTATTTTGGGGTAGTATGTTCTGAATCCCACCAGATGGTGTCCAGAAGATACTTTAGGGAAAAAATTAGCACACTTAATTTTGCCCTTCAAGATAAAAGCAATGTTTTAAAATTATAAGAATGTAATGATTTTTAAAACATATCCAGGCTATGAAGAGAGCACTTTGAAGAAAGTTGTTTGGAGATGTTTGGAGTTTTAGGTTACCACTTTCCAAATTTTACCTAAGAGGGTAATCAATGTACTTATCAATATGAAGCCACCAAAAGCAGATTTTTTAATTTGTTTTAAGATATTCCAAATGAGGGGTTTAGGAGAGTTTAAACCCACTTGTTAAAAATATAACCACTTAACTCCTTCAAAGTTTGAATAAACAATTGGTGGACATTAGGAAAGACAGAATTCGACAAGCTGAATTTCAACAAAATCCTCTCCATAATCACTCAGATAGATGAAATTTAAAAATAAATATTATGATTTGGTAAGTGTAGCTGATGACTTCTTTTTGCATTTGGATATTTGTGTCTTTGTAAGGTTATCATTTTCAGCTATGAGAGCCATGAAAATCAAATAAGTTAACTTCCAACAAGAAACTTTGTCCAACTGTGTCACAAAGTATTATAGCAATATTTTCCAGAAAAATGTGACAGAGTAAATAATATTGCTGGCACTAAAATTAGGTATAGTGATACCACTATTATTAGGTATCGATTAATAATGTTTTAGTATGAAAAAATTTGGAACACTCATAAAATATAATGTTGAATATTGCTTAATTTATCTTTACCTTATATTTTAATATTTCTATTTTGCATGTATTTTATGCATATAATACTTAGTAGAACATATCTATTATTTCAAGATAAATATGTATGGATATATTGTAGGCTCAAAACATTTTCATAATGAGTTGCTGTGTTAAAAGTATTTGACTATCACTTCTTTCTGAGTTCGGTTTCACAGTTATCTGCACATATAGAATCAAGAATCCATTATACTATTAAAATAGAAAAGGTTATTCTCAAGGATTAGGAAATAATATTGAGCTACTACAAATACATATTATGAAGTATATTTCTGTAATATTTAGGAAAGAAATAATAAATTCTGAAAGTTTTCCCTTGTATCATGAAAAAGTGTTACATACCATTCATTTATTCATTCATTCAACAAATATTTATCGAGTATCTACTATATGGAAGACACTGTTCTGAGCCCTGAGGATATATTAGGGAACAAAACAGAAGCCCTAGTCTTATAGAGCTTATATTCTGGAGGCAGAGGATCCAGACTCAAAAGTATGAACAAAAATGTCAAAAACACCAGGCTGATATTCTGCTGGGGTGGGCTGGTATGGCTGTACAGATTGTGAAAATATTGAAAGATTTTGTGCTACATGGTAGGTAGTTCCTCAAGTGCACCTCCTTCATCCTGGTGTCCTAGTGAACCCCCAGGCTTTCTCTTGATCTCAACACTAAAGGATTAATGTCCCACCCTGTAAGAACCTGGCAAGCATCCACTCTGATGGTATCAGCATCCCTGTGCATCCCTGTTAGTTAAATATTTTGACTTTTACTACAGGGTAAGTATTTACCCAGGGTGATAGTGGATAAAAGAAGAGGAGGATAGGGGTGGAGAATCAAGGAGCAAGGAGCTTTTGGGGCAGGTGGTTAGGAAAGACCCTGGGGAGGTAACATTTGAGCAGATAGTTGAAGGAAGAGAGAGGAGTGAACCACAAATGTACAAGAGTGAAGAGGGGAACCAACAGAAAACACAAATTCTATGGTGTTCAGGTGGGGCTACTCATCAGAATGGAAAATTTTAAAAGCCACTTCAATTTTATAAAAACAATCAGAAATTTGGGTTTAGGTGTTGAATGAACCACAAATCTTCCCACTCACCAGTCAAGCCTAAACTGAATGATGCTTTTATATAGAACTTTTGAAATCAGTCCTGAATGGATCTAGTATTTTTTTTTTAAAGTTTCTAGAACCCCTGAACTCAAATTCAGAATACCAAGGCTCTTTTTTATAACAAAATTTGATGTTTACTATTGCATCCTCTTACATAGTTTCTTCCTTGGTAAAACACAGAACTATTTAAAATTACCCAATTGCGTGCACTTTATTCCCTTCATTCAATAAACATATATTGAGCACTGACAGTTACGAGCTGGGAATGTCAAAGAGCCCTGCTTTTTAGGTTTTAACAATTTAGTTAGAGAGACAGTCCTGTAAATGGATAAAACAGAGTAAAAAGTGGTATATCCAAAATGTACATTTAGAATGCCAAGTAATGCTGACTTTCCTCCTATTTTTTCCACATAATTAAATAATTTTTTCTTGTCACTTTTCATCATGTCCAACGGAATGTAAACCTGAGGATTAATGCAACACGCCACCTCATATTTTATTATTTTAAAATTACCTTGGTAAAATTATCTTACCAAGTAAAATAATTTATAGAGTTAATGAAAAAAAAAAAAGGTGGGGAGAGACCTATGGTTGGTTGAAATCCCTTAATTTTGAAACCCTATTTTGATATAATTCTTTTTGTTCCATTTTAGGTGAGTGAGACATAATGAAATTAAAGAATATATATAGTCTTATAAAGCATGATGATCTGAAACCAGCCAAACTTTTTAATAATCAAATTGATTTTACCTGCATGGCCATTGGCACTAACCACAGGTTGGCAAGCCTTCGTTTGCTCCCTCTCTCTATTTTCTTTCCCTAGTGGCTCCATCCTCTAACACAGGGGTCCCTCAGCAGGGGGTGAGTGGTGGGCGAGCTTCATCTGCATCTCCTCATCGCTCTGCATCGCTTGCGTTACCGCCTGACTATCTCCACCCAGCCCGGGTCGGTGGAAAAATTGTCTTCCATGAAACTGGTCCCTGGTGCCAAAATGGTTGGGGACCGCTGCTCTATCATAATAGAATCCATTAACCACCTACACTATAGTACAAGAAGGAGGTTTGCAGTTTTTACCACATCCATCATCATCTTGAATATTTAAAAAGTCACACATGGCACTTTTATTTACATGCCAGTTCTTTTATTTCCCTCCAGCTGAGACACAATTACATGTGTTTTATTATTTCCTCTGTATCTTCTGCACTTTACTTTTTATCAAAAGCCTGTTGATTCCCAGAGTTTCAGTTTTCTCCCTGGCTCAGGGAAGAGGGAAAAAACACAGTTCCTATGGGATAAAGTCACTGTTGCTTTTCCGGCCTCCTGCATTACACTGTTCTAACGCTGCCTATCAGGAAAAATCACATTTTTGTGTGCCTTTGGCTGGAGGGAAGGGGAGCGGGGAAGAAATATAAGTTTTCTTCTAAAAGTACATTTGGGCTGACCTTGTGAAATTGGCACATTCTTTTACCTCTACATCCACACTAATTCCCAAACTATTCTCTGAATAAATTCCCTCTAATGCAGGATACCCTAGAACTGTAATGATCAAAGTGTGGAATGGGACCAACAGCGTGAGCATCATCTGGGAACTGTTATCACTGCAAACCCCAAGGCCCCACCGCAGACCTACTGAATCAGATGCTCTGGGGACGGGGCCTGAAATCTGAATTTTAACAAGCCTTCCAGAGGATTCTAATGCACACTCAAGTTTGAGAGCCACTGAGCCAGATTATAGAAAGTAGGTAAGCAAGCATGTGTGAGTGTTATCTGCCACCCTGTTGCTTTTTTATCTAATTTCATGCCACCTAATCTTTTATGCGATAAATAACCTTAAGTTATACCCCAGGTATCAGAACTATTAATACCTCTTACAAACTTTACCTTGGATCATTTAGACTCATCACACAGGGTCATCAGGGTGAATTACATTTAAAGGGGCATGATATTCATAACTTTACATTTTTTACAAAAAATAATGTAATTTGTCTATTATGTTGTACAAAGGCCAGTGAATAAAACCTGCACACTAATATATAATTTTAGAATTTAGTCTAAGAACGTTTCTTAATTTGCATTATTGGTATGCTTTCACTGACCATAATATAAAAAAATGTATAATATATTTCTATTTTCTGTGGTTCCCAGGAAATTAAAAATTAAATTTAATGTTCACTGAAAAATAGAGATTTAAACTAATTATATTTTATAATCAGTCATTAAATAAGCTTTTAAACAAATACACACATTTAAATTTCTTGTGAACAATTAGTAAATATAGTGTAAGTTTTCTATTATATATGTATATTTAGTTATAAATGTGTGATATATATGCTAATATATATGTGCTGGTATATATGCTGCATGGAAAAAAAAAGACCAGAAATTGAGGCCAGGATGCTCTTATTGTTTTATCACTGTGAAGAAAGAAAAGTTATAGGAAGTTACAGGTGAAAATTAAATGTTATACAAGAAAGTGTTTAAGAGAAAGAAAAGTAAAAAATTATGGCTTAATTTTAATATGGAATATGAAAGAGTCCTATCACACCTTCTTCTATCGTTGGCTCATTTATGTATTCTTTGAAAAGTAACTGTAAGATTTTAAACATGAAAGGTGTAATTCTTGTTTTTCATGTCCTGTACCAGGTGGATACCAATAGATATTCAACAACACTCAGAAACTTCTTTGATGGGAGGACCACACAGAGAAGCTTGCAGAGCTGAGTTTCTTCTAGCAGGGTGTTAGTTTCTCCCAACAGGGTGTTTCGCACTGGACCCTTTTCTGACTTGGTAAAACTTAAGGTGATGCTTTAGGGCTCTTCTCTGGAACAGCAACGCTCTCCTCCAATAAAAATGACAACAGCAATTTGAAGAAAACCCAACCCAACTATGCTATATACCTAGAATGGAAGCTGGAGTACATTGAAATTTAGGTGATGATCACTGGCATCTGAAAGTAGTTTTAACAAACAGAAGCACAAAATTACACAGAGAAGGATTTCCTCGTCTGGGACAATATTTATCTCAGATACCCTTCCCTTTCCCCAGACTCCTGTTTAACCTAAGGTTTCATATCTGAACATAAAATACCAATAGAGTGAGCAGATGTAAAGACTATGTATTTATAATATTTAGAAGAAAAGTATAAGGTGAAATGTTATCGATTTATTGGAGAAAAAAGTAATAGACTTATTAAAACTATAACAAAAAAGACAAAGTATTTAAAAAGTAGATAAAGTACATGATTTCTAAAAATATATTAGACAAGAAACAAAATTAAAAATTAGATGGAATCTGCTTTGTTCCTAAGGAAATAAAGATAAACATGATTTTCATGAAAAAGACATTAAAATGCTTTGATATGACAATAAAAAAGGGGGTTGGAAAAGTTCAAGAAAGAAATGGGAAAATGTCACAGCAGAATTTTAAATGATATTTGCAATAGCATTGCAAGAATCAGTCATGATAAAAAGCAAATCTGTGATGTAGGAAGCATGTTTGAGAGGCTTTTCTGAGATGCAGAAAAGAGGGTCACAAAAATGATAGAAGACCTGAGACAACATGATAATGACGTGATGAAAGAGACCCAACACCCAGATGGTCAATACTCCTGAGGAAAATACAGAACAAACAGAAACAAACTAATAGTCAAAAAAGGATAGAATAAAATTTCCTGGTCAGATACCTGAGAACTCAAGTCCAGGAAGCACAGGTACCAGACAAAATTAAGTAAAAGACAATACAGGACCTGGGTGTTGATAAAAGCACTATCAGACTTCCTTCAAGGATGGTTTAGTCCCAGGTAGGACTGTTGCAGAGTTGTGATAATAAACACCAAACATAGGGTGAAGCATGTTGATTGAATTGGAAATATCTTCATAATAGATTGTCAAAGATAGTCAACAAAACAGATTGTACCGTACAATGCCATTTTTACAAATTATGTGTATTTATAAGAGAAAGTAATACAATGAAAACATTCATAGTGATTTTTCTATGGTAATGAGAGCACATTTTCTTTATTTTATTCTTGTCCATATTTATTAAGTATATAACAAAATATATATCACATTTGTAATAAGAGACAAAACAGTGTATTTTAAAATAAATTGCCAGTCTGAATACTGTGCAAAATTATCTCACACATGGAAGAACTCTTTCAGTCCAGGTGAGAACTGATAAAGGCTAAAAGAAAGTGAAATGTGCTTGGGTTAGAAACGTAGCTTTGTAGCTGTTATTGAGAGGAAAACGATTACGTGGTATGGCCATTGTCTCCTGGATTTATCCCTGTTATTTTTTCTTCTCTTCAATTTATTGTTGCTATTGTCTGAATCTCATTTGACAAAGGAAAGGTGAATAATATTATTAGTTAAGTAAAAAACTGAATTAGGTATAATCATTTATTTACTAAAACCTTGATTTATTGAAAAAAGTATTGACCTACAGCATAATGCAGTTAATGTGTATGTAAATATAGATTAGTATTTGACCAAACATGCACTATTTAACACAGACCAACAAACTTAAACATTACTTATGAGGCCCATCAGTTACTTGTTTTGAAATTAAAAAATGAAATCCCCTTCACAATTTTTACTTGGGTAGAAATTTATATTTAAAAGATTTTATAAATACCATCCCAAAACATTTATACTCTGGCACGTACCATGTGGCTTAGTATTTTTCTTTTAGATACAATGAATATTTGACACTTAGCAAGCTAACATAGCACAGGAAACTTGCAAGCTTGGATGTAAAAGAAATGTTTGCAAATTCAGAAGCAGCTAAATCTGTGGATAACCCAAATGGTCACTGCAGCCCGCAGTTATGCAATTCCAGCATCTTTCTATTTAGTAGATTGGTCTATGCCATCATAATTGGATAAAGTCAATGTCAAGATAAATTCAACACCTATGTTAAGTCCACAAAGTCAAGAAGCGATTCTAGGAAACAAATGATCAAATTAAATTTCAAATTTTGAATTTTCCAATGCGATGAAGACCTAGTGGAAAAAAAATCATAAGCTTCTTACTTGCTAGTTTCTTCGAGCAAGTTCAATTATGAAAGGTGACTGACACATTGAGCAGTTCCTTAAAGAGCTGTTTAATTTGAAAATGCAATGAAATTGTTAGCAGGGATCTGGGGGATTGCATTTTATTCCAGTATTAAGCATTCCTTTTTTTTTTTTTTTAATCAGGTGCGTTTTCATTGACAGAGTCTAAGGCATTTATCTGAAAAAGTCCTTTCTTTTTCATTCTGAGAACCTAGAAAAGCTTTCACTTTCTTTTTTAGTGTTTCTTTTCCCCCTTTACCTATTAAATTGTCATTGAGAGCTAATTTGGTAAATGGGGAGAAAAAATTTTCTGACACAGAAGTTATGGACTCAGTTATTCATCCATCACTTTGAAATGAGCAGACATTCTAGGTTTTAAATGAAATAAAGACTAGTTATTCAACATGCATTTTTCAAATTTAAATGTGACTGAAAATAAGTAGAACTAACTCAATGTGTAGTCCTTAAATCATTGACCATATTTTATTTTCTCAACAAATATTTAAAAAAACAACCTGTAATACATAATACCACATTTGATCTGGTCTGTAGTACGCTTAAATTTTGCCAGATTTTTTTATATGTATCCAAAAAGATTATTAAAATGCATAGAAGGAATACAACCCTTGCTGTTATGTCACTATAAAAAAAAATTAGCATCTAAAGCAAAAGAAAAAAACTCTAATTCTCAGGCAATTATTCTGTATCCTTTGACTTTCTGAGTTTTCTGTGCCAAAGCTGAATCCCTTCTTGCAGGTACATAAATAGAAAGAGGAGGAAGGAGAATCAAAACAATGAGAATCAGCTATAATTGATATATTTATATTCATCAACAACCAGGTCATTGACAAATACAAGTCAATTACAGAAGTTCTCAGGTATCCATGCATTTATGTAATTTTGGAAAACCTCCAACCTCTTCTTTCTTTGTTTTTCTGATTGATATTGGACTTACTAATAACTCAGACTTCAGCCATCCAGGATTCCAAGTTCAGATATATTGTATCAAGCAATATAGAAAAAAAAGTGGATGGGATTTCTATTCGTATCTAACTTCAAACACAATCAAGCAAATTAGGAATTCACGATATCTTCAAAGATATCATAATGCAGAAAAATATGAATTCATATTTACATATGCCTAAAGGTCTCAGCAGCCAGCAGCAAATTCTGAAAAATAAAATGAATAAGCAACATGTGACTATGTCCAGAGACATTTGTAGGATGAAATAAGATGCACATAGAAATACTATACTCATGCAGTATCATTTTTATGTTGACATTCTGGTTCAAGAACTATATGACAATTCTTTGTCTTGTGTTTTGACTATATTCACTGAGTAGTGGTAATATTTTACAGTGCACTGAACTTCCGAAACTTTGTGTGAATTGGGACTATGAAATATGAATCAGAGAAGAGTTGTAAGAATTAATGGCTAAGTGAATAATAGTACTAGTGACATGCATGTTTCTTTGAGACTGTGCTCACAAAGGTCACAGAACAGCTATGGCAGGTGTGGCTTTTGATCTCTATCAAGTGGGAACACGTTTAGCCTGGCCTGTAAGTTAAAATAAGAATAGCTTTTGATAAGATAATGTAAAAAAATTTTTTATTGAAGCATAGTTGATTTACTATGTCCTGTTAGTTTCAGGCATACAGCACAGTGACTCAGTTATATATATATTTAACTTTTAAATAATCTTTTTCAGATTCTTTGTCCCTATGGGTTATTACAAAATATTGAGTAGCGTTCCCTGTGCTATACAGTAGATCCTTGTTATTTATGTATTTTATGCATAGTAGTGTGTGTATGTTAATCCCAACCTCCTAATTTATCCCTCCCCCGCCTTTCTGCTTTGGTAACTGTAAGTTTGTTTTCCATGTCTGTGAGTCTCTTTCTGTTTTGTAAATAAGTTCATTTGTATCTTTTTTTAAGATTCCACATGTAAGCAATATCATGATATTTATCTTTCTCTGTCTGGCTTACTTCACTTAGTATGATCATCTCTAGGTCCATCCATGTTGCTACAAGTGGCATTATCTCATTCTTTTTTCTGGCCGAGTAATATTCCATTGTATATAGGTACCACATCTTCTTTACCCATTCCTCTGTCGATGGACAATTAGGTTGCTTCCATGTCTTGGCTAGATAATTTAAAATAGCAGTAAGGTAGTCAGTCAGTTATTTATTTACCAGTGACAATGTAACAAGCCAGAGTTTTATGCCAAGGAACCTGCACTGAACAAGAAAGGAGGTAGCTGCACTGAAAAAGGTTAGATTTTACTTGGCAGAAAGAAACAGACAAAAAAAAGAAAGAGATAATAAATTTAGACAAATTTAAATCATGACTGGTGCTCTGAAGCAAGTAAATTACTGTAATGGTGAAGAGTGATTGAGGAAGGGCAATCTTTTTCTTAGGCTGTCAGGTGTGGTTTTTGAGCTGAATCTGAGAATCAGTTTAGCTTCTTCTCTGTTCTGTACCCGATATTTTAAAAAATATCCCTAATACGTTGGAGAGGATTCTCAATGTCAAAGAATCTCACTAGAATTTTCTGCCTAGGACTGTATTCATTCCTGAGCTTGTAAATGAATACAACGAAATAATGTATAATAATAATATAATACTAACTCTGTGCTGAGTACTTTGTAAGGCCCTTTATATACATTTTGTATAATCCTTATTAGAATTAAATGAAATAGATCTTATTATCATTGCTTCTCAGACAACACTGAGACTGGGAGAGGTGCAGTGATCTGCTCCTGGGGTTAACACAGGTGAAACCTGGATTTGAACCAGGCGTCTGACCCCTAAGCATAAATTATTTTTGGTATACCACATGAATCATTATTCACAAAACTTTGGGGAATGAGTTTGTATTTTTTCTTCTTTTTTTTCTTGTGTATCTGTTTTGAGGTAGCACCATTGTTACTCTATCTTGGTCCCTTTCCTGGCCGGTGCATCCTCCCTCGGTTGCTTTGAATGATGATGGCTAACTTTGCACAATTGTACCCCTTCCCCAGAGACTTGCTGGGCAGACCGAGGAGTCTTGCTTGAAAATGTCTGGGATTTTTTATATTCCCCCTTTCCAGAGGAGTCCCACAGCTAATAACAGAATGAAGTAGGGTACAGAGGCCCTCAAGAAGGAATGTCTTTGGGGTTTTCCCTTACACTCCAGAGCACACTCCTAGTATCCGCTAAATCAAGACCGCAGCTGGTCACATATTTGCTTGGTTCCCTTCCCTGTTTCCTATCCTGTTTCCCTCACTTACTTATAGTTTCTCCTGAGAGCTCTCCCTCAATAAATCATTGCAAAAGAATTTCGGTGTCAGGCTTCACTTACAGGGAACCCGACTTAAGACATTTATTCAACAAATATTTATTGAACACCTACTTTCTGTCAGGTTTTGAGCTAAACTCCTGGGATTCAGAAGCCAATATATTATGGTTCTTTCTTTCTGGGATTGGGTTTGGGGGAGGGACAGTTTGTAGACAGCTAATGAAATATGAAAAAGACTGTGAGAGGCGCTCTATCAGAAAAATGACACAGAGTCAAAGAAAAGAGCACAGCTAGCTGTGCTTGGAGTAGAGAGAGAGGAGAAAGATAATGAAAGACCTTGCAAAGAAGATCATAAATGATAAATAGGAATTCATCAAGTTGATAAACGTAGAAAGGGTTTAAAAGGAAGAGGGATGGTCTTGTGGAAAGATGTAATGACATGAAAAAACAAGGTAAGACTAAAGGCATCTCAAGCCATTTTGTAAATATGTGTTCTTACATGAGACGGTAATTATAAAAGACAATATTCTAAAGAGTTTGGATTGTACAAAATAAAAACTATCAAAGATGCAAAGGAAAATGCAAAAACTACAAAGTTAACACACATGCAATATGTCTTTTGTGAATATCGGATCTTCTATTTGTGTGAATTTAATTGCTGACTTTAGACCAAACAGTATTTTATAAAGTATAATTGAGTAATAAGGAGATATATATTTCCTAACTCTACAATGTGACAAGAATTGTATTAGCCAGAGGCTTCCTAACTTTCTTATTTATCACTGAGTAGACTGCATTTTCAGAATGTTCTGGTTAAACCTGCTATTTCTTTAATATCTGCATGGAAGTTTGCCATTGTGGGTCTATAGCAAGATACGTTCATAAAGTTAGCACAAAATCATGTAGTTGCTAACTGGGTACAGTTCAAATTATCTGTCATGTTCAGTTATTTTCATAGCCAAGTGTGCATCATTTGACCAAGTGAATCTGGCAGTGATTTGATTTGCTCATTATGAAGGCTAAAAATAACCGGTCTGACCTGGAGTGAACCATTTACTTTAGTCATTAAATTATGAGCATTTTTCCATTGTTATTTTTCATTTTATATACGAGGCAAGGTTGGCACTGGGGAAAAATTATGATGTACACAATATCCTCTCCTTCACTGCCCCGCCTCCAGGAGTCTCTAACCAGGCAACTAGTTGTTTTGAAATTTTTCATTTCTGTCTACTTTCATCTAAATACTTTTCCCAGTCTTCAGGAGTAGCAGAAGGAAACCTGTCAAATTGACACCGACGTGTGGAGGGCTGATAAATCTGGAGATTGGCTTCCCAGGGGTAAGTAGGATGGGTATGGTACAGTGATAGTAAGAAGTTTACATAAGCTGCTTCACTTCATGAGGGAAGTTCTACATTTACTTGTGACAATACTATGTAGGCTATTCAATAAGTGAGTTTCATTTAGTTGACAAAACCTTTCAAAACACAAAGCCCATACGACAAAAGGCAAAACACAAGGGTGGTAAAAACGATGAGAAAAACTCTACAGTTCAAAGATCATTAGCCTAGTAAGCTGAAGAACGTGTGTCTTATCCCAACTGAGTCACTTATCAGATCTGGGACTTTATGTAAGTGATATAATGTCCCCCAAACTCATTGCCCCTCTCACTGGTCACAAGAAGAGAGTACCACCCATTTAAGCTGACTCACTTAGTTGTTACAAGGATTAAATGAACTCAAACGCATTTATTTTATATGTTGAAAACCTCATGGAAAATATTATGCTCCATCCAAGGCTGTAATATTGGCTGCGGTTCTCACTTAAAGACGATCCCTCCCCCCTGTAGTAGAGTTCTGTGCAGCCCTGTCTGTACCCTGCTCATATGTCTTGGGCAATCGTATAGTTTACCAAAGTCCTAGGTCAGCCCCTATGGAGGTTTATGAAGATCAATGTTTAAATTGTTTAAAACTCTTGCTTGTGGTACAAGAGACTTTATATTTAAAAATTTCAACAAGAATATGCACCCAATGTTTTTAATCCAGCATTTATTTAAAGTGGCAGTGCTGTATAATTCCTATAAACAACCACGTTCTTTTTGGCAAGACGGTGAGTAAATTTGAATATGCCATTGTTTTGTTCTATCTATTTTTATCAGTATAATGCAGAGGAAGAATGAGAAGGAAAGACTGTCCATATACAATTTGTAAAACAGAAAGTGAATATTTTTTTCAGGTTAATTTCAAGCGTAAGTGTCTAAATCATCCTAATGCAGCTTACTCCATGAGTGTCAGGTATTAGATAATTTTGACGCTTCTTCTCCTTCCCTTGAGTCTGTTTTATGTGATTTCATATATCCTCCTGATTTTTTTTTGTTGTTTTGACAAGATGAATAAAATGCACTTTATGACCAAATCCATGTATGTTTTGGACTGCTTCACTCAGAGATATTTGGGGGAACTTAATCCAGAGAGATTTTATAGTTTAATACAGAAAATAAAGCTGAGAAAGTAAGCACTGAAAATAAATTACCTTGAAAATGGAGTAAATCCTTTTTATCTGTATGTCTATATTTAATTTCTCTCATTTTCACATGAAAGAGGATGCTGCTTTGGAGAAAAGGATTTTAGCTTCAGGTTTAATATACTTATTCTGATTTCCCAAGCACAGGGATAATAACATCGTGGCAATCATTATGGTTTTTTATTATTTGCCACCCAAAACATTACTTCTGCCTTGGTTATTTTTAAATGTTTGCTGTAGAAATGTTTCTATTTCCAGTAAATCGCCAATATTCCTGAACCACACCATCTAGACTGTGTGCACAAATTAGAATATGTGGACAGAAAGAGTCAGTTGGAGTGACAGTCTGCATTCACAACTAAATTGCTAATTGCTCTACTCTGAGAATTAAATCTAAGAGGCCATGATGTTGATAGAGTTTGAAATCATAGGCCAGAAAGGAAACTAGCCACAGCCTTTATATACGAGGATATAACTAGGAGATATAGATATAATTAGGAGAATTTTCTAACCTAGGTTTTCATAAATATCTTTATGAAAACCTAGGTTTTCATAAATATCTTTTGACTTTTTTTTTTTTTTTTTTTTACCGTGAGAGAACTACTGCTATCGTTAAAAGTTCTAAAAATCCAGAGCAACCCTTTATCTTTGTCTTTCCCTCAGAAGAGAAGAACTCTTCTATGTAGAAGCATCATCAAATTAGGGCACAGACTACCCAAAATAACTCCACCTGGGTTGGAGAATAAAGCATCGTCACCCTGTAGCATTTTATAGGTTTTACTTTATTTAGTATTTTAAGCTTCAATTTCACTGATAGCTCTTTTTATCTCTAGAGCTGGGGTCTGCAGATTTGGGTCCACTTTCTTTTTTTCCTCTACCAACAGTTCCAGTCCTAGCTGTCGCCCAAAGTCGCATACTTTCACCAGAAGAGGCTGCATTTGGATGAGAATCACTTCCTTGGCTTGGAGGCGCTTATTAAATTTCAAGCTACACTATTTACAATAGCCAGGACATGGAAGCAACCTAAGTGTCCATCGACAAATGAATGGATAAAGAAGATGTGGCACATATATACAATGGAATATTACTCAGCCATAAAAAGAAACGAAATTGAGTTATTTGTAGTGAGGTGGATGGACCTAGAATCTGTCATACAGAGTGAAGTAAGTCAGAAAGAGAAAAACAAATACCGTATGCTAACACATATATATGGAATCTAAGAAAAAAAAAAAGGTCATGAAGAACCTAGGGGCAGGACAGGAATAAAGATGCAGATGTAGAGAATGGACTTGAAGACATGGGGAGGGGGAAGAGTAAGCTGGGATGAAGTGAGAGAGTGGCATGGACATATATACACTACCAAATGTAAAATAGCTAGTGGGAAGCAGCCACATAGCACAGGGAGATCAGCTCGGTGCTTTGTGACCACCTAGAGGGATGGGATAGGGATGGTGGGAGGGAGATGCAAGAGGGAGGAGATATGGGGATATATGTATATATATAGCTGATTCACTTTGTTATAAAGCAGAAACTAACACACCATTGTAAAGCAATTATACTCCACTAAAGATGTTAAAAAAAAAAATTTCAAGCTGCATAAAATGGCAAGGGAGGTAATTCAAAAAACAAACTCTTCCCTGAAACCAGCTTCATCAGGGAATAGTTCTGCCCCATGGTGGTAATTTACACCCCTGTCTTTATAAATCCCTTCTATATCATTTTCTGTTTAGTTTAAAAGCTTAATGTGAGTTCTGTTGAATTAGACTTGAATCCCTGGGCCGTGGTGTTTGGCTCACATCTGCCCTAAGCACTGCATGGGAAAGCAGTCGCCACCAATGTCAACAGAGTCCTATAAAGATTAATGGGGCACCTGAAAATCAGCAAGGACTTTGAGTGATTTCGGGGATTTCAGACTCCAGAAATCAATTTCCCTGAATATGCCCTTGCTAATTTAACTGATAGTATTTGACACTCCTCTTACATACTACAAGCAGTAAGTAAGTAGGAGAATCAAGACTTTATTTTGACCAAGGATACAAATTAATATATACAAGATAGGTAGGTTTCAACATACAGATGTATATGTGCACATATATGAACCAATGTGGAAATCGAGCACAAGTTGTTTTTTCAAAATCAACTGTGCATTTCTCTATAAACACTTAAAGAATAATCACCCCCTACAGGGATGGAATCATTCAGATTAGACAAAATTAAGCAAAGGTTACTGCTTTGCATAATTTATTGCCATTTGTAAGAACAGTGCTCGACTACGTCCTTAATATTTTGAACTCAGATGACTAAAACAAGACAACTTTGGAATCCCAATAGAAAGGAGTGTATTATAGTTTCATGACATATTGATAAAGGCCTAATTTATATTAAAAACTCGAGAAAAATCACAAAACTGAGTGTCTTATGGAAGTTTTCTGAGGCATTTAAGTGATGTTTATGTACATATCTTTTAAGTGGTTCAAGTGAATTTTGCAATTATTTAGGAATATTTGTCCTTCTCTCTGCATAAAATGAGGACATTGTGATTTGGAGTTCTTCACAAGCTTTTTTTTTTAAGTCTGTAATTAATAGATTTTTAGTTTTATCCTAGCACCTGGATTTAGTAATTGCCTCTTCTAATATTTGGGAAAACTTTGTGAAAAGACAGTCTGAAATGAAAAAGTTGAGAAAAACAAAAGATAAAGGTAAAGATTTTGATGACTTGTGACCTTGCCTGCTACTGCCAGCTCTTAATAAGTATACTTTTTGAGGTCTCATTGATCCTTGATTTGAGTTCCCAGGTTTAGTAATAAAATATGACATGATTTCTCACTCTGGTGCAGGGCAATTTGCTACCAAAGAAAATGTAAAATCCTGCCTTGTGTAGGGTTCTGACCTATTCAGAAAATTCACGAAGTTCATCAAAACTGCCTATTATAACTCAGAACTCCCCGTTTTCAATTTTGTTATGACATGAAACTAACAGAGTGTGATTTAAGTGGCTCGCGGTCCCGGGAAGTAATGCAGTTGACTACTGAAGCAAGTCTGCGAAAGTGAAGGATGTGATTTTCCAAGACCTGCTGCCTGCCTTTCTCTCTCTATTGTACACATTACATGTACACACATGGGGCAGTTTTCTCCTCACTCCTGTTATCATCGTGGCTTCTGTGTTCAATTACACTACACCTAGCACCATGGTCTGCAGCCCAGTGCATCAAGCTTTCCCAAGCAGCAAATCTAGCCAAGTCTTTTGACTTTTTTGCTTCTTCTAAGGCTCACTTGACTTGATTCTACCGATAAAAAGTCAATGGAAATATTTTGAAGGGGGGGGAGAAAAAAACATTTCAGAGCAGTTAGACTTAGTAACGATTGTATTATTAAAAAAAGGTGCCAAAGGATTGATTGTCTGAAGGGCAAATAACAAGACAGAAAACTTCCACATGGATTTATACCGTAGAGATAGTGAAGGAAGGAGAAATTGGGATAGTCACAGCCACATGGGTATGAAACTCAGGGCAGTAGATTTCACCGTGGTGACTGACAAAAAGGAGCTCTGCCGAAGGGACATCCGGACCTGGGGAGGGAAAGACCCACCACATGCTTCTGCCTCTTGTCATTACCAAACAAATGGCCCGACAAGGAGGTAAGATTGTGATTCACCACCCTTCTCATCAATGACGGTCCACAGTGAGTTTTAAACTCTAGCCCAGTGCTTCCTGGAGCCTCAGGCCACAGCTAACTCTTCAGGTGTCAGGCTTAACTCAGAAACAGAGCTATCACAAAATCATATCGCACCTTTCTGGACAAGCCAACCTTAAATGGAAATTGCTGACAACAAACCGTTTTTGGTTCGCTAAGACAGTTCCAGAACACACTTATATATTGTGAAAGACAAAAGAGCCAATGAAGGTCTGGCCTTTGAACTATTCAGACACCCACCAGATTTCTATTCTGTAAAACAGAATGAATTCTTCTTAATTTATTCACAAGCCACTTTATGTTAGTGATAATACGAACTCAAATTCATCATCACGTAACTCATACCTAAGCGTTTTTGGCTGAGACCCTTAAGTAGAACTTTTTTTGTTGTTCTTTCCTTCTATAAAATCTAGAACGAAATATAAATTAGAGGAGGAGAAAAAAATCAGACGTTATCAAATATTCGATATTGCTTCTGAAATTTTGTCATCTTTTCAAAGTGATGAATACAGACTTTTCTTCAATCCTCTGCTTTGCTGGCACCTTTCCTGGGGCAGGGGCCAGGTGATTCAAAGGCGAATTACTACAAATGAAATACAATTCCTCAACCCCTGGGAGAAATGATCGCTTATTATGATGGAACTACAGGAAATGTGCTCCAACAGCTAGAGAAGCTGCTGATTTTCTGTACCATTTTTCTTGTTTTCTTTACTAAAACAGACGTTGTCCTCACACAGAGGATTTTTCTGTGCATTATTGCTGCTTTCATTCTCACCTGGACACGACAACAACCATCTGCATGCATGGCCCCCTGCATGTAGATTCTGCAGAATAAACATGAATAGACAGAAATATATGTTATTTGAGAAGTTATAGCTTTAACCTGTGTAGGACACAGTAGCTGCGGGTCTCTGTATCCCTCATATATACTACCATGCTTGTTGGTTCCTTCATCCTATTCTCAGTCTGCTCTTCATCATCTCAAATACATCACTTTAAGGTCTCAACAGGTTTATCAGAAAAGAGGTAAAAGCAGGAAAGGTGATCAGGAGGATGGATAGGGGCACAAAGGTATGCCAAAGGCCTCTCTTATTTTCAACTGCTACCCGAACCTTTGCTTCGTGTGGCCAAAGTTTTGTTCTGACCTGTCATCTGAATTAATTATTCTTGTCCCTCACAGAACACACAAGGGATAAAACACCCTCTCACCAGTGATGAGGCTTTCTACCAGTGACCTCAGAGGAGCTGAGGTGGCTTGGAGAGGCAAAGTGCATGCAATTCAGAAATTTGGTGCAAGAAAGCACTTCCCACATCTGGAAAGATTGCCTGGAGATCGTGCTTATGAGTTTGACATATACAACATTCTTTACTGTCATTTTACCTGTTTTTCCACTTATTTTACATTAACAAATGGTAACCAAATATAAAACGTACAATGCACTGCTTTTTCAAAGATTTTTGTTGGGGTATAGTTGATTTACCATGTTGTATTGGCTTCAGGTGTACGAGAAAGTGAATCAGTAATACATATACACATATCCACTCGTTTTTAAAGATTCTTTTCCCATATAGGCCATTACAGAATATTGAGTAGATTTCCCTGTGCTATACAATAGGTTTTTGTTAGTTATCTATTTTATATATAGTAGTGTGTATACGTCAATCCCAATCTCCCAATTTATCCCTCCCCCACCCCCGCCCTTATCCCCTGGTAACCATAAGTTTGTTTTCTACTTCTGTTTTGTAAATAAGTTCATTTGTGCCTTTTTTTTAGATTTAATATATAAGTGATATCTTATGATATTTATCTTTCTCTGTCTGACTTATTTCACTCAGTATGACAATTTAGAGGTCCATCCATGTTGCTGCAAATGGCATTATTTTGTTCTTTTTTATGGCTGAGTAATGTTACATTGTGTATATGTACCACATCCTCTTTATCCATTACTCTGTTGATGGACAGTTAGGTTGCTTCCATGTCCTGGCTATTGCAAATAGTGCTGCAGTGGACATTGTGGTACATGTCTCTTTTTGAATTATGGTTTTCTCAGGGTATATGCCCAGTAGTGGGATTGCTGGGTCATATGGTAGTTCTAATTTTAGTTTTTTAAGGAAACTCCATACTGTTCTCCACAGTGGCTGTATCAATTTACATTCCCACCAACAGTGCAAGAGTGTTCCCTTTTCTCCACACCCTCTCCAGCATTTATTGTTTGTAGATTTTTTGATGATGGCCATTCTGACCATTGTGAGGTGATACCTCATTGTAGTTTTGACTTGCATTTCTCTAATAATTAGTGAGCATCTTTTCATGTGTTTGTTGGCTATCTGTATGTCTTCTTTGGATAAATGTCTATTTAGGTCTTCCAAGCATTTTTTGATTGGGTTATTTGTTTTTTTGACATTGAGCTGCATGAGCTGTTCGTATATTTTGGAGATTAATCCTTTGTTGGTTGCTTTGTTTGCACTGCTTTCTTATTTAAAAATAAAAAAACTATAACCCAATATAAACATTACAATGCAAGTTTTTCTGCTTAAGAATAAATAAATGATTTTTTAACATGTTATAAGGAACCACATTGCATAGATAGCTTTGTTATTTCTTCAGGAAAAAATCACAAGCTTGGGAATTAAAGGCTTAAAATCATTTTCCAAAAGATATCTACTCAGTGAAACTTGTCATCAATTCTATATATAAGTACATATATGTATGGGTTTGTATATTAAATATACATGTTTCAATAGAAACTAGCAATTGGATACTAGTAATTTAAAAATATGAATGAATAAAATCTTCCAGTTAGGATGGTTACATTTACAATTTTTCCACTTTACCATGGCACAAAAGCAGTTTGCATTCAGTAGAAACCATAGTTTGAATTTTGAATTTTGATCTTTTCCTGGGGTAGTGATATATGCAGTATGATATTCCTCTGTGACGCTGTGTAGTGGCAGCTCCCAGTTAACCAGTTACGTAAACAATGGGTACACCGTAACCATTCTGTATCCAGAAAATCATTCGGTTTTTCATTTTCAGTCCAGTATTCAATAAATTACATGGGATATTCAACACTTTACTATGAAATAGGTTTTGTGTTAGATGATTTTCTCAACTGTAGACTAATGTAAGCATTCTGAGCTCGTTTAAGGTCGGCCAGGCTAAGCTATAATATATGGTAGGTTAAGTGTATTAAATGCATTTTCAGCTGAAGAGGGGTTTTTCGGGATGTAACCTCATAGTAAGTGGAAGAAAATCTGTAGATATGATTAGTGTGTCCTTATGAATTAACTTGTGTTAATATACAACTAAAATTCATGAACCTTCTTAATAGGTTTATATCTCTTTATGAGTTATTTGCTCATCCTTTTGATTTATTTGCCTATTGGTGTTTAGTTCCATCTTATTGTGAGGAAATTCTTCACTAGTTTTCACTCTTTGACAGTAAAACTAAATGAAGTATTTTATATTAGCAACTTTTAGAGTGAGGAAAAATATTGCAAAAATTAGGGAAAATGTTACAACCCTTTTCCCTGAAGTTCAATTCCTAACATTGTATGAAAAGTATACAATACTGTTAGCTTTCAAACTCCGCAGACCAACGGAAGCTAATTAATAACAGCTATCATTAGACTTATTAATATTATACTGGCCAGGAAGAGTTAAATACCCTTCTAGAGATCCCCAGCAAGTAATCTGGATACTAAGATAATTAAAGTAATTATATATTTATGCACAATGGGATATTTGTAGGAAGTCAAATAAATTCAAGGCACTGTATATAAAGCTATTTAGGTGGTTTCTGGTATAATTTCACAGTGAAAGTTTTCTACTGAAATTCTAAACTGCCTGAACAATGTTAAGATTTGTGTATTCCCACTGCTGTAGCTATATAGCAAGACAAACTATATTCATTTATGAAACAGGTCTATTTTCTGTGATGACAGCTATATATATATATATATATATATATAATTTAAAAAACCCAATTTTTCTTACCTTACTCCCCGACCCTAGTGGTTGTCAATATATTTGAACAGATGTATTGAAACATCCAAAACATCATGCCTATGTATACATGCATACATTTGCATTGCTATAGAATTATTACATGATGAATTTGTAAATACTAGCACTATTTTCAATAGTGAAATCTAAAAATGTTAACCATTTCTTAACCCAGAAGGGTGTAATAATATTACACATATTTTCTCCCCAGTTTCTACAGATCTTTTCCTAAGTCAAGATTCCATTTGTACGTATGAATACATTTTGTTCCCACTAGGCTTTAGTTTGAGCTTTTTTAATAATTAGTATGTCTCCACTGGTGATTATTTTATCTATTTTATACATTTTACACAGGCTCATAACATTTGAAGATTAAATACAAGTTGCAAACACAAAAACATGCCATCTGAATTTTTTTAAAAAAACCAAAAGTCATGCATTAAATATCAAATTAAATTCTGCCTGAAGAAAAAACATTAAACATTCATTGGATGGATTGTGAGAAAATCCATTTCTAATGGTGACTTTATATCAGTCCACAGGGAACCCCATCAATGCACAGCTGAGTAATGACTATCATTTTCAGTTGATTTCATTAGTATTTAAGTTGTAGTATAGAGCACATGCCCAGCGACATTCTGAAAGTCAGTGACTTATACACATTTAGTGTGATTTTGCCTTGGATAATATAAAAGTGATTTAATAGCTAAGTGAAGATTTTGTTTTGCCTACCTAAATCCACTTATTCAAAAATAAATATTAACTTTAATATTTATTTTTATAAAATATTTTTATAAAATAGCATTTAATGCATTATTGCCACCCATTAAAACAAAGCATTATAATGCTGTCTGCTGACCATCTTCATGTCAGGTAACTACACTCTTACAGTCTTCTTTCTGGCTGAAACCCTTGAACTTTTTGATTGAGAGTGTATTTTTAGGAACGATATGTGCTTTACTTATACAGTAAGCTAGCTGAATGATGCTGGCCCACCAAATAAAGAAAGCAGTTGTTATGCAAAGACACAGAGAGAGCCCACCTAACTGTTTGATATAAAGGAAAATATTTTATCCTCTAGGTTTTAAAATAACAACAACAAAAATAAGTGCTGCTTGGACGTTTGTACTCAAATATGGTTCCATTTCTGTGATGTGCGTTTTTTGGTTCTAAGAGATATTAAAGGTGAAAAACGCAAGTTGTGGAATCAGCTCCTACACATTAAATATCATTCTGTGCAATGAGGTTTCCAGAGAAATAAATACTTTATTCTTGACATCAAGGAGGGGACCAGAGGCCATTGGCCAAACAAGCAACATAATCAATAAGTATCATGGGTTGGAGGGTGGTCTTGCTTTTAGAAGAAAATCAAAAGCATCAGAAGCAGATATCAGATATTTTAAAATATTCAGTTATCTCACTCTAAAGTATCGTTTCCCTGAAATTTATAGGATTCATGTTGTAAGGATTAAATGAGAAAAATGTTTAATATGTTTTGAAAAGCATGAAGGTCTGTCTTCTAAGACCAAATTCAAAGAAAAACATCAGTATGCTTTATTTTCTGAGTAATTGATATTTTCCCCATATTGTTTACTCTGGTGGAGAGTTTTTTCATACGATTCCTCAGAAACTAAAATTAATGTTTGGAAAAAGTCATTACTAATGCTTAAGCAAAATAATTATGATTGTAAAAATTTCTTCTGTTTCAACTAGGTCATCCTCACTATGTTTTTAGCATAGAATGGGAATAGTCTATATTACTGTGGGAATAAACCTCCAAGGGAAACAACAAGTAAATGCTTTGAATAGAGACAAAATTTACTTTAAAGTTTACAATACTGAAGTTTCATCAAGAATTTGCCTTTGGGGTATCTATGTAAAGTTGCAAAGCATCTCCTAACTTCTTCCAATTAACAATCAATCAAAATTTTCTGAGATAATATAATTCAAATATTCGTTTCAAGCTACTCATTGTAAATGCTCCAGTATATATGCTCTTAATTCCTCCTGAGTTATTTCAGAATAACACCTGCATCTAAAGTCATTCTGGCTATACTTCCACTTGGGGAACTCTGGAACGTGACTAAAGCAGCAGCCACAAGGCACCAAAGCCGGTTTCTAGAACTTTAAACAGCCATGGCAGAAGTGAAGTGCTGTATCTGTTAAATCCTAACCAGGGGAAACCTACAGCTGTGGAACTATCTGTTTAATTCAAACTGACTTTGCTCTGAACTGTAGACAATTGTGCCTACCCGAGAGCAATTTTCAGTCTGTTTTGCATATGAGACTGATTGACTCCAGACTGACTGAATTCTGCTTTAAAGGGAAGCTTATTGATACCAGGGAGAATATTAATGAAAGCTATTGACATCCCACTTTATCATTTAGTCCACATATGCGTTCAGGAATCAATTAACAAGTATCTTTATTTCTATCTTATTAAAGTAGGAGAAGAAACAAAGAAAATTATACTGATCCTTTGATGGAATTGACGTTTAAACTGGGAAAGTGTTACTCATCATGACTATGAAATGAACTAGTGTCCAAATATCACAAGCCTGTAATGTTGATATTTAGGACAAGCAGCCTTCTCACTGTCTACTCACAGTCAACCTGGGATAACAAGTTTTGACAGGACTCTTTTTGACCATCTTTCTTCATTACCACGCCCAGCTGTTAAGCTCCTCTAATTTCCACCTGCTGGCTTTATTGTTTTCAACAATGCATTGGTACATAATCTGCTTCACAGACAATCAAATCCAGGCTCCTTTGAGATGACAGTTCCACAAATCAGTGTTTGACATTTATTCTGACTCCAGGAGGGCTGTTTCCCCAGTTCACTCTGGCAAACTAGCCAGCCTACCATTTCATCTATATCTCCAATTAATCTGTCAGTCTCCTTCTCATGCCTCCCTGCTCCACACTCAAAAAACCACTGTTTTTGGAGAATGCTCTTAAGCTTGAAGTTCTCCAAATTCTATTGCAAATGAAGTCAATTCATTTGGAGAAGTAATTGGAGGTCTCTCACCTGTGTCTTCCTTCTCCTAGACAAAACCTCTGAGCTACGGCACTGGTGCTGGGGATGGGAAAATAATGCACTTCTGTCTGAGTGATACCCCCATTTAGGAGCTGAGCTCTCCATGGATGTGGGGACAGCAGCCCCAAGTCTCTTTGCTTTGAATCTTTTTACATGGAACTCCCATGCCAGGATTCAAAGCAAAGGTGACTGGGGCCCCAGTATTATCAGCAGGACCACATCTAAGATGAGTCTCTGTCCCACCAGAGTGGGCTGGGCAAAGAAGGGAGCTGTCATTTATTTTTTTGTACTAGAATTTAGCCTCAGCAGCAGATAGCAAGATAAGGAATGTTGTCCCACCATTCCCAGTAAGATAGCCCTCCAACCAGGATTCAGAGGAAGAGGGAGCCCTGTGTTCCTTACCATGTCAATCTGGAGAGGACTTTCCATGTTGCTGAGTAGGGAGGTGGGAAGTAGAATGTTGGTTTTGGTTCGTATACCACAGATCCTTGCAGTTCTATTAAGTTGTAGTATACTTTCTTGAATATATGTTTTTTCATCTGTTGTATGCCCTTAAGGCCATTTTCAAATACTTTAAATGGTTGTTTTCAAAAAATGATTTCACCAGTTTTGATGGGCAATGTGTCTGCAGAACTTCTCACCCTTTTATGTCAGAAGTGGAACTCCCAGCCTAGATTTCTATATCAAGCAAAAATGTCTTTCAAAAGTAAAGGTAGTCCCTTAATGACCAATCATGTTGAACATATTTTCGTGTGCTTGTTTCTTTTTTGAATAAATATCTATTCAAGTCCTTTACCCATTTTTAAATTGGATTATTTGTCTTTTTGTTGTTGAATTGTAAGAGGACTTTTTAAAATATATTCTGGACTCTAGACCCTTATCAGATATAGGGTTTGAAAATATTTTCTAACATTCTGTAGGCTGACTTTATATTTTCTTGGTAATGTCCTTTGATGCACATATTTTTTAATTTGGATGAAGTCCCATTTACCTAGTTTTTTCTATTGTTGCTTGTGCTTTTGGTGTCAAATAAGAATCTACTGAAAAATCTAAGGTCATGAAGATTTACCCTTATGTTTTTTTTTTAAGAGTTTTATCATTTTGGCTCTTATGTTTAGTTCATTGATCCATTTTAAGCTAATTTTTGTATATGTCATGAGGTAGGGGTTGGAGAGAGCAGCAAGAAGAATTAGGAGAAAGAAGGGATGACGAAGGGTGATGGGGAACTTTTTAAGTGTGATGCATGTGTTTATTATCTTGATGGTGATGTTGGTTTCACAGGTATATATATGTTAAAACCTTCAACAATTTACACTTTAAATATATGCAGTTTATTATGCGTTAATAAATATCAACAAACATGTTAAACAGAGAAATTCATGAAAAAAATACAAACCTAGAACTTTAAATCCAGCTACCATGAAGCTCCAAGAAAGAGAGTGGAATATAAAAATATTTTAATTGACTTCTCAGCTCACATTGATCTGTAGTATCAGATCAGAAGGCACTTTAACTAAATGTTCACTACCGTTATACCCTTTGAAGTTCAGTTCTGACCATGTTTCTGTGCTTAGCTTTTCAGCCTAGGTTAAGCATGCACACGTATACCTTTATTTATTCATACACAAGTGTAACCAATATTCACTGAGTGCATTCTATGTAATTAACAGGGCCAGCACCTGAAACTCAAAAGTCAGGCATACAGTATGTATTTGATACATCATTATTAATTGAGTGAATGAAGAAGAAATTTATAATAGGCGGCACTTCAGATACAGAGGTTAGAAAAATAGTCATGTTTTCTGGTCTCTTGGAACAAAGATCAAAAATTGTCATTTGATAGATCAAGTAGTAATGTAGAAATTTTATATTTGCTTTTTTTAAATATTTACTTAGAGCATACTGAATCTTTCATATTAAGTGTTTGAATCTCCTATTACCACTGAATCCATGCCATGCTTTTGTAGCATTTTAAGAAAATATCTACTACTGAGAAATTTAAAACATAAATTTCCTTTCCTTGCTGAGAACAAGTCTGTCCTGACAACTAGAAAATAAGTCTCTTTGAGCAATACACTTTCCTTTGAAATACCTGTAATACCTCTAAGTGTCTTCATTCATCACCATAAAGAAAGTTTCAAAAGTGAATTGCAGTATTTTACAGGGAGAAAGTTCTGAATTAGAGAATAAAGAGACAATGTCATAAACATCTAATTGTGTACATCTTTAAAAACATCTAATTGTGTCTATAAATGACTTTATTAAATATTCAAAATAAGTGTGTCTTATATGGTTAAACCAATCTGCATTTAACAATTCTTAAATTAATATATCAAATAAATCTCAAAAATGAAATGTAAGTGATTAATTCAAAAATCGTATTCATATTGTTTAAGCTGATTTGTTATGGTGTGGTGCCAAACCATGATTTTTAACACAATGTCTTAATTATTGTAGCTTTATAGAAAGTATTGAAGTCTATAGTGTAAATCCTCCAATTTTGTTCTTTTTCATCAATATTGATTTATCTATTCTAAATCCTTTGCATTTCCATAGATATTTTAGAATCAGCTTATCCATTTTTATTGTAAAAAAGGGCCTTCTGAGATTTTTATTGAGTTTGTATCGACCCTATGGATCATTTTGTCAGAGCAGAAAAAAAGTTCAAACATAAAATTGAAAATGAAATAAAATTAGGAATATTTTTAAAAAGTTGAATATTAACTGAAAATGCATTTATTTTCATTTTGAATATGTTTAAATCTTTATTGAGATAAAATTATACAGAGTGAAACGCACAGTTATATGAGTTTTGACAAGTATGTATTTTACCCATCTAACCACACCCCATTTAGATACAGAACATTTCCATCATCCCCAAAAGTTCTCTTATACCCTTTCCCAGGCAATTCTTATACTCCCTCCAATCAGAGACAACCATTTTACTGATTTTCACTAGTACTTTTTGACTGCTTAAGAATTTTATATAAATGGACTCATACAATGTTCCTGGCTGTGTCTTAGTCTGCTTGTGCTGCCATAGCAAAATGCCATAGACTGGGTGGCTTAAACAACAGACATTTATTTTCTTATAGTTTTGGAGACTGGAATTCCAAGATGAGTGCCAGCTTTTTTGAGTTCTGGTAAGGGCTCTCTTTCTGGTTTGCAGTTGGATGCCTTTTCACTGTGTGCTCACATGGCTTCTCTTTTGTGCATGCATAAGGAAAGAAAAAGAGACTGGGGAGGAGAAAGAGAGTGAGAGAGAGCACACTTTGGTGTCTATTCTTATAAGCCCATCATAAAAGATCAGCCCTCCCCACCCCCACCCCACCCCCCGCCGACTTCATCCAACCATTACTACTTCCCAAAGACCCCCATCTAAAGCACCATCACATTAGAGGTCAGGACTTCAACGTATTAATTTTGGGGATGGGCACAAACATTCAGTCCATAACAGTCTATTTCATTTCTTTCTTTTTCCTTCCTTTCTTCTCTCTCTCTTTCTCTGTCTCTCTCTTTTTGTTTCCTTAGCATACTTCTGAGATTCATTCATGTTATTGTGTATCTGCTGTTTGTTACTTTTTACTGCTGACTGGTATTTTTCTGTATAAAGATCCCACAATTTGTTGATCTCTTTTCCAACTGATGAACTTATTTTTTTTCAGGCAGGGCTATAATGAATAAAACTCCTATGAACAATATTCTGTGATGTGGAGCTAACATCTGTGAAAGAAGAGGCAGGAGGAAGCATAATTAGGCAGGGAGAGCCTCCGACTGCAATGCAGATCTGACAAAGTCTCAGCCAAACAATTACAGTCTTCAGAACAAAGACTGCCCATTAGAAGACTCTTATTTTGCAGATAAATGGCCAGGTGATGCACAGGTTAGGAAGCAGCACCCAAGAGTATGGATGCCTTCAGTTTGAGCACTAAGGTGAATCCTGAAGATGACGCAGCTGGATGCTGGTAGCTAACTGAACAACTCTCAGATGAAACGCAAGCTCTTTTATGAAGAGAGATCAGAATGGTACAACTCCATGACTGCCTCAAAGGGTTAAGCGTTAACCGTATGTTTAACTCTAAAGATACTGCCAAACAGTTTTTCACTGCAGTTGTTACAGTTTACACTCCCTTCAGTAATGCATGAGAGATCTGGTTGTCACATAACATTTGTTGTTGTCAGTCTTTTAAAATGGTATACATTCTAATGGATGTGCAGCGGTATCTAATTGTGCTGTTAATTTGTGTATCCTTGATAATTTATTCTGCGCATTTTTATAGCTTATTTTTCATTACCTACTTCTATGAACTGACTCAAGTCTTCTGCCCGTGTTTTTTTTTTTTTTTTTTAGTGGATTGTCTTTTTAGTATGAACTGTAGTATAGTTTTTCTTTTTTTTTTTCTTTTTTCTTTCAGTCTATGTATGGCTCACTTATTCACTCACTTTCTTAATAGGACATCTGATAAGCAGATATTTGATGAACACCAAATGATCAATTCTTTTATTTTTAGTGATTTTTTTGGTATGGCTTGTGATTATTCTACAGAAACTATGCCTATCTACAGGACATATGGATTTTCTCTCCTGTTTCATTTTTTTCCAGAATTTATATAATTTGAGCTTATATGATTAGTTTGATGATTTTTCATGAATTAATTTTAGTGTGCATGGTATGAGGTAGGGGATGTATTATTCCCTTTACATAAGAATGGCTTCAATTTGGTAATATTTCATTTGTATTCATCTATAATTATCTTTTCTTCTGATGCCCTAGTCAGGTGTTTGTATCAGAGTTTTATTCTAGCTCCCAAAAATGAGTTAGGAGGTGTTTCCAGTTTCTCTGTTTTTATATTTTGAACATGTGTAAGTTTGGGTCTATTTTTAAACATCTCTATATAAGATAAAATTCACCCATGTCACTGTCTTGGATTGGAGTTTGCTCAGTGGACAGGCTTTGTAACAGTTCAATTTCTTTAGTAGCTGTATGATTATTAAGATTTTTTTACCTTTTATAGGATCAATTTTGCTTAATTGTATTTTTTAAAGAATTTGTTCATTTTACCTTAGCTATATAATTTATTGACATAAAGTTCTTTGAGATATTTGGTTATGATACTTTTAATGTCTCTGGAATCTCTAATATTATTCTTTCATTTTTTCCTCCTTTTCTGATCAGTCTTCCTAGTAATTTCATCAATTTCTTTAGAAACCAACTTTGGCTTTGTTAATTCCCTCTTTGTCTGTTTTTTAATTTACCTTCTTCTCTTCTTATCTTTGTCATATCCTTATGCAACTTAAGATTTATTTTGATCTAATTTTTTCTTGCTTCTTAACATGAAAGCTTGGAGAATTTATTTTGAACTATCATTTTCTTCGATATATGTCATAACTATTATGCATTTATATTTATAAACACTGCTTTGATTACATCCCTCAAGTTTTATTTCTATATATATATATATATATATATTTTTTTTTTTTTTTTTTTTTTTTTTTTTTTTTTTTTTTGCATTACGCGGGCCTCTCACTGTTGTGACCTCTCCCGTTGCGGAGCACAGGCTCCGGACGCGCAGGCTCAGCGGCCATGGCTCTCGGGCCCAGCCGCTCCGCGGCATACGGGATCCTCCCGGACCGGGGCACGAACCTGCGTCCCCTGCATCGGCAGGCGGACTCTGAACCACTGCGCCACCAGGGAAGCCCCATATTTTTTAAATTAATTAATTAATTTATATATTTTTGGCTGCATTGCTGTACATGGGCTTTCTCTAGTTGCGGCAAGCAGGGGCTACTCTTCATTGTGGTACATGGACTTCTCATTTTGGTGGCTTCTCTTGTTGCAGAGAATGAGCTCTAGGCACGCAGGCTTCAGTGGTTGTGGTGCGTGGGCTCAGTAGTTGTGGCTCACAGGCTCTAGAGCACAGGCTCAGTAGTTGTGGCGCATGGGCTTAATTGCTCTGCAGCATGTGGGATCTTCCTGGACCAGGGCTCAAACCCATGTTCCCTGCATTCTTAACCACTGCACCACCCAGGAAGCCCTCAATATTTTTTTATAACCATTTAGTTTAAAACATTTTTTAATTCCCCTGCTCTTTTTTTTTTTTGGTAGCTCAATTTACAAATATTTGGTCACTTACTAGGTAACCTTTTGATGTTGATTCTTAATTTTGTTCTGTTTTGGTCAGAAAATGTCCTCTGATTCAATGCTGTGGGATTTATTGAAAACTATTTTTTATGACAAAACATATGGCCCACGATGGTGAATGCTCCATATGAAAATAGTGTGGATTCTTTGAGTCATTGGTAAGGCATTCTATAAATGTGAATTAGATTTAGTGTGTTGATGGTTTTGTCAGTTGAAATCTTAATCTGTGTTTGTTTATTTTTCTATTTCTCCTTTCACTTCTGTCCGTTTTTGCTTCATATATTTTAAAATTCAGTTATACAATGTGTGCACATTTAGGTGTGTTATGTATTTTTGAAGGACTGGCTCTTTTGTCATTTTGGAATATTTCTATTTTTCTCTGGTTATTTGTCTTTTCTTGAAGTCCATTGTGTCTGATAATAACAGAGATAATCCAGCTTTCATATGATTAGTGTTTGCCTTGTATATCTTTTTCTATCCTTTTACATAAAATCAGTCCTAGGCATCATATTTCAAGTGTATTTCTGATAAGTAGCATAAAGTGGGTTTTTTAAAATCCAAGATGAAAATCTTTCTTTTCATTGGAACATATAGATTATTTACATTTACTGTAAATATTGATACGGTTGAGTTTAAGTCTACTATCTTGCTACTTGTTTTCTTCTTGCCCCAGTTAGTATTTGTTTCCCTTATTTTCCTTTCCTAACATTTTTTGGGGATAATTAAGTGTTCCTAGTGTTTAATTATGTCTCTTTTGATTTTTAGCTACATCTCCTTGTCTTATTCTTATAGTTGTTGCTCTAGGGATTATGATATTTATTCTTAGGTCACTGTAGTCAATAGTAAATTAATATTGTGCCACTCAACATGTAACATACTAATCTTACAATGGAATATGTTCATTTATTTCTTTCCATATCTGGTATTATGTTTGTCATATATAATTCTTAAATATGTTATAATGTCACATTGATACACACACAGGGATATCACTTTAGTTTTTAACAGTCTGTTATCTTTTAAATAAACTAAGATACAAGAAGATAACTTAAAAAGCATATTTACCCACATATTTAGAATTTCTGACACTCTTCATTCCTTTGTATGACTCAAAGTTTCTACCTACTATTATTTTCTTTAAGATGAAGAACTTTCTTTAACATTTTCTGTAGATCTCCTGCCAATCAGCAGTTGCTATTTAAAATGTTTTCATTTCAATGGAATTTTTGAAGAATACTTTTGCAGGATTTTTGTACAATATGTTGAAGGATATTTTGCATAACATTTATAAAGAATATAGAATTCTAGGTTGACTATATATTTATTTCCCCATTCAGCATTTAAAAAATATAATCCCATTGTCTCTTGGCTTGCATTGTTTCAGAAAACTAGTCATCCGCCTCTATAATAGTTTTCCTATATTTAATATACTTTTAAATTCTGATTGCTTTTAGGATGTTTTCTTTATTTTTAGTTTTTAATAATTGATTGTCATATTCCTGTGTATGGTTTTCTTATCTTTTCCTACTTAGAATTGTTGAACTTGTTAGACAATTTTTTGATCAAATTTGGAAAATGTTTGGCTATATTATTCCTTAAAATATTTATTTCTGCCCAACATTCTCTTGTTTTCTTTTCAAGATGCCAGTTAATTCTTTGTTAAACTTATTGATGTTGTCTCAAATTTCATTGAGGTTTTTATTCCCCATCTTCTTTTCCTCTCTGTGTTTTAGTCTTGATAAAGTTGTTTGACTCATTTTCAGCTCACATACCTATTCTTTTTTAATGTCAAAGCTTCTGTTAAAACTATTTAGAGTCATTTTTAATTTCAGATATTGTATTTTTCAGTCCCATAATTTCCTTTCTTTAAATAATTTCTATTTTTCTTTTGAAACATCTGCTCATTTATTGTGTCCAATTTTTGCTTTAAATCCTGGAATGTATTTATATCTGCTTAGAGCCCTTGTCTTCTAATTTCAACATCTGTGTAATCTATTGATCAGCGTTTTTGTTTGTTTGTTTTTTCTAGTTATGGGGCACATTTTCCTAATTCTCCATATTTTAATATAACATGGACATTGTGCATGCTATGTTGTGGATTTTGTTTGCGTTCTAATAAAAATGTTGCATTTTCCTCTGGCAGATAGTAAATTTACTAGAATATCTGTTTTGTCTTGTGGAGAATTGTTTTCATACTTTAAAGGAGTGGGTCTAGAAAATGTCTTTTTTCTATGGTATGATATGGCTCTTCTAGACAGTCAAATGAATGCCTAGACTATTTAGCCTCATTTCTCCACTCTGAATGGTTGGAACTTTAATGTCTTCTAGTACTATATGAAGTCTGGAATTTTCTTTCAGCACACAAGTCTCCCAATAGCTGTTCTCTGTCGATACCTCTGTCAATGTGCAGGTGAATATTTGGCAAAAAATTAAAAGGGGTCCCAAAGCATAGTTTTGGAGCTGTACCCTCCAAAACTATGGTACTCTAGGCTGTACCCTCCTCTAAACATCCTACCTTGAAAATTCTAATCATCTCAACAACACTGATCTTTGATTGCTATTCGCTCTGCCCAGCAAGACTGTTTCTCTCTGTTTGGATCCCATTCCCACATGTGTACAAAGTGCCACAGGCGGAAAGTTGGGGGGAAGTGAAGCTTGCTTCATATTTTTTTCTTCCCTCAAATAGCAAAACAGGTACTGCTTGTTGCTAATACCTGAAAATAGATACTTCATATTCCTTTTTCAATTAAAAACTCATTTACAGTGGAACAATGTCTTATACCAGCTACTAAATTATGCCTGGGACTAGAATTCCATATTGAATTTTTTTTAAACTGTGAATCTCCAAAGTGTTTCAGCACTATGTTTCTATTAGAGACAAAATTCAGATTCAAAATGTTAAATTAAAAATATTTTTCACCTTGCCATATTAAAGCATTACATCTTGTCAATGTTGAAGTAATTAATTAAAAATGCTAACTGAATATCCCAAGCCTTATAATTGAAATTATTTCGTTCAAGAGTTTACAATCCCATAATTTAAAAGTACACATCTATTTATCTTTGACTTCCTTAAAAAATTCTATTCCAAATATCCAGAGAAGCAGAATTGGCGTCATAAATTATAATCAATCTATACACGTAATATTAAACATTCACATTATGTAATGCCATAATAGCATAAAGGGTGAAAAATCATAAGATAATAAATTGTAGTATGAACAAGAAAACATACCAAAGTCTATATATATATATATATATATATATATTGTGTGTGTGTGGTACGCGGGCCTCTCACTGTTCAGGCCTCTCCCGTTGCGGAGCAACAGGCTCGGACGCGCAGGCTCAGCGGCCATGGCTCACGGGAGCAGCTGCTCCGCGGCATGTGGGATCTTCCCGGACAGGGGCACGAACCCGCGTCCCCTGCATCGGCAGGCGGACTCTCAACCACTGCGCCACCAGGGAAGCCCCAAAGTCAATATTTTAAGTGACAGAAAAGTTGAATAAGCTAATATCTGTCACAATTTCCAAGAATTTTAGCAATTTGACTCTGTGACCCATGGAAATGCATAAAAACGTTGCTAAATCAATTGGCTTCTTCTTGAGTAACCACAGCCAACCAGGTCTCATCAGGGAGAGACAACATAGTTCTGTTATTACCATTACTGACTTGTTACAGTGCAATAGCTTTGGGGTCAGTGAAAATCCTAGTTTAATGAGGGAAGCTATCTCCCTTGTGACAGAATTTTTTTTTCTCCAAGGAGAAGTTAAAGTTTTTGAGAATTTCAGAAAGTCCTAAGGACAATTCCTAAAAGGAACGATAGCCTTGGACCTTGGCAGCTCTGGCAGCAAACTATATGGATTTTGTACAATGCTTTATATTTCTAGGCCAAAATAACTATGTAATTATTTTGCAATTATAACGCAATCATTTACTGGCAACTAGAAGTTTTGCATTTTTTATGGTAATTCCAAGTTTAACTACCATATAATTTGTAAGAAAGAAATAGCTGTGAAATTACTCTGTATTAACACAGTAATTACCAAATATGTCCAGGCTTATTTGTGTCTTATGTAATAGAGATTCCCACACCTGCAAACTGCAAATTACATAGCAGCTATGTATGCTTTCTTCATGTGGTCTATCATAAAACAAAAGGCTGTGAGGTAGGTATTCATTTCATCATATCACTGTATTAGGTTATCAGTTTAATGCTGTATTTTGTCACAGCTTTGTCTCTGTGGTTGTAGTAGAATTGCTCCATCAGAGAAAAGTAGAAATAATTTCAGAGCTGCAAGAAAAAGATAGTACGGTGGAAAGAGTAGGAGTTTTGAAGTCAGCTTTGTGTTTGAAGTCTAGCTTACTTACTTTCTCACAGAGTAATTTGGACAAATTACCTAATTTTCTATAAAATAAGATTTATAAATTTATAAATTCTAGGGGTGTTATAAGACTGGATAATAAGTATTATGTATACATTATCTATCTTCATGACTGGTTCATTTAGTCAAAAGTTCATTTCCCAAATATCTATGAACCAGTCACTCTATTAGTCACTAGGAGCACAATTATGAGGAAAAACAGATATAATCCCTACCCCCATAGTTCTTAAGGTCAAGTAGAACCTATTAACTGTAACTGAATCATCACACACATGTAAATGTAAAATTGCAACTGTGATAAGTGCCATGAAAAAAAGAATACAATGCGATGACAGCATACCTTCCTTGAGATAAATCTTAACTAGAAGAGTTAAGCACGATCTCACAAAAACCTGTACACAAGTGTTCACAGCAGCTTTTATGTGTCTGTGTGTATATATACATATATATATATTCAAATTTATTTATTTATTTTTGGCCGTGTTGGGTCTTTGTTGCTGCACGTGGGCTTCTCACGGCAGTGGCTTCTCCTGTTGCAGAGCACGGGCTCTAGGCGCGCAGGCTTCAGTAGTTGTGGCTCGCGGGCTCTAGAGCACAGGCTCAGTAGTTGTGGTGCACGGGCTTAGTTGCTCTGCGTCATGTGGGATCTTCCCGGACCAGAGATCGAACCTGTGTTCCCTGCATTGGCAGGCGGATTCATAAGCACTGTGCCACCAGGGAAGTTCCCACAGCAGCTTTATTTATAAGAGCCCAAACTGGAACAGGCCAGATGTCACGTGGAACAGGCCAGATGTCATATGGAACAGGTGGATACGTCACCAAATTCTAGAGCAAACATATCATTTGGCAATAAATACTACTCAGCAATAAAAAGGAACCAACTATTTGATACATGTCACAACCTGGATGAATCTCCAAGGAATTGTGCTGACCAAAAATGTCAATCCCAAAAGATTATGTACTGTATGATTCATTTATGTATTTTTGAAGTGGCAAAATTTTAGCAATTGAGAGTCATTTTATGGTTGCCAGTGCATGATAGGGTGGTAACTGTGTTATAAATACAAAATACAAAGGGTCCTTGTGGTAACAGAAATATTCAGTATCTTATCTGTGATGGTGGATACATAAACCTACACATGGAATAAAATTGTATAGAATTAAATAAACACAAATGAGTACAAGTGAAACTAGGGAACTATTAAACAGTTGGACTTATCAATATCAATATCCTGCTTGTGATATTGTACACAAATAATTTGCAAAATGTTACGATTGGGGAAAATTGGATAAAGGGTACAAAAGATCTCTCTGTATTATTTCTTACAACTGCATATAAATCTACAATCACCTTAATAAAAATTCAATTAAAAACAAGCTTGCATTCTTGTAATCCCTCCCTCCTCATAAACAAAACAAAACAAAGACAAAATAATAACTCAAAGATGGAAAGAGCTAAGAAGAGCTATCTTCACAGAAAATGAAGCTTCTGGCAGAAAACATTACATATAAAAGGAACCAAAGAAACACCTGTGTGTGTGTCGAGCAAAGAGAAAGAGAGATATTAGGCTGTTGTATGAGGTGGGAATGAAGAGAATTCAGAGGCCAGGTTATTCAGAGCTTTGGAGTCAACAGTAAAGGATTCAGTAAAGCAAAATGACATCAGATTTAAACTTTGAATCTTTCATTCTGAAAGATATATGTTTAAAGGAAACAGAATAAATATACAACTGTTCACCTCCCTTCTCTTCCAAAACTAAAATATTGAAAATGATGGCATTTTAAAAGTATTACCTACCCACAAGAACTGAGAGATTAGAGTAGGAGGCAGTAGCAGATGAGGTACTTTAACACATTTTTGAAGGATAGAAAGAAGATTGACAGATAACCTATTCAGTGAAAGAAAGAAAGCTTTAATTTAAGGAACTTCAGTGGAGATAACAGATTTTACTCTTCAGATCCCTAGGAAGCTCATGTCTTGGATTCCCCAGGTAACACATGAAGCATGAGTGAAGCTGTAGCTGGGAGGGGAGGGAGGAGGTTGTTTGAAAGTTTGTAGGCAGAGAAATTGGTTGACTTGCTTCTGGTTCTCTCCTACACAGTAAGGACACAGTTATCCAGGGAGAAGCTCACCTCCCTCCCAATAGGCTCAGACCACACTTTTACCTTCTCTTATAATTTCAGTTGCCAGATACTTGTTCCACTCCAACCCACCACCACCTAGGCATGAAATTCAAGTAGAGAAGGAGAGGGAAAAAAGGAGAAAATGGAATAAGAGAGAAGATAAAAAGGTTAATTCCAAGGAACTTATAAAAATGAGAAATGAAAGATTAGAATTAAAACGATTAAAATAAAAACAAATCTATAAAACATGTTCTTCCTCTCCCTGGCACATTGAGTGGTGGGTTTATTACAAAGAGCTTGGAAAAATAACAATTTCAAACTCTCATTGGAAACATTTGTCAGCAACAGATATTTCAAAAATTTTTAAAAGATTGTATTTGGCAACTATGATGCCTAGGGAAACAGTTCATGTTCCTTTGCTCTTGGCTGTGCTGACTTTCACTGGTGGTCCAGACTCTACATCTGAATAGTACTTCCCTTCCTTCTCAAAGTGTCCGGTTTGGATAATAAATTATATGATCATCGTAACTAAGTATGAACTCCCTTCTAAACACCATGCAAAATACCTGATACTGGGAGGTGAGCCCTCAATATACCAGCTTTGAGGAAATTATAATCTTTTATTGGCCAGAGACCAAATATCTGACATGGACGATGACAAATTATTGGCAATGACCAATCTAACATGTTTAAGCAACTTTCACATATTAAATTATTTTAAAAGAAAAAACTACATCTTCAAATTTTAAAAAAGTTCAGTTTTCAAGGACTTTATATAAAGACCCTATCGTAATAGAGTTTTGAAAAATGTTTATTCAATTCTCCTCCCTACATTGAACAATTGAATAGGAAAAAACAGGACTAATATTTAAATTTTAGAGATTCATTTTTAAAGCTCCCCCTCTTGCATTTTATTGAGGTGTCAAGTATTTTTTTTGCATAGCTGGCAGAATGAAGTTTCCCATAATTTGCTGAAATTCACTTAATGCTCTGTCAGCCATCACAATTTATTGCAGTGTTGTCCAGATGAGCCAGAATACAATAATAGAATACAAGATGATATATTACATAGTAAGCCAAGAAAGGAAGAGCTTCAATTAGACAGGAAAATGAGATTATTTTAAGGAGTTAAAACAAAAAGTGTGTCTATACTTCATAATTTCTCAGCCCAAAGCAACCTGAAGTTGCAAAGGAAAAAGAGAAGAATAGAATAGATTTTTAAACTATTGCTTGATTAGGAGGCTGTCACCATCTCCCCCAATAAGTCTAGAGAGAGTGATATATGTTCCAATCTGATTGATAGGTAACAAGTGTCAATACTCCCTAGAGCATAAGTTACTGCAAAAATACAGCTATTTTAACTATGCCCATGACTGTGAGCTTGCCTTGCTAACCAAACTAGTTGATAAGTGATGTTCTGTGCTAAAAAGCACCTGTGAAGTGTCAGTGCAGCCGTATCTATCACACCCTAGTGTCTGAAACTCTTTTTTTTTTTTTTTTTTAATGTGAATTTTAAGTGGAAAAGGAGAACTCAGCCAGTTAGGGAAAGTTAACTCACTCAGAAAATAAAAAGAAGCCACATTTCTGTAAATTATTCAAAGGATACGTAAAGGCAGTATCATGATACAAATAAAAATCTTCCTATAGAGGTAACCTTGTGTTACAAGAGGTGTTCAGCCTAAAGAAAATGCAGTTGTCTGGAGTATCTTCCCTTTCTACCTTCTTCTTTGCCCTGAATTTGATGAGTCACACATATTAAATAATAAGAAGCACAGAAACATAGAGAGAGAAAACTACATATTGATGGTTTAAAGAAAATTTTGATGGGCTGTCTGGTAATAATAATAGTATTATGACGATAATATTTTGAATACTGTTCACTGAGTATTCAATGAGGCTGTGTATGTGAGAGTTTATTTACTTAAAGACAAGTCCCAAGCCCCCATTTTGAATACTATTTCCAAAGTGGTCCTAAATTCATGAATTTCTGAAAAATCCCTACACGGGACATTATTAAACTCACACTGTTATCATTACCAAATAAACTGATATAGTAACTAAAAATATCTGTAATGATAGTATAAAAAAATGGAATTTTTCATTATCTTGGATCTGAATGTCAGATACCATTTTTTAAAGTGACAATAAAATATTAGATTTAAAGAAGAGTAAATTAATTTGAACACTCCAAAATGTCAATCTGGGACTATGAAATATAGAATCTGAAAGGAGAGTCAGAGAAAGACTCTTCACAGGAAAGAGTCTCTTCATTGCACATTTTCATCTCAACTTGTCCCTATAACCTCTTAGAAAAAGAAAACAGAATATTACCCACCCTTCCAAAATACGTTTTTCTAAGAGAAGCAGCCTTACGTTTAGCCTCTCGGCTCCCACCCCACCTGCAATGGTGTGATTAAGCTCTTTGGCGATGTCTCTGCCTCAGCATTTTTGTCATCCTCTGAACACGGCAGGTGCATGATACAATTTGACCGCATCCTCCTTGCTTCCCAGTTCAGAATGGGCATATGAACCATATCATACCTCTTAAAAGAGTTTGCAATGACTAAAATGCTAACATTTCCATTTTGTGGTTGGAGTTTGAAAAGCTTAATCAATGTATCAGTAGGGTAAACTGGGATACACACTGCCTTTTCCTCCAGTGCTCAGATCCTGTGTGTATCACAACCACAGACTTCTAGGAGCTGAGGGTAACGCACATCGGCACGGTAAGGGGCTGTTATTTGCAGCTCTTGCTGCAAATTTTGGTATCATTTCTTCCAGTGAATTTCAAGCATATCCAAATTTGCTTGACAAATATGAAAACGTATTTCCACATGTTCTTGGATATGAGATTTGGGGTAGAAAGAAACCTTGTTTAAAGTATTTCCTTTCCTATTCATTGTTTTTCTGTACCATGGAGCTTACTGATGGAAAGGTTCAGCATTGGAAATACAAGGACAGAAAGAGAAGAATGAGTATTAGGAACAGAGAAGTAGGAAAAAGATGTTGATGGATGTAATCAATTTATTAAGTAGTCTTAACTCATTGTGAAGTAAACACTAAAGAGGATCATTTTCCTCTAATTGCTGCCTTACACATACTGCATCAGACTTCTTTTCTTTCCACTAAATGATATCTTGGGTACATTCCATCCTCTTATGATCACTTTTGGTTCTGAAGATCAGCCCGATTTAAAATTTTTAATCACAAATTTTATTATAATAATCTCCTTTCTTCCCTTCTCTCAGTGGAGCTGGACCTCTGATCCCGACTTCCGGGTGAACAGGGGAGGGAATTTGTTTAATTTGGAATAACAGGAGAGGGAAGGGTGATGGTTTCAGAAAAGCAGTCACATCCTAAATTCCGTAGAAAAGTGGAACTGGGATTTGGGATTCTTGATCTTGAACAAATGTTCCATGCGCTTGTGGGCTGTACACATTTGATCTCATTTACCTTCTCTGGAAAAATGTGAATTTCAGGCACAGTTGAATTGCTCTCCTGAATTTTTGAAAAATGCTTTTTTAAGTAGCGGGTCAGTTTTGCAGTGTTTCTCAATTTTTTTCAGTTGTCCCCATTTTTTTTCTAACACCCCACCCACATGAAATGTTAATACCACAGACACACTGTATTGTATATTTATGTACCTTGACCTCTTGGAGGGTTACAAACCATTGTGCAAAGTGTTCTTAGCCCCCAAGAACCCATTTTTACCCCATTGGGGGCAATATCACACCTGTTGAGAATGTTTGATTTAGAGGATTGCTATCAGCATTTTTTTCACATAAGCCTGAAAAAGAATAGAAAATGTCATTGTATATCACAAGCAGTATAATAGTAGGTATTGTTTTGTGAAAATGTTTATCCAAAATTATATAATTGTGTGTGTGTGTATTTATATACTGTCACAAAATAAAGTGCTCTCCTTACTTTAAGCTTCTGTTAAATGTTGAAAGTCAATGTTGTAGCAAATAAATACTGGACAAGAATATGCAATACACACCCACCCACCCCCGCCCCACTTACACACACACAGTATTTCCTAGTTCTGCAGCCAGAAAGGAGCTAAAGCCCAGATGCCATCCCACTTTTAATAGTCGGCTTTCCAGATTTTAAAATACATGTTTTTAGACTTTATTTAGAAAATTGGCAATTCTGGCAGTGTTATTGTCATACAATTGTAAATACCAATGGTGATTACTTTTGAGAAGTTATTCTCTATTCAAAATATTTTCTTCATGGCTCTTCCTGCGATTCTCATGGTTGTCATAATCTGTGGATGAGCGAACTCTGCCACATCCTTTCCCACAATGAAATGCAGTTGATCCATCTGTACAGCTGATTGCCAGAAGCCAATCTCATGGTCTGATCAGATCATATAGTTCTTTGTGCATTTTCTTTGCAAAGTCTCTACTCTGCCCGTTCTTTAACAGCTACTTACGTATCCTGCCCTCAACCGTGCTCTGAATCCGGCTAGTGCAATAGAGCAGGGCAGAGCTATAGCAAGGAGGGATGTTCATTGGAGATAAAAAAGCTGTTATCAAATTTTGGTGCTTTATTAATACACTCTCCAGTTTGGGGTTCATGAAGCAGATCATAGAGGAAAATGCAGGATATCCAATCAAGGAAGCCAATCTATCCTTAGAAAGTCAGTGGGGAAGCAATAAATAAACTAGTGCTTGCTCTTAAAAGAGCTAAAATTATCATCGGTATTTTAGATATTTTTGCCTGTGGAGGAGTTTAGGTAAAAATAGAAAGAAGTATTTCAAAATAGTCACTTTAGAAGTAGAATTAATTTATCCCAATTTATCATATTAATTTAATATGATAAAATAATCATGTTAAGTTATATGATATTTCATATACTGTAGACACAAACTTTGACACCATTTTGTGGGACTCCTGTAGTGAGCCCTGCCCCCCTCTCTCTGTCTTTTCTAGTACTTCAGTGCTCTCTGTGCACAATTCTTTAAAAGACCTGTTTCTATTCAAGGGCGATTCATTATTATATGTTTCATAATCAACTCTAAGAATTTGTATGAGGTCTGAGAAAATAAAAATCTTTAACACAGCTCTAACTGATTTTCTTTTAAAGTAAATGGTGGGTTCATCGTCAGCCCAAATTCTCTTGAACTTTTACTATTTCTGTGATTACCTCCCCTACTTTTGAAATAGATTTGCTTCAATTTGCCTGTAAGATTTGACTGCTAGGATTATACTCCAGGCTACTGGAGCTGGCTTTTCCGACCGTTGGCAACCCCGTTAGGGGCAGCCTTACCTAACCAATAAGCAGGAGGTAAAGGAATAGAAGGCTCACTTCTCTGTCTTCAAGGTTGGGGGCTTCTGAAGAGTAGCAGACAAGCCAGGGTTGCCCCCGGGGAAGAAGGGCTGAGGCCACCCTCAGGAAAACTTGGTTGGACATTGCACCTTTCTGGCTTCCTCCCTTTTCTTATTCTGCTCTGTCTCTGCCTAACAGTGTCTCCAGGAAGGATCTCATTCATGAATCTCTTGCACACAAATCTTCATCTCAAAATCTGCTTCTAGGGATCCTGATCAAAGGTGGCGTCTTCTATAGTGGGGTATAATGCCTCTACTGAGAGCCCCTACTAATTCGTCATAGGCATCTTGTCTTATTATTCATGAAAACTTATGTAGGATTCTGCATGGCTAAGAAGTGACAAGTATATGATAACAACTCAAACAAAATAGCATATCTTTGGAGATAGGTCAGGGCTATTATCTCCTTTTTAATGTGGTTGGGAAGAGGTAAAGCAGAAAAGAAACTGGAAAAATTAGTTCAAGCTGACAACAAGCTCCTAGTTGAAAAGCTGACAGTGATGTGTTTTCACCACGGGGGCTTCTCAAGGCTGCTCCAGGCTGTTCGCTATCAGTGGTTAGCTGAGGGAACTACAGAAAAAAAGAAGGAAAATAGCAAAATGTTCCAACCTCCTGCTTTGTTTGAAATTACTAGTAGTGAAGGCTGAGCTGGTAAGAGCTTTTAAAAGCATCTGTTCACCAAATCTTTTGAAAAGTTCTGTAGACTTCCAGCTCAGGCCAGAAAATGATCTTCTTTTTCACCCACTTTGAAAATAAAATCCTTTGTATGCTTGCAGAAGCTCCACATTTCATACCAACTCAGAAAGAAAGACTCTGTCAACTCTGCCCTCACCGTGCTTTTATTTCACATCTCCATCCCAAAAAAACTCACTTGTGATTGATTTCTGATCTCTTTTTGATTAAATTAAGCCTTACATATGGCTATATGCTTCCAGAAGTGAGCTCACAATTTCCATCCAAAAGTAATGTAGCCTTTAATTACAGAAAGCGCTGTCAGTGTAGAACACACTTCATGAGCTCCAGGGAATTCCAAAATACATCTTATTCCCTGTCAGAGAGATAAGACAAATAAAGCATTCTCAGCTTGAGGCCCCCTCTTTAAAACCTTTCAGAGATGGAAGGGGAAGTTTAAAAAATTAACTCACAGTCTCTTTCCTCATAATAGAAACTGCTCGCCTTCAGATATTATACCATACTCGTCTGAAGTAATGTAGGATCATGGAAAGAATCCCAGACATTGAGTCAGAAGATTAAGGTTCAAGTTCCAGTTTGGTCATTTAATTGCTTGGTTGATATGCTGGCTTTTCTTTTTCCTACTGGCAGAATAATATTGCCTCATAGTGTTTATATAAGAACAACCCACAGGGCTTCTCTGGTGGCGCAGTGGTTAAGAATCCGCCTGCCAATGCAGGGGACACGGGTTCGAGCCCTGGTGCGGGAAGAACCCACATGCCACAGGCAAATAAGCCTGTGCACCGCAACTCCTGAGACTGCGCTCTAGAGCCTGCAAACCACAACTACTGAAGCCCACATGCCTAGAGCCTGTGTTCCGCAACAAGAGAAGCCACCGCAGTGAGAAGCCCACTCACCGCAACGAAGAGTAGCCCCCGCTCGCTGCAACTAGAGAAAGCCCGCACCCAGCAACCAAGACCCAACACAGGCAAAAATAAAATTAAAAAAAACCCGCATCCCCTACCTCCCCGTCCCCTCCCCACCACCAAAAGAAAGATTAAGAGCATTTCCTACTAATCATGTATCTACTTTGGTGTGTTGAATCCAGTGATGCACAGATGAAGTGACTCTGATGAAATGTTCAGAAGATTAAACCTGGAATAAAAACATTTGAATTTGATCCTTTTTTGTAACTTATAAGCTATCTAAGTTTCTCTAATATCTGACACCCTTAACTTTTCTTCATCTGCATTCCCAACTATAAAGTCTCAATATTTTATTACCCATTTATCAGATTTGTCGTGAGGATCAAGTATAAACTCTCACCATCTATTTAACATTATTATCAATATCATTATTATTATAGCAACCAAGAGTAGCTAAGGGGGTAATAATAAGAAAAAAATCTATTAGATTTTCCTTTCACACACAATTAGCAGTCCTCTCCTTTATAAATTCTCCTTTCAGGGGTACTCCTTGCTCCAATGCCTACATTTATTTTCATAAAATCCTTTTGGTGTTATATCCTAGTTTTCTCACAGCTTATTTTCATCTCCTTTGCCCTGGCCAGACCTTTACAGTTTCTATATTCTTTTCACATCCTTTCTTGACTAAACTGTTGCAACAGCTTCTATGCCCCTCCTCAAGTCATTCTCTTTACCCGCTGTTTCCTTCATAACGGACAGAAATGATCAAATCACTCTTCTGTTTATAATCTTTCTATTCATTTCAATTACCTACATAGTTAATACCAAAACCTTTATAATGGCTTTCTAAACCTCTGTATGCTACTTCCAACCTCCCTTTTTATGCCTGCATCTTTATAAGAATTTGAGTTTTCCAAGAAACTGGGATCATCTGCCATTTCCCCACATCCCCTTTCTTACAGTCATACTTTTTCTCCTGTCCTTCCCTGTCCCAGGATTCATTCCTCCCTGTTTTCTGCCTTTCATGACCCTATTTAATCGTCCAGGCAGAGCACAAATGCTGGCACTCCTTTGAATCCAGCCAGTCCACCCAAGAGAAGTTGAGTTTCTAATTCCTCTGCTCACAAACAGTACTTTACTTAAATCACCATGATTTCATTACCAATGATCTCCTCATATTACAACATAAATACACATACAAATGTGTATACAACACAAATAAAAATACACAAATACACTTACAACACAAATACACTTCATATATATATATATGTGTGTGTATATCTATATCTATCTGTATATCTATATATCTATATATATATCCTCATCTCTCTAAGGGCTGATAAAATAGAAAAAAATTTTATTTTGTCTTCTAAAACCATAGTACCTTGAATAGAGTAGGCAGTCATTAGATATGCATTGAAAAACAGCAGTTGCATAATTTAGTTGCAGATAAAAAGAATGGAAGAAATTTTCTATCTGTTCAAAGACGTTTACCTGAATCTGGCTCCTTGCAAAGGATGTCATATCCTTATACCTTTCCTTCCCTGATAAAAACTTACATGTGTTGGTATCTCTTTGTAACACTGGCAACCAGCTAATTGGATAAACTGATTTATAATGTTTGGGTAGTGAAAGCTAATAGTTGAATAAAAAATATATTGGAGTACAATGATCTCAAAAGTGAGAACTCTAGAAGACAACAGCAAATGAAAGAGACATCTGGAAAGGGAAGCCTTTATGGATCCCTTTTATCAGGTGATAATCAACTATCTAGTCTGCCTCTGCATAAAGCATCCTGCTCTGTGTACAATGCAAGAAGAATCAGTCTCTCACTGGATAAAACCTGAGAGATATTAGTTGCCCGTGTTCAGAGAAATGGACAATATATTCTAAGATTCAGAATATCTATCAGGAAATAGATCAGTAGTCTGCCCATCTAGTGATGGGACACCAGGAAAAAGCTGGTGATGTGAAATTTGAACACAAAAGTGATCTTTGATCTCAGGATGCGAAAATAGCATATTTCTTTAGTGCAACAGTCCACACCTAAATTGAGGTTTTTGCCAATAAGTTCTCTCCATTCCCAAATTTGCTATTACAACAGGTGAGTTATCCTCAATCTAAAGGATTGCCCTTAGCAGGTCTCACTTGTGAATGAAGTTTGCCTGTATTATTTAAGAATATAAAACTGAACTGACCCTAGATGCAATATTTTTGACTCCTAACAGAGTTGAATGGAAGTTGTTAAAAATGAGCTTAAAGGCAGAGTTAGGTTCTCACATTCAGTAATCCTTGATGTTTCTAAGGCTTTTCTTCTAACCAAGACCAACACTGCATTTAGATTTTCACACGTGCCTGCTGAGAGGGGACATTTTCCTCAAATGCTCCTGGGGTCAGTGTGAGGTTTTTGAAATGTTGCCGAGCCAAGTCTACAATTAATAGGCTTATTGAGACCATGATATGTAGTAAGCTGCTATAGTCCTGCACTTTAAAACTCAATGATGTGTAAAGAATGCAAAGGCTGACAGTCCTTTATAAAAACCATCAGCAATCCCTGTTTGGGAGGCTCATCAAGCATGTTTCAAGTAGATGAAAGTCCAATATAAATAGACTTCGCACAGAAAACTTCAAAAGGGAAATGCTTTCATTTGCACAAAAGTATGCAGTATTATTGTGCTGCAGTGAAAAGCCCCAATAGCAAAGAGGTAGTAATAATAGTAATAGTCAATATCACAATAGGTCACCTCATGTATGCAAAGAGGAAGCCAAAGTCACTTCACTATCTCTATCTCTAAAACCTTCATTTTTGGACTTCCCTCATGGTGCAGTGCGTAAGAATCCGCCTGCCAATGCAGGGGACATGTGTTTGAGCCCTGGTCTGGTAAGATTCCACAGGCCGCAGAGCAACTAAGCCCGTGTGCCACAACTACTGAGACCGTGTGCCACAACTACTGAAGCCTGCATGCCTAGAGCCTATGCTCCACAACAAGAGAAGCCACTGCAATGAGAAGCCTGTGCACCACAACCAAGTGTAGCCCCCATTGGCTGCAACAAGAGAAAGCCCGCGCACAGCAATGAAGACCCAATGCAGCCAAATAAATAAATAAATAAATAAAATGTAAAAACCTTCATTTTTCTTATCAGTAAAATGGGGATAATCATACATCCTATTTCTTCTCCAGAGAACTCTTGTATGAGCATCATTAGATCATTAAAGACGATTATTAAACTGGAGGTTACTGTGTGAACAATGGGTGATTATTAATATTACCTTAGTTCATAAGAGAGCTTGCCTTTGGTGTAAATACATTTGGCAGATGCTGTAAGTGAATGAGGTGAACTGGAGACCTCAGTGATTCCACACAGTCAGGATAAAACAAAGCATGAACCAGAAATTGAACGACTCGTGTCTACTTTTAACAGATTTTACAATTTGCAAATCACTTTTATTTTAGGTCATAATAAAATCTTAAGATGAAATGGGTTTGATATCTTAGTTCTTAGAGATGTCCTGGTAGAATTTGAGATTTGGTCTTGGCAGTTGTGTAAAATCAATGTTTATGGCCCAGGCAGTAAACTGCAACAGTGGTTTCTCATCTCATCTCCTGGCACCTAGCTCTCTCTAGAAAATTGTCCTAAAGAAATTCTCCAAAACCTAACAATTGCAGGAGTCACTTGGATAATATTCTAGTTTTAACCTATAGAAAATTATTTTTTTATTGAATATATGCATATATATACACATATGTATACACATACTCACTTAGCTAAAGCCAGAATAATCAAATAAAAATGATTTATAAAAATGTTATTTTCCCCACGTGATACTAACAGCTGTTGTAAGAGTTTGGTTTTTTAAAATAACTAAAATGTCTAATTAAAAGACTGAATTTTCTGAACTGACCGTAAGTTGCATCATCATACAAGTTGCCTAAATACAATGCAAACACAAAAGGGAAAAAGGAACCTATTTTTCCCTCCCCAAAGTGTATCTGAGTTTCCAAATCCATGGAGAATGTGATCTGGGGAGTTTACCACTGTTTTCGAACTAGAAGACTTGATGCATCACTTTGGAATGAGAGGCATAGCCAGATGTGTTCCTGACAGGGTTTCCTTTATTCTGTCAGCTCCATGCTGGGAAAGCTTCGTTGTCATAACTCTATACATCCTGCCCTGATACTTTTGATTTCCTCTTTTAGAAAACTCAAACCAAACTTGATGATCCTGGTTTTAAAAATAGCATAATATGAAGATTCTGATGTCTTTTATTATCATTGCTTTGGGTCATTTGAATAACTGAAGTTTGTGAATTTGGTTAATGACTCCTCTAAGACTAAGTACTGCTAGAAGCTGCTCTAAAAGATGAAAGTACCAACCATATAAACTGAAGTAAAATCAAAGTGTAGAGGCAGTTATTTAAGACGCATTATACACAACATAGATAGCACTGCCTTTTTTGTTATGACTTATTTTATATAAATATGGTGCTTAAGAAACAGAAAAGAGATGAGCAATTGTTTAATAAGTAAAACAAACTTGAAACTATTAAAAGGTGTAAATATTTAACAGAAAATGAAAATGTTAGAGAATATTACACATATTTGCTGATGCTCTACATATTTGCTTAGATTTGTTACTTAATACGTGACCTGATTTAATGTAGTTCAGATCCAGGTTAAACGCATGCCTTGAATCCGTATAAGCAGGCTGGAAGTTTCCTAATTTATTTATAATTGAAGGCTCCAGAACCGTCAGACTATTATACTGCAAAACCTGCATTCCCTATTATTGTTAAGAAGCAGCATTGCAATGTAATTTTGGAAATACGTAACTTGTGTTATTCTCCCCTTGGTTGGGTACAGATAAGTAGTATCAAGAAAAACCTTCTATAATAGTAATTTTGAAATAAAATTTATTAAATTTAAATACTGCAAACCTAATTAATGTGGAGCTAATTTAAGAATCCATGATTCATACAATGTCACATGCGCTGCTTTAACAGTATACAAGGTTGCAAATAATACCATCTCTAAAAGTTTGACAAGTACAATAAATATACTTTAATTTCAGCTTAATTAAAAAAATATATTTTCCTTTCATCTTCCTAGGAACATAATCAACTCTCAACCTATGTGTTCTGTCCATACTTACGCTTTCTCTAGTTAATTCCTAGTATTCCTTCCAATATCAAGGTGTCACTCTCCCAAGAAAGATGTCCTCAAAAGATATTACTGTTTCAAAGTTCCCTAGAGTTCTCCCTTGTTCCTCTCTTTTCTATTCCTAAGCTAGTCTAGCAGCTAATCCAGTTGCACTGCCTTGAAATTACGTCCAGAAAGTGACTACTTTTCACTACCTATAACGTTGCCACCAGTTTCTGAGCCACCCTTATTTGCGCCTAGAATATAAAATGGACTTCTCACTGGTCTTCTTGATTCGACCTTGATCCTTATGACCAGAGCCATCTTTTTAAGACACGTCAGACCATGCCACTTCTCAAATCCCTCCAAAGCTTCCCATCTTGCTAGGCTGAAAGCCAATGCCTTTGAAACTGGCTAGAAAGCCCTACTTTTTCCATCTCCCGCGCTCCACTCAGGGTCTCTCTGACCACATCTCCTCTTATTACTCACCACACTTCTCCTTGGTACACTCTACCCTAGAATCTACCTACTTATTTTGGTTATTGCTTCTCCGGAAAACATATTTTGCCTACTTTATTCAATGAAAACAGATTTTATTTTTTGCCTGTTTTGTTCACTACCATAAATCCAGAAAGGGAAGAGGCACACATAGTAAACAAAAAATATTGTTTAAATGAATAAATCTCTATACTTGTCTCTCAAGGCACTTGTACAGACATACCCACCACCCCCACCCTATGTTTAGTGTGATTATTTGTTTAACGTTTGCTTTCCCTACACTCAGTGCTGACGTAAGTACTTGGAGTTCAGAGACCATATGTTTTGTCTACCTTGTATCCTCAAGTCCTAGCACACAACAGACCTATAATATGTATAATATATATTTATTTATTAAATGAATTAATGAAAAAAATTCATAGGCTATATTCATTTTCTTTATTTTCTAGTGAGCTTATATCAATATTAAAATATTTCTGTAATTAGTAATATACCAGCCATAAATAACTTATCTGTCTCACAGAAGTACTTTATTTAAATAATACTTTTGTTATCTGTCTTGCCTAAATACCTTGGTTACAAGATCAGTACCTGTTTTTCTTTCAAGAGGCAGAATTAGATTTAATATATTTTTCCCTTGCTTAGAAGCATAGTGTAATTTTGCCACTATCATTTTAATCCTTAATGCTAAACAAGGAAAATATTTATGGCACTTTGTTGTGTGCATTTACATGAGCAGCAAAAAATAAAACAAGCATTATATGATCAGGAAAAGATGCCGTGGCTGTGTGTAAATGAGGAAGGTCAGTGTGCTCCAGACTTTGTCTAGGCTGCTTCTCTCATCATCAGCTTTCTTGCTAGAAGCAATCAATTAAAAGGGGGTGTGCTGTTCGTTTTGTTTTCCTAGCTGAAGGCAGGACTCACTCCAGTAGCTGGCCCTGCCTGTGGTCCGGTGGACCAGGACTTGTTAACATACGTACCCTTATGATGCAGCACGGCCACCTCTCCATCAATTACATTTGGTTTAAGGGGACTTGAGTCTCCGTTAAACAACTCCAAAAAGCAAACCGCAGGTGCAAGAGTAAGTGTAGTGATATCACATAGGCATAACATGTTTTCAGTTTTCTTCCAAAATGGGTTTTGGGCTAAGGTCTGTCTGTGTTGATGGCCAATGTAGACAGCTGTGTCAGTCACATTCTGCTTGGCTTGCACTGGTCCAGCCAAAATGGAATATTCTGTGGAGTCCTCATGTACCATGTAATTAAAACACAAATTTTATATTCCAAATTTGTTTAAACTTTCAGTTTTTGAATTTTGAAAGAAAATGTGTAATGAGCCTCTACTTTCTGTGAATCACTAATTTGTTAAGAAATTCTAGGATTGTCATTGAAATTAAACTTAAAAAAACACTGCATACCACCCTAAGAGAACCTAGGTGGGGACACTGACAGCATTTACCTAATTATATCTTTTACCAAGGTGCTCATGACTCACCCATGTACTTCTTTTATAATTGTTCAAAATTTATTAATGATCTTTAATATAAAAAGATATAGCACTTTAACCTACATTTTTCCCACTGAGACAATCTACAAACAATTGTAAATTGTCTAAGTACCAGTATAGTAATAGCTCTGGGCATAATCACAGGTTATCTTAAGTCCTATTGTTCTTTTTCCCTCAATTCTTCTGTGATTTTTTTCACCTTAACTCTGATGTTTTCGATATAACATCTAATTTATATCTGAGTGGAAAGATGATGGCTTTAAATAGGGCTAGTGTATGTCAGACTTTTAAAAAACACTCAACAAAAGCATTCTGAATGCAGGAATGGAGGGATGAATTAATGGATATATTTGAGTACATTTATAGCCACCAAACCTGAAAATATATAATTAAATACTGTTCCCTTCTAGTGCATAGATTCATTCAAAACATATTTTTGAAAACCTATTTGTAGGATCTGAGAACACAGCAGTGAACAAATTCCCTGTACTGATGCAAATCATACCCTGGTAAGACAGGAATAAACAAATACTTGTTTGTTTACTAAAAATAATAGTAATAATAACAGTAGCTGTATTGAGAATAATATATAATACTTCTGTAGTTTTTTGTGCTAAGTGCTATTTCTATAATCTATCTATCCATTATCTATCTCTCTATCTACCTATTCCTTTATTTCTCACCATAACCCTTTAAGGTAGGTCCTTAAAATGGGTATGTGTATCCCATTTTACAGATGTAAAAACTGAGGCACAGAGAAGTCCTATCTCTGGTTTATTTTGTCCAAGCTATTATTTCCTATAAGTTGTACAATTGGAATTTGAATTAAGACAGTCTGGTCTCAGAGTCCATATTCTCAACTTCACTTTGTTGCCTCTTTAGAGATATATCATGAGTGGCATAAAGATAAACGAAGCAGGGTGATGGGTAGGAAGGGTGAAATATAGTTATGATGATTTTTTAAAATATGACCACAAATTGTTTGATCCTCTTCCCTTCAAGAAGTGGAGCCTAATTTCTTTTCCCTTGAGTGTGGGCCAGACTTATTATTCCTACAAATAGAAGAAGGTGGAAGAGAAGGTGTGCTGACATCCAAGAGTAAGATAGAAACCATGTTGAGGCTTTTTCTTTTTTCTCTCTGTCTTGGAGCACCCACTCTGGGGAACACCAGTTGCCATGTCACAAAGACACTCAACCGTCTCCAGAAGATGTCCACGTGGTGAGGCACTAGGGCCTTCTGCAGACTACCAGCATCCACTTGTCAGATCTGTGAACGAGCCACCTCTGAAGGGGAATATTCAGCTCCGGTCAAGCGCCAGATGACTACAGCCCTGGCTGATGTGACTGAAACTTCTCTGTCAGAATCATCAAGCTAAGTGGCCCCCAGATTCCTGACCCATATAAACTATTGGATAATGAGTACTTACCGCTTTAAGCCACTACAATTTGGGATACTTTTTACACACCAATAGAAAATTAACATGGTGGTCAAGAAAAGGTCCTCTGGTAAGATAACATTTGACCAGATGCTTGAATCAAATGAAGAAACAAATGCCAAGAATGTTTTCGGGAAACCATTTCAAGCAGGGAGAAAAAAAATATGTACAAAAACCTTGAGTATGTTTATTGTGTTCAAGGAACAGTAAGTTGTCCATTTGGCTGGAACAGAGACAAAGAAGAGAAGAATGGCAGGGGCTGAGGTTGGAAATTCTTATTCCATTATAGATCTGTTGAACGATTGTGAACAGGGAGTGATTTACTGTGAAAAAGATCATGATGGCTGTTGGGTGGAAACAGACTGTAGCAGAACAAAAGTAGAATCACTGAGGTCACTTAGGAAGCTGCTTTAATAACCGTGGTGAGACACAACAGTGGCTTAAGCTAGGGTAATTGTGTGGAAGTGGTGAAAAAGGTCAGATTCAAGATTTAAAGAGGGAGCCAATAGGACTTGCTGATGGATTGGATAAGGATGAACTACATGGATTTACCAAGGGGTAAATCAATGATTTCAAGGTCTACTATTTCCACTGGAAAAAGTATTTTGGAGGTAACCCAGCTTGGAATGTGTTGGCACAATCTCTTTTTTTTTCCTTATTTTAATTGAAGTATAGTTGGTTTAAAATGTTGTGTTAGTTTCAGGGGTACAGCAAAGTGATTTAGAAATAGATAGACATAGATATAGATATTATTTTTCAGATTCTTTTCTCTTACAGGTAATTACAAGATATTGAGTATAGTTCCCTGTACTATACAGTAGGTCCTTCTTGGTTATCTATTTTATATTTAGTAGTGTGTATATGTTGATCCCAAACAGCTAATTTATCCCTCCCCACCTTTCCCCTTTGGTAACCATAAGTTTGTTTTCTCTGTCTGTGAGTCTATTTCTGGCACCATCTTTTCCTTGGGCTTTCAGCAAAGAGAATTAAAATATGAGGGTAAATTAGAATAAATACTCATTTTGTTTTCTTTTTCTGTTCTTTTCAAGAATATTGTACTATATCTTCCAGTGAGGTAAATGAAATCTGTCACTCCAAGGCATGCCCTTATGAGACATGAAATTAGAAGTGAAGAGGAAAAACATAATAAAGGCCATATATGACAAACCCACAGCCAATATCATTCTCAATGGTGAAAAACTGAAACCATTTCCTCTAAGATCAGGAACAAGACAAGGTTGTCCACTCTCACCACTATTATTCAACATAGTTTTGGAAGCTTTAGCCACAGCAATCAGAGAAGAAAAAGAAATAAAAGGAATGCAAATTGGAAAAGAAGAAGTAAAGCTGTCACTGTTTGCAGATGATATGATACTATACATGGAGAATCCTAAAGATGCTACCAGAAAACTACTAGAGCTAATCAATGAATCTGGTAAAGTAGCAAGATACAAAATTAATGCACAGAAATCTCTTGCATACCTATACACTAATGATGAAAAATCTGAAAGAGAAATTAAGGAAACACTCCCGTATACCATTGCAACAAAAAGAATAAAATATCTAGGAATAAACCTACCTAAGGAGAAAAAAGACCTGAATGCAGAAAACTGTAAGACACTGATGAAAGAAATTAAAGATGATACAAATAGATGGAGAGATATACCATGTTCTTGGATTGGAAGAATCAGTATTGTGAAAATGACTATAGTACCCAAAGCAATCTACAGATTCAATGCAACACCTATCAAACTACCAATGGCATTTTTCACAGAACTAGAACAAAAAATTTTACAATTTGTATGGAAACACAAAAGACCCCAAATAGCCAAAGAAATCTTGAGAAAGAAAGACGGAGCTGGAGGAATCAGGCTCCCAAACTTCAGACTATACTACAAAGCTACAGCAATCAAGACAGTATAGTACTGGCACAAAAACAGAAATAGATCAATGGAACAGGATAGAAAGCCCAGAGATAAACCCATGAACATATGGTCACCTTATTTTTTATAAAGGAGGCAAGAATATACATACAATGGAGAAAAGACAGCCTCTTCAATAAGTGGTGCTGGGAAAACGGGACAGCTACATGTGAAAGAATGAAATTAGAACACTCCCTAACACCATACAGAAAAATAAACTCAAAATGGATTAAAGACCTAAATGTAAGGACAGACACTATAAAACTCTTAGAGGAAAACCTAGACAGAACACTCTATGACATAAATCACAGCAAGATCCTTTTTGACCCACCTCCTAGAGAAATGGAAATAAAAACAATAATAAAAAAAATGGGACCTAATGAAACTTAAAAGGTTTTGCACAGCAAAGGAAAACATAAACAAGATGGAAAGACCACCCTCAGAATGGGAGAAAATATTGGCAAATGAGGCAACTGACAAAGGATTAATCTATAAAATTACAAGCCGCTCATGCAGTTCAATATCAAAAAAACAAACAACCCAATCCAAAAATGGACAGAAGACCTAAATAGACATTTCTCCAAAGAAGATATACAGATTGCCAACAAATAAATGAAAGGATGTTCAACATCACTAATCATTAGAGAAATGCAAATCAAAACTACAATGAGATATCACCTCGCACCAGTCAAAATGGCCATCATAAAAACATCTACAAGCAATAAATGCTGGAGAGGATGTAGAGAAAAGGGAAACCTCTTGCACTGTTGGTGGGAATGTAAATTGATACAGCCACTGCAGAGAACAGTATGGAGTTTCCTTAAAAAACTAAAACTAGAACTACCATACAACCCAGTAATCCCACTACTGGGCATATACCCTGAGAAAACCATAATTCAAAAAGAGTCATGTACCACAATGTTCATTGCAGCACTATTTACAATAGCCAGGACATGGAAGCAACCTAAGTGTCCATCGACAGATGAATGGATAAAGAAGATGTGGCACATATATACAATGGAATATTAGCCATAAAAAGAAAGGAAATTGGGTTATTTGTAGTGAGGTGGATGGACAAAGAGTCTGTCATACAGAGTGAAGTAAGTCAGAAAGAGAAAAACAAATACCGTATGCTAACACATATATATGGAATCTAAAAAAAAATGGTTCTGAAAAACCTAGGGTCAGGACAGGAATAAAGACACAGACATAGAGAGTGGACTTTAGGACACAGGGAGTGGGAAGGGCTAGCTGAGACGAAGTGAGAGAGTGACATGGACATATATGCACTACCAAACGTAAAATAGATAGCTAGTGGGAAGCAGCCGCATAGCACAGGGAGATCAGCTTGGTGGTTTTTGACCACCTAGAGAGGTGGGATAGGGAGGGTGGGAAGGAGACACAAGAGGGAGTAGATATGGGGATATATGTATATGTATAGCTGATTCACTTTGTTATAAAGCAGAAACTAACACACCATTGTAAAGCAATTATACTCCAATAAAGATGTTTGAAAAAAAAAGTGAAGAGAAATGTTGTTAATGACGTAAGAGATTCTCTTGTGTTTGTCCTATGTGAGAACACTGTGGAAATATCCTACTCCTCCTTCAAAGTTAGAAACCATGATATCTGCAGCAGGATGGCTTTTGGAAATGGGGCAGACACTGTTTGGTGTGGTATGACAGTTGTTTGGGACAATGTACCCAGTAGAGGTGAATTATTCCCATAATAGAGCCAGCCCTACAAGGTGGCCATTGAGAATAAAACTGTGGCCACCATGCCATTCCACAGCCATTAATAACTGCATCCATATGGACCACCTGGACCGGAGTAAGCAGTGATGTGGGGCAGTGTGACACAAGTATTCCCTGAGCAGTCTTTTAGAAGGTTTTGGAGTCTTGAGTAGACTTGAGCAAGAAACATACACAGTCACCTGTCATCTGTTTTGTTTTTTAGGCAAAAGCTATTAAGTTTTTATTCTGAAAAACAGCACATAAGCATCTCAGAAATTCATGGTCCATATTCTTTTTTCCTAATTCTTTCTCCTCCTGTTCTGCAGAGAAGAAAACATCCTTGATAGCAAGACTGACCCTAGGCTCAGGTGCAGGAAGACTCCTAAGAAAGGACATTCCATTAAATCAAGCAACTAGGAATTCAGGAGATCAGGTCATAAATTCTCCTCCACTCTCAGCACTGGCCAGCATGTCTATGACTCCTATACGTGTCCTTTTCCATTAGGACTGTGGATGTATAGTCTATGTCATTTCTTTTCAGCATGTGAGTGCTGTATTTCCTCCTTCCCTTTGAAATTAGTCACAGTCATGTGATTTGCTTTAGTCAGTGAAAGGTAATCTGAAGTGACATTTATTTCTTCCAGACAGATTTAAGAGTCAATGTATAGTTACCACATTCCCTTTTCCTCCTTCCTGGTTATTGTAAAAGCACGTGCCAAGATAGATCTTCTTTCAGCCTGAGTCCCTATGTAATTACAGTAAGTGGGGGCCCTCCATCCCCCATCTACCCATGCTGCCCAGGTGACGTGAGCAAGATATAAGCCTTAGTTGGGTTTATGCCCTCAGATTTGAGGGTTGTTTGTTATTGCAGCAAAACTGAGACTATCCTGACAGATATAGTTCCCAAACTATACTCACACGTTTAACACTACAAAGATGGAAGGGACATTAGACACAGAAAAGTCTGAGAGCAGGTTTCAAAATATCCTAAAGTGAACCTCAGATGGCCAAGGGGCTCCAAGGAATAAAGAAGCAATTTGTCTATACTCATCTGCTCACGTTCATGCATTGATCTCAAGAAGAGCTGCCTGGTCCTCTTGGTTGCCAGAGCAGCCTCAAGAGAATTCCCTGAGGAATGCTTCACCCCACACAGAGGTAGGTTTTAATAGGAATAACAGGACTCAGGCACCATTTGCCAAATAAAAGTCTCCTGATTTTTCTGACATGAAGCAGGCTCTGTTACATTTAACAGAAGCAGACGGAGGCTCCTATGCCTTTGCATTCATCATTGTGAGAGCGATAGCTTTTCCATGCTGTTGACATTGCTGGGTTTTGTCATGTGTAAAGCGTACAGCTCTATGAGCTAACTACCTCTCCTCCCTCAGAGATTTAATTAAGTATATCACATGCCATGGCCCTCTTTCTATCTGTTTGATTAGTGTGCGGTGAAAATTTTATTGTTGTCAAACCTCAGGGTGATTTATTTTTCTCTAGGTTCTGCAGAGAGTACTGTTTCCCCCTATTCGGTTTGTGGTTGGGGGTGGTGGTGTGTATATTATGGAAATAGAAACAAAGGGCTTGTGATGCTTAGTTTATTCTAATGATTTCCCGTCTTGTTGAAAGTCAGAGTACCATTGTTCGTCACTGGCAAAAATATACCGCTGGATTTTTTCATACCAGAAATTATTTTTGTTTTTTCTTTATTCCAGATAGATGCAATCATGCGGTAAATAAGCACACTAACTCTGAACTTCAACGTCCAGTGCTACTACCAACGTGCTGTGTGATTTTGAACGAGTTACTTAAGCTTCAGTTTCATCAGTTATAATATAGAATGATAGCCCCTGTTTCATAAAGTTGTAATGAGGATTATACGTTAACACATATAAAGTACCAAGTACAGTGCCTAGAATATTGTTAGTACTAAATAACTGCTCACATTTATTCTTTTATATTTAAGCTATTGTTCCCATGAAGGAAATTTGCTAATCACATGTGTTATATCTCTGCTTGCAGTAGAAAAAGAGGAAGAGTAGATTGGGAATAATAGTACTTGCACTCATATTTTTTCAAAGAGTAAATAAAAATAAATGCATTCTTTGATGCTCTGTGTAAATAGGTATATATACTTATTTACATGATCATGTCCCTTTGATGCTAACAAGAAAAATATTGATATTTGAGGTTAGGGATCATATTTTTTCATCTTTGCATCCCCTGCTTCTACCTAATACTGTACATATGATAAAAGAGCTCTTCAGGGCTTCCCTGGTGGCGCAGTGGTTGAGAGTCCGCCTGCCGATGCAGGGGACGCGGGTTCGTGCCCCAGTCCGGGAAGATCCCGCATGCCGCAGAGCTGCTAGGCCCATGAGGCATGGCCACTGGGCCTGTGCGTCCAGAGCCTGTGCTCCGCAATGGGAGAGGTGACAGCAGTGAGAGGCCCGCGTACCGCAAAAAATAACTAAAACAACAACAAAAAAAAACAGCTCTTCATTTATAAAAAGAATAAGTGAATGAATGACTCCCTCTTTTACTTTTTATATTTTAAATTCCCATTAAAACAGTGGACCTCCATGTCCTCAACTGCATTTTAAAATTTTTCCAAATCTAGCTGCTTATCATTATGAGAAGTTGATAAACACACAGATTCTTTGGCTCTACCCTGTCAGGATTTGATTTAGTATAACTGGGATAGAACCCAGGAATGGGTATATTTTGTAAGCTTCTTAGGAGATTCTGACCTCTTGTCAGTTTCAGCAATCACCCTTCTCAGGTCTCTTTCAACTCCAACACTGTATGAGGCTAGGCTTAGCTGAATCTCAACTCAAGAGATGGGTGAAGGTTTTAGAAATAGCCATCCCAACTGGTTATGTCAGAATTGGAAATCAGTATTGTCTTTTCTCTTTATAACTTCCTATTACAAAAAGTTCTCAGATAGAATCAGAGTAGGTAACTCCAAAAGTCCCTTAGGCATGCTTTTCTTTTCCTTCAAAAAACATTTTAAGGATAGAGCTATGTGTTCTGCTTAAAGATTTCTATATAAATCATCACCTGGCTAAAACAGCTCTAAAAATCAAGCAAACCTGCCGCATAAGAGAAAAGAGAATTGTTTTGAGTCATAAAATGGTTATTTAGACGACTCAAGTCACCGAAGGTTTATTCTTCCACTAAAAGAGATACTAGTAAATGCATAGATTCAGACAATTGCCAAGTTTCAGTATTTGAAAGGCCATAAATTACAAAGCTGACATTTCCTTTGACACATGATTCTTAACAATCTGCAACCAAACCCCTTGTTGCCCCAACTTTTAATTCTTTACCTTTCCAAGCTAAAATAATTAATCAGATTTGGACAGAGTAGAAGACAGAGCGATATACGTTATGTGTTCATGACCAGCAATAAAACTAAGTCATTGTAATTGAACTATTAGAAATTTTTGACCCAACAGAGATCACCTGAAGCCAAACAGGTGGCATTTTAGAATGGAAAGGAAAGGTGAAAATAAATACATATTATGAGCTACTTTACTTTTAAGAACAATAGTCTCTTAAATCTATGTCATTCAAAAACAGTAACCTCTTGATAAGCAAGTAGTAAAATCATCAAGCTTATCTAAAATATACCACCCTCTGTTCATCCCCTTTTTGGTTTTTTTCATGCAGTTATTAAAGGTTATAACTATTTTATTTATGTGTGTGTGTTTTCTAACTCCCCACTAGAACTGAGCTTCTTAAGGGTAAGGAATACCTTCTTCATTGCTTTGCCCACATCACTAAGTATAGTACTTGGCACGTGATAAATAGCCAAGAAACATTTGTTGAAAGAATGCATGCAAATTTGTTTTGTTTTGTTTTGTTGATGCAGGTATGTTCCTAGCACTGGACTAGTTATGCAGAGATATTTTATTTTTCCAATGACTCTGCAAAATAAGCATTCACTTTATTTTAGAGGAGAGGAAATTATAATTCAACTGGATTGTAATTTGCTCAAGATCTCCTAACTTCCAGTCCAATATACTTCCCAATAACCTCCCCCACCCAATAAAAAAACTTGATATATAACCGTTGTCTCAAAATCCTAAAGCACTTTTCAAAGCACTTGTGAATCCATTTCTAACTTAGCAATGAGCACTGTTTCAAGCCAACACCATACCATAAAACTGAAACTGAAACAGACACTAATATAGTTGGTTCTGTTTTATTGAATCATACAATAACAATTGAAAGTATCAATATAAAAAGTATAGGAAAACAAAACTCTTAAGTATTATTAACCAGTCAAATGTTTACATTAGTCCAGGAGTTCTCAGTTGAGAATTTAATAAGTCAATTGCCAAATAAAAGGATTGGTTTTCTGGGTGTGGGAAAGCAAAAGCCAGGGTCATGTTGCCCCTTGATCTCTGGCTGAACCCCTTGATGGTCTACCTTCCCCATGTCACTGTGAGTGAAATTCTTGACTTCTTGGACTTCCTGAAGATTTCTGAAAATTTCCTGGACTACATTTGCCCCTTGTCACCCTTGACTTGGTTTCTAGTTTCCAATTGGAAAGTAAGAATTAGAAACCAGTAAGTTAAAATTGATTAGATTTTCATTATACAAAGTATCTCAACCACTCTTAGCAATTTTCTTTAGTCTACTAGAAAGGAACTCCTCTCATCTCTTTCACCCCCTCTGCTTTTCTCCACCCATAAATTTCTGTTCATGTCTCATTCAGAGTTTATACTTTTGTTGGTGGTATTATTTTCTCCTCACTCCTCTTCTTCCAGCTTCTAGAAACACCAACAACAATGGCAATGACAATAATGATATCTAACATTCATTTCACATTTATCATGTTCCTGGCACTGTGCAAGGTGCTTGAAATGAATGAATACTCTCAGTTGTTGCCTTAGTGATCTGTGAGGTAGATATTGTCATTAACTCCATTTTATATAGAAGGAAGCAGACACAGAGGATTACTTTTCCAAGTAGGTTATCGCATCTAATGCTGTGTCTCAAGGTAATGACTTAAGTAGGCTGTTTCAACAAGAAAATTTGATGACAGCTACTAAAAAAATCATTTATCATCTCACTCCACCCACTACATTTTGCTACCTAGTCTTGACAAGTCTTTTTCAGCCATGATCCCAGAAAAAGAAAGATAACCAGCCATGTGCAATCCAGCCCTACCTTGCCTGGATAGCCTCAATCTCTCAGTGTGCACAGGTTAACACAGAGAGAGCCCTGGTCTGGTACTCAGGGCACCTGGACTTGGCCTTTTCATCTGTAAGATGAAGATCCAAATATCTTCTTCCGTCTAAGAGCCTGTGTCCTTCAAACACTCATCTTTCTGGCCACTCACAACTATTGGATCCTTCACAACAATCACTTAAAAGTTACAAAGTCATCACTGCTCATATTATTCTTCCATCCTGGAATGTTTTCCACCTCTATTTTTATTGAAAGCTTCCTTCACCTTTCAAGTTCAACTTCCACGCTACCATATTTTCTTCCAAACCTTCCTCGAATCCCCACAGTGTTAACGTATTATTCCTTCCCCCTCACGATGCTCTACAATGCTATTATTTCCTTTGATTATGCAACATTGTTATTTGTCAATAATTTTCTCAGTGTCTTCATGTAGATTAAATGCCCTTGCAGACAGGGACAAGGTTTTCCTTGGTTCTCTTCCGCATATATTACCAAACACATAATTTGTACCGCAAAAACATTTGATTCATTAAGCAAATAGGCAAGATCATCCAGAAGCAGAATTTGCCTTCCTGATCTTCAAACCTGATACCTCAAAACTTTGCCATGTAGGGCGCTCAAGGATAAAGTATTTGGCTCAATCACTTGAATGACTTCAAATAAACTACTATTCCAAGAGATTTTTCTAGAAACCCCATGTTAGGGGCTGTGTCTATTAATTAAACAAAGGAGAGTGTTTTCTACCAAAATGTGCTGACCACAGTTCACTGATACTGGAAAACATCAATTCTTAGTTATTTTCCATTACTTTTCTTCATTCACAATTGCATTCCATTTACTTAAGACAAAATCCAAATCAAGAAGTAGTTACTTTCTATGACATTTTGAGTGGGCATAGCTGTAGGTTGTTTTTGAAAACTGTGTCCTAGTGGTGGACCTTCAGGATAGCAGAGGAATATGACATGGAGATCACCTTCCTCCCCACAAATATATCAAAAATAGATCTATATGTGTAACAAATCCTACAGAGCACCTACTGAACTCTGGAAGAAGACCTCAGACCTCCCAAAGGGCAAGAAACACCGGTGTATCTGGGTAGGGCAAAAGAGAAAACAGAGACAAAAGAATAGGGACGGGACCTGCACCAGTGGGAGGAAGCTGTGAAGGAGGAAAAGTTCCCACACACTAGGAAGCCCCTTCACTGGTGGAGACGGTGGTGGGGGTGGGGGCGTGGGGGTGGGCGGGGGAGAAGCTTCAGAGCCACAGAGGAAAGCGCAGCAGCAGGGGTGCAGAGGGCAAAGTGGAGAGATTCCTTCACAGAGTATTGGTGCCAATCAGCACTCACCAGCCTGAGAGGCTTGTCTGCTCACCCGTCAGGACGGGTCGGGGCTGCGAGCAGAGGCTCAGGCTTCAGAGTTCAGATCCCAGGGGGAGGGCTGGGGTTGGTTGCCTGAACACAGCCTGAAGGGGGCTAGTGAGCCACAGCTAGCCGGGAGGGAGTCTGGGGAAATGTCTGGACGTGCCTAAGAGGCAAGAGACCATTGTTTCGGGGTGCTTGAGGAGACGAGATTCAGAGCACCGCCTAAACAAACTCCAGAGATTGGCGTGAACTGCAGATAACAGCTCAGACCCCAGAGACAGGCACGAAATGCTAATGCTGCTGCTGCAGCCACCAAAAAACGTGTGGGCAAGCACAGGTCACTATCCACATCCCCATCCCCAGGAGCCTGTGCATCCCACCACTGCCAGGGTCCCGTGATCCAGGGACAACTTCCCCAGGAGAACACACGGCATGCCTCAGGCTGTTGCAATGTCACGCCAGCCTCTGCTGCCACAGGCTTACCCCACAATTCCAATTATGACTACCATACCCCTTCCTCTCCCTGGCATGAGTGAGCCATAGCCCTCTAATCAGTCACTGCTTTAACCCTGTCCTGTCTGGGCAGGAACAGAAGCCTCAGGGTGACCTACATGCAGAGGTGGGGCCATATACAAAGCTGAACCCCAGGAGCTGTGCGAACAAAGAAGAGAAAGGGAAATCTCTCCCAGCAGCCTCAGGAACAGCGGATTAAATCTCCACAATCAACTTGATGTACCCTGCATCTGTGGAATACCTGAATAGACAACGAATCAACCCAAAATTGAGGCAGTGGACTTTGGGAGCAACTGTACACTTGGGGTTTGCTGTCTGCGACTGACTTGTTTCTGAATTTTATGCTTATCTTAGTGTAGTTTTAGCACTTGCTATAATTGGTGAGTTTGTTTATTGGTTTGGTTGCTCTCTTCTTTTTTTTACTACTTCTTAATTTTTTTATTTTAATAATTTATTTTATTTCAATATAATTTTATTTATTTCAAATTTTTTATTTCTTTTTTTCTCCCTTTTCTTCTGAGCCATGTGGCTGACAGGGTCTTGGTGCTCCACCCCAGTGTCAGTCCTGAGCCTCTGAGGTGGGAGAGCCGAGTTCAGGACATTGGAACACCAGAGACTTCCCAGCCCCAGGTAATATCAATCGGTGTGAGCTCTCCCAGAGATCTCTCTCTCAATGCTAAGACCCAGCTCCACCCAATGGCCAGCAAGCTGCAGTGCTGGAGGCCCCATGCCAAACAACTAGCAAGACAGAAACACAACCCCACCCATTATCAGAGAGGCTGCCTAAAATCCTACTAAGTTCACAGACACCCCAAAACACACCACCAGTTGCTGTTCGGCCCAACAGAAAGACAAGATCCAGCCCCTCCCACCAGAACACAGGCACCAGTCCCCTCCACCAGGAAGCCTACACAACCCTCTGAACCAACCTTAGTCACTGGGGGCAAACACCAAAAACAATGCAACAACGAACCTGAAGCCTGCAAAAAGGAGACCCCAAACACAGTAAGTTAAGCAAAATGGGAAGACAGAGAAGTATGTAGCAGATGAAGGAGCAAGGTAAAAACCCACCAGACCAAACAAATGAAGAGGAAATAGGCAGTCTACCTGAAAAAGAATTCAGAGTAATGATAGTAAAGATGATCCAAAATCTTGGAAAGAGAATGGACAAAATACAACAAAAGTTTAACAAGGACCTAGAAGAACTAAAGCGCAAACAAACAATGATGAACAACACAATAAATGAAATTAAAAATTCTCTAGGAGGAGTCAATAGCAGGGTAACTGAATCAGAAGAACAGATAAGTGAACTGGAAGATAAAATAGAGGATATAGCTACTGCAGAGCAGAATAAAGAAAAAAGAATGGAAAGAACTGAGGGCAGTCTCAGAGACCTCTGGGCCAACATTAAATGAACAAACATTCGAACTATAGGGGTCCCAGAAAAAGAAGAGAGGAAGAAAAGGTCTGAGAAAATATTTGAAGAGATTATAGTTGAAAACTTCCCTAACATGGAAAAGGAAATAGTCAATCAAGTCTAGGAAGCACAGAGTCCCATACAGGATAAATCCAAGGAAAAACACACCAAGACACATATTAATCAAGCTATCAAAAATTAATACGAAGAAAAAATATTAAAGCAGCCAGGGAAAAGCAACAAAAAACATCCTAGGGAATCCCCATAAAGTTAACAGCTGATCTTTCAGCAGAAACTCTGCAAGCCAGAAGGAAATGGCAGGACATATTTAAAGTGATGAAAGGAAAAACCTACAATCAAAATTACTCTACCCAGCAAGGATCTCATTCAGATTTAATGGTGAAATTAAAACCTTTAAAGACAAGTAAAAGTTAAGAGAAATCAGCACCACGAAACCAGCTTTACAACAAATGCTAAAGGAACTTCTCTAGGTAGGAAACACAAGAGAAGGAAAAGACCTACATAAATAAACCCAAAACAATTAAGAAAATGGTAATAGGAACATACATATAATTACCTTAAATATAAATGGATTAAATGCTCCAACCAAAAGACATAGACTGGCTGAATAGACACAAAAACAAGATCCGTATATATGCTGTCTACCAGAGACCCACTTCAGACCTAGGAACATGTACAGACTGAAAGTGAGGGGATGGAAAAAGATATTCCATGTAAATGGAAATTAAAAGAAACCTGGAGTAACAATTCTCATTTCACACAAAATGGACTTTAAAATAAAGACTATTAAAAGAGACAAAGAAGGTCACTACATAATCATCAAGAGATCAATCCAAGAAGAAGATATAACAATTGTAAGTATTTATGCACCCAACATAGGAGTGCCTCAATACATAGGCAAAGGCCATAAAAAGGGAAATCGACAGTAACACAATCATAGTAGGGGACATTAACACCCAACTTTCACCAGTGGGCAAATCATCCAAAATGAAAATAAATAAGGAAACATAAGCTTTAAATGACACAGTAAACAAGATGGACATAGGACATTCCATCCAAAAACAACAGAATACATTTTCTTCTCAAGTGCTCGTGGAATATTCGCCAGGATAGATCACACCCTGAGTCACAAATCAAGCCCTGGTAAATTTAAGAAAATGGAAATTGTATCAGATATCTTTCCTGATCACAACACTATGAGACTAGATATCAATTACAGAAAAAACTTTAAAAAATACAAACACATGGATGCTAAACAATACGCTACTAAATAACCAAGAGATCACTGAAGAAATCAAAGAGGAAATCAAAAAATACCTAGAAACAAATGACAATGAAAACACGACGATCCCAAACCTATGGAATACAGCAAAAGCAGTTCTAAGAGAGATGTTTATAGCAATACAATCCTACCTAAAGAAAAAAGAAAAATCTCAAATAAACAGTCTAATCTTACACCTAAAGCAATTAGAGAAAAAAGAACAAAAAAACCCCCAAAGTTAGCAGAAGGAAAGAAATCATAAATATGAGATCAGAAATAAAGGAAAAAGAAATAAAGGAAAAAATAGCAAAAAACAATAAAACTAAATGCTGGTTCTTTGAGAAGATAAACAAAATTGATAAACCACTAGCCAGACTCATCAAGAAAAAAAGGGAGAAGACTCAGATGAACAGAGTTAGAAATGAAAAGGGAGAAGTTACAACAGACACTACAGAAAGACAAAGAATTATGAGGGATTACTACAAGCAACTCTATGCCAATAAAATGGACACCCTTGAAGAAATCGACAAATTCTTAGAAAAGCACAACCTTGCAAGACTGAACCATGAGGAAATAAAAAATATATAAACAGAGTAATCATAAGCACTGAAATTGAAACTGTGATTAAAAATCTTCCAACAAACAAAAGCCCAGGACCAGATGGTTTCACAGGCGAATTCTATCAAGCATTTAGAGAAAAGCTAACAGCTATCTTTCTCAAACTCTTCCGAAATATAGCAGAGGGAGGAACACTCCCAAACTCTTTCTATGAGGCCACCATCACCCTGATACCAAAACTAGACAAAGATATCACAAAGAAAGAAAACTACAGGCCAATATCACTGATGAACATAGATGCAAAAATCCTCAACAAAATACTAGCAAACAGAATCCAACAGCACATTAAAAGGATCATACACCATAATCAAGTGTGGTTTATCCCAGGAATGCAAGGATTCTTCAATATATGCAAATCAATCATTGTGATACACTATATTAACCATATTATCATCTCAATAGATACAGAAAAAGCTTTCAACAAAATTCAACACCAATTTATGATGAAAACTCTCCAGAACGTAGGAATATGGAAAACCTACCTCAACATAATAAAGACCATAATTGACAAACCGACAGCCAACATCGTGCTCAGTGTTGAAAAACTGAAAACATTTCCTCTAAGATCAGGAACAAGACAAGGTTGTCCACTCTCACCACTATTATTCATCATAGTTTTGGAAGTTTTAGCCACAGCAATCAGTGAAGAAAAAGGAAATGAAAGGTATCTGAATTGGAAAAGAAGAAGTAAAGCTATCACTGTTTACAGATGACATGACACTTACTAAACATGGAGAATCTTAAAGATGCTACAAGAATACTACTAGAGCAAATCAACGAATTTGGTAAAGTAGCAGGATACAAAATTACTGCACAGAAATCTCTGGCATTCCTATACACTAATGAAGTAAAATCTGACAGAGAAATTAAGGAAACACTCCCATTTACTATTGCAACAAAAAGAATAAAATACCTAGGAATAAACCTACCTGAGGAGACAAAAGGCTTGTATGCAGAAAACTATAAGACACTGATGAAAGAAATTAAAAATGACACAAACAGATGGAGAGATATACCATGTTCTTGGAATGGAAGAAACAACATTAAAAATGACTATAGTACCTAAAGTAATCTACAGATTCAATGTAATCCCTATCAAACTACCCCTATCCCTACCAATGGCATTTTTCACAGAACTAGAACAAAAAATTTCACAATTTGTATGGAAACACAAAAGATCCCGAATAGCCAAAGCAAATTTGAGAAAGAAAAATGGAGCTGGAGGAATCAGGCTCCCTGACTTCAGACTATACTACAAAACTACAGTAATCAAGACAGTATGGCACTGGCACAAAAACAGAAATATACATCAGTGGAACAGGATAGAAAGCCCCGAGATAAACCCACACAGATATGGTCACCTTATATTTGATACAGGAGGCAAGAATATACAATGGAGAAAAGACAGCCTCTTCAATAAGTGGTGCTGGGAAAACTGGACAGCTACATGTAAAAGAATGAAATTAGAACACTCCCTAACACCATACAGAAAAATAAACTCAAAATGGATTAAACACCGAAAGGTAAGGCCAGACACTATAAAACTCTTAGAGGAAAACATAGGAAGAACACTCTTTGTCATAAATCACAGCAAGATCTTTTTGACCCGCCCCCTAAAGAAATGGAAATAAAAACAAAAATAAACAAATGGGACCTAAGGAAACTTAAAAGATTTTGTACAGCAAAGGAAACCATAAACAGGACAAAAAGACAACCCTCAGAATGGGAGAAAAGATTTCCAAACAAAACAACTGACAAAGGATTTATCTCCAAATTATACAAGCAGCTCATGCAGCTCAATATCAAGTAAACAAACGACCCAATCCAAAAATGGGCAGAAGACCTAACTACACATTTCTCCAAAGAAGATATAGAGATTGTCAACAAACACATGAAAGGATGCTCAACATCACTAATCATTAGAGAAATGCAAATCAAACTACAGTACGGTATCACCTCACACCAGTCAGAATGGCCATCATCAAAATCTACAAACAATAAATGCTGGAGAGGGTGTGGAGAAAAGGGAACCCTCTTGCACTGCTGGTGGGAGTGTAAATTGATACAGCCGTTATGGAGAACAGTATGGAGGTTCCTTAGAAAACTAAAAATAGAACCACCATATGACCCAGCAATCCCACTACTGGGCATATACCCTGAGAAAATCATAATTCAAAAAGAGTCACGTACCACAATGTTCATTGCAGCACTATTTACAATTGCCAGGATATGGAAGGAACCTAAGTGTCCATTGACAGATGAATGGATACAGATGATGTGGCACATATATACAGTGGAATATTACTCAGCCATAAAAAAGAAACAAAACTGAGTTATTTGCAGTGAGATGGATGGACCTAGAGTCTGTCATACAGAGTGAAGTAAGTCAGAAAGAGAAAAACAAATAGCGTACACTAACACATATATATGGAATCTAAAAAAAAAACGGTTCTGATGAACCTAGGGGCAGGACAGGAATAAATATGCAGACGTAGAGAATGGACTTGAGGACACAGGGAGAGGGAAGGGTAAGCTGTGACGAAGTGAGAGAGTAGCATTGACATATATACACTACCAAATGTAAAATCAATAGCTAGTGGGAAGAAGCTGCATCACACAGGGAGTTCAGCTCAGTGCTTTGTGACCACCCAGAGGGGTGGGGTATGAAGGGTGTGAAGGAGACACAAGAGGGAGGGGTTATGGGCATATATGTATACATATAGCTGTTTCACTTTGTTATACAACAGAAGCTAACACAACATTTTAAAGCAATTATACTCCAATAAAGATGTTAAAAAGAACAAAAAAGAAAACTTTGTCCTAAATAGGATCTCAGGATCACACCTGAGTAGTAGGGTGAACTCTACTATTCTTCTTGTGGTAGAAATATTCACCTGAGTTTGTCATATGATTTCCCCTCTTGCCAGCACACAAGAAGACAGTATTTCCCAGCCTCTGTTGCAATTAGGCTGCAGACAAGTGCCTGAGTTCTGGTCAATGGTAGGGGGGTGATGTCACCTCTTCCCACACTGCTCTTTAAAAGTATCCTAGGCAATCCTCCAGCAGGCTTCTCCAGCTGCTGCAATATGGGCAGATGTATGCACATATGGTATAGCTACAAGATGGAGGGATTTCCTTTGTCTTGCCTTGTACTTGGTGTGATGGAGAAATAAACTTTTACTGTGTTAAGCCATTGGGATTTTGTTATTTATATTGCAGAATAGCCTAGTTTAATAAGATTAACTGATGGAAAACATCAACACATTTAAGGAGTGCCATCCCTTTTTGGGAGGTGTTGGCTTCCCTGGAGCAGCGATGAGTTTAGCTATGAAGTAGCTGTGACACACAGCCTACAAAATCCAAAGTCATTTCTGTGGCCCACGTGGGCTCTAATGATCTAATTATCTAGGATGGCTCTTAGCCTTTCTTTACTGAGATGAGAATCCTGGGAGACTGACTTAGCTCAGGTGTTGAGACTCCAGAGAAAATTTTCTCGACCTTCTTTTCTGGATTAGGTGCCCCTGTTATGTATCTCTAGTGCGGATGTGCTTTCCATCATCATAATACTTACTTCATGGTATTATTATTGTGTATTTATTTACTGCCCTCCTCTACCCCGACAAGAGTTCCTTGAAGATGATGTGGTTTTATTCCTTTTTGTTTTCTCAATGCCTTGCACAATCCTTGTCGTATAGTGTTTAATAAGCCTTTGTGGAAGGAAGAAAAGAAGAAAGAAAATATGCTTAAACAAATTATCCAAACACAAAGATGATTTTCCAAGCAGACCTACAGGGAGTGATTCCTTCTACCCAACTGTGTTTTATGAGTCTTTATAATAATAAAGCCCATATCCCCCAATGCAGGAAGAAGAATCTGACGCATTATCTTCCTGTTTCCACCTCTTACATCATTGTCTCAGTATGAGGGTCCGAAGGAGTGGGGGGGAATCCACAGATGGCACATAATGCTTCTCACAGGAGACTGCCGACACCCACACATAGGAAAGAACATGAGTAGAATCACTACACAGAATTATGGTTCCTGCCCACTTCTAAAACAAAGTAGGGACCACTGACTGTGGGTAGATAAGGAGTAGGTGTTTAGCATCACTTGGGTTTTGCCCACATTTTTAAAGGCAGTATCAGTCATGATTGTAGATTGTTCAAAGTCCTAAAATGAAAAGTGTAATGAACACAGGACTTAGAGAAGATCTGGGCTTTGCTGAGAGATTTAGCCTCTCTGGGTCTTAGTTTCTTCACCTACAAAATTAGGATAACTAGATCTCAAAACACCAAAAATACTATATTTTTGTGAGATTTCACTACAGTATATTTATTTTGCATATAGGTGATATATAGTTTTATCACAACTAATCTAAAAACCAGCCATGGCTATGTTTGTGACTGTGTTTATAATTTTAGGAGATTACATGTGTTTTCGTAACTAGTCAAAGTATCATTTTTCCTTTTCTAAGGGGTTATTTGTCCTATGGTTTTGAAAGGTGAAATAGTTTTGAAAATCATATATTCAGCTAACTTGATTAACTACCAAGAGTTCAAAATTGTGTCTGCAGAACATCTAAGATCATAGTCAATTTGCTTTTCAATTGATTATTTAAGATCCTTGTATTTACCTGTGAAAAGAAAATATCAAGTCAGAAATTCAGGGATTAGGGTTAATGCCTTGAAAATATGCAAGCGAGCACACCCACCACCACAGATACACACAAGGTTTAGACAGCTGACCACTATGGAAAGGAAATTATTATTCAGAGAGAGAGAATAATGAGAGTACTGGAGAAAGATGACCTAAAGATTAAAAAAAGAAACTTGAAAGAAGGAAGAATATGGAACAATTTAGGATACAGCTCAAAATAGAGGCAAAATAGCTCTGATTTCTAGAGAGATAGCCCAGTGTGTGTATTTCCAGGGTGAGCGGTGTTGGAAAGAGAACAGGGGAGTGCAGAGGCCAATGATTCAGAAAAGAAGTACCCAAACAATATTCTAGGTTTAAGGGATGTGAAATGAAAACTAACAATCCAAGATGAACACAAAATTAGAAATTGAGATAAAAGCTTAAACAATAAAAAACTGTGAAAACAGGAAATATAAAGGGAGAATGAGTAGTGGCGATTGTGATTATTTCAAAGGATGTGGAAGGAAATAGCCAGATGGTTGGTCTCACTGTTGATGGGTAACATTGCTCAGACAGCACTGGGTAGTAAGAGACTGTGGGCCGGCCAGAAATCAAAATGTCTGATTGACCCTCAAAACTGTGACAGATTCTGCCCCCAGACAGTCTAAGAATAAATCCTTTGATGCAAAAAATTGCTGGTCTGTTTCTCTCCTTGTGTAGGCTATAAGTGTGAGTGTTCTTGGTTTGGTATGCTAGAGTTTCTGTGATTTCATAGCAATTGTTAATTGTTCCCTGGAGCCTTGTGTCGGAATTTTACTGATTTCCAACAAAGGTTTATATTAAATCCCTCAGTTAAGAATGCTGTAAGGGTGATTTATACCACCATCTGTCAGTGCCCTCCATGTGACAGAGTAATTTCACTTACATAATAGGGCTAATATCTCTTTCCTGATATGGCATTTCCTGCAGCTCTCTGTCACAAAGTTCTAATTTAATGCTAACAAGGAAAATCCATATTTCCTTCTTCTCTAGGTAACTACTGGTAGGTTTCTTTCTCCTCTCTATAGAGGCTTAACAGGCAGCAGAAGACAGATGGAACGTTTTTCCCTGATTTAAGTTGCCATCCTGAAAACTAGTCCCATTTTCAGGTGCTTCCTTTCTTCACATGTATGTCTAAGTTATTCATTCATTCCTCTATCCTTTCCATGTATATTACGTCAGTCTCCACACTCCCAGACAAAGACTTAGGCACCGAGAGCTGGTGGCCAGGTCCTCTTAGAGCTGATATTCTAGGACAAACACTGGACAGTTAAATAAATAAACAGTCTGATGTCAGTTAGTGATGTGTGTTAGGAAGGAAGGATCTGGAGGAGGGGTAATATGGGAGTGAGAAGAATTGGCTGCATTTGATGGAAAACTCAATGAAACCTCTCTGAGGAGGTGATTTTGAGCTGAAATCTGAAGGATAGAGAGTCAGCCAGAAGCGTAGATGGGGTGAAAGCCTTGTAGGTAATTTTGGATCTCTCAACATACGGACTAAAATCTTCTTTAAAGAAATAAATTTCTTTCTTTTTCTTTTTTCCTAGACAATTGAACACAAGTAGATATAGATTAAATATATATTTAGATGAGTCAAAATATAGAATTGCTTTTAGGTCTCTTGTAATCCTCACTCTGCTAAAATAAAGTTTTGTTGTTATTTTTTAATTCCTGTAAATAAAATGGTTTTATTTTAATTTATTTTATTATTTGGTATATCTTGAGAAAAATGAGATATGTAATATGTACTGATGATTTAAAAAGCATTGAGAATTTTTGTCCTACTGAATCAGGACCTTGTCATTTCATTGGTCACCTTTGCAACCTCCCTTAGCAGGCGGTATATGGAGTCATAGAGGAGGGCCCAAGTTTTACTAGCAGTCCATGGAACCATAATCTTAATTCAGAATGTTCATAGCAGATGTACATAACTGACAATGTGAAGGGTGCTGTATTGTTTCATAGCAAAAGATGCACCATGGATTGTTCTTAAGCAGATCATCATAATCTTTAATAATATGTCTGGGTAACAAAGAAATCACCTTATTCTCTGAAAAGCAATCATGGAATTCGTAGGATAATGCAAGGTATTCTGGCTTCTGTGGAAAGTGTGGCATGAAAACATCCACTCACAATTTTCATCTATGGACAAATGCAAATGGTCCACTCACAGCCACGTTTATTTCTTTCATTCTTAAAGATGCTCTACCAATTGTGTTTCTTATTCTAGTGTCTTCCATTTACTGTTTACTATCTACCATCTAAGCAGCCACCAGCTGATGGCAATGCCTATCATTTCTGCTTTAGATGACTTCGGTGGTATTCTAAGTGGTATCTTGGTTTGGTTTCATTTTGGTAGCTCCAGATACAGAGGGAGTTAAGAGTGGAAATCCCTTTGGAAGGGCGGGGCTTGGCAAATGTCTTGAGGCTGCATTTGTGGAAGAAGTGAAGTGTAACAAGCACCAAGTTTACTTGGTTCTCTGGTTTGCTTGGGGTAGAGGCAAGTGATTACCGTTGGAGAGGGGTTGTACTTAGCAAGCACTGCTTCACCTTCTTTTCCTGATCCCTCTTCCCCAACAAAACCAGGTTATGTCTCTGTTTTGTTTTTGTTTTTTTTTTTCAGGTTATTTTTCTGAAACACAAATTGTATCTCAGTACTCACTGTACAAAACAGCTGATAACTTTTTTTCCTTTTGTTTCCTGGAGAATGGTATCCAACCTCCTTAAATGGAGGAAAAGCTGCCTCTAGCTCACCTTCCAGCTTTTCTGTCCACCAGTTCCTCCCTGCTGTCCGGCCTCTGCATCCTAGATGCTCCAGCTGCACTAAATCTCCCACAGTTCTCGAATATTTCATGTTTTCTCTTATGTCTTTTGATCTCTGCATGGTCCGCTTTTTTACATTCCTCAAATCTTGCCAGCTACTACTTTTCTTTCAGTATTCTTTTCATGGCTGTTTCCTTTGCGAAGCCCCAACTAACTTTCACAGGGAGAGATAATCACTCCCGAACATGTATTCCCACAGCACTAATCTATACCTTTGAATAACACATCTCATAGTGTTGTGGTTACTTATATCTTTTTCTTGCCCTTTCGTCTCTAAACTCTTCAATAAGATGTGTCTTAACTAATTTTTTTATTTCTTCCAACTCATAAATCTTTGTACTGTTTGTGGAACAAAATAAATAGTAAATTAAAATAGAAATCGTAATCATATAGAAATATTTTAAAAGCTTAAATATATCAATTAATTGACATGTTTTAAATTGTACTAATCTTTATGAAGAGGTATATAACATTAAATGGATATTTCTCTCACAGTAGACCATAAAGAGGCCAAGTTTAGCAGGGCTACCCATGCAAGGACACTCTCACGGACGCAGGTTGACCTCCTAAGTAGGTGGCTTGCCATTCCAGCAGATGGACTCCCACAGTGGCAGCAAGAGAATATGTGTTTATCAATCCTTTTTTGTATTCTCTATTCATTTGCAAACTCTTTGCATGATCTGTTCATTTTAAACTTTGGTGTCTGGGGTTAAGTGGTTAATTCTGGAAGTGTGATATAACAGCAATAAGTGTAGCTTTGAGAGGAACTTTGGAGATGTTATAAAATAAATTTTGGAGTCTATTAACATGTGTACTTGGGAACAAAATGAGTTACAAAAGGATGTAGCTTATACTCTGTGAATGACGTGCTCACGCATGTATCTTATATATTATCTAATATTACAGCAATATTTGTTGCCTTCTCCCCTTTCATCTAACCAATGTGCAGATTTCAACTCACCAAATGAGGAAAAATGACATAATACAGTAACTATGAAGCCAAGATTCTGAAAATTTGAATCATGGCCATGTTTCTGACTGTAAGGAAATAATTTAACTTCTTTGTTTTATCATTTGTATGATAAAGGATTGTAATTAATAAATCCTAAAAATGTTTCCTACTCAAAAGAGAGCTAAAGGTATAGTCTGTAAAAAAAAGTGTGTGTGTGTATGTGTTTTTGTGTGTACACTTCATACATACAGGTGCAATGCATATTACTTCTTTTTACCTTAATCACTGCTTCCTGACTTAACATTTTATCATCACCAAGTTCTGGGTTCCCTGAGGCAGCATTATCTTACACAACTAACTTTTGTATAGTTACTCCTTCACCCAACTCCAGACAATAGTGTAAAAGTTTTAAAAATAAAAAAAAAATAAATAAATAAAACACAGGGTGTGCCTTTGTAATAATTAAAAAATGATGTGTTTCATAAACAGCAGAACCAGTAAAGTCATCAACATTTATTTCTATGACATGTATTCAAGCCATTCCATTTCTTTTCTTTTTTTTAAATTTTATTGGAGTATACCTGATTTACAATGTTGTGTTAGTTTCAGGTGTACAGCAAAGTGATTCAGTTATACATGTACATATATTCATTCATTTTTAGATTCTTTTCTCATATAGGTTATCACAGAATATTGAGTAGAGTTCCCTGTGCTGTACGGTAGGTCCTTGTTGGTTATCTATCTTATATATAGTAGTGTGTGTGTGTTCATGAACGTGAGGGGAGGGATAAATCAGAAGCTACATTTCTGAACCCCTCCATTCTCTGCCTTCACTTTTTTCCTTCCTGTCCTAATTTGCCTTCACCTATTCCACTTGATAATCTCTTGGTCCTTGGTTTCACATTATCACAGATATGCTTCTACTCCATTACCTTAGAAAACTTATTTAATTTCAAAATTAAGCCCTTTGTGCAGACTGATTCTTTTGGCTCATCTCAGAGACCTGCCCTCAGTAAGTCTCTGTTCGAATTCCATTGCTGACTGAATGAACTCAGATTATTAAAAAATCTAATAAGCAGTCACCCAGTTTGGTTATCAAATGAAGCAACACAGTCACCATTCTGTTTCATGATGATTTCCATAAATGTTCATTGTGTGAATAAATACTTTCAGAGGAAGCAATCGAATGGATCTCTGAATAACCAAATATCTAGTAGATCTAAATGCTCATTTCTAGCTATTAAGAATTCTAGAAATAATCAGAGGGACATAAAAATGCACCTACTTTAATCTTCTAAAATATTTCAAAGTAATATATCATATACAATAACAAACTGCCAAAGTACACATAATATATCTTAAGAAATAAAATTCTGCATCCCGTAAAAACTCCTTGTGAGTCCCACAATTACACACAGTTTCCCTCCCAGCAAGAGATATGGTCCAATGAACATCATCACACAGCCAAAAATAACAATGAAAACACACAAAGCAACCAAATACCATAAGATAGAAACAACAGAATAAGACCTAAGGTTTCAGATATTAGAATGAGCAGAAAAAAATATATAATAATACATGTATTATGTTAAAAAAGAGAGGAACTAAAAAGTATATGAGGGATTATAAAAATGACCAAATAGATCTGAATAAAACCAAAGATAAGGTTTTCATTGGAGAAAAATAAAATAACAAAATTAAAAATTCAACAAAGGGTTAGAAAGCAAACAAGATAGAGATGTCAAAATCAATCTATGGGAAGAATGACCTAAGGAAGTATACAAAATGCAGCACAAAGATACAAAGAGGTGGAAAAAAGTAAAAGAGGCTAAATGAATGGAAGATGGATTGAGAAGGTTTGGCATCTGTTTGTTTAAAATTGTAGATAGAGACAAGAGATATAATGAGAATGGTCAGGCCTGGTCCAAGAAGCCTTCTTTTCATAATATCTAAAATCATACACATGATTTCCTTAGGCAAGCAGCTACAAAACTTATGACATCTTTTAAGCTTTGGTATACTTTCTATAAAAAAAAAAAGCAGCACATCTGTAGTTATGTTGATGTTCCTCTAAAAGCTAAAATAGCTGTAGACCTTAGAAAACCATGAAATCTTTCTCCATTATATTCAGCAGGGAGGCACTGCATTTTATACTAAATAACTCCTATCTGCTAAAATTATTAGTGAAGTAAGACTGTGGCTTTGCCATTATGAGGTCTCACCTCGAAGCCATTTTGGTCTAGCCTTCACCCCAAAACATAAGGGAATAACAATATTTAGTGTGATGTCATTGGATTCATTCTAGTGGGTCACAAAGTACCCTCATAAAAATGCATTCTATTATCCTGGGTATCAGCATCAAACCATTAACCACAGTTAACAGAAAGGACAGCTGTTACCACTGCTGGTCACTAATTCTATCACCAAACTCTATTTTTTCTTTCCTGAGATTCTTAGCTCTAGAAGATTCCAGAGAAGTGTACACTGTCCTATAGTGAAGAATACCCAGAGGACACATAAGGAACCATTGAGCATAACCCCCAAAGGCAAACGTATCCGCACTGTTTACCGTGCAATTGCAGAGTATTTTAACATCCTCAAATATGTATAGGCACTGCTCACCAAGTCTTTTTTTTTTTTGCGGTATGCGGGCCTCTCACTGCTGTGGCCTCTCCCGTTGCGGAGCACAGGCTCCGGACGCGCAGGCTCAGCGGCCATGGCGCACGGGCCCAGCCGCTCCGCGGCACGAGGGATCTTCCCAGACCGGGGCATGAACCCGTGTCCCCTGCATCGGCAGGCGGACTCTCAACCACTGCGCCACCAGGGAAGCCCTCACCAAATCTTTTAGACACTCCTTAAAGTTGAAAGATTGTTCTCAAATTCTCTACTGTATTCTCCCGGAATTTTATCACTCACAACTCTGGTGTCCAGCACAGAACCTGACCCAGTGTAGGTACCATCATGTCTGTTAAACCTGGGGCTCTGGAGGAAGACAGCTGGGATGGAGCCCAACACTGCTGCCCATAGTCATGGGACTCTGAGTAGTTAATACACATATCCAGGGCTCAATGTCCATAGTCCATAAAATTGTAATCTGTTAGTTCCTACCACATAGAGTTGTTGTGTGGATTAAATAAGATGATGAATATAAAGGATTTACCACAGAAGCTGCCATTAGCATATCAAATTATCATTTCAATAATGATCACCTCATCACAACTGAATACTTACTGAATATTCAGTAATTGTATTAGCAATTGTATTAACTCCAGAGTGTCTACTTTCCTTTTGCAGTTGAGGTTCGAAAGCACATTTATTTAAACTTATACTGAGAATCAGTCATCCTTAGAAACACAAAAGACAATCTCAGAAATATCTTTTGTTTTCTTTTTACACGTATAAGACGAGATGAATTTCATATTCTCTTCCACATTGGCTGGTTGGCTTCAAGGTCCTTTATTATGAACCTGTAACAGGGAAGAGCAAATCTGACTCCATATTGTATCTGTTCCTTTTACTTTAACCTTTGTATTCTATTGCTTTTGCTCTAAAATAAGAATGTTGTGTATAGCCTAAACTATACAGGGTAGTCCATTCTCAACGTTCTGACCTTTAAAGTGTAACACTTTTTCATTCATATAGAGATAAAAAGTTGCAGAACAGAGAATAATATTTGTCTCGTTGGAGGTTTTACAGGAACATCTTGACCTGACCTAGGTGGACATCTGCAAGAACAAAGGATTCTAACACCAAGAAGTCTGCAAGAACCTACCACATCCCCTCCCCTTTTCGTATAAAAGAAGTCTGAATTCTAATTCAGAGAAAATGGTTGTTTGGGACACTAGTCCACCATCTTCTCGGTCTGCTGGCTTTCTGAATAAAGTCGCTATTCCTTGCCCCAACAGCTCATCTCTCAATTTATTGGCCTTCTGTGCAGTGTGCAGATCATAGCAAGCGTTATGGCCTCATTTCCCTACCACTGTCAAATCACTTACCATGTTGTCTTGTAGTGGTCTGTTAGCATGTGGTTCAGCCACTACTTTCACAAAGGTTTCACTCATCCTTGTATTCCCAGCGCTAAGCATACTTCCTGTCTAATAATGACTATTAAATATTGCACAGACAGGTAAATGATGTCTAGTAAACATTCAATTGACATTGGTTAGTTAGATAAATGGAGGTATGAATAGATGGATAGAAGAATGGAGGGTTGGAGGGTTGGATGGATGGAGAGAAGAAAAAATACATTCTTGTGTTTATTCTAATAAAAAAAATTTAAAAGAACAAACATGCTACCATTAGGCTAGAGTCTGATATAAAGGTCACTTAGAAAATGATTTAAGAGAAGTTTTACTAATTTTCTTAGAGTAATAAATATAGCAGTTGCTTCTGTTGAAGTTGAAATGATTAATGAAATTGTGGACTGAATTCTTCCCCTCCCTTTGCCAAAAGTACTCCCTGGTAGTACGTTAAAGCATTTAGGGACATGCACCAGCTTTTTCAAATCCTCATTTAGTTCTGCAGCTGGCTCAAGCCAGGTTCTGGCACAATCACTTTCATCTGAGAAGTAATGCCATCTTTTAAATTAGAGGGTGCAGTGAACGGAGCACCATACCCAGAGGACACAAATAGAAATCATTTAGAGTTGCCTGATCTTTCCTTTTGCTCAAAACCAACACAAAACAAGCTAGTTCAGCAAATGGAGGCTATAAATAATATACAACACTTCATCATTTCGGTTACCTCTTTGTACAGCATCCAAGATGCCTACAGGCCTGGACAGAGCAGCCTTATTAGAACACAAAGGGGACGGGGTAGCCACTAGCCGGCTAAACACAATACTGTCAAATTGCTACATCAAACGACTATAATTCACTGAATAGGACAGTTATTAAAATTCCAAGCTCTCTCTATGATGTGACCAGAATGATAATGGCAATACAGTCAGCCTTCCTTGCAAACAATGAGACACATTAGGAAAGGCATAGGTCCTCCTATCTCCAATATCTGTTCTGTGAAAGCTACCCTCCAATAAATAAATAGCATGATGAGTTTCGCACCTTCCCTGATGTGAAAGCGTTTGTGCAGAAGAAAATGTCCCAATTCCACTGAAAGCACTGATATACGTTAAGGTCTTAACGTTTTATAAATCACAACACAGAACTCTGCACTAAAACCACCTTTCACAATTAAGAAAAGCAACAGCAAATTGGCTAATTAGCATATATTAAGCGTTCTAAATATAGTCATTTCAACTGTAAAATTTACGAATTATTTTCTTTTTTCTTATAATAAATCTTGGCACCCTTGTGATAAATGCTATAATCCTCACTAGTTAGAAAAGCCCTAGGCTAACATAAAATGAACTTTTTATGAAACCTATGAATATAGAAAAGAAGCAATTGAATTAGTCCTGGCACCAACCTAAAACACACTTAGATTGGAAAATTATCAAATTTAAGCCAGTGAAAACTCAGTTATGGTTTAATGAAAAGCAGTTATAACAAATTTTGAATTAATCATTCTTCTTGATCATGGAAAAAATACACTTATATAAAACTTCATAACAATGATTAGAGAATTATTTTGTTCTGAAAACAAATTAGTTAGAACATTACTACCTGGAAGCATAATTTGAAATCACTTACTAATGATAACTTCCATTCTCTATGAGGAGACAGGTTGCAAAGAAATATCAGAGCACTGTGTGTATTCTGCACTGTTTCAACTATGGAAAATGGTATTAGTGAGAATTCTTGTTTACTGAAAAGGTATTTAATAAAGTTGAATGTCATTATAAAAGTGGCAGTTGAATTTTCTTTTTTCTAAATTCTCCATTATGAATAGATAGATGATAGAAGATAAATAGATGATAGATGATAGGTAGGTAGATAGATGATAGATAGATAGATAGAAAGATAACAGATAGATGAAATATAAACATAAAATCATTAACTTCTAGATTTGGAAAGGCATCTTTCAATCTCTGTTGTATCAAAATTCAAACCTGACATGAGCTGGATTAAACCATCTCTTCAAGGAGGGAAATCCCTCAAGGCCAAGCATTTAAACAAAGGCTCAGGGGCACACTGGACCTCATCCCTCTCCCATCCCCATATAAAGTGCAACCCGCCAAACAAAAAACAGATTCTTCTCCGATGCAATTGTTCCCAACCTGCAGGATATGGACCACTAAGGGTACTCTGGTTATTGCAAAGGGCCTGAAAACTTATTTGAGTTTCACCTAAATAAACTGTATTTTATTTGATTAAACAGTGGTTATATATTTGCATATTAATGTTCTTTAAGGGTTATTAATAAAGCATATCCATTTGCAAAGGCAAAGACAATTTACAGGCTGGAAATTTCAATTTTGCAAAGGTGACCATTCTACACCAATTAAGCCATAAACATGATGCATTGCCAACTCAGGCCTCAATAGACTTCTTTCAGGGGTAGCAAGGATCAGAGATTATCCAAATAATTCTAATGTCTATGTAGAACAGTAAATGTCTGAGAAGAGCAAAGAAGGTTTGTGAAAATGAAGACTAATGTGGAAGAATTCGCCCTGAATGAATCAAAGTACATTAATAAAGATGTGGTGACTTAAAAGATATTATGGGAGTTTAAAGCTCATATAGCCAAGGCATTTCCTTCCTAGGTTTTGCACTTTGAGCCCTGCTCGAGAAGGATCTCCCCAGTCAAGATTTTTTTAAAAAAGAGCTTCCATTTATTATTCTATTCTATAGTTATTTAATTTTTAATATTTGGTTATTTGGTCCATGCACAATTTATCATTGTGCAAAATACGATAAGAATATCACTATTTTTAAAGTACATATCCAGTAACCCCACTAATGGATGCTATATAATATTTGTTTCCCCATTGATGTAAAGCATCATCCTTATCATATATAAATCCTCATAAGTGTGTAATAATCAATGAAATTAAAGTTTTCTTAGTAGAAAACTGATTAGATATAAGAAGAAAATAAAACTTACAGTCTTATTATAGAATTTTTTGCTGCCACTAAAATGATTATATAGGTAAATATTTATTAATATTCAATATCCCCTTTGTTAGTTAAAAATGCAAGTTTCAGAACAAAATGTATAATATCAAGTTTTATAAGATATTTTGGTGTGTGTCTGCATATACGTATTATTTAGAGAAGAATAGATGTCAAAATGGATTTGTACTTGAGCTTTATTTCTCTCTTTATTCTTTTCCGCATTTGTTAATTTTGATTTTTACTTTTTGTCAATAAATACTTCCCTGTGCTCAATCTCCACATGGTCTATCCCTGTGGATACATCCCCTTACAACCTATTTTAGGCTAACCCCCTCAAATAAAGTGGGCCCCTGGACACTTAGCCATGTGGTGATGGCGGAAACCACACACCTGTATTGTACAGCTGATCTGAGTCAACCTGAGCTCTCCTACCTATCTATTAGTCTATCTATCCTAAAAGAAATGCTTAGCAATCCCTTGAAGAAGACAGTTGGAACTTGACATTTTCATTTTTGCATTTGGCAAAATACTGTGAAACGTAAAAATGTAAATGGCATTAGGATTGGAAAACGAGATTGCTAGAAGAATTGGCTTGTCCTCACCAGGTTTCTCATCTTTCAACATCATAGAAGCATTGATCTCCTGCTTAAATTTTAGATGGTGTTTGTTTTATTAGATTATATCAGTACATTGTTAAAAACATTGCCGGTATGAGGTTTTACTTTGCATTGTACAATAACCATTTGTACATACGGCAGCATTCAATCACCAAACTCTATTTTAAATAAAATGTTCAGGATTCGTTAACTCAAAAATCCCAAACTCAAATATTCTCTGATCACAGCCTTCTTTCCTTTAATTTCTATAACATGATTTTCCGCAAATACAGCTGTTTATTAAAAGGGTCTCCAAATCTCCACTATTTACTTTTCCTTGCCTTAGAAGCCTAGATTTTACTCTCCACCACTTCAGTCACTCCCTTGACAGTGCTCTTTGTTGAATCTTCATCCTTCCACTGTACTCAGTTGGCCAAAATCACAATTCTGAAAAATTCAAATAGTCTGATTTCTCAACTGTTATACAAGGGATGCTGAATAAGCCTAGAGAAAACAAATTGCACAACCTTGAGAACTGGAGGTGTTACAAATTCATGGTTTCCAGTTCGAACTGGGCCTTCAGTGCTAATCTTAGTGTCAGGCTGGGATCCAAGCATCCTGCCATGTCTCTTCAATCACTGGCTTTCTTTTGCTCTATTCCATGCTTCCACAGTGGCTATTCCAAATTATCTCCACTTTGTTAAATATCCTACTCTACCACCTCCTTCCTTACAGCCAATATCATAGTCTCTTAACCGACAAAGAAGATAGGACCATCAGAAAAGGACTTTACTTACTTCTCACCTCACTTACCAATTTTCGTGCATGTATATTCATCATGTCACCATTGCTTCTGTCAAAATTTTCTTTCCTGTAAAAAAAAAAATCAAACAACATAAAAAAATTTTTTTCTTTCCTTTGTAAGCAACATGCTGCAATTGATATTCCTTCTTTCTCCCGTATTAGAAACATCTTAATCTCTATTTCCTTCCATTCAGCATTTCAACATGCTGTCTCTTTATCTTAATTTTTCAGTCCCTCCTTTAACCAGTGTGTGCAGGCTCCTTCTCCTCTTCTTCCTCACAAACCTGTCTTGTCTCCTAAGCCAGTAATGACCCCAACTTCCATGCAGTCGTTCAAGCAAGAGATCTGGGTGACCCGTTTGATTTCTCTCTTCCTTAATGTCCCGTCAACCCTACCCTCTTACTATTTCTGTTTCATTCAATTCATTCATCTCTATTAGCACAACCACACCTTCAGATTCAGCCACCAATTTCTGTTTTCTACCAATGAATGAAATACTTTTCTAACAAATGTCACAGTCCAGTGTCTTGTCCTACAACCTTTCCATGGCAACCAGAATTATACTTCTAAAATGCAAATCTGATTATGTCAATCACCCTATTAAACTTCTTGGGATTTGGGAAATTTTCCAAACTCCTCATGATGGCTTTTAAAGCCCTTCCTGATCTTGGCTCTGTAGTCTCCTTGTTAAACCTCACTCTGTATTCTAAGCTGCAGACATACTAAATTACTGGCTATTCTCTAAAGTGTATACTTAATATTGCTTCAGAGATTCTACACTACTGTCCCCGGTGTCTAGAAGGTACTTCCCCTACCCTATCTTTTAGTTCCAGGTTAAATATCAAAACCTCAATAAGGTATTTCTGATTCAGAAATAGCAACACAGCACTTATTGTAATGTATTTTAATTGACTGTTAACTTGCCGGTTACCCAAGTAAGACTGTTTGTTCTTTAAGGAGACACAATGTCTTTTTCTAATTGTGTTTCTAGTGCTCACTGCAGTGCCTGGCTCCACCTGGATGCTCTATCAACACTTGTTGGATGATTGATATTGGCCAGTTGCCCAGAAACTTGTGAGATAATAGAGAAAAGACTTGTGACAATGGGGTAGAGTATTAGGCAGGTCAAAGCACCTGCAAAATGAAATTAAGTATAAATCAAGATGTGTTGTTGTAATAGATATATTGACCAGGTCTGGTGAGAAGTTATGGGAAGTACCTTGCTTACTGGGGATTTTTTTTTTTTTTTTTTTTTTGCGATACACGGGTCTCTCACCGCTGTGGCCTCTCCCGGTGCGGAGCACAGGCTCCGGACGCGCAGGCTTAGCGGCCATGGCTCACGGGCCCAGCCACTCCGCGGCATGTGGGATCTTCCCGGACCGGGGCACGAACCCGTGTCCCCTGCATCGGCAGGCGGACTCTCAACCACTGCGCCACCAGGGAAGCCCCTGACTGGAGATTTTTAACAGCCCCATATCTCATCATCATGTCCATCCTAAAGCCACTGGTCCCTTGTCAAGTGGCTCACTTCAGTGGCTCCTTCTCTACCTACTCCAAACAGTATTGAGAGGAGGAAAGACATATCATATCTACTTATTGAATTTTTGTTTTTTATTAAACTAGCTAATTGAGGACATAGTTTGGACATATTTTGCTTGCATTTGGTTTTGCCAATAGCTCTGAAGCAGTGATTCTCAAGTATAGTTAGTATCATACTCACTTCTTTGGTAGAGAGGTATATAAGAATCATCTCCAAATTGTATCAAATTCCACCTTCATGAGGGTACTCAAATCCCATCCATCATCAGTGAGTGTCTCTGCCTTAGAAATCCAATGGTAGGGTGGGCAGAGTGTCAGATATCTATCTGTTCTCAATGGTTGGTCATTACTGATTTAAAGTTATATAGATTTATGGTCAAGTAGAATGTAATGAATTCTTGTTATAGAAACCATGAATAAATGAGCTGTTCTGCTTCTAAAAAGTACAAATAATATCCTCTAGTTACTATAAAATTCATATTTTTCAAGAAAAATCACCATAAAGGACACATGTATAGAATTTCCAAATTATAGATCTAGAATGTATATTAGAGTTAACTACAACAAATAAAACACTTACTATAAGCCAATCACTGTTCTAAGTGGTTTCCATATGTTAACTCATTTTATTTTCAGAACAACTCTGAGCTAGAGTCTATAATTAGCTCTATTTTACATTCAGAAAGATAAATGCACAGAAAATGTACTGAAGGACACATATCTAATAAGTGACAGAACCAGGGTTTGAACCAGGAAATCTGGAACTAGCATCTCTGTCTTAACTAGTACTCAGTTCTCATCCAATCCTCCCATTCTTTATATAATAAGAAAGAGTTCTAAAAAGTTTAGACAAATTGTGTAAGAACTTTAATATCTGTGTTCTTAATTTTATATATGTATATCATCGTGCTTATTTTATGGGTAAACATTACTAATTCTATAAAGTGCTGCTAGTTTCTTTAGAAGCTCTTTAAAGGAGAATGAAAATTATATGCATCTTAATAGATATAAAAAGCTCATTCAGCCCTAAATGTAACGTGGAACATAGCAATATGGTCTGACATTTTGAGCTCTTGACAATTATGTGGATAGCAATGGGAGGACTTTGTGATAATTCAATTTCTTTATTCAGCTAACCAAGCTTGATAGCCTTCCGTTTCCATTATAAAGAGTAAGATAACTATTTCCCAGGAAATGTTTTCACAGTTGAATTCCATACTACCTTTGTCAAGTGCCTTGTGACTAGCTGGGTCTCTGTTCTGCATTGAGTAAAACAGAGTATTTGGAGAGGCCATTTGATAAAGTAGAAAGGTCACGGGCCTAAGCATCCAGAGACCAGGCCTCTAGTATCAGCTTACTTATTAATGAGCTCAGACATGGCTTAAGCTTTTTGATTTTGCTGAGTCCTGGTTTTCTTACTGGAGAGATGGGTGAGGAACCTGGAGTTGTAGGAAAAGATTTAATAACTTCTGACCCTCCACTGCCATAAGGAGAGGTGAAGAGGAGGACAGTCAGCTTGCTTTACCCACATGACACAGATAGGCCAGAGGAATTCCAGATCAGGTCACAAGATACAATTCCAACTTCTGACACAGAAACTAAACATCTTTGGGGGAAAGAAAGGTAATTTCAAGGCTCCTCAAAGACTTGAACTGACACATAGCAATGTTTCACCAAAAGAGAGGTAGAGAGACAGGGTTTGACCCATTGAATGAGCCGGGAGCTCATTATGTAGAAATTCTCACAATGTCCAGGGAAACGCCTTCTTAAAAATTTTCTATAGAAAGTTGGGCTGCCTCTATCTAAAGCTGTTTCAAGCCCAGTGGCCTGGATCCTGACTCTATTCTTTACCTCCTGTTGCACTTCAGCCTTATTTGATCCTAGTGGTGAGTTCATTGACCCCTGATACCTGCCACTTCTTCCAACCTGCTTTCTACTTACCTTTAACTATCCCCCAAGCCTAGTCTGATCCATATCTAGCTTTACTTGACTAACTTCAAAGTTTTCCACTCATTTCCACTCCTGTATTACAACCACTGCAGCCTTTCCCAAAGCATCTGGCCTGTCTGTATTCTACAACCACAAAGCAAAGCATTTAAACTCATTTTGCTATTTATATATGTCATTGAAAAACCTGGCACGGATTAAACATCATGACATTGTTAATATGACGATATGCTACAATTCATCCCTTCTTTAGGAGCTAAATATGAAATTTAAATATGCATTAGCACATTTGTGTTTTCCTTACCCTTTCTATTTGCAACGAATGTGACTTTGCTAGCAGTTGTCGTTGTGTGATTGATTGTTACTTGTCTGTGGCTCTCTGGGAAATCGACCATCTTTGAGTGATAATGTCAGTGGGATAGAATGTGTCACTGAATAATGGTCTCCTGCTACTGCATAAATGCCAAGGTAAGCCAAAGGTATTTATGGGGAAAAAGTTCATATCAAGCTAAGATTTTTATCTTCAATGCAAAAGAAACTGAATCTGTGGTCAGCTATTGCTAGTATAGCGTAAGCTAGATGTAGATTTAATGAATGTATATAATGAATATTCAAGGCAGACTATAATAATCAAGTGATCAGTTCTTATGTAAATCCAATATTCTAATCAGTTTTAAAACTTGATTTATTATGCATTTACCCAAACTCTAAATAAGATTAGTTTCTCAGAAATAAAATACTTCCCTAAATATAAATTTTTAGCAATTAGATTCTCTTAGATTACATTAAGTACTTTTGAAATCTATTTTTTTATATACTAAAAGTAGTTGGATAAGTAACACAAACATTTTGACACTACATGATCAATTTATTTTTATAATGAAAAGGTATAAGATAATGATATCAGGGCTTCCCTGGTGGCACAGTGGTTGAGAATCTGCCTGCCAATGCAGGGGTCATGGGTTCGAGCCCTGGTCTGGGAAGATCCCACATGCTGCGGAGCAGCTTGGCCCGTGAGCCACAACTACTGAGCCTGCACGTCTGGAGCCTGTGAGAGGCCCACGCACCGCGATGAAGAGTGGCCCACGTTCGCCGCAACTGGAGAAAGCCCTCGCACAGAAACAAAGACCCAACACAGCCAAAAAAAAAAACAGATAATGATATCAGTGGGACACTGGGACATATCAAACAAAAATTTAATTTATATCATGTATACTATGTCTTGTGAGAAAACATAAGTATATACTGTAAATATTTAATAGAAACTTTATAATTATGATTCATTAAGAAGACATTCCATATAAAACATCTACTTAGAATGCATATGTGGTATATATAGGATAGTATAGGGGAGTTATACATTTTTCTTTCTCTGAATTTGATAAAAAAGTCTTACTCTTAGTTTTGTATTATACTACCTTTTAAGATTGAATTTTCTCTGTAGGGGAAGCAGTAAAATGAAATATAGATCCATAATATAGAATACATTGGCCAATGAGAAGTGTGAGTTTGGATAACACTGTTTCCTCAGAACACCCTAAGACTAGAAATTGTCCTGAAATATGTCGATACAGTAGCCCACTCTAATTCTTTTGCTGGTGGCAGTCCTTAAAGTAGAAATTGATATAATTTGTAACCAAATATATATACATATATATATTTGGATATGTAACCAAATATATATATCCATATAAAAAACTATTTTGTGAACTGTCTGAAAGAGGTTAGTGGAAGTTAAAAGTAATATCATCCATATATACACACCCACACCATTGAGACATCTGATTTTAAAACACCAATATTTCCACCTCAGAAATCCAAGATAGCTCGAGCAAGTTCCTTGCCCCTGATGATTTGAAGGCAATTAGAAATGTGATAGAATATGTACATTTTATTTGTTGAGTTTGTGTGTGTGTATGAAAGCCTTTCTGTATATAATGTGTAGATACTTGACAAAGCACAAAGTTCCACGAAAACCACTTTGTATATCTACTCCAATGTGTTTAAAGATTTATTTGTCATTTCAGGTAAAGATATTTGAAATTCTCTATTAACTTCATACAAAAATTTTTCAATAAAGCTTCATGCAGCAGTGTCTCAATCTCTATGTCAATGTAAACTCGATAAGCCTTTTAAATGATATAGACTTTCTGTTAGTTGTGCCTTGTGGATTCCTACACTTTAACTACATATTCTAACACTTATGCTAAAGTCAAGCTGCTTCCATCTGTTTAGGCTACACATTGCATCACTTAGTAGTACAAAAAGAGCAGTTTTTCTTCTACTCCTGGGACCAAAATCACACAGAATTCGTAAGAGATCCAACACATAAAAATTCATTTCCTGAGTGGAAGCACTTCCATGCCATGTAGCAAAAACTATTACTTTTTTCATTGTATTTATAATAAAAAGTCAAGCAATTGTACTCTTTAAGGCTGGATACCTCACCTCACTTGAACACAGTCCCAGCGCTCAGCCATGGCATGTGGAGTTAATTACTCTGGACGTTGGAACGCTGTGCCCCAAAATGACCTTATTTGTGACTCTGCACTGTGTGCATGATGAAGTGATTCTTCTGCTACCTACACACACAGGGACTCTAAATGGAGCGATAGTTCTGGCATGCTGGAGGACATACAACTTCCATCTCAGAGGGACACTTGTCATCCCAGGTAACCACTTGATGGAGACTGACAAGTCTTCAGTCAGACTGTCATCCTTCCAGTTCAGTTGTTTCACAATCAGCTGAAAGTTACGGGTTCGGCAAGAATCTCAGCATTGTAGTGGCTCCTTCAACATCCCGTGGATCTGTCGCATATGAGGATGGGTCATTCCAGGAGCAATTTCTACTAGACCTGTGCAGCCGTGAAAACATGACACTATGCAGTTCTGTATGCACAGCAATCCTGGTGACTGTTATCTGCTGAATTGCAGGAACTCAGGCTTATTAAAATTCCCAGGAATCACTCACTGGCAAAGGGCTATATTTAACCCTTTCAAAAGTATTTTTGCAAATGCAGTTTGGTGGTAAAATAATCTTCATGCAGCAACAGAATGCATGTGCTTGGGAAGCCGAGGAAAAACGTAAAGTGGATGAAATGTTTATTTGTTTACTTACCCCCACTTTTCTTACTGCCATCTCATCCCCATTATAGAACCTCTACTATTATCTCTATGCCTCTGATCTCACAGATGGAGATAGTGTGAAGAACGAATTGGCATTCTAATATTAATGACGATGTGCTGTGGTATATAGAGATACATATGTAGAGATATATGAGCCTCTTTATATTCTTTTAATTTGTTATTACTTAAAAAATCTCCACAGTAGCCAATGAATGTTTTTTAAAAGGAGATAGAGGAGACAAGAAGGAAAGAAAAATATAAGGAATGAAAAAGGAGGAAGAGAGGGAGACAGAAAATATACTACACAGTATTGGTAGCACCTAGAGCTAAAAAGTTGGATGTGAATTGTGCTTTGTTACTTGACCATGGACTAGTTACCTAATCTCATAAGACATCAGTTCATGTCCCAGTACACATATATTTAGATGTTTTTTCCAATTCTACTTATAGGGCTTTTGTTATATTCACTGGGAAAAATCCCAGCTAGAAGTACATTTTATTTAGGAAGGTAAATTTAATTTCCATATAGAGAGCAGAACTTATTTATAGGTTATTCTGATTATATAACAAAAAAAGAGGTTCTCATGTTTGCATTAGTATATGACTTAGATGACTGTCCCAATAATTGCTTGCAATATTAATCAAGATTTGGAGACCTAAATTGAAGATGGTAACTTGCTTTTTATTTTCAGTTATGGAGAAAGGGAATCACTGCAAGAAAATGAGAAAAGACAGAAGTTAATATATATCTGTTTAAAGTTAATACGATATAAAAACACAAAATATTTTATGTATTTTATGATTTGAAATAACTAGTTATAATAAGCTACTTAAGTCAGAGAAGAGAAGAAATATAATTCAATAACAAATGGATTATACAGGAGAGCATAGCTTAAGGCAGTTTTTTTTGTTGTTTTTTGTTTTGTTTGTTTTTTGCGGTACGCGGGCCTCTCACTGCTGTGGCCTCTCCCGTTGCAGAGCACAGGCTCCGGACGTGCAGGCTCAGCGGCCATGGCTCACGGGCCCAGCCGCTCCGCGGCATGTGGGACCTTCCCGGACCGGGGCACGAACCCGTGTCCCCTGCACGGGCAGGCGGACTCTCAACCACTGCGCCACCAGGGGAGCCCTATGACAGTTATTAAAAGCATTAATCTAAGGGATAAAGAAGAGTAGAGAAAAAGAACATGGTGAGAAAGGTGATGAGAAAGAACTACAATATGTGTAGAGTTTTTTATATGTTCTTTCAACTATGATCTTAGAATGTGAATTTAATTATAGTGATTGATCACATTATTATTCATCAACTGTTTACTCCCCTCCTCTCACTGATGATGAGTTTGACCATGTGACTTGTTTAGGCCAATAGAACATGTGTGCCATGTCCAAGGATAGGCATTAACAAGTATGGCATCGTTTCATTCCATCCTTCGGGGAAGTGACCTTAATTTCCAAATATTGAGAATGTTTGAGGATTATTCCCCTTCGATATCAAATAATACATTCTCATGTCTGTTTTAGTATGGGATCTGGATTAACAGATCAATACTATGTTGCAATATAATCAGATCAGTTTCAGAGCCTTAGGGATGGAAACAGGTATTAAAGAAACTGAATGGAAGATCTGATGTGCTTATGTGTTTTTCCAAGTTGTGAGGAAAGAAAACAAGAATATGAAGACAGAATGAGTAATAAAACACATCTATGCTCTCTACTTTATTTAATAAGGGAACTATGTTGTTATATAATGTACTGGGCCTAAGACATAAGCTATGTTTTAGTTATCTATTGCTGTATTACAAACTACCCAACCTAATGGCTTGAAACAACAAACACTAATTCTCTCATATTTCTATAGATTACAAATTTGGGTGCAGTTTCGCTAGGTCGTTCTGACTAAGAGTCCCTTATGAGTTGCAGTCAAGATGTTGGCTGACACTGCATCTTCTGAAGTCTTGAGAATCCGCTCTTAAGAAGGCAGATTCACATGGCTGTTGGATGGACCCCTTAATTCTTCACTAACTGGAAATCTTAGTTCCTCTCCATGTTGCCCTCTCATAGGGCTGCCTGAATGTCCTTAAGACATGGTAGAGAGATAGAGAGACTCCAAGGTGGAAGCGGTGACCTGGTGATCTTTATAACCTAATCTAGAAGGGACATTCATCGCTTCTGCCATATTCTATTGGTCACATAAGTGAACTTTGGTAAATTGAAGGAGGGGACTCTGCAAGAATGTGAAGACCAGAAGGAAGAATCATCGGGGACCAGCTTGGTGGCAAGCCACTACAGAACGGTTATACAAGCAGTGCGGCAAGAAGGAATTGACTTAGGGTAGTGATGTCAGGTACATCAAAAGTAGAGTGGCTAAAGTTGGGTCAGTGAGCTACCTGAATGAATAAGAGCAAACTTGAAAGCATATCTGTTCTTAGCTTCACAGGAAGTGATTCCCATGGTTATAGCAGGACAAGAACCAGACCCTAATATTATTTTTCTTATACGTTATTGGTCACCTACTGATTACCTTGCTCCATTTTCTGAGCTGGTGCCTTTTTATGGATTCTCTAATATAATCTCCAGGGTGAAAACTTTCTCTGAGATTTTGGTCTCTGCAGAGCCCTTCCTTTCATGCCCACTCAGCAATGCATTTTAAAAGATGTTCTGTTATATTTGATCTTGCATTTTTAAAATTAATTAATTAATTTTTATTTTTGGCTGCATTGGGTCTTCATTGCTGGGTGCAGGCTTCCTCTAGTTGCGGCAAGCAGGGGGTACTCTTTGTTTCGGTGCTCGGGCTTCTCCTTGCGGTGGCTTCTCTTGCTGTGGAGCACAGGCTCTAGGCCTGCAGGCTTCAGTAGTTGTGGCTCGCGGGCTCTAGGGCACAGGCTCAGTAGTTGTGGCGCACGGGCTTATTTGCTTCATGGCATGCGGGACCTTCCCGGACAGGGCTCGAACCCATGTCCCCTGCAATGGCAGGCAGATTCTTAACCATTGCGCTACCAGGGAAGTCCCTGATCTTACATTTTAATTGTTGCAGTTGGGAAGGACTTTCAAGGTAGCTATTTTGCTATACCCCCAGAACAGGAAGTCCACCTCTTTCTACCTGACAATATAGCATATTGAATTAGGGTTCAGACACTGGAATTAAACTGATAGGTTTGAATTCTACGTCTACTATTTATAAGCAGTCCAATTTTGAGGGAGTTATTTAACTTCTCTATACCTTTGTTTCTTTACCTCAGTAATATTAGGGTAGTAAATTATAAGTTATTGTAAAATCTAATTTGCCTGTCTATATAATCTACTTAGAACTGTATCTGATACATAGTACACATTTAATAAATAGCTACCTTTAAGGTTTTAAAGGCTGTTAAATGTTAAATATTACCATCTATGTGAAGCCTAATAAAAATTTTCAGGTAAAATTCTTTCTTTTTTTATACTCCTAAATACCTTTTGCTCCAATGTCAATTGTGATATTATTTTTAAGTATAATTTATTTGTATACATGTCACTGTTCTCAGCTTTATTATCAAGTCTTTCATTACAGGGACTGTGTTTTATGCACTTTTTAATGTTTCTTATATGTACATACAGTTTGCTGAATTGAAGGATGGATGGATTGATAGATGAATGGTTTTATACTGTGGATGAAAAGAATCAATAGATCCAGCTGGAAGGACCTAGTTGAAAACTTGGGACATATTGAAGCACTGAGCCAATAAGAAAAGATTTTAATAACAGGGAGAAAATTGGTGTGTAATTGTCCTTTGTTTAGGGAAGAGGGCCATAAGCAATGTTAGAAGGCCACTAAAATCTCCGTAGTTTTTATGTTTTCTTCCTCTGTGTCATTGCACCCCAAGATACTGATTTATCATGCAGAGTATTAACTTTTCTCAAGGCAGCAGAACTTTAATTCCTTACTCTAGTTACAGTGTCTATTTTGGAGAAAAAATATATATATTATTTTAAAAAGAAAAAAGTTATTAGCCTTCACAAAGCCATCCTTCTGCAAACCAGTAATTTTCCTAAAAATGAAACTATGATTCAATTTCCAATAGTCTATTTACTTAGCTATTTGAATTTTTCTGAAAGAAAAAATATTTCTGTTGAAAATCTCCCCTGAGTGAAAGGATGACAAAGTAGCTAGAAACATGATGACAACAAACCTGGCTGATATGTTTGATCTTTATTCCTATTTAATTTTTGCAGTTACTTTGTGTTGCAACTTCTAGTGCTTCCTAGGACCTAGGTGGAATTATCCTTACCAGGCGGGAAATGGAACCCACAGTTGGGATTGTCTTTTGCTTGTGCCAGAGGCTGACCTCAGTGTTGTTAGTTTGTCCTTCTGCCATATTTGTTCTCACACCAGCTAACAATCCACTTCCAGCTATACTTTTTTTTTTTTAACATCTTTATTGGAGTATAATTGCTTTACAATGGTGTGTTAGTTTCTGCTTTATAACAAAGTGAATCAGCTATATGTATACATATACCCCTGTATCTCCTCCCTCTTGCTTCTCCCTCCCACCCTCCCTATCCCACCCCTCTAGAGGGTCACAAAGCACTGAGCTGATCTCCCTATGTTATGCAGCTGCTTCCCACTAGCTATCTATTTTACATTTGTAAAATGTATAGTTTTACAATACTACTCTCTCACTTCATCCCAGCTTACCCTCTGCCCTCCCCGTGTCAAGTCCATTCTCTAAGTCTGCATCTTTATTCCTGTCCTGCCCCTAGGCTCATCAGAAGCACTTTTTTTTTTTGATTCCATATATATGTGTCAGCATACGGTATTTGTTTTTATCTTTCTGACCAGATATACTCTTGTGTCACACCTTTCCAGATGTTTGTTAGGAAAACTTTCTTCTGCTCTAAATCTCCCAAGTGGCCCCAAATGATGCATTTTTTACTGCTGACTTCCATATTTAACATGCACTCATATACACACCTGTGTCAAACTCATTGGCACGATCATTGTGAAAAAAATAGCATTGAAATCCCAGGCATGACCTTGAATGGTTCATAAACTACTGTCAGCATGCCTGTTAAAGGAAGATGAAAAATCAAATGAAACATAAGCAAATGATAAGAGGTGGGCTTCCCTGGTGGTGCAGTGGTTGAGAGTCCGCCTGCCGATGCAGGGGACACGGGTTCATGCCCCGGTCCGGGAGGATCCCACTTGCCGCGGAGCGGCTGGGCCCGTGAGCCATGGCCGCTGAGCCTGCGCATCCGGAGCCTGTGCTCCGCAACGGGAGAGGCCACAACAGTGAGAGGCCCGCGTACTGCAAAAAAAAAAAAAAAAATTATAAGAGGCAAGGTCTCATTATTCTGAAGATGTCTTTGGAAGAGTCTTTTCTATGGGGAAAAGAAAAAAATGGAACTAATCTACCCCTAAATAATCCACAGGCCAACTGACAAATTGATCCGTAATTAAACCTGTACTTCCTGGTGCTCCAAACCTGATGCATACTAAACAGTGACGATTCTTTCACACATCCTCAGGAAACAATGAGCCGAAGAATGTCATGTTCTGTTGTGTGCCAGGTGTGTTCCCACTCATCAGAAGCTGCATGGAACATTTTTTTTTTTTCAACTTAGTAATTTTTCTATTTACTTCAATTTAAAATTTGCAATACCGCCTGAGATTAGCAAGCTTTTTCTAAAAGGAAGAAAATTAACATGTTTATGGAGCAGCAGGTTTTCCTAAGCTATCACAGAACTAAAAAGCAGCTGTCAACTCCCCTGAAACAAAAGCATCAACAGAATGGGGAAAAAAAGCATTCCAGAAAACCCTATATTCTGTTAGCACCTTTGCTCTTAAACACAAAAACCTTAAGCATCAGAACAGACAGCCATGAAGGTGACACTTCAAGAAGACTAAAGGAGGTGAGATCTCAAATGGTTTTGCTTGAATTGTCCATTTATTGCATATTTGACCCAGACTAAAAAGAAAATATCAAGTTATCCTGACACAATTTCCCAAGTTGCTTGAATTTTCCTTTAAAGAAATTTGAGAAACATGCATCGCCTTAAGGTGGGACAACACATTTTTTGCGTGGTGTCAGGAATTTAAAAGGCATCTGTAGTATTAAATGTTTAATATTTGGTATTAAATACATGATTTCCTACTAATTTCCAGAAAATCAAATCTATATATTTGAAAATAACACCACTTTTATTTTTACTCCACTCTCAACCCTCCTACTTTAGTTACAAAAGCTCAAGATTCTTGTCATTTATAACAGTGTGTCTGTTTGAGCATTTTTTTTGATTCTTTGTTTCCCCAAAGTTTATAAAGGAAAGCACTTGCCATTAATCTCTCTAGACAGAACATCTGAGGGTTAGGTATTACTTCTGTTAATATTGGTCACTATTTGGAGAAAGAAGGGTGTTAGAACATTTACACCAATGCATTTACCACATCAATTGTATAAATGGTGAAAGGAAACACTTCTGAATTATGGAATAACATTATAAGGCAAACCATTCTGAGTGTGTTCAAACAAAGATTGAAAACTGACCAGTAATCTGTGAAATCCACGTTAAATGCAGCTGGAGCTCATATGATGTGTGCATTACACTGAAATCTCAAAATTCTGTGCTATGTGTATAAATCAGTTTTAAGAGCATGATTTTCTTAATATAAAGCCTCTAATTTATTGAAGAAATTAAAATGTCCACATTGATAGTCTTATAATAGAGGAAAATTAAAATTAGCAATTTGAAAAATCTTTCTGACAAAAACTATCTCTCGAGATTGTTGGTTTGTTTTTTTTACATATGCACTAGGATGGAAATGTATTAGTCTCTTCATAAACTCACCAAAGGCTATAGATATTTTCTGAATAGAGATGTGCATTTCATGGAATAGTTGTGAAACTCCTAGAGTACTATTTAAATTTTTCTATTTTGGACTATAGGTGAGGATATTGTTTTTATTTCCCCATAAATCTGGATACTTATGCAACTATCTTTCTGGAAGAAAAATCACATGAAACTTTATCACAGCCAAAATCAACTCATTGATATTTCTCTACAATTACTCTACTTTGAATGTTGTCTTTTGAAGCCAAAGGTTGAAGATATGCACTGTCATCCATACTTTGCACACATATAGTCGTATTCTGTAAGTATCATATGTGTGAAAAATACTGGTAAAGCATCATTAAATTGAAATGTTGTGATTTATAAGGCGCTCAGGTGCCACTTTTAAATCCACCACATATAGAACATATATGTATGGAAATATTTCAAAGATAGAGGAGTTATCTCTCATCCACCATGTAATATAAAACTGAATGTTGCCAGACTTTAAGAAGACAGGCTTTGACCCCGTTCAGTCACCTACTGATACATAACAAACCACCTGGAACTTAAGGGCATAAAATGACGAAAAGCATTTATTATGTTCACAAAGCTGCGGTTTGGGCAAGGCTTAGTAGGAAAGTTTATCTCCACTTCATGTGTCATTAACTGGAGTAGCTCAAAGGCTAGAAGCAACTGAAGGATGGAGCTAGCGTCATCTAATGTACAAGCTGGCAAACTACACCCCATGGCCCAATTCTGACCCACCACCTATTTTTGTAAAGTTTTATTGGAACACACCTTGCTCTTTGTTTATGTACTGTTTTCGGCTACTTTTGCCAAAAAAATTTTACTTGTAACAGGACAGCTGAGCATCTATGGCAGATACTATACGGCCACCATGTAAATATTTGTTAGCTGGCCCCTTACAGAAAAAGAAAAAATGTGCTGACCTCTGAAATAAAAACTCACTCACATGTTTGGAAGTTGATGTTTGGCTGTTGACTAGAACCTCAGCTTGGACTATGGGCAAAAATCCTACACAGTCCTTACCATGGAACCCTTATGATTTTCTCATACTGTAGCAGGTGGGTTCCAAAAGTGACCATCCCAAGATGTAGGAAGTAGAAAGAGTTAGTCTCCTAAGCTCTGTGCAGTAACATAGTCCAGACTTAAGGGCAGGGGCATTCAGGCTCCTATCTCTTGAAAGGAGGAGTATTAGTGAATTTGGAGATTATGTTTTAAAAGCACGACAAACCCATGACAACATTTCAGTGATACATATTCAAAATATTTATGGCATAGAAATTACTTATGTAGTCTTCAAATATTTACTGGACCCTTATAATGTAGAATACATACATCTTTAACAAAATAGATATAATCCCTGCTCAAAGGAGCATGTATGTTAGTGTGGGTGAAAGGTGAATAATAACCATGTAAATGAAAAATGAACATGACAGTTTCAGAGAACAATAGTACTACAATTGATTGAATGGAAGTATTAGGAGTGGGAATACTTTTGGTCATGGAGAGCCTTGCTCTACTGATGACATTTTAGCTGGAAAGAAATAGCCAATTCTGGTAAAAGGTGATTGCCAAGCACAGGAGACAGAAAAACAGCAAATGAAAACACCATTAAAAAAGAGAGAGCAAGCTTGAAATATTCAAGAGGCAGAAAGAAGACAAGAGTGACAGGAGAATAATTGGTAAAGGACCAAAAAGAGCCCCAGGCAGAGAGGTAGACAGGGATCAGACCATGAAGGTCTTACAGATAATGTGGGATGTTATTCTAAGCCATTTACTGAGATGGAGAAGAAAAGAAGCAGCAGGTCTTATGTGTGTGTGGAAAGGGAGAAGTAGAATGAGAATTAAGAATTTCATTTGACCACGTCAAGAGTGATTAGCTTTTACATATTAAAGTTTCAGAACTTTACTGAAGTAGAGAACTATACTGACTCACAGAAGCTCCCAAGATGACTAAAAACAACAGAAATAAATTTAATACCATCACAAATATACCATCAGTCATCACGTATCCTCCACTGCATGTTATGAGAATGAGAGCTCTTGAAACAGGCTGGTAAAGTCAGGTGGGTAAGCTCACTCCTGGGCTTCAAAGCCTTTGAGGGTCTGTGGTCTCTTTGAGCTCCCACCTGAGAGAGACAAAGGCACAATTTCTACCATGAGCTTTGGGAAGTGGTAGCCTCGGAAAGTAATCCAATTAAAAACAAAGAATTTGAGAGCTTCCCTGGTGGCGCAGTGGTTGAGAGTCCGCCTGCCAATGGAGGGGACATGGGTTCGTGCCCCGGTCCGGGAAGATCCCACATGCCGCGGAGCAGCTGGGCCCGTGAGCCACGGCCGCTGAGCCTGCGCGTCCAGAGCCTGTGCTCCGCAACGGGAGAGGCCACAACAGTGAGAGGCCCACGAACCGCAAAGAAAAAAGGTGAGCAGGGGATATAAGAAAAGGGGCATGAGAGCCCTCATTGTGGATGCTCTCTATCCACTCTGGATTAATGATCCTTAGGTACATGCTCAGGTTCTCCTGGGTTTTTCTCTTTATTCAGGAAAGGAGTAGGAACAAATCCTGCAGAGTGGCGAGTGGAGATGGATGTGTAAGCTTACCTTCTGTCCAACTCTGAAATCCTCTAAGAGTGTTCTCTCACACTGAATTCAGAAAGCCATCCAAGCCCAAGGATAACTCCCATGGATTAAGACGCATCCAACTATGAGATATAATCTTCATCAATTTGTTTTAAGGTTAAAATGAGTTAATTCATGGTCAAGTACTTGAAACATTCCTGGGCACATAGCAAATATTCAATACCAGTTAGTTAACAGTATTATTGCTATTTTAGAATTGCCAATGTCCTTGATTTCAATTATGTTTCCTGTTAACTTTATTTCTTGACAGTGATGTAGGCATTTACAACTGAAAATCTGGTGTCCTGGCCTGTAGGAAGTGACACTCCATTAGGAAGTGATTTTCAAGCTGCTAAAACAAAACTTCACATTAAAAAAGAAATATCTGAGGGCTTCCCTGGTGGCGCAGTGGTTGAGAGTCCGCCTGCCGATGCAGGGGACGCGGGTTCGTGTCCCGGTCCGGGAAGATCCCACATGCCGCGGGGCGGCTGGGCCCGTGAGCCATGGCCGCTGAGCCTGCGCGTCCGGAGCCTGTGCTCCGCAACGGGAGAGAGGCCACAACAGTGAGAGGCCCGCGTACTAAAAAAAAAAAAAAAAAAAAAAAAAAGGTCACTAAAAAAAAAAAAAAGAAATGTCTGAAGCCAAGAATTTGTACAATAGGAGACAGCTTACACACGTCTGAATTCAGCTTCTCCTCATCTCACTAGAAGTAGACACAACAAGTGCTGAAATAATACATTTGGATGCTTTACCCCGAATGCGCTGTGACAACGTTTCAAGTATGTTCAAAAATACTCTCTCTGCTTCAAGATATAGCTCCAAATTTTGATGACGAACAGAGATGCTGGTATGTTTGCTTGGATTTTAGTCTTCACATTTGCTGAAACATAGCCAAATGAGATTTAGGAAGACACGAGACAAGTAACCTTGCACAAAAGATTTCAAATCGAAATGGCTCTGCTTCTACTTCCAGCTGTCTACATGTACTTTTTTGCAGCTGTCAACTTCACTATTGCTTTCGTAAAAAGGGAGGAAGTCCAGTGGCCCTAATTCATAGTTCCTCAGGCCTCACCCCAGGAATTTTTCTTCTCTGGCCAAGGCTGAAAATGACTTTAGGGCCCCGTGCCAGTAGCCTGTAAGTGAACATAAATAATAACCCTGGAGAGATCATCTTCAATAGCCCGGGTGCCAGGAGGGCTGACTTCATGTTTCAGTGACATAGATGTTGGCTCATGTTGTATGGTTCAAAGGAACTAAAAATGACCTTTTGGGAATTCCCCAAATCTCTTCTACATATTTTCTGATCACAGAAATTTTTCATAGAAGAAACAGAAACTTAGAGTTGACAACTAAAGAATTCTGATGGAAAACAAGCCTGCACTTAAATTCACTTTATGGTCATTTTACCTATATGTGTAATGTGTACATGTGTGTGTGATACTTATTCTATACCATCCAACAGAACTTCTCCCTTATATCAGGTATTGCTACGGGAGAGCAGAAAAGGGGAAGGCACAAGGGTCACACAACTCTGAGCTGGAGAAAATGGGGGCAAGACAGTGAATATCACATTGGGGGCTAAAGAAAGGAAGGGACAGAGCACAGAGAGGGAAGCTGGGAGCATAGGAAACAGATTTGGTTTATGTGGGATAATAGAAAATACAGATTGGTTTCTGCCCCTGGATCCTGGCACAAAGTTCCTGAAACCCTTGTAAATCCCTAAGTGATAAGAGCATCTTTTGTTCTAATTAAGACAGGCATCCTGAAAAATCTTGTAATTTCCTAGGTAATAGGAGCATGTTTCGTCTCATTGAGGCAACTCTGGGTGAGATCCTGGGTGGCTCCCGGAAAGGAGGCTGGTCACTGGAAAGACCAAACCATAAGTAGAAGCTTGGAATGTTCAGCTCCATCCCCATTCTCTTGAGGAAGAAAAAGGGGGGTTGAAAATGGAGTTAATGATCAATCATGCCTACATTATGAAGCCTCCATAAAAATTCAAAAGTAAGGGGTTCGGGAGTTTCCAGGTTGGCAAACACGTCCATGTTCTGGGAGGATGACACATCCAACCCATCTCCACATGGACAGAAACTCTTGTGTTTAGGACCCTCCCAGACCTCAGCCGATGCATCTCTTCAGCTAGCTGCTCATCTGTATCTTTTACCATATCCTTTAATAAACTGATAAACGTAACTGTTTCCCTGAGTTCTGTGAGCCATTCTAGAAAATTAATCAAAACTGAGTAGGTGGTCCTGGGGACCTCCAATTTGTAGCCAAGTTGAACAGAAGTTGTGGGTAACCTAGGGACCTACTATTGAGATTGGCATCTGAAGTCGAGGAGAGCAGTCTTAAGAGACTGAGCCCTTACCCTGTGGATCTGGTGCTATCTCCAGGTGGATAGTGTCAGAATTTAAACTGTAGGACACCCAGCTGGTGTTGTGGAGAATTTCTTGGTGTGGGGAAAGAAACCCACACATTTGGTGACCAGAAATGTCAGATGTAAAATGCTCTGTGTGAGGAGGAAAGGAGACTCGTAGGAAAGAAAAACTGTCAGTTTCTCTAATATAGACTTTGTCTTTTCTTTGGCAAAAGACAAGGATGTCTTTAAAGATTTGCTGAGTATCAGGGCGCTTTCAAACTATGCATGCTGTCACATAATTTTCCAAGAAACCTATGAAATATATACTTTATGCTTATTTTCCTGATAAAAAACTTAGGCTCAGAGAGATTGTTTTTACTATTAGTGAATGTAATATTTTCTGCCATTTGTTGGGTGCCTTCATTCCACCAATGCTTCTCATTAAAATTCTTGGAAAAACTCTATGATGAGGAAATTATTCTCATTTTTCATATGTGAAAACCAAGGCCTAAGGTATAACTAATTTGCACACGGCAAAACTGCTAATAAGTAGCAGAGCTGGATTCACGTTCAAATTTTGTGACTCTGAGTATTGTAACTCGTTCACACTCATCATATTTCCATAGAGCGGAATGCATTTCCGCTGCGGTCTCCAGAAAGCAAACTTACTAGAGAGCAGTCTCAGTTTTTCTCCACCCCCTCATTCCCTTCCTTCAGTAATGAAGTGGCTTATCGGCTTGGTGATCCACGCTGAAGGAATAAGAGCATGGTCAGGTCTTTGGACCTCCCTCTGTAATTCCAGAGCCTGCTGGACCTCTGTTCACATGCCTTCTGTCCTCTTCTAGTTCTAAGTCTACAGGGACAGAGTCACTGTAGCCAGTGAGTGAGGGGGATTATAGAACAAGATCGTGTAGGGCTTTAAGCCATGGGATACAGAAACGAACAGCTTTTCCTCTGGGCATGGATGGCTTGGTGGCTGAGTAATCTCTGTTCCTTCTGCATTGGTACTGTTCCCTAATTGCAAAAGGGACTAGAGGAGAAAATAGATATACATTCTAAATATATAAGGACAAAGAAATGGGACAGTTGCTATCTCACCTTTAGAAGAGCATTAAATGTAGAAGATAAATCATTGCACTCAGTCAGTGAAATGAACTCAGAAGCAGCTACAGACGTGAATGTGTAGTTAATGTGCATTACATATCTATTTTTAAATTTTTATTTGCTTGGATCTAGGTAAATAGGCATAGGGAGAGATGCAAAAGGAGTAACAGCAACTAACAGCAGGTAGGCACTTATTTTTTAAAACTTCCTCATCAGCAAAAGGGAAAAAGATGACATCTCTTAAGAGAGTTCATGACTGTTTTTCGCTATCTAAAGATATTTGCAATCTTTAGATCTGATCTAAACTGGAGAAAATATAATGTGGATGCTGATTGACAACAGCTCTAGAATAATCTTCTTTTAAATGATACCCTAATTGACAGATCTAGAACAAGCTTTTCTGTAATAGCTGACTCGACGACAGCTTGGAAAATTGGAAATTATTTGAACCCTGGATCAAGAGAGGTGGTAGCTGATTAGGAGGCCCTGGTGTGAGGGTCTCTGCTTCAAATGATCATAAACTAGCTTCCCATGACCACCTTTGACCACAGAAGTGCCCGTGAGTAAGAGTAACAAATGTCCTCTGTGGCCAGAGTAATTGATGGCATCTATGTTGGAACTTCACAGCCCCCTAACCTTTCTTTCTTTCCTCAGGTTTCCTCCTATAGGCATTGGAAACCTAGTTTGCAAGACGGAAGTCCATGGCAGGGTATAAAGCACACCCCTTTTCCCACTGTGAATTCCTGCTGCTGGTAGCTGGCCCAAGTCAGTGAAGGGGAAAATTCTGACGGAAGTTCAGAATACTGACTGTATTGTACTGGACATAATAATTACTGATCAGGGTTAAAAGGACTTGGAGACCATATATTATCTGAAAGTGACCTGGGCCTGACCTTACTAGCCCAACAGTAAGGATATTAAATGAATGTTATCAGAAAAGAGTAACCTTGCTTTCTCTTCCATTATAAAAATTCAATTTTTTTTAACGAAAAATCACAACTAGTTTTGTCTCAGGTTTAGATACTGGTAGTTCATTGCCACTCTTTTCCTAAGTAGCTAATATGGGACCCACTTAAAATTAGACATATTGGCTTCCCTGGTGGCGCAGTGGCTAAGAGTCTGCCTGCCGATGCAGGGGACACAGGTTTGTGCCCTGGTCCAGGAAGATCCCACATGCCGCAGAGCGGCTGGGCCCGTGAGCCATGGCCGCTGAACCTGTGCGTCCGGAGCCTGTGCTCCGCAACGGGAGAGGCCACAACAGTGAGAGGCCTGCATACCGTAAAAAAAAAAAAAAAAAAAAAAAAAGTTAGACATAAAACCTCTGTAAGAGAAAGGCAGCTGTGGATACACAGTTCCCAGGATGTTCCCAGCCATATACAGGATGGCTCAGTTCCCAGGGAGAGGAGAAGGCATAGGCAGTGGCCCTGTGCATCACCTTGTTGGGGTTGAGTAATATTACATAGGAAAAAAGAAATGTCTTCTTCAATGTAGGCTAAGGGAGACAGAGGGAGAAACAATGGAAGCAGTCCATCTAGAGATATCAGAGAAAGAATCTACAACGTGACAAAAATTGTGGCGATTAAACGTGCCATGGCACCATACTCTTTGAACTAATGACAGCATCATCCCAACTTTATATCTAGCAGTTACCACACTTTTTTCATTGCAGATAGCTTCACAACTAGAAAAGACAAAACAAAGTCCAATATCAGATAATATATGCAATTGACCATAATGGAGTAAATGCAACAAATAGATAGTTTGACATAAAACTGAAATTCCCACATATCCCAGGGTTGTGCTCCTTAAAGAACAGAAAAAAACCTGATGACTTCTTGTCTCCCAAGTTTGGAAATTAAGAAACTTTGAGCTCTGGAAAAATATTTCTGACCCAGCTCAACTTACAGGTGTGAGTCCATTATGTCTGCCCCAAGCCACAGAGGCTAATCTGGTCATGGGGCTTCTGCTCACTTGTTTTTGTATTCAGCCTGCCAACCACGGATTGTCCTGCTGAGACTGAAATCCCATAAGCACTCTTCCCTACCTACCCAGCTTCTTGTGATCCATATTACCCCCTGGGCAACCATTGCCATCCAGCCTTTCCCTCTGCCATTTCTCCTGACCAGCCTGCTACTTACAAATTGCAGAAGCCACCCACATGGCAATGAGTCTGACAAGCTTCAGCTCTGTCCACAGCTTCTGTCCTGGCCATGCCTGTGAATAGAACAATTGCCTGTGTATGGCCGCAGGGTCTCTGAGACTTGTACATGTCTACTATAAAGACTGAATTGAAAAAGTTCAATCCTGTGTGATTTCTAGAGGGACACGATCTAATCACATTTTTCCCGAACCAATTATCTTTTCCCCAAGGCAGGAATCGGATTCATTGCCAGGGGGCTTAACAATTTCTACCGCAAAGTATTTTTTTTTTCATTTCACATAAGTCTTAAAAGCAAACCGTGATTTTTCTTTGCAGACTCAGATTCATTGATCACGTGACGTCTGTTACTGATGATGCTATTACATACAATGACTGACGTGGAACTGATCACTCGATCTGATATGTGCTGGTTGAGTGGGACGATAATTCACACGTACTGGACTTCTGCATTTCCATTGCTTTATGTGTGATATGTGGTATGTACTTATCTAATCAGAAACACAGCCACTGAGGCAGTTTACGGGTTTTGTTGATTTTTTGAAGTAGCATTGTTTTTTTTTCCAGGCTTATTCTGAGGGTCTGAAAGTTCGTCCTTTAATCAAATGAAAATTCATGTCCTCTGACTGACGCAAAATGTATAGATGTTTCTTTAAAATGTAAGTTGGTAATTTCCTTTTATTCCTATTTCTATGTATAGATTCAATCGGATTATTACCATGACAAAGTTGAAGCTACATTATTCTTTTCACCTGGCAAAGCATCCTATACTGGGAAGATCTAGTTTGTATCACTCATTTTATTGTTAACCTAGTTCTAACATATATGGGTTTCACATGAATAATTTCTTGCTCTCAATAATTTCTTGAGGCATCAAAAATGCTAACATAGCCTTTGGATCCAATGGAGTTAGATACAAACATACAAATAGAATTATATTTTTGGTTTTATAGATATACAAAATACATAGATATACAAATAAAATATACATTAGGATAGATAGATAGGTTTTGGTTTTGCATAGAAAGTTTCCATCTATAAATCTCAAGACTGTAGGCAATAAATTCTAAATAAATTAAACTGTCAAATGTGCATTTGAACACTTGTTTTTAACATATCTTCATTAGATTATTTCCTAAAAAGCAAGGAATTAAGTACTTTCCCATTCAATTTAAGTACTACCCAACGAGTATTTCTATACCTTATATGAAACTTGAAAACACATATTGGATCATAACAATGATGGCCCAAAACAAATAATAATAATAATAATTGACCAGAAAGTATGTTTTCCATAAGTGAGAAACAAGAAAGTGAATATCCAGCCTCAGTCACTGCCCTGGCTGTCACATCGGTACAGTTCCTAATCACATAGAGGGTGTGTCTTGAAAATCCACAGGAAAGTGGCCCAAGACCTAAAATGCATTTTTCACCCATCAGTCACAGTCTAAAAATCCCACTCTTCAAGATTAACTCATTTAAGTTAACCCCTATGATTTTTTAATACCCCCTCTTAAAAAATGCACATTTCTCCAAAAGGGATAAAACCTTACGTCACTTATAATTCAGCCAAAATGAGTTTATTCAACACTACTCATTATGACAGGAGAAACATATGGGCAGCATGAGGTCACTAGCTATCACAGGAGTGTAAGAAGATTAGACAATGAAAACTGGTACAAAAGCTGAAGATAAACCTTGCTAGCTTTAGTTTTTCCCAAGATGATCCCTATTCAGTTGAATATGCCTCTAAGGAAAAAAATCACAAACCGTAATTTGTCTTAGTCTATTTTTATTTTGCTTACAACTATGTTCTGTCTTGACTTCTGGGCATGTTCATCCATGACGCTTAAACCCTAGCTGAGTTTTAAATGTAGCCCAGGCTTTGGGTCAAACCAAATGGATTTGAATACCAGCTGTGCCACTTGAAGACTATGGATTTTGAACAAACTCTTCGGCCTCTTGAACTCCAATTTCCTCAGGGATAATAATATCAAGCTCTTTGGATTGTCGTGAGGATTAAATAAAATGAAGCCCATAAAGGGCTTAGCAGAGAACCTAGCTCATAGAAAATGTTCACGAACCGTAGTGATTACTAGATTTATCAGGGTCATAGACAGAATGGCTAGCAGGACAATGTAAGTGGTTAGGACAGTGACCTGTGAAATAAAGAAGAAAAGGAGGCAGAAGAGATCCTTGAAAAAGGAGCAGTAACATAAATCAGACTTGCCTACAGTGTTTGTCTTGTTTTAGTTCAGTCTCAGCGCTGAAAATGCTCTGTCTTCCAATATCCAAAGAGAGGAACTGAAAAAAAAAAAGAAAAGAATAGCAAAGAGTGTGGAAGGTAAGACCAAAGAGATTTTTCAAGGAAGTGTGGTGGAAACTTGCACCTGCATCTCTAAACCCGTTTGTTTGTTTCCTGGAGGCACACTTCCCAGTCCTGCCTCACACGTAAATGTAGCCATGGAACTGAATTCCAGACCATGGAATCTGAGCAAATTATATATTTCATTTCCACACCTGGGCCGAGAAATCTGCCACCTGCATTTCTCCATGTTTATCCAGCTGGCTGACAACTCTTAGAGCAATCTTGGCAATTTGTTGAAGATGGTAAAGTACTGAAGATAGCAGAGCTGCTCTCAACCTAGGCCCTAGAATGGAAGTGTGGAGCTGAACACACAGCCCCAAATCCCCACTTGGATCCCCATGGGTCCATGACAAGAATGAGAATTAAAATTCTAGTGTTTAGCCACCACTGAAATTGCAGGCTTTGTTTGTCACAGCACTGAGCCTTCCTTAACTAATATTGAAAGGCCATTTATAAGTCCTGACTGAAGAAGATGGGGTCTGAGAGGCCTGGAGATTTAATGTTCCACAGGGAGTAGTTTCAGGAAAGCGATGAGAAAAAGAAACCCTCTGTTTTTGTAAATTAAAGAGCGATTGGGAAACATAGAAATGAAGGCAGTGAATGCAGTTTTTTTTGGAAGGTGGAGAGATTTCACGCAGGATAGAAAGTAAGAGATGGTACAATAACCTGAGTAGAACACAGGGTGAGAAAATGCTTTGTATATGGTTATGGATAAATTACACTTATTTAAATATTAGACAGGAGAAAAAAGTCCACGGAGATGGAGACATTGACAACGCAAAAAGGAAGAAAGATTGATCAAGCAAAAAAGGAAGAGAAAGAGAAGACAGATGGGTGGTGCGTCCATCATTTTAAAGGAAGTAGCACCTTTCTTATTATTATAAGAATAAGAATATTCAGGAAGGAGATAATTTAAGAAAAGTGAGTAGATTTTTAAAAACCTGGGATTTACCATGTAATGAGTGTTGTGTATGCATAATTCAATATAGCAATAAAAATGTCAAGCTATGCTTTATTTAGCTTCTGGGACTGTGATGGGGGAGGAGTTCTACTGTACAAATAATAAATCTAGAAAAAGAAGCCTTGATCATGTTGTTGATACTTTGGAATATCTGCATAGGTAATGTAGATCTGGTTTTCCTCTCTAACCTGAAGTCTACTAAAATCTATGTAGAAAGCACAAGTTGACAGTTTCACTTGGAATCCTTAGTCATTTCACAAATATTTATTGAGTGTCTACCATGTGTTAGCACTGCAGGCATAGTTGGGAAAGAAAAGCAGCAAATAAGGAAAAAAATGAATAATTAGAAATTACAAATGCTATGAATGAAAGAACTGTTAACTTAAAGAAAGACGAGGAGGGGTAGTATGGGGAAAGTTGATCTTTCCTTCTACCCACCGTCCTATATCAAAACTGTTTTTACTTGTAAATTGGTAAATTATGAAGGAGGAAGGAGGAATTATGAACTACATGTGCAGCTGTAATCATTTCAATAATTTGTCCAAAGTGATACCATACTGGCCATTTATCCTAATTTCTGGCATCATCTTTATGGCAAATTTAATTTTAATTAGACCATGTTTGAACCTATAGAGTTTCAGAAAATAAAAAATACTAAATAATTAGCTTTGCAGTATGTGCCTTAATAAGGTATCTTAGTAGCATTTTATTAAGGTACTATTCCATTCAAACAAATTAATACCTTTATTTTAAGAATTTTGTTTTGATAATATATATTTAAATTATATGCATGTACACACATATGCATATATAATATAAACATGAATATATATTAATATTTAATAATGAATTTATAAATCACATAACAACATTTCTTGGGCTGTAATTTAACATGTTTTGTTTATCTTTATGAAAAACTTCTTTCAAGAAGGTGTAATAACAATAACTCTTTTTCAAGTACCTTGCTCTCAATGTATGTGAGTTTCTGAGAAAATTCTTTAGTGAGTCAGTTTCCCAACATATTTTCTTACTTCATTTGCAGAAATAAATTATAAGAGATAAATCAAAAAAAGACGGAAAATAAATAAATAACATTCTATATGTGATTGATTTACTTTTTATCTCTAGAAGCACTATTTTTCCTTTATCTGCTGTGAAGCTGTAGTCAAATGGCCAGTAATGTAAAGTGTTTATGGTTTTCTGGATTGGAATTACAGTTTCTTGACCTATCTGATTCAGGCTAGATCCTTGTCACAGTTTTTTTCATTTCAATGAATAGAGAAAACTTTTGAAGATGCTTAGATTCCGATTTTCTTTTTATACTGGAACTTCAGACAGCTTGAAAAAAAAATTCCTCTTCTAAACGTAACTACAATTTCACAGATTGTATTCATTTCCATAAAAGAATACAGTACATTTCAAAGTAGCCTCTGGTTTTCAATGGAACAAAATAATGAGTTATTTTCAGAATATCTTCAATTTTTAATATCATAAACTTTACTTCCTTACTCATTCTTCCAAAATAATACATAAAGTGTTGAATATGTAAACAACTTCATCTACTCTTTTCTCTTTCCTGTAAGAATCTTTGCCCTGATTTTGAAATTCTGTATTTGAAGAAAATAAATCATTCCAGATTTACTTGCTTTTCTATATTTATTATTCTCATTTATACACAAATTCTTAAAATAATGTAATTTTACTTTGCTATCTTGTTTGCTGTAATTTCAACCTCCTCCAGTACTAATTGTATACTTCACAAAATGACAGATATAAAAAAATGCAGACTTAAATGAAGAGTTTTACCAAATCTTAGGCCATAAAATGGTTTTAATTCTCAGTATATTTTGCCATTTTTTAAAAAAATATTCTTTAACTGAGACATCAAAAAGAATGATTAATGATAAAAGATGGGAGTCATAAATTTTAATAAAATATCATGTTGATATCAAATATTATGTTTTTACTAGTAGTACCTTAAATTATTTTGTAGCAATTCTTATTACTCAGACTGGTATTATATATGTACATATATATATGTATATATGTATATATCCCAATCAGATAAAATTCCTGTAAGCTTTTCCTAAGGAAAACCAGGAGCCACTACACATAAAGCCCTAAAAACAGACAGGGAACTGTCTTATTGCAACCTCTATAATTTGAGGACTAAAAATGAATTTGAAGTGGGGATTATCACACACTGAACTTTCTTTTCATCGTTTTCCCCATTTGCTGACCTATCCTCAGTGATGTCTATAAGCTGGAGTTAAAAAGTATTTCATTAACTGCACAGTGTGTATGATATATAAATAAAATGCATATTTAAAAATAAAATATTGGAAGCCTTTGAAATTCTTCCCTACACTGGATGACAACTGCAGTAGACTGGATCACCACTAAGAAAATACTTCACCCATACACCCCACCTCTATACTCCCCTGCTTTTTTACTTAGGAAAGGGTCATACAACTCTTTCACTCAATAAAAAATTAGCAAGATTGAAATAAGCTTGCATGTTTGAGCTTGTCCTCTTGCCCTTTTACCATTTCTATAAAAAGAACTTGCCCCAGATAGCTTGCTGGTCTCAGAGTCTTGAGAGACTTTGGCGCAGACCTAAATCCAAGCAATCAAGTCCAACTTACACCAACTGAACCACAGCCAACCTGCAGACATATGGGTGAGAAATAAGTGCTTTATTCTGTCTACCACTGAGACTTTTGCTGTTGTTGATTATGCCGCAGTGGCTATTTTTTAAATTTTATTTATTTATTTTTGACTGCGTTGGGTTTTCGTTGCTGAGTGTGGGCTTTCTCTAGTTGCGGCGAGCGGGGGCTACTCTTCGTTGCAGTGTGCAGGCTTCTCATTGTGATGGCTTCTCTTGTTGCGGAGCACGGGCTCTAGGCATGCGGGCTTCAGTAGTTGTGGCTCACCGGCTCTAGAGCGCAGGCTTAGTTGTGGCACATGGGCTAGTTGCTCCGCGGCATGTGGGATCTACCTGGACCAGGGCTCAAACCCATGTCCCTTGCATTGGCAGGCAGAGTCTTAACCACTGAGCCACCAGGGAAGCCCCAGACGTAGCAATTGAAGACAAGAACATTTGGGGAAAAGTGACTGACTCATACATTTCAAAGGAGAATAAAATAGGCAAACCTATTACTACTGATCTTCTATGATCAGAAATATTATTTCAAGGTACCCATATGAATGTTTTTGTTTCTCATGTGTCACTGCCTCTATGAAGGGGAGTAATGTTATTACATATGCTATCTCTAATCCTCACAAAACTACTTCATACAAAATGGCATGACTTCCATTCTATAGAGGAGCAAATTGGCCCAGAAAAGTTAAAGGAATTTTCCTCATCCACGCAGGTGATATGACACACACTGCTGCCTCAGCTGATCCAGAACCTGGTGGAAATGCATGTCGAAGAGATGAAAAGAGACATCTGAGAAAGATATGACAGTGAGGAAAGAAGAACTCTTCCGGATACTTAGTAAAACAGTGCAGAGCAGACAAACATCTGTAATCTGACATTTATCTTTCAGTCTAGTGTGACAAATGAGAATATTTTTTCGAATTACTTCAGTGTTCATCATGCAATCATTGTTCACGATAATCTCTATATATTTTGGTTTCAGAAATGAAAGTCATGCCACATACAATAAGAAAAGTGATACCACTGCATAGATACCTAAGAGGCAGAAAGCCGTAAACACATAAGACAGTTCCAGAATCCACTAGTCTCACGGTCTCATTCTATCTAACCGTGCATCTAATTTTATCTGAAGTTTTATTCCTTGTTCCCAACTGCCCAACCCATCTTGAACTCTCTAGTCAAAATTATGGAAGGATGCATTCTATTTGCCTTAATAAATTGCTACTGTTTTGTCTTAGAGATCAGAATTTAGAGCACAGAATTATTATGTAGGGCTATTTTACAAATGGGATACGATAGGGTCAAATCAGGTCCAATTCATAGCAACTGTTGATCAAAGAATAGTCTAGGCTCTCTGTCCAACCAGGATGCTGTGGACAGTGCAACCAGGAGGGCTACTGGACATCACAGATGTTGACAGACATGTCTAGTTTAGGAGTGACAGTGATGCTGAAGAACAGACCGTTCTGAAGAAGAGTACGTGACATTTGTTTCCTGACACCTACATGGGTTCAGGTCTAAGCAGGTTCCTCTAGCTCGTGGTACTTTCTGTATTTCTAAATACTGGAGAGCATAGAGAAAATCAGAAAACAAATGTCTTACTTTTTTTTTAATTTTACTTTTATTGAAGCAGAGCTGATTTACAATGTTATGTTGTCTTACTCCTAATAACTTAATTATAACAAAAAATATGTCATATGTAAATCTTAGCTCCTGTAAAATTGGGATTTCAAAATAGAACAATTATAAAGAAGACATGGTATATCTAGACAATGGAATACTACTCAGCCATAAAAAAATGAAATTCGCCATTTGCAGCAACATGGATGGACTTGGAGAGTATTATGCCAAGTGAAATAAATCAGACAGAGAAAGACAAAAAAAAAAAAAAATAGAACAATTGCTGTTCCGTTCTGATTTCCAACAACTTCCCAAATATGCACATTACCCCCGGAATCGGGACATTTTCGACCTCTGTGGCCAACAAAACACTTTGATGAGCAGAATCACCAATCTGTGAGAAAAGGGACTCTGTACAACAGTCATGTCAACGGTTCTGCTGCTGTTCCTTTAAGCCTTCTTCAGATGCTCCAAGATTAATTTGCCATCAGAGCAAGTGGCAGGCATTCATTTACCAAATAATGATTTTCTAAATTCATAATTTATCATGCTATGTGATGTCATTAATTAGGTAAAACTATAATTTACAAGGGTGGAAATTCCTTTCAGCTGTCATTGGTTTGAGTAGTTGGGGTGGGAAATGAATATTTCTCTATACAATGGATTCTATAGTTGGAAGCCTGGACCAAAATAAAAGCCAGGGTCACATCTGTCTTCCCCATCATCATATAAACTGCATTATGAAGGACTTATCTATAAATATGAGACTGTAAGGAATATTAAGAAAAGTATAAATGGGACCCATATGGGTGTTAGGAGAGTGTGCATAAACATTGTAAAATATGCTCTGGAAGGCAAGATGTATGAGAACAAAAATAATAAAACAAAGAATGTTGTGAGAAGTCAATTCAGAAAAGGAATCGGAGTGGTATTTTATCTAAAAGAGTTTTAATATGTTCACAGCCCATGGTTCATCATATTCATAGTGTGCCTTTTAAAGCCACAAAGAAAGGCAGTATGCTAAGAAATCTAATAACCCGTGTTATAAAAGTAAACCTCAACCCAGACTGAGGGTGGCCTTTACACAGTCTAAAAGTTCTGAGTTTTAGACTGGTTTTTCTTTAATATACTAGCTTTCTGTGAGAATATAATCAAAAGTTGTCACCTCCCAAGGACATACATTGAGCTTATGCTCCATATATCATGAAAAGAAATGATTATATTAGTACTGATACTAGATTTCTGATAAAACAGTAAAGCAACACCACTAAGAGATGTTTGAAAACATGCGGCCATGGCTCACGGGCCCAGCCTCTCCGCGGCACGTGGGATCCTCCCGGAACGGGGCACGAACCCGTGTCCCCTGCATCGGCAGGTGGACTCCCAACCACTGCGCCGCCAGGGAAGCCCTGAAAAATTTTAAAGAACAAGTGTCTGCTTCCCTGGCGGCGCAGTGGTTAGGAATCCGCCTGCCGATGCAGGGGACACTGACTGGTTCGATCCCCGGTCCAGGACGATCCCACATGCCACGGAGCAACTAAGCCCGTGCGCCACAACTACTGAGCCTGCGCTCTAGAGCCCGAGAGCCACAACTACTGAGCCCGCGCGCCTTGAGCGTAACAAAAAGAAGCCACCACAACGGGAAGCCCACACACCGCAGCGAAGAGTAGCCCCCGCTTGCTGCAACTGGAGAAAGCCCACGCACAGCAAAGAAGACCCAATGCAGCCAAAGATAAATAAATAAATAAATACATTTATTAAAAAAAAAGAACAAGTGAAAAAATATGATTGCTAAGTGCATGAAATGATCTTTCTTATATCATTTATGCATACTAATTCCTATTTAAGAGGGGAAAAGCCACTACGTATTTTTCCCAAAATTGCTGGAAAATGTTTTTAACCTGCTACATTAAGATGTGTATGGACATTTCCTGAATAATAAACTCCAAATTCATGACGTTCATGTCAGTATATAGTTCAGGGCAAGTGAGAATTATTTAATTCAATCAAAATATTATATGATAAAATTAATTTGATTCTTTAGGACCAGATTTTTTTATATTTTTGGTGGTATTTTTTCAGAGGAATAATTTGTAACTTTGTTCATCAGTTCTATTTTATGGGACCTTAATATGCCACCAGAATGGACCTGAGCTTTGTATTGCTTTTTCTTACTCTGTTACAGCCTTTGCTCCTTTTAATATGTTTAGTTAGTGTATAATACACATACCTTGAGAACTAACTACATTATAAGTCAACATATCAAAGACCTTCCTCAGCTCAAAAACAGAAGCTTACCATTTATATTCTCTAATTAGTATTCTAATTAGTATTCTCTAAATAGTATTTTCCCCAAATCCAATTCATACGAATAAATTGGCCAAGCTGCACGTGTTACTAGTATTCTGATATTCTATTTCCTCCAAGAAGAGGATTTAACTTCACGGCTGAAAACCACTGCTTGGAGCATTGTGCAGTGTTAAAGGTCCATCTGAGGAGCATTTATGCATATCACATCTAAATTCTTAAACGTTTTTAAGTTAAATTATATACTGTTAGTGAATAAATTAACCACAGAACATTTCTGGGTGCCTGCACTGCGGTAAGTTTTATGATGAAAACAAAACAACACAGGGAGATGCAACATCCATTAAATCTGGTGAGGAAAACAAGATGGCTAAATAAATAATTATAGTACAATATAATACATTTTGCAGACGGTAGGCATTAGACACTGTAGAGCCCAAAGTTGGGAGCCTTCATCTGGTGAGATGGAAAGGAAAGATTCGTAGGAAATCTTCACAGAAAATGGCATTTTAGCTGAGTTGGGAAGGGTAATTGTAGTTTATGAGATAGATAAAAAGCGAGGAAGAAGAAATTCCCAGCAAAGAGAACAGCCTGTGGAAATGCACAAAGACACAGGGGATAGAAGTATTAGCTTTGTCTGAGGAAGATTTGAATTTTATTCTACTCTCATCCACGTATTCTTTATGCCACATTGGATACCCTATGTAGCCTCTCAAAGCCTCTATTTTTCCTTTTAAAACGGGGATTATGATTATACCTCCCTCTTAAAGCTGAGCAAAGATTAAATGAGATAAAAATGTAAAATATTTGACTCATCCTATGAGTCTACCTTCCAAATATTCCTTCCAGCCCCCGTGGAGGTACTGAAGCAGGTAATGTAACTAGAAAACTACAATGTAGTTCAGTACAGGTAAGTGTTGCAAGAGATGAGATAAGAGGTATTTGGGTGTTTGTGGTAACAGAGGAGTGCCAATGTAAATGTCCAACAGAGAAGAGATGTGACCAGACTTTTGTTCTAGAAGTCTAACGCTGGCAGTGTGAAAAATGAACACGTGAGGGAGGTGAGCAAAAGCAAAGACACCACAGAAATAATGAGGGAAATGAACAAAGGATATACACATCAGGGTAGAGTGAGGTAGAATCTTCTTGAAACTTAGTGAATGATTGCTTGGAGAGAGAAAAAAGAAGAGAGAGAGCACAGCAGGGAGAGTGGGAGTCCAGAAAATCTCCCAAATGTCTGAATCTAGCACCTCAATAAAATAGGAAGCAGATAATTATACAAAATAGAGTATAATAAACTACAAACTTTTATGCAGGTCTAACTACCAAATCTATAGGATCCAGTCCTGGAAGTGGTTTCTGGAAGCTAGAACAATAAGAGGGGTGACCTCATAGAAGAAGATGGTCCTGAGTTGAGTTTGCTATATGAATGTGACGCACATGGGTGACCAGAGAAATGAAGCCATAAAATGGATTCACAACATAAATATGCTAGGCTGGATTGACATGACTGCAAGTAGAACACATGCTTATTTGTATGTTTAATTCTGTATTTATATTTAATTATGTTGCACTTGATTTCACAGAAGGTTGAAAACAACTAGTGGTTCCTGTACACCAAGCCATAGTTGGAAAGAATTAAGGATAACCTAAAATATTGTTAAAACAGAAATGTCAAATAATATAGTACAGCAGTACTATGTTAGTTTGCCAACAGTTGGGAAACAATTAATTTAGCACTGGTCACTTTGAGCAAAGGTACTTGGCAACTAAGAGGCAACCAAGCAGGGCAACCAAGAAATCAGGACTTGGAATAACAGGTTCACTTAGTCAGTTCTATCATACTCAAATTATAATCATAGATCTATTCTTTAAAATAAAATTACCTACAGACACACTATTTTTCCACACGTTATATTTAACATGACAGTGGTCACTAAACCACATTTTACAAAAAGTCCTATTTATTGTGTTTGCTATTGTTTTAGGTTAAATCGTATTCTATTTTTACTAATGGAGATTCTGTAAGGAACTAGAGTACTTAGAAGAAGTTAAATGTCAACTGATCCAATAAACAATCCAACCAACCACAATGAAAGTAGTAACTTTTTAGTCTACATCACAAACACTAGAAGTATGAGGGATTCAAGTCATATAATATGATGAATGGTGAAGCAACTAGCGACATTACACCCAGGTAGAAACGTTTTTCTAAGGGGACATGGTAGTTGACCTAATATGTTTGAAATGATTTAACCAGAAATTGGGACTATATGCTTTATATGACCCCAAAGAGTAAAATAATTTTGTGGTTGGAAATTATACACTGATTTGCTTCAATAAAATATGGATAAGAACTTTTTAAAAACACTGTTGTCTATGAATGAAATGATTTGCATCCTATGGTACTCATGTCCACATTTCTGAAAGCTCAAGGAAAGCTGAATGACCTCTTTTCTGCATGTTATAGAAGGAACACATTCCAACCCAATCCAAGGAGCTCCACCACTCACTAGCAGGAACACCTTAAACAAGCTCTATTCTTTTTGAGCTTCTTACTCATGGTAAAACTGAAAAAATACCACATATCCTGCAGGGTTATTGTGAGGAATATATATGATTAAAGAATCAGAAGTTTCCTAACACATAATGGGTTAGCGGAATATGAATCTGAAATATTCAACTGAGTTTATAGCAGGCACTGGCTAGAAGATAGCTCGAGGAACAAAGCAGATAGCTTTAAAAGTACTTATTAAAACATTTGCAGATGGAGAAATCTGTATGTGCCTATTTTATCAGTCTTTTACATCTTTCATTAAGCTTTGCAGTTTTATCATTACATACATGTATATAAAACTTGCAGGACAAATCTTTCTTGCTTCACTTCAGCAGAAATCTAGAGCAGAAACAGTATAGTTTCAGTAAGCATTAAGTTCACCAGAGAGAGCAATAAAACTAATAGTCAATCAAATCATAGCAATTTCTTTCTCTCTTAGTAAAAGAAACTCCTACTAAATAGTCCAGCTGTAGTGTGGCAGCTCTTTTTTCATCAGTCTCCCAAGGTGGTCTGACCGCCTATATAGTATATTGTCTCATTTTCTGGTCATACATTTTACATTTTAGTCATTGGGAAGGAAAAATAAAGGGATTCAAGAAGTAAATAGTTTAGAAGTTGCACACAATGCTTCCAGTTACAACTTGTTGGCCAAAACTTGGTCACTGACTATATTTATCTACGAGTGATACTAAGAAATAAAATCTTTTAGCTGGTGGGCAAAATGCCTACCTAAAAATCGAGGTTCTCATTGGAATAAGGGGGCAAAGAATATTCGAATAGCACTTCTGCCATGAGTGAACACTCAAAATGTAGACTTTCCTTTAGGAAGGAACTTTGGACCTGTTTTAACACCTGAACAAATGCAGACAAATTCACAGTTTCATATCATGAAGTATGGTCAACATTATTTTCTCCTGGAAAACTTTCAAAACAAGAGTGATCACTAATCCAAGAACAGAGTAGAAAATATCAAGACTCTCAGTTTACCCAATGCTCAGAAATTTGATTTGCCACCATACTTACTAGGATGAACTATCACAGCTTCAAATACCCTCCCCTCACCTTGAAAACCAAATTAATGGACTTGTTACATGGAGTTATTAGATATAAATCATTTTGGGGATTAGGAAACCATCTATCAAATACAATTCTCTTAGTTTCAGAGAAGTAAGTTTATTTTTTCCTTAGCAGTATCTAATAAATAAAATCAAATATTTATATGTAATTCATTTCTTTTTTTTAATAAAATCATGTCATCAGTTTATAGAAAATATTTACTCTTATTTATTTGTTTGGATAGTTCATTTCAAAATAATTTCAGTTGAAGTAGTTGAACTGTAGGGGAGGGAAAAAAGAATTTCCCTTCTACCCTTCTAAATTCTCTGCTGGGAATCCTGTAACAGAAGACAGATTGACAAAAGAAAAGCAAACAGAAGTTTATTAACATGTATACGTCATGTATACATGGGAAATACTCAGGGGAAAATGAGTAACTCTCGGAGTTGGCTTAGAATACTTAGAATACCAGGCTTAAATACCATCTTTAGCAAAAGAGAGGAGAGTATACAGGAGGCCAGGTGTGGGGAGGTGACCAGGAAAGCATGGTAAACAAGAGTAAGGTTTATCAAGCAGATTTACATTGCTGCCTTCTCCGTTGAGTTTCTTGTAGCTTAGTCATCCTTCTCTTCTGGGTACAGAGAGGGAGATACTTACAAATGGAGATTACCTTTATAAATGGAAATTTTCTTTACAAAAAGATAATTTTTAAAGCTTCTCCTCTGTCTGCTGTTTCTCATAGTAATCAGCTCAAAATAATCCTTATGCCAATGAGACATGTTTTGGGGGTGGCATATTCTTGCCACCCTTCTTTCACATGAACAATGATTCAAAATACAGCATTGTTTGTTTTATAGGATTCAGGATAGGCTTCTTGTCTACCCCACTGATATTCTTCTCTACTGTGATTCTTCTGCTAGTGTTTATGGACAATTGAAGCCATATCCATATTATCAAAGAAGAAAAAATAATTTTAATCTGCATCCTCCAAAAGTAAACATTATGCAGCAAAGGAAAAATTTTACTATATCTGTTTCTAAAAATTTAATATGTTCAGGTAAAGGGATTGTTTTTTGTAATTCACAGTCATTTAGAAGACATCAGTCACCGGGAGATTGGGATTGACATATATACACTAACATGTATAAAATAGATAACTAATAAGAACCTGCTGTATAAAAAAAATAAAATAAAATTCAAAAAAATGTGGTTGAAAGAACTGGAAAAAACAAACAAACAAATAAATAAATAAATAAAAAGAAGACATCAGTCATCTAAAAGTTTATTAATAAAGAAACCACCAAGTCTTGATCTTTTCCTTTTTGTATTACTTCATGAATTATTTTTTAAAATGAATTTATACTATACCATAATTTCTCCTTTCCAATACATTTTAAGAAATACTTATGAAATACAAAAATATTTTATTTAGATTATAAACAATTGTAACTTCACTCCAATAAGGTAAAACTACCTTTGAAATATAAGCATCAAGCCATGAAAAGACATAGAGGAAGATTAAATGCATTTTCCTAAGTAAAAGAAGTCAATCTGAAGAAGGCTGCATACTGTATGAGTCCAACTATATGACATTCTTATAAAGGCAAAACTAGGGAAACAGTAAAAGATCAGTGGTTGCCAGGGGTTGAGGGCAGGGGAAAGTAATAGGAGAAGCAGAGAGTGTTTTTAGGGTAGTGAAAATACCATTAAAATGGATACATGTCATTATACATTTGTCCAGACCTATGGGATGTACAACACCAAGAGTGAACTGTTATGTAAACTACTCACTTTGGGTGATGATGACATGTCAATGTAGCTTCATCACTGGTAACAAATATACCACTCTGGTGGGGTATATTGATAATAGGGGAGGCTGTACACCTGTGAGGGCAGGGGTTATATGGAAAATCTCTGTATCTTCTCCTCAATTTTGCTGTGAACCTGAAACTGCTCCAGAAAAATAAAATCTTAATTTAAAAAAATCTATATTGATGCACAGTAATTTTGGATTATCTGTCCAATTCTCTCCTTCATATCATATATATTTCAATTTATTTGGAATAGAAATTTTCATACTATAAAAAAGAGCTTTAAAGGAGCTAGAAACACAACCTTTATCTGAGATATGAAGATGTCTTAAGACAAACATATATTTTTAAAGAACCTTTAGAAATATGGTTAATATAAATGGATATTAAATCTGCACTGAACTCAGCATTATTAGCAAATAATAAACCTCCAAAATTAACTTTTTGTCATCTGGTTAAAATGTAGGAGAACTCTTTAAGCACTCAAAATTTTCATTCTTTGACTTTAATGTAATACAGTGAGAATGTCATTGTACTGTAATGTTCAAAACATTCCTAAGATACAAAAACTATCCCAAAGTTTAAAAAAATTAATTTTGCTATCAAGCTGACATTACAGTTTACAAATAATTTTAGATAGGAATTGTTGAAGTTTTTAATGGTATCCATCTTCAAAACAGCTTCTGTTAATTTCATTGAAAGTGTATTTTGTTTCAAAATCCAAAATTAATCAATTGAAAATACTTACAATTAACAATTATAAGTAAACGTCCTTAATCATTATCTCTCCAGAAGACTTCCATAACAGTTCCCAATGGGGTCTCCCACCTCAAACTCCCTGCAACTGACAACAAAAAGGATGCTGACAGGACAAAATTTGGGGACATTTTAGTGTAAATTTTATTTGAATATGTCAAATTAGCCAATACCATTTTTTGATTTATGTGTACACTGTTGAAAAAGAAGTTATTTTTTTCTGTATGCATCTTTATTCACTATATTGAAATTCTAAGCCGAGAAAATAACAATCACCATCATTCGCAGAGCACATACTAAATTCTGCTTTCAGTATTAATAACTTTGCTACATGATTTCACCTTATTCTTACATCACTATAAGAAAGCCACTGCTCTTCTAAAACAGAATCTTACAGAAGTTATTAAACTGGCTTGAGCTTTTGTTGCTAATAATTAATGGCTGACTGTGATTCAAAGCCAAATACATGATTCCTAATGATGTTTTCTTAACCATAATACTCTACTGCCGTGCAGATATTCTTGACAAATATAAAGATTAAAAATCATTTTAATGTATTTCCATATTCTGTTTTATAATAAGGTTCTTTTGTTTTTAATTTTATACTTAACATTTCTAACGATTAGAGACTTTTAAGGTGTAGGTGAAAGGGAAGTAAATTTGAAACTGTTTCCTGTGAAGTGACTAAGTTTCACATGTTTAAGACATAATGGATGGTTTCACAAAATAAGAGGCTCTTGAAAAATATACTAAACAAATAAAGATGACATAACCGTGCGTTAATAACCTGAATTGTTCTCATTACAACATAGCTTCCTCTTATAGATATATGTTGTACCAATTCTACACCAGAGAATATCCATTCTATCTCTCATTCTTCAAATTTTGGAATATTATGAAAATTACTAGGATTTTATAGATTTGCCACTTCCAATTAGAAGATTGGGGTGGGTTTTAATGGGGACCTTAAACAACATTTGTGTCTATCGTGGTCCTCACCTTTTTAATCTTATGACAAGAGGTTAAGGTTCTTTCTTTTGATTAAATTTGAAGTGCCAGTCTCCATCCATTTTTATTAATTTGGAGAAAAAAATGGATGAAAAAGATTCTGTGATTTGGCTTTATTTTACCACCCTTTACTAAGCAATCTGCCAACAGCATTTTAAACATGATGAAATATGACAAATTTATATTCCAAGTGATTAACAAAAGGAGAGAGGGCAAGCTGTAGGCATAGCTAGGATCCCATTTCTGCATTTTCAGCTGTTTCAAAGTAATGGTCCAATTGATCATTATCCTGAGAGCAAGTAGGCTTGGGTTCCAGTTACTCTGCTATTAATTGGTTATGTGTCCTGTAATAGAGAGTCAATCTTTTTGGATCTTACGTTCCTTAATTATAGATAGAGTTATATAACTGACATATGGGGTATCTTCTAGTTTGGAAATCATACGAATAACATTTTTTCTCATGCTTAAGAATAAAATGATATTTAGTGTATTATCCTTTATAGGTTGAGTTTCAATTCTGTTCAATAAATACATGTTGATCACTAACCATTTTACCAGGCATAATGGAGAAAACAAAAATAAGGAACTAGAATTCAAAGCCTTTCTTAAATTGAAATATGTGTTTCAAGAAATAAAACGCAATGATTCCATTGAAATCTTTTAGTTTTTCTCATATTTTTTGATAAAATTAGAGGGATCTACAGGAAATATTTATCAAAATATTTACAGTTTCTTCAGTTTCTTTGTTAGCTTTAATAACCAAGTCAAAATAAGTTGAATAATCTTATTAGAAGAGCATTCATAGTATGATCCTATTCAATAACATTTTTTTCTCTCTATCAAATGATCTTATTATGTATCTATTCTTCTAACTGCACATTTGAAGAGAATAACATCTAAAAGTTGTTAACTTAATAATAACAATGGTTGTTTTGGGACTGTTGTTTATTTCTTTCTTTGTATTTTAGTCTACTGTGTGAATTCTTTATAATGAAGCTGAATCATATATGTCTTTATATTTAAAAAATATAAAGAAAAAGAAAAACTAGTAACCAAAAAGTTCTCTCAAAGGAGAGTAAGAGAAGAAACACAAATACTTATTAATGTCAATGAGGAGAACCCAATCCAAGTTTTCTTATGTACACGTTGACAGATATTTTCCAGAATATCTGAAATCCACTATATCCTCAGATAAGTGTGAGTTAGGCCCCCGAGGTGTTTTATCTCAAATGTTATCACCTTGTCCTCTCTCTGCTCACTCTTTATATGACAGGAGGACTGTGGTCAAGTCTAAAAGAACATCTTGTCCATCTCTGTACCCTTTGAATTCTATCTTTTCAAGATGCTTATCCTCTTTTTCCCTTTACTTGATTTCTCAGTGTAAGCTATAGTGCCAAATCTGACTGTATGCTCAGAGTGGTCCAGGCACTTTCAGTTTATCCACTTCCATGAAAATCTCCAATATTTATCCAGACAAGCTCAGTGTGCCCCTTCCATTCCACTGTATCTTTGCCCTAGTGTTTTCTAGATTGCGGTCTCCCAACCCACATCCCACAACTGTCATATTAAACTGCAGATTACCTTCTGATCACGTATTAAGGTCCCCTTTGATGTGACAAGCATTTTGACCTAATTCTTAGCATACACCACACACTTGATTCTGGTGTCCATCCTGTTTCTGTGCCCTGGTGTATCTGGACGGCTCCACTATCTCTCCTCGCTTGTTCCCACTGGCATAAGGCACCGGAGGGCAATTCCTGAGGGATCTGTGAGATAAATAAAGATCAAACAAATGTGATTCAAGAGTGTTGTAGAATTAATAATCAAAGACAAAAGTAGTAGTCAAGAAAAGGAACTAAACCAGCAGACCAGGTGAAAAGACGTTAAACCATCAGAGTAAAAAGGTATAAATAGAAAATGAATGAACAGGTCACTAATAAGGGAGTTGGTATAAGCCTTAGAATGAAAAATAATTCCAGAGTGGCAATGAATTTAGGTGGTTAAGAATCTAAATTGGAGGACTGTTGTAAGCCTTAGAGGAGTTGAACCTGTGCTTGTAGGAAGGAGTGCAGAATCCTTCACACATTTAGGGCTGACTGTGTGAAACTTAAGCTTAAAGTATGGCTCCTGCAGCTCTGAGTCTGGCTTAAGATGCTGGTATCCTTAAATGGAACCAAGTCTGATGTCTGGTACAACTTCTAAAATGCACAAGATATCTGCTATAGAATGAAGCACATCAGGAAAAGCGTGGTGTGTAGCCTTCAGTCTTCGCTCCACTAAATGAGATCTCAGAGCCCCTGTGTCATCTAAAATAGGGCAACTGAGGGTCTAATTCCAATTCTTTTAGTTGGTTTATTTTTTTAAGTAAATTCCTGTCTGGAGAAGCCCAGGATTCCTCTCAACCTTGCTCTTCAGATGGGCCCAAATGTAATCGGGGCTGCTCTAAAGACCAGGACACGTGCCTCTCATAGACTCTTAGGTGTTGCTCACAGTTGGTTCCTGACACTGAAACCAGCACTCCAAAGTTTTTTCTCTAGTAAGGAGAGCTTTTTTCAATATCTATGGTATGGTAAGGTCACAGTCAAGAAAGCAAGTGGGATTTCCTTCCTCTGGCTGATGATTGAATTGTCTCTCCTGGGCAGTTCTCCTGAATCCATCTCGTAGATGCTTGGTACACAAGTCCATCTCTAGATAGATAAATAGATTGATAGAGATAGATGATAGATAGAGAGATAGAGAGAGCTAGTTATATATAGATATATAGATATTTGAATGCAGACAAAATGAGGAAGGGTCTTCAACTGTCAGGTGACATGAAAACCACTGCCCCTAACATAAAATGGAACTCTGTGTGAACTGGTTTCTAGATTTTATGTGTGGATGTGATATTCTTGTTCTTCCATTCAAAAGACTGCTGCATCCCACCTGCAGTCTATTTGTGGCATTTACTGGGATGCTTTCCCAGATTTCCAGCAGAGGATTAACAAAACCTTCCTGGTGGCAGGGAAGAGGTCTCTGAAAGACAGAAGGCTTGAAGGGGACTAGGTAAATAACAGGCAGTCAGGGACAGCATTCCCAAGCAAACAGAGCAACCACCCATCTCTGAGGCAAAGAGCAGACTGGATTCTGAGACAGCAGGACAGAGGCCGAACAGCACACACCAAAGGCAATCTTTCTTGACGTCACTACGAAACTTACGGTATTTAGCTTAGTGGTTAAGAGCACAGCTCTGAAATCAAGCTCAGGAATGACAGTGACTCTACCACTTACTGGCTGTATGAACATGGGCAAATTGCTTAAACTCCCTGTGCCTGTTTCCCCATCTGTAAAACGTGGCTAATTTTAGTACCCACTTCTAGGCATGAAAGAATGTTAAATTAGAAATTCGTGCAGAAAGAAATGTAACTGCAGTCAAAAAGACTCATCAGAAGAGTCGCAGAGAACCCCACATTGTACGTTACAAAAGAGTCAGCTTTATACACGAGTCAGGCTCAGAGAACATGAAGCCAGTACCGGGGAAGCAGCAATCATCCTAAACTCCTGTCCTACTATCCTCCCCAACCAAGGAGAGGTCAGAAAGCAGACTGGGGAGTAACGGACATAAATGAGAATCAGAGGAAAATCCAATTACACCCTCTTCCCAAAGGCAGGCAGCTCACCTAAAAATGGCCATTAGTGGGGAAGGAAAGAGGTTGCCTTAGCTTTCACTGAAAAATGAAGTGTTGGTTAATATAATGGAACTGCCATTCGATGTCCAATAGAGATGATATTTTGAGAATTAAATGGCCAAATGATTTTATTGTCTGAGAGTTACCAGAAAAATGACGGGACTTCCTGCATTTTCATTCAGTGGCTAGGGTGAAACCACTCTCATGGGAGATTTAAATGGACTGTATGGATGAACACACAGATGATTTCTGTTTTCTTTCCATGGGTCCTGCTTGCTCCCTACATGGAACGCTGTTGTGAGGATTAAATTACTTGATCCATATGAGCTGCTTAGAACAGCACCAGGCACAAGTAGGAGCTCAGAAAGCTAAGACATAGCACCATCATCCACAACATCAGCTAATACTTACTATAATAGGACACGTCTATGTTATGCATTACAAAGCTTAGATTCTGCAACTTTTCTCCTCGCCAACCAAAGTCCTGCCCAACAAAAAAACATTTTTTTTTCAAGGTAGACAATGCATGCAGACAGTTTTCTCTACCTTCCTTAAATCCAAGCATTTCCTCCTTTCTTTTCCTCTTAATCCATATTCAGGTTTTAATCTTGGTTCTGTCATCTCTGATCTGAGAAAGACGTTAATCAGGTGGCTTTACCTCTCTGAACCTTTGTCTCCTCTTCTGTAAAATGGGTGTGTTAACACATAATTTTACAGCAGAGTCATAAATAGTTGAGTTACTGTACTTGAAATGCACACTGCCTGGTAAAATACTGGTGTTTCTTATTTTTGCTTCTTTAACTTGCTCAGATCTCTAATCTTAGCTTTTATTGAATTGAAAGAAATAAACATGTTAAATAATCAAAAAAAAATACTGGTATTTCAATGGCCTAAAAGGCCCCAGGGAGACATGGCCATGAACATATCTTCTTCCTGCTCATTCTTCTATAACAAAGGAAAGGTGAAATCATGTCACTCTTCTGCTCAAAACTGTCCTGTATTTTCCTGCCTCACTCTGAATAAAAGCCAAAATTCTTATAGTGGCCTATGAGGCCCCACAGGATCTGCCTTTGTATCATATGCTCTATCATTATAATCATTCCCTTGTATGCAGGTTCAACGCCCTTGTCCCCCTCCCTCCATGATACTAGCTGGGTCAACGCCAACCCTGGGAAAAGCTAGTTCTCTATTAACCCTTGCTGGTACCTGAGCAACTGAACATGGCTAGAGAAAAACACACTCATGGCGACTAGAACACAAACCTTAAATGCCTGTTCTCAGCATTCTTTTTTTTTTTTTTTTTTTTTTTTTTTTTTTTTTTTTTTTTTTTTTTTTATGCGTTACGCGGGCCTCTCACTGTTGTGGCCTCTCCCGTTGCGGAGGACAGGCTCCGGACGCGCAGGCTCAGCGGCCATGGCTCACGGGCCCAGCCGCTCCGCGGCATGTGGGATCTTCCCAGACCGGGGCACGAACCCGTGTCCCCTGCATCGGCAGGCGGACTCTCAACCACTGCGCCACCAGGGAAGCCCTCAGCATTCTTAATAGAGAGCCTCTAGTCAATTTTCTTTCCCTTTCTTTAAATATCTTCTTCACACTTCTCTTCTCAAAACATCAACAACCTCTGGCCCCTTCATCACTCTCAGTAACCAAAAATGAACTTCCTTTCACTTCTGCCCATCAAATCTACCAGCCTGTACGTATCTATAAGGTTTGCCTTCCCTTTAGTTATAGCAGACGAATGCCTTGTGTTCCAAGACCCACCTTTCTACTGAAATCCATCCCCACTCGCTTTCTCAAGGACTTTACCCCTATAATCATGCTCAGTCTCCTCTGCATTCCCCTCCACCAGTATAAACGCACACTGCAATTTCTCCTACATTAAACAAAAAGGTTGAGCCCACATGCCCATCTAGCTCTGAAATCTATCTGCATTCCTATACAGCAAATGCCTCATAAGAATAGTTTGCACAGATAGGCTGCATTTCCTCATCTTGCATTCTTTCTTGTGTCTAATCTACTGAGGCTTTATTTTCAAAACTCCACAGAAAGCATTTTCATCAAGGCCACCAACACCTTCATATTGGCAAATACAACAGTCAAGGGACTCCATCATACATTTTGAGATTTCCATCTGAAATCTTTTATATGAAATTCAATGTGAATGGTGACTTCAGAAGGTTTACAACAGAGTAGGTCCTGATATCATTTTTTAGGACTTAATATTTAGGGTCAATATTATTGTTACATATAGTTAGGCGTATTTACTTTTACTGCTGAATAATATTTGACTGTCTGAATGTAACTGTTTATTCATTCTTTTATTGACTGCATTTTTTCTTGTTTTTCTATTAAAGACATTTTTAAATGTCTAGTGAAACATTCTTGAACATGAATTCTGGTATATATGTGTAATGTTTTCACTTGGGTGTGTCTTAGGAGTCCAACCGTATGGTCATTTGGCATGTGAATGTTCACCTTTACGAGCTAGTGACAACGTGTTTTCCAAAATGATTATTTACAGCAATTAACAAGACATACTTTTAAGACACATCTTCTCCAACATTTTGTAGCATCAGACTAATCATATCTTTGTGCAAGTGGAATGGGTATAAAATATTTATATTTACAATCTTGATTTGCATTTCTCTGATCCCAAAAAAGGTAGAACCTCTTCCCACATGTTTACTGACCAAATGCAATTTACCTTCTGTGAAATGCATGATCACATCTTTTGCCCATTTTTCTAGTGAACTGTTGATTTTTCCATTAATTTAAAGATTTTATTTATATATTCCTGATATAAGGGTTTGTCAATCATATAAATTGCAAATATATTATCTCAGCTTATAAATTATTTTTTTACTTTAAGGTGTTGTGATAAATTACCTAAATTTTAGAAATAAGGCTAAAATATGGGCAGCATAACCTTCTAAAATCATTCAGGGGCAAGGACCACCCATATATATTTAGGAATATATATACTTAGTTAAACTCACAATTTACCACTATTTAAATTCCTGAGATTTTGAGAAGTCTCATGTTAACCTGTAGATGTTGGTCTTGTAGAAATGAAAATAATTTCAGCCCTCAGAAACTGATAACCCCAAAGATTATAGTTTATTGCCCTGTTGAACATTAACCAGTTTTTTTATCTAATTCTGCAATCTTACCCTAACATGTCTTTATTAAATTTCTTATTGGTTTAGTAAGGTTCAACCAGAGAAACAGAACCAGTAGGGGACTGTATATATAATATATATAATTTAAATGTCTTTTTGATTGGTTTTAACATCATAATGCTTTTATTTTACTTAATAAGGTGAATTAAATTTTTGAATGAATTCATTTTATATTTGAATAAAAATAATGATGTTACTACTTTAAAAATTATATTTTACTGGTTTTTGGAGCTTCCACTAAGATGCCCAAGTAGTTCACCTGATGCAGCCAGGTAAACTCTCTTGCCAAAGAAGTGCACACATACAAAGAGCAAATGGGTATTTTCTTCCTTTCAGGGTAAACGCCGAGCTTCAAAGGAATTTTAATTTTTTTTTTTTAGTTATGTTTTTATTTTAAATGTACTTTTGTGTTTTATTTATGTTTTTGGCTCAAACAGGTGATAAATGATTCCCCATTTGTGGTAACAATAATTAAGGATTTGGTTTTATAGGTGACTGTTTGGTGATCTTTGTTGAATAGATGATTGCAACCATATTCCTTGGAGTGACTGATGACAGAGAATCCAGTTTGTTAGTCATTTTGTTTGTATATCTATTTATGATTTCAAATCAATTAAAAATTTATGTTCACTTACTTGTAATTTGTGGCTAAAGTGGTAAAACCTGCACGGCGTTTTCTGTAGTTTAGAGAAGACTTCACATCCTTGTGAAAGTGTAAAATGTTTTTCTACATCTGGAAAGCTCTAATAAAATAAATTATTTATAATATCTCTTAAATTGAAGGAGCTCTTTTGAAATTGCCTTGTAGAGATTAAACAAGTGCTTATATAAATCATATATACCAAAAATTCACAGAAAATACAGAAACTAATCTATTATTTTAAGCATGCTAGTCTTTTTCTTTTAGAATTTAAATTCTAAAAGAATTTAAATTCTTTTTAGAATTTATTTTTTAGGGCAGTTTTAGGTTTACAACAAAGTTAAGAGGGAGGTACAGAGATCTCCTATATATCCCCATGCTCCTACACATGTATAGCCTCCCACATTATCAACATCATTCACCAGAATGGTACATTTTTTTTTTACCAAGAATGAACCTGCATTGACATATCATAATCATGCAAAGTCCATAGTTTACACAAGGATTCATTCTTGGTGTTCTACGTCCTATGGGTTTGGACAAATGTGTAATATATATATTCATCATTATAATATAGTAGAGACCATTTTCATTGCCCTATAAATTTTTGCTCCATCTACTCATCTCTCTCCCCCAACACCCTCCAGCAACAACCATTGATCTCTTTATCATCTTCATAGTTTTATCTTTTCCAGAATGTCATGTGGTTGGAATCATAACGACATGTAGCCTTTTCAGATTGGCTTCCTTCTTTTGGTAATATGCACTGAGTGTCCCCCCCCATGATTTTTTCATGGCTTGATAGTTTATTTCTTTTTAGGGTTGAATAATATTGCATTGTTTGACTGTGCTATAATATATTCATCCATTCACCTACTGAAGAACATCTTGTTTGCTTCCAAATTTTGGCAATCATGAATAAAGCTGCTATAAACATCTGTGTGTAGGTTTTTGTGTGGACATGGATTTTCATCTCCTTTGGGTAAATACCAAGGGGTGTGATTGTTGGGTCGTATGGTAAGAATATGTTTGTTTTTTTTAAGAAACTGCCAAACTGTTTTCCAAAGTGCCTGTACTATTTTTTCAATCCTACTAGCAATATATGAGAGTTCCTGTTGCTTCACATCTTTGCCAGCATCTGGTGCTGTCAGTGTTCCAGATTTTGGCCATGTTGATAGGTGTGTAGTGGTATCTCCTTTTTATTTTACTTTGCATTTCCTGGATGACATGATGTGGGCATCTTTTCATATGCTTATTTGCCATCTGCATCTCTTCTTTGGTGAGGTATCTGTTCAAGTTTCTGGCTTATTTTTTAATAGAGTTGTTTGTTTCCTTACTGTTGAGTTTTAAGAGTTTTAGGTATATTTTGGATGCCAGTCCTTGATCAGATGTATCTTTTACAAATATTTCCTCAGTTTGTGGCTTGTTGTCTCATTTTCTTGACATTGTCCTTTGCAGAGCAGAAGTTTTTTATTTTAATGAAGTCCAGCTTATCAGTTATGGCTTTCATGGATTGTGTCTTTGGTATTGTATCTAAAAAGGCAACACCATCCCAAGGTCATATAGGTTTCTCCTATGTATCTTCTGGGAATTTTATAGTTTTGCATTTTACTTTTAGGCTTATGATCCATTTTAAGTTAATTTTTTTTTTTCTGTCGCTCCAATCTTAACGGGAGTGGTTTGCCCTGCATCTTCCCTTCTGTTATGGATCCAAAAAGAGTTCTTGATTTTTCAGTCTGTTCAGCTTTTCACTTGCTGTTAGGATGGAGTGAAGACTTCCAACCTCCTTCCTTGCTATGCTGGACTTCTAAGGGAAAAAATATCTATCTTATAGAACTGCTGTCTTAGAAACATCTTAAGTATTTAAGTTCACACAATTAGGGCAAGTCTTTGAATGAATTAGTTAATTTATGCTTCCTGAATTCCTCTATTCATTTATGGATTAAAGAAGATAACATTACTGCTCAGTAATGTTTAAGATTATGAAAATATAAATTTATGTTCCATTAAATCGAATGGAACATTCTGACCAATGTTTTTATAAAAGTAATTGTTTTCTGTTAACTTAAACATAATTTCTAAAATCCTTAGGAAACTTTAAAACTTGAATTACTATTAAATTGAGTTAAATAATGAATGAACTTTGGATACCTGGATGATTTCTATAAAAGATAAAGTATGAAATAATGATGACTATGCATATTTCCATCTTGTATGATGCTTTCTATGCTTATACTGCTTACATGCTACAGAGTGTTACATCTTTGGGTCATGTCAATAAAATCATTAACTTCTGTCATTTTAAGAAGGCATAAAAGAATGCTGTCACCTGTGGAAAGTCATGATATAAGTCTCTCGAGTTTTACTAATCTGCAAAAATGTTTGTATAGGAAACTGTTCTCCATGATCTATCTTCCAGTTTTCTCCATGAAACAGAAATTATTACTTAGATTAAAAGTTAACATAGGTGGTTGTGACTATGCTACAATCTATAAGTGAGACACACAGCTGTGAATAAAAGATAATGAGATAGTTTTATTTTTCAAGGGAAGAAGAGAGTTGTTATACTATAGTGAATTGTCAGTTTGTCCCACAATATGAAAAAAAAAAATGCTGAACGACAAAACTTAAGAAAATTTTAGAAACTTTAGCAGGTCTTAGAAGGATTGAGCAAAGGGAATTCTTTGTGCCTTAGTTTTGTATTCACTGAGTCTGAAGAGAAGCTATGAAAGATATTAAAAATTTAGCAGAATTCTCTCCATATTAAAGGCCCATTTACAAAATAATTTTTCAGAGGAACTCTTAAACCTATAATGCCAAATAATATCGTCATGCAAAACTAGAATTTGGCTTTTTCTTTGTTAAAAGAATAAACTGATTTTAGAAGTCTTAATAAGGGATAGTAAAAGGTTATTTTTTTAACATTCAGTGTAACTTGCTTAGAGAGCAGATTCCATATTCCACCAGAATAATCTTTGCTGCTTCTTGCTGATTTTATCAAGCTCTTGCTTAATAAACAAACAGCTCCTTACTTATATAAGAGCTAAAGCTTCTCACAGTTGCACATTTATCTTCTGTGTTTTATTTTAAAATTTACTACACTTTAATCATTAAGTATTGTTTTCCCAGCATCCAGGAACCTGACTTCATCAAGTGATCAAGTCAACTCTGACAGCTCCTTTAGATTTTGCCTTTCCAAGATTGAATCACAGAAAAAGATAAAGTAAAATTTTAGGATAGCCTTCACACCTCAAACCATTTTCGAGCTTTCCCCTAGCAGCCATGGACACAATCACAATGATTTGTTATAAAAGGAGTAAGGCTAGAAATAATTAAGATTATTTTCTCCATATTTCTTAATTAGCTCATACTATTGTCAGAACAAACTCAGACTTCCCAAGATTAAGTTTGTATATTTAATGGGAAGGCCTTGGAGATTTGGCGGGATTTGTCAATGCCCTTGTTTTAATAGGTTCTTAAAGGAGATATTGATCAAACTATTATGAAATAATTATATATTTTACCCCAATAAAGATTTTACTCTCCTCAATTCTAGGTTACTGTAATAAATTAACTCAGTTTTTAGTCTTATTATGAAATGTATTTGCTTCTCTCTGATATTTGCCTGAAGGATCTGCTAAAAGTTATAGGATAGAATTGTGTATCAAGCTTCAAAAAAGGATTATGCTAGGTACTATGAAATTATTGATGCTTCAAAACACAGGCTCTTGGGTAGAAGCTCACAAGCTGACATCCCTTAGATAACTTTCACACCATACCAGCAGACTGACTCAAAATTTCTTTTAGTTCACAAGTAGTCATTTAGATTTTAGTTAATTTAACAGGTATGTAGTGGTATCTCATTTTTAAATTTGCATTTATTCTAATGATTAACTAATGATGTTGGGCAAGTTTTCATGTGCTAATTTACCATCAAGGATCTTCTTTGAAGTGTTTATTCAAATTTTTTGCCTTTTTTTATTGCATTTTTTTATTATTGAGTTTGGAAATTACTATACATATTACCAGATCCAGGTAATTTGTCAGATATATGCTTTACAAATATTTTCCCCAGATGTGGTGCTTGTGTTGTCATTCTCTTAACAGTGATTTTTTTTTTTAAGTGTTTGACTTGATGAAATCCAACTTATTATTTTTTCTTTTATGGATTGTGCTATTGGTGTCATATGTAAGATATGTTGTCCAACCCAAAATTACAAAAATTTTCTTTGTTTTTGTTTTTAAGTGTTAGGTTTTACATTTAGATCTATGACACATTTTGAGCTAATTTTTACATTGTGCATGATGGATCAAATGTCAGTCTTTTTGCACACGGTTATTTAATTGTTCCAGCACCATTTATTGAAAATTAACTTTTCTCCACTGAATTGAATTTGCATGCTTGTTAGGTTAGGCTCTGATAAAAACCCCAGTAAGCTCAGCTATGGTAAAATAATTTCTTTTGAAGGCAAGCCTTGTTAAGAACAGAATGCCATGGCGTATTTCAAAAAGGTTCTTTATTTTCTCTTGCTGCTGGAAACATAGGGTGTTTTTCTCTGACATTCATTGTGAGGACCTTGTAGAGCTCCTGGAGGTAAAACTTACAAAAGGGTGGGGGTCACTCTGTGACTGGGCCCCTGGAATTTTTAACTCTCAGCGTTTGCCACACTGAGGCTCCAGCAATTCCCCAGTTACAGTTCAGATGTGCCTAGCCAGCACAGGTACCTGGGAGGTTTCTCCTTGTGGGTTTCTGCTCCAGTAAGTAAGTTGTGATTCTCTGCCTCCAAATGTCTGTCTCTCTAATTTGGGGGGCAGAGACTTGCCCTGTTACCTAATTTCTCTGATGGATCTTAGCAGAGTTGTTGATTTTTCAGTTTGTTCAGCTTTTTACTTGTTTGTAGGGAGTGCAACTTCCAGGTTCCTTATACGCTGGACCAGAAACTGGAAGCCTTTATTATCATTTTAATATCTGTATTATCTGTAGCGTTGTCACTGCTCGCATTTTTGATATTGGTAATTTTTCCCTTCCCTCCTTTTTCATAGTCAGTCTGGCTAGAAGTTTATCATTTTATTGATCTGTAAATTTTAGCTTTTGTTTTCATTAAGTTTCTCTAATTTTTTTCTATTTCATTAATTTCTACTCTGTCTTTTTACTTCTATTTATCCGCTTACATTGGGGTTTATTTGCTCTTTTTATTTTTTACTAGTTTCTAAGGTAAGTCTTTGCCCCTTTTACAGATTACCACTTAGCCAAAGGCTTTTCTACATTTTTCTAAGTATGACCCAATGTCTCTGTTTCCATGCTAGTAGCTTCCTCACTTTTTTGACCTAATTAGAAGATGAAAGCCAGCTATTTCCTAAAGGGAGCCTAGGTTTTCTCAGTTTGGAAGGTAAATATTTCCCTCCTATGGGTAGAGTTAAAGCCTTAGACAAATCGCTTCCCATGTTTTGCTTTTTGGAACCCAGTCGGCAACTCACAGAGAAATAACAAGAGGAAGAGAACCAAAGTGCTTCTATTTACAGAGCACCCAGCACCAACTGCAAACCATGTGAAGAGCCATCTTTGACCTTCTAACTCAGTTCATTCCCCTCATGACTTGGGGCAGAAAAGCCATCCAGCTGAGCCCAGTCAACCCACAGAGTCAGAAGCGATAAGAACATGCTTGTCATTTTAAGCCACTTGAGTGATTAGAATTGCTATCCAACAGTAGAAAACTAAAATATAGGCTGACTGAATATAGGATTTAAAATTTATCATTAGAAAGGTTTCAAATAGAAATTCTAAAAATTCTGCTTCCTTCTCCCCTACACAAAACATAAGTTAAACACAAGAGTTCTCTTGAGATGTTTTTTGAGAGTCAATACATGTGAGATTCTTTATGAACAGGCTAATATTTGTCATAATTATCCATCACACATTTTAAGATAAATACTTATTGTGTGTTTATTTCAATTTTGGTTTCCAAAAATAGACTGGAGACGATGTTTTGGGTAAAAGCAATTTATTTGGGATATGATCCCAGGGGACACTGTGAAGGAATGGGGAAGCCAGACAAGGAAGGTAAGGAAGCCGGTAAAACAAGTGATGACAACTTTGAACACCTGGGGCTCAGTTTCTCTTAGGAACCTTCTCACAGACTCTGTGGAACTCACCTCAGAATTGTCTCACTGAGGGGCTAGAAAGTTGGGAAGTTAACCAAATATTGGTCTTCAGTATAAAAAGAAGCTATGAATGGATATATTATAAATAATGTGAATAATAAATAAATATCTGGGAATATTTATTCCATGAGAGAAAGAAAAATGAAAAACAGAATCAATAATAGAATCCCAGGGAACACTGACATTTATGGGACACATTGAGAAGAAATTGACAGTGAAAAGTGTTGAAAAGGGTGATCACAAACATAGAAGAACATGGAGAAATTTGAGTTCTGGAAGGCTGGGGGAATTTCAAGAAGAATTGGATCAATAGCAATGAACATAAATTTAAATGTTTATTAAATGGCCACTGTGCCCTAGGTTTCATTGTGGCAGTTGTAGATATGATTAAAAATAAGTTATGCCCCCTCCTCTACAGGTTTTACTGGGAGGATGCACCAGAAATGTAGGTATATAAGGGAACACAGATTTTGGGATAGGGTGTCTCAGAAGACCAGGCAGGAAATCCAACCACAGTAGGGAAAGTTAATGACCAATACAGAGCCAAAAGATTGGAGAAAAAAAGGGGACTGGAGGTATGGATATCTTCATGAGAAAAAAACAGCAATTGAATTTTGAGTGTTGAGATAGTTAGAATATCACAGGCAGTAACTAAATATATCCACTCATTTGTTGTTCAAATAACTGAATGTCTTCTATAATCCAAGAACCATATAAAGCACTGAGAAAAAACAATGACAAATAATTGTACAGACTTTCTGCCCTTAAAATGCTTTCTTGGCACTATCAGAATTATCTTACTTCTACATCATGCCATCATGTGAGGTAGAGACTATTAAAACCCTGTTGTATAAATGAAGAAACCATGCTTAATGAGTGGAAGCAACTTGCTCAGTGTCACTCAGTGAGCAACTCAGTAAGTTGTTTGTATTTTAAAAGGTCATTCTGACTCCAGTGTCCAATCTTCTAAACACAGGAGAGACTGCGTATTAAAAATATAAATGCACCAAATGATTTCAATTTGATATTTTTAACTTATTGTTTGGTGCTTCCTGGATCTCACATCTGGATAACCCTATCATCTGTCATGAAAAATTATCTGTAATTTTATCAGTCACAAGTTGGCAGTTAACCATGATAACATTATGTAAATAGCAAACATTTAGCAATCAAAGTACTAAATAAAATGTAAGAACCTAAAATAGAATTAAGAAAGTGCATTTTGACTTTCAAGGTAATGCCTTGGATCGTAGAAAACTAAGATTATATCTTGATATTTCAGTGAAGCCTTAAAAGAATATATTAAGTGATATTCTCGGGAAATACACACAATGAGTTTGTTATTTTACTATTTGTTGAATTTCATACAGTGGACTTCTATTTATCTCCAGACAGTATCCTATCTTGTTTTCTCATCCAACTCCAGTCTTTTATTCAGCATCCTTTTGATAAAAATGTCTATTTTTTTCGTTCATACTCAGTTACCTGACTGCCAGAGATAGACTACAAATCATAGCAGAAGTCAGACCAACTCATTTGTGCGATATTGCACAACACCGTTTTGCATCTAAGAAGCCGCTCACCAGCTGTGTGTCTGAGTGTTCGCCTCCCATACAACTCATGTGCTTATTTGGACTTTCTCCAAGATCCTACTGCCCCCATGGCTTTCTGCAACATCCAGGGACCAGCCACAGGTCTGGGTCATTGCCTTGCACCCTCTGGCTTAGGAATGAGGCACCCCGCACAAAACACTAATTTAACTTCTGGAGAATACACTTTCAGATGTGTGTCCTGAGTGTTTTTATAGGCTGCATATATTTTTTAAGTGTCTATTTTTAAAATTTTCCATGTTAAAGCAAGTCATACTATTTGCTTTATAAAATTCTAAGTCAATTGGGAGATATTTTTTAAGCTAAACAGTTCAAAGAATAGCTAGACCAGCACTGTAACTTAGAGAACCTGATTACTGCATGCACAGATTACTGCATGGCCAAAATAGTTATTTTGCCTCCCTTATTAAGCAGTCCAAGGTCCCTCATGATTACTTAGACTTTAGTGATTAGAAATGATTGTGAAAACAGCTGAAGTTTTTCAGTCATTCTGCCTACAATTTAGCCTATGACTTGTTACTGTAGTCATAAATGCCGTAAGTCCAAACAGTTTCACAAATAATCAACTGTTTGTTCAGTAGCAAATATTTATGATGGTCAGATGGTGAGAACATTAAGAGTCTGAGTGCCCATGGTGTAGAGAACACCAGACGAGACACTGCCATGCAAATATTTGAGAGATGGCTGAGAAACATATGTAAAAGACAAGATCCCCATCCTTACAGTTTCATCCCGTTGACAACTGGCTGATTCAGGACATTTTCTCAAATAACCTAGAAACTATTTATCTACCTTTTTGACACTATATGCCATGATTCAAAAGTTTCATCCATTACAATTATCTAAATAAAAAAAGAGAGTGTCAATGACTGGAGTCTTTATACATACGTGTGTGTTGCGTGTATATGTGTGCTTGCTTGTATTTACACAGTGGTTCACATGATCATAAATAATGTGTGGCTGTATCATATTCATTATTGTTTGAAATTTTGAGTTGAAGAGTTCATACAATCGAAAAGTAGATTGACGGAAATGTGAATAATACACACCTCCTTTTTGGGTTTTTTTGTAGCACTTTATTGAACTTTTATAAGGCCTGCTTTCACAAACTTTAGGGAATTAAACTTAAATAGCTAAATAAAAGAATAGACTTTATTCAGCTTCAATTAAAATTACTACATGATTAGTTCTGTGAGACAACTGGCTAATAATGGTTACATGGCAAAGATCAGGTGAAGGATGAACTTAGATTCATCGGGTAGGTTCAGGATTTACTGATCCGTTGATTCTTTGTTGTTGCTATCAACAGCTAACACATTTTAAAACGTAATAATAATTCACAGATGAACTGAAACACAGGGTGCAGCAGGTTGCATTTGGCCAAGTCTTACCTGTTGAATATGAATGTAGGGTTTACATACATTACTCAAGTTTTCTTAACTTAGAGACTGTATGTTTCTATTTCTGTTGAGGTGCACTTAGCTTATTTAAGTTTCAATTACAACTTTGTTAAAAAAAGTTAGGAGCTAAGGTACAGAAAGGTTAAAGAGAGGTATTCAAATTTAATTCCTTCCACGCGGCTATAGTAAAGGAGTAGAATAAATTAAACAAAAGTAATTTGCAAAAATCCATGTGTTTACATTATCCACACCATTTTCTCAGTCTCCAACACAAGAGCTAATAAGACGTGAAGTATTATGGATTTATTTATTATGGATTATTATGTCTCCCCACTTCCATATGTAGCCCCTCCTACCTCTTTTTTTCTACTGTAACAGGAGATTGATCCTGACAAGTTGGGGAGATGCTACTGCCCAGGTCTTGCCCTTTCATTTCCATTTAGCTAATTCTGTCTCTGAGCATTTAGGGCCCAAAAGATACTGAGGATGCTGCATAGTATTACCGCGTCTTAATGATTTTCTGCCGGCTGGATCTGTCAATTACTGAGAGAGGGGTGTTGAAACCGCTGACTTCATGTCGGAGGGCATATATGATAGGGATTGTTTTTTCTTCTTGAAGAATTAGACCTGTTGCCATTATGTAATGTCGCTCTTTATCCCTGATAATTTTCTTTGCTCTGCTGTTGCTTTGTCTGAAATTAACAGAGCTACTCCAGCTTTTTTTTTATTGGTGTTAGCATGGTATCATTTTTTCCATTAAAAGTGGGTTTCCTGTAGACAACGTACAGTTAGGTCTTGTATTTTATCCAGTCTGACAGTCTCCGTTTTAACTGAAATAATTTAACTTTCACATTGAAAGCGCTTATTTATATAGCTGGATTAATGTCTACCATTACTGCCTTTGCTTTGTATTCATTGCACTTGTTCTTTTTTTAAATTTTACCCTCTTTTACTTTCTTCTCTGATTTTAATTGAGCATTTTTTTATGATTCCATTTTTTCTCTAAGCATATCAAGTTTTGTTAGTGGTTTTCTTGAAGTTTGCAATATACATTTACAACTAATCTAAGCTTGCTTTGAAATACCACTTCATGGGTAGTCCATGTATCTTATGACAGAGTAGTCTTAATTCCTCCCTGACATTCTTTGTAGGAAGGGAAATTGCCCAACTACAACCCCTACTAGCTTTCCTGGATTACTCAAGGGAGGGGAGGGTGAAGCAGAGAAGCACTTGTGAAAGTCACAACTCAGGGGTACAAGCCCTTTAAAAGACCGAGATCTAATTTTTCCCTACAGCTTAACATCACATCAGCAGGGCTCCTGAATAATAACAAGGGATCATAGCTGAAAGAACTGAAAGGCTCAGATTCTATTTAAGAATAAGAAACCTAAAAATAAACCCAAAGACAATAGGGGAGATGAAAACAAGGACATTAGAGGAACTGAAGTCTCTGACACATACAGCTACAGTAAACAGTAAATGCAGTTTGACTCCTAGTCAGACAAACAGGAAACCTCACACTAAAAATCTAGCTACTTCAGTTCCTATTACTCAATACAATATGTCCGTTTCCAACAACAACAACAACAGCAACAAAAAATTATAAGGCTTCCTATAAACATAAGAAAAGTGCATTCTAAAGAGACAAAGCAAGCATGAGAACAAGACTCAGATGTGACAGATATTTTAGAATTACCAGATCAAGAATTTAGAGCAACTATGATTAATACGCTAAGAACTGTAATGGATAAAGTAGACAACGGGGAAGAACCGATAGGTAATATAAGCAGAGAGATGAAAATTCTAATAAAGAATCAAAAGGAAATGCTAGAAATCAAAAACACTGTAATAGACATGGAGCATACCTTTGTTGGAATCATCAGTACACTGGACACAGCCAAGAAAAGAATCAATGAGCTGGAAGTTATGTCAATAGAAACTTGCAAAATTGAAATGCAAAAAGAATGACAAAAATAAACAAATAAATAAATAAATAAATAAGAATATGCAAGAAGTGTGGGAAATTACAAAATGTACAACATACGTGTAATGGGAATATCAGGAGTAGACACACAAGAGAAAGGACCAGAAGATATATTTAAACTGACAAGTACTCTGTTGTAGGTCTGATCGGTGTTCCTCTATAGGTAAGGTGTTTTACCCTCTGGCCTATTTGAATAATTTCTCTTTGTTTAAACATGACATGCCTAAATTTAGATATTCAGTATTTATCCTGCCAGGTATTCTCTGAGCCTCTCGATCTGTGGTTTGGTTTCTGTCATTAATTTTGGAAAACTCACAGCCATTTTTCATGGTGACAATGGATAAACTATGCATATAAATGGCACACCAGCCCTCTTATTTCAGAGAAATATCGCTATATTGCTCAAATAAATTAGTATTTTCATCTCAGGGATCAAAGTTAGCATAACACAATTTTTAAATAATTTAAATGATGACGTTATTCTTAATCAAAAATTTTTATTTTTATTTCTATTCCAGGTCTCTAATACCTACATGAGCAACCTTTTATCATAAGCACACCAAACCCCATTGATCTTAATTTTCATATGATGGGATTTGAGAATTCAGAGAAGGAAGGGAATGGGTGGTAACGGGTAACCTGACATGTAAGTTTCCATCATTGGCTCCTAATTCTGATATTATTGCTACCCATGAGAAATAATTCCAGATAAAAATTCCATCCAAAGTTGGGAACTAGTAGTAGCAAGATAATATAATTAGTAAAAAAAAAAAAAAAGAAGGAAAAATATCCTCTTTTAGAACATCTTCCTAACCTTCACAAATATTTTTAATGGTAAAACAGTTTGTTTTATTTCATTTTATTTTATTCTAATTATTTTCAGTTTCTATTATAAACAAATTCTGCCACTGGTGAACATGAAAATAACCAGTCAGAGAGAGATGTGTAAATATTCAGAACTTAAAGCACACTACTCCTTGTCATTTCAACTACAGGGCAAAGACATGACAGATTTTGTTACCAGGAATTGTTAAAATTGTTGCCATGTTGGTCATTCTACGGAAGCATGAACCTCCTTTTAATCTAGGTATAACAAAATTTTTGTGAATCCTGTTATTCAAGTGGATAGCGCAATTCATCAGAACTAGTTCAATGCAAGTAGCTTTAAAGTAGCTTAACTAGGCAGTGATTACAAATAATATATTCCTTTTCTACTTATAATATGTATACCTAATAGATTGTGGTTCATTAGACCTTTTAATAGACAATAAAATAGTTAGTGAATGCTGTAGAAATTCTACAGTCACACATTTATACAATGGCTTAATGGTGCTCCATGAGCTGAGTATCAAATACCTATTTTTAAGTGGTGTAATCACAGTTTTATACAATAGATTCTAATGACACTAATCAATTGTGTGCATGCTAGTTGGATTATTTTAAGGAACTATTAAAAATACTCATATACCGACAATTCAGGGAAAGGAAGTGTGGTGATACGAAAGGCCTAGAAAATCTCAAAAAAGACAAGCTATTGTGAGATAAGGCTAAAATTCTGGGCATTGCTCCATTTAAGATATAATTATATTCATGCATATACAAATATGCAATATTTGCCATATCACTTACCATGTTATATTCTGTGGCTATATATATATATATATATATATATATATATATATATATACACTAAATTGTTACAACTAAGCTGTTTTTTAATTGAAATATAATTGACATATACCATTTTCAGGTGTACAACATAATGATTCAATATTTGTATATATTTCAAAATGGTCACTACAATAAGTATAGTTAACATCCATCACCATACATAGTGACAAATTATTTTTCTTGTGATAAGAACTTCTAAGATCTACTCTCTTAGCAACTTTCAGATATAAAATATAGTATTATTAACTACAGTCACCATGCTGTGTGGCTTTATATTTAAAACCATATGCCATCAATCAATACAGTTTACTGAATTTACTTGAAATATAAATGGAAGTGTCTTTCTGACTAACAAAAATGGATTTATCAAGTCTTATTGCTCTCATTTGTGGATGAATCCAAGAAATCAAAATTTGAGCTTAATCAATTTTTATAAAATGTAGACAATGAATAGTTACAGCCTCACTTTGACTTTGGACACGAATCAAGTATTGTCCATTTTAACCTTGGAATTTTTTTTTAACCATAAAAATGGCTTTAATGAACCATTAAAGGGATTTTAACCATGAAAATGGCTTAAGGAATCCATGCCATTCAACTAACAATGTTAATTAAGCACTTTTCCTGGAAAATACCTGTGATAATATGGTAAAATAAATGCTCTCTCAATTTTATTTTCATAACCTTAACATAACTTGATTCTGTTTGATAAATAATATAGAAAAATCATCTGGTAGCTAATACTCAGGTTTTAGAATCAGCCAAACACACAGTTCTTAATAATTACTAGAGAGTGATATTAGCAATAAGAAACCTCTTTCAAAAAACAAAAAAAGAAATCTCTTTCAGACTGGTTTCCTCATCAGTAAACTAGGGTTAATAATAGGATCTAATTTATGTAGCTCTCATGAGGATCATTTACATATCATAATGGATAAAAAGTACCTAGCATGGTGACTGGCATTCAGTTATTATTACCTGTTATATGATCTTGATGCTGTTACTTATAAACACTTACTAAAGAACTGGACAAGTAAAGTATAAGTAATCTTGAAGGAAAATGCACAACACAGTCTTGTTTAGTAAGCATGATCAGCCTTACACAAGAATGGTTCAAGTGGGAAACTTCACAACTGAATCTTCATGCACTTAATTTATTAAGCCCACATGCAAACTCCTGACTTCACCCCTATGGTGATACCAGTTATATGACTGAATTCACACCCAGGTTCCAAGAGAAGAATGGATTGTAACTATGAACTAGGACACACAGCCCCTTATGCAGACTCATTGTATCTCTTTATCTTCCCACACAGTGGAAACACAGTCACATTTAAGTTTCAACATGTTTTCTCCTGAGGATCCTCCTCAACGTTCAGCAGGAATCACGTTGGACTAAATGTGCTCTGGAAGCATGCTTGGAGAGACATTAATCTCGGCTGGTTAGATCAGGAAATGCTGCCTAGAGAAGGGGCACACATCATACCTTGAACAATGGTAGGAATTCAAAATATAATAGGTGGGAAGAGAAGGATTCGTGTAGGGATTCGTGTAGGGGGATTATTGTAAATAATGGAAAGAAGGCTGTATGTGTTCAGAATGTGGTAACAGCTTCAGTGCAGCTGAATTGGAAATGATGACTGAGTGGAGTGAAAAGTCTAGAAAGCCTAGAAAAGTAAGTTCAAGGAGATCTGAGGAACATACTAAGAAGATTGATCTGTATTTGATGGATAATAGGCTGACTTGGAATGATATCCATCAGCAGAGGTAAGTGACCAGATCTCACTTGGATCCTAGAAGGCCCTCAGTCACCTGTCCTCCACCAAAACTTACTCTCTGAAATTATACACAATGGTAGTTTCCACCTCAGAGTGAATGAACTCAATATACCACTTCTCTAATTAGGGAATAAAAGCTCCATTTGCCTGTTAAGATTCAACAGAGAATTTTTGTTCAGTTGAAGACCTTCACAAATTAATAGCCAATATTTGTGAGATTTGTATGCAATTTGTGAATTAATTATCTTGTGATAAGATTTTTTTATACATGTTAGTTTATTTTGTCCTTTCAGTAACCCCATGAAGTAGATAATGTTTTTATTCTATCTCTGGTTGAATAAACTAAAGTTTAGGGAGGTAATGTAACTTCCTCAAAGTTATCAGCTAACAGTGGTAAAATCATAATTGGATTGCTGGCTTATCAGAGGCCAGAGCCCATTAACCCATTATGTTTACTACCTGCAATCTGGTAAAGATTTTTCATTAGTGCTTTTTTACAAGTGGATCAGAGAGTTTGACTTTAGAATTAACATCACTAAACTTTTGATTCAGAGCCAAGAGTCTGGTAATTTTTTATCAACTGGCATTTGGTACCTAAAAATGAATTTATCATAATCCTCATTCTTCTCTCTGTATATATACTGTATATTCAGTATCTCATGTCTAAGTCACAGTGTTATAGATCTAACTTTACTTAAGAGTAGGTTTTTCAAAATTGTCTCCAAAAAGAATTACTAAGACAAGTACATTGTTTTATGTTGAAACACATTTTCCATTTAAAGCCAATTATAATTTTAAAAGAATAAAAAATTGACTATCTTGAAAAATCTCACTTGTTAAAATTCAGAAAACAGCAGGGGGGAAGAACTTTCATTGCAAACACATTCCCAAGGCCTACAATATTTTCGTTTGATTATGAATTGAGTTAATTTCCATTGACTTTCAGCCATTTTTTTCTCTAATATCCAAGTATCAATTAGTCATATTGAGGTATGTCTCTCTTTTAAATAGTTCATTTCACTTGTTCTGCCACTTAAAAATGCATTGTGTGCTGGAACATATTCTCAGTATGTGAATCTTCTCAGCTTCTGTGACATCACATCCCTTTCTCATCCTTACAGCCCCTTTCTATTTGATGTGAACAGGTACTTTAGGCGTCTCAGAGGTGGCTAATCATATCATGCAGGGTGGGAGACTGAATATCAAATGGAAAACAATTAACCATATCAGCATTAACTTAAGCCAGTACACATTCAAAATGTCTTCAATTAAAAAATAATAAAAATATATTTTTCTAAAATGTTAATTGCTAGTATACTGTTTTCATATACCTTCAGCCTTTTTTCTCTTGAATCTCAATAAATGCTACTAAGCTTTACATATCCTCCTTCAAAACATTATTTTAAAAAGCAACATTATTTTTAAAAGCAGGAATTTTAAATAATTATTAGGAAATAATGTAAACTTACAGAAAAACTACCAAAAACTCCTATATCAACTTTATCTGGGATCCTTTACTGTAAACATTTCACTTAATCTGTTCTCTTTCTCTCTCTCTGCCTCTCTTTCCCTCCTCCCATCCCTATTATTATTAATAATAGTAATAGTCTTTTCTGAAAAAAAAAGAGAGTAAGCCATAGACATGATGCATTATCACTACACTTATATATACATCCTGAAAGCAAAGATACTGCTTTTAATCCTCATATAACCCTTCAAGTCAGAAAACCCACTCTGATACATCACCATCCAATCTATAGACTCCATTCAAAGTTCTATAACTTTCACAAAAATGTCTTATCTTCCCTTCTGTCCTGGGATCCCATCAAAGAAAATGCATATCACATTGATTTTTTTTCCTCCAATCTGGCAGTTTCACAGTTTCTCCCCATCTTTCTTGTCCTTGGCAGTTTTAAAGACACAGGCCACACATTTTGTAGGATGACCTTTATACTTTCTGATCATCCTGACAGCTCAGCGGTTCTCACGTGGGGCAAATTTGTTTCCCAGGGGTGATTTGGCTTGTCTGGAGAAATTTCTGGACTATTAAAATTGGAGGATGGGGAAAGTAGGTACTGACATTTTGTGGTAGAGGTTGGGATGCTGCCTAACATCTACAATGTAGGAGAGCCCTCAGTAACAAAGAATTATGTGGTCCAAATGGTCAATAGTCCTAAGGTTCAGAAACCCTGTCTAGCACATTATTCATAGACAAACCTTCAAGGGGAGTATGAAAAGAAAAATTACGATACAATCTCACAAGGAACATGGATGTGAAATTTAAAATAAAATATTAGTAATCAAATCCAAGAATAGATAAAATTGTTAAGCCTTCATGGCCAAGTTGGTTTTCTCCCAGAAAAGTAAGACAGGTTAATTTTCGGAAATATACAATTTCAAAACTTATAAAGAAGTATAAACATATTTGGACAAGATTAACACCAGATTAAACCCATTTAAAGAGCACAGTAATGAACTCTTAGTATAATTCAGTAGAAATTATCCAGAATTAACACACACAGAGAGTGAAAAAGAGCTGGAAAATATTGAGACATAGAGAGATAGATCAAGGATGGAATGATAGGGTCTAATATATCAAATCAAAATTTCAAAAACAGAGAAAAGTTTATATTTGAAGAAGTAGTGGCTGAAGATTTTCCAGAAATAAGAAAGACAATCAGATTTAAGAAGGCAAACAAGTCCCAAAAAGGTTAAACGAAAAGAAATTCACAGCTAGATCTTGCAGGACACCAAATATAAGATCTCTAACAGCATCCTGAGAGAAAGAAGAGATAACCTTTTAAGGAATGACAATTAGACTGACAGCTGACTTCTCAACAACAACAATGGAAGCCAGATAGTTAGAGAAAATTTTTGTCAACCAAGAAGTCTTTAGCTAGAAAAACAATCTTTTAGTATAAGGCAAAAAAAAAAAAAAAAGAAAGAAAGACATTTTCAGTCAATCAAAAACCTGAAAATTTTGTCACTTCACTGAAGAAGAAATTGAAATGGCCAAAAACCATATGAAAAAATACTCATATGCATCTTTTTTCATATGCATCTTTTCATATGCATAATCAGGAAAATATAAACCCAGAACAAAATGAGAAACCACTGCACATGAAGCAGTCTGAAATAAAATTTTAAAATTGATGTATCAGTGAAGGTACAAAAAGTTTTAAAAACAGAGCATTTATACACAAGTGGTAGAAGATTAAATGTATGAAAACATTTTGGAAAACACTTTAACACTACTTTATATATGTAAAAATGTACATACTATATGACCCTGCAATTCAGTTCCTTATGCTAATAGAGAAAATTTTGCATGTGAGCACAAGTGGATAGGTATAAATGTTCATAGGTGTGCTATTGGTAGGAGAAAAAACCTAGAAACATCCCTATTAACGTGAATAATAGAATGGATTCTGGGATATCCACTAATGGAATGACAAACAATGGTGAAAAGGAATGAATTATAGCTACACACATGACTGAATCTTAGAAAAATCTTAGGCAGACAGGAAAAGCATGTTGCAGAAAAATACATAAGCATGATTCCACTTAAATAAAGTTTAAAATTTTCCAAAATTATCCAATACATTACTAGGAATATAAATATATGTGGGGAAAAAACTATTTTTTACAAAAAGCAAAGTGATAACAAAGACAAAATCAAGATGGTAGTTACCTCTGAGCAGGATGGGCCAAAGGATGGGTCAGGAAGAGCACAGCTGGCAGCTTCAAAATGAACGGTAATAGTCCTTTTCCATAGAGCTGTAGAATGTATATAGGTACTCGTTGTACTAAAATGTTATCCCAAGCATACATAGTATAAATATCATTTGTATCTATTTAACATCTGATTTATACATAAAAATAGCTAATATTTGTCAGGCAGTCTCTGGGCAAGGCATTGCATGTGTAGCATCCCACCTGATTTTCATAACTCTATCATTGTTCTCCCTTTGTAAAACTTTCTAGGCTGAAAGCTTTTTTTCTAACCCAAATAAATAAGGGAAATATCTTCTCCAGCTTCATAGAACAATTTTTGTTCACATTACAAATCGGATTTCATCGAATAGATTGATGTTGGGGAAACTGTCATTCTAACAATATTAAGTTCTTATCTTTCTATCAGAAAAAGTCTGATTCTATCTTTCAACTTGAATAAATGTATTGATATGCATCCCTTTGAAAAACTTTCCACCCTTCAGCTCTAATTCTCAAACAGATGGATGGAAAAGGCATGGAGTCCTGCCATAGTTTTGTCACTTACATGAAAGAAGATGCTGCAACTCAGTATTTCTGATTGAAACTCTCTTTGCTTTGATCTCATCGGACTCTCACTTAAGAAGGACAAATTCTTTGATACTGCTGGGGAATGGAAAAATACTTTGAATTGCCTTTTTATTGTGGTCCCCAGAGATTTTCACCCTGGGGACAATGCCCCAGAGTAAGATTCAAGTGAGAGAGAGTCATGGTTTCTAGAACCAGCTCCCCGTAGCTCACCAATCGTTCAGTTGTCAGGAATTTCACAAGTCAATCATTAAACACAGCTATTATAAAAATAATAATAATAAATCATACGAAGTTACAATGAAATAATTAGGTTTTTTAAAAAAGACAATTTTTCAAAACTATGATTTTAAATTATTTTACTACATTTTACTATTATCTGTGTTCTTGAGATTATTTATGCTTATTGTATCTGTGTAGTAGAAATGCTTTGTAATTCCATGTTCAGTGACTTCATTATATTGATAACAAACTTATGTACTTTTAAATCTCTCTATCATTTATCCTACCTTAGTCTAGTGGATCTTTCGGGTTATAAGAGATGTGTCTTGAATTTTCACAATGTGACTATTATCATATTTTCCTCATATTATTCTTCTCAGGCTTTGCTTTATATAATTTGATGTTGTTTTGTAAATAATGATTAATGATAGGTAAATCTTTTTGGTAAACTGTAGTTAGCTTGAAACTGTCTTATTTAATATTTTGCCTTAATTTTTACTTTCTCTAATATTAATATTTCTATGTTTGCTATTTCTCTTGAATATCATGTGATAATTTTGTCTGTTATAAACCATATATAGCTAGATTTACTTTTTCTCAATATGAGATTATCCATCTTTTCATAGGAAAAAGTTAACACTTTTGCATATATTTCCACCCCTAATATGTTTGATCTAATTTCTACATATATAATCTTGCTGCAAGACATTTTCAGATGATTATTTTCAAGTTCCTTCTCCAGAACATGTTGTCAGAGTAGAATAAGTTTCCTCATTGTAAATTAATCATTTGGGGGAACCATCAAGAAGAAAAACATGGAGATTTTCTCAGCTTGAAAACACATGTTGAAATAGAATGACATTTTTAATTAGCAGTAGAGCTCAAGTATCAATAATTCTCCAGAAACTCCTTTAGTCCCAACAATAATTGCTACCAAGAGACTAACTGCTTAGGTAAGCATTACGGCTTAGGTCAATTCCGGAACTCTGATGCCCATCTAAAAGCTGGCAATCTTGAAATCCAAGTGTAGTTCCCTACAAGACCTCTTTCATCACTCATGCAAACCTTTCAGAGAGACTGTGTTGAAGATAGTTTTCACAGCACCATTAAAGAAGTGATATCCCTGATCATTTGAACTGCAATGGCGCACACGTTTCAAGGATTTTGTCACTCCTTTGAGCTTTCCCATAGTTTAATATGTAATCTATATTCTGAGTCTCAAAGACACATTTTCTTCCTATAAACATGTAGCTAATCTCACTGCTCTCTGCAGATGTATTGTAACTGGTAGCATGAATTGTATATTTAACCCTGTGACCCAGTAGTATCAATTAGCATTACATTTTAATTCACACATGAAGAAAATACCTGTACTGTGAAAAGCTTTTTTGCCTAGGGTGCAAGAGAAGTCTATCCTTCATAAACTAAAATTAAAGCTAGTTGAACACTGCAAGATGTTTTTCCCCTTATACACTGTAAATTGTTACTAGGCATATAGTTTCTTTACTGTTGCACTTCCGCATAGATCCCTTTGTGTTAGGAATTTATACAGTTCAACAATTAACTGGATGTCAGAAATCCTGGCATTTAACCCCTATTCTGGTATCAATAACCACATGACTTTAGAGGAATCACTTAAAGTGCCACGCCCACACTCTAAAATGGAGTGATTCTTCAGTGATATTTAGGTTTCCAGGGTTCAATGTGTTTTCCCTGTCCAAAACCTTCACGCATGCTTCTCTCCCTTCCTAGCACAACCTCTAACCCCTTAACAATCTGGATGACTACAGTTGTCTTGATCCTCTAATCAAACACTTGTCTTCTTTCTGAAGCCCTTCTTTGTTCGTCCAGGAAGGGCTTGATTGATAGTCTATTTCTGTGGATAAGCTGAAACTTCCTTAAGAGCAGATACTGTGGATTCTCACTTTTACATCCCTGGGGCCTAGCCTAGTGGTTAAAACAAAGTGGACACTTAAAAGTATGTAATGACAAATCAATGAACACATAAATATATACATATGCATAAACACCCTGTATTAGGAGCTGTGGGACTAGGAAATCATTTTGGTTAAATCCATTTTTTCTATTTACAGAAGACTGCCCAGTGGGCAACTAGGGTTCATTTTGCATTTATGTACTTTTGAGAGATCACACCTTTGAGAGGCTCGCACACCATCTTTGGTTTAACTAGCTAAATAAAGTTCTCACACCAACTCCAACACATGTGTGGAGGCTTCCCCACACCAACAGCAATTCTCCGACTCCAGCAGGGTGTCTAAAACTTGAACTTAATTCTGACAGTCTCTATATGGAGATATCAGACTCTGCAGGTAAAAGGTTCAGTCCTACAAGACCACCCTCCACTACAGACGCCAGTCGAAAGCCCAGATTATTACCTGTGCTTCTTACCAACTGGCTCTAAACTGGAAGGTCCATTGAGCCCCTCCAACTCAGGATGCCAACTGCAAGTCCAGGTTGTTGTACTTCTGACCAACTGGCTATATATCCGAGGCTCCCACAACAGCCTCCTTGGGTTCAATTATTTTGCTGGAACAGTTCACAGAACTCAAGAGAATCTGTTTATGCACAAAATAACTGATTTATTATAAAAAGGTATTAAAGGATATGAATCAATAGCCAGATGAAGGGATACACAGGGCAAGGCATGAGGAAAGGGCACAGAGCTTCCATGCCCTCTCCCAGTGCACCACTCCCCCTAATCTCCACATGTTCACCAACCCAGAAGTTCTCCAAAGCCTGTCCTTTGGGGGTTTGTGGAAGCTTCATTACATGGGCATGATTGATTAAATCTTTGGCCGTTGGTCACTGATTTGACCACCAGCCCCTCTCCTTTCCCCCGAGGTGGTGGGGATGGGGGTTAGGACTTCCAATCCTCTAACCACACAGTTGGTTCTCCTGGCAACCTGTCTCCACCCCTGAGTGGAATCCAAAAGTCACCTTCCCTGAAGTGTTTTCAGAAACTGTGGACAAGAGATCAAATATTATCTCATTGCTCTTTTGCTCAGGAAATTCCAAGGGTTTGGTAGCTGTAAGCCAGGAACTTTGGATGAAGACCAAATATATATGAGAAATACATATATTTGGTCATCAGAATGACCACATACATATATTTCTTTTTGTTTTGTTTTGTTTAATTTTTTTTATTGGGGTAGAGTTGTTTTACAATGTTGTGCTAGTTTCTACTGTACAGCAAAGTGTATATGTTTCTTATAAATCATGCTATCACACTAGCTGAGCATTAAACCGGTACTGATGGTGGAGGAAATATACTGCTTGAAATAAATAGGGGAGAGTGGGTCCAGCACTCAGAAAAATGAAAAGAAGACTATGCTTGGATTTACACATGGAGAGCTTCGCTTTCTCTTGTTTTAAGATAGGAATGGTAATGCATGGCCAATATTTTGCCAATCTCAAACTGAGTTCTTTAGTGCAAAAAGATTGAGATGAGAGTTTTTACATTTTAGTTAGCAAATGACCTAAAGTCTTCAGTATTCAAAGGAATGGCAAGATAATGGAGAAATGATACCTCCCAGGTTATATTTTGTGTCAGGGAATTTGCCAGAAACACCTCACAATTCAACACACTGAGTCTGGTTGACTCAGTGCAAAGTGTCTTCCAACACAGACACATGTGGCTATTCCCTGTATCCTAGGAACTCTTCAGGGAGAGGAATGTCCCATGTATTATTGGACAACAATATAATATACTGAATTACCTAGATGCCATTTTCATGCCCATAACAAGTTACAAATATCCAAAAAAATAAAAGGAATATTTTTACCCAAATAAAACTTTCCTTGGTTTTGTTATTTTTATTATAGATGTGATCTCTCTTAATAAGTTATAACACAAATAAGTTATATATTGGGTAAGTAAAATAATTTTACAACTATCATTTTGTGATAATTTTCAGTTCATGTATGCAGAACAATTTTAATTAGTAGGGATGTATTCAACTTACTTGATGCTTATAAGACATGTTAAAAGGTATAAAAGTGACATGTTCAGAGTAGTTTTTTGATTATTTTATAAATTTTTTGGATAATAAAGAGTTTCATTAGTTTAATAACTGAAAATGTACATTAACAAAGACATTGATAAAATGAGAAAAATGTGTAACGTGTAAAGAAAATGTGATTATCAAGTTGACAGATCCAACACATCCTTAGATGATCCTAAGTATTTCAATAGCATTATAAATTCTGATTGTTATTCAGTGCATATTAATATTGTCATTAGAATCACAGTCTGACAGCCCCAGGAGATGAGAAAATTATACAGACTAACAATTGTAATAGAAAAAGTTATTGTCATGTTGATATCAATGGCAAAATCAAATTAAAGTTACTTCTGGAGTTTACAATTAATACATTGTTCACGTTTTTGGCAATTAGAATTCCAATTAACTGATGTTAGTAATTTAATATTGAAATACTCAACACAGTTTATTAATTACAACCTGAGAACTCAAACCTTAGCTTGAAGGGTCTATTAAGAGAAAAAAAATTAATGACATTTTTATATAGAAAGGATAAAATTGGTGCTGTAAAGGAATGTTTATTCCCAAGTTGTTACTCCTATCTTAAGTTCTTCTTCAAATTCTATCAAGGTATTTGGGTAGCCAGATAACAAGCAAGTTAAAGAATAAACACCAAACAGTTCACTGTTATCCTTTGAATATTGCGATTACAGATTATTTTTATGTCTTTCTTTACTTATTTTGGAGAAATCATCTTTTTCTATAACGAACATACACTGTCTTACTATATGTCTTTTTTTTCAAATTTATTTTTATTTTTTGGCTGCATTGGGTCTTCGTTGCTACGCGTGGGCTTTCTCTAGCTGCAGCGAGCGGGGGCTACTCTTCTTTGCAGTGTGCAGGCTTATTGCGGTGGCCTCTCTTGTGGAGCACGGGCTCAGGCTTCAGTAGTTGTGGCGTGCAGGCTCAGTAGTTGTGGCTCATGGGCTCTAGAGCGTAGGCTCAGTAGTTGTGGTGCACAGGCTTAGCTGCTCCGCAGCATGTGGGATCTTCCCGGATCAGGGATCGAACCCATGTCCCCTGCATTGGCAGGAGGATTCTTAACCACTGCGTCACCAAGGGAGTCCCTTACTATATATCGTAAACATTTTAAATTGCCTTTTGAAATGTTGGAAAGCTGTGTGCTTTGGGAATTTTTTCCCCTTAGTTTTATATGATGAGGGAGATGAGGAAAGTGCCTCTCTTAGGTCACTTCTAGGGTTGACAATCCCATTTTATGAGAAAACAAAGGTGTAAGAAGGTACCATGACTCTGGTCAACTTCTCTTTCTACACTCACCCCATATTACATATTAATTACAATTATTTTATATACGTACTCATCTAGACACAGTTGATCCTTGTGACTCTTAGCTGCTCGGAGTCCCCTCATAAGACACCAAATCAAACCATAGACGATTGCTGTTGCTGTTTTCCTAGCCAGTTGGCATGCACCTAATCAAGCCAGCAGTTTTGCTGTTGCGTTCGTTCCATCACAAGGAGGAGCAGCAAAAATTAAGGGTCTGATTCTTTTTGTCCAGGGACTAGGCTGAACCTAGCAACTGTACTATTTTTATGGTCCAGGGTAGGAGAAGTTCTAAGAGGTCATGCTTTTGCAGCCCCAAGCTTTCAGAGAACAACTGCAAATCATAACCAAGATACAAAGTCAAATATATCCATAAGGCAAAGTCAAAGGAGCCACTGCAATAAGGTAAGGTCAAGAAGTTTTCAGGAAGAGAACAAGAATAAAATCTGGAATCAAAGGGCAAGGGGAAAAAATCCAATATATCCGCTATAAAATATGAGAGGTACTGGTAACTCTTGCTAAATGCTGACCTTGTTACCTGGAGGGAGTACTTCATATCTATGGGTACAGAATCAGGCAGAAAATAGATGGTTTAGCATAAGTCCACCTCCATCCCTAGAGCTGTCCAAATCACTTTCAATGATGGTGTATGGAACACAACATTTAACTGTGTAGACTTTCAGATGAGTCCTTCAAAATCCTTTTAGTGATCTATTTATTTTTTGCCAATCCCACTGCATATATAAACATGCATTTATGGACAGGCATGAACATAAGAAATGAGATATTGTTTAGTAGAACAATCTGCACCTTTGAAATGATGTACAATTCCTTCAATAAACCCCATGCATAGCTCTTGCAACTGCCCAAGAATCTACTACACGTTGGAGAGTGTCTTGAGTGAAATAAAGGTTCTAGGAATTAGAAACATATATTGGGGAAATTTACTTAAAGAAAAAAAGGTAGGTCCATCCATGTTGCTGCCAATGGCTGAATAATATCCCATTGTATATATATACCACATCTTCTTTATCCATTCATCTGTCAATGGACACTTAGGTTGCTTCAATATCTTGGCTATTGTAAATAGTGTTGCTATGAACATTGGGGTGCATGTATCTTTTCTAATTAGAGTGAATGGACCTAGAGATTTTCATACTAAGTGAAGTCAGACAGAGAAAAACAAATATCATATGATATCACTTATTTGTGGAATCTTAAAAAATTGATACAAATGAACCTACATAAAAAAACAGAAACAGATTCACAGACATAGAAAACAATCTTATGGTTACCAAAAGGGAAAGGAGGGGGAACAAATGAGAAGTTTGGGATTAACAGATACACGCTACTATATATATAGAACAAACAACAAGGACCTACTGTATAGCACAGGGAACTCTACTCAATATTCTGTAATAACTTATATGGGAAAAGAATATGAAAAAGAATGGATAAATGTATACATATAACTGAATCACTTTGCCTTACACCTGAAACTAACACCACATTGTAAATCAACTATATTTCAATTAAAAAATTATTTTTAAGGTAGAAAAGGAAGAGTAGAGAATCGGAGAATGCTGTTTATACACAACTTATATATCACATAAACAGTATGTCCAATATTGTGCACTGCTTCTGGCTTCTCAGAAAGAAACCTTAGAGAAGCACCTACATCAGCTAGGGGTGGGACGTGGGGGTATGTGCTAGAAACAAATGCTGTGGTAACTGGAGAAATTGGACACCTGGCTTGTATTACCTTTTTTTCACAGTGTACTCTTTTCTTCTCTGCTGTAGTTACTGCACCAGTATCCATGGCTCTTAGTTACAAAGCTTATTTGTGGCAAGTGTATATGTAACAACATGATGCAGGTGTGCTGTCTTTATTTGCTGTGATTTCCTTTGTTTGAGGGGCAAAATAGATATGATTGAACTCATGCTTCAAACCAACACACACTGTATCCTCACAGCATGAGTTTTGGTGAGTCTGTCCCAGGCTTCGGTATAAATAAATAAAAACGTAATCTATTTCCATGCTATTTATTACTCACTAACAGGATCACAAGTGGAAAAAAAATGCCTCTGCGTGGGATTTTTTTAAGTTGCCATCTACTCAATTACGAGATTGAGACCCGAGTGGGATTAATCTCTGATATTCTTTTCTCAGAAGGGTTTTGTTTTCCTTCCCTCATCCTTGGTAATAACCTCTGATTCTATTTCATAATGAGATTGAAAGGAAGCAACTATATAAGCTGAGAGCAAATAATTGTATTATTCTTTAAATAAGCCCATTGAAATGGCAAGGAAGGGGCATTATAAATCTTTTTTACTGGGATATATATTGAGCTTTAATAGGCCTAAGTTTGTGAAATGCTACACCATATTACCATTTTCAGGATCCCACTGAGGGCTACCACAGTAATAGTAATCACAATAATTACAGGCATAGATAGCTACTATCTCCTCATCAGTCAGCTGTCTCTAAGCAACCAGGTTTAACAAGACTAACAATTGCCACCTCATATATTCATGTAAAAGTAAAACTCTCAGAATTTAGTCATTACAGAACTAATGCCTTAAGCCTGCTGACCTCTAATGGATTTGTCATTTATCTCCAACATCTGAGATTTAAACTAGCTCTTCCAATTCATAGTGGTAATCATTTGTTCCCTTTTGCCAGATACTTGATGGTTAATTCAAATGTAATTTTTTACTAAAAGTCAGACATGAGGCTTATTAAATTCATAACAAATTATTCTTCCCAAACATAAGATTTCTACTGGGAGTTAGAATGTATATAACCATATGCCACAGCATGGTTACCATATGACACAAGGCAACATGCCTTCCAATTTTAAGCCATGGGGATCTATGCTTTAGGCCATGTCTCTGTATTCAGCAGTTTTGACTGAATTAGCAGGACAGTTAACCAAAATATTTAAAGGGTGCCATTTTAGTCTGTGAGAAAGTTGCTAGCTTATTGCTGTCCAAGTATCTTCTGTCCTTTAAATTCAGGGATCAGAATACTTAACCCTAGAAACTATAAGCATATATTTTTTTAATATCAGCTGAACTTGCATTTGTATAATGCTTTATTTCTTTTTCTAGCTTTTCCACATATGGCATCTCATTTGATTCTTAATCAACCCTGTAAATTAAACAGGCCAAGATCTTTACTTTGAAGTTTCAGGTAAGAAAAATGAGAGAGTAAAACGTCATATGGTCTACCCAAGGTCAGCATGGCAGAACTAGGACAAGCACCCGGGCTTGATTCCTGCCCATTCCTTTTCCAGAAATATCACACTGATTTATTTGCTATACAGCAAGAGGCTGGGCATTTGGGGGGGGGGGGGAGGGGGAGGAGTATATACTCTGAAATCACCAATCAGTACTCCTTTTTCCTTCTGTGTTCACATACAATCTCACCTGGTCCCAGAAGCTTTATGTCAGATTGGAAAACTTATGTTTTTCTAGTACCACGCCTGCCTTTTGGCTACAGGAAGTCTACCCGGTATTGTACAAAGTAGTGTCTATGAAATCTTTGTTTAGTTAATTTGGACAGTTCTGCAGGGACTTGCTTCTTATTACATGGCTCACTCACTGGGAAACTCTGTCTCTCTGATTGTGCCGTACTTTCATGGTCTGTTTAAGTAATAGTGACATTTGGTTGAAAGAAGAGCCATCCCTTTGACCACCGTTTGCTCTGTCAGTACAGCTGCGTATACACAAGGGAAGCCAAACTGGGATTTATGCTCTCTTCCAAGCTCCCTTTTTACTGTTGAAACATCTCAAATAGAATAGCTGCAGGTGGTCATAAATGCAGTCATATCCCGCATGTGTCTTCATAATTAAATCTATTCAGACTGGTGTGGCAGAAATGTGCTGAAGGTTAACTTTATGTTAGCAGATCTACAACAGGTCCCAGGACAGCCATGACCGTGAGTTTATCTGCAGTACTTTACCTTTTCTGGATCCTCTACTCTGCTTAAGCAGGCTTCCCTGGCAACAAATGCCTTCGGATTCCTGCTAATATATTATGGCAGATGGGAGACTTTCAAAGGGATTTATTAGAGTCTGCTAATTTAACTAATTCTCACTGAAGTGTTAATGACATCTCCAGTGAAGTATTATTTGGAGCCTTATCCTAAGATATGATTTGGTGTGATAGAATGCTTAGTAATCTGTCATGGAGATGGCACATATGTTGGGGCACAGTTGGAATTTCATCCCTCACATAAAATCCTTAATGCCCCTGTGATGAATCATATTAAAATTCTATATTGTTTTAAAAACAAAAGATTCTCATGGCATGGGAGAGCAACACATATGGCCTAGCTGAGTGCTGCTCTGAAAATGTTATAGAAACTATTATATCCCTTGATGAAACTTTCTTCAAAGTTTTAGATCTACTTCCTAATTTACTTTTTCTGAAATGGATATTTTTGGCTTCAAAATTTGGCAAAATTAACCCACCCTCTATTTTCCTACCTCTATTTTACTTCTCTTGCCTAATAATTAGGGTAAGTCTCCTTTGAAAGGAGGCAGCTATGGCAATCAAATGCCTTTAACATATTCTATGACTACTAAAGCATATTACATGCCTACACCCTACAGGACCCCTACGACAGGTTTGCTCTCCTCAGGTTTACATGTTACCGTTGTATAGATGCAGCCTGAGCTTCCCTTTCAAATGAGAAGATTTGCTTGTCTTCATCTTGGTTGTTGAGTCTTGCCTTCAATCTCTTTCCATTGTATCTTCTCCAGGGCAGTGAATCCAGCATTTAACCATTTTTTCAGTAACCATTTGAGGTACTTCTGTATGTAAGTTCCTTTGAGTATAAAATGTGCACACAGGGGTTTCCCTGGTGGCGCAGTGGTTGAGAGTCCGTCCACCTGCCGATGCAGGGGACACGGGTTCGTGCCCCGGTTCGGGAAGATCCCACATGCCGCGGAGCGGCTGGACCCGTGAGCCATGGCCACTGAGCCTGCGCGTCCGGAGCCTGTGCTCCGCAATGGGAGAGGCCACAACAGTGAGAGGCCCGCGTACCGCAAAAAAAAAAAAATGCCCACAGTATTATGGTCTTCTAATAGTTTACAATATTTAGTATTCACAGCAAGCAACCATAATGAAATATGAAAGTGAATTATGCATTCCACTGTCCTAGAGCATGGCACAGGAGAATATCTACAATTTCATTTTAAGGAGAAAGTAAATGAGAAAAACAGGCAGAGAGAACAGGATAAGGAAAAGCATGGATTTGAAGTGCATTGAAAGTGCCATGGCCCCAGAACCTGGAATCCGTTAAAACTTCCCAGGGAGATTTTTAAAATTCCTATTTCTGGGCTCTACTCAAAAAACAGTGAATCAAGAGCTTAGAAAGGTGGGGTCCCAAAATCCATATTTAATAGAAATGGTACTGCTAGTCTGGCCAGCTTTTGAGACCAATGATCTAGTTTGTTGATACATTCATCCTCTCAGAAATTATTTATTGACTTCCTAATATGCATCATACATGGTTTTAGATGCCTGGACAAAAGAGACAAAGGACCTATTATTGTGTAGCTTAGATCCTGGTGGCGTGAGACAGATGCTATTCTAAGTGCAATACGTGGATTAACTAAATTCTTCTTACTAAAACCCTATCAAGTCTTCATTTCCCATATGAGCAAAACTAAGGCACAAAGAGTTTAAATAATTAATCTAAGGTTATATAACTAACAGAAGGGGGACCTGGAATTCTCAAATGTGATCTCTCTCATGCGTGGCTGGCTACATAATTTGCAGGACCCAGTGTAAAATTAAAATGCAGGGCCGGCCACTTGTTTAAAAATGCAAGAAACACTGATGTTAAAGGTACTAAAATATAAAGTGTTTTCCTTTCTTCCATGGCCTCTCTTGCAACTTGTGATTTTCTTTTTATTTGCTATATAACATCATTCTAAGAAAGACAAAATTAAATTATAAATGATTACATGACTGTTACCATTCATCTTGATGTTGCACAGTGCCAGTTTTAAATGCAAATATAAGAGCACTTAACTCATATGCAGGATCACTGAAATTACACAATTTGTATTTCATAGCTTATATATTCTTGCCAGAACAGCAGAAATGTTGCAGGAAACCAACTCAACTGTTTTTATTTTACTTCCTGATCGATACACATATTCTACCAACACTCTTTACCTTTGACTTAGGGATGAGTAATGAAGGACTGAAAGAAAAAAAACTATGGGTTGCCCTTTTTTTCCTTTCCTACTATGTCGTTATCTTCGGTGTAAGTGGTTGGCAAATACAAGGCAAGTAGTACAAATAAGAAAGGATATGACGGGTTCCTTTGTCATTCACGTCTTAGAGTCATTACCTTCTTTCCATGTTCGAAAAATTCTGGTTCAAATGGAGAGAAGTCCTCTCTTGGCTGTCAGCATCCGGATATACTCAGTCGCAGAGATAAGTAACATGTTTGCCTCTTACTCACTTGGAATCTGGCTGAACTGTCACACATCGTGGGCCCACCAGGATTCTGTGCTCACGGTGCTTCACAACGTTTTGTGGGTAAAGGGTGGAAAGGAACAACGGACATGTATATCTTGTGTAACTTCTCTACTCACACAGATGCTCTATTATCCAACAGGACCTCCACAGAGCACCAGTGTAAAGATGAAATTATGCAAAATTTCAAGATGGCCAGAGCAGAGCATTAAACCAAGCATAGGCCCTCTGAGCCCTTCTGTATAATGGCACCACAGGTCACATACCCATGAGGTCAGCCCTACCCAACCTTAACCACCACTCTATACTGCATCCCTCATGAGGTGGTTTCAGGTTGCGCCATCATTCTCGTCTTTCTTGTCTAGGTTACTTCCTGTTTGTAAATGTCCCTTTGCAGTATAACAACTGGAATTGAACATAATACTCTAGATCTGCTGTTCTCAGAATGCAAAGCATTATTATTTCCTAGCTTAGACACTCACACTAAATGCGCCTTAAGTTTCCTAGCTTGGATAGCTGCAGTGTTTCATCTCATTCTCCTCCGTTCAGTATTCATCCCCTCTACTCATCATAATACTACCAGTATTATCATGTGCAGATACTCTTCAAAGTGCTTTACATACGCTTCTTTTAATCCTCACAGCAATGCTATGAAATATATACTATTTGTGGTACACAGAATAATGCCTCTGCAAAGATGTTCCTGTTCTAATTCCTGGAACTTGTAAATATGTTACATTACACAGCAAGGGGGAATTAATATTGCAGATGGAACTAAACTTGCTAATCAGCTGATCTTAAAATAGGGAGATTATTCTGGATTATCTGGGTGGACCCAATGTAACTACAAGGGTCCTTGAAAAGTATAAGGGGGAGAGAGAAGAGATGGTTGGAGTGATTCAGTGTGAAGAAGACAGCCCGTCATAGCTGGCTTTGAAGATGAGAGGGAGCCATGAGCAGAGGAATGCTGATGGTCTCCAGAAGCTGGAAAGTCAAGAGCAGGGATTCTCCCCTAGAGCCTCCAGGAAGGAATGAAGACCTGCCAACACCTAGATTTTAGCCCAGTGAGGCCTGTAGCAGACTTAAGCCCTACCAAACAAATGTCTTGCATTGATGGCTCTTGTCATATTACTGTTGGATATAGAACATTGCTTATAAATAGGAGCTTAATAAATGTTTTTAAATAAATGATCACTTTCAGCAAAGAATAGTCTCTCCTGTGAAGTATTTATAATGTAACGATATTACACTATATATCAATATTTAACATATACCTCTACTCCACTAACGAAGAGCAATTGGAGAGCATGAACGAAACATTTTTGTAAAAACATAAAGAACCCAGCAGTAACCTCAGACAAGACATTTTATTTTCATTCTTCATCTTTTTTTGTTTTGTTTTGCAAATTATGCTCCAAGAAGATATTGCATTTATCATTCTAAAACATGAAAAGTATATGTCACAGCTACTGTCGAGGGGCCATGTAAGTCTTGAAGATATTTATTTGCCAATGCGCTGTACATTACTGCCAGTCTGATGGACTGCTGGAAAATGTTTGCAAGAAAGAAAATAGAGGATATAAGTAAGCCTTTTCAGTGCTTGCAAAGAAAACATCAACTAAGAGTCATCAACTTTGCTGTACACCAAGCAATTAGCTGAAACTGGTAATTATTTAAGAAGCTTCTTATTCTACCTGCCAACACGGTAGCTCCAATCCCAGGGTAAATGAAATGCGTATCTCTTCTAAGTCTGGCTTTCAGGTTTTCTGCATAATTTATATGTGCAGCAGGGGGAAATTACCAGCATAATTCCATTGTGTCATTTCCACAGTTATAATCAATTGCTCTTCCCCAAAGGCACCAGTATTTTCATTTCCAAACTTTGCCTTTTCTGCGCCTGTCTTCCATTCCCTAATTGCGTATTGGGTTGTGTTCCTGTATTCAGGAAGGTCAGTCTGAAAGCCTTTTTGAACTGGTCTCCGATCTTCAGTCTCCTAGCTGGTTGTGACATCACAGGCTAGCCTGAAGCTCCAAAGAAACATGCTGTGCTTACCTTCAGTCTGCTTTTTCTGAAGAATCACAAAATATTCAAGCTCTAGATTACATTCTAAAGATAACTTTCTTTTTCTCCATCCACACTTGTGACTTTAGATGTTGGTTTCAAAAAAATAAAATCCTCTTGACTAATTACCATTTTATGCTTGAATTTAAGTGAAATCTGACTTATATAGCTGATCACATGACCCTGCCTGATGAAATCCTCCCAATGTCAACAGTCTTCTCTACGGTCCTATTGCTAACCCCCAAACCAGGTCACCTCTCTTCCCTCTGCTTTTCTTTTGTGCTTTGAGTTTTCTTACTCTACCTTCAGCATAGCAATAAGTGTACTTAGGTAATTATATTTATTGAGGAGGTTCAATCTTTGGGTTCATATATATGAAACTGTATTATTTCTTCCTGAAGTTCACCTCAACTTTTTTCTATTAAATTCCCCTTTCCCATTAATTAGTGGGTCAGTTAATTCAGTTTTTGCCAGCTGCCATACCTTTTCAGTGACTATAATTGCTAGCGTAGGTGCATTTTGATATTTAAGACTCAGTTCCATCTATTTATTTAATAAAAGCCTCTATCTCAAGCAATGGTCAAGCTCATTTCCTCCTTAATATATCAGGCTAATGCACTGACCCCCAACTTCCTGGTGAAGAGGAAGGGATGGGAGTGGTTTGGCTCTGAGAAAATTCCTCCTCCTTTCCTCTCCTGGGCAGTAATCATTCCAATATTGGAGACTAGGGGAATGTATAAAGAGGGGTCGCAGACATGTCCTTACTTGACCATGAGTGTTTACTGAAGGAGATATGTCCGTGGCCTAACTCTGCTTCTGACAAATTCAATCTCATACAGGTGGTTTCTGCTGATGTGCACGTCTGTGGCAGGATAGCTTCATGGAAATGTGATCTGTGCAGTTGCACAAGGCCTCATAGTCAGAAGGACTTTGCACTTGATTAAAAGGTTTGCTGTTACAATCTTGAAACTCTCAATTTTTGAACAGGGGCCCCCGTAGTTTCACTTTGCACTGGGCCCCCTGCATTATGCAGCAGGTTCTGGTCTCTGTAGAGGTGATGGCCTTGCTTTTCTCTGAATGCTATTCAACTCCATTGGGCACAATGCTTTATTAAGAATCCCCCTCAGAGGGGAAACCCTCTCCCTTTTCCTATGCCAGCCATAATAGCCCATTAACCACAGTCTGAGTTGGGCTTCCCATCTCTTGACCTAGATAGCCATGAGGCTACTAACCCCAGGAATTCTCCTTTGCATTAGCCACTGGAAATAATCAGATCATTTTCTATAATTTCTGAAGATTGCTAAGAACTGGGGTAGATGAGGGTTGCCTCCATCCTCGTTCCAGATACAGTATCATGTAATTCCTTCATTTTAATAAGAAATAAGAAACTTAATCAACACAGATAAGTGTTTAGGAATTGAAAGATTTTTATTACGGCAATTTTAGTAAATTATTTTAATTCCTTGCTAGTTATATGTCAAAAATCATACCAATGTTCTATCAGCCATAATTATCTCATAATCTATCAGATGATAAATTGTTTAGGTTCTTTTTCTATTAGTTAAAAGTGAAGGATTAGAAACAATCTAACTTGGAAATGTATGGGTTAGCTGTTCATCAGAGTCATTCACTTTCTTAACTTCTTCACTAATACTACAATTTTTTCCTTTGTTTGTTATTGCAGAGGATTTGGTACTACAAGCAATAAATGCACCATAGAAAGTGCAGAATAGGTGAAAGATATGCTTTTATTTGGTAAGTTTGGGAAGGGTAATTGTAACAAGGGTGAAAGAATAGGATAATATTAATTTAGGAAAGGATACTATTGCTATACTGCTGAGTTAAATCCCATGCCCTGGGATTTAAAACAAAAACTCAGGTCCATAAATGGTAATATACTTCTAAAGATTCCATAGCTACTTGATTCTTTCAACATGAAAATAATCATTAGTGAATCCCCTATACATTCAAGAGATGAGAACTCTGAGATGAACAAGATACACCTCTTGCATTCATAGAACTTATAGTCTGATAGCAGATGTTGATTTTTTAACATGGATTTTCTACTTTACCATGAAATTCAAGGGGAATATATGGTCTCTGCTTGTCTGAAGCAACTGGTGATGCAAAATGGAGAAGCAGAATGGATACAAAAGACAATCAGAGTAATAAAATCATAGCAGCTTGAGGAAGCTTTGTGAGCATTGTACTTATTATTCTCAGTTTACAAATGAAAGTTCCCAGCTCAGACCCAAGAAAGGTAAAGGATTTCCCCAAGGACCCTGAGGAAAATAGCCTCCATTGCTTTTGCCTACCCAGGATTCATTGCTCCTTTATTTGGTAATGACACCCTTATTTTACTCTGAGGAATTAGTCCTTGCACACTGACTGTAATTTTGTGGCCAATCAAGGAAAACTGCCCTTCTCAGCCAAGCACATGTAGGCACCCCAAGCCAAGACAAGCAACCTCTTCCCATAACTGGCAATAATTGAAGGTAACTCCTCTCAACAGTTTTCCTAAAGAAGCTCTCTATTGTTCTTGATACCCAGGTATGATAGACTAAGAATAACCATTAATTATTTGCAACCCTTCCCAATAAAAATTGGCTATTTCTTCACCCTCTGAATCTGGGCTGTCCTTGTGACTTGTTCTGACCCACAGAATGTGGCTGAAATGATGAGGTACAACTTACAAACCTAGTCACCACAGAACTTGGCATCTTCCACTCTCACCATTTTGGAATGCTGTTGTCATGTGAAGAAATGAAGGTTGTTCTCCTTCAGGAGGAGAAACTACATGGAAAGGGAGGCCCAGCTGAAAGCCACCGCCAGCACCAGACGTGACTGAGGCCACTTTTTACTCAACACACCCAGGAATTAACTACAGCCACATAAGTGACCTCAGACAAGACAAGTTTTAAAAACGTGAATGATCCTAATGAACAGCTAATAAATCCACTTCCAAGTCGGGTTGTTTCCAATTCTCACTCTCAACTAAATGAAAAAAGAACCGAAGCAAATTGTCATCTGCAAGATTATCAAATATCTGTGGCTGATAGACTATTACCATGAATTTTGGCATATAACTAGCTAGGAATTTCAGTAATTGGAGTGTAGTCCAAATTACTGACCCATAGAATCATACACAAACAAAATGATTATTGTTTTAAGCCGCTAACTTTTGGTAACATTTCTGACCTGTCGAAAATGTTCTTCAACTATTCTTTTTACTCTGTTATCCATTCTCCTTCTGCAATAAACTTTTCTGGCTACAGAGGCAGAGTCAAATTTTCTTGCTTACTACAAAACAACCCTTGAGGTACACCCTGATTAAAAGGAATTACTTCCTAGCTTTCCCAGCTGACAACCCAGAATTCTTTCATATATTTTCTGTTGATTTCCCCAAAATGCACAAGTTTTGCAGAAATCAAATGCATATAACAGAAAGTGCTTTGGGGACAAAGAGGAACAAATTAACATAACTCAGAGACACATTATATTAGTCCTCATGTCAACATGATCACCCCAGGACTCCCTTATTTCCCCTAGAGCTGGCGCTCCATGATTTTTGGGGGACTCACATATGGAACAAATGTATGTGAAAATTTTGATGTCTAAGAAATGTTGATAAACTAGAAATAATATGCTCCTAAGATATCTACAACTCTACGATGGTTTCAGTGTATCATCTCTCCACAACTTCAGAAAAAGTCTAATTATTTTATAGATGATCTTGTTACCTGAAAGTGAGAAGCCTTTCAACGATACATGCCTAAAGGGGAAGCAGCATTTAATCAGTGGTGACCCTCCCTTTGGACAAGTCTCATGTCAGCTCAGAACATGTCCCTTCCATGGACCATTTTCTGCCTTGTGTCCTGCACAAGAGTGAACCCCCCAAATGCATGTGTTGAATAAATGAATTAATTATTTACCTAATCTCAAATAACTGGCACACTGTTTGGTATTGATGGGGAAACTCAATGTTTTATATTTGTTTAAAATAAATTAAAGAAAGAATGAACAGGAATGAACAAACAAAACAATATAGTGGGGAAAAAACCTAATGTAGTTTATAGGATGGGAAAAGGTTCCCTCTTCTAGAAGGGTTGAGGAATTTATCATGGTAGGAAGGATACTTGACTTGGACTGGCATGCATAGTTTTCTAAGAAGTTATTCCTTAGAGCTGTGCAAAATGGCCTTAACTAATATGATTAAGCAAACTACAGAAAGAAACTCATGGAAAAATCTCCAAAGACTGAGAAGCCAAATCTCTGTTTATTCAGAGTAAATGGTTGTACACATTCTGAAAAGCCACAACCAAGTTTGTATTACAGTTTTCCCAGTGTCTTAATATAGCTGTTGATGGGCTACATGGTAAGGAAAACACCTTATCTGTTTGCAAGTGACATACAAGTGAAGCGTTAGGTTAGATTATTTAAATGATCAAAGCCCTAATACTTTGAGATAAAGTTACTTACCTAAAGGGGATTGCCAGGCCTTAGACACAACCAAGAGAATTCTGTAAGTCATACTCCTAAGATAATAACCAATGTCTTTCTTTAATTTTACAATGTTCTCGCTATTTGCTCTTTTGCCGAATGCTGAATACAGTTAAAGTTCATAACATAAATATTTATGGTACAGATCTATCTCTCATTCTCTATATGTGTTTTGTTCCTTATGTTTCATAAACCGTATTGCATTCTTTTTCTTAATGAAATGCTATAATATATATGTGTTCTTTTGACTAACAGTGTAGGCTTCTATTTAAAGTACTCATGGACTAAAATTCCATTGTATATGTTAACCTTATTTTCCCAAGACATTACCTTTTCTCCATACAGACATTTCACATCTAGCACTAATGGTGAAATGCAAACTTTCAAGCCCTGAAAGGACCCTCTGCACAACAGATTTAACGTACAATTGACATTCACCAAACAGAATCTCTATGGCTCTAACACCACTGATAGCTGCATTTTCATTTTAGTTTTTCATTCAATTATTGCTTCGGTGCTGTGGATTATCACCTTAGTCTCCCTTCCTCCAGGAGCTAATTCAAAATGCCATAGAATCAAGGCAATAAAGAAAATTTTAATATTTTTACTTAAATCTAAGAGACATCTTTGGGTATGGAAAAATCTGTCAAAATACTATTTAAAAGTATCCTCCCATCTTCAAATCCTTGGTAAAATTGGGATTAGATATTTCATAATATCTTTAAATATCCCCTAAGTTTCAAATCCATCATGATTCTGAATATAATAGGACTATTAAATAAAATGAGTGAGACCACTGAATTCCCACCAAGAAGGAAGAGGAATAAAAAATGTGGAGGGTATGGTTAAAATATTTAGGTAATCTAAATACAATATTTTTATCTCTGAGCCTGAACATTTACATTTTTAATTCTTAAAGATTTCAAATATTCAGAAAATTTATATAAAATAAAAAATCTTTAATCAGACCCTCAGTACCAGGGTGATGGCGGCCTCATAGAATGAGTTTGGGAGTGTTCCTCCCTCTGCCATATTTTGGAAGAGTTTGAGAAGGATAGGTGTTAGCTCTTCTCTAAATGTTTGATAGAATTCGCCTGTGAAGTCATCTGGTCCTGGGCTTTTGTTTGTTGGAAGATTTTTAATCACAGTCTCAATTTCAGTGCTTGTGATTGGTCTGTTCACATTTTCTATTTCTTCCTGGTTCAGTCTCAGAAGTTGTGCATTCCTAAGAATTTGTCCATTTCTTCCAGGTTGTCCATTTTATTGGCATAGAGTTGCTTGTAGTAATCTCTCATGATCCTTTGTATTTCTGCAGTGTCATTTGTTACTTCTCCTTTTTCATTTCTAATTCTATTGATTTGAGTCTTCCTTTTTTTCTTGATGAGTCTGGCTAATGGTTTATCAATTTTGTTTATCTTCTCAAAGAATCAGCTTTTAGTTTTATTGATCTTTGCTATCGTTTCCTTCATTTCTTTTTCGTTTATTTCTGATCTGATCTTTATGATTTCTTTCCTTCTGCTAACTTTGGGTTTTTTTTGTTCTTCTTTCTCTAATTGCTTTAGGTGTAAGGGTAGGTTGTTTATTTGAGATGTTTCTTGTTTCTTAATGTAGGATTGTATTGCTATAAACTTCCCTCTTAGAACTGCTTTTGCTGCATCCCATACATTTTGGGTTGTCATGTTTTCATTATCGTTTGTTTCTAGGTATTTTTTGATTTCCTCTTTGATTTCTTCACTGATCTCTTGGTTATTAAGTAGTGTATTGTTTAGCCTCCAGGTGTTCGTATTTTCTACAGATTTTTTTCCTGTATTTGATATCTGGTCTCATCTCATTGTGGTCGGAAAAGATACTTGATATGATTTCAATTTTCTTATTAGAACACTCCCTAACACCATACACAAAAATAAACTCAAAATGGATTAAAGACCTAAATGTAAAGCCAGATACTATCAAACTCTTAGAGGAAAACATAGGCAGAACACTCTATGACATAAATCACAACTGGATCCTTTTTGACCCACCTCTTAGAGAAATGGAAATAAAAACAAAAATAAACAAATGGGACCTAATGAAACTTAACAGCTTTTGCACAGCAAAGGAAACCATAAACAAGACCAAAAGACAACCCTCAGAATGGGAGAAAATATTTGCAAATGAAGCAACTGACAAAGGATTAATCTCCAAAATTTACAAGCAGCTCATGCAGCTCAATATCAAAAAAACAAACAACCCAATCCAAAAATGGATAGAAGACCTAAATAGACATTTCTCCAAAGAAGATATATAGATTGCCAACAAACACATGAAAGAATGCTCAACATCATTAATCATTAGAGAAATGCAAATCAAAACTACAATTAGATATCATCTCACAGTGGTCAGAATGGCCATCATCAAAAAATCTACAAACAATAAATGCTGGAGAGGATGTGGAAAAAAGGGAACCCTCTTGCACTGTTGGTGGGAATGTAAATTGATATAGCCACTATGGAGAACAGTATGGAGATTCATTAAAAAACTCAAAATAGAACTACCATAAGACCCAGCAATCCCACTACTGGGCATATACCCTGAAGAAACCATAATTCAAAAAGAGTAATGTACCAAAATGTTCATTGCAGCTCTATTTACAATAGCCAGGACATGGAAGCAACCTAAGTGTCCATCAACAGATGAATGGATAAAGAAGGTGTGGCACATATATACAATGGAATATTACTCAACCATAAAAAGGAATGAAACTGAGTTATTTGTAGTGAGGTGGATGGACCTAGAGACTGTCATACAGAGTGAAGTAAGTCACAAAGAGAAAAACAAATACCGTATGCTAACACATATATATGGAATCTAAAAAAAAAAAAGGTCATGAAGAACCTAGGGGCAAGACAGGAATAAAGATGCAGACCTACTACAGAATGGACTTGAGGATATGGGGAGGGGGAAGGGTAAGCTGGGACAAAGTGAGAGAGTGGCATGGACATATATACACTACCAAATGTAAAACAGATAGCTAGTGGGAAGCAGCTGCATAGCACAGGGAGATCAGCTCGGTGCTTTGTGACCACCTAGAGGGGTGGGATAGGGAGGGTGGGAGGAAGGGAGATGCAAGAGGGAAGAGATATGGGGACATATGTATATGTATAAGTGATTCACTTTGTTATAGAGCAGAAACTAACACACCATTGTAAAGCAATTATACTCCAATAAAGATGTCTAAAAAAAACAACAACAAAAACCAGAACCTTGGGTTCATCAAATCTTAACAGTTTTGTCAAATGTGCTTCAGATTTTTAAGTTATGAAAATATTACTGGCATAATTCAAGCCCCTGGATTACCCTTCCTGATCTCATGCTATGTCCTCCCTCCCATGAAAACCATTCTCCTAAAATTTTATGGAAACTATACCTTTGCTTTTGTTCCATTCTTACTGTTTAAAAAATCATGCAAAAAATATTTGCTGAGGGCTTATGGAATGATGCTTTTAGGTCCTAAACATAGAACCACCCATGAAAATATAATTTTTTTCTTAATATTGTAGACATATGATTCTGTACCTCTCTTTTTTTTCATTCAGCATTATGTTTTTGAGATCTATGAGTGTCAGTACATACTCCTCCTGTTCAATGATCTTGATTGCTGGCATAGTTTGCTACTATGTGAATATATGACCATTTACATATTCTTCTGTTGATAAACAATTAAGTCATTTCCGAAGTTTTGTTATAAATAATGCTACAAAGAAGATTCTTTTATTTATTACATTACTCCTTGCACACATGTACTTGAGAAATTATACCCATCGAATCGGAGTCTCTGAAATGAAGAATACATACACCTTGAAAGCTAATAGACCCTGCCGATTTGCTCTCCTGAGTAGATGTAAGAATTTATGCTACAAAGGTAGCGTATGAGCATTTCTCAGAAAAATTTGCTAACCTTGCGAGTATTTGCCTGATGATTGAAAATGGTACCTAATTACTGTGTTAACTTGTATTGTCCTTGTTATTAGCAATGATAAGCATAGATTACACATTAAAATATATAATTGCCTATTCAGTTTTCTTTGTCTGAAATTCCTCTGTGACTTCTTTGCCATTTTCTTTAGATGTGCTTTTATTACTGATTTTAAGAGCTCTTTACATACTTTGAATATGATTGCTTTGTGGATAACACATGTGGAAAATACCTTCTCTCTATTTGATACTTATCTACTAGCTCTGTTTATGATGTCTTTTGTTGAGTACAAAATTTAATATTAATTTAGTCAATTTATCAACCTTTTTCTTTCTGTTCCTTGAAGTTGTTTAATATATCCAACCATACCTGGAGCTTATTAATAAATGAGCTTAAATTTTCTTTTAAAGATGTTAATATTTCAATTTTCACATGTGGATTTTTTTTTTTTTTTTGCGGTACGCGGGCCTCTCACTGTTGTGGCCTCTCCCGTTGCGAAGCACAGGCTCCGGACGCGCAGGCTCACCGGCCATGGCTCACGGGCCCAGCCGCTCCGCGGCATGTGGGATCTTCCCGGACCGGGGCACGAACCCATTTCCCCTGCATCGGCAGGCGGACTCTCAACCACGGCGCCACCAGGGAAGCCCTCACATGTGGATTTTTAATGCTCTTAGAATTTTTTTTTTGCAAAGAATGCTGACCCAGCATGATTTATGAAGTATTCCATTTATTCCCACCAATATTTAAGTGTCCCTCTTACATTTCAAGTTTTCATAACTTTGGTATGTTGTTATTTTCTGATCTCTCTAATCTGTTTGGTTAATCTGTAAGTGTCTCTGCATCAATGCCATCTTGTCTTAATTAGATTTACTTTTTAATGTGTCCTAACATTTGGTAGAGTGAGTCTCCTAGCCTTACTCTTCAATTTGTTTAGTAGCTGTCCCTTTAGTTTTACATAGGAAATTTAGAATCAGATTGTAGAATTTACAAAATAACTAGTTGCAATGTTGGTTGGGAAGTTTTTTAATTTATAAATTTACTTTGGAAGCTTGATATATTTACAATATTGAGCTTTCTTATCCATGAACATTATCTACCTCATTTTTAATTTAGAGCTTCCTGAATGTTTTATAAAAGAGCTTTGTAATTTTTTTACATTAGAGGTTTGCACATTTATTACAGATTTATTCCTGGCTATCTTAGAGTATTTGTTGCTATGGTCACTTTTGTTGCACTGTCATATGTACTAATTATCATACTAATTTCCTTGGATCATCCATAGACAATCATCTACGTGTAAAGACAATTTTGTCCTTTTTCTTTTAATTCATAGAACTCTACTCTTTTTTCTTATCTTATTTTGCTGCCTAAGATGTCTGGAACAACACTGAATGGGATTAGTACCAGAGAGCATCCTTGTCTTTTTCCTGAATTTAATGAGAAGCCTTCTAATGTTTCTTCATGAATTTTATGTGTGCCTAATATTTCTAAAAATATATACTCTTTATCAGATTATGGAAGATGTCTTCTTTCCTAGTTTTCTAAGTCTTAATCTGTTTTTGAAACGTCTGTTGCATCTACACATGTATCTATCTATGTTATGCCCTCATTCTGTCATTAAATGTTGCATTAAGTGAGCCGGGACATCAGCTCAATCCTGATATTATCTATGAAGGCACCACTCCCGGGAACTATAATTACTACTGGGAAGATAATAAGAAGAGGTCTAACCCTAGTTATTCATTACCTACCACAATCATGAGAATCCTGCTAACTGACCTAAGGAAAGTGCCTGATCATCAGAAGACTTAAAGGAATATGATATTTATTATTATTTATCTTCAGTATTAGCAATACAGTTTTGTGATATATTTTGCTTCCAGAAACATTCTGTTGCTTATGTAGGAGTTTCTGTGAAGAATAAGCGAATATTTTTTTCCAGCTTAGATTTCATATTCAAGTTAGAAAGTATTGAAGCAATAATGGCTTACAACTTAATTCATTAGGGAAATTTTTGTAGGCATCTCAGTCACTAGAAGGACTTAGAATTAGCAACTTAGCATCACTCAATAACTATAATTTATTATGTAAGTAACTCAAAGAATATAATTAATGCCCTTATGAAAAAAACTGGTGAAAGCAACATACCAGTAAGCTGTCATTATGGAATTATCCCGCATCTTCTCATAAACAAGAGTAATAGTACAGGAGTCTTTTATGTCAGTCAAGCTAAGATGTTAATTTATATTTTATTAATAAAGGGGTAATTTGATTCCTTGGATTAATAAAGGGATTTGATATTTTGGGTTCATATCATTCTGCAGTATTTCTTTTAGGAGACTCTCTGCAGGTTGCAAAAGGACCTTGTTTGAGTACACTGAGTATGTGAATACCCTACAGAGCCACCATTGAAGAAGGGGTGATTTCCCTTTGCCCTTTTCCACTATTCTTTTTATTATAGCTTTATGGGATATTATAATATTCCTAAAGACAGATAAGGATGCTCTGAATACCTAAAATTACTGAGCACATAAAGATTTAAAGGTTAGCCTTGAGGGACATTATTATACTTCAGGTCAATAATACCTACTAACCTGTCCCATATCTATTGAGAATAAACAGAAGTTCTATAATACTGAATTTCGCTCAAACTAAAAGTTTCTAGAAAGTCTGATTTGAGGTTAGGAGTTTAGGAAAGAGTTCCTGGGAGAATTTTATATAAGGAGACCAAGCACATACAGAAAGCCAGCAGTTTCCCCTCACAATGTCTCTGGCTTTAATTTAGAAAGAAGGTGCTGATGAGGCTATTTGCTCCCAGTGCAACTTTCCAGGATAAATCAGCTGCCGACTGGTTCCTATTGCCTTTCAAAGTGGTCCATTTTGGAACAGGCTGTTGATAAACTTGCTTATTTTATGAGCTTTTTTGAAAAATTGGTTAGGTAGAAAGGAATGTTATTATATCTCTGATGAGCTCCTCTCTTCTCTATTACAAGAGGCTAGCAAACAAGCCATGTCAGGTCTCACAACAACGGGACTTCACCTTATTGACTGTGAAGTCATGTCAGGCCCAACAGGAGCTGTTACACCAAATGGAGCATCTCGATGCTGTCCAAAGCACTGAGCAGGGAAAGATTAGAGACTGCCCCCCTGCCCCTTTTGACCACCAGCTCTGCACCCTTCTGAGTCTCAGTTTCCTCACTGGTAAAGTATGTTTCTGGATGAGAAGTATTGATAGTTTGGAGACACTTGTCATACTAAATTATGATTACGTGTTCACGTGAATACAGTACTTTTTCAGGTTTCAGTATTCTTACACGTACTCCTGTGGTTATTACAGCAGTTCCATGTGATGGGCAAACTATAGCCCATGGGACAAAGCTGGCCTATGGTCTGTTTTTGTACTGCTTGTGAGCTAAGAATGGTTTTTACATTTTTAAAAAACTGTATATATATACACACATTTAAAATATGTTACAGAGATCATATGTGGTCCACAAAATGCTAAATTATTTACTATCTGGCCATTTACAAGAAAAGTTTGGTGACTCCTGCTAGGTAATAATAGCTTAGTTACCATCTAATTTATCCACTTATGCCTTCTTGTTATTTTGGTCAACATGTAATATTTAGGCTTTTTAAAAAAGAAATAAATGGATATATTTTTTTCACTCTCTGGTTTATCTCTTTTACTCCCAGTTTTGTGTCCCTTGGTGAACAAATCACGTAGTAGACTACGTATGTTTATTTCCTTTATACTTTTCACTTTTTTGTCTCTTAAGAAATGTTCTTGGCCTGAGATAACAGAATTATATTCCTATAGGGTCTTCTAACATTTTTATACTTTTGCTTTTTTGTTTGTTTGTTTTTGTTTGTTTGTTGGGTCTGTTTGTTTGTTTTTTGCAGTAAGCAGGCCTCTCACTGTTGTGGCCTCTCCCGTTGCGGAGCACAGGCTCCGGACGCGCAGGTTCAGCGGCCATGGCTCACGGGCCCAGCCACTCCGCGGCATGTGGGATCTTCCCGGACCGGGGCACGAACCCGTGTCCCCTGCATCGGCAGGCGGACTCTCAACCACTGCGCCACCAGGGAAGCCCTACCTGATTTTCTTATATCCCAAAGCTTTGTGTGGTTCTCCAGGACACTTCCTCTAATCTGAGCCCTCTTTATCTGCACTCTTTCAGAGGAGAGACCAGCACATGGTGCTGCTGTGATGATCAGACAGATATTTTAAGCAACTTTAGGCATGGAAGTCACTTCTGGGTTCTAATCTGAGCTGAAAAGGATATGCCGTTGTAGAAATGAGAACTCTCTGACAATTCCTGTTTTATACCATGAAATATCTCCTCCGAAGCTGCTAGGGGACGTTAACATCTAATGACTCTTTGCCCAACGTTGTGACTGATACATGTGCAAACAGCTATTTTCCTAGAGATAATAATAATGATTTGTATCTAAAATCTCCTCTGCCTGCTTTATTATCTCTGGGCTTATTTTGAGAGGGTTGGCCCCTACACCTTGAAAAATCCTCTGTGTACAACAGAACAAATGTATATATGTGTATATATACATACATATAGTTATATATACATAAGTATATTTATATATGTATATGTTTATATATATACATTTATATTTATGAAAAGGAAAGTTTGCCTGAAGGTAAGTTCAGCCTCTAACAAACTCTCATGAGAGCAGACGTGGCACCTCAGTTGTTTGGCTGCCTGCTCTCTCCTCCCTCAGTGGAAAGCAGGGATGATTCTCTCTGACTTAGGCGTGAATTCCCAAAACTAACACCCCAACTCGCTCTGCCTCCTGCCTGTGAATACAAGGTTCCGCTGCAGAGTGCCAAAGGCCTCACGATGGTTAATCTCTCAAAAGAAGCAGGCGGCCCTCGCCACAACTACTTCTCTTACTGTCTGAGTTCCCTCCAAGTCTCTGCCAATGGCCCTCCTGTCAGATTTGGCAGGAACCCAGAGTTTGAATGACTTCGTTTTTACTCTTTCGTAATTCTTTTCAGTGTTCATCTTTTTACATGTTGTTTTTCATTGTCCGTGTCCAAAAAATCCTTGAAAATCCTTGAATAATGTAAGTTCAGATATGGAAAACATATGTCTCATGGTTTTATTTTTTTCTTGTACTCGATCAGCCTCCCCCCCGGACCTGTATCCTGCCTCTTTCTCTCAGAGGCCAGTGCAAGAGGGAAGCCAGCTCCCTCCAGAATCCAAATACATTCACTTCTGAGGTATTCTTATCTACATGTAAAACTGAAAAGCCATACTGACCATGTCATACAAAATCCGCAGTCTCATCTTTGCATTTGAGTTGACAAGGTATGACGAGAAAGTATATTCAATTTAAAATTTTAAGGAATTGTCTTTTTGTATGATTAAAAAATATGCATATTCCAAAACTAGAAGATATGAACTTGCTTCATCCAACATTCTTTAATTATCGTAAAAGATGGTAGAATTGGCATTTATCCTCCTTTCTGCCTCAGCTACTGGTTGTAAACTCTATGTGAATACCTACAATCATAATCTATAGCTTTCTTCCAGAGCTTATTATAAACACGGACTATAATTTTCCACAAGGAAAATGCACTGTAGGAGATGTACCTAGTGCTCAGTTAACTTCAGAAACATCAGTAAATACCCAAAACCCTGAAGAAATTGATTCACTGTTTTGCAGTTAAGTAGAAAGTGAATGGATCATTTCATATATATGCATTTATTGAAAGGCTTTGGAACAGCAGAGCCAAGTAAAAAGGGAGAGATTCTGTTAGAGAATATGAATTGTACTGCTGGCTCTCCTGGGTCCAATCTAGATAGCAGTGTCTTGAGAGGATAATATTAAATGATTATGTGCACACTTTCTTATTTATATGGTTTGCATCTATATCATTCACCTGTTTCTTTCTTGGATAATGTATGTTTTTTAAAGATGTTGCTATGAAAGATTGCACGGAAAATATGCAGAGAATTCAATTATTTGGTAATAATCGCTCTGAGAAATTTTCTAGCTGGTGGTCAATAGGCATTGCCTTGATTCCTACTCTTTTTTGATTACTCAAAACGAGACACACTGGTTCTCATTTCTGTGCAGAATTTTTAAAATTATCCAGTATCAAGTAGGTGTCTAGTAAACATTTCCAATACATTCTAAATGCCACACAAAATAATTGCCATTGGAAACCTTTTCAAAATGCATGCAACACAGATCAAAAAAAGATGTATGTGTTAAGACTTGAATAAATAACAACTGTTTTAAAGCTTAAACTAGAAGGAATACACCAATATGCTATTTTTGTCTTTATTGTAACGTTACAGAGAAGTAGCACTCTTCCCCTCCGTGGTCCCATCTTTCTTCCTCCCTATATTTCCTCATTTCCACATTCTCTAGGAGTACATCACAGACTGTACATTTTTCCTATGGCTTTGCAATTTTACTATATTTGTATAAATCCATAAACTGTATACAGGATGGTATAGTATGAGTGTGGATTTGAATGCATATATATGATATGAACGTTGCAAATGTTCTGTAACTTGTTCTTTGCACTCAAATAATATTAAGATGTATCCTTCATCGTGCATTTAGTCCATTCATTCATTTCTCTGCTATATAGAATTCCCTCCATTATCCATTCTCTTTCTGATAGAACATATGGATTGTTTTCCATCTTCTTCTCTTGTAAACAATACTGCAATGAACATACTTTCATGTGCCTTCTTGAATACATTGTGCTAGAGATTTCTACGTTATATACCTAAGTAAAGAATTGTTGGGTCATAAAGTACACATATTTTCTAGATACTCTCAACAGATAATAGATCAAATTTATACTCCCACCAGTTGTATGATTTATCTTTACCAATAGTTAATAGTCTTTTTAACTTTTATCAATATAGTGGTTTTAAAATATTTCATTATTGTTAGTGATTGTGTTTTTGACGGTGATATTATTACTACATTATTCTTCTTTACTTCTTTCTTTTACTTATCTTCTAACTTTTCTTTAGTAAGCATGTATTTACTGTGAAAAATTATATAACATTTTATAAATACTTTTTTCTTCTTTTAGTATTTTCCTTTTAATTCAATAAGCATTTGTTTTAGCATTGTGTTGATTGCTATAGACAAAGGCAAAAAATAATTTTAAAAAAAGGTATAGTCCTTGCCTTCAAAGAGCTTGTGGTCTAGTCAGGCAGACAGATATTGTTTGGTAACCATAAAAACTGACTGAGAATATAGAAGAAGCAGAGAACCAGGATTTATTAATACTAAAAGAGGCAATTCCAGAGGAGTCCTTTTGGAGATATAATGGATGAGCTCATATTAACTTTGAGGAGGCTGTAGGCTTCAGATTAGGATCTAGGTTAACATGACTGGAAAAAAATAGTAATATACAAACAGTAAAATGTGGAATAATGGTGGGATCATCTGAAGGTGAATGGACATTAACGATTTATTATAAGAAACAGTGTCAGATTAAACTGGAGTGGACAGGTTGACTTCCTTCCCCACAAAAGCCTCACGAAATACCCATTTTGTCAAAGTTATATGAGCAAAGTTCCTGGGACCAGACTGTAGAAGGAGGGTAAAGTGGGAAGAGGAAGCTGACCATGACAGCTTGTTATAAGTTCCCCATGCAATCACAGTGAACATGTTTGCATGCCCTCCTGGCAATACTAGATGACAGCCCCACGACACTATAGAGGGACCAATGCTTTTTGGTTCACCAAGCACTTTTAAGTTATTATTTAATTTATCATTCTATATACTCAACTGATGAGAGAAATGAGTCTCAGAAAAATTCAACTTGTCCAAAATCATGGAACTAAGGTATAATTCAATTGAAATGAAAACACAAGGCTTTGAACTCTAAACTCATCCTTCATAGAAGTGCTTACATTTTCCTTCTTCTGGAACTTACTTCTAAATCAGATGTTTGCCCATAAATTATACAGATACAGATAAATGATACAGCTGGTGGGAGTATAAATTTGATCCCACATGTAGACAAACACTCACACACACACACACACACACACACACACACACACGTATAATTAGTAAGGGATTCTTGACTATCCATTGACTATCCATTCTTCTATGGTAAGCAGTTAGAGAAATATGAAGACTGTACATCTTCAGAGGTACACCCTTATACATATTGTTCTGTCCCTTAAATTTTGTATTTATCTGCAGTTTGGAGATTGAGGGTATATAACTAGAGCTTAGAATTGTAAATTACATTTAATAAAGTTGATGATTGACTAAAAGCTTTTCAGCCAAGAAGGGGATATAACCGAATTAATAAAAGTGACCTGAGAGGAAAAAGAAATGTCATTTTCCTTTTTCCTTGTAATGAAAAGTGATTTAATGATGCAGTCTGACAAAGAGACTTATCCATTCAACAAATATTTTTTGAGAACTCACTATGTCCCAGTTAGGGTTATGTATTTTTCATAAGTTATCTCATGCTAATTTCAATAGCAGCTCTATGATATTGGTATTATTAACTCTATTTTAAGATAATGAAAATGGAGGTAAGGAGATCAAATAATTTAATCAAGGTTACACATTTTTTAAGGGGAAGAATTAACTCCAAAGCTTATTTCTGATCCAACAGGCTGTATACTACAAATATATTTTCTTACATTTTAACAATTATTTTCAGGCCCATGGACTTGAAAAATAATAGATCTCTAGAGAATAGCAAAAGATGTTCAAATATCTACATTTCTAAATCATAAAATCCTAAATGATATCATTAAGGAATAATATTTAAATATTTTGTTTAAAAAACATAATGCTAGAGGAGTTCACGTATTTTTGAATGAGGAAATGACTCTGTGTGCACGATACTGGTTCTTGTCAAGTGATTGATCGCATTGTTTTATATTTTTCAAAACATCAAAGCAATAAGAAAAATAAACAGTACTGACACTGGAATGTGGTATAACTATTACTTTGTGTCTATTTCCATGAAATCAAGCCAACTTATGTATGATGAAATGGAAATATGTTGTAAAACTTTGTAGATTTACTTCCTAAAATGGTATTTATTTGACTTCTGTGTTCATGTCAAATGTTCTACACATGCAGCTTATAATTTTTGCATTGAAAAAAAAAAATAAAGCCACCGGTTACTGTAAAAGGTCACCTTTTTAATTGGTGTAATAAAGCCCAGCTGGTGAGCCAATCTCCGGAATAACTCGGGGCTAGCACAGTGGTGGCAGAACGAAGAATGCATTTGGTAAGAGGGAAGTGATTTTAGCATATGTGCTTTACTTCACATATTTGTGACTGCCAGTCACCAATATCTAATTTTATTTAAGGTAAAGCATCTTTGAAGGTTCAAGTGATTTATACTGCAACCTATGTCCTCACGCTAAACATAAAGAGGTAGATTTATCATGATGAATATACAAAGGGAAGTAATTGATTCTTTGGTCTGAATTTTTCTCTCAGTTAATAGATTTCCCCTTTAGTAACAACAAGGCAAAAATAATAAGGAAGCATACAAGATAAGTTAAGTACAGCTCCCTTTGGCCCTGCTAGTCACTAAAAGCTTATCTAGTATTTCCAGCGCTCTTCATGAATGCTCCTTCTGCTCTGTGTTTAGAATGATAAAATCTTGTAGCCCCATAAATGTTAACTTCATCTTGTAGAAAAATAATAAATACGTGTTTGACATAATGCATAATTCTCTATTTTGCCTCTTGACATTTAAGAGAATTGTTATAATTATATCTATTCAGATAGAGACGTGCTGCCTCCTTTTAAATTGTGATAATACTTAACAATTATAAATACAATTCAGGATCCATATGAAATACAGTCTAGGACTTTTCTGGCCATAATATGTTTAAAAAAATACCTCAAAGGAGTCCAGATGATTTAATCAACCTTGAAAATATTGCCAGAGTGTTTGTACAATATAAAAAATGATTTAAGATGACATTTTGATATTCTTATAAAAAAGTTTGATTTTGGGGGTTTGTTTTTTTGTTTTTGTTTTTTACTATTTCAATGCTATAGACAAAATGAGTTTGTGTATAAATACACTGAAAATCTACGAAAAATGAAAAACAAATATAAACTGAAATGGAGCTATGAGGGCAATCTTGCTGACAAAATTTCTTTCATTCATTGTATATTAGGTATCCTGTATTTGTGGCAACTTATACAAAGCTATGTGATGCATCATATCATATATAGTGAGGCTGAATAGAAGCCTAGTTTCATTGTATGAACATGAAAAGTAAACACTGAAAGATTAATTTCCAAATTATTCTATTCTCTCGAATATCTCAAATTCAATTGTTCTCTATTCCTTTACCTCTTAATCAAAATTATAAAGTATTATTTCATTCACTAAACAAGTGATATCTTTATTCCAATTCATCTTTCACACCAACTATATATGTATTTTTTTTTTTTGCGGTATTCGGACCTCTCACTGTTGTGGCCTCTCCCGTTGCGGAGCACAGGCTCCGGACGCACAGGCTCAGCAGCCATGGCTCACGGGCCCAGCCGCTCCACGGCATGTGGGATCTTCCCAGACGGGGGCAGGAACCCGTGTCCCCTGCATCGGCAGGCAGACTCTCAACCACTGCGCCACCAGGGAAGCCCTCAACTATATTTTTTAACATAAAAGGATGCCAAAACAAAGTCAACTAGATCAGCTATTTCCCAGAATATGCATATGAATGGAGTATACTACACAATATAAACACACAGTGGAGAAAGAGAGATATTTGTAATAAATATTACTTTTGCTTTTATCTGGATAGTTAAATTTTGGTGATTTCTTTACATTCAGCTGAACTTTTTAATACTTTTTATAATTCTTGCATTTTTATAGTGAAGACGTAGTTTTTAAAAAATGTCATTTCTCTTAGAATTTTATTCTAATATTTCCTCAATACATCAAAACCCCAAGGTGATAGCTTCTGAATATTGCAACAGTAGTAGTGGGAAATTTCAAAAAGTAGTTTTCTTCATGGAAGAGCTCATATAAATTTTGTTTAATTAAATACAAACAGAAAGTACTTTTAAGTATCAAGAATTATTTGGGGGTTTCCCTGGTGGCGCAGTGGTTGAGAGTCCGCCTGCCGATGCAGGGGACACGGGTTCGTGTCCCGGTCCGGGAAGATCCCACATGCCGCAGAGCGGCTAGGCCTGTGAGCCATGGCCGCTGAGCCTGCGCGTCCAGAGCCTGTGCTCCGCAAAAAAAAAAAGAAAAAGAAAAAGAATTATTTGGGAATTCCCTGGTGGTCCAGTGGTTAGGACTCGTCACTTTCATTGCCAAGGCCCAGGTTAAATCCCTGGTCGGGGAACTGAGACCCCGCAAGCTGCACGGTTCAGCCAAAAAAAAAAAAAAAAAAAAAAAAATTGTAGTGAATTGTAGCATATACTTAGGTGAATGAAAAACAGAGAGCACTATTCCAGATGAGGCTGGAGAATTTTGTAATTATTCTAGTCATTTATAACCATAATATTTTATGAATCTGTAAGTAACAGCTTACATTAAGTTATAACATCTTACATCTACAATGAATATCTATGTAACAGTGATTGGAAATACATCTGGAAGATATAAAGGGATGCTGTAAAAACAGATTTATGTTCTATATTTCTTGGCAAGCAGGGCAAGTTCAGGCAAGAACGTAGGGGAGGCAGTTGCTCTTTGTTCAAGACACACTCTTTTATCTCATTCACTCATACTGTGTCCCATACAGTCTTAGACATTTCCATCAAGCGATAAAAATCTTCACTCATTTATACCCAAGATGTATTTGCTGTGATATGTTGTAGAACAACAATGGTAAGCGTCTTGCTATCTTTACAAATATTTTCACAACGTTAGACTATAGGATGACAATTATAGTTTCTTCATCACAAATAAAAATTACATAATATTCTGGTGATTTCCTAAGAAGGAAATCAATGGCAGAGGACTCACTGATACCATCCCCGGATTGCATATTACAGAAAGGATCATTCTATGATGGGGGAGGGCCATATCTCCCCTTCATTTCCATGAACTGTTTTCCTAAGTTATCTCTTACCCTACTCCTTCCTTCCCCTGCATAAGACCCAAGGAAAGGTCATCTACTTTCAAGTGTGATACACATCATTATCCTTATGCAACATTTTTTCTAAAATCATATATCTGTACCCTTTGAATTTCTCAAGGGAAAAACCAAAAAACAAAGAATGTGCTTTGTTTTTTCTGTAAATTTCACGCTTTTAAATATTATGCTATTAACAGTAATAGAAACAGCAAAGGGGTTAGAAATAGTAGAGCAAGTCAACTTTTGTTCTGAAAACTTCCATTTCATGATTATGCAACTGTCAAATCAGTATTACAGTTAAAATGCCATCGCGGGACTTGCCTGGTGGTGCAGTGGTTAAGAATCCGCCTACCAATGCAGGGGACACGGGTTCGAGCCCTGGTCCCAGGAAGATCCCACAGGCCACGGAGGAACTAAGCCTGTGCACCACAACTACTAAGCCTGCCCTCTAGAGCCCGCGAGCCACAACTACTGAGCCCGTGTGCCACACGCCTAGAGCCTGTGCTCTGCAACAAGAAAAGCCACCGCAATTAGAAGCCCGTGAACCGCAATGAAGAGTAGCCCCTGCTCACCGCAACTAGAGAAAGCCCGTGCACAGCAGCAAAGACCCAATGCAGCCAATAAATAAATAAATAAAAAATTTAAAAAACCAAAACGCTATTGCATTTTTCATGAATATAATCATCTACGTAAATTAGAAAAATCTAAATCAACAGACCTTATATGTCCAAATAAACAAAATGCTCTGGAAAGTAATTTAATAGTAGCCACAGTATAGCTCAGACAACAAGGATGGAATGAGGAAGAGGATGAGTGTAGAAAAGGGGAGAGGGGAGTGTACTGGATTCACCTCTTTGGTAGCAATTGTCACAGGCATGGACTTATTGACACATGAGAAACTTCCGCCCTAATTGCTACATTTATCATTAAGAATTATGACAGTCAGAATCTGATGGTTTGATTGACTTTACAAGTAAGCCTGATAATAATATGTGGTCAACCAACTTTACTATTAAAGTCGGGTGGCGTGGAATAGCAGAAAGATCACTAGCTTCAGAGTCACAAAGCCCGGTAATCAAAACCTGGCTCTTTGTTTACATCCTTAAAGTTACTGAATTACAATCTCACCCTCTATAATATATGAATAATAAGATTCCTCAGTTGATTGTTGTAAATAATATTTGTGAAATGCTTGGTCCTGTGCTTATTACAAAGAAAGCACTTAAAGAATCCAATATCATCATTGCTGTTGTTGTCTTAGTGACTATGTAGTCGACTCTCATTATTCACCATGGTTGTGTTCGATGAAGTCACCCCAAACACTGGATGAGTGAATGCTGATTATTGCTCCATGGGAAATACCAAGGTTATGTTGTTGAAAGCCTCTGGTCACATTTTTTTTTTTTGGCCGCGCCTTGCGATATGTGGGATCTTAGTTCCCTGACCAGGTATGGAACTCGTGCTCCTTGAAGTGGAAGCGCAGAGTTTTAACGACTGGACCGCCAGGGAAGTCCCTGATCACATTTTTTTTTTTTTTTTGGTCAACCAAAATGTCATTTGTGTTATATAAGTTCCTTTGCCAACATCCTTGTAAAATAAGCCAGCCTCATCAATGCTGAAACATGCCCTTCCTCAGGTAACTTTTCCTGTGTAACTCTTAGAAGGTATAGTCTATTGTCATTCTTCATGGATTTCATACTTGCAAATTTGCCTACATGATAAAATTTATTCATAACCCTAAAGTCAATCATGACAGCACACTCTCTATCATTTGATGATGGAAAATAATCAACAGTGGTGAAAAACTTGTCACCTGATGTGCACCCTCCCAGGTTGTGAGGTTGAACAAAGTGACACTCACCTTCTTGTTTCGGTTCTCCTACTGTAAACAAATGTCGTTCTGGCCGTCGATTTAGTGTCATGCTTTTTGCATTTCTGTGCTTTTTGTTAGTGAGTTCACTATTTCAGATGCCCCCCAAGCACAGGGCTGAAGCGTGGTCTAGTATTCCTAAGCACAAGAAGGCCACGATATGTCTTATGGAGAAAACACATATATAAGATTCTTCCTTTTGGCTGCATGTTTCTGGCTGCTCTAGGCATGTACTTCATCTGGTCCAACCCCAAACCTGGGAAAACCCACACAGGTTTATTTTGGTCCTGGAAATTTATAAGAAATTTGAGAAAATTTGAATTCATTTAATCTTCAACAAATATTTTAAGTAAACATTATTTCCTTCATTTTGCAGAAGAAGAAAATGAAAATTTGAACTAATATGTTTAAAGTGATATTCGTCTCATTCTCGGTAAAAATGATTTTCCAATTATGAAGCAAAGAAAAACATGAATGACTTTGCCTTGTGAAGTTTGCCAACAACCAGCCAAGACTTCAAATGTTAGATGTTATCAGACATGTGTTAGCTCATTAAGAGAGTATGGTAATCACCTTGTTCAATCTCCTGCCCCAATCAAGATTCTGTTTCTATACCTTCACTGATAAATAATTCTCATTGTTACTTGAATACCTATATTGAGAAAACATTTTTCTTTCATAACAGGGAGACTATTCCATTTTTAAATTACTTATGTATTTATAAAGCTATTTTAAGAGTTAACTGAAAAGTTTTAATGCCATTGACCTCAATTTAATTTTTACAGAGAAAATACAAGCTTGTTCTTTCTTTTCACCTGACAGTTTTTTCCTTCATGTGATAGAAGCTTCCAAATGTGTCCCTATTTCATTCCAAGGATATGTTAATTACTGAAAATAAACTGGAACAGAATTTAACAATTTTGATAAATTTAACAAATAGAGTTGTGGAAATCTTAATAATTGTAATTACCACTGGGTCTATATTATATATTATGTTTCAGTAATAAACCATAAGAGTTATCAAAATATTTTGTTAGTGGAGACAATTTCAATAAGATTTTTTTTTTTTAATAAAGATCAACCTGGGCTTCGCTGGTGGCGCAGTGGTTGAGAGTCCGCCTGCCGATGCAGGGGACACGAGTTCGTGCCCTGGTCCGGGAGGATCCCACGTGCCGCGGAGCGGCTGGGCCCGTGAGCCATGGCCGCTGAGCCTGCGCGTCCGGAGCCTGTGCTCCGCGACGGGAGAGGCCACAACAGTGAGAGGCCCGCGTACCGCAAAAAAAAAAAAAAAAAAATTCAACCTATACTGCAAGATTGACGCATGATTTACAACTTGAATCTATGAGGGATCATTCAAAATAGTTGACCACACAATTTCTTTCTTCTTTCTTCCAAGAAAGAAAGACGGAAGGAAGGATAAAGGACGGGAGAGAAAGGAAGGTGGGAGGGAGGAAGAAGGGAAGGGAAGATAAAAGGAAAGAAAAAAGGAAGTAAGGGTAGGAGGGCAGGAGAAAAGGAAAGAAGAAGGAAGAAGGATAATCTAAAAGGTATATTGCAAAATGGGAATGCTATGCAATATATATTATAAAAGTAGGTAGACATAATATATAAGGACTTTAGTACATGAATACTTCTTCCATGCCAATAAAAAATAGAAAAATGGTCAAAGGATATGCGGTGAGCTGCCTCTAAGAAGGCTCTCAATAATGCCACTTTCTGTTATTCATGCCCTTGGCAATCCTCTCCCTGAGGAGGGACTGTACGTAATGACTCCTTTCTCAAGAATGAAATATAGCAAAAGTGATAGATCTCATTTCCAAGATAAATTAGAAAAAGACAGTGGCTTCCACCTTGGGTACTTTTATTTATTTATTTATTATTTATTTTTTTATATGTGTGGTCTATTTTTGTTTTTGAATTTTATTTTATTTATTTATTTATACAGCAGGTTCTTATTAGTTTTCTATTTTATACATATTAGTGTATATATGTCAATCCCAATCTCCCAATTCATCCCACCACCACCAACCCTGCCCCGCTTTCCCTCATTGGTATCCATACATTTTTTCTCTACATCTGTGTCTCAATTTCTGAAACTTGGTCACTTTTAGTCTCAGACTCGCTCACCCCTGAGGAAGCCAACCAGCACGTCATGAGACAACTCTGCAAAGAGCACACACGGTAAAGGGCTGAGGCCTGACAGAACTTGGGTGCAGATCCAGGTGAGTCTTCAGATTAGACTGTAACTGAAGACTTGACTGCTAACCTTATGAAAGGCCTTGACCTAAAGTATTCATACAACCTGTGCCTATAATTTTGATCCAGAGACTCTCTGAGATCATTGTCTTGCTTTTAGCTGCTAAATTTGGGAGTAATTTGCTACATGACAGTAGATAACTAACAAAGGATATTAGTGGTGAGGTGATTTAGCAAAAAATATAACTCATCAATGATTTATGAAAATAATGTTCAGCATCATTAGGAACTCAATTAAAACAGCAATGACCACTTTTGCACCTTAAATTAAATAGAAAAATTGAAATTGTTTTATTCACTAGGTTCTTAAAATAAATAGTGAGCATTTGTGTTTTCAGAATGTCTCTGCATGTGTGTTCTAAAGATATAAAAAGTGAAAATGATGATTTACTAAATTTCTAAAGGGAACAGGACTGTATGTGCATTTGTGTTGGGGATTGTCCGTGTTGTAATATCAGTGCACTCTGTCTCATAAAAATAACTTAGAAAAATGTCAAAATTTACTTATTACACCAGCACTTTGGATTCTCTTTCTTCCATGTGGTAGCCTGGAATAAAAAATTAAGTCTTGAGTTCAAGCTTCATCTGTACCACTCCTTAACTCTGTGAATTTATATACAAAAGTTATTCTGAGCCTTAGTTCCTTTGTTTTATGTGAAATTAGCATAATATCCAAAATTTCTGCACAAGGTCATAAAAATGACTGAGATAATGCAAGTAAAAAATGCGATAACAAAGTGATATGTACCTGTAAGGTCTTATCATTCTGTGAGGTCTTATCCTCCAAACTACTGGTGGCTCTAGGATAAAACCATAATCAGTGGTAAGCAACCTGGCTTTACCTGCCAATGAGTTCTAAACTTAGTCAGTTACTGTTCTTGAGTAATTCTAATTTTGAGTGAGCAGAGAACCCTACAACTCATTAAAACTTAAAAGCTCATGCCCACAATATCCTATTCTCATACAATAAACCTTATCCTAGATGGGTCATCCTAGAGATTTATTCTAGAGACAAATATATTTATTTCACTAAATCATAATTTGTAAAGGGTAGTCATATATAGCTACTTATTGGATCTTCACCACAACTCTGGTAAAGGAAGGATCATTGTTTTTATTTAAAAGTGAAATGATTAAGGGGATTAAGTGAGTTGTCCAATGTCACATTTCCATAAAATAATTTGAATCAAAAATTATGAGTTCTAGGGAATTCCCTGGCGGTCCAGTGGTTAGGATTCTGCGCTTCCACTGCAGGGGGCATGGGTTCGATCACTGGTCGGGGAACTAAGATCCCTCAAGCCACATGGCATGGTCAAAAATAAATAAAATAAAAATAAAATAAGCCCACTAAAAAAAAATTATGAATTCTAGGGCAGTGTTCTTTGCTGTGTTTTTCACAGTAGCGCTTATAATTATGAGAAATTGGAAGCAACTCTTTGTCCAGGAATAGGGAATTGGGTAAATAAGTTGTGGTACATCAATAAAGCAAAATTTTGTGTAGATACCCAAAATAATAATAAAGTGTGACACAGTCAATTGCATTTTAGGTACATTCATAAGTATTTTATGGTAATTGTGATTATTCCTCCAGGAAACCAGTTGCAAATCATAAGTAAGAGGAGAACCAAAATGCTACTATATCATTTCTTTTTTTTCCTGTTTTTTTTTTCATTTCCCAGTCTTATTAGAATAACTTTAATGTTTATACCCATACGTTTCCAAATTAGATGTTTTCTCTAAAATGCCTCTTCTTGGCTCACTTTAAATTTTATGTAAACCATCTCTCTATTCCACCTGTGCTTTGGCATTTAGAAAGAAAATACTTTGCAGAAGAATCCTTGCAGGAAGTATTTCTCCAAGACAGCACAGTTCCCCAGAAAAATGGTCTGAAATTAGTCTTCTGAGAACACGTATATGAAAGGATAATATTAGAGGAGAAATATTCTTTTTGTGGTTAATCAAGTTGTTTCAATAGCTGGGTTCAATACAGATTTCACTGAAGAAATCTAAAATCTTGTTCTTAAACATCTATTATTTCATTTCACCACAGATTGTTCTTAATGGGTCTTTATTTTCCCTAGAAATGTTATTCACAGCGAGATATATTTCTGAATATATCTAATTAGGAGATATCTCTTCTTTGCACCTTTGTCATCCCTTTTCACACTAAGAGGGTGTTTCCCTCACCTAAAAATTCATGAGTGACAGTATAAATAGCTGCTCATCTTAATCTGGGGTTGACTGGTGAAAGATTTCTAGACTAGAGAAAAGGCAGGGGGGGGAGGGGTTGGGTGTTTGGGGAGAGATTCTATCTGTATTCTATACTTAAGACATTCATTTCATTGTATTTCCTTGGCTTTTAAAACATCTACTTGGGATGGTGACATGCAAGAGGAAAGAGAAAGCAAGCATAGACAGCTTCACATGCCCTTGAAATAGATACGCCTTGATTTTGCAGCTCACATAATAACTGATAGCAGAGAGCACTCTGGTTTTGAATTAAAATTAAAAAATTGAAGCAAGTCCTTTAAAAAAGCTCTGAATATAAACGTTCATCCAATTAAGAAAGTGCATTCACTCTCAGGCCACAATGTGGTAAGGGACAGATAATTGCAGCTGTCTATGTCAACCTTGTAAAGAGCTTGCTAAAATCATTAAGCGTTTGGAAATTTTATTCAGCCTACAATATTTTTCTTAACTGCAGTCATACTTATTAAAACCACTCCCCGATCATTTTCACCCACTCTTAGAGCCCTCCATATCATTAAGTTTAGGCCTGGCAACCATTTTTCTGTACCAGATAATGATATTTTTCTCACCAACATAAATTTCCATCAAGATCAGAATGAAGGACAGTAGAAAGCTGTCTCAGAGGAGGTTACATTTCCCTCAGTACTGTATGATGGTGGTATTAAAAATAGCCATCTTTTAAACATTTTTTTCACTTTGTGCTACGTGTGAAATGTAACTGATTTTATACAGATTTTCATGGAAATGATAATTTGCTGTGGTGTCATATAGATACAGTTCACATTTAATATCAGATTTCTATTTTAGTTCTGTTTTCTGAGTGCTGTGCCATGTCCACGTGGTCTAAAGTTATTTTCATGGTTAAACCATGTAGAGGGCACACTAGGAAGAAGACATCAGAAAATAACTTAAAAAACAAATAGCTTTCCACATTGCCTGCTGTGCCTTCTCCACTCCGTCCTGACATCCCATGTCAGTAGCTCTTTATTTTGTACTTGTTCTGGTGAGTGGTTTTATCATGATGGGAGTTTCATGTATATTCTCCCTCTGGCAATACTACTATCCTGAACAAACATCTACTGTTAAAAATCAAAAGTTGCAGACTTCAATTCATTGCCAGTGTTACTCTGAAAGACATTTCTCTCCTAATCCTAGTATCCTCATTTGTATTTCCCACATCAATTTGGTAATTAAACTGAGCCAGAAAACACTAGAATTCCTCTTACTGCAAATTATAAACCTTAAAAACAACCAGGACACTTCCCAGTGACCTCAAAACTGCCCAAGGTTCAGTTGCCACTGTGTACATTTTACTGTCCAACATTTAGTGCCAAGCCAACTCCTGCTGGGCCTTGACTGGGTCCTCTGGGTATCCGAGTGGATAGCAACATTTAAAATTCACACTCTGTACTATCCAGCCATGGGCATTGCTGGAGACTCTGTTTTTAGACCAGAAAATGCAGCACACTGGAATAATGGGACATTTTCTCCTACTTCTGAACTGGAAATGAAATCTGAATGGAACTTTGTTTCTCATTTTCCAATGAGTTTTTTAAAACAGGCCATTTCTAAGACTTCTTAGCAATTAATTTAATTAGAGACAAAGCCCAGACAACAAAAGTCAGACTTCCGGCAGACGGTACCCAGAGATGTGGCCGAAGATCCTTCCAGTGCAGCATTGTGGGTAATTTGTGAGATGAGTGTGGTGATGGAGGGTGTGATGGTGATGATGGTGGCTGAAGTGTTTATTGTTTTTTTTTTTTATAGAGGTGGCAGTTAAGCAAAGAGCAGGTCTCTTTGACATTTGGTCAGAATTCCCTCTATATATGACTTCCAAAAAGAAACAACATGTTCTACTGCCTGTAAGACAGCCCATTTTGAATTAGAAAGTTTCCATTAGTCACTTTCCATGGTAGCTGTGCAGCATCTTGCAAAATAACTTATAGATCTAATATCTTACAGAAAGCGTAGTCTGAGACAGATGAGAATGAAAAGTGGCCGGTGTGTTTTAAAGCTGGTAAACCAAAAGGCTTTGGTATCTTGGGGAAATCCCATTGCCTAAATTCCCTTGGAAATGCAGTTCAATTTAGCAGATCCATAGATTTACATGGGACCATAGTGAAGAGTCAAAAGATTTTAAAAACATATTCTCACCTTCGCTTCCCAATATATAAACATTCATTTTGAAGACTCTCTATTGCTTGTCTGGAGATGAGCAAAATTAATTTCTCTGATTTCATCTACACCGGAGTCCACAGCAATTTTTACAGGTGAATTGTGATGTTCATCACCACTTCCTGGAGCCAAAAAGAGCTCAGAAATTGTTCTTTAGAATGTTCTGAGGGCCAGTTTCAGTTGGTTGGGCTTTAGAGCAAGTACAGGTTCGTGGTGTCACATAACCCATTCCTGCATGACTCAAAGCTGCCAGAACGATGTCTCCTACCTGCAGGATAGATGTCATATGGCAAGATCATCAGAAGTCTTGTTCCTCAGAGACCAGCTGTTAAGTGGGCTATTTCTGGTAGCAGCACGGAACAAGAGGCAAGCAGTGCCAGAAATGATTAGAGAGAGGAAGTGCCAAAGGAAGCCGCACACAACAGCTGGAAAATGAGCGGAGGCCTTCAGACAGCGCACTCAAAACCGTTTGAAAAGTACCCTAATCAAAAGCTCCTAGCCAAGCTTGGAACCCTAAGAGGAATGAAGGAATAAAAGGCCCATGGCAACTATTCAACTTCCCTTTCAAGTTGTATGTCAAAGAAACCCATTAAGAAATAGAAGATATTTGAAGAGAGGGTTGATTTCCTACTTTCAAGTTCCCCTGCAAGTCTAAACTCAATGTTCTCACATGGTAATGGGGGAAGCTATTGTCTCCCTCCAGCAAGAGAGAAGCTAGTTGCCTTTAAGTGTGAAAGCAGCAGACACCCCAGAACCTCAGGTGAGGAAGCTGGTGAAGCTTCGCAGGGCACACACTCACACACACACACACTCACACCCAAGGAAATAGGAAATGCAATGGAGCCTCGTCAGTGGAGTGCCCAAGGTGGCAGTGAAGCCAGAATACCAAAACATCTGTGTATCTCAGCTTGGGATTGGGATCCCTGCAGAGACAAGAGGGAGGGAAAAAAAAAAAAAAAACTTAAAACACCTTAATATAGCTCTGGTTTACTTTTTTACATTTTATTTATTGCTAAAAAAAATGGTCTCAACATTTTCCGAGTGTGAGATGCTTTTTCAGCTTTTTGTGCTTTCAGCAGTGCTTTAATGGGCTGGCAGACCATTCCGAGAGTCAACTCAGAAGGCCAACTGTAGCCAGTGGGAAACACCTCAGGACACCTGATGTTCACAGTGGGGTTGAATGTAATCTGGTTTTCCAAGCCATGAGGTGCAAACGTTAGAATTTTGTGAGGAAAATCTCCTTCTAGTTGAATGGTTTTAATATTCTGCTACAGGAATCTCAAGCACTGTTTCCACGTTTGGATGCTTCTCTCAGTAGAAAATAGGACGGGAAACTTTATCCAACCTATCATACCTAGTTGGCTGACTGTCAAGGTCGCGGTATGACTAAGGTCTACACAGTTTTGATTTCTAGATCAGGAGGCTGACCCTGTTCGGCAGCTGTTTGCAGAGCTGCGTGCGCCAGGCAAAGAGAGGGAATGCAAATCTTCTCAACCAGAAGAGATTACCTCATGTGATTGGTCAAGAGAAAGAAAACTAAGTATGGGTCTGTGCCCCAGGTGGCATCTTGTGAATTACACCGTACCACGCTTTTAATACAGATGCCAGCAGTAGATTTTCTTTTATTTTTATAAGTCAGTTTGCTGTTGATTCAGATGCTTTGAGTGTCTTTCAATCATATGTCGGGACTCCTCCTCCATAAGTTTCTCTCATTTGGGTCATCCAGATGTGAAAATATCATCTCCCATAGAGTCTGAATTCCAGAAAAGTGTTACTTTATCCTTTTTTCTGTGTGTACCTATTTTTCATTAAAAGAGACAGCAAATACCCTGAGCTAACAATTATAGATGACATCTTTTTTCTTCATCATTTCTGATAACAAGCAATTTTCAATTCCTGGAAACTAAGTGACACTCCAAAGCAGCAATAAACAGAAGGACAAACAAAGAAGCATCGGGCATACTGTGCTATGTTTCATTTTCTTTAATAATGGAAATGGCAAAGGCAGGTGTGCAGGCATAATCTAGCGGTCTCCAGAAAAAACAAAGATGGCCTGTGGGAGATTATCTATGGTAATGGAAAAGCTAGTCTCACCTTAATCTCTAATGTGTACATAACTATTTACATACAATAAAAGTTGATTTATTTCGTGACATGAACGTACGCAGAGATATTAACCACTTCAACTCACTAAAATTGAGAGTTCCAAGTGTGCCAGCCCATCGACATATGTTCTACAAGCCATAGCTTCTCTGAGCTGCCTGTGGTTCTGCAATTAAATCTTTAAGCTTGGGCATCCAATATCCTCTTTGTGTCTAAGCTAGCCTTAACCTGAAACAGCCAAATCAACTCCAAGTCCTTGCTGATTAAAAAAAATCACAACAGAATGGGAAATTTTAATGATGGCACTCTCTTAATTTAAGGGAGGGAAAGAAAAGTATTCTCCATTTGAAGATGTAAAGAATCATAAAAAAAAAGTTCTAAGACTCCTACAGTAAAAATGATGCTTACACATAATGATATATATATATTGCCCATAAAATTAGTCACGTGTTATTATGCAAAATGCTTTGTTCTTTCTGAGAAGACTCTTCAGTAAGCTTGATCAAGAACATTAAATATGAAAACAAGGAAAAACATTTAACATGTTGAAAAGTAATTAAAACTATATTTCACCATATGTTCCTCTGCCGTTAGTTCACTTCGCCAAAACAAGCTCCTAAAGCGTTTATTATCCCCCATCATTTTTTAAAGAGGCCTAACATTCACATATGGCACTAAAGCCATGCAGATAAAGATGAATCAGCTCTGAAACAAACTGGAAGAAATTCACTTGCCTGAATTCAACAGATTATATGTAATGAGTCAATGTACACATCCTTTCCCCTTTTATAAGGAAATTGCTGGAAAGGATCATCTCTGTGCATGGATCGCTCAGACCACATTGACTCAAGGTCACTTAGAAGGCAGCAAAATCTGTATTACTCCTTTAATGGTGTCACACAGGAAAATATTCTGCTTAATTAGAAATGGCAAATCAAACACATAGTTTTCATTTAAAATCCTATCAAGTACCTCGAAAAGAGATGTTTATTTTAGGAGCTTATCCAAAGTGACTTTTGAATTTGTGGATGATACTCAAAGGGAGCATTTTTCTTTTACGTGACAATGAAGCTTCACACTAGTGGGATACCACTAGTTTGCCAAATAAAACAATAAGAGAAAACATGAAATGAGGAATTGTTTCAAAAATATGAACATAATACAAAACTTTCTGGATGGAAATAGCTCCCATATCTTAAGGACCCATAGCCCATAATTGAAGAAGAGAGACCACGCCCTCCTCCTGGTATGGCGCTATGGTCTTCACACTGCTGTCGCTGTACCGAGCTCCTACTGTTCAACTTGCTTTCTGTTCTTAAGATTGACTCCTGGAACTGAGGTTCCAAGAAGATAGAGTCCTAATTCTGATCCTGCATATATTCTGTCCACGTAGTAAGCAGTCAGGTCAATAGACATAACACAGGAGGGGAAAAGCTTCCTATAATAATGTGAGTAGAGTGACCGCTTAACTCAAGGAGTACCTACAGATAAAGGATTAGCAACTTAAAAAAAAAAAAAAAACACTAGTAAAGTAGGAAAATCCTATTACAAATTAATGCTGTTTTTGGACATAAAATTCTAAGATGTACAGTTTGATATTATCCTTTAAAAATCTCAAAAATTTTCTTGTAGGTTGAAAAAGTAAATAAACAAACAAACAAATGAACTCCCCCTCAAAAGAACCAAAAAAAACCTTTTCATTTCTGTTTCTTTCTCTCTTAAGAATTTTCCCTCTAGAACTCTATTTTCCTAGGCCCTCCCTTAGAGGAAAATTTAAACACGCAGTGACATTGTGCAAAGAAAAAGATCTTGGTGGACGTGGGCTGACAGCTTGGCATGGCATTTGGTCTGGGTTACAGCATCCCTCAGGCCCTCACCAGGGAGAATTTTGGTTTTGGGGTTTTTTTTTTGCAACACACAACCCTACATGGCAGTGCCTGATGAATGGATGGATGGACACATGTACACATGAGTAGCTGGATAGATGATAAATAGACAAATAGAAGATGTACAAATATGTATACTTTAAAGGGGAGGGACTTTAAGAAATACATAAAAAGGAGAAAAAAGTGACACAAATTTGTCAATCTTTTTTTTTTTGCGGTACGAGGGCCTCTCACTGTTGTGGCCTCTCCCGTTGTGGAGCACAGGCTCCGGACGCGCAGTCTCAGCGGCCATGGCTCAGGGGCCCAGCCGCTCCGCAGCATGTGGGATCTTCCCGGACCAGGGCACGAACCCGTGTCCCCTGCATCGGCAGGCGGACTCTCAACCACTGCGCCACCAAGGAAGCCCTGTCAATCTTTTTTAACATAAAAAATAAAGAAAATATAATCTCAAATGATGATATCCAAAACTGCTGGTGCACAACTCAGAGGGCCTGGAGTCAGATTTGCCTCAGAAGACAGAGGTGAGAGACAAGAATTGGATAAGAGAACTAAAGTCAAAAATAGAGCGATCATTATGAGTGTCCATTTTGCATATTACTGTCAATAAAAGAATAGTGTCTTAATTTCAATGGTCATGTTGATAGATTTCCAACAAAATAGCTAAAAAGTATCAATCTGGTCAGATATCATTTTTTCTCATTTCCCTGTTCTGGACTAAATTATATCTCCCCCCACCCCACAAATTCATATGTTGAAGTCCAAACTGCAATTTGACTATATTTGAAGACAGAGTCTTTAAGGAGGTAATTAGGTTAAGTGAGATCATAAGAATGAGGCTTTAATTTGACAAAACTAAGTTCTCATAAGAAGAGGAAGAGGCTCCAGAGTGCTCTCTCTCTCTCTCTCTCTCTTTCTGTCTCTCTCCACGTATATGCACAGAAAAAAGGCCATGAGACGGCCCAACGAAAATGTGACCTCTACAAAGCTGGGGAGAGAGGTCTCACCAGAAATCAACCCTGCTGGCACCCTGATCTTGGACTTCCAGCTTCCAGAGCTGTGGAAAAAAATTTTAAATGTCTATTTAAGATGTCTGGTCTGTGGCATATACAACAGGACAAATATTGCATGATTCCACTTAGATGAAGTAACTAAAATAGCCAAATTCGTAATGACAGAAAGATGAGAGATTTTCAGAACCTGAGAGGAGGGTAAATGGGAAGTTACTGCTTAATCGTTACAAGACTTTAGAAATAGTGGTGATGGTTATACAACATTATGAAAATAATGATTGCCACTTGATTCTACATTTTAAAATGATTAATATGGTAAATTTTGTTATATATTTTACCATAGTTTAAAAATAAATTAAAAACCAATATAAAAAAGTCAATGTTTCATACTTTCACATGCTTATTTCCTTAAAACGTTCTTGTGATAGGCTTACCATCAGAAACTATATTTTAACAAATAATGTCACTGAAATGTAATGTCACTCCAAAAGCATTTACTTTTTACTTCTCTTCTATGGCAAATGAAAGGTAGTTACATGTGCATTATGACACCATCCTCAGCTTAGGAAGTAATGGAACTTTGCAATGCATAATAAAGAAAATCAGTAGTCTAAGAAGCACTTGTGCGTTTGGCCCGTGCATTCCCAGCTGCTCACCTTTTAGCAAATAAAAACATACACCAGATCTAGACTTTTCTAATGCATCTATTATTTTGGCATTAAAATTATATGATATATTTCTGTGATTACTTTTTTATTGTACACTTTTATGCACAAATTATACCAACCTGAATTCTCATTGTAGAAAACTGGAACATGAGACAAAGCAAATACCCTCTCCCCTCCAAACATACTCCTCAAGGCCACTTCTCAGAGGAAATCACTGTTTTCAGTTTGCTGTTTACTCGTCCAGATATTAACACATATTCCAAGGTTTTATTCTTATGTTATTATGTCAACTTGATTAATTTTATGGAAAGCTAGGGAAAAAACTCGAAGGAACCTATTGTATTTTGAATACTTGCTACAGATACTAAATATTTTATACACATTATCTTATTTAATACAGCAAAACTTCAAGGTGCAAATTGTTATTCCACTTTAGATGTGCAAAGATTGAGAAGGAGCTCAAGTATATTTCCTCTGGCCACACAAGCTAGTAAATAACAGAATCAAAATTGTCTGATTCTAAAAAAAAAAAAAGAAAAGAAACTTTCTGATTCTAAACTCTATGCTTGCAGATCAACCAGACTTCAATAAAAATGTTTTAATTACAAAAATAAACTCATTGCTGAACTGCCCCCCAATAATCTGAAGGGCATGCTAGGGTGAGGAGCTCGTTACTAAGAGCTTGTCCTGTCTTATTAAAAACAAAAATGAGAATGAAGGGTGCACAGGACAAAGAATGTTTTATTCCACTCACGCAACAGTCCGACGTCTAGAAATGCCTTTCAAGGCGTTTACTGTGTTTTTTCTGCAGATCGATTTTGTTGGGCATAGTTTTCTGCAACATGAACAGGTGGATATACAGTGGACATTGTCTACAAATCTGACTTCTTTATGAGTCTACAGTGACAAAATAAAATAAGACAGGATATATATGGATAGAAGAAATCAGTTCTGTTTTATAATCTCCAATAGACAAAAGAAAATGTAGAGGCACTTTCCACTCAACCAGAGGTGGCTAAAGAATTAATCATGGTCATTTAACTGAGAAGATGGTATCTTAGTCAATGAGAAAATACAAAAGGCTTGAACCAAATTGATTACACTGTGATTCCCCAGATCTCTATCATTCCTTCCTGCATGACAGGAGATTCGGACCTTCTCTTTGAAAACTAGAAATGATGATCCAGGAGAGTCAGAATAGTCAGACTTTGGTATGAAATGGAAGCAGATCTGTTTTTGTTTTTTAAAATGAAGTCACCAACCAGACTAGTATAGCAGGATCTTTTTAGTCTTCAAAAATCTGACTTATCTATAGCAGAGTAATCTTGAATCTCCTAATTGGAGAAATTATTTGACTAAGACTTGAAACAACAGTGTTCACTCTATTCAAACAGTGCCCCAAAGTGAGTACACTTTACGTCTGGTCTCCACTGAGCACTTCTCTGTACCTCACTGTATAGGAGTGTGTGCTCTTTTCACCAAGAACAATATATTCTGATTTTTAGTAGATGGTATTAGACTGATTGGGCTAATGTAATTTACACAGTGACAATTGCTTAGAGGAGTCCACTGGGCACTTGTAGAAAGTTCATATTAAGAAGATTCAAGTTACTCTATTTACCAGAGCGAATGTATTTAGATTTCAGATTAAACCTCACCCTGGAGATTAGCAAAACCAGAGTTCCCTTGTGTCTATAGTGCTCAATTAATATACACTTTTTTAAAAAATGCAACATACTAAGAAGAAAAAATTTCAGTCTACAGCATTTCCTTGTTTATTTTGTGTGCTTTATTTTGTTGAGGTATGTTGTCGTTTTCAATAGCTTAAAGACAGTAGCCCCAAATCTCAATATTCCCTGAACAGAATTCCTAACTCAAATGGCCTTCATGCCTCTAAAACAGCAGATGTGGCTAAGAAAAAACCAAACTGATTTTTCAAAAATTTCTTTGTTACAGAGAAATCAGACATTTTCTTTGCATTTCTGATCCTAGTCTGGAATTCTAATGGAGTGAAAGGTCATAGGGCCTACCCATACATCACTTAATCGTTATTTTTTAGTTGCTTGAAAAGAAATCTTTATCATACATCAGAAGAAAACTCTAAATTCCCTTTTTGCCTCTAATGGCTGGGAATCACATAGCTAAATTTAATACTTAACTGCAGAAACTAATAGCCTACAGCATTACATTGATCCTCTCCAATTTTATATTTCAATAATATTCTTATTTTTATTTAAATTGCATTATTGTATTTGTATTTTCTATTATGTCACTTCAAAGATATTTTTTAGACAGTTGGGTTATAAGGAATAAATACAATAAATGTCTTAGTATGTTATAGTTTCCAAAAGGAAATATCATTAGCAATATTTAATACTCTGCATAAAATAGAAACTGTAATTTACAAGAAATAGTGCATCATTAAGAATAGATTAAATAATTAATGCCACTTTGAATAGCATGCCCGTCAGCGTCTGTATCATTGTCTGCATCTGCCTTAGAATAAGACGTATTTCAAAACATTGTCACTTTCTGCCCTGTGGACCACCCTTCGGTTTTCTAGGTTGAGGATACAAACCAAATCACAAGATTAAAGGTGGTGGCAGACTAAAGAACAAAACTTTGAGTATACTGGGAAATAATGTTTATTAAAAGGAAGAGTTTGTCTTCATGATGACAATTATCATAAGTAAATGATAATGAAAAATATTTGGATCTATTGGAATCTTTGGATGGATAATTTAGTGTGGCAACTAATCCAGGACCCCAATCCTTTAGCTGTTATTTGAATATTTAATTTAAAAAAATAAAACAAAAAAAACTGTGCCATAAAAATTACTTTATAAACATTCATAATGGTATATCATTCAAATGATTATTCTAGAATAGATGCGCAAATATTTTCCCTTATTATTGTGGGCTCTCTTTTCTAGAGTTATATTTCATATTTTCCTTACTGTCTTCCCTTGAGCAAAGAAGTAAGGAGAAAGCTGACCTCTGGTTTCTAGTCTTAGTACTCTCTACAGAAGTCTTCCTTTTCACTTTAATGCAAGCTACACACAATGCAAAGAAAGCCCCATTCACTTTCGCCCTTACTCCTCCTTCCTCCCTCCAGCATCAGACACTCACCAACTATTCACAGTGTCATTATGTACTAAGTTCAGACTGCTGCTTCTAGCATAAGGAAGAACACACTTGAAAAAAGCTTTCAGATGACAGGGCTTTATTTCCTCACACTATCATTTAAAAACCTTTTAAAGCGCAGCCTGAGCCTCTGATGGTAATGCCTTGCCTAGCAATTAGCGGTGGAGGTGCTGGGCTTTAAAAGGCTTTTAAATTCTGTTATGAAAGTCCTCCTACAATGGGCTTTCATTACTCGGGGTAAAGTCCCCAACTCCACTCATTTCTGGGGCACCACTACTAAGCTCTTCTCAGGGAGTTACAAAGACTGACAGCTTGAAATTTGCTAGACACAAGATTTTCAGTATAACATGGCTGCAAAATGACACCCAATTTCATATGGAGATTGCTTTTTTTCTTTGAGTGGACTAACGAGCAAACTTCAAAAGTTCCTCAGATTTGATTCCTGCTTATCTGAAGTCTATCCAAGGGCATCCGTAAGACTTTGAAGCAAAAAAAAAAAAAAAAAAACAGAAAGCAGGATCTTTTTCTTCAGTAATAGGCCCAAAGGGCTGGAAAGCTCAGAACTTGTCCAACTGCATCCCTGGCAGCGAATCGGCTAAAACAGACTCGCCTGAACCCTGAGCTGCCCCGGCACATGACTAGAAAGAGGAGGGTACCTCACCCACCCCACCAAAGAGCAGAAACAGCTAAAGATGGCTAAGTCATTCTCAAGCAAAACCAGTGCTTTGTAAGGATTGTCAGCGACTTCCAGTCACACTGAAGGAGCTCTTAGCATGTCCTATTTCCTCCAGTGGCACTTTTACTTTGCTACTTAGAAGTAAACAATGTTCTGAGTAATTGAAAATGTTAAAATTAGATCTGAAGGGACTTCCCTGGTGGCGCAGTGGTTAAGAATCCACCTGCCAAGGCAGGGGACACAGGTTCGATCCCTGGTCCGCGAAGATCCCACATGCCGTGGAGCAACTAAGCCCGTGCGCCACAACTACTGAGGCCACATACTGCAACTACTGAAGCCCGTGCGCCTAGAGCCCGTGCTCCGCAACAAGCGAAGCCACCACGATGGGAAGCACACGCACTGCAATGAAGAGTAGGCCCCACTTGCTGCAACTAGAGAAAGCCCAAGTGGAGCAACGAAGACCCAATGCGGCCAAAAATAAATAAATTAAATAAATAAAATTTTTTTAAAAAGTAGATCTGGAAACTAGCTTTGCAGTCTAAATGCAATGCCCTTAATCCTCTTATATTTCTTAATGACTGTGATCTTGGTTGCAAAGAGAAATATAAGGCAACAAAGCTGAGGCTGACCCCTTATCAGAGCAGCTCTAGGAGGAAATGTTAAAAAAAACCAGCATCTCCAGAATGTCAGGACAAAGGCTTTTTTGCAGGGGAATCAAACACAGAGCCCAATGTCCTCATCAGACAATACGCTCTTTTAAAAAAAAAAATTATTTATTTATTATTTGGCTGCTCTGGGTCTTAGTTGTGGCATAAGGGATATTTAGTTGCAGCATGCGGGATCTTTAGTTGTGGCCTGTGGGATCTAGTACCCTGACCAGGGATCAAAGCCGGGCTTCCTGCATTGGGAAGGGGGAGTCTCAACCACTGGGCCACCAGGGAAGTCCCCAGACAATAGACTCTTAAAATCAAACCCAAATGTCATCATTTTGTTCATGCAGAGACCTCCCTGGCACTCCAGGTAATACAACACCATTCCCCCCTCTGCTATCTACCTCCCAAACTAAGGCATCATTTCCCCTTCGGATTGGTTTATTTCAGAAGAACTTTTCTAAGCAAAATTAATTTTTTATATCTGCCTGCAAATTGCTCTCTTTTTTTGCTTGTAAGGTTGATATTTAGGACCCAGTGAGAATTCTTGTTAACATGTCAGGAAATACATTTTGCCCTCTGCGTAAGAGTGAATTAGAAGTCAGAAATCCCGAGGTTTTTCCCAGATTTCTTACTGACAGCTTTGGTGAACCTCAAATTTTGGGGAATTCTCTATGCTTCAGTTTTCATTTATGATTAGATCAAAATCATCATTATGTTTTCATTTTCTACCATTATAATTTTGATAATGGGCTTTACTGGCCATCTGGAGAAACATCTTATAGAAAGAAAATGCAACAACAATTTTTTAAAACAAGGGGTAAAAAATCTTAGAATGTGAACTCTATTCATTTTTCTTTTCCTCATATCCTTTAATATATATGTACATACAATACCTGCTCTGCTCTCCTTGAGAAAAACCTTTATAATTTGAATAGAAATATTGGAAAGTCAATCATTTTCAATTATTCCCAGAAGAATTTGGCTTAATTTCTGATTTTCTTAGCGGCTTTCATTTCAGAGCATTAAGTTGATCTCTTGTTCCTCAAATTGTACAAATCAAAGACAGGAAGGACTCAGTCAATACCCCAGCGGACTCAGACACTCAAGACAAAAACCCACCAGAGTAACCATATGTCTGCTAAGGAAGGATGACAACAAAAAGCAACAAGAGAGATGTAAATTTCCATGAAAAAATAATATTTTCTATTCCTTTTTTCTGTTGATGGAAATGAAACATTACTACAAGATTACATCCATACTGACAAACTGTTTCAGCAACTCAAACTCCTATTGCTGACTAAAAGAAAGTAGATTATTGTCCTCTGGATCAGAAGTCAGTAGCACCGGTTTCTGGTTCTTAGACACAAATTACATGCGTGGGCTTCCATGAGTTGCTTGAGTTTTTCTTACTTCAGTTTCCTCATGTGTGAACTTGACACAGGTGTTGTTCCACTCTACTCTCAAAGTTTTTTAGGAAAAGATATTTTTTAATTATTTAAAAAATATGTCTAGGGGCTTCCCTGGTGGCGCAGTGGTTGGGAGTCCGCCTGCCGATGCAGGGGACATGGGTTCGTGCCCCGGTCCGGGAGGATCCCACATGGCCCGTGAGCCATGGCCACTGAGCCTGCGCGTCCGGAGCCTGTGCTCCGCAACGGGAGAGACCACAACAGTGAGAGGCCCGCGTACCGCAAAAAAAAAAAAAAAAAAAAAGTCTAAATCTTTATTATATAATTGTGCAAGTGAACATATACATTGCAGAAAACTAAAAAACATCCAGTGTTTACAGAGTGAAGAATCAACAAAGTATTAAATGTATTCTATTGCCACTCTGACCTTAAGATTAATGAGTTGTTAATTTAAGCAAGATATTATACCTTGATCATACATAGGCGAGCACATAAAATTATTGAACAAAGCTGGGTTCCTATCTTCATTTTTTTATTTTTCCCTACATTTTTAAAAACTGAAGTATAGTTGATTTATAATATTATATTAGTTTCAGGTATACAATACAGTGATCCAATATTTTTATAGGTTATACACCATTTAAAGTTATTACAAAATAATAACTATATTTCCATGTGGTATACTGTATATCTTTGTTGCTTATCTATTTTATATCAATACATAGTAGTTTGTATCTTAATCCCATACCCCTATCTTAAAATATTTTTCAAAATTTCTTGTGAAAATTCAAGAATATTCCTTTTGATTATTTAAGGGCACCGTCTCCTATTAAAGAAAAATGCTCTTCTTTAACAGTAGGCTGTTTTTTGCCACTTACTCAGTGGAGTCATTATTATTCTCAAAATAACTAGTTGTTTGGATCACATCATTACAGTACGAAGAGCATGCTATAAGCAAGGCATCACAGAAGGAAGGGATGGTCTGCATTTCATCAAACAAAACACATGTTTTAATGTAATATGAAATAGTTCATGCCTCTGAGGTACTTAATATATGTCAGTTTTTGTTTCCTCTTTTTTTTGGAATCCTCTCTACATATTATTCCAGAAATTGTGCAGACTTTCTGTAAACTGGTTTTTAAACCTTGAGATGAGTGGAATTGGGAGAAAAGCACTGTCACAAGAGCTTGGAACACATGAGCAAAACTGCTGCTGCCGCCTGCTGTGCTGTCCTGACTGTGGAGGTAACTAACGACAGTCTACTTCTCCAAGCAAGGATTCAAAAGTATTGTCAGGGAATCTAGGCTATCCTAAGTCCCAGGACCCTTGGGACGAGCTTTTGCAAGCGTGGCTTCTGAGAGGCTGGGCTTTCTTGCTGGAGACAGTGGAGCAGTTGAGGACTTGCTCCAGAGGTGACGATATGATACAGAAGATTTCAGGGCACCATCTCTGGTTTGTGACCACCCTGGAAACTTTACTTAGATGATTGATCACCTGAACCCTAATGAGCTTAACCGTGGTAAGACCTCCTAAGGAGTTCTATCGGTAAACAGATGGTAGCAAGGATCTTGGATTTGACTGTACATATTGACCATTTATCATAAAAAGCCTGAAATATCACAGCTCAGAACTACTTCAACCCTTCTCAGATGTATTAAAACTGAACCCACCATAATCTGGTCCAGGGGTCTAGATGTGTTAACCTAAACCTCAATCTGGACCACAGATCAGTAAACTACAGCCTATAGCCCACATTTGGACTACTGCCTGTTTTCGTAAAGTATTATTGGAACATATACACGTTCACTTCCATGTTGTCTATGGCTGCTTCCTGGCTACCACAGCAGAGTCAAGTTGCTGCGGTAGCCTGCAAAGCCTAAGGTATTTACTGTTCGGTATCTCTAGGCTAAAGCTTCAGGGGAAACTCAGGATCAGGGCATAAGGAGGAAAAACTTAACACGTTAATAGAATGGGCAACCATCCCCAAAGGAGGGCTTAGGTACCAGAGAGTCTTCCCTGCTGTCATAGTCTTAAATTCTCGGGAAAAAAGAACAGTATTGCCGCATTCGATTAGTCTGAGAAGAATCTTCCTAAAGAATTCTGCACTTTAACTCGATTTCGTTTATGTTATCTCATGCCTCAACCATTTATTTGGAAACTACTCTACGTTGGCTCTGTAACTCACAAGGTGACAAGACGTAGATCTTCCATGACCTCAGGAAATGGTGAGACAGATACATTAGTAAACAATTGCGATGCCATGCTCTGGGTACAGTCAGAGATTAAGGGGAAAGTGCTGTGTTCACATGGCAGACAGAGCGGTGGGCGAGAGAGAACTGCACACAGGCAACACACTAGACGGCCTGGGTTTTGAAGAATGAACAGGAATTATGCAGGAAGGTGCAGCGGTGAGTCATACCTGGCAGAAGGACAAGCAGATGGATAGCACATACGGTGGATGGGGAAAACAAAATGTCTGGGGAGTCATAGAGAGTAAGAGAGAATGGCAAAAGCTGATACCAGGGAAGTACACCTGGAACAAATCAAAGAAGTCTTATGTGACATGCTAAGAGGTTTGGACTATATTCAAGAACAATATTTCTGAACATACCATTGCCATCATCAAAGTTTATTTTTTTTTAGAGAAAGGGGATGTGATAATCTTATCTGTACTGCATAAAGATAATTCTAGGGGCTACTTGGATAATGAAAATAGAAGGAAAACATTTCAAGACAAGGAGACCAGCTAGCAGGCTTTGGAAGAGCTAAAGGAAACGATAATAAGACCCTGAATGCAGTGCCTAGAGCACAGGCCACAGGTTTGAGAGATAATCTCACGCGGAGATGGTGAGATAGAAGAGGACTCCATTGAAAGATGACTTAAAGAAGAGAAGTAACAGGTTATCAAGGATTTATTTGTCCAAATTACTTTGTCTCCAGCAGCACAAAATGCTAAGGGAATGAGAGGCTAATAATTTTTTCCCTAGAGGCAAATAGGAGCAAAGTCATTGTAACGGAGAATAAGAAATGCCACTGGACACCACAGGAGAGGAATCGGAGAAACCAGTATGGAGACTCAAGGCACTTGACGGGATTTTGAAATGAAGGAGACAGATTTCAAAAAGAGGATTGAGAACAGCACCTAAGAAATCCTTCTCCTAGCTTGCCTAAAGTCAGATTTCGACAAGGGCAAAAGGCCAATTTGGAAGAAGTAGAACGGTAATGCTCCCTAAACTTTGCCCAATATTTTGATTAAGCAAAAACATTTTTCCAAGTGCAAAAAAAAAAAAAATAGGGCAGACAAACACCAACAATTGGTACTTGACATGTGATTTTTGGATGTCAAACCATCAATGACAGTATAATTTTTACTCAAAAATTTTCCCTCATAATAAAAAACAGTATTTAGTCATTTTATTAAATGAGACAACTATAGAAAAGCATAAAAAAGTAAATAAAATATAGCAACCAGAGACACATGCGGTTAATATTTTGTTATATTCCTTCTTGATGCATAGATGTAGACTTTTAGGACATCCTACCTACTCTGTTCTGTTTTCTGCTATTTTCCATTTAACATTTTACTTTCCCATATTATTAAATATAGTTTGTCCAAGTCTCCCAGTTGGCCATCCTTTTCCTTGCCTCTTAAGCTAAAATTGGCTCAGACATCAAATTACTTACAAGTAAGAAATCTAACAAATGCTCTCTATATTTCTGGAAATTCTTAGAGTTTATCTTTCTCCAGGACAACCAGTTACTGCTTCCAGTGAATTCTTGATATGTTCTCTGCATTTTGCCACTCTCGGGCACATCCTCCTTTCCACATAATATTGCTCTGAACGCCCTCTACTAAATTTATTTCACAAAGTTTACCAGTTCAAGATTGTGTGATTAGTATGCTTTACTGAAGATCTAAAACAACACAAGGCAATTATTGCTGGACAGTACAATAAAAGATGTAAAACTGAATACTAGGCATTCCTGTTCTTCACATCCTGTCAACCATCAAGGTGTTTTATTCATCCAAAACCACTCTCTTCCTCAGAGGAATTCTGCCACCTGTCCTTAAAATAGTATTTTTACTCCCTACTTAAAGAGAAATAAATCATATTTCCCTTGCTCAAGAATACTTGGGCATCATATGTCCAATGATGGCATCACTCTGCACTCTAGCTATTTGCCCCAATTTAAGATAGTTTCAGTAATAGCTGAACCTGTTCAAAATGTTAATAAAGATTTTGTTGATGGTAAAAAAAAAAAATGTCCAAATATGGTTACTGGTAAATAATCATATTTCCCTTGTTCAAGAACACTTACACCAGAGCATCAGATAGATTAGTTTGAACCTAATCTGACCAGTGGAGTAAGTGAAATTTTCATGGGTGTTTTGAGAATACCATAGAAGAATACTTAGCTCAGCCTGAGAGGGAAGAAGGACCAACAACTAATCAACCACAAGTGAGTCTCAGTTGAGATTAAGAGGAGGCAAGAGGGCCAGCAAGGCAGAGAGCACAGGGTGAGCAAAGACTCAGGAGCAAGAGACAGTCTGGTGTTTCCAGGGAGCCGAAATCAGCTGAGCTATGTCAGCGTACAGTGAGAGGTACAGTGGCGAGGAGGAAGGAGGTGACGACTCGGAAGGTCCATCTTTCACTTGAGGGTGTCTGTGCCATATGCTGAGAACGAGCGTCCATTTTAAAAGTTTTGAGAAGAAAGCAACATGCTTGCATTCTAGCTGCCACCCAGTGGCAACATTCTGGAGTATATGTGAGGGAGACGGGACTGGAGACAGGGTTTGGAACCTGAAGCAGAAGCTATTTCAGACAAGGGATAAAATAAGGTCCTGAACGGGAGCAACGGCGGCACAAATAGAGAGGAGAAGTCAAATTGGAAAACGTGTAGGGTTGTAAAATCGGCAATGCTTGGTAAATGAATAAATATGCACAGGGAATCCATATAAGACAACAGATGGATGAAAGCAAGAAAGTTGACAAAACAGTGGATTAGTGTCCTTTCTTGGTCAGTAGACTACAGAACAGGCTGGAAAGATATGCTGAGATCAATTTTAGTTATTTATAATCCCCCCAAAACCATTTTGAAGCCCTTTTCAATCATTTTAAAAGTTATTTCTTACTTAACGGGAAACTCCAAAAACACTTTTAAAAGTTGACAGGAGTGGGGTAACCATGGAAGAGTGCATTTTTTTCTTGCACTTTCATACTTAATCCTGTTCCTGTGATAGCACAAGTCATTCACGCTGCTAGGCGTCCTAGGGGTGATCCAATGTAGTTAAAAAACTTTTACTCTCCCCTGGCTTTACCATCTCTAATGGGACCCTAACTTATACATTCCCTTCCATTCTTCATTATTTTTTCCAGGAGAAAATATGCCTGAAGCACTTTCTGTACTCATACAATCTCTTCATTCAACTTTACATCTCTCTGAGAAAGAACTTTTACAAACTAGGTTATATAAGACTATCTCAGATGTAAATGTCAATAGGAAAAAGAGATACTGCACCTTGTGAAAACAGTCTTTAAAAATGTTCACCGTGGGCTTCCCTGGTGGCGCAGTGGTTAAGAATCCGTCTGCCAGTGCAGGAGACATGAGTTTGAGCCCCGGTCCGGGAAGATCCCACGTGCCGCGGAGCAACTAAGTCCATGTGCCACAACTACTGAGCCTGCGCTCTAGAGCCTGTGAGCCACAACTACTGAGCCCACGTGCCACAACTATTGAAGCCCGCGCACCTAGAGCCGGTGCTCCACAACAAGAGAAGCCAGCGCAATGAGAAGCCTGCGCACCACAATGAAGAGTAGCCCCTGCTCACCGCAACTAGAGAAAGCAAGCGCGCAGCAACAAAGACCCAGCACAGCCAAAAATAAATAATATAAGTAAATTTATCAAAAAGAAATGCCCACCGCACCTTCTTTGAAAGCAAGACGTTGCTATCAGATTCCAGTGTAAATTACTCAGCAAAAGGATATCAACATGCACTTTTCTGAAACAAAACTACTGAAAACTAACCATCGCATAAAGGGAGTCAGTAATACTCAGGAAAATGCAAATTAAGACAACAACAAGATATCACTGGCAAATATTCAAAAAACATGGAAAATAAGTGTTGATTGGAGTTTGCAGTTATAGGAGGTATCCTGCCCTGCTGGAAGTGTAGGCTGGGGCAGTCACGCCAGACAGCAAGCTGGCACGTGGTTTAAGACAATACACACCAATCCTTATGACCTAACATTCATAAGGTACGTTCGTATCCCAAATTTACACCACAGGCCACTCAGAGGTATACATAGCACTGTTTGTGCTGGGAAGGAATCTGGAGTAACCTGGATGTATAACATTAAGTGGATGAGCAAACAGAATGCATTACGTTTCAATTATAAGAAAAGTTGATGCACACGTGGCAGGCAGATGAATCTTAAGAACACATTATTTTAGCGAAAAATGTAAGACAGAAGAAAATGTGTATCACAACACTACTTACACAAAGCTTGCACATAAAACAATGAACATTTTGCAAGAACACACGTAATAAAGACAAATTAAACACATAAAAATAGTTAGCCATGTGGAGGGAGTCATGGAATTTGAATTGGACTAGAGAATAAAGGATAATAAATAAATTTTATGTCAAAACTGTCACTTTTCTGACCCTCTGCATTTTTCTGTCTTTGATTCCTGAATTCCCTTCACTTTTCTTTCCTTCTCCCCTGTAATTCTACCAATAGTTTCTCTCAAATTGAGAAATAAAACTTTGAAGAAAATATGTGTCCAAAATGTGGGAACGGAAATAAGTTGGAATTCATAGAATGTGGTCATGGTCTGTGATTTGTTTTAAGGCCGAAAGTTGTTTTTAACAAAGTATAGGAAGTAGATAATCACTAGTCAATCATCAATTTCCAGTCTATATACACTAGTACTACTTCCAAAGACATTCTGACAATAAGAACCACCCAATGTGTTTGTTAAATACATATTCAAAATACTCTTGCCAGTTTCCTAATTACTTAGATTCAAGGGGTCCAGTGTGTGGTCAGGAATCTGTACTTTGAATAAACATCCCAAGCAACTGTATAATCAGGCAAACTGGCAAATACTGTGGAAGCCCATCCAAAATGTTCTTCCCCTTATTAGCAGGAAGTTGCTAGTGACTTATGCTGTTTTACCATGAAAATAATAATAAAAATGATAGCTACCCTTTATTGGGTGCTGACTATGTAACCAAGTATGCATTATCTCATTGGCACATCCCACTACCTCTATGGAGTAATCAATATTATCATCCATATCTCAAAAATAAGGAAACGGAGCTTACATGAGTAAACAGAACTTGCCATATTAGTGGTAGAAATGAGCCTTGAAACTGAGTTTATCTCATGCCTTAGTGTATACTCTTAACCGGGGCAGCATGGCTTGATTTTTACTCATTAAATTTGTTTTACAGGGGTATATATGGTAGATTTTAAAGTTTGTATGAGGTTGTGTGTGTGTGTGTGTGTGTGTGTGTGTGTGTGTGTTGTTTTGCTTTTCTGTCAAATACCAAAAAGTTTCTAGTTTTTATCAAAAAGTAGTTAACTTGAGACCCACTCCCAAAGCATAAACCAATAAACCATACGTGACCACTTCCTTTGCCTTATGTTTGGTTATTCCCTAGCAAGAACCCACAAGTTGTGTCTGAGATTGCCCAGTTATTCCAGTAGTTCTCTCAAAGACTTTTATTTGCTCTAGGCTATAATTATCTCTAAAAGCCTGAATTCAAAGTTAGTGGAGTGACTGTCCTTCGGGAGAAAAAGGAATAACATTGCTATGAGGCCACGGCTAGACTAGGCTAAGTGAGACCCTCAGTATGGAAATGGAGCCTTCCTATTCTTAAACAATTCTCTTGAGATTGTTATGTTCAGAGGGACCTTCTATGAAATTCCTTAAAGGAATTGAGCCAGCTAGTAACACATGATTCTTCATGGCAAAGGTAAGTTAGCTCAACTAATTGTGGAAAATTAATGGAGGAAATGAACAGCATTTAAAACTGTTATATTTTAACAAATACTGTCATGTTGAAAAAAACACATAGTCTCCTTATAGACATCTATGTTTGTTTGTTTCAAGTAATAGGATAGTAAGCATAATACAACTTCTTTATTTTGATTCACAGGTTATGAATCATAAAATGTGATTTAAAGAAAACTGGAAATACGTGTAAGAGAAAAAATAGTATAGATATATATGTGCAATTACGAATTAAAAGAGAGTGTATTTAAGACTACTTCTAGCTGATAAATTAGCACTGCTAACAGGTTTTTAAAAGTGAAAAGATATTAAATTCAATTTCACATCTGATTTTGACTTAAACATTTATAAAACTCTTATTTTCATCCATGTTCCTATCAACTGAAATGACCAAAAAAAAGAGAGAGGAAAAGAAAATAGGGAACCCTTCATAGACTCAGAAAACTAAGAAACTCTGATCCAGTCATACAAGATGCAGTAGAAATGGGAACAGCTTGAAGGAAGCCTGAGCTTAATAAAACCCCTTTCTGAGAAAAGCACATTGCTGACACGTGAGGAAAGGGCACCGTGTCACAACGGTGCTAACATCTCCCAAATTGAAAAGTCCCTCATCAACTTTCACCAATTTTCTTTATTATCAAATGATGACCACCACTGAATGGATTACTTATTTCAATACAAATACAAAATGGCAATTTTTCTCATCCTATTATTCCTTCTACTGTTAGTAGATGCGATTTTTCTGTGTAGGACTTTCCCTTACACTATCGTTATCTCTGAAATAATTTTCACACAGGAAAGGCAAAATCAACGCTTAAGGATTTCCTCTGATGGGGTTCAGGGCATACTAACCCCAAATATGGCATCTTGGATATTGAACATTTTCCACTGAAGGAGTTTGAGAAAATGGCAGAAACAGGAAGGTCACTTTGACGTTCCTCCTGCCTGTCTCCCCTGAGACAGGACATAGAAGCCTCATGTGACAGGTTTCCTCCCTATTCCCAGAGAAAAGAAGCATCCTTATCTCCAAAGAGAAAGGGATGCCAAAAGGAATCCTAATTAACAGGACTTGCTAAGTTTCCCCCCATTTTACTACACTTACTTCATAACCCTTAACCTATCATATTCCTCCATGACTGCCCACTCTTCACCAAATCCAGCATCTAAAACCCTCAGGTCTGTTTCTTCTGCCCCTCATTTCCTTATGAAGGCTCCCATGTCACATAAAACTCATATTAAACAAATTTATATGCTTTTCTGGCGTTGATCTGTTCTGTCAGTTTAATTTTCAGACTCAGCCAGGGACCCCAAGAAAGTTGAGGAAAACTTTTTCCTTCCCTACACCTCTTAGCATCAATTTTCTTAGTAAGTAGTTGGTCCAGTAAGTGTCCAATAAGTGTTGTGTTGTGTGTGTCTCTCTTATTTTCTATCATTATTTTATATATATGTATACAACGTGCTTTAATCAGCTGAAGTCATTTTGACTATGATCCCACCTAGGTCAGCAGGAGCTCTTCAAGCAGGTTGCAGTGTCAGTGTTGGATTGCTTACGTGTTCTCTAGCACAACAATCTGTCCCGGGATTACTTTGTATATTTCCTGCTTCAGATCTGCTATCATGTGGACCCAGATTTTGAGAGGCAGATTATATGCAATTTAAGAAAAAAATGCAAAATTATTAATACAAAACGAAGTACAAAAATAAATGTTTAGAATGACAAAACAAATCACAGCAAACTACAATGTTCTAAAAGTAGACACCTTACACTTGTTGCAAAATCCAGTAAAAAGATATTTTGATTAATTATCCCAACACCTCTGTAATACTTTTTCCTACATTTTGCCTGAATTCTTCAACAATTTTCTGACATGAGTATGGAAAGTTAATCCCGTCTTTCCTCTATAGTGGTTGAATAAAATATGAGGATGATGATGGTGATTAAGGATTGCTATTAAATTGGGGGAAACTACCATCAAGTTTCATTCAAAATTACACTGTAATATTTGGAATTTCCACAGTTAGTTTCTGACTCTGTCCATCTCCAATTTTGCTTCTCCTCACTATTCACATGGTGTCATGGGCACTAGAACATGCTCATATCCTCATGACCTCAGTCTTTCACCTTCTCTGAATATTGGGGGTGGGGACAAGTATATCCCGCCTCAAGACAGTTAACAATAATGTCAGTATATTTGGAAGGGACTATAAACTACGTAAGTTTCCACTGAATATATCTCTACTCAAATTTCTGTTAGCATGATCTCCAAAATGCCCACGGCCAATCCAAAGCCACCAATCCAACACAAGAAAACTTATGACAAACGGAAAATCAGAGTGGAACTAATTGCAATTTAAAGTATCTTATTTTTGAGCATTTTGCAATTAAAAACAAAGTATGACCACGAGCGCTCATTACAAGGGCGCCTTCCAAGGACTTGAAAAGGGCTCAGGCAAGAGAAAAGTACTGCAGCTCAAGCTTTTTAGATTCACTGAAATTCCATCTCAGCTAGAATCAGGCATTTATACAAGGATCTTAGTTTCCTTTTATTTATGAATACTCATGGCTACTGAGTTGTCATTGCTTCCAGATGTTTTCACTAGATAAAATTAGAAAATATGTGTTTTTCAAAGGAGGGAAATGTATCATAAATTTATACTAATCTTTCCAATTCTAATTTAAAATTGCAGTTTTTACTTAAATTCTTTGATTTTTTTTTTTATACTTGTATGACTTTGGTCTTATACTGAAAATCTTGGTCCCCCAAAATAATGTTCAAGATAACTTGCTCTATTCTATTTTACAATAGATACAGATTCCAAATAACAATACATATATTATTACCAACATAAGTCAAACTGAGTTTAAAAGAATGAATAGAATTAAGTAGGGTAAAATCCAGGAGGAAAGTGGGAATCGCAGAAAATGAGCAGATTGTGTGAAGTTTAGGGTTCAATGTAACTGGAATAAAGAATATATATGGGGCTTCCCTGGTGGCGCAGTGGTTAAGAATCTGCCTGCCAATGCAGGGGACACGGGTTCGAGCCCTGGTCTGGGAAGATCCCACATGCCGCGGAGCAACTAAACCCGTGAGCCACAACTACTGAGCCTGCGCGTCTGGAGCCTGTGCTCCACAACGGGAGAGGCCGTGACAGTGAGAGGCCTGTGCACCGCGATGAAGAGTGGCCCCCATTCGCCACAACTGGAGAAAGCCTTCGCACAGAAGCGAAGACCCAACACAGCCAAAAATAAATAAATAAAATTTAAAAAAAAAAAAAAAAAAAAAAAAAAAAAAAAAAGAATATATATGTAAGATTACATGATATCACACACATGAAATTTGTTAAGTGCCAAATTAAGCAGCTTTCACATTATGGTGAATAATCTTAAAAGCAAATAATTGTTTTAATCAGGAGAATAAAAATGATCTGATTTGAAGTTTCAAGGAGAATCTGGAATGGGAGAGAGAGCAGACTAGCAAGAGACCAGTGTAGTGTGAGTACTATAGTAGGGGAGAAGCCCTGAGTGACCATGGAAATCAGACAGCTACTATGTCAGTGTGAATGCTTCCTTGGCTTCACTGGAGCAATAATCAAGGAGATAGGGAACATCAGCTGGCAGAAAATAACTGGATTTGTTCACAAAGTTAGGTTATTATGGGAAAATTATCACAAATGAAAAAGGAGGGAAAATAGCATTTCTCATTTCATCTCACTCCTGTTAGTCAATAAATATCTATTGAGATTTTCTATATGTCAAAAATTAGTGGAAATATTGCACTGAACAAGACAAACATCGTCCTTGCAGTCTTTCAAGAAGAGTCAATGAACAAAATTGATGAGGTTCTCAAAGAAACCTTTTAAATTCTAAATGTGTTGGATAATTTTGATGTTGTGTTTGTGGTTGTTATAAATCTATATTCCAGATGTTGCACAGGCAAGTAGCAAAGCCATGAAAAATTGGGACCACCTGTCTCTTTTTCCATATGTCTGCTTGTCTCTCAAAATTGTACATATTTACCCCGAGAGTGATCTACCCCTTTCTCTTACTCTTAGACTCAGCTTGATAAAGGATTGAAATAATCAGCTAGCAAACCCAATAAACTAACGCTTCCGATGCCTATTCAATGTAATTATCTTTTAGAGATGACTCTATTAAAAATTATCCCCAACACTGTGATTTAATCCCCTTTAGGACGATAGGAATTTCAGACCATCGTGTGCAGAATAGGAGTTATTTTGAGTAAAGTGGTATGTTTTATAGCCTCTAAAACACAACAGCATGAGACCATTTTTCACTTCTAGTGTGGAGCTAGCCTGACTATACTGAATGCCAAAGGTAAAAATCTCTTTGTATCTTTTGTGGTCACTCTAAAGGCTCACCTTGAGAAGACATCTTTCCTCATGGTTGTCTCTCATTTACTGACTGAGTCGAAACAAAACTCACTGCTGCACTTGCTTTATAAATATAAGTATGTATATGAAAACTGAGTCACAAGATGGTGAAAGATCATTTCTTAAGATATCACACTTGACATATGTTAAGGTGAAAACCAGAATAAAAAAGGAAATTCACACCAGCTAGCCCTGATTTTCTGTAAAATGGGGAGAAAATTAAACCCCTGAGTAAACAGAATTTGGAGGCTTGAGGCAGAGGTTATTTGCAACAGCTGTTCAAGGAATTGAGATACGGTAACAGCAATAATGCATTAATTACAGTGACCAGAAGGGGCTAATATTCTTGACATGGGAATGGAAAGTGATGGGAAGGCAAAGAGGTTCTATTATGGCTTTGGAGAATCTGGTAGATAAGAGTAATTGCTAACATTCATTAAGCATGTTATATATGTGAAGCACTGCTTAACATACATGACCTAATATGTTCCACATAACAAAGCAATGTGGTGGGTATTAAAATTAGATCTTATTTACAATTGAGAGTTTCAGTATCTTAGCCAAGCCACACTATTTGTAAGTGGCATAACTTGGACTCAAACTAATTCTGTCATCAGATTTCATCATCATAATAATTACACTCTCCTGTTTCACTCCCTCTTGTGCTACTTATTATATTAAACCAAGCACAGAGGGTCCTGGTTAATAGAAGGTATGATAAGTGGGAGATCTTACATATGAAGTCACAATTGGGAAAAAGAAGTTGAGTGGAAGGTGACGAGCTGTAAAATTACTTATGAATATGTCATCAATATGAATCAATCAACAAATGTTTTGGGGACATTGAGCATTCACGACCCAAGTTAAGTTCTGAAGGATTTCAGAGTCAAAAAGACAACCTCAAAAAAACATGTTTATGAAGGATGAATAGGTAGAACTCAGGGGATTTTCAGAGCAGTAAAAATACTCTGCATGCTACTATAAAGATGGATGCATGTCATTATACATTTGTTCAAACCAATGGTATGTACAACACTGGGAGTGAACCATGACATAAGCTATAGACTTGTGATGATTGTGACTGTGTTAATGTAGGGTCATCAGTTGTAACAAATGTACCACTCTGGCGGGGGATGTTGATAATGGCAGGCTGCACACCTGTGGGGCAGGGGTAGATGGGAAATTTCTGTACCTTCCTTTTTAACTCTGCTGTGAATTTAAAACTGCCCTAAAAAAATAAAATAGTCTTAAATGTAAAAACTATGTAGGGGCTAGGTCATAAAAGAGAACAAGTGGATAGCACCACAGCCTATATAAAACCTAAATGTTACGAAACTGGTGTATTATTTTCCTCTTTATTTTTTTGGCTAGATCTGTCGTCACTTCAATACTTTTTTTTTTTTTTTTTTTTTTTTTTTTTTTATGCGTTACGCGGGCCTCTCACTGTTGTGGCCTCTCCCGTTGCGGAGGACAGGCTCCGGACGCGCAGGCTCAGCGGCCATGGCTCACGGGCCCAGCCGCTCCGCGGCATGTGGGATCTTCCCAGACCGGGGCACGAACCCGTGTCCCCTGCATCGGCAGGCGGACTCCCAACCACTGCGCCACCAGGGAAGCCCCTTCAATACTTTTATATATTTGCTTTTCCCACTTTCTTCTTCACGATTTTCATCTATCTTAAGTTAATATTATGCTATGAATTTTATCCTACTAATTTCTTTTGGCTTATTTTATTTTACTCTCTCCTTGAATTTTATGCTTAGTTATTTTTTCATTCCTTGTAGCTGGGAGTGTGAATCAATACAATCGTTGTAACTGTAATTTGGCAAATTGTATTTGAGGCCTTAAGAATATTCAGAAACAATTAATTGTGCAATTTTACTTCTAGAATTCTCCTTCTACCAAGAAATAAGCATAGATGTGCACAAAGATTTAGCTTTGAAGATATTCATCATGACATTTAAAGTAGTGAAGTATAGAAATGCCTAATTGTCCAAAAGGACACTGAATAAACAACTAATTCCAAGTCTTAACAATCATACATCTCTCTTCCTAAAATGTCTGTCCTCCAGATGTGAGGCCTAGAATGTTCTCCGGGCCTCACTTGAGTGTCTCCTCCTCCTAGAAACCTTCCCAGTTACTCTCAGTTGGCTTGGTTGAAACTTCTTTAATATTCATCTAATTCTGTCCAAATGTTGGCACTCAGTGTGTAGTATGATAGTTTTTCCCTTTGCATGACTAACCTCCCTTGTTCTAGATATGTCTTTGAAAGTAGGAATGATATCTTACCCATCTTTTATCAACTTTACCTAGCAACATACTTAGCATATAGTTGTCATATTAAAAATCTTTATTGGATGACTAAACGAAGGAATGAGTGTTAGTTGAGCAAATATTTTTGATGACATTGAACAGTGTTAGAATATAAAATGCTCCTAATAAAAATATACTTCTTAGTCTAGTTTAGTCTGGTGAATATTGATTATCTTTTTATAACCAGACAACTAAAATAGGTTTATTCTAGAAAAGGTAGAAAATAGACACAATTGTAAAGAAGAGAATACGAATTTCCCCTAATTTCAGAAATATACTTCTTGTCTGATCTTTTTCTAGCTTTTTTCTAAGTGAAGATAAGTAACTATATAGAGATAGATGATGGATGGATGGATGGATGGATAGATAGATAGGTAGATAGATAGATAGATAGGGATAAAAATAAATCATATATATCTATCCATGCATAAATAGACACAAATAGACCCTTTTTCTGTACATGAAGGATTTTCAAAATATCTGTGAAACATTCTGAGATTTTTTTGATCATCATGTTAGCATTTGGAAATGCATATTTCATTTGAAAATATTTACAAATAGCTTTCTTTTTATTTTATACTTCAAATAACTTGCAATGTAGAAATATTTTCACAGTCTAGAATTTTTCTCACTATTTATCTGAGGGAAAATGTTTAAAAATATAGCTTGACAACTACATCACACTGTAGATAATTTTCCAACTTCATTTACAATGAGCTATTTAGTTCCACAGGCCTCCTTGCTGGTAAAATATTAAGAGGTGCCTTGATCTCATTAGTAATCTACATAGTAATGGAGGATTTAGGGGTCACAGGCAAGATTACACTCACTAGTATGAGTCCATTCATGGATTATGTATTGTGCTAAAATTTAACCAGAAAGTCAGTGGAGGCCCTACCTATGCTTTGGTTTATAGAGTAACTGATGTCAATTGACTGGAGAAATCAAAATCCTCACCAAACTTTCCATGACCACCTCGTGATTTACATCCTCAGGTTTCCTAGTGCCTTTGACTGCAGTACCCACAAGGGCTGTCTGCAGTTTAACCTGGTTAGGTCAAACATAAAATCCTATGTCTTTACTTATTGTCAAAAGAAAGTCAATTATACAAAGCATTTTTGATAACTATATATTTTATTTAAAAATTGGCAAGGGGGCTTTCCTGGTGGCGCAGTGGTTGAGAGTCCGCCTGCCAATGCAGGGGATGTGGGTTCGTGCCCCGGTCCGGGAAGATCCCACATGCCGTGGAGTGGCTCTGCCCGTGAGCCATGGCCGCTGAGCCTGTGTGTCCGAAGCCTGTGCTCCGCTGAGCCTGTGTGTCCAAAGCCTGTGCTCCGCAACGGGAGAGGCCACAACAGTGAGAGGCCCGTGTACCGCAAAAAAAAAAAAAAAAAAAAAAAAAAATTGGCAAGGAAGGTCATGGAAAGGGTTATGGTCTCAGCTGAAAGGCTGCTAAAGATGGGCTGGAAATTTAGACAAAAGCCGAATCACAGAGGCCAACATCTTGTTGAGACACTTTCCCTGTACTTTATGAATACAGAACAAGGTATAATTCAGAGAGCATTGCAAAGACAGAAGCCAGGTTCAAGAGCAAGGAACTGCCTTGTAGAAGACTTCCGAGTAGTGTCGCTAGATTTTACAAGTAAAAAATACAGAAAGCACTGTTGAATTTAAATATCAGATAAAGGACTTTTCTTTTTACTATAAGTATGCCCCAAATATTGTGTGAAGCATACTTAAACTAAAAAGAAAGAAAAAAAATTGTAGTGTGGTTTATCTGAAATTCAAATTTAACTGGGCATCCTGTATTTTAACTGGCAACTCTACTCCTGGGCCCAATTCACCTCCAGCCCCGCAACTTGGACACACACAGATTGTGACTTAAATGACTGGTCCTGAGATTTAAGTGAATCCACTTCAAAATAATTTGGCAGAGAGGTCATCTGGCAAATTTATTTTGGGCTAGTTGACTAATGGCCTTGGAAATTCAGAAAAGAAATTTTTTTTTACATTCTTCCTGGCCAATATTTGAAAGCAAAACTTTGAAACTGTATACTCATATTAGTGTTACAATTGTAAAGTGAGCCTACATCTAGTGTGGTTTAAATAATTTAACAGCAAAATCCCAGAGAAATAGCAAGAAAAGTACCTACTCTTTCTGAAAAGTACCTACTATTGGAAATAATCATTGCGAGCTTCTGGGCAGTGAAGTGAGCTTCTGGGCAGCAGAGACTAAACAGACTGAGAGTTATTATATTTGTCAAAGAACTGTCTTCAACTTTCCATAGGGAAGCAATTCCTAGGCTGACCCAGGAAGGATCCAAAGGCAAATTTTCAGAAATGATGGGCCTATGTACCAGAACTAGGATGGATCTCTTCCCTTTCACATAGGAACACAGAGTTCATGACTATGCTTCCCATTGAATTTCTACCTTCAAGTCTGAACAGTAGGGAACTATAAACAGAGACTGATAGTAGTCTAGAATTAGTACTCAACCCTAATAACAGTTCATGTTGGTCAGTGTGTCCCCCAGCTGCTGGGACTGTTGTCAGAAGGCATGTCTCAGCTGTCAGCCCTCTTTGGGGACTGCTTCAGATGAAGAAAAATGCTTTGATCAAGGTCTATTCTTCTTCCAGAGGCAGCTCCGTCCAATCACCAGTCCCCTAACATCAACTCAAGACAACTCTTGGGCCATCTCAGTTCCAAAGCTCCCCATTGACTCAGCTACGGTTCCACTTCTCTTTCTAACAGATTCTGCATCCTTCTCTTCCCTTCCACCAGTACTGATCCCAAGAGCTCTTTCTAATAAATGCCCTGTACATTAATCTGTCTCAGTCTGTATTCCAGAAAGATTAAGCTGTGACAATGTGACCTGGAGAATAAGACAATCAGTACATAATTTGGAGGCACAGGAGGACTGAACCAAAGGACTAAGTGTATAACCAAGACCAAGGTATCTCACTTGTTGGTAGATGTTTTCACCAATACTCTAGAGAGGATCTATTGGTAGTTCACAGCATATCACACTGTAACGTTACTTTATATTAGAATTTTAGACACATACCTGAATATTTTAATTAACTAATTAATGCTATTTAACTAAGAACTCACTATAAAGCATATATAAAGTGAACATGCAGGGCTTCCCTGGTGGTGCAGTGGTTAAGAATCTGCCTGCCAATGAAGGGGACACGGGTTCGAGCACTGGTTGGAGAATATCCCACATGATGTGGAGCAACTAAGCCCGTACACCACAACTACTGAGCCTGCGCTCTAGAGCCCACAAGCCACAACTACGGAGCCCACATGCCACAACTACTGAAGCCTGTGCGCCTAGACCCCGTGCTCCACAATAAGAGAAGCCACCACAATAAGCCTGCGTGCCGCAACTAGGGAAATCCCACGTACAGCAATGAAGACCCAATACAGCCCAAAATAAATAAATTTATTTTAAAAATATATAAAATAAAGTGAACATATAGATTATTTCTTACAATTTCTTATAATAGCTGTCTAGTCTCATTGTCTGTAACTTACTTTAAAATACCTCAGTGTAGACAGCATAATATAAATATGTATTAATTTAATCTACACCCTAGGGGCTTTTAGTTAACATTTGAAGTACCCTAATCAAGTATCCATACCTAAGGGACGATGAATAAGGATTTGCAAGACCCTAATCATGAGTCCACACTACAAAGGCCAGAGGCAATTTAGAACAAAACTTCACGTTTTCTGTCTGTATATGTAGACAGGTCTTGCCAATTAACACAAGAGATGTTCAAATATTTTTCACTGAGGTGTGTTTTTCAAGACACACATTTTTCCAGAAATATTATAGTGGCACTTTCACCTTTGATACAATTTGGAATAAGAATCTGACAAGCCCAGCAGCCCAATACCTAAATAACACATAAAAAACTCCATTCCCTCTGTGTTGCACCAGTTAAGGAAGAATCCCTTTGCCTGTTCTTGAAGGTTAGCAGGAAGCTTGTGTGAGCGCCTACAAGCATAGTTTAGTATCTGTTTTCAGGCATCTTCACTCTTCCTTAAAAACAAAACAACCTTTTATTGGCTCTTAGATTTTTTTTCCATATGAATTTACAATCATTTTATCCAACGTGCCTCCCTCCAAAGATTCCATACCTTACATTTACACATAAACTTTGAGAATTGATTTGTTATCTTATTAAGTCACCCTATTCAAGAAATATTCTATGTACATGTGAATTTAAGATTTGATACCATGATAATGTTGACTTCCCATTCAAGATGATATGTCCCCTTAAGCCAGACAGAGGCAGTGTTGTTTAATGATTAAGGGCATGAATCTTGGATCAGTCCCTCTGGATTCAATTTCTGACTCTGACACTTAGCTGTGTGACCCTGAGCAAGATATGCTGCCTCTCTGTATTTTTATTTTCTCTTCTTTAAAATAGGAATAATAACATCATCTGCTTCATAGGAGTCTGGGTATTGAAAAATAAGGGTAAAGCTGGTTCATAAGAAGCTCTCTGTGTTTGCTACTATTATTTTACTTCGTGTACTTCAATAGGATGCATAGACTCTCTTCATATTTATATGGTACCATTCTTTTCAAATTTATTCATATGTATCTTATAGCAGTCATTGTTATTGTGGGTGAAATAACTGTCCCCTTTCTGTTATTGGTTATTGATAATATAGAGAATGCTCTTGATTTTCATATTGATCGTGTGTCCATCAGTTTCCCCAAATTCCTTTGATAATTCTAGATAATTCTGGCTAGATTCTATTGGATTTTTTGAGTGTACAATTATATCAACCAAAAAAGAAAGTAAAACGATTGGAACACTTCCTCCTTGTTTATATCAACTGTTTCAAACACCCCAAACAGTGTTGAATGGTATTAGTGATAGCATCCATATCCTTTTTCAGATTTTAATGGAATGGCCTTAGCATTTAAGAATGATATTTGCAGGACTTCCCTGGCGGTCCAGTGGTTGGGACTCCATGCTTCCAATGCAGGGGGCATGGGTTTGATCTCTGGTTGAGGAACTAGAATCCCGCATGCCACGTGGCCAAAAAAAAAGAGTGATGTTTACTATAGGAATCTTCTTATATATCTAAAATATAATAATATATGTTCTATTTTACAAGTTTACTTCTCTTTCTACTTTTCTTGGAGATTTCATTAAGAATGGTTGCTGATTGCTATTAAATGCTTTATTACAACTGTCATGATTATATAATTTTCTCTACTAGTATTTTTATTGAAATGAAGTATACTGATGTTTTACTTGATAACTGAATTTCTAAAATAAATCCTACTTGGTCATGGTCTTTTGATACACTGCTAGATTCTACTCACAAATATTTAATTTACAACTTTTGCATCTATTTTACGAGTCAGATCAAGCTATGGGTTTTGTTTCTCATACTATCTTTACCAGATTTCATACGGAAGTTTTTTTCAAGAAACCATCTGAAACTCTTCCTAATGTACGCTTTTGTTCTAAATGAACCATATTATTAACCTGAAAAGTGGTTTATTTGGAAGAAATGCTTATGAGATTTGATTAGGAGAAAATAATTATGAAGACCATCTCTCTAATATTTCAAGTCTCTCCTCATTATATTCAAAATATTTTCATGTTTTATTCATCACTCATAACATGGATGTGTTCTTCAAGCAAAACAAAACAAAACAAAAATAACCAACTTAGCATGAACGAGGTATATAGATCCATCCTCCAAGTTTTGATCATTTCTGCCAGAGGGATATTCACATAAACTTGCCTGAAATTTCTTACAGACACTGAAAAAGAGAATAGAGCACCTTCCATAGTCCTAGTTAACCTCTAGAACTACGTCATTCAGCCCATTGTTCTTTAGCTTTTGCCTGTTTTAGGCTGGGAGCACCATCGAGAAGTAGGAGGATGGAAGAGAATGAGGTATTTACTGCTTCCTCTCCCTCCGTGCCACTCTGTGGATTTGACAGAATTGCATCCTTCTCTAGCAAAACCCTTGTGGAGTGGCTGCCTGTTTGTCGCAGGGTCCAGCAGGAAGGGTAGGTAAGAATCAAGGGATTGGAGAAATACAAAACATAGCCTATATTCAATTCACAAATCACTCTGTTTACTGTACACAGTCAGCACACAACACAGATTAGTCAAAGTAGGGAAAGGGGGTAACGAACCACTCCAAGGAGAAGTCTGGGAAAGAGGCATCTCAGCAGGGCAGGGGTCTTCAGTTCAGCAACTGGTCTCCCAACAAGCGTGAGTGGGAAGTCGGCCCCTACTCCTACAGGGCCTCCAGCAGCAACAATCTGGACCAGCTCTTAGCAGCTCAGAGATGGTTCCTCCAGCGAAGAGTCTTTAAGTCACTCCGCTTAGTGGTCTCTTTTCAAGGAGTAACAGTTACCCCAAGGGAGGGGGTCTTGGCTCTATCAGTTGCTCTTTCTGTTCCAGTGATATAAGCTGCCCATCAAATTCCTAAAATCTAAGGTAACACTCTTAGTTTATCCCTCTAAGACTCTTACAGTCCTACAGGAGGTGTCTCAAAACAACTAATATGGAAGTTCATATTGGCCACTGTGACTCCATTTTGAACTACTTAACATAGCGTACATTCTGTAAGTTTCACACAAGATGAGTAGGATTTCTAACATAAAAGAAATCACATCATCACATCCCCTTCCACATCAGTAGCTCTCAAGCAGGTTCCAGTTTCCTCACCCTGCCCCTTCCGGCCTAGGAATGTTAATGGCTGCCCATCCTTCATCATCCCTGGGTGTCTCAACATTCTTTGTTTTTTCCCTTACCACTGTCCACTGTACAATAAAAACAAATCTGGATTTAGATAAGGAGAGACTTTATTACAAAAGTTTATTGCTATAGGGGAAGGAGACTATTACAATAAAGATAATGCTTTGATTGTAGGAGCTGCAAGAATCTCTGAGGTCAGGCAGAAGGAAGTTGTTTTTTGTTTGTTTGTTTGTTTTGGGGGGTTTTTTAATAAATTTATTTATTTTATTTATTTATTTTTGGCTGCGTTGGGTCTTCGTTGTGGTAAGTGGGCTTCTCATTGCAGTGACTTCTCCTGTTGCAGAGCATGGGCTCTAGGCATGTAGGCTTCAACATTTGTGTCATGCGGGCTCAGTAGTTGTGGCTCACAGGCTCAGTAGTTGTGGTTCGCTGGCTCTAGAGCACAGGCTCAGTAATTGTGGCACACGGGCTCAGTTGCTCTGCAGCATGTGGGACCCTCCCGGACCAGGGATCGAACCCGTGTCCCCTGCATTGGCAGGCGGACTCTCAACCACTGTGCCACCAGGGAAGCCCGGAAGTTGTTTTTTATGCTAAGGGGTAAACTAGGCTTGAAAGAACGTGATATGGGGGCATGGGATGAGCCAGTGGTATGACCAAAGAGTCGAGCAGGAAGTATCTTTCCTGGCAACAATTTAAAAGTGTTAAATGGGAGTTGTTCCACATTCCTGCTCTGGCTCAGGCTGAGTGTGAGTGAAAGTTAAGAGGCTTGCGGGAAGGTGAGAAGCTTAATCTGAGTTTGGTCAAGTTAAGTTAGTAGGTATTTTGTCCAGTTGTGTCAGTTGGTACCAACAGTTCTTTATTGTTTTATTTATGGGGGAATAAAATAAAAATAAAATTTCCCCCTTCCATGATGGGGGAAAAGACTTCTGGTTCAAAGTTTTGAGTAAAATTGGTCATCTTGTTTGTAAGGGGCAATGTTATGTTTCTTTCAATGTAATCCATTTAGTTCAAAATTAGACTCACTTTTTCCCTCAGAAATACTAACTACTATCTAAAAAGTGTGTTAAATAAGACTACATGACTCCTCTGGTTCTGATTTCTTTAATAGAACTCACTGGATGTTTTAAATGCCCTTGGTTGGGAAGAACTGATTCACCATATCTCATGAACTAAGATTGAAGAAAATTTATAGGTAGTCAGAGCAGACCTTATAATGCCTAAAGAAAGGAGAATGCTACTACATTAAAAGTGGCACCTCTCAGGAAAGAACATATTCACACTTTTTCCAGTCTAAAAAAATTACTATTATGTGTCAGGAGATAAGAACAAAAGGCAGTTAAAATTTTGATGCAGTGTCATGCAGAAAGAACTTCTTCAAAGATAAAATTCAAGTTCCTGTTCTTATTAACCACAGCTACGTGGGCAAGTTCATTTAAACACTCTTACCATTTTATTTCTTGGGAAAAAAACTGAGGGTAATAATTTATGCCCTACCAACTACCTGTAATTCTTGTGAAAATAAAAAGAGAATGGAATTGAGAGACTCTTATAACCTGTCAAATTGGAATATCAATGCAATGTGTTATTATAGATACTTAACAATGTTCCACCAAAATGTAAAAGGAGTTACCTAAGGACACATAATCCTACATAGTTCTGGCTTGACTTAAAGATACCTGCTTCACTTGTGTTTGAAATCTTAAATAGTAACAATTACATGATTGTATTCATTAGAATTTGAATACTGACTTGAATCTTGAATTCTTAGATCTATTTTTTTTTTTTTTTTTTTTTTGTGGTACGCGGGCCTCTCACTGTTGTGGTCTCTCCCGCTGTGGAGCACAGGCTCCGGACGCGCAGGCTCAGTGGCCATGGCTCACGGGCCCAGCCGCTCCGCGGCATGCAGGATCTTCCCGGACCGGGGCACGAACCCACGTCCCCTGCATCGGCAAGCGGACTCTCAACCACTGCGCCACCAGGGAAGCCCCAGATCTTTTTTTTAATGTTAACTTTCCCCCTTCCTAAAACTAATTGTTACACAAAACTTTCAGGAAACAAGGAGTACCTATGTTAGTAAACAAAGATATAATATAAATCATATTAATAACATGTATCTAGAGGTACATACATATATAAGCCACTTAAAATCATTTTAATTAAACTGTTTATTTGAGAGAATGATAGAATCATATGCTTGAGATGATGGAAAAAATATATTAATATCTGCCCACGGCTTCTGGCACAGAGCTCCTGAAACCCTTGTGATTTCCTAAGTGATAAAAACACAAGGAACACCTTTTGTTCTAATATTTGGCCTTTGACCCGCATTCCTAACACAGGGCTCCTTAAACCTTTGTAATTTCCTGGGTGACAGGAGTGTATTTTGTCCTAAGGAGGTGACTCTGGGTGAGCTCCTGGATCGCTCCTGTATGAAGGCTAGTCACCAGAATGACAAAGCCATGACCAGAAGCTTGGAAATTTTATCCCAATTCCCCCATTCTCTTGGGGAAGGGCTGAAAATGGAGTCAATGGTCGATCATGTCTATGTGATGAAGCCTCCCAAAAGTCCAGGGTTCAGAGAGTTGGTGCTGGGAGAGTGGCACACCCAGAGAGGGCAGGGAAGCTCCACGCCTCTTCTCATGTACCTTGCCCTATGCATCTCTTCCATCTGGATGTGTGTCTGTATCATTTATTATATCCATTTAGAATAAACTGGTAAACATTAGTAAATTGTTTTCCTGAGTTCTGTGAGCAGCTCTAACAAATGAATCAAACCCAAGGAAGGGGTCATTAGAGCCTCTGAAATTGATCAGAAGCACAGGTGACAACCTGGCATCTGAAACTGGAGGCGGGGCAGTCTCAGAGGACTGAGCCATTAACCAGTGGGATCTGACACTATCTCCAGGCAGATAGTATTATCACAGAGTTAAAATGTAGGATACCTGGTTGGTATCAAAGAGTATTGCTTGGTGGGAGAAAAAACCCAGATATTTGGTTCCCAGAAGTGTCAAACTGAGGTGTTTTGTGTGAGAGTAAAGAAAGACTCACAGAAAGACTGTGGGGGTTTTTTCCCCCTTCAATATACAATTGTGAGAAATAATGAGAGATTCTGTGCGTGCTTCACCCAATTTCCCTCAACAGTTAAGTCTTTCAAAACTACAGTACAATATCACAACCAGGATATTAGCACTGGTACAATCATAGTACAGAACTTTTCCATCACCACAAGGATCCCTCAGGTTGCCCTTTTATACTCACAACCTGCAACAACAACTTCCCTTCCACCTGCACCCAATCCTTAACCCTTTGCACTGGTCAGTTCTATATTCTGTTATTTCAAGAATATTATGTAAATTACATTAATATATAAATTAATATTATGTAATAAATTAAAGTACTTAATCTTTTGGAGTTGACATTTGGTTTCAAGTTTGGGGCTATTACAAAGAAAGCTGTTATAAATGACTGTAAACAGATTTTTGAATAAACTTAAGGTTTCATTGCTTAGGATAAATCACCAAGAATGCAACTGATGGGTCAGATAGTGGTTGCATGTTTAGTTTGGCTTTTTTTTTTAACTGTCAACTGTTTTCCAGTGTGGTCGTACCACCTTACATTGCCATGAGCAGCACATATCATCATCAGCATTTGGTGTTGTCACTTTTTAAAAAAATTTTCGCCATAATGATAGATAAGTTGTAATATCTCAATGTGGTTTTAATTTGCATTTCTTGATAGCTAGTGATACTGAATCACTTTTCATGTGTTTATTTGCCACCCTTAGATCCTTTTTCATGAAATTCTTTGTGTTTTTCACCCATTTTCTAATTGGATTCTTTGTTTTTCTACTTCTCAGTTTTGAGATTTCTTTATATATATTCTAGATACTAGTCCTTTGCTGGATATGTGGATTGAAAATATTTTCTCCAACTCTGTAGCTTATCTTTTCATCCTCTTAACAGTGTCTTTCTCAGAGCAAATGTTTTAATTTTAATGAGATTAAATTTATCATTTTTTCTCTTATGGGTTCTATTTTTCAAGTCCAAGATGACAACTTTACCTTGTTCCTGATCTCCTGGGCAAAACATTCAGTCTTTCATCATTATGTACAACATCACCTGTAGTTTTTTGTAGATGCTCTTTATCAAGCTGAAATTCTTCTATATTCTTATTGTTAATTATGAAGTGGTATCAAGTTTTGACAAATGCTTTTCTGCATCTATGAATATGAGCATGTATTTTTTCTTCCTTAGTCTATTATGGTGGGTTACATTGATTTAACCAGTCTTGCATACCTGGAAAAGAACCCACTTGGTAATGGTGTATAATTATTTTATATATTGTTGAATTCTATTCAGTAATATTTTGTTAAGAATTTTTGCATCTATATTCATTATGGTTATTGGTCTGTAGTTCTCTCTCTCTCTTTAACTTTGTCTGGTTTGGTATCAAGGTAATGCTAGCTTCATAAAACAAATTGGGAAGTGTTCCCTCCTTTTCTAATTTCTGAGAGAAACTGTAAAATTGATGCTACATTTTTTTACACATTCCTTAGAATTAACAGTGAAACCATCTAGACCTTACTATGGAGTTGGGAGTTTTAAAATTATGAATTCAATCACCTTAATAATTATATTACTATTTAAATGACCTATTTCATATTGGGTGAGCTGTGGTAGTTTGTGATTGTCAAAGAAATTGTCCGTTTCATCGAAGTGGTCAAATTTATATTTATGGAGTTGCTCATAACATCCCCTTATTATCTATCATTTCTGTAGTGATATCACTATTTCATTCCTGGTAGTTGTGTCTTTTCTCCCTTTTTCTTTGTCAGTCTTGTTGGAAGTTTGTCTATTCATCTTTTCAAAGAACCAGCTATTTATTTCATAGATTTTCTCTGTTATTCTTCTGTTTTAAGTTTTATTGATTTCTATTTTTATCTTCATTATATTTTTCCTTCTGATTGCTTTCCATTTATTTTGTGCTTTTTTTCCCTAGGTTCTTGAAGTGGTAAGTTTGGTTATTGATTTTAGATGTTTCCTCTTTTCTACTGTATGCATTTAGAGCTATAAATTTCCCTTTCAGGATTACTTTAGCTACATCTTACACATTTTGATATATTGTATTTTCATTTTCATTCAATTTAATATATTTTTTTTATTTCCCTTGAGACTTTCTCTTTGAACCATGGACTATCAAGTTGTGTCATTTAGTTCCCAAGTGTTTTCTGTTATCATTTTGTTGTTCATTTCTAGTTTGATTCCACTGTGGTTGATACACTCTGTATCACTTCAGTTCTTTAAAACTGAGTTTTGTTTATGGCCAGGGTGTACTCTGTCTTGGTGTATGTAATGTGGGCACTTGAAAAGCATGTATGTTGTGCATTTATAGGTAAAGTGCCCTATAAATGTTGATTAGACCATTTAATTGGATGGTGTGGTTGAGTTCTACTATATCCTTGCTGGTTTTCTGACTATTGTTTTACCAATTATTTAGAGAAGAATGTTAAAGCAATCAATATAATTGTGTATTTGTCTGTTTTTCTTTCAGTTTTACTTTACGAAACTTTGTGATTTTTCTTTTTTCTTTCTGTTTTATCAGGGCTAGCTTCAAATATTTTTCTCTCTCTTGTTTGGTACATCCATATTTAGCATTGCTATGTCTTCTTAACGTATTGACCCTTTTATCAATTTACAGTGTCTTTGTCCCTGGCAATTTTCTTTGCTACTCAACTGATATCTATATAGCTATTCCTGATTTTTTAGTAATGTTGTACGATGCATCTTTTTTCCTTCTTTTTACTTTCAACCTGCTAAATGATTACACTGAAGGAAATTTATTTTAGACAGCACAGAGTTGTGTTACATTTTTAATTCACTCTTCCAATTTCTGTCTTTTAATTCATACATTCAGATTATTTACATTTAATGTAACTCTTAATACAGTAGAGGTAAAGTCTGCCATCTTTTGTTTCCTGTTTGTTCTCTCTGTTTTTTATATCTGTTTTCTTTTAATTTTCTGCCTTCCTGTGGGTTGCTTGATCATTTTTTAAGAATCCTATTTTAATATAGTGTTTTTATTGTATCTCTTTATATAGCTTTTGAAGTGATTATTCTAGGTGATACATTATATATACATAATTCAACACCATCTACTGGTGTCATCATTTTACCAATTCAAGTGATGGGGTATCTCCCTTTACATCCATTTACCCTCGTGTTTACACTATAGTTGCCTTCAATATTTCCTCTGTGTGCCTTTACATCCACATCAGGAAGTGTTACAATTCTTTATTCAACCATCAAATTTATTTAGAAAATTGAAAGGGAAAGTTTATTGTATTTATCCCAAGTTTTGTTTATCATGCTTTTTCTTCCTTTCTGATGTTCCAAGTTTTCTTTTTTATCATTTCTTTTCTGTTTAGAAGACATTCTTAGCCATTCTTTCAGAATAGGTCTGCTAACAACAAATTCTCTTGGCTTTCTTTCAACCTTAATTTCCCCTTTAGTCATTGCTGAACAATATTTTTATTGGATATAGAGATTTGGATGGATAGCTCTTTTCTTTCAACACTTGATAAATACCGTTTATCACTCTTTCTGGGTTTCAGATGAGAAATCAGATCATATTGAAATTGTTTTTCACCCATATGTAACTGCTTTTAAAACTTTTTGCTTTGTCTTTAGTTTCAGAAGTTTTATTTTAACTGCTTTTAAAACTTTTTGCTTTGTCTTTAGTTTCAGAAGTTTTATTATAGTGTGTCTTGGCGTGAATTTCTTTGGGTTCATTCTGTTTGTGCTTCATTTAGCTTCTTAATTCTGTGTGTTTATATATTTTGTCACATGTAGGAAGTTTCAGCCATTATTTCTTTGAATACTTTTTCAGTTCTACTCTCTTACTTCTCTCCTTCTCAGAATGTCATGAAATGAACATTAAGTCTTTTCTTATATTTCCATAGGTACCTGGGGCTCTGTTCATTTTTTCCAATTTGTTTTCTCTCTCTGTTGTTTATATTGGCTGATTTGTTCTCTCTTCAAGTTAACTGATTTTTTTCCTCTCTTCTCTCCTTTTTGCTTTGAGCCCACCCAGTGAGTTTTTATTTTGATTGTTACATTTTCGGTTCTAAAATTTCCATTTGGTTCTTCTTTACATCTTCTTTTAATTGGCTGAGGCTTTTTATTTTTTGTTTTGTTTTGTTTTGTTTTAAGCACATTCATAATTGCTCGTTGAAGCATTTTTACGATGGCTGTTTTAAAATCTTAGATAGCTCTAAGAATGCTCCCATCTCAGTGTTGACATCTATTGATTATCCTTTTTCAATTTGCAGTCTTCCTGGGCTTTGGTAAGATGAGTGGCTTTCAGTTAAAACCTATGCACTATGAGTATTATGCTATGATATTCTGGATCTCATTTAAACCTTTTCTTTTACCTGGGCTCTTCTGACACTGCTCAGACAGGATAAAACAAAGAGGGGAGTGGGGCACTACCTTGTTACTGCCGAGTGTGTGCAGAAGCCAGGTCCCCCATTTTGCCTTCATTGGCCCCCAAGGGAGCAGCCCCTACTTATTGCTGGGTGGAGGTGAAAGTCCAGACCTATCATGTGACCTCCACTGACACTGTTGGAGACTGGAGGGCCATTTCCTCCTGGGGGCGGGGGTGGCGGTAGGGAATGAAAGTTCAGCCTCCCTACTTAGCCTTTTTCAGCACCACACCAGCAGAAGAGTTGAGGTGCCTCATTACAGTCGGGCAAGGGTAAACCCTTAAGATCTCACTTAACCTTTGCTGGCATAGGGAAGAAGGTCACAATTTTTTCTGTGGTATTTGGTTAGAGTAGAGAGTTTGCTGTTTGAAATTTTTTCCATCTTGTTAGGCTGCCTCCATCCTGGTCCTTTGGCTAGAGAGAGAGGAGGCTTTTGTTGAGTCTTTTTTGGTCTGTGCCCATTGGCCCTCTCGGTCACTAGCTTCTTCAAGTCCAAGTCTTAGACATATGAGACAAAAAGAAAATCCAGGGAACACATAACCATTTCGTTTCTTGGATTCTGAGGTCCACAGCCAGTTTTCCTTCTTATCTCCATATTTCAGAGTTTACTTACTTTGTTTTATATAAACAGGTGACCTTTGGACAAACCAGGTTTGAACCACACACGTCCACTTATAAGTGGATTTTTTCCAATAAATACAGTACCTGCGCTTTCATTTCACAGATCTTTAAATTAACTAAGTGTGGGGAAAAGTTTATGTTCAATTAGAGATCCCAATACGTGGAAGCAAAAGAACTAGGGTTTGAGTCCTGATTCTATCCAGACTGTTTCAGCTTCCTGCCCTTGGGTGAGTCATTTATCAATTCCTTTGTTTTTGAGGCAAAGATAGTAGTTCTCAGATTTGTGATTTTGTGGGGGTCAGCACCCCTAATACTTGCATTGTTCAAAGGTCAACTGTAATGTCCAGGGATTTTAGTTGAAGTTAGTGGGATGGATAGGAAAAGGTATGTCTGATATAAATCATATTAATAATCTGCATATAAATATACAATCATTATATAATACATTAGACAATGTCTTTTAAAATGTGTTTTGTAATTAACATATGTAGTTTTAGTCAGTCAACTCACAGAGTAGAGAAACATCTCTGGGGTTGCTCAGTCCAAGAATGAAAGTTCTAGAGATATTAAGGTTTCAGAATCTGTATCTAAAAAAGCCAGATCCACATATATACAATGGAATATTACTCAGCCACAAAAAGAAAGGAAATTGAGTTGCTTGTAGTGAGGTGGATGGAACTAGAGACTGTCATACAGAGTGAAGTAAGTCAGAAAGAGAAAAATAAATACTGTATGCTAACACATATATATGGAATCTAAGAAAAAAAAAGAAAAAAAAATGGTTCTGAAGAACCTAGGGGCAGGACAGGAATAAAGATGCAGATGTAGAGAATGGACTTGAGGACACAGGGAGGGGGAAGGGTAAGCTTGGAAGAAGTGAGAAAGTGGCATGGACATATACATACTACCAAATGTAAAATAGACAGCTAGTGGGAAGCAGCCACATAGCACAGGGAGATCAGCTTGGTGCTTGTGACCACCTAGAGGGGTGGGATAGGGAAGGTGGGAGGGAGATGCAAGGGGGATGGGGATATATGTATACATATAGCTGATTCACCTCGTTATAAAGCAGAAACTAACACAACACTGTAAAGCAATTATACTCCAATAAAGATGTTAAAAAAAAAAGCCAGATCTACTTGAGAGGGAATGGCAGGCCCAGCCCAGGCCAGGCCACAGTGCTCTCTTCTGCTCTCCCTCAGGGCCCATCAAAACCCTTCTCACTTGGTCCTATTAAATGAGAATGATCAGCCATTTCTCAAACTAGCCTGTAAGGAATTTATGTATGTTTTGAAGCAAGAAGAAAAAGATGTGCCCTATAATTAGTTTTTTAAATTTGAAATATGAGGGTGTAATATGATAGCTTTTGCTTTGTTTGTTTTCCTTTGGGCACCCAAATGTAACATAACTCTTTTTTATATTTTATATTATAAGATGCGTTGCACACAGCAGCTAACTGAAAGATAGTATCCCCATTTACCATCATGATGAACAGTCACACATGGAGCTGAAGGATACAGGTAGCAGACTTTCCCAAGCAATCTTTCCTCTTATCTCCTCTGCAGCAAGGTCACCTGCCTCTGGCTTAAATATATGAATTAATTTAAAACACAACACACACACACACACACACACACACACACACACACACACACACACACACACTTTACAAAAGCACCTGAAGTAATTTATATTTTTTAATTATTCCAAAAGTTTAACAAGGAATTATAAACTATTTTGAAGGACAAATTACTAGGGGGAAAGGAAAGGTAAAATAATCAGGAGTATATAAAATTACAAATCCTATAATTAAACTGTTTCAATTAGACCGATTAGTCAACTGAAAGGAAAATCAGTTATCCTGGTAAGAAAGGAAAGAAAGGGAAGGATCATTTACCAAGTGCCTCCCATGAGCTCCAAGAGCGAGCAACGCTCCTTCACGTTCACTTTCCCATTTAATTTTCACAAGACCACAGGTAAGCATTATTATCCCAAATTTACAGATAGAGAACATAAAGGTTTAAATTCACTAAGTAATGAGTGGCTGCTGGATTCAGCTCAGCTGCTTTACCTGGCAGCACAGCTTATATTCTTTCTGCTTCATCTCCAGAAAAAGTGACTGCAAACTTAAATTTAAATAATGTAGGGGAATATTGTGTGTGTGTGTGTGTGTGTGTGTGTGTGTGTGTGTGTGTGTGTGTGTTTTCCTAGTGATCTCTCTTAGTATTACAAATATCCTTTACCATTTAGCTCAATCTAAAGGTGTAATCCCATACTTAATGTTTGGGGAAAGAAAAATCCCCTGGAATTAAAAACTACCTCCCAGATAAATGAATGATTTAACCGTGGAAGGTTAAAAGAGTATGGCGTTCATGGTAATAAAAATTTGTTATAAATTAAATCAGGGACAGATAATTTGATTAGTTTCTCTAGCCAGTTCTTCCTTACCCTGCTTTTCTGCATTTTCTATAACTCTAAGAAGTGCATAACACAAAATAAATAGTTCAGTTGTGAAGAAAATTTATCAAAATGAGAGGAAAAAAGAAACTTCCAAACCCCAACTCTTTTTTCCCCGGTGCAGGGGGAAGAAAACATTAAGAATGTAGTCTTTCCTTACAAGGTTCAAAGTTTTTACCAGGAGGCAATAATTGTCCATGTTATAAACGTAGAAAGTAAACAATAGAGAATGAGGAGTATTCCCAGAGGTGTATACAATGTCCTTGACAGATAAAGTAATCTCTGTTTCTGGATTCCAGCTTCCTTTGGAAACTCTCTTCATTCTGGAACACACTAGGTTGACAGATATTGTCTAGATTTGGCCTGATGTATCAAAATAGCTTTCCAGTATGGTTCTCAAATATTCAGCATGGGGAAGGCAGTACTAAGGTTCAAAAAGTAGAACAATTACTGTATATTACTCATATATCAGCCAGCATAAGGCTCTGTACATCTCTATGTATCATCCATTTATGCACAAAAAAAGAGATATTTAATGATATGATTTGGCATATTGAGGACAATACATTAGAAAGTGTATTTGATCCGAAGAAAACCGTAAATTAGACTGATTGAGTTGTAAGCACTGCTTTTCCTAGGATTCACCAACCTGAAATAATTACTCTCATTTAGGGAAGCTCCCTGATGCTACAGGGAATATTGACAGTATCTCAGAGAGACAGCAAAGGGCAAAAGACCTGACACTGACAGCTGACATGACCAGGTGAAAACTATTCAACAATTGTCCCCACTTTTCACATCATCACTCGTCTCTTCTCTCCACACACAGGTATATAAGACTTGATGGTTCATGAATCTAGTAAAGAAGGCATACAAAAATCACAATACAGTTAGAGCCATATGTAACCATTCCGTTCATCCTTTCTCTGTGTATGTGTGTTTGTTTTTTGCTTTTGTTTTGTTATTGTTTTTCTTTGTTCTTCCTTTTTTTTTTTGTCTCTCCATAGCCCTATTGAGGTCGTTTTTCTTCTAACTTTGGATGAAAACCAAATCAGCCCCACTACCTTTCTGATCACTTCTTTGGACACAAAATACTGCTTCAATTTCACAATTATAAAAGCTAGATCTATTTAATAAAGACTAGTTCTATTTAATAGTCACAATGATAAAAACTAATTTAGTGTTACAATTTTGTATAACTAATGTGGGCCTGGGATAATCAGGAAGTCTGCAGCTGGAGACAGAGGGGACAGTCGTGGGTCTTTTCTCAACTTGTGCTTGAGCTTGACTCCTCCTTCCTTAGGACCTCTCAATCAAGGGACACTTTCATGTAATCTACTGTCACTGCTCTCAGAAATTGATAAAATGTTTGAACTATACTCTTTCTCTTGTGCGTGTTTAGTCAGTTCTTTGGATTCAACCCCATTTCTGCCTATCTTTCACTTGCACCTCCTCAGAGTTGATATGAATTTCCAGTCCCTTTGTGAACAATACTAAGACAAGGCAAAAGTTATTTAGCTGTTTCTCCATACAGTTCTTGGTCCCAGGAAGCTAAGCCAATTGACACAGATTACACATCAAGGAGATTCCAATATACAGTTTGCACATCAAGATTTGCTTTATGACGCTCTTCTTGCTCTGCTCTCCAATCTAAAGCTATTATATCTGCCCAATCTCAGGTTGCAGCTGCCTTAACATCATCCAGCTTGGTTCTCACATATATTCCCTTCTCCAACTTTCCATATTAGAGACAATATTAAGATTCTGTCAAGATGGTATCCTCTCTTGCTGCGATAAGTTTAATAAACTCAGCTTTGCCTGATCAGGGTTTTCTGGAGTTCTTTGGGGTATTGGCACAGAACTTTGATGTCTCCCGACCAAGGCAGAGGCAACTGTGTTCTGGGTGGTTACCTGTTTCTTCCTCAGCACGTCTTAACCTGGAAAACCTTCAGCTTCTCTCAGCTCAAGTCTCTCAGTCTTTCCAGGCAACCTTGCTGCCCAGAGCCTTGGCCAATGTTTTCTTCAGGAGTGGATCACCTTTAGGCTGTAGACACCACATTTTTCTGGACAAGCCCACAGTGTACACAGAGATCTTTAGTCTTTACACACTTCAGGTGGAAGTTCACTATGTTCCCCAAAACAATATACAAGTGTGATGCTCTCTAGCCTCCTTGAAGTCCATTCCATAAGACTTGGGGTCAGGAGTTGGCAGCAATATACAACCACACTCTTAGGATTTCACAACACAGGGGTCTTAAACGAAATAGTCCTCACAAATCCTTCTTTAATTCCTAACACATAAATCCTTATATCCTTAATATGAGTGAGAACTTCAGGGAGCCTCTAAATAGCTTTGGCTATCTGTGTTTTGTATATTTTACAGGGCAGCCTGTTTCACAACTCATGGATCATAGATAACAAAGGATCTATAATTTTAGAGTCTTAGGCAAAGCATCCATTTTCATATACATGTTACGGGATAGCTCATTTTCCTAATAGAATGCCTCCCCTCCTTCCACGGTAACACAGTTTCATTGTATATCCTGAAGACCCAGCTAAAGACTGAAATTCCTATCCTCCCCTGAAGCTGACTGTGACTATGGATCTAGGTTCTAACCAATGGGATTCTAAAGAAGTGATGTGCAAAACTTCCTCATCGTCTATAGAGAAGAAATTGCTTATCCTCCATTACTTATCTTCTTTCTTTTACACGAAATAGAACATGGACATGGTAGGACCCAGTTTTAACCAGTACTCTAGGGAATGGAAGAACAATAGGATGAAAGGAAATTGGGTCTCCAAAGAATCAGGGCAGGCAGAACTTCTCAACTCTAGATCATAACTTGTATGAGTAAAAATAAAATCTATATACATTTTTTGTCTACGTATTACAACAGCCCAACCTGCATACTAACAAATAAACCTCCTATTATCTATATAATAACAGAGTTAAAATCTAAGCACAGGGCAGTCAAAAAGGAGGGTAATTAATGTATGCAGAGCACTCAGAAATAATCAACATAAATAAGCACTTAATAAATATTTATTTATATTAAAATTGTTTGTTATCCAGCTTGTAGGAGAGAGGAAAACATGATTCTGATTTAGGGGATACAACAGCTTCTCTGACCCTTATATTCATCGTCTATTACAAGAGAAGATTTCACTACATGGTAAAGTGGTTCCAGTCCATAATTCCAGAGTTTAATTTCCAGTATTACAGAGGTGTTGGGAATGGCAGCCTATCAGCATCATTCTTATACCCTTCCACATACACCTTCTCGGCTATCCTCTGATTTTGTGGTTCTTCTTCTCCCTTGCTTATTTTATTCAGCATTATTTATTTAAAAAGAGCAAGAGCAGAAGACCCACAGTATGATTTGTCCTGTTTCTAACTCACCTCTACGATATTGTCAAACACAAGTTGTGGAAATAATTTCCAGTTGACCCCATGCTAGAAGAAGGAGAAGGAGAAGGAGGAAGAGGAAGAGGGAGGGGTAAGGGAGGAGGGTGAAGAAGAAATCTAACGTTGACATTGCTTTTCAATTCTATGAATCTTAAATGCTCCACTTGAACATAAACTCAGAATCAGACTTATCTCAGAATATCTGATGTAACAGAAGATACGTGTACCAATCATCAACTTGCTTGGGAATTTTTTGCTGAAAGAAAAGGAAGAAATGAAAGAAAAGGAATGGAAGGGAAGGATACAGAAGGATGGAGTGGATGGCTCGATAATCCATTCAAAACACTGATTGACCTGGCTTAAATCGAGACCTGGAGTATGGTCTTTACACTCTAGTGAAAGAGCACAGGCAAAAGTTGGAGGAGCTGCTTTCATGGAGAGGTTGTGAAACTGAAATACAGGCAACACTGCTTTAGTAACCAGATGACAAGACACAGGGAGAAAAAAAACTGCATCACATCAAGGACACTTGGGATGCTGCTTTGCCATCTCAAAGGCTTCTAGTCTAAAGATTTGCAATTATTGAAAACAAACTATCAAGCATTTTTAAGAATCCCAATGCCCACTTTATCTTATAATTCAGGTTGCTCCATATGGGAAGTCTATCTAATTCCGAATATGGAAGCAAGGATGTTGATTTAGACTGGGTGATTACAAAATTTCCCCAAGTGGTTGGCTCATTCATTACGATCAAGGAATTCAAATATTATTATAGTCTTGGTTACCCTATCGGAAGTACATGGTGGGGACACTGTAAATGTAGGTCAACGCCAGAGCAGCTGATTGAAGTTGGGTTATAATAATATAAATCTCTGGGGCTTCCCTGGTGGTGCAGTGGTTGAGAGCCCACCTGCTGATGCAGGGGACACGGGTTCGTGCCCCGGTCCAGGAGGATCCCACATGTCGCGGAGCGGCTGGGCCCGTGAGCCATGGCCACTGAGCCTGCGCATCCAGAGACTGAGCTCCGCAGTGGGAGAGGCCACAACAGTGAGAGGCCTGCATACCGCAAAAAATAATAATAATAATATAAATCTCTGAAATAGCAAGTTGAGTTGCCTCAAGTCATGATCATTATTTGTGTAGTTTTCCAATAGGTACTCATAGGCCAAAATGTCTTGTTGTTTAGCTGTTGGTTTTCCCATCTGGTTTTTGGCATAGGAAAGATGTTGATGAATCCTTCAGAGCACACCTTAGCAAACAAGCGTAAAATAAAACAATGAATTTGAATGGAGCTGGGGACAACATAGAAAATACATTTCTGAAGCAATAAACATCAGTTTGCTCCTGAAAAGTTAACAGACTAGCAGCCCTTAAATGATAAGAGGGTGCCAGGGTTCCTCTTTACCTCAGCATCACAAAAGAAATTCAGGTAGCTTCCGGCTTCCTTTTATTTTCTCCATTAGACATAAACATAAAAGTAGTTCCTCTCACTTTTAGTTTCTAAGGTTATATAGCAAAAATCACATTTATTTACATTTTCTGTAACTTTCCATTTCAGTGAATTCACAGTATTGATATTAACAAACTAAAGATTTGAAATCTGCCTTTTGAACCTATGCCCCCAAATTATATTATTCAGGTAGCTAGATTACATCAATATAAATTACATTTAAATATCATCATTTTATGAACTATTAGACTTCCTTTTGTCATTTATTATCTCATAATTATTCATTTTTAATATTAGGTCTGGAATTTTTTTTAGCTGGCATTGGTGAATCATTCTTCCTTTCTCCCAAAGAATCTCTTGCTCAGACAAAGAAATCTTATTTCTGAATAATGTAAATGGTACATAATGTTCATCTATGTACTGCTTTGTAGCTCTGAAGAACTGTGCCTTTAAATGACAAAAAGAAAATTCAGTTTCTCACAATTTACGTAGAAAAAAATCTAAAGGCTTGATTAACACCATGGCTGTGCTAAAGTATTTGATTTATTCAATTATGAAATATTTAGAGTCAGTCAGAAAATGCCTACCTATTTGTGTGCTACCTTTCTGTTATATTGATACATTAGGACTCTGCTTTCCAGTAATTCCAGGATGAGTAATGGAGTGAATCAGGTGGCCAATGATAAGAAAAGTCATCATCGTGGACATTCCAGGGCTGGCTTAAACAAATCATGTCTAAGAATTCCCCTACCGTTTCAGAAGACATTTGTTGGTCACATCTATAGCAGCTCATTTCAGGGGCATCTAAAAGGCAGCGCAGAGCTCCTTTGTTGTAGTTATTTTTGCTGCAAAACAAATTACCCCAAAACTTAGTGGCTTAAAAAGAGTAATCACTCATTATCTCTCACAGGTTCTGTGGGTCAGGAATTCAACAGGTGGTGGGCAGGGACGGTTCAGTGGCAGGTTCTGGCTCAATGTCTCTCACGAAATAGAAATCAGAGACTGGTTAGGACTAGGGCCATCTGAAGCTTGAGTGAAACTACAGGATTTGCTGCCCAGGTGGCTCCCTCACTTGGCCCATCAACGTGGTTGACGTTGATCGTCGGACAGAGACCTGTTTCTATCCACCTGGGCTTTTTACACATGGCTGCTCGAGTGTCACAGTATGGTTCCTGGCTTTCCCCAAAACACGTGATCCAGGAGACCAAGGCAGAAGCTGTAATGCCTTTTATGATCTTGCCTCAGAAGTTATACCGGTGTCATGTTCACTGTGTTCCATTGGTCACACCAGCCACTTCTGATTCAATATGGGAGGGGACTACACAAGGGTGTAAATATCAGCAGGAGAGGATCACTGGGGGACATAATAGAAACAGCTATTACCCAAAGCTTGTTGCACTTCATCAGTTTTTAACCACAAAAATGTAGAATTGTCTAAAAAGCTAAAAACTTCTACCACGTGCATTCTGCTCCATAAATCAAAAGAAATAATACCCTCCCCACACTTTGACTGATGTGAGAGAGAGAGATTTTCCCTAAAAACAAAGCTCACGTGATATAGTGTTCTGTAACAAACCCTTAAATTTTATCAAGAAAGGTAATATAACATTATAGACAGTTTAGTAAATCAAAAAAAAGTCACCAATTGTAATACTATACAACACAACTCTTCATATTATGTATTCTCAGTGTTTGTTTATATGCATAAATATATTATTTGCATGGTCACAGTAATCAAGTAGATACAATTTATATCCTGCCTTTTTTTTTTTTACTTAACATTTACTTAATATTTTCATGTCCCACTATTATTATATTAGTTGAATAAATTTAAGATGGTGCTGGAAAAGTTTTGTGTAGGCATATAAAGGGTTACTTGTATTGATTTCAGTTATTAATCAATGAGAATTCGTGTGACCACCAAATTATCTCACTAGCTTCTCTAGTAACCTAGAATTTCTAATGTATAACAATTATACAGAAATACTTTTACTGCATTTAAATATGTAATTTAATAGATAGTACCCTTATCATGTTGTAATATAATTTCCTAAGATTGTTGCTTCTTAATAAGCTTCCTTATTTCCAATTGTTGAAATATTGATTAAATATGGCAATATTTGCTTAACAGTATTCATACATATTTTTATGACAATGAGCATATTAAATCCCAGATATTTTCTTAATTTGTTGAATGTTAAGCATAAGGAATTCTCAGTTTAATTGGGAAGACAAATAACACATGCTGTAGACAAGTGACATTGACAAGAGACTTTACGCCAGCAGGGAAAAAGTAGTGTAATAAGGAAGAAAACTCCCAACTTGATCTAATTTAAAGCCCAGAAGAGCTTTAGGAATGTCTGAGAATTAATCTTTTCATTTATCCAGAATGATAGGAGACAATAAAGGTTGAGAAAAATAAAATGGAAATGAGCAGGGGTTTTTTTCTAAGCAATATTCTACCCAGTTCCCTAAGAACTGAAGGTTTATAAAGACAAATTTAGCCTTAGAATATTTTATACTTCTTTCTTATGGAAAGAAGAAAACGGGATTTGAGGCTGCATACATTTACTTTAAAAGACAAATGGACAATCAACAAAAAATGTCAAACTTGAAAATTAGATATTGAAATTAACATGATATATTATAATTATGAGTTTATGTGCCTTTCTTTCCCTGTTCACCTGGGAGTTCCATCAGAGGAAGATTCATCTTGTACTTTTGTCACCAAGTGTACCGTCTGGCACAAAGATAAGCAAGAAACACTTGCCAAATTAACTTTTGAAACTGTCTTCTAATTTTAATGAAAGTAGAGAGTCTCAACTAACTGAATATAAAATTTGCCTCTCTCTCCTAAACTACTACTTCATTCTGTTAATTTCAACATCTTGAATGTTCTGACTTTGGCCATTGACAAGTTTAGTTGTCTTTGTAATTGACTGGAGATGGTGTTTCTAATATTATTTCCTAAAATTACTTAAAAGCATATCAAGTCTAACATTCAAGAAAATATATATACACACACAGACAAACACATGGCCATGTTAAGAACTAATAAAACATGACAAAACCCACCCCTCTCATCCACATCGTCAGCCTCACTCTGAAATCAATCTCCCTTAAATATTTATGTTTTCATTCTTTTTGATGGCTGCCTCCACTTCTCTAAATAATAAGTTTTATTACTTTTTCCAGATTTGTCAACTGTAGATCAGATTTATTCATTTGCAATCATGAAATAATTTGATTTCTTCCTTTTCCTACTCTTTGAGAGTTACATTTCATTTTGAGTTACTCTATTGTTTACTTTTGGAACTTTCATTGACAGGCTTCTACTTCTATCTTCTGTTTCCTTACTGCCAGTTAGTACCTTGACCTCTTGTTGGGAGAGAAAGTCTTCCATGGGTTTCTCATGCTGCAGTCTTCTTCTGGATAAGCCAAGACGGCAAGGCCCTGACTGCTCTTTACCAAGGCTGCACTTGCAGTGAACAACCTTGAGGGATGAGGTAGTGTCACCTCTGGGGCAAAAAGTAGTCTTGCTTAATGCCTGCTTTAAAAGATGGGGATTCACCAAGCTTGGTGTCCCTCACGTGTTATGCAAACCCACTGTGTGCACAGCATCCTGCTGGATCCATCTATGTGGCACTGGGGAGGAAAGAAAAACTGACTGAGACAAGATGCTCACTCTACTTGGTGTGCCGTGAGTAATATGTCCTTTGGCTCTGACCCAGTAGCCCTGGGTCTTCTGCCCGCATCTATAAAACAGTAATAAGCCAACTTAGCTTGTAAGTTTGGGTGAAATTGAATCACAAACCTGACACTCCCATCTATGGAAAATGATGTAAAATGTGATTGGTCTCCCTGTCTTTTCTTCAGCCTCTTTCAGCTCATGTTCAATGCCCAAACACACACGCCACCTCAGTCAGTCATGCTCTAACTTTTACATTATTAAGGTTTTTAACATTCACCTCTCATTCTAAAACATTAATTAATCTTTCTGTGCTTAGTCCTAAATTGGCTGTATAATCTAAAATCCAATAAACAGTTTACATTATTAATAACTATTTAGTTATTAATAAACACTTAGTGTACTAGGATTTTATGTCTCTCTCTTTGAGACCAATGTTCCATTCCCTGAAGCAACCTAAAGAGACTTCTCAGAGCATCAGGAGTCCTTCAGTGTGAAGAGTGTCTCCTTCCTCTGAAGGAAATCTATTACTTCCCTGATATTTTCTTCCATTTTCTCTGCTCTCTCTTCCTGTACTCTTCTGAGTTGATGGTTATAGTGACTATTCACCTTCACCTGCTTTTGGCCTCTTGATTTCTGCTCTACATTCTTACAGATTTGCTTAACTTAGGCTCCACAATTTTTCATTGAATTTTTATATTTATTGTGGTCTTATTTTTTAATCTATAAGAACTCTTTCTTGTTCTAATGCAGCTTTTAAAATGATCCAGTTCTAGCTTTATTGATATAACAGTCTGTCGCATCTCGTGAACTGTCGTGGGGTTTTTTTTTTCCCCTTCTATTTCCCAAATTGATTTTTGTCTCCCAGGGTAGTTTTCCATTTATTAAACTTTTTTTCTTCCTATTTCACACTGACTGTTTCCTCCTTCATATGTGGTGTAGAGTATGCTATGGTATGTCAATCATATTTCTCCTGCAGGATTAAAGGATTTATTCTCCCAGCTACTGAGATAGTTGTCAGCTGACCCCTCTCAGCTTTCAGTCCACTACTTGAATTGCCTCAGCTGGCTGTTCCATTTAACCAAATGTCATGTGCTTTTCTTAAGACAGTTACAATGCAACGTTTTATCAACAATGGAACATAAACCCTCAGAGCCCTTGCTCCAAAACCTTTGAAGGACTATCTCAGCTTCAAAGTCCCCTGTAGGGTCAGCTGTATCCTTATGGTAAATGGATCATAGCACCATTTTTCCCTTTACCCAATCCTACCACCTCTCCCTACCCTACAGGTGTTGATTCCAAGACCTCTCCCTCATACATGTCCTGCGCGATACTTTCAGTGTTGGCTTCATGGGAAACCCAGACTTCAACATGTGATTGTTGGTTCCCCAATACATAAGAATTAAAATTGAGAGTGTAAGAACCCTCTGCTACTAGGTAAAATGGTAGGTGTCCATATAATTCTTCCCTCTGAATGGCAAACATTTCTGGAGGGGCTGCATAGCATCTCATTAGTAAGTTTCAACTTAGGGTAAGACTAGGAGACAGTATCAGATGTGTCGACCCACAGATGCCAGAATGAGGAAGGCTCTACTTTGTGAAGCACAACAAACACTCTAGAGGTCTTAACTATCCCCCAAATTATTTTTAGATATAGTGCCAAAACGTTGTTAGTGGGATGCCTGGTAAATCCCTGGATTACAAAGGAATCAATATTTCTATATAAAGAACTTCAATGAATTCCTTTATTTTTTAAATCCCATTCTCTACCACGTTTCCTAAAGCTTTGCCATGCTTCTAACAGCAGGTAAGTTCCAATTGTTACTGTAGTCTCCTCTAGACCATTCTGGACTCTGATGAGTTTTCTCCATTAACACTCTTCCATGTTCTTTCTAACTTGCAAAAATTTGTTGAAATAACCCATTCACTGATCGATCCTCTTACTATTCTCTTCATTGAATTCAGCTTATATTTCTATGTTTTATTTCAGTGGGGTCTGAAAAAGGATTAGAAATAAAGAAGTACTCAGTTTGTTATGCTAAACTGAAAGCACTCTCCCAATTTAAACACTATCCTACTTACATGAGACTTCATCATGTCTATAAATTTGTAGGCATGTGCTGTTGTAGCAGTAGCACTGTCGAAAAAACCAGGAGGCTTGAGTTCTAGTTCATATATCAAATAATTAAGCACGTGGCATTGGGCAAGTAACTTTACTAAGTCTCATTTTTTTTGCCCAAAATGTTTATTCAAGGATAGTTATTTAAATTTTGGAGAAAATCTTAAATATTTGTGATGACTGCAAATTTAGATACAAGGCTATAGGGGAAAAAATGAACAACAAATCCAAACCGTATATTTTCATAACAGCTGAAGGCTAATATTCTACTTTAATGCTTTTCAGGATGCTAGATTTGAATATCATTTAGATTCCAACTAGAAGGAGTATTTAATTCTAGCAGCTTCACTATGTAAATTGGAATTGGCCTACTTTCTGAAGAGATTACTCGTATCTGTTGGTTCTTTAAATTATCCCATCAGTTATGACTCACGTGTCCATAGCCAGTTATTGATATGTTTCTGGGAACTCAACTTTCTCTAATTGTAGCTCTGTTTTTATTTATTTTTTCTTTTTTAACAACTTTATTACAGTATAATTGCTTTACAATGGTGTGTCAGTTTCTGCTTTATAACAAAGTGAATCAGTTATACATATACATATGTCCCCATATCTCTTCCCTCTTGCATCTCTCTCCCTCCCATCCTCCTTATCCCACCCCTCTAGGTGGTCACAAAGCACAGAGCTGATCTACCTGTGCTATGCAGCTGCTTCCCAAGAGCTATCTATTTTACATTTGGTAGTGACTATATGTCCATGCCACTCTCTCACTTTGTCCCAGCTTACCCTTCCCACTCCCCCTATCCTCAAGTCCATTCTCTAGTAGGTCTGCATGTTTATTCTCGTCTTACCCCTAGGTTCTTCTGACCATTTTTTTCCTTTTTTTTAGATTCCATATATATGTGTCAGCATACGGTATTTGTTTTTCTCTTTCTGACTTACTTCACTCTGTATGACAGACTCTTTGTCCATCCACCTCACTACAAATAACCCAATTTCCTTTCTTTTTATGGCTAATATTCCATTGTATATATGTGCCACATCTTTATCCATTCATCTGTTGCTGGACACTTAGGTTGCTTCCATCTCCTGGCTACTGTAAATAGAGCTGCAATGAACAATTTGGTACATGGCTCTTTTTTTTTTTTAACATCTTTATTAGGGTATAATTGCTTTACAATGGTACATGGCTCTTTTTGACTTATGGTTTCTTCAAGGTATATGCCCAGTAGTGGGATTGATGGGTCATATGGTAGTTCTATTTTGAGTTTTTTAAGGAACCTCCATACTGACCTCCATAGTGGCTGTATCAATTTACATTCCCACCAACAGTGCAAGAGGGTTCCCTTTTCTCCACACCCTCTCCAGCATTTATTGTTTGTAGATTTTCTGATGATGGCCATTCTGACCACTGTGAGATGATATCTCATTGTAGTTTGGATTTGAATTTCGCTAATGATTAATGATGTTGAGCATTCTTTCATGTGTTTGTTGGTAATCTGTATATCTATTTAGGGCTTCTGCCCATTTTTAGATTGAGTTGTTTGTTTTTTTGATATTGAGCTGCATGAGTTGCTTGTATGTTTTGGAGATTAATCCTTTGTCAGTTGCTTCGTTTGCAAATATTTTCTCCCATTCTGAGGGTTGTCTTTTCGTCTTGTTTATGGTTTCCTTTGCTGTGCAAAAGCTTTGAAGTTTCATTAGGTCCCATTTGTTTATTTTTGTTTTTATTTCCGTTTCTCTAGGAGGTGGGTCAAAAAGGATCTTGCTGTGATTTATGTCATAGAGAGTTCTGCCTAGGTTTTCCTCTAAGAGTTTGATGGTGTCTGGCCTTACATTTAGGTCTTTAATCCATTTTGAGTTTATTTTTTTGTATGGTGTTAGGGAGTGTTCTAATTTCATTCTTTTACATGTAGCTGTCCAGTTTTCCCAGCACCACTTATTGAAGAGGCTGTCTTTTCTCCACTGTATATTCTTGCCTCCTTTATCAAAGATAAGGTGACCATATGTGCGTGGGATTATCTCTGGGCTTTCTATTCTGTTCCATTGAGCTATATTTCTGTTTTTGTGCCAGTACCACACTGTCTTGATTACTGTAGCTTTGTAGTATAGTCTGAAGTCAGGAAGCCTGATTCCTCCAGCTCCATTTTTCTTTCTCAAGATTGCTTTGGCTATTCGGGGTCTTTTGTGTTTCCATACAAATTGTGAAACTTTTTGTTCTAGTTCTGTGAAAAATGCCAGTGGTACTTTGATAGGGATTGCATTGAATCTGTAGATTGCTTTGGGTAGTAGAGTCATTTTCACAATGTTGATTCTTCCAATCGAAGAACATGGTATATCTCTCCATCTATTTGTATCGTCTTTAATTTCTTTCATCAGTGTCTTATAATTTTCTGCATACAGGTCTTTTGTCTTCTTAGGTAGGTTTATTCCTAGATCATTTATTCTTTTTGTTGCAATAGTAAATGGGAGTATTTTCTTAATTTCACTTTCATATTTTTCATCATTATTGTATAGGAAAGCAAGAGATTTCTGTGCATTAATTTTGTATCCTGCTACTTTACCAAATTCATTGATTAGCTCTAGTAGACTTCTGGTAGCATCTTTAGGATTCTCTATGTATAGTATCATGTCATCTGCAAACAGGGACAGCTTTACTTCTTCTTTTCCAATTTGGATTCCTTTTATTTATTTTGCTTCTCTGACTGCTGTGGCTAAAAATTCCAAAACTAGGTTGAATAATAGTGGTGAGAGTGGGCAACCTTGTCTTGTTCCTGATCTTAGTGGAAATGGTTTCAATTTTTCACCATTGAGGATGATGTTGGCTGTGGGTTTGTCATATATGGCCTTTATTATGTTGAGGAAAGTTCCCTCTATGCCTACCTTCTGCAGGGTTTTTATCATAAATGGGTATTGAATTTTGTCAAAAGCTTTCTCTGCATCTATTGAGATGATCATATGGGTTTTCTCCTTCAGTTTGTTAATATGGTGTATCACGTTGATTGATTTGCATGTATTGAAGAATCCTTGCATTCCTGGAATAAACCCCACTTGATCATAGTGTATGATCCTTTTAATGTGCTGTTGGATTCTGTTTGCTAGTATTTTTTTGAGGTATTTTACATCTATGTTCATCAGTGATATTGGCCTGTAGTTTTCTTTCTTTGTGACATCTTTGTCTGGTTTTGGTATCAGAGTGATGGTGGCCTCGTAGAATGAGTTTGGGAGTGTTCCTCCCTCTGCTGTATTTTGGAAGGGTTTGAGAAGGATAGGTGTTAGCTCTCCTCTAAATGTTTGATAGAATTCACCTGTGAAGCCATCTGATCCTGGGCTTTTGTTTGTTGGAAGATTTTTAATCACAGTCTCAATTTCAGTGCTTGTGATTGGTCTGTTCATATTTTCTATTTCTTCCTGGTTCAGTCATGGAAGGTTGTGCATTTCTAAGAATTTGTCCATTTCTTCCAGGTTGTCCATTTTATTGGCATATAGTTGATGGTAGTAATCTCTCATGATCCTTTGTATTTCTGCAGTGTCATTTGTTACTTCTCCTTTTTCATTTCTAATTCTATTGATTTGAGTCTTCTCCCTTTTTTTCTTGATAAGTCTAGCTAATGGTTTATCAATTTTGTTTAACATCTCAGAGAACCAGCTTTTAGTTTTATTGATCTTTGTTATTGTTTTCTTTGTTTCTATTTCATTTATTTCTGATCTGATCTTTACGATTTCTTTCCTTCTGCTAACTTTGGGGGGTTTTTGTTCTTCTTTCTCTAATTGCTTTAGGTGTAAGGTTAGGTTGTCTATTTGAGATGTTTCTTGTTTCTTAAGGTAGGCTTGTATAGCTATAAACTTCCCTCTTAGAACTGCTTTTGCTGCATCCCATAGGTTTTGGGTCGTTGTCTTTTCATTGTCATTTGTTTCTAGGTATTTTTGGATTTCCTCTTTGATTTCTTCAGTGATCTCTTGGTTTGTAGCTCTGTTTTAAAATCACAAGTGAATCTATGCGTTCATGTATGATTTGGTACAGAAGAGGGGCATTCCATTAGTTTCGTTGCTCTTGATTTGGGCATTTCAAAAATGATCTGGCCTATTTCCCTATTATATGCCCATTAAGCTTATTTTGATGAATATGAGTCATCTGCAATTTATTGAACATAACATGGAAACAAATCATTTTTAAAACTGAGCAAAATTGTGTCACAGGTCAAACATGAATAAGGTCTTTATCATCTTTTTTGGAACATTTTTGTCAAATAATAATTGAAGTGTCTAATATAATTCCAGCCTTTTAAATGTTAGTCATCTATGTGGGATCTGGAGAAAAAACACTGTAAAATTTCTGCTCCAGTATATTTGCTGCATTTATTAGAATAAAGCTTTAGATTCTTACTGTGAATAGATAGGATTTTCACATAACTAGAAATGGTGTTATAAAATTCCATCAAAGAGAACTCATTTATGAGCTGGTAGGGACTAATAATGACCTCTAATTGTGTGACAGGATTAAGCATTTGGGGCTTTCAAATTCATTTCGTAGGAAAATCTTTGAATATATATTGTAATTGAATGTCATAATTATTTTTCTAAAATAGTCAAGTAGGAAATGTGTAGAAACATTAAATGACTTAATTTTCAGGAAACTATAACACATAGATAATCTTTACAATGTAGTTCTGAATAAGAATTTCCCTGGTCATCTATTTCCAGATACCCTAAAAAGAGTCTACAATATGCCCTTGAAATCATTTCCAGATCCAGATAACTTTGACATTTGAAAGTAAATTTACATTCAAATAGAATCCATATTTTCACCATTTATTTTATTTCTTTAATTAAGCCATTGACTGTGGAGCCAAAACTAGATTTGGAAACTGACTCCACTCTTAGTAAGTATGTAACCGTGGGTGAGCTACTTAACCTTACTGTGCCTCTGTTTTCTCATCTGTAAAATGGGGATAATAATTATTTCTACCTCATAGGATTGATTTAGAAATTAAATGAGTTTTTACAGATTAAGTTCATTAAGTTCATTAAATGAGTTTTTACAGATTAAGTTCATTCCTGACATATATAGCAAGCTTACAATATGTGTTTGCTATAATAAAAATAATTATTACTATAATGGCAAATAAAGGGCACAGTTTTTCCTTTATTTTATCATATTCTCACATGTTTATTAAATCACCTTGACTTTTTTCATGTCAAAATTAATACTCTGATGTCTGCAACTTTTCGTAAAATTCTAGTAATTTTCATATATTTACTCACTTTAATTTTAGGCAAAATAATGTTTATTTAGTGAATTTTTTGTGCCAAAACTTACATTAAAAATATGGGGTGGGCTTCTCTGGTGGCGCAGTGGTTGAGAGTCCGCCTGCCGATGCAGGGGACACGGGTTCGTGCCCCGGTCCAGGAATATCCCACATGCCGCGGGACGGCTGGGCCCGTGAGCCATGGACGCTGAGCCTGCGCATCTGGAGCCTGTGCTCCGCAACGGGAGAGGCCACAACAGTGAGAGGCTCGCGTACCGCAAAAAAAAAAAAAAAAAAAAAAAATGGGGAAAGTATCACTATTATGGAACTTCGTACCCTTAAGGAGCTTACAAGCTAGAGGACTGTTACCCACATAAATAGAGTTCAATGGAATATGTGGATACGTGCTTTATTTTCACTTTGGAGATATAAGAGCACAGAGAAGAAGGGTTAAATTCCACTAAACTCATGAGACAGGTGACATTTGAGATGAGCCTTGGAGAATGTGTAAGATTGCAAGAGATAGAGATGAAAGGAAGTTCATTAAGGTAGAATTTTTTTTAAAAACACACTAGAAAATATGTAAAATAGAAAGCACAGGTGTATTGACGTGAAGGTAAGTCATCTAGTGGTCTAATCCAACTTGAGTTCAGAAATATTTAAAAGGAAAAATTCTCATAGCCACAGGGTTAACTAATTCTTATTATCTTACTATAATGCATATATATATCACAATACCAGTTTAAGTACCTCCTGTTATAGTTCTTACCTAAATATAAAATTGAAACTTCTATAAATTACATTAAAAACTACCAAACCAGTAAAATTCACAGCAAGAACATTAATGCAATGTAATGAATGATAATATTTGCAAGTAAATCACTGCTCAAAATAGGAAAAAGTTAAAGCCCAGGTCCTTCTGAATTTGTCATGTCTGTATATATTACCATATGCCTTGTGAAAACTCAGTTCTCCCACTCTTCCTCTATGCCCAAACTACCAGGATACACTTGCTTATAGAGCACACAAAGACATTAACTAGCAATTGCTGATGCTATTACATGATTTATATATTAACCCGATTTCTCTTATAATTTCCTTTCAACATTTATGGTAGTCCTTCTTGGTGCCAATATTATTATAAACACAAATTCAATATGAAAATAATGCAATAGGTGAACCTATATATGGTTAGATACACATGTATCAATACATATATTTGGAGAGAGAGAAAGAAAAGGAGCCCGGACAGCTGTCAGTCAGCCAGTCCCTGGCTTTACCTACTGAACATAAACAATTTCACAGAACACCAGCATCGAAAAAGACCTCTCTGTGACCATCCTGGAGCAGACAAAGACAAGACCACTTCATAGTCATGTCTGAGCACAGATAAAACAAGATCAAACAGACAAACAAAAAATGATCGAACAGTGAAAAAACAAATCACGAAAATGATCAAACATGGCATTCCCCCAGCTAACATCAGTGACTGCTGTTTCCTTACCAAATGGTGTGTTAGCCTCACTCTGTTCCTCTTGCATCCCAGATAAAACATATTAAGATAACAATTGATAGAACTGCCCCCACTGTCTGAGAGCACCCAACCAAAGCTTCACTAGACCATCAAAATCCTAACACAGTCTAATCCTATAGGAAGGTATTAGGAAGTCTAAGCCTTCCTAGCACCCTTTTTTTGGTTCCCCATGTCGTGTAGTCTCTCTTATTGCAAGAAGCACCGATAAACACAACTTTCAGTAGAGACGTGTTCCTGGCGGTCTTTGACTAGTGTGTGTTAAATATATAGATGGATAGATAGATAGATATAAATAAATCATACATACATAGCTGCATACATATGTATATGTATACATATATACATATTTGTGTGGATATATATTTGTTTTCATCTAAAGCTTTTAGTTCTCTCAAAACCCCAAGTGAGAAAAAGCAAGAACATAAATACTTAGAGGTATTAAGTTTACATCATGTCACTGATGGACTTAAAGGTCAGGCTCAAAGCTTTATTCTAGAGACAACCCTTGAAGGAGAAGTTACAGGATCCAACGTTAGAAAAGTTAACGGTTTATGTACACTACCCATGCGAACTTTATTTTCCCCAATATTTTCCTAGGCGTATTTCCATTTCTATTTCAAGGGTTCTTTATTTTTTAATAAGTCATTTCAACATTCAGGCTATAGAATGCTTCTCGCACAGACTACTATTTTTTTTTTTTTTTGGTCCAAAGATATATGTTAGTATTTTATAGTACATATGACCTACATAATACATATTCTATATGACGGGAACCATACCATTACCCCAGTATGAAAGGGAAATATGGACATAATCCATTTCACTTAGTAACACCAAAATAGGCACAGAACTTTGAAAGAAGCTTGACCCATGCAAAACATATTGTACTTTTCACCTCTCCTGCCAACTGTCTACTAGTCATAGGCAGTAAATGACTACTGTTCCATACTTGATGATTTAGCTATAGCAATCTATTAACAGCTCACAGTCTACCTTAGAACATAATGACCCCGACCCCTTTCTTCAACTCTTTTTGTCCTTATCCATCATTCATATTATGTTATAAATAGGGTTAACCATTACATGTATATTAACATTTCTAACACTAAATTTGAGATTTAAAATCTGCTCCTATATATAACATCTAAGTAAAATTCTAAGGCAGGGGAGAATGGTGTTTAAAGACTGGAGTTATATTAAGATAAGGTTAAAGATTTGGAAAGTACATAGTACTTATTAAAACTGGTAGCATTTCCAAAAACACCTTCTATGTTGGTCAAACTGTGAGAGCAAGAAAATATTGTGCAGAAGATGGAGAGACGCTCAGAAACAGGAGTCTGCAGATGCATTGTCAAACCCCAAATATCCACTTACTAGAGAAATAGGAAGACAAGAAAAACAAAAGAACAAAAAAATTGTATTTGCTAAATGTCAGTGCTAAGACCAAGATTCAGTATTCTTACTCCAAATAGGAAATGGGCTGATGCTTACAAAAGGTTACAAAGATTCAAGTATCCGGCTGTCATAGCAAATCCAAGTACGCTCTTGGCATCCGGAAGGACTGGTATTAGACAATGGAGACAAAGTTAAGGGTTCAAGGAGAAAAGGCATATTATCTACCAAGACCAGCATTACAGTAACAGTGCTAAACCAGAAATTTTCTGACTAAAGTCACCTTGGTCTTTAAGTCAGAATTGGTTCCAAAGTCTGAGTTAGGATTAAATCTATAAATACACGTGAAAGGGATCGTGACCATGAGAAAGAGAAAATGTAGAAGCAGAGCCAGGCACCCCAGTAAAATATAATTAGGAATTTTTATTAAAATAACTATTACAATTCTAAACAAATTAAATCTTGGCTATAAAAGTATTCCACTTCAAGTGAAAACAATCGTGATTAATCTGTGTAATTCAGCATTATAAGATTTTACCCATCTCTCTCCTAGTTAAGATTACCAGTTGGGCTACCTGGCTCCATTTCAAAGTAAATTGTTATATTATTAACTAAATACCATAGATTTTTCTCTGTCTCATGTCTTCTAATAACAGTGACATAAATTCAGAGAAGACTAATTAGCAGAGGCATCAACATGTATCTCAGAAGAATAAACTTACTGCTTCATTTTCTCAGCCATATGGCTGAGAGATCACACTAGGCGTGACCTTTCCAGCAGCGAGGTCAGAATTTCATTTATAAATAGATAATTGGAAATTCATCCATCTGAGATTCCATGGTGCCGAAGAACTAAGTTTTTCAGCGATAGCTATTAAAAGACCCAAAGGATAAAAACCATCTTCTTTTCAACACCATATGAGCAGGCTTGGGGGGATTCTGAAATACTTAAGCAAAAGTTATATGAAGTTATGTGTTTGTGTATGTGTGTGTGTATGTGTGTGTGTATGTGTTTCTTTCTAATTATATATGTGCATATGAACACTAATTATAGTAAAACGAATTAAAATATGCCCTTACCATGTATGAATTTCTCAACAACTCAAGTGGCTTTTAAAGATAAATTTTTTCCATCTTATTTTTGGAAGTTCCAAAAAATTACCTACTTTCTCAGCCTTGCTCTCTATCAGTGATTCTCAATCCTGGTCGCACATTAGAATCACCCTGGGCATTCTATTAAAAACTGATGTTATATCCTACTTTAGAGATTTTGATTTAATTAGACTAGGGTACGACCCTGGTATTTTTCAACAGTTCCCCACGTGATTCTAATATATGATCAAGGTTGAAAACTGGTCTAAATGACATGTGTGGTGAGCACAAAGATGTGCCTCTACCCCAGATCTCTCTCTAAGAGAGGACTCTCTGTCCAGCTGTAAGAATTGAGGTCAGCAGACCACCCAGCTGTTGGCTCTTTGAAAGTCTGTCTTAGCTGCTAAGAGCCACCTTGCCTGGGGTCATGCCCTTCCCAGAGCAGCCAAGTCATTGACTGAATGAGGTGAGGGTATTAAGGTCCAGCTATAATTAAGACAATGCAGGACCCTCTGATGGGCAGAATTTGCTCCAGATCCTCATTATGTTGACCAAGGCTTTATCAAACCTGTATCAGAATTTGACTTCTGCCCAAATCTGCTCCCTACCCCTAACTTTCACATATGTTGATAATAAACATCTTCTGCTCCAAACTCCATCACAGCATCTGCTTCTGGAGAACTCAGTCTGTGACAACAGAATGATATCATGCTCACGGATGGTGGTAAAGATCTTTAAACTGTGTATGCCCCTCATTTTTAACCCAGCATTACTTCAAGGTTAAGCATTCAGACTCTGGAATTAAAATTCTTGGATTCATATCCCACTTCTCTGTGACTTTGTTACCAGTAATTTATCAATACTTCTCTGTGCCTCAGTTTTCTCATCTACAAAATATACATAATTATTGTTCCGTAATAGTAAGATAATTATAAGGATTAAATGACATAATCCAAGAATCATTCTTAGCATGGTGACAGGCACACATCACTTCATACGCTTCAAATGCTTCATAAATTGTAGCTATTTCCTGGGGGAGATTAATTCTATGTGAATTGGATACGACTGTCCTCAACCCACCCCTAGATTCAGAGATGGACCTGTGACTCCAGCCTTTCAAAGTTCTTCTGGGGGTGGGCTTATTTTGGAGGTTTTTTTGTTTTGTTTTGTTTTGTTTTTCATTTTCCCTTGGAGTAGAATCTATTTCTGTGGGAAGCTGAATAATGGCCACAAAGACATAAGAGAGAGGCAGAGAAAAGGTCATATGACAATGGAAATAAAGTCTGGAGTGATGTCCTTTGAAGATGGACGAAGGGGCCACAAGCCAAAGAACGCCAGCAGCCAGTAGAAGCTGGAAAGGCAAATAAATGGATTTTCCCCTCAATGTCTTCAGAAGAAATAAGACCGGCTGACATCTTGACTTTAGCCCAGTGAAACTGATTTTGGACTTCTGCCCTCCAGAACCATAAAGGAGTAAATTTGTGTTGTTTTAAAAACATCAAGTTTGGCGTAATTTGCCACAGCAGCCATAAGAAACCAATTTAGTTTAGACCATCTGAACACACTTCCCGTTTTAGAACCATCCCCCATTGTGTGGAAGTTGTTGGAAAGCAAGGCCCTGTCTCTCTTCGTGGAGAGCAAGAGAGGCTTTTATGTCATTCTGGGAAACAAGTTCCTGAGATACTGGGGATTCTTCATAGTAAACCAGAGACTTACATCAGCTAGCTTAAGCAGATATGAAGTTAATTGAAAAGCTGCCAAGAAGCTCATAAAAATATGTTGGCCGGACTTGGCTCAACAACATATGAATCCTGTCTTATAAGCTGACTTGGGTACCACTCCAGTAAGAGCCTAATACACAGCAGCAGTGACCAAACTTGAATTCCCTACCTAAGAACAACCAGATGCCTAGGGACAAGCTCATTGCCTTTAATGCTTTCCACCTTAGAGGGAAGCAATTTGTCAGCACTAGAATAGAAATGGATTCTAATTTAGATTTTATCATTCTGCAAGCCATACCAGCTGTAATCTTCTCATTTGCCTTCTATGCCATCATTTTATGCTAACAGCATTGCTTAGGATCAAGAAGTCGATGCATAGCAAAATAAGTAAATATTTTGGGCTGGTAGTCCAAGGATTCATTGGTTTTACATAAAAATCAGACAAAAATAGATGGTCTTGTAGAATAACGGAATGACATATAGAAGACTTAAAGAAAGCTCTAGTTTGGAAAGAACACAGCTCACCAATGGTTGCATCAAATTGAAAGCTGAGACTATTAGACCTGTTAGTCCACTGAGAGATAAGGCAACAAGAAGATTATATTGCTTCTAGGACTATGGTTATTGACAATCAGCTGGAAAACAAACATTGCAACTTTACAGTGGAAGAAAGAAGACGTATGAATGAAATCAAGAGATTGCCTGAGACAACTCCTTATATTAGCATGTACGGCAGTAACCATGAATGGAAAACTACAGCAATCCCATACAAGTGAGAGGCTGCCATACCTCAGAAACTATGGTCTACTCACCACACTGGATAAAGAACTTAACTCCAAAAGCTGAGTTACTAGTTAAAGTAAAATGAGACACGAAGTGTATTACAGAAGAGAACTTTAAAATAGAAGTTCCAGGGGCTTCCCTGGTGGCGCAGTGGTTGGGAGTCCGCCTGCCGACGCAGGGGACGTGGGTTCATGCCCAGGTCCGGGAGGATCCCACGTGCCGCGGAGCAGCTGGGCCCGTGAGCCACGGCCACTGGGCCTGCGCGTCCGGAGCCTGTGCTCCGCAGCGGGAGAGGCCACTGCAGTGAGAGGCCCGCATACCGCAAAAAAAAAAAAAAAAAAAAAAAAAAAAAAACAGGAGTTCCAATCTCAAAAACAGTTTAGACAAGTAAGTAATGCCTTACTATATTTCCTTCCTTCCCTGATCTGTCATATATGTATTTAAACATTCAAATTGATTTTCCCTTCCTCTTTACTAAAAGGGTAGCCTTTAATGGATATTTGTCAGCTTCTGCTACGTGGCCTTTGAAAATATTTCCTAGTTGGATGGAATCCTCATTGGGTGGATTATGTTTAAAGGTAGGAACCACTTGTGAAATCTGAAGGGGGCACAACATCTCTTTATCTGCTCTCTGGCAGTTAGGACACAGGCATAGCATCTGGATTATTCCAATCTGCTGCTGCTGTCCAGAAATACTTAGAGATTTTTGTGGGTTTAGTTTGGAGAACAGGAATTACTGAGCCAATGCTCTATTGTCCAATGCTAGAAAAGTCAGCAGTAGTAGGGAGTGACTGATAGCGGCTTAGCCTCCGTAACTTATGCCCGTTTATGCAGATCAGTTCTCTAGACCGCCCCCCTCCCCAGTTTGGCAGACTACTAAATATTCTTCCAATAAATTTATTTTTTCTTCTTTACATAAGTTACGCAGTTAGCTTCTGTTTTGTAGCAAAGAATCCTTTTTGGTGCATGCAATTTAGTAAACTCATAAGATGTAAATCTTGGATTGATAATGGCGATTGTTTGCTATATGAAAAGATTGTGTCTGAGAAAGGAAAATAGAGAAAGAGAGAGAGTTCTGAAAATATCATGAACCGTTGTATCTACTAGTGCTTGAAGCCATCTACCAATGGATTTTTAATTCAGTTACATGAGCTAATAAACCCCTCCCATGACCCCTATCTTTCATTTGTTTGTTTGCTCTACTTAGACTAGTTCCAGTTCCATTTCTGTTACTTAAAACCAAAAGAATCTTGAATAGTACATGAGTGTTTATGGGAAAAATAGCATTAATTTTACAGTTATAAGGATTTCATGTGCTATTTGCACTTTGTGGATCAGATCCTAAATAACTGTATCGAAAATAGCTCATGGACTTGAGGACACGGGGAGGGGGAAGGGTAAACTGGGATAAAGTGAGAGAGTGGCATGGACATATATACACTACCAAATGTAAAAGCATTAGCTAGTGGGAAGCAGCCACATAGCACAGGGAGATCAGCTCGGTGCTTTGTGACCACCTAGAGGGGTGGGATAGGGAGGGTGGAGGGAGATGCAAGAGTCAGCAGATATGGGGATATACATATATGTATAGCTGATTCACTTTGTTATAAAGCAGAAACTAAGACACCATTGTAAAGCAACTATACTCCAATAAAGATGTTAAAAAATAAATAAATAAAATAAATAAATAAAATAAAATATCTCTTTCTGCCAGAAAAAAAATTAGAAGTTTGTTACTAGTAACCTCAGTTTCCTAAGTCAGTGTGAAAGAGGAGTGCTTTTTACTTGGAATTACCAGGATTTCTTCATGTCTCAGAGAATGAACTGAAGAGGCATGTCCAATTAAATGCTTCATCATATCTGAGAGTTCAAGGTAGGTATCAAAAGTTAACATGTGTGTGTGTGTCAGATAAGAAGGGTAAATAAGAGTAAGAAGCTATGGGGTCAAATGAAAGAAAGGGAGGTTCTTGGTACCAGTTCTGGAGACAACTTTTCCACTTGATCCCATTATTTTTTTGCAGGGATGTTGAGGGTCCCTGTAAAGGGGCTGAGAGAGCTGGACTACTCGGTGAACCTACCACACCAATGTTGATTGTCAGTGACTCTTTACTAATCGCTTTCTGTCTGACTATTAAATAATTGACAATTAGAAAACAGAAACAGACTCACAGACGTAGAAAACAAACTTATGGTTACCAAAGGGGAAAGCAGAGGGGGAGGGGGGATAAATTAGGAGTTTCAGATGGACAGATACACACTACTCCATATAAAATAGATAAACAACAAGGACCTACTGTATAGCACAGAGAACTATATTCAGTCTCTTGGAATAACCTGTAATGGAAAAGAATCTGAAAAAGAATATATATATGTGTGTGTGTATATATATATATATATATATATATATATATACACACACACGTATATATCTGAATCACTTTGCAGTACACCTGAAACTAACAGAACATTATAAGTCAAATATACTTCAATTTTTAAAAAATTGACATTATTAATAATTGTGTTGAAATTTCCTATTAAGACAGATTGATTTCTTCAAAATTCAAAATTTCACAATTCTCAGCGGCAATCCCTCCCTCTAAATACCTCCAAAGTCTTTGCCTCACACCCTCCTGGCTCTTTATGTCTTATCAATCCTCTTCCACACAAATCTTCATTATAAATTTTCTCCTATGTACCATTATATCCTCTCTCTCAAGTTTCTCATTTCTCATTTTCTCATTTACACCATCCTGCTCGGTGTAAACAAAAGGATTTTCCTCACAACTCACCCTACCAAAAAGAGGAGAGGAGTTAATATTTGTTCTGTTCACTTTTATTTTGGGGGAAATTTGTTTATGCTATCACTTAAATATATACCAACACATACATCATACACATATACATATACATATACATCTTTATGTATATGTATATACATAAAGATGGGGTGTAAATACCTACAAGGAATGGGCAGCTGGTAGGGTTATTCCTGTGAAGTACACTGAGATGCCTGCTCCAGGGTAATGGGCTTGGTTTGAGTCTGGGGCTGTAGAGGCCATGGCTGTGTATATCTTGCCAGTAATAGATGATGTGTCAATTTTTGTCTCTCTTCCCACATCTATCATAGCACTTTGTGTGTATGATAAATAGTAGTTTTAGTGACTGAAATAGCAGAAACACAGTTCCTATCCATTGGTAACTATTTAAAAATTCAAATAAAGGTTTTTAGTGAATAGTACGTTTATCAAAATTACAGTTATATTTGTACTTGATGAGCATCCAGTAATAAGCCCTTTTTACTAGCCATCTTTTCAGTGTGTGGCATTTATTAGGTGCTAACATGTAAAAAAGGCGCCTTCCAATCTTCATGACACAATATTGAGATCCCTTTGAGCCTATTACCAGTTGCCAAGTACAGTCCTGTGTAGCATTTTGAGTCCTTTCACTAGCAGTTAATTGATTTTGAAACATGAGGAATGTAAATTTGTGATTTATTTATCCTGGCTGCCTATAGCTAAATCAAGGTTTTAGAGGGCTTACAGCAGTAGTTCTCAACTTGGAGCAATTTTGGCCCCCAGGAGACATCCAGCAATGTCTGAGACAACTAGGGTATGGGGTGCCACTGGCATCTGAGGCCAGGGAAGTTGCTAAATATCCCACAGTGCACAGGACAGCTGCCAGAAACAAGAATTATCTGGTCCAAAATGTCAAGTGCTGAGGTTCAGAAATCTTGAATTGGTGTAAGGAACAACATACAATAAATGCGCTGTTATGAAGAAAAATATTTCTCTTAGTGTCATGATGAAAGTGATTCAGCTTTTCAACCTTTTCCTGCACGTACCCCCTTGACTTGCTATACTGATTTCTATTTCATTCTAAAATGGATTTTGCATTCAAATTAACCAGGTCTGACTGCACATCATTTAAAACTTAGAAAGACAAAAGCGGCCCCTAAATAAAAAGGAAAATCTTTCTTCAAATGCAAAAGATTAGATTTAGTGCTTCAACTGTTACAGAGGAGGAAGGTGGAGAGAGGGTACTAGAAGGAAGAGTTGTTAGAGATGAGCATGCTCTCTTTTTGTCATTAAGAAATAAAACATTGCGGGGCTTCCCTGGTGGTGCAGTGGTTGAGAGTCCGCCTGCCGATGCAGGGGACACGGGTTCGTGCCCCGGTCCGGGAAGATCCCACATGCCGCGGAGCGGCTAGGCCTGTGAGCCATGGCCACTGGGCCTGCGCGTCCGGAGCCTATGCTCCAAGTGAAAGGCCCGCGTACACCAAAAAATAAAAATAAAAAAAAGAAAGAAAACATGTCTGCCTAACGAAGTTAAATGATCCAAAGAATAAAGCCCATTACAAAGATCAAGAATTGTGACGCCATGGTACAACTCAATCCATCACCAAAACCAGTTATATACATTAAATAGTTATATCAAGCAATATTGTTATACCAAGAACAGCAAACCAACTGACATTTCCCAAATGTGTCCCTGTATCTAAATGTATATGGCAGGCATAAAAGAAATCCGCTATGTTACGATGCAAATGGATGAGAATTTAAACCAGACTCTCACATTCTAGTTTTCCAAGAGCTAGGCCAGGCTGAATAACAATATCATACACAAATGAGCAATTTATTATTATAACGTTATCGGCAAAATTACAAGCCCATCAAATTGATATGTTGTGCATTAATAGGAATCAAAATGTCCGGATGCAGCAAAGAAGCAGCAAATTCGTTTTAGTAGACATTGATGATCTCCATGCCTAAAAATGCCTGAATAATTTAAGAGTAGTTGTGGGAATTTAAGAGATATCATACATGTTAAAGTTACACCGTATGGAGCCCCAGTTACACATCAACAGGTTTAAAAAAAATAGACTTTGTTAATTCAGTACACTTTATATAGTCAAGCACCTCAGTTAGAGATGTCTTTTCAGAATTCTAGTTTCTTTTTAGTAGTCAAATATCTATTAAAATGAAACTGCCATTTTTATAGGTCAAAAACTATCCAGTATCAGCAATTTCAGTTGGTTGCATCTATATTTCCATATTGCTAATAATCTTGTTCTACTTCTCCTATAATCTTTATGTACATTTGATGCTAACAAATAGGCCATTGATTAAAATATGACTATTGTATACGCTCATATTTTAACCAGATGTTTCATTTTGCCATTATTTGGGGAAGGAGATAAATGGCGTCGGAGACTGTGGTGTGTGAGAAAAAGTGAGCCTGTTCTCTGTCTTGACATTTGCATAAGTCAGTGCCTCTCTGAGCTACTATAATCTACTTTTTTAAAGGCTTTCAAGGTGCTAAAATTTACTTTCTCTTATTAAAGACTGGCTTAATCAAAATCTTAATTTTTTCCCTAATGTTTACTATCTTATTTTTATACAATACATATTAGAGAGTTTTGAATATATACTCATTTGATTTTCTAAAGACTTATAATGTTGTTTTCCTATTTTTTGATTGTGGTAAAATATATAATATAAAATTCAACTATCTTAAAATTATTTTTAGGTGTACAGCTCAGTGGTATCAAATACATTTATAATGTTGTACAACCATCACCACAATCCATCTGCAGAACACTTTACATCTTGAAAAACGGAAACTCTATACCCTTTCAACAATAGCTCCTTATTCCTGCCCCTGGAGACCACCATTCTATTTTCTCTATGGTTTTGACTATTCTAAGTACCTCGTATATGTGGAATCATACACTATTTGTCTTTTTGTGACTGGTTTATTTCACTTAGCCATGTCCTCAAGGGTCATTCATGTTGTAGCATGTGTCAGAATTTCCTTCATTTTTAAGGCTGAATAATATTCTGTTTATGTATATGACACCTTTTGTTTGTCCATTCATCAACTGATGGACCATTTGGCTTGCTTCCACATTTTAGCAACTGTGAATAATGCTGCTATACACAAGGTTGTACAGATATCTCTTTGAGACCCTGATTTCAATTCTTTTAGGTATATACCCAGAAGCAGAATTGTTGGATCATATGGTAATTCTAATTTTAATTTTTTGAGGAACCACTGTACTGTTTTCCACGGTGGCTGTACCATTTTACATCCCCACCAAAAGTGCACAAGGGTTCCAATTTCTCCATATCCTCACCAATACCTGTCATTTTCTGGTTTTGTTTTGGTTTGGGGGTGTTTTGTTTTCCTTTTTCTTTTTTGATAGTAGTCATCCTAATAGGCGTGAAGTATAATCTCACTGTAGTCTTGATTTACATTTCCCTGATGATTAGTGATGTTGAGCATTTCTTCATATGCTTATTCGTCATAGGTATATCTTCCTTGGAGAAAAGTCTATTCAAGTCATTAGTCCCTTATCAGATACATTATTTGCAAATATTTCCTCTCATTCCTTGGGTTGCCTTTTTACTCTATTGATATTGTCTTTTGATGCATAATTTTTTTTAATTTTCAAGAAGTCAAATTTGCCTATTTTTTCTTTTGTTGCCTGTAGCTTTGGTGTCCTATTCTGGAAATTAGTGCTAAATCTGATGTTGTGAAGCTCTTGCCCTATGTCTTCTTCTAAGATTTTTATAGCTATAGGTCTTAACATTTAGATCTTTGATCTATTTTGAGTTAATTTTTGTATATGGTGTTATGGGTCTTATAGCTTTTTATTATTCCTCTTCTGTGTATTTCATTGTCTAAGTATATTCTGTTTACTCATTCAGAATACTTTACTTCTAGATTGTGAGCTATACTGGGATAGGAGAACATATTTGTTTCATCTTTATATCATCCTCTACCATCATATAAAGAAATTAATAGTTATCAAAATGTATTTTTAATTTATAAAGGAATGAATGAATTACTTCCAAAGATAGCAGATCTAAGAGTTTAAAATCTTACTCTTTGAAGCTTATTTAGGTTTTAACTCCTATTCTCTGGACCTATTCCTGGACTTATTTGGGGGGAAAAGTAATGGGCAAGAGTGTAAAGCAACACTTCAGTATGTGTGATTTTAAAGAATGCATCTATTATGGATGATATTGGGATATTTTTAAAACTTGATGGAGAGGAAGTTATATCAAGAGGAAGTTTTTCTCACTCCCCTCCCTCTGACCTTACAATCTGAGAGAAGAGGGATAGCGAATTAAGAGAAAAGTTCTAAGGTACAAAGTCAAAAACTTGTTCTCTGTGAATAAAAATGTTTTGCTGTCTAGGAGACATATAAATAGAATGGAGATTTGCTACTGTCTCACAAGCTACATTTTGTCATACATGCAGAATATTTTTAAGTCATGATTTTCATTGAATTTAAAATGATTTTCCTGATGTCTGCTCATTACCCGAAATTAAGAAAACACAAATTTTAGGAAAAGAAATGACAATCACATATATTCGCAACAAAAAGCACTGCTTACACATGGCTGTAATTTCTTGTACTTATTTTATATAGATAGATGCATGAGTATCTGTGAAAAATATGGAGAGAAATAGATATAGAGAGATCATGTTTGAGAGTGCAATCACAATAAAACCAAATTTAGAGCAAGAGCACAAAAAAACACGCAAGGTAAAAGCAGAAGAGCTTCCTACCACAGACCTATGTTCTGCTTTTTCCATTTAACATCAGACTTTAAGCATTCCCTTTGTTACTGAAAAAGTTTTCAAGTGGTTTCAAGATATTCCTTTTCATGAATATATCATACTGAATTTAGTCACTTGTCTATTGTTGAATATATACTTATTTCTAATTTTTAATACTGAGCTCATGTTACAGTGAACTCTTTATATACAAAGCTTTGTTTGCACAGTGGCTTTTTTCCATAAGAAGGTTTCCTATAAGCAGAACAAATGGATTAAAATATACGAATCCTTCAAATTTTTTATATATAGTACTAAATTGTTATTTGTTTTAAATGATGCCAATTTACTCTTCTAGAAGTAACGGGACAATCTTACTATATCCTTACCAACACTGAATATTATTAGACTCTTAAAAATATGTTTGCTAGTTGACCATTGTAAAGCTCTATCTCAGGGTTTTGGTAATGGTAATGTTTTTGATGAGAGCTCAGTACATTTAGGGACAGCACACCATCCCTAGAATGGAAAACACAAACAGTAAGCCTTCCTATACAAACCTGCAGCATCTTTCACTTGCTGTCCCATTGCTTTTTGGAAGTTATAATTTTCCACTGGATGGAGAACGTGTGTGTCTCTTGTTTTGTTTTTTTTTTTGCTTTTTTCTGGGTGGGAGAAAGTAGAGACAGAAAAAGAACCCTGATCATTACAGGAAGAGTATCCATGCTATAAAAGTAGAGTTGTCTGGTTTTATGATTTACTTAGATTACCTGGGACAGGGACAGATGAATGGATAAGGACAAAATATCTTTTTGACTTTGTTCCTGGGAGATGCTGCTGCTATTTTTTGAAGTGGAAAATGTCTGAGTGGGCCATCATTTGTTTAATGAAGCTCTTCGGAAATGTTGCTTTTAATTTTCTGTGCCGTGAATTTCAACATTTCTTATCTTCACAAGGACACTGGTGGGAAACTTGGAGGTATTCTATATAGGCTTTGAATAAGCAAGAGTTTCAGCTACAAGAAAGAAACTCCAACTACAATGACTTAACCAAATGCACCTTTATCTTCCTCCCATTATAAGGAGAATAGACTTAGACAGCTGCTGGCACTTTTTCAGCTGCTGAAGGATATAAAGCAGGAATGGGCAAACTATATCCATTGGCCAAATTTGGCTCGCCATCTATTTTAGTGAATAAAGTTTTATTGGCACACAACCATATCCATTTATTCAAATATTGTGTGTGAATACATTCACAATAGGAGAGCAGAACTCTTTGTGGCAGAGACGGCACAGCCTACAAAACCTAAAGTCCTGGATTTTACAGAAAAAGCTTGTCAATCACTGATGTAACGTATGGAATCTCTGGGACTTCTTGACATTTTCCAAGGTTGCAAAATGGCAGCTATGGCCCATTAGAGAGAAAACAAGAAAGGGGAAAAAATAGGTAGAACTAACTGTACCTAGTCTCTATTATCCAGAAAATCTAAAGCCGTCCCAGAAGATCCCATCAGTACTTATGTCACATTAGCCAAAACTTAGCTATAGGAGAGGCTGTAAAAGTGAGTATCTAAGTTCTAAGGAGAAAGAAGAGGCTGAGAATTCCTGTTGGCTCAGTCCATAAACAATGCCCTGTCGTAAGCTATTTCTAATTTTTTTAAATTATTGAGTATTTTAGTTTGGCTTCTGCTCACTCGTTTTTCCTTCTCTGTGTGATTATATGTGCAATATTATTAGCAAACAAAGAGAAATAGGAAATACTTTAAATTATATAGATTTATATTTATAAATTTATAAATTTATATATAAATCTAAATTTAAAATATTTTAAATTATATATAATTTAATATTTTAAATTATATATGATCATAACTCTCTGGCTGTTATTTTCTGGATTGTTAATAATTCATATACATCATGTAAGACTTCTGCCTCCTTCTAAGTACAGTTTAAACCCCTGGACATTACATTTAAAACATACAGAAGACTATGAAAAATGAAGAGAAAAATGCAGACCAGCTAGGGACCTGGGAATTCAAGGAACAACATAGCAGTGAATTCTCTGTTTTCTTTTTGCCTCGTATATGTGAGACTAAATGCTGGAGAAAAGGGCAAACAGAAATGCCAATAGGCACAGACAAGAGAAGCCTGAAGAAAGCTTGCTCTTTCTGTTCAAAGGACCAGTAAAAAGGCGACTTAGCATGACCAAAACCTTGAGACAAAAACTACTCTATTCCAAACAAATACCACAGAAAAAACTCTGCCCCCACTCCACCCACCACTACACTAGACTCCCACTTCACCAGGTTATAAATGAAGCACTATCACTCCTCTGCCAGTATCAGTGAAAGCCAAGGGCTGGAAATTTCATCCCCCAGGGGGTAATGAAGAGCCCACGGTGTCAGTGGAGAGCCTGGACTTGTACCCCCACCTGATGGTAATAAGGCACCCATCCCCCTGCGTGCTGGGGTGGAGTCAGAGAAATCATAGAGAGTCTGGACTTTTATAACCACCCGCCTATAAAGAAGTCATCCCCCACCAGTGTCCCAGGAGGTTACATGGGGAGCAAAAACAAGGCACCCATGCACCTCTCCACCAGTGTGATATCAGTAGACCTAGTGGAGAACCTGAACAACTGCAGGCATCCAGCAATAATGAGCAGACTTCCTTTCCCCAGGTTATAAATGGAGGCTAAGTAGGCAACCTGGACTTCACTCCCATGCAGCAGTAAAGAGATGGAGATGATATCCCTCTACCTCTTCAGGAGCAGTACCAGAAAAAGCCTGCTGTAACAGAATCTGTCACACAACATAATTCCCAAACTGTCCAGGTTTTGGCCAAAAATTACTTGTCATACCAAGAGCCAGGAAAATCTCAATCTGGAAGAGAAAAGCCAATCAACAGATACCAGTACCAATATGATGCAGGTTATTAATTACCTAATAAGAATTTGAAAGTTGCCATCACAAGATGCTTTAACAATCAATTACAGATATGTTTGAAACATATGGAAAATAGAAAGTCTCAGCAAAAAAATAAAAGGCAAAAAAAGAATCAAATAAAAATTTTACATTTTTAATTTTTAAAAAATTTCTCCAGATTTATTGAGGTATAATTGACAAATTAAATTGTATATATTTAAAGTGTACAACATAATGATTTGATAAGCATATAGTATATTGTGAAATGATTACCACAATCAAATTAATTAACACACGTATCACCTCACACAGTTACTATTTTGTGTGTGTGGGGTGAGAATGCTTAAGCTATTTCTCCTAGCAGATTTCAAGTATACAATACACTACTATTAACTATAGTTACCATGCTGCTCATAGATCTCCAGAACATATGCATCTCATAAATGAAAGTTTGTACCCTTTGACCAACATATGCTCTGATATTTGTTATTTCCTTCCATCTGATAACTTTGGGCTTAGTTTGTTCTTCTATTTCTAGTTCCTTTAGGTGTAAAGTTAAGTTGTTTATATGAGATTTTTTCTTAATGTTGGTGTTTATGCTATAAACTTCCCTTTTAGAACTGCTTTTGATGCATCCCATGGGTTTTGATATGTTGTGCTTCCACTTTCATGTGTTTAAAGATATTTTTTGATTCTCCTTTGATTTCTTCGTTGATCCATTGGTTGGTCAGGAGTGTGTTGTTTAATTTCCACATATGTGTGAATTTTCCACTTTTCCTCCGATTATTGATTTCTAGTTTCATACCATTGTGGTCAGGAAAGACCTTGATATGATTCCAACCTTCTTAAATTTGTTGATTCGTTTTGAGACATAACGTGTAATCTATCCTGGAGAGTATTCCATGTAGGCTTAAGAAGAAGATGTATTCTAATGCTTTTGGTTGGAAATATTCTGTATACATCCATTAGGTTTATTTGGTCCAAATATAGTTAAAGCCCAATATTCCCTTACTGATTTTTGTCTAGATGACCCATTCATTATTGAAAGTGAGGTACTGAAGTCCTCTCAATTGTTACATTACTATCTATTTCTCACTGCAGATATGTTAATATTTGCCTAGTATATTTAGGTGCTCCAATGTTGTGTGCAAATATATTTATGATTGTTATATTCTCTTGATAAACTGATCCCTTTATCATTATCTAATGACTTTCTTTGTCTCTTGTTACAGTTTTTTACTTAAAGTCTATTTTGTCTGATATAAATATGGCTATCCCTGCTAACTTTTTATTTCCATTTGCCTGGGATATCTTTTTCCATCCCTTCACTTTCAGTCTGTATGTGTCCTTAAATCTCAAGTTAGTCTCTTATAAGCAGAATATAGCTGGGTCTTGGTTTTTTATCCATTCATCTACTCTATGTCTTTTGATTGGAGGGTTTAATCCACATTAATAGTAATTATTCATTGTTAAGGATTTACTATTGCCATCTTCCTAATTGTTTCCTGGTTGATTTTTAGTTCCTTTCTTCCTCTTTTACTGTCTTTTTTGATTTTGATGGTGGTCCATGGTGGTATCCTTTGATTCCTTCTCTTTTTGTATCTCTTTTGTGTATCTACTATAAGTTTTTGCTTTGTAGTTACCATGAGGCATACATAAAACTGAGTGAAATTAGTAGTGTCATATGTTAATTTATAAGATCAACATACAAATATCAATTGTGTCTATTTATTAGCAATGGAAATGGAAACCAAAAGAGTACCATTTACAATAGCTAAGAAAGACAGAGAGAGAGAGAAAGAAAAAGTGTACATCTAATAGAACATGTGCAGGGCTTATATGCTGAAAACTACAAAATTTTAATGAATGAAATCAAAGAAGATTTAAATAAATGGAAAGACATAGCATGTTCATAGATTGGAAAACTCAACATAGTAAAGATGCCAATTCTCCCTAAATAGATAAACAGGTTTGCTTCAATTCCTATCAAAATATCAGCAAGATTTTTTGAGATATATGCAAGATTATTGTAAAATGTATGGAAGGGCAGAGGAGCTAGATAGAATAGCTAAAACAATTTTTAAAAAGAAAAGGAAAATGGTAAGAATTGGTCCACCCAATTTCAAGATTTATTAGCTACACTAATCAAGATGGTGAGATTATTAGCAGAAGAACAGACATTTAGATCAATGGAACAGAATAGGGAACCCTGAAATCCAAAAATACTGTCAACTGACTTTTAAGAAAAATACAGAACAATTCAATGGAGTGAGGATATTCTTTTCAACAAATGGGAGTAGAGCCGTTGAGTGTTCATAGCCAAAAATATAAGGCTTAATCTAAAACTCGCACCTTATACAAAAACTAACCTGAATGAATCATAGATTTAAATATTAAACATAAAACTATAAAACTTTTAGAAGAAAAATATAGGAGAAAATGTTCAGGACCTAGGACTTGGTGAAGAATTCTTAGACTTCACCCAAAAAACAATTAGTAATTAGTAAGTTGCACACCATCAAAATTAAAATATTTTTGCATCGTCAAAGACTCTGTTAAAAGAGTGAAAGGTGTAGCTTGTAACAAACCACAAACTGGGAGAAAACATTTATGAACCACATTTCTAACAAAGGACTCATATCTAAAAAATTTTAAGTACTCTCAAGACTCAACAATAAAAAATAATAATAATCCAGTTAGAAAATGGACAAAAGATATAAAGAGACATTTCCCAGAACAGGATTTATGGATAGAAAGATGAGTACATGAAAAATTGTTCAACATCCCCAGCCATCAGGGAAATGCAAAGTGAATATGAGATACGACTATACTGAGATATGACTACACTCCTATCAGAACAGCTAAAATAAAAAATAGTGACAATACCGAATATTGGCAAAAAGTCTGAGAAAATGAATTTCTCACCTATCGCTTATAGGAATGTAGTATGGAAAATAGTTAAGAAGTTTCCTTAAAAAAAAAAAAAAACTAATCATACACTTCCATATAACACAGCAGTCTCACTCCTGGGCATTTATCCCAGAGAAATGAAAACTTATATCCACACAAAACCTGTACATGTCTATTCATAGCAACTTTATTTGCAATAGCCACCAAACTGGAAAAACGAAAATATCCTTCAATGAATGAATGGTCAAACAGTGGTACATCCATACAATGGGATTAAAAGAGCCATACCAAGGAAAAATCAAATAAATAAAAAGAACTTTTGATACATGCAACAACTTGGATGGTTCTTGAGCACTGAGTTTAAAAAGCCAATCTCAAGATGTCACCTCTTAGGTGATTCCATTTGAGTAATATGCTCAAAGTGATAAAATTATGGATATGGAGAGCAGATTAGGGGGGTCTCAGGGGTTAGGTATGGTTAAGGAAAGTTGGTGGGGTGAGAAGGGGGGATGAGTGTAAAGGAGTAACTCAAGGGAGATCCTCATGGTGAGGGAATAGTTCTCTTTCTTGACTGCATTGGTCGTTGCACAAATCTGCACATGTGACAAAATGACATAGAACTATGACTACACAATATACTAATGTCAATTTACTGGTTTTGATATTGTACCATTGTTATGCAAGAAGTAGCCATTGGAGAAAACTGGATAAAAGGTCCCGGGGCTCCGTCTGTATTATCATTGCAACTTCTTTTGACTCTATAATAATTTTTAAAATATCAATATATAAAAAACGTTAAACTTTGTAGCCTAAATTGTCCTATGCCTTTCCCTATTTAATTAAATATTACTCACTTAACATTCAAAATCATCTATATCTAAATAAAGAAAGAAAGAAATTTTCCTGATTTTTTTTTTTCTAGTTGAGAAAATGAGAACCTTAGAACAGGTCTACAAGTGAGATCTGAGAAAAATCTTTTGCTCTCAAGGCCACAATGTTGACTAATTTTTTTTTTTTTTTTCGGTATGCGGGCCTCTCACTGTTGTGGCCTCTCCCACTGCAGAGCACAGGCTCCAGACGCGCAGGCTCAGCGGCCATGGACCACGGGCCCAGCCGCTCCGCAGCATGTGGGATCTTCCCGGACCAGGGCATGAACCCGTGTCTCCTGCATTGGCAGGCAGATTCTCAACCACTGCGCCACCAGGGAAGGCCCATTGTTGACTAATTTTAAATGAAGTGTTTGGATTACATATTAGGAATATAAAATGTTTAAAGACAAGCCACTTAAACAGATATCTAGGTAAATGTAAACCATATGAACTTACGTAATGATGAGCCTTGAGTATACTTTCTTAGCGTAGACTTTTACGTAAAATTAAAGCATCAGCCAAATGTATGTGGTGGTTTTTTCATGTCTATTTAATTTTTCATAAGTTCTTTATAAAATTTATTACACTGTATTAAACCACATAATAATTATTACTTACTATTTAATTAGGTATTGGTAGATCGTTAGGAACTGCTAGCCTACTAGCACATGAATGCTAATTCATGTAACTTTTAAAACAGACTCTCGGGGAAGCATAGACTAATTTGGTCATAAAGCCATAAGCTGGCTATCCAGGTACTCAATGATCTCTTAGGACCTACCAGCTCTAAAATACTGTAAAAAAGACTGTGCAATATCGGAACATATTTCAGCAGAACAACTGAAAATAGCTTAATTAGTGAGTAGAAATAGTCATAGTTTGATACAGTTCTACTTGTCAGAGGCTCTCATATTAGACTTTTTAATACAGCTTTATGTTGTTAACAAAAGATATAACTAATGCAAAATTGAAAATACTATGGGCTCAAATGGCAGACTAAATACCTGCATTTATTTCAGCTGCCTACCCCAAATCCAACTGCAATACAAGGAAGACATATAGAAGATAATAAATCTGTAACAATACTAAAAATGAGAAGAACCCTTTAGCAAACATGATACTTTGACAAATATCTGGATGATAGAACAAATGAAACCACACTGACAAAGAGGCTAAAAGATGTACAGGAGAAAATGGAAGTGGAAGAGTGGGCCTCCACTTGGGTAGTGTTTTCAAATACTTTCATGTTTTCTTTGGTTTTGTTGTTACACTTAACGTTTTAACTTTTGTGGGATTTGTTGATGTATAGAGATACATCTTTATTCTTTTTTCTATGGGGCAGTTTCTCAACACCATTGACTACATGGTCCATCTGACTTAGTCTGGGTTCCTCCCAAAAGCAGAGTCTGGAACAGAGATTATCTACTTTTTGAGTGTCTTCTCAAGGAGCAGGAGTAAGGGATGGGGGTCAACAGAGAAGGACTGAAAGTCAATTCAAGTATTATCCAGTGTGCCACAGCTTCAGGGGACTAGGTACCCAGTGAGGGACATTCTGAGGTGCTTTACAACGTATGACTCAATTGAATCTCAAAAGAGAGAAGAATTCATCCACTAACTCCCATCCCTCTTCATGTGGCGTGGATCACGGTCAAGTGTGCTCACGTGGGACTATCAGAGAAGCTCCAGGACAGGAAGCAAGAGATACTCAGCACATACTTATGATGGGGAGCTGATAGCAAGGAGGTCAAAACCTGTGCAGAACAGTGCCCCAGCACTGGGCTGGAATCAGAGGTCAAGCCAAGAGGATGTAGGGCAGCGCCCCAGTGGTGTCAGACACACCTTCCTTTCAGAACTGATTTGAAGTGCTCACTTAACCACACATTAAATTTGTATAGATATATTAAGTCTCTTCCCAGAGTCTTTACTACGTTGCACTGGTCAATTTTATTATTATTCCTGTGTCAAGAAAACCATTTTTTATTATAGTAGCTTTAAAGTATAAGTTGATATCTGCTAGGAGCATGTCTCTTATGACTGTACTGTTTCAAATACGTAATAGATATTTTCCATATTTTATATTCCAGATGTACTTCAGAATCACTTTAAGAAAACAAAACAAAAACATCCTGTCAGGATGTTGGTGTTGTATTGCTTTGAACCCACAGATTGATTTGAGGAGACTTGAGAACTTTATGACATTATGCTTTCCCATCCAAGAATATAACATTTTGCCCCATTTGTTCTAGTCTTCTTTTATGTCCTTTGGTTAAATTTTATATATTTCTTTGTGCATGTATTGCATATTTCTTGCTAGGTGTATACCTATGTATTAGGTAGCCGTTAACAGATTTTTTTCATCACATTTTCTAATTGGCACTGTTGCATGACAAAGCTCTAGAATTTTGTATGTTCATTTTCTGTGTGATGATCTTGTTAAATGAACAAGAGTTATGTTTTCAACAATTTCCATTTTGCTAATTCATTGGGATTTCTAGGTGTCCAACCAGAGACTACAGTTTGCTTATACTTAAACCCATTTTAATTTTAATATTTTAATGAAACTGCTCTTCCTGAAGTTATCAGTTGCCTCCATGTTGCAAATTCATGGTTACTTCTTCAACTGTCCTCCTATTTGATGTTTCATCTGAATCTCACAGATACGACCACTTCTTCCTTCTTGAAATACTCGATTTTCTTGGTTTCGGTGATAACCCTCTCTTCTGATATTTATTTTATTTCTCCAGCCACTCTTTTCTGGTCCTTTTCTCCATCTTACTACTAAACTTTGAGATCCTCATGATTCTGTTCCAGGCTTCTTTTGTTCTCACTAAAAACTTCCCCTTGTAAAATTCCTTTCACACCCACGAGTTTAAATACTACCGTTTGTTAACCCCTAAATTTACATTAGCAATCCAGTGACAAACCAAAACTGTGGCAGCAGAGAATCTGCACCCCCCCCACCCCCGTGCAGACAATAAAGAGATACTTTGCCTGATAATTACAAAACAGACTAATAGTCAGCTATTTATCACCATTCGCTGGAAATTTTAAACATCAGTGATAAAATACTCCTGTCTGAAAAAAACAAACCAACAAAACTTGATGGATTAAGTTCTAAACAATTGCTATGATGATTGTTGAGTTTCTATAATGTATGTGTAAGCTTCAAACTAGTACATTTTAATCTCATACCCTTTAATAAAGAATATATACTAATGGAAATTAACTGGGGAAACTCTTATACAGTCAGCCCCTGATGTACCTGGAGTCACCGAGACGCATCAGTTTCAAGATTAATTTCATAAAGGTTAAAAACAGTTTGAGCTTGATTCATACACTCTCCAAATCCAATGGTACAACAGATTCCTGCTTTTAAATAGTAGATTCCAAATAACCAGTGATAGCACAGTAATTATAAAGATGAAGAAACAGAACTTGAGTTATTTCAGTTCTGTCATTCGATGGGACCACTTGATGTTTTAATTCAGACTTGCAGGTTTTCAACTGCAGAAATATTTCAAAACCACTAGAATCAATCCGGAAGAAACAAAGACATGAACATTATTGTAATTTCTGGAATTTATTATGAAATGGGATTTTTATGAACCTACCCCAAACTTATCATTATATTTAAAGTTCTCTTTGTATATCTTTTGCTTCATGTGAAAGAAGTTTTGTGAAAATAAAATGAATAAAAAGAATTCTTCAATTATCTGGGGGGGAAGATATATTGACAAATTTTGCTGTCCTAGTTATTGAATGAAACATATGTGATAAAGACACATATTTTCATAAAACCTTTGAGAAATTTACAAAAGGTTCAAAAACAGAAACTGTAATGTCATTATCCATTATGTTTGCAAAACAATAGGTAGGTATAATTTATTCTACCTTTCTCAAGATACTTTAATATAATTAAAAAGTATTGTTCCATTACTTTTTCTTTTTGTGTACTAGAAATACAAATAATAAGAAATGTTTCCCTGCACTTTTTCTGGTTATTGTTTATTAACTGCTTCATATCAGAACTATTACTGAAAATAATTTGGTCACATATAAAAGAGGAACGTGGGCTTCCCTGGTGGCGCAGTGGTTGAGAGTCCGCCTGCCGATGCAGGGGACACGGGTCCGTGCCCCGGTCCAGGAAGATCCCACATGCCGCGGAGCGGTTGGGCCCGTGAGCCATGGCCGCTGCGCCTGCACGTCCGGAGCCTGCGCTCCGCAACGGGAGAGGCCACAACAGTGAGAGGCCCACGCACCGCAAAAAAAAAAAAAAAAAGAGGAACGTTTTAAAAAGTGATCCCTCCATCTTGGTATAAAGTGGTCAGAGCTCGTGTCTGGACCCCAGACCTTAGTATTCAATCTCCCTTTTTGACATTTCCATTCTAAATCATTTCAAGTCTAACATATCTTAAACTGGACATTTGATATTCTTGCCAAAATCCACCCCTCCTAAGTTTTTTCTAATCTCAGTAAATGATATTTCCGTCCCTCTCTTTGTCTATTTTAGAAAGTGAAGAGGCGTATTTGATTCCTCTCCTTCCCTCATGACTCCTCATTTAACATCCATCAAAAACTTCTGTGGCTTCTTTCTCCAAAATAGACCTAGGCTCCAGTTCTAACTCTAATAAATCTAGTCTAAAGAATGTTATGGTGACCTAAAATATGGATAAAAGAGAAAAGCACAAGGTAAAAAAAAAATTGAAGCCAAAGTCATTTTTTCCTAATATTGTTTGAGATTCACAGTGATGACAGACAGGCCTGTAAGGGCACACATGAAAAACAGTGAGTGTAGGTGGGAGGGGAAAGGCAAACATTCGTTCCTAAGAGGCCTCACCCTCCCCCCTCCCCAGACCCCCCTCTTATACCTGAAGCCTAGAACTCCTTTCAGATATTGACATAATGCCCATTGGAAGAGTATCACTCAAGTGACATGAAGAGTTACAGAGGAAAGAAGAAATAAGTAGAAACGAGGATATGAAGAACAGATGTGACAGATGAGAATATAGTCCACGATATTGTTGTGGGGAAATAAAAGTTTTTAGAACTAATGATTTGTGTAAGTGATTTGCACAGCAAGCCTACATATTTCATTTAGCTTCAGAGCACTTCACCTGTGTGTATTTGCTTTACTGTTATGTTTCCATGAATTAAAGAAAAAGACTGAGTGATTTTGAATGCCTTTGCATTTTGATAAATCAAAGAAATAAAACACTATTAATTGCTCCTACAAAAAACCTTATGTATAATCCATTGTAAGCCTCAGTTCTCGAGGCTGAGCTTTTTATTCTCATGTATTTTGATGATGCTTAGAATTTAGCCTCATAAAGTTGCATTGGACCAAATCCAGGTTGGGAATGTTGATCATGAGTCTCTGAAAACTCATGAATAATTACCAAAACTAACTTTGTTATACTTCTGACCCAGACATTAAGCTGAGGGCTGACTTCGAGGGATCTGGGACGGCTTTCAGAAGCTTTATGTGTTTATCCACCTCTCCCCATGGAGCTTCACTCAGAAAGAACAGCTGCATCATATTCCAAAAATCAAACTCCCAAACCATAAAATCACTAGATGCTAAGCGAGTTAGGCCAAACCTCTATCTGAAAGAGAATTATAAATTCAGGTATCATTGCTTTGGCACTACTCAAATGTGATGTGTACTTTATGGTACAGAATTAAGAGTATGAATCCATGTATGTCACCAGATATCACATGTTCAGTTTTTAGTAAATGGGACTCCTAGACCTTGATGTACTAGGCAATATGTAATATAAAAGCTGGACAATAAAGCAAAGAAAATGTCACTTTTTTTTTTTTCTTTAGAGTGTAAACTGCTTGAAGAGAGAACCTCAGAGGATACTGGGTTCCTTTTCTGTTTTTGCTAAAAATTTCCTAGACCTTGGTGTAGTTTGCAAAAAATGACGCAATTCTTCACCTTTCCACGTATCCATAACCTTCACCATAGACTCTGCGGGGCTCTCCTACTCTGACTCTGGCCGTGTGATTTGGTTTGGCCAATGGATCTTACCAAATGTAACACAAGCAGAAGGTTGACAAGTGCTTGCATGACTGGGCTTTTCTGCTCCCTGCTGCTCTAAGATTTCCGTGAGAATATTCCCAAGCTAGGATAGTGAGAGTCACTGTAGTCATTCCAGAGGAGACTATCTAGGTCTGCCAGCAGGCAGCCAACCTCCAGACACATGAGCTAGCCCGGTCAGGATGAGCAGAGCTGCCTAGATGACCCACAGCTGACTGCACACAAGTAAGCCAACCCAGCCGGGATCAGCTAACCCCCTCAGCCTCATGAGCCAAATATAAACAATTGTTGTGTGTATATAAACGACTGAGTGGCTGAGTGTTACATAGCACTACTGTGGCATTAGACATCTGATACAACCTTCTCATCTTTTAAACAGATTTCAAAGCACTTTAATACTTCCCACAAGGTTAGTATGATGTAATAAAGACATAGATATCACAGAAGAATCCAAAGTATCTTAAGTCAGAGTGCCAGATCTGCTACTTACTGGTTTTGTGACACATGGAAAAGTATTTAAATTCTCTGCACCAGACAACTGGGTAATTACGAGGATTAAAAGCTACGTTGTACCAAACTCGTTGTGTGACCCTGGGCAAGTTACTTAATCGCTTAATCTCGTTTTTTCATTAGTAAAATGACTTTTAGAATGGTTGTTATCCCTCTAGAGTAACTGTGATGGTTTTTTTTCAAAAAAAAATGATATAAAGCATTTAACACAGAGCTCAACAGTTAGAAAGTGTTGAATATATACCAAAAACTATTATTTTATCTATTAACTCCAATTTTAGTTCTGACAAAAAAAAGCAGGGCATGGCGACTGAAAGATTTTCACTAAAATGCACTTGTTACTCAAGGAGGTCTTCAGGGCCCTGAGTGCAAGAATCTGTCTCCTGTGGCTTCCTTTTATTAGCGCAAATGAGTTGTTTGATAACAAATTAGCTAATTGTCACCTTGGAAGGTGATAAAGTCTTCATAGCACGGAATGAATTTTAAAATCTGGTGGTTTAACTGGAGAAAGCAGAGAGGTAAGCTATCTCTTGTTAGCCAGCAGGCCCATATGAAATACCTCATAGGAAACCCCTGAGGATGGTGAGAGCCCTGTGGGTGACACGTAGGACAGAGAAGGATGTTGAAGAGAGTGGTGTGAAATCAGATAATCCTGGTGAATTTTTTTTTTTAAAGAAGTCATAATTTCCATTTTATTTACAATGCATTTGAATTTAGAAAAACAGAAAGTTCTCAAATTCATTTTTAAGATTAAATCAAATTCATTTATTGATTAAAAAATGAGAACTTGAAAACCATTCTCATTGCATAAGTAAAATGTCTAATTAAAAGATTAACACAAAAATGTATTAAAACGATAATACCTTATTACCAAGTAGAATTTATTTTGGAAATGAATTTAACCCCACTCAGCATATGAATTTAACATATTTTCAGTTAGAGTCAGGACAGGTTTTGTTGTTGTAGTTATTTTGTAAGATACTTGTAGAGAAGAAAAAATGTCTAAAGCAGCTATGAAAATACTGGTGTGTGTCTGTGTGTGTGTGTGTGTGTGTGTTTAGGAGACATGGGCTTTGCTTACAAGGGTCCAGACTATGCTTTAAAGATATATCCTATAGATGTGGGATATATAAAAATATCAAAGGAATGGAATAGAAAATACGAAAAGAGATCCCTATATGTTTAGTATGTGACAAAATTGATGTTTCCATCCTGTGGGAAAGGTATGGATTCTTTAATAAACTGCTTGCCCAACTGATTATTCACGTTGAAAGAAATATAAAAGGATATGAATCTTCTACTGTATACAAAATTAAATGCTAGATGGATTAAAACTGAAATACGAAAAGTAAAATAATTACAATCCTTCAAAAACATATACCATAGTATATTTAAAATATTAAATATCCCAAAAGAGTAAAACTAATTTGTAGCTACATTCATAAAAATGAACACATTCCATAAACATAATAGTAAATAAAATGTGCAGAGCAGTAGACTCGGCATGGATCCATGAATACAAGGGTCATGGAGAGAACTAAACAATACATTGTTCAGGAATACGCATATATATTTTAAAGCCATAAACAAAAGGAAAAGGATTATTAACACAAAAATGCAAGACGTTGATTATCTGCAGGAGGATAAAAATGAGATGTTATTGGGAGAAAACGCTATAATTAAGCTGAGGAGGCACATGGATGTTCAGTATACTCAAACATTACATACATATTACAGAAAGCTACATATATACATAAATAATACATATTTATGACAAACTCAGAATTATAAAAATTTGGAACACTGCATGTCTACTTTACGGGTTAGGATAATTTTTTTTTTTTTTACATCTTTATTGGAGTATAATTGCTTTACAATGGTGTGTTAGTTTCTGCTCTATAACAAAGTGAATCAGTTATACATATACATATGTTCCCATATCTCTTCCCTCTTGTGTCTCCCTCCCTCCCACCCTCCCTATCCCACCCCTCCAGGTGGTCACAAAGCACCGAGCTGATCTCCCTGTGCTATGCGGCTGCTTCCCACTAGCTATCTATTTTACGTTTGGTAGTGTATATATGTCCATGCCTCTCTCTCACTTTGTCACAGCTTACCTTTCCCCCTCCCCATATCCTCAAGTCCATTCTCTAGTAGGTCTGTGTCTTTATTCCTGTCTTACCCCTTGGTTCTTCATGACATTTTTTTTTCTTAAATTCCATACTGGTGAATAAACCAAGCTGTACAATATGGAGGGCTCCCACGAGATAGCTGATTGATGCTACAAATAATAGAATTTGGTCCCCTAGAGAGTCTGTGATGTAGCGATTTAGGTGCCAAAGACGAGTGTCCCAAATCAAATGTAACAGAGAAGGAAGAATGAAAACAGTCTACAGGGCTCAGTAGAGGCAGAGATAGGACAGGAATCCTTTTCAGCCTAAAGGCAGAGAAGTGCTTACAATTTTCAACAGCTCAAGGATCTCAAGGCAGGCAAAATAAAAACTGCTGGCAATTAAATGACAGGGTCTACCTGAGCACTAAAAGACCCATAGAAAGGATTTCTCCATTTTTGTATTCTGCAGATAATGAATCTCAATATTTTAGGATGCTTTCTATTAGTGCGTGGCAATATGAGGAATAATGCCATTTAGGAGAAATAAATACCCAAGAGAACATCTTTTATGCCTCTGAAAGTGAGCTGGAACTTGGTAAAGCCCTCTGGCAAACTGTGCCCCAAGGACCAAGACCTTCCAAGATGAAAAGTAGAAAAGAGACAGCTCTAGAGGGCAAGAGGCTGCCTCTGATTTAATGTGCACGAACACAAGTGGTCTAGAAGTGAGGACGAGGAGGAGGACAGCAGGGCCAATGAGAACAAGTCTGTACACAAGAGAAGAGCAAATTATAAGGAAAGTGTCACAGCAAGACAGATGATTTAAGAAAAAATAGTCACTCTTTTCATAAGGTCTGTTTGGTTTGTGCAATTAAAAGCCTTAGTCTGGGGCTTCCCTGGTGGTGCAGTGGTTGAGAGTCCGCCTGCCAATGCAGGGAACGCGGGTTCCTGACCCGGTCCGGGAAGATCCCACGTGCCGTGAAGCGGCTGGGCCCGTGAGCCATGGCCGCTGAGCCTGTGTGTCCGGAGCCTGTGCTCCACAACTGGAGAGGCCACGACAGTGAGAGGCCCGTGTACCGCAAAAAAAAAGCCTTAGTCTGCTACTGCTGACCAGTGACTTGGTGGATCAGAATAATGTTATTCCCACTCCACACCCAGGTAGGGGCAAGCCATCATCACCTAATCACTTCCCTAAGAACTGATTTTCTTTGTCTGCCCTTAGAGCTCTGAGCTGAATGGGTCTATCTTTTCATTAAATTTGATGGAGGAATCAGTTACAATTAAAACAGCTAAAAAGAAACAGTAAGAGGTCTTGAATCCTTGTCCCAGAGCTGCCAGCGGCCTGAACTTGGGCATTTAATTCCTCCTTGGTGAAAACAAGGAGGCTCAATTAAAGAGATGTTGTTTGTTAGCAGGTTCCTGACTGGAAACATTGCTCTATAAAAACACTGCAAGGCGTTTTTAAAAACAGCAGCACAGAAACTGTCATCAGGAGTGCACAGGAGATTCTTTCTACAAAAATACAGAAAACCCAGAAGTTTTTCTTTGCCTTCAACAACAAGGTGGCCCTAAAATTTTAACATGGATTTCCATATGTGGATGCCATAGACCTAGGTTAACACAGTCAAACTTACTGTTTTCCAAAAGGGCTGTAATATTTAAAGTATTTTCCCCAAGATCATATACACACTAACATTAGAATTGATCTTATTAATTAATTAATTAGTTCAATAAATGTTTTGGAAGACCTGCTATACATGTATTTCTCTAGGTGTCAGGGATAGATCACTGAGACCAAATAAATACACAAAAAAGAAAAATCCCAATTCCCATAGAACTTGCATTCTAAGGGAGGGAAATGAACAAATATAAATAAATAAGTAAATAAAGTGAAGAGATATAAACAAACAAATAAGTAAACAAACACATATATTAGAAGATGTAAGTGTTTTGGAGAAAAATAGAGGGTCAAGAGGTCATGAGGTATTTGAGGAAGAAGCCAAATTGCTCAAGGTGACTTTCATTGACCTTTAAAGAAAGATCTACAAGAGGTAGAAGGAATGAACTTCCCAGGCAAAAAGAACAGCAAAAGGCTGTAATGACCCTGAGGTAGGCACAGGCCTGTGTATACAAGAACAGCAAGGGAGCTGGTGTGGCTGCAGCAAAATGGATGAGGGGGAGAGTGGTAGGAGATTATGTCAGAAAAGAAGTGGGAGCCACGTTGGCTCCACCCACCAGTGGGCCAGCACTATCACCAGGACCCCTGGGGCCCACAGCCAGCTGCCTCATGACCTGGCCCCGCCCACCAGGGGACAGGCTCTAGGACCAGGGTTCCTTGGGCCATGCAACCAGCCATATCAGTTCCAACCCCACCCATCAGTGGCCAGCAGCCACTGTACTAGGCAAGGCTGGCAACCAACTGGACCAGGGATCAGCCATACCCACCAACCCACCCACTGTAGACAGTCTGCCATAACACAAGGGCCCACGTAGACTACATAGAGGGCAGCCCTAGAGTACATAGCTCTGGTGACCAGAGGGGCAATGCACTGCTGGGCCCCATAGGATGTCTCCTACATAAGGCTCATTCTACAAGTATCACTTGTACCCAAACCAAAGACATCACACACAAAAAAATTATAGGCCAATATCACTGATGAACATAGATGCAGAAATACTTAACAAAAGATTAGCAAATCAAATTCAATAATATATTAAAAGGATCACACACCACAATCAAGTGAGGTTTATCCCATGGGTACAAGGATTGTTCATTATCTGCAGATCAATCAAGGCAATCCACCACATTAAGAAATTGAAGAATAAAAATCATATGATGACCTCAATAAATGGAGAAAAAGCTTTTGACAAAATTCAACAGACATTTATGATTAAAAAAAAAAACAATAAAACTGTCCATAAAGTGGGTATAGAGGGAACATACCTCAACATAATAATGGCCATATATGACAAGCTCACAGCTAACATCATACTCAACAGCAAAAAGATAAAAGCATTTCTTCTAAGATCAGTAACAAGACAAGGATGCCCACTCTCACCACTTTTATTTAATATAATATTGGAAGTTCTAGTGACAGCAATCAGACAATAAAAAGAAATAAAAGGAATCCAAATTAGAAAGAAAGAAGTAAAACTGTTCCTGTTTGCAGATGACATGACACTATACATAGAAAATCCTAAAGTTTCCACCAAAAAACTACTAGAACTCATCAATGAATTCAGTAAAGTGCAGGATACAAAATTAATATACAGAAATTTGTTGCATTTCTATACACTAACAATGAACAATCAGAAAGAGAATTTAAGAAAATACTATATAAAATAGCATTAAAAAATACCTAGGAATAAATCTAACTAAGGAGGTAAAAGACCTATACTCAGAAAACTATAAGACACTGATGAAAAAAACTGAAAACAGTACAAACAGATGTAAAGATATACCATGTTCATGGATTGAAAAAATTAATATTGTTAAAATGACCATACTACCCCAAGGCAATCTACAGATTCAATGCAATTCCTATCAAAATACCAACGGCAATTTTCACAGAACCAGAACAAATATCTCTAAACTCTGTATGGAAACATGAAAGACCCTGAATAGCCAAAACAATTTTGAGAAAGAAGAACAAAGCCAGAGGTATCATCACAATCCCTGATTTCAACCTATCCTACAAGTTACAGTAATCAAAATGGTATGGTATTGGCACCAAGACAAACACACAGATCAGTGGAACAGAACAGAGAGCCCAGAAATAAACCCACACACTTATGGTCAATCAATCTATGGCAAAGGAGGCAAGAATAGACAAGGGAGAAAAGACAGTCTTCAATAAGCTGTGCTGGGAAAACTGGACAGCTACATGTAAAAGAATGAAATTAGAACATTCTCTAATACCATATACAAAAAGAAACTCAAAATGGATTAAATACCTAAATGTAAGCCTGAATACTATAAAACTTCTAGAAGAAAACATAGACAGTATGCTATTTGGTATTGGTTTTAGCAATATTTTTTTTGGATCTGTCTCCTCAGAGAAGAGAAACAAAAGCAAAAATAAACAAATGGGACTACATTAAACTAAAAAGCTTTGCACAGCAAAGGAAACTGTCAACAAAATGAAAAGGCTGCCTACTGAATGGGAAAAGATATTTGCAAAAACTACACCCAATAAGGGGTTAATATCCAAAATATACAAAGAACTTATACAGTTCAACATCAAAAAAATTAAAATCTGATTAAAACATGGTCAGAGAACCTGAAAGAGGACATGCAGATGGCCAACAACAACATGAAAAGATGCTCAACATCACTAATTACCAGGGAAATGCGAATCAAAACCACAATGAGATACCACCTCACGACTGTCAGAATGGCTATTATCAACAAGACAGCAGGGCTTCCCTGGTGGCGCAGTGGTTGAGAGTCCGCCTGCCGATGCAGGGGACACGGGTTCGTGCCCCGGTCGGGGAAGATCCCACATGCCGCGGAGCGGCTGGGCCCGTGAGCCATGGCCGCTGAGCCTGCGCGTCTGGAGCCAGTGCTCCGCAACGGGAGAGGCCACAACAGTGAGAGGCCCGCATACCATAAAAAAAAAAAAAAAAAAAAAAAAGACAGCAAATAAAAAGTGTCTGAAGACGTGGATAAAAGGAAACCCTCATGCACTATTGGTGGGAATGTAAAGTGATGCAACCACTATGGAAAACAGTATGGAGTTTCCTCAAAATTTAAAAATAGAACCATCCTATGATCCAGCAATTCTAGTCCTGGGTATTTATCTGAAAAACAAAAACACTAATTAGAAAAGATATATGTACCCCCTATGTTCAATGCAGCATTATTTATAATAAAAAGGTATGGAAGCAACCTAAATGCCCATCGATAGATGAATTGATAAAGAAGATATAGTATATACACATACATATATATATATATATATATATATATATATATATATGATGGAATATTGCTCAGCCATAAAAAATGAAATCTTGCCATTTGTGACAACATGGGTATACCCTAGAAGGTATTATACTAAGTGAAATGTCAGACAGAGAAAGACAAATACTGCATGATTTCACTTATATGTGAAATTGAAAAACAAAACAAATGAACAAACACAACAGAAACAGAGTTACAGATACAGAGAACAAACAGGTGGTTGCCAGAGGGAAAGGGAGTTGGTGGAGGGGAGGAAAAAATGGGTGAGGGAGAGTAAGAGGTACAATCCTCCAGTTAGAAAGCAAATGAGCCATGGATATGAAATGTACAGTTCATATTTAAATGAGGAATGTAGTTAATAAACATATAATATCGTTGTATGGTGACATATGGTAATGAGATTTATCATGATGACCATTTTGAAATGTATAGAAATACCAGATTACTATGTGTTGTACTGGGAACTAACATAGTGTTATAGGTCAATTATATTTAAAAAACAAACTCATAGAAAACAAGATTGCATCTGTAGTTGGGGGTGGGGGATTGGAGGAAGGCAGTCAAAAGGTACAAACTTCCAGTTATAAGATAAATAAGTACTAGGGATGTAATGTAGAACATGACAAATATAATTAAAACTGCTCTATGTTATTAATGAAGGTTGTTAAGAGAATAAATCCTAAGAGTTCTCATCCCAAGGAAACAATTTTTCTCTTTAATTTTGTATCTATACGGGACGATGGATGTTTACTTAACATTGCGGTAATCATTTCATGGTGCATGTAAATCCAACCATTATGCCGTACACCTTAAACTTATACAGTGTCATATGTCATTTATATATCAATAAAAGTGGAAGAGACAAAAAAAATATTGGCATGCCAATCTGTATTCAAGGGAAAAATCCAAGTGAGCAAGTAGATACAAAGCCTGGAATTTTGGGAAACATCCAGTTTAGAACAATAAACATAGAAGTCAGCAGCAGCAGTTGGTGTTTATAGCCATGAGACTGGATGACATTAACAAAGGAATGAATGAAAGCAGAAAAGAAAAGAGGTCTGTGAACTGAGTCCTGAGCATTCTAATGTTAAAAGACTGGAGGTGAAGTGTCACTTACTAAGGTGACTGAGAAGTGGTCAGCAAGCCTGAAGGAAAACAAGGATAATGTGTCCTGGAAGTCAAGTGAAGAGAGTGCTTCAAGGAGAAGGGAGTTATCAGGTGGATCAACTGAGAAATAGCCATCAGATTTAGTAACGTGAAGGAGGTAGAGTGTTGATGGAGCACCGTCCTTTCACTGAAGTGAGAAAGGTTATCAGGTGAGAGAGAGGAAAGGGAAGAGGTGTTTGGGGTTTGTGGAGATGGGAAAGTATGCAGCAGTTTCCCAGGAAAGAGGAAGAGGGAATGGGCGAGGGGTGCACAGTGTGATTCTTGATTCCCTGATTCCAACCATGCCAGCAATCAAGAATTTTAAGTGGGATGAGTCACCAAGGTGTGTCTTTTCCTCCAAACACATTGAGCCATGGAGGGGACCGATGGAGTAAGCAGAGAGTGGGATTTAACCAGAATTGAGATGAGTGTGAAGAAACGAGAGACGGAGGGAATGAGAGAAGGTCAAGGACGTCAAACATCTGTGCAAGGGAGTGATGACAACTGACCACGCAATGGAAGCTGGGAAGAGAGGAATGAAGACATGAAGGGAGGGAAGACAAGTGAAAATCAATGTGTTATAAGTCCCAATGAGAAGAAAAGAAAGATTGGTGAAGTACGGGCACCAGAGGAAGTGAGCTGGAAAAATAGGCAGTAATTTGAATGTAGGATAATTAAAATTAGAATTGGAGTCACATTTATGGGAAATGCTAAGACCAAGGGTATAAGCATGAGTGTGAGGGGTGGAAGGAAGTTGTTGTTGGACAAGATCTTAGGAGGAGAGGAGATCAAAGAATTGAGAGTCCAGCGTATTAGAGAGACATTCTACATGGATATTGAAATCACAACGAATTGTGTCAAGAGTAGTATTTGAGAGCACCATGTTTAGGGGAAGCAAAACACACCGAGTTCTTGAAATGTATTCTTTTATGTGTGCCCAAGAATCTGTAAAATGACTTAAGGGACTAGATCAACAGGGAGTACACACCATACTTTACTTGAATTGATTTATGGGAGAAGCTGTAAGTTGTGTTCACGTTCTCGTATCGCTAAGCATTTGACTCTCTCTGGTGCTTCTCTCCGTGTGCTCTGGGCAACGTGTTTTATTTTATTGACCAAAATCTCATTTATAGCTCAATTAATGTAGTGGAGAAAACACAGTACATGTCAAGCCCTTTCATTCTTTATGGTCTGCACTGTGATTTTGGCAAGCCAAAGCCAATTAATTCAAAAGAGAGAGCAAAGGAGAGCAGAAATTCAGTTCATTCTTATTAAGAGCCAGAAATTCCTCCTGCTCATACAAAATCTGTGGAAATGTTGATACCAAAGTTACTGTGTCTTAGAGTTCAGGACCCTTTTGAAATTTTAGTATTTTTTTTAACTTACGTTGAGGTTTATTAAAAATGCCAGCCACACATTCAAACTTGTATACACACATGCAAACACATATATAGAAAGCACAATTTACCAGGGATATGTCATATTTTATTCTCATCACTGAATAAATTTTCATCCACATTCTAGTCACCTGCTAATATTTCCTTTCAGAGTCACTTGGGCAATTTACTGTGCTATCCCGTTGCTAACAGGTACCTATACCTAAATCAGTTGTGCTAAAAATGTGGATGCAGAATACGGCACTTGATATCATTCTGCAATGTAGCATCCTTTGAGTATTGTTTGATTTTATCCGTACTTCCTTCACTAGAGATTAAAACCTACTATACACAGTGCGCTATCAATTTTGGTGCAAAAGTTCTTGTCAAGGGACTTCTTACAAATATGATATAGTAATATAACTGATCTGTTTTCCCTCTACTAACAACTATATAAAATAATTGATTGCTTTGCTTCTCTTCTGTATGAAGGAAAAAGATGAGATTTGGGATAAACCACAGTTATGTTTTATTAATGCATATCCACTTAAAATAAAACCAACATAAGCTGTGGATAAATCAATATGCTAAGGTTATATGTCCTTGAACTTTAAAAAATGGTTTGATATCCTATAATAAAATCTTATTTTCAACAAATGTTTCTTGGTGAATAGACACATAGACAGTGCCACATAAATTTTTTAAAGTGACAAAAATAGATGGTAGTGTATCAGATTCAGGGTCAAGTTGTAAGATATTTTCTTAATTTATTTTTATTTGTCAGAAACAAGGGTTGGCTATTTAACATCCAGCTAAAGTTGCTGAAAAGGCTATGAAGTTATAAAAAGGATTTGAGTTGGTCAGGAATACCAAAAGAAAAAATCGATATTGAATTTTACCATATAAACCATAACAGTGAAAACGTGAACAAACTTTAGAGGAAAATAAATTGTATTTAATTGTAAAAGGGATTTATAATGTTATATGAGATTTAAAGATGATGAGGGGTGAATGAAATATTAGTTGGAAAATAAGAATTGTTTCTTTTTTTCCTATACTTAGCATCAATTTAATACATCTTTTACTATCTTATGACTTAAATAAGGCTATGATCCAGTTCCTAATTAGATGTACATCTTCAGCTTTAGATATTTTTTTCTGCTTTCCATCATTATTCTATTGTAAAGTACAAAACAACAGAAGGGGTATCCGATATTCTCAGGAATCTCAGCCATCACAGTTTCCTAACCACCTCTTTTCCTGACTCAGAACTCCATCAAGCCCTGGGCTACTGGATGTTTAATTCATGCATATTTGGCAAGGTTTATCTCATCTGCAACTTGAACAATACATTCTCCTATAATTCAAATTTGTGTTACTACTACCAACACAACAATAATGTAAGTTCAACATCTGGTGCATGAAGTGGAAAGGCTCTAAAAAGGAACACATGAAAAACAAAAGTATAAAGCAAAAGATCTGTACTGTTTCCTGAAATCTGTGCCAGGTCTAATGCTGGGTCAAATGCAGCTGCCAACCTCTCCTGCTTTTGAAGTTCCATGCACTTCATCTCTTCTTTCTTTTGGCTACAAAATCTGTTCCATCTTACATCTCCCATAATGGGCGTGAAGCAAAAAGGAAGAATCTCTATCACTCTCCAAATCTCACTAACTCTTTGGAGTTCTATGGCAGGGACTCCACATGGAGCCCAGTCCTGTACAGGACATTGTTAAACTCATAGCCAGTTGAAAATATTGGCCAAATGTTTTCAATCCCACTATCACTTCCCACCATGAATTGTGAATTACATAAAGCTAGTAGGTGGCCATAAAATGCACCAAAACCTATACTGATATTCATTCTTTCCCAAAGTGCTGCTCCACTCTAAATAAGAGGCTAGAGAAGGTATTCTAGCTCCAAAACTAGATGTATTCCTAGTGAGTCATTACCTTTCTGATGTGGAACGTGGAGTCCTTGATTCTTGGCTATGATAAGGATTGCTAAAAACAGGAGGAAACCTCAAATCAAAAAGGAGGACCCTCCACACAGGCATGATGAAGTATGTGAAATGGGCAGTCACATGATATCATTCTCCTCTTCTTAGAAATCAAACCCCCAAATGTTAATTGAGCACATGGGCCCCCAGAATAAAGACCGCATAGACCAGCTTTCATGTGAGCATCTAAGTTCCAGCCAATTCAATATATTCAGAGGTGGTGGTGAAATTTTTAGGAAGTGCCCTGCTGGTGGTATACAGATGAGATGGCTGAAGTTGAAACAGGCATCTTGGACCACAAAATGGAAGTTGAAGATGATGAAGAAACTAAGTAGAAGAAATCTGGCCCTTGATGAAGATGGAAGCCCTGGACCTCTTACCCAGACTTACATAAGAAAAAAATAATTGCATCTTATATCTGCCACTGTTATATATTTTTCTTGTCACATGCAGACAAAACTAATCATAACTAATACATTAGAGAAGGCTAATTGTCTCATTTTATTAGAAGCATTCAGAAACAATTATGAAAAAGTCCCTTTCCCAGGTGCTCCTATGAGATGATTTCAACATTATATGCATTTCAAGAAGCATAATAGCATTGGAGAACGTAGTTAATTCAACACATTTTGTTCCCTCATCCATCTTCTCTGAATGCTACAGTTCCCTTTCAAGCTTTTAATGTAGTGTTGCAATCATTACAAATGTTCACAGCATTGCTGGTTCTCCTTACAGACATCTGGTGGGGTTGCCCTTCCCTGACCACTTGAACTCAGGTGGCTATGTGACTAGCTTGGCCAATGAAATATGAGCAGAAGTAACACATGTCATGTGAAAGCTTTAAGAACCTGTGTGACATTCCCAATACCCGCTTTGTCCCACAGTAGTAATTATAAGAGTACTTACCAAGATTGTGCCTCTGTCACTTTGGATCCCTGAATAAATGTTATGAATGCCTTTGTCAACCCACACACAACACAAAAAAAACAAAACATGATGCAAAACAAGAACTAAACTTTATTTTATTGAAACTCTAATTTAAGGGGAGAGGGGTTGTTTTTGCAGCAAAAATTAGCCTATCCTGACTGATACAGGTAACTCTCTGAGCAGTTATTATGACCCAAATCATCCTGTGCATGACTGTATATTGAGGAAGGCGAATTCAACAAATTCTTAAAGGTTGAACAGACAAATATCAAATTTCTTTCCTAAGGGTTTTCTCTCTCCACTGGACTCCCCAGTATCATCATTCAAATACTCTCAGGTCTCTCTTCCTTCACACAGCAACTTTCAACATGTGCCTTTTCAAGACACTACCTCATGTATCTTCTTGGTTCTGTTTCCAAACATCTATGAAAGTAAGTCTATATTAGCTCCCTCCACCTACCCAAAGCTCTCATCATTTATATCCAGATCGTTCCCAAATGACCTGCAGGTCTTGTCCCCACCACTCTGCTGAAAACACTCTCTGTAAAAATATCAATGACTTCATAGTTACCAAAACTACAGCCTTCATCCTCCTCAACTACTTTGCCCCTTGGGCCCCTGATGACATTTCTCCATAGCTTTAATGATAAAGCTCCTCTAGAGAAGCTTTTCCTGGCTCTCTTATCTCTTTAACCACTTTTCTCCATCTCCTTTCCTGATTGCTTTTCTAACATCAGCCGCCACCAAGATTCTCCAATCAATCTCCTTTTCATTTACTCTCTTTATTTTTTAACATTTCTCCAGATGGGCTCATCAACCCCATCATTTATGAACTGATGTCTCAAAATCTGTTATCTATAGCCCCAAAACTCACTCAACAATTATTCACAAACTTCACAGAGCTCTAGCTTCTCATAACCAAGCAGAAATCATTATCTTCTGCCTCAATTTGAGGCTGCTTCTTCTATTTTCTACCATATCTCAACCCAGTATGCTAAAAACGCCAGTAATTCTGGACTCCTCTTTCTCCCATCTCCAGTCAGTTCCTTCAACCAGTTTCTCTGCATTATCATTGGCGATTCTTTCGTTCATATTTGTTTCATCTCTACTAGCTCTTGGAATAGGCTCCTTACTGATCTCTCTGCCTTTGTTGTCTACCTTTCATTTATGAGATCTCCTAAATTCTCTCTCTCAATTCTTGATTTGATCATATATTCCCTATAAAATGAAATGCAAGTTATCATTGATTACAAAGCCCTCTAAATCTGACTTTATAACATTTTTGCTTTATGTCCTACACTACCCAACGAATGCTATAATGCAAAACCTTAGATGACTCTGTATGCCTCAGATCTTTACAATTCCCAGGGTTCCTCTTCCTTGTTACATGTCTCTACTATGCTTTATGTTTCCATCTCCCTATTTCCTCAACTAGGCCATGAACTACTCCGTCTTATTAAACTTGCTATTTGCAATACCTAATCTATCTATCCTAAGCAATAAAAAATTCTAAGCTTCTATCATTTTTTGGTAAAAAATAAAAAAAAGAATAGACCTGCTGTAGTTTCTTTCATCTTTACTACTGCTTTTTTTATTTCAGTCAAGCTCAGTGTAAAAACTAGTTTTCACTCTTTGTGAAAGTTCATGTTATCAAAAAGCAAATCTTTCACTTAGGCAGAAAGTATTTTATGATCTTTTGTAGAAGAGGAAAGTCAGTGCTAAATTACTTAGAAATAGTTTCAGAATGCTATAAAGTAAAAGCTGTGATGAATAACTTGTCCGTACTTTGTATGCTGAGACATTTTTGAGCAAATCTTAAAAGCAAAGCATAGGAATTTAGTCATGAGACTTTCAGCAAGATTAATGGAAGTAATGCTCCTTAAATCCCCTGGCACAGCTTTGAAAATGTCCCACTTGCTATCAGGGATGTCGTTGTGACTTAAAATTCTGGCTTTAGTTTCAGGTTGCAGATTGAAGGAAGCAGTGGATGTGTTTGATATTGACAGCCTTGTGGCCTTAATTATATAATAACAGGATATCAGGTTTTGATGATAATCTAGAGACTGTTCTATCTGATATTTGAATTCTTTCTACAGTGCTAGTCAAGTAATCATGCTTGACTAGCTCTGTAGAAATAACCATTTCTACAAATGACCATTTCATTTAGACAAACCAAAGACAAAGATTAGAGTAACTTAATTTATGGTGGTGAAAGATATAAATTTTAAAACTTTAGAGAAAGGACATGTCATCATTGTATAGCTTCCCAAATACCCCAGTAAATTTTGAAGCCTCTAATGATAGTTGAAGGACACTCATAAAAAAGAGGCATCATATTTATTTAGTGTGGGCTCATTAATGTTAGAACATTCTTGAAAGAGATCTCTCTATACTTAGCTGATCATGGGATAGCTCTTGTTCACAGATATCCTTAAGATGAGACATCTGTAGAAATTTCTCCCCAGAGGGGAAATTTTCCCCCATTTCTGGTAGAGAGAGGAATATTCAGGAAGCTAACATTAAACTTAAATTTTTAAGAATATTTATTTAGAGGAACCAACATGCTCTGGAGTTTTCTAAAACGAATATTTTCCTTTCAGAGATCTTCCACATAATGAAACCATTCTTAGATTTGATGGAAAATTCTGCAAACTCTGTGAGTCCCATCTTGATTTAAATCTGCAATGGTCCAACCGTTGTGCAAAACTTAACAACCATCATTCTAAAATTCCACATTCTTTTACCTCTGTAGTCAAGAAGTGAAATACATTAATGCTTGAAAAAATGTTTCGTTCTAATAATATTTATGGCACCATTTTTCTGCTGTCAAAATCATTTTAAGAAACACTAAACTTCCACTAAATGTGCCACCAATTTAAGCCAAAAAGATGTCAACAGCAAACATATTTTAACATGAACTATAATCTATATCTCCAAAGAGATGGCTGTTTCTAATGCAGGATTCTGCCAGAGTGCCAACCTAAGAAAAAGCAAACCAAACATATTTTAAATGGAAAAGCCTAGAGTTCAAAGAATGGCAAGCTACAATCCAAGCATTTTACAGTTTGATTCATAAAGTAACTAGAGAGTGTGCTTTTGAAGTGTTATTGTTTCCCTTGGCAGTAAGCAGAATCTTTGTATATGGAAGGCAATCGTACTCCCTGGTCTAAATTATTTTAATCTAAGTAGTCCTTTACACAGAGATCATTATCACTTAAATATCTAAAATGTTCAATACAATCTTCTTGGTAATGAAACAGGCAGCTCTCACATTGAAAGTCTGTGCTTTTGTGGGGAAAACTCATCATAATAACAATGTAGATTGAGACTGGGTATATGAAAATGTACGTTCTTTTGTTTTAAAAGGACAGTGAAATATATTTGAGAAACAAGTTCTGCGTTTTGTTGACCTGACAGGCAATGCAGAATATCAAATAATGCCACTGGGAAGACAGAGGAGAGAAGGTAACAGAGGATGCTTTCTGGATTTCTGGAATATTTAGGGCATGAGAGGCAAGGAAGATGGATAAAGGACAAGATAGAATAACCTCTCCAAGACATTCATCCTAAGGAATGGCTGAAGAAAGGGAAAACATGTGGCTATAAGATATCAGAGTAGACCCATAATTGGACTTCAAATGCCTCTGAGGAAAAGTTTGCATCCAACAATGAGGGAGTAAATAGTTTGAGACACAAAGGATGCCCCATCTTTAGGAACCAAAGTAATTGAGAGTTGGCATGCTTTTAGCCACATTCTCTGAAAGTAGATTTGACCCTGAGTCATAGGGGCCAAAATACATTACAAAATCTTTAACCAAAATAGCTTTTGATCTGATAATAAAAGCATAGACAGGCATTGTGGGATAAATCGACACAAAGGTTGGAGGATGAAAAAGGATGAAATAAAATTAAAATTAAAAATCAATGTGATTAATTTTGTTAATCTATGCCTGCCCTAGTTGAATACAAAAGAAACAAAACTTTAACGTATTTATTCCTCCTTGACATATATATGTCATTTTTGTTGTTGTTATATAAGTGTTAACATATGTTTTAGTGTTCAGTTGGATTACACATGTCTTTGTCTCGATGAAGAGCTAAGTGAACACGGAGAAAGTATTTTCGGCAGACCCTCCAAAGAGGGGAGGTGGAGTAACGTTATTTGAATATTGGTGACTTGAATGGAAGCTGAACATTTGTACCCCAGATTTACGTGGGAAATTGGCTTTTTTCAAACATAACTTTTACCCATTACTCTAGGCAAATGATTAACCTTCGATGTTGGAATGCTGTGTTTATGCCATTACTGTACTTGTATGTCTGTTTTACCAAGTGACCACACTCTAAAGAAATATATAGGTTAAAATGTGAGCAAGTTATTATTTGTCCATAACCTCAATATACTTGAATGGCCTTTACATGCTACCTAGTTTTAGCGAAACCAAAGTACAGAGGTTCAAAGAAACTTCTAACATGTATAATTATCTTTGTCCGAGATTACACTTGTAATTATATAATTGAGATCACATGGCCATGGTGGAGAGGCATTCCATCTAAAACTTATCCCAAATCACTTCTTTGTGGGCAAACTTTCTCTAGCCACTCTCCACAGTCAAAAAGGAAAGTTGTCTAATTTAGTCTAGACTGTAGCATTCCCAAGTAAAAATAAAGTTCTTTAAACCATAGCTATGGAGGAAGAATTCTTCCTAAATTTACACAGGCACCAGAATTTTGGACTTCATAGTTGATCTGATTAAATTAATTTAGGTATCAATAATGAACTGTACCTAGACTGGGTCTTTAAATTGTGATGTTTTGAGTATTGCAAAATAAAGTTTCAGGAAGAGTTTACCCCACGCTCTTTTGAGAACCATATACATTTTTATGCCTACTTATACAAAGGGAACTATGAGGAATACACTGAAGGTTTTTATAACAACTTTCAGTTCCTTGCTAACAGTAGAAAGTAAAATATTCCATCATGTGGCTAAGTTCTAAAGCACCTGGGATGTTCTTCTGTGTTCATAAATACTGGTCTTCTGCCTTAGGGTCCAGTCTTCTCTGCAATACAAACTCTGCTTATATAAACTTTGTTTAGGCTTGATAGTTGTTTGTAAGTGCAGGAATGGATAAGTATGGCTTGCACCTCTCTGTTGCTTTTGTATGTGTTTCTTTGGTTGCTCTGTTGGCTGCAATTATTTTCCATTGTTAGTCACTGTCTTCGATGAAAAGGGGAATATTTCTTTCCATAGAAAGAGTCACTTTAGACTTGATGGGGGAAATGGAAACAAATTCCCTTACAAGGCAGTTATACTCTGCATAACATATCCCTGGCTGGGGCGGCTATTACTTTTCTTTGAGAGAATAAAATGAGGTGACTCATCTTTATCTAAAGAATATTGTGAGGTGGCAAGGTACAGTGGATGCCAATTGCTTTTTCTTTTTCACACTTGCCTGTGTGGATTCCATTCACACAGATGCACATACACTATGATTCCTGTGGAAGCTTGCAGTGACCTCACGCTCTGGTCATAGTTCATTGATTCAGAAGTGAACCCTTGACCCTAGATGGGCCCGTATGAGTCCTTGGTCGGAAATTTTGCAACGGGACTGAAGAACTCAAATCTGGTTTATATGATGAAGAGGAGGGGAGCTGTCATAGGCTGGTGCCATTGAGTAAAGAAGTAGAGAAAAGGGATTTGTGATGAAAGGGAAAAATGAGTCAAACAGCATAGCATGGCAAGGATATTAGAATAATGTTTGATTGTTTCAAACATCTAGTGTTATTCCTCTCCCCAGGTTTGTAGACACCCAGATGTTCTTATCTCCACTAGTTTGAATTGGTTTAATGTTACTAGCAAACAAAACAGCCCTAAATACAGGATAATACTTTTAATCTCTTAATACCAAACATTACACAGATAACACTTGCTTTTCTTACAGTTGCTTCTGGTTGCCTAGCTACTAGCTACTTGGTTCTCTGCAGTGCTACCCTAAAAAATTTTCTACTCTGAGAGGTTTAAGGTGAATCTGTGTTTTATAAGTCAGGGCCCACAGCAAAATCCACTCAATCCCAAGACTCAGGTTAATGAAAATCAATTCAATGTGAACTCAGAATGCATGCCATGAGGGGTAGGATTGACTTACACATCAAAGAAAGTGCTTAGATGATGTGATTTTAGGTGGGCCCTCTCCAATACCTTCCTCATCCATTGATTCATATAGAAATTCGACCATTCTCTCAAAAAGTTAATCCATTATGAAAGAAAATTCCCAAGAACAGGCAGTGTATTACACTGTTTTCTATAATTCATATCTTGACGGAAATGAACAATGTGAACACGTTTGTGGAGGAGTGAAGGGAGGTGGGACCATGTACATTTCCCAGACCTGTGGCTGGTAAAACAGTACCAAACCGGGTGACAGAGTTTGCCAGAAGCAAATTCTTTCACTTGATGACTTTTCCTTATTTTTTACCTTACTGGAAGGGCTTAAATGACATTTGTGAACATTTTAAAGACACGAATGGCGATTATGAACAAGATTATTTTTGTTTTAAATACTATGTCAAAAGTTTCAGCAAACTGATATCTAGGTGACAATAGTGTCTGAATTACTGGTCACTGTTGCTCAAAGGACTATTTTTGTGTATGATGACTCACAATAATTATGATTTCATTAGCACATATTCTAGTAAATATTACAAATGATGCTTTCCTTGATCATTTGGATCACAGAAATATAAAATCACTGCTAAATTATCAAAGTGCAATATCCTTCAAAGGGGAAACCACATAATAATCGATTTCTATATCTCCGACAGTGCCTAGAACAGAAGCTGGGAAACATCAGAAACACTAAATATTTCAACTCTTGAAAATTATTTAAAACAAGATATTAAAAAATCTAAAAAGTCTAGGTTCAATTATTTTATTTTATATTTAGTCTTAGTTCTTCTTATCATAACCTTAGATTTTCTTTTCCCTAATTCTTTAATAAAACCATGAGTCACAGGAAATCATGCTACTCATTGGAAATATAATCTTTTTTGAATATTATAATCTTTTTTGAAAGTCAAATAGTTAATATGTGTGCTTTCACCTTGTACATAACACACAAAATACTACGGCAGTGTTGCTTGATCTTAGATACAGCTATAAACACTTTTGAACATAGAACATGCATTAGCCACTCACAAAATTCATGTTCTCAGTAACACAGTTTGGAAAATACTGGTTTAAATTTCCCTACACTTTCTCACCAGGAAATGCATCCAGCTAACTCACCACTTTCCTCCCTAATTTTCAAGGCTTCATTTTCTTAACTGGAACAAAAATGATCATGACCACCTTCTTCCCTTCTCACAATGGCTGTACTTACAGCGCAGGGAAAGATTTACTTCTGGCTGTCTGTTCAGGAACTATACCTCTGAATAAAGAGCTTACATAAAACTTAGGTAAATGTTTTTACACTTCAACATTGAAACGGATGACTTTATTAAGGGTTATAATTTTAAAATCTACTTTTAATTTTTAAAGGTCCACAGTCACTTTTTAAACTGTTCAAAACATATCATAGAAATTACAAATCTGAGTTGCCAACAATCTCACAGGGAGGACTACCCTGGTGCCACAGTGGTTAAGAATCCGCCTGCCAATGCAGGGGACACGGGTTCGAGCCCTGATCTGGAAGATCCCACATGCCGCAGAGCAACTAAGCCCGTGCGCAACAACTACTGAGCCTGCACTCTACAGCCCGTAAGCCACAACTACTGAGCCCGTGTGCCACAACTACTGAAGCCCACGTGCCCAGAGCCTGTGCTCTACAACAAGAGAAGCCACCACAAAGAGAAGCCCGCACATGGCAACAAAAAGTAGCCCCCACTCGCCGCAACTAGAGAAAGCCCGCGTGCAGCAACAAAGACCCAACGCAGCCAAAAATAAATTAATTAATAATAAAAAAATCTCACAAGGACTCCAGCATCAGGGATCCTATATCTGCCCCCCCACACACTCCCACTCTTTTAGAATAACCTCATTTCCAAACACTTGTTGGAAGCCTTTTATGAGTCCAGCAATATTTTCTGTACTTGAAGATATGCAAGTGAAGGAGGCAGGCAATTCCCTGCCCCCAAGTATCTTATAACACAGTGGTGGATAGACAATTAGCAAAGAAATAAACCTTCTGCCCTAAATTTTCCATCCCCAAATCTATCTCCAGGGAAACCCTGCCTCTGATGGTTACGTGCTGTCACTGGGCCTCTGTTATTTTGAGAATCTGATGACTCCTTTTGCTATCAGTGAGGTCAATTCTGTAAGACCATCCCCTACTCTCAGTCCTGGCTTGTATTAGACGGCTACTACCTACCTTCTCAGTGATGCAAGTGCCCCTTGGACTAATGCTTTCTTGGCGATGCTGGCTGACAGTGTCCTCCCCCTTTAAACACGGCCATCTGGAGAGATTCTCAGCCTCACTTATTTGAGTTTTTTGAGCCTTCTTCTACCATTTTCTGCAAGAGTTCTGGCATTTTTATCACACTTAGAATGGGCCATTGCTTTCTTCAAGATTTCAAGAGCCAAAGCAGCATCATGTTAGCTCCAGGGCCCTTGCCAGGTAATTAAATATTCCAGTGTTCGACAGTGCTTCCTATCAACAAACTCTTCTTTATCCAACCTTCTTTAATGGTCCTCTTGTTCTAGTACTCTCATAGTCCAGTCCTAGGGATATCTTCAGATTCCTGACACTGTATTTTGGCTAGGTCCTTCAGCTGTTTATTAGAATAGCACTTTTCCTCCCCTTACAGGCTCAGCATTTCATCTCTCTGAACAGTTCATTCTGTGACTTCACTCTTGTTACTGTTCTGGTGGCCTGAAGGAGAGGGGAAGCGTCATATCCTGAAGGTGGGGATGGGGACATGTCCCATTTTGCAAAGCAGAGGTTTTCATCATCTTCAAGCAAGTGGGAATAGGAGACATGGAGCACTACTACAAGTACAGATGGTTCGTGAAAATCTTGAGTTATAATGTTTTCCAGTACATCAGTCCAGATGTCTCTGTCCAAAGTATCAGGGTTCCAGTTGTTCCAACTAGGGCCGTGACTTTGGCATAAGACTTGCCGGGACTAAGAAATCAACTTTCTTGTGAGTTCTGTTGCTCTTAAGATTAGGTCCTGGGCCTGGTCCTCAGCTCTTTTACCCTCTGGTTGCAGGAGATTAGAGTTTCTTCATATGCTTCTCAGAAGGTCCCCTTGCTTCCACACTTAGCCATTAATTTTTTTTACTGAATGCATCAATGACTCCCAGCAACAACAATCAAATTCTATAATCCTTATAATTACTACCTCTTCCAATCTTCTAAAGCACCTGAGATATTGCCCCACTGATGCATTTTCTTCCATCCCATTCCAGCTCATCATGAATGAAAATTGTTAACAGCTGCGCCACTGCAATGTGCCAAGAGCTTCCCACGCTCTTCCTACCACCAGTGATGGGGTCTTCACTGGTCCTCGTTGCAAGTGGCTGGTGGCAATTCGGTTCCAAAATCTCATTTTAGATTCTGTCTCCTCAGACCACTCCAGGTGCCACCTCTCTTGCTTTGGGCAAGAGAGAGGTGAGTTTTTACGCCAGACTGGAGAAAGAAGTACCTTAATCCTGAGAGGTAGATCTGAGCAGTGCAACAGAGCATCCGTTACAAGCAGAAGACAAGATGGTACGTGCAGCTGCAATGCAGCAGATGGCAATGCAGACGCAAGTTGGTTACTTGATTTGATGGAGGCAAGATAAGGTAACTCTTTTTAATTTTCTCTCTCCACAAAAAAACAAAATGAAATAAATAGTTGAGGATGAGTAAAGGGACTTTGAGAAGAAAAACAAATGACATCATTCTTTTTAATGGTGGTACAGCAAATCGACAGGAAGGTATGATAAGATTGCCAGGAACCCCTGAAACTTACTTGAGATATACTGTCATAAATTTAGGTGAAACAAATTAGCATATTTGCGTGTTGTTCTTCAGCAACATTTAGCTTCTCAAGAACAAGCACAGAGTAGGCAGAGAGATGAGCTTCACAAGGTTGAGGTTTTGCTTGTGGGTACAGTGGTGGGAGAGGGGAATACTGGAATTGATCTTATAGGGAAGGAAGTAGATTTCATATGAATTGTAGAATCTAAACTAAGGAGAGATGCTGAGGATGTGAAGGATACCAATGACCAAAAAATATGATAGGATAATAGAGTCAAATGACTGGAAAATCTTTACGGGCTAAATAATTACAGAAGCAGGTGACACTAGACTTAGTAAGCTAGAAAAACAGGAAATGCTGAGGTTACAGTGGGTTGCTTATAAGAGAGAATCGGGTACACCTATCAAAATGAAAATCTGTAGAGTACCTCCAAGGGGTTGGATACCTGAGTTGGTTTTGAGGAAATGATCATTGGAAGTGAGCAGCTCATGGATGTGAAAAGCCAGACTGTGGACTGGGTTATCTAACTGATGCTAAAGTCACCAGAAGAAAGGTAGGAGGGTGGTGGTGACAAAAAGGTAAGAATCATGTCTAAACTGCTAATAAATAAGGCAGAGTTACCAGGCACTTGGTAAATACTGCAACAAGGAGGGGCACTGCAATTCAAACAGCTCAGGTTCTAGGGCAATGAAGGGCTAAATGAACTTGAATGGTGATAAAAGAAAAAAGGACATTTACACCATCTCTAGGCATTGTGTTATATGGGGTGTGAGAAAGAGAGAAAAAAAATTTTTTAAACAGGCTGTAAGGCTGTAGAAGAATCCAACATCCTCAAGTGAAAGTTAGGTTTCAATAATACCAGAAGGGAAAAGGAGTATTTAGAGAGGTTAAAGATGACACACAATTTTACTGATAAAATAACCTGAGATCCAGAAAGCACGGTGCGTGTATAGGCAGTGGGGGTATGGAGAGAGGAGAGAGGAAGAAGGATGGTAACTAGCGAGGTGTGTAGATTATATTAGATTACAGGATCTCTAGAGCCAAATGGAGGTGTATAAAGGTAACCACATATGTCTTGAGGGGCCTGGACTTCTGGTGAAGACTGAGATCAAGAATAAGTACAGCATGAAGATACTGATCCTGATAAACTCTTAGGAAAAAGTGAATATTCAGTTTTAGTTACAATCTTCTTAAAACTGTCTCTGGACCATTTGTTATGGTGAAGTCACTGGCTTGGAGGCTGGGTGGGGCAGTCTCAAGATCCTAGAAATCTCCTTTTGTCTTTCTTAATCCTAGTATGAATAAGATCATGGGCAGTGAAAGACCCATGACCCAGGAAAGCCAATCTTCAAACTTCAACATCTGGCTATATGGATTGCTCTGGGCCAAATAAAATCTTGCCCAAGATTCCTAATCAGAGCTGGCTGCAAAGACGTATTTTCTCTTTGGTGACGGAGGCATCCGTTACTGAACCCATGTTCCCTGCCAAGTCTATCTGCTGATGAGAGAATGGGCGCTCCACAGAGAGAAGCAGAGAAGAAAGAGGAAAAGCCGACTTTACACATTCCAGTCTCTGAATTCAGTTGTCACTAATGCCAACACCGACCACACCCTTTTATAAGCGAGTCAATACATTGTGCTTTTTCTATTAGTCTGATTCAAGTTGTATATAGTGTCACTTGCGGCAAACACACTCAACCTGGACATATATTTAAAATAAACCCATTTTAAGCAGTGGGACAGTTCCAGATCATACTCTTGAAAGTTAAGTAGAATGACCTTGACAGGTCATCTAATCCATTTCTTTGCCTTCAAGCAGAAGGACACTTAAACCATCCAGGAATGCATGTGGATTTTTAATAAATACCATCTGTTGGTGACATATGCCTGTGGGATTCGTATGTGTAAATTACAATTATGAGACACTCAAAAAAAACAAAAAACAACTATACTTTGCCTTTGCCTTCTCTGGAAAGTGATGAATCATGTTAAACAGTGCATACTCTGTTTCTCTTTTTGAAAGGGCATCACCAATTACTTTAGCAATTGATTTGAAACAAAGCTGAAACTACCTTAATGAGACTCTCAAAATTTCTGCTTTTTAAAAACATATTCAACTATTATAAAATGTTTAGTTTTACAAAGTCTTACCTTGGACAAGGACTTGTTTTCTGCCATTATCAGTGCCTTATGGAAGAAGAAACGTAAGTTCATGAAAAACACTTTCTTCCCAGAACAGTATGACCTCATTTCTGACGTTATCAAAGGTGCTTCCAGAAAACACTCCACAAACCAGGGCAATGTTGGCGTTTTTTCCGTGAGAGCCAGGACCAGTGATCAATGCTCAACAAATAACAAAGCTTTTTCTAAAAGTTAAAGAGAAAGGTTTGTTTAGGATCCTGAAAGAGTACTACCAATAAGAGGGAAAAGGATGGAATCTACATCAAATCATAACACATCAGGTACTTTACTGTTCCATTATTGTTAATAACACATGAAATTGTAAGTAATATTTGTTTTTGTTTTTGTTTTGCGGTACGCGGGCCTCTCACTGTTGTGGCCTCTCCCGTTGCGGAGCACAGGCTCTGGACGCGCAGGCTCAGTGGCCATGGCTCACGGGCCCAGCCGCTCCGCGGCACGTGGGATCTTCTCGGACCGGGGCACGGACCCGTGTCCCCTGCATCGGCAGGCGGACTTTCAACCACTGCGCCACCAGGGAAGCCCTGTAAGTAATATATGAAATCAGACTGAGTCTATCTAAGGACTGCAAGTCCAGACACGGATAAACACCTATTTCAGGCTTAACTCTGTGAAGGGGGTATATATGGTGACTATTCATTCCTGAAGTCAAAACAGACCAAGAAATCAGTGAAGTCAGCCCCATTCAAGTCCTTCCCACAATGCACAATGTTGCCTGAGAGAGCTCTTTAACTGGGATTTTATAAATTCAGAAAAAAAGGTTGGGAAGGGAGTTAAATGAAATTTAATGTCCCCATTCTATACAATACACTATTTATATTTAAAATACGTGTGTTTCAAAATAAGTGTAGGCTTGTATGTGTGTATAGCTGTTTGTTTGCGTATTGTGCACATGTTTGTCTCCCTGAGTCTGTCTCACTATTTATGTAAAACATCACAGTGGGAAGAGTGTTACAGACTGTTTTTCTCGGAATTCTCCAGGCCAGAAAGGCACTGTGGCACTTCATCTGTAATAGACACCAACCACTAGAATGACTTAGCATGAATAAAATGTGATATTCAAATCAAACAATAAAACTTGTTTCTTTGTGCAATTTACCCCTTTCTGTATAATAAAAGGAACCATATTTTCTTCAAACACTTTTCTAAATGCAATAAACAGCTCTCTCCTACTTCCGGTTGAAAGTGAAGCCAAGTTATTTCACAGTCAATAGCTCCAAGAAATAGCATTTTACATTTTTTTTCTACAAAATATATGTAATTTGTTAAAGAATTAAATTATATTTTGTATACTTTGAGTTTTCCTTTATTACATGTACTACATTAAGATGTTAACGATTTATGAGAAATTTTAATTCAAATGTTGTACCTTTACCTGTATTTCCCAAAGTGAACTCCACTGAATTCTAATCACAAGAAATAATTGGCAGGGTTTTTATGAAAAATACATTTGGAAAATGCTCTTATTAATATATTGAAATCCCTTAGACATGCACTCTCACGCACAAATTTATATAACCTCATATAATCCAAGATTCCCCAAATGTATTTTACCATAGACCACTCTAAGAGAAGTGCCATAGACTACCTTGAGGGAGACACCATTTCTATTGACTTAACTTTAAGTGGACAAGTCTGTTGTTCATAGAAATGAATTGCATGTAAAAGTACTAAAAAAAACCAAAAAAACACTCATTCATTCACAAATGGTTGTGTAAACACTCCTTCCTCCCTGGAGAATTGGAGAAACCCTTGGCCAAGGATGCTTGAGGACGTGACCCCCCTCATCTTGTACTTTCCCCCTCACGTCTCTGGCCCACACTGCTCCCCATGCCCTACCGTAGCTACTTCTGTGTATCATACCTGATATGCTAATTGCAAAGAATCCTCAGACTTGAAATCTCTAATTGCCCTGAATTCATTCTGTCTCTGAGGTACATTTTCATTAATTTAACTTAATACCAATAAGAGGAGAACAAAAAGGAATGAGAGAGAACATAGGCTGTGTTTTAGGTAAGATGCTCAGGGCAGGAGCTGTCCTAGCAAAGGAACTAGCTTTGATGCACTCAGAAACATAAAACCATGGTCTTCTTGACCAAGAAGACAAAAATATAAGTTGAGCATTTTTTCTTGTTCCAAACAGACCTTAAGTGCATCTTTTATATTTTTCTTTGCACTTTTCTAAAGTATTTTCTAGCTCTGTCTGGACCTTCTAATAGTCTGAGTATATCACGGGTATATGCCACACTTCTATCTTCATCCTGTGCTCTTCTTACTAGCTTTCAAATACAAAGCTTTTAAATATCTGATCATCTAAGGGCAAACTAAACAGCCATAAGACCTCATCAAATACTGCATCTTTGCCATCTCATCAGCTCCTCTGTAATTACATCCCTCCCCTGACTATTTCTAAGTGGATCGTTCCATCTTCACTGACTTCTGCAATTTTTAATGCTTACCCATCAAACTTTTTCTTAAACCTTTGGTTTTTCAGCAATATAAAATTTGAATAAGTGAGCAAATAAGTAGTACTGAAGAAATAAGATCATCATCATCATCAACTCAGAAGACATTATAAAAGAAGGGAAAATGTTTCAAAACAGAACCCAGAAGATTCAAAGTTAATTTCCAGGTTCTGCATCACTTCACTGTTTTATATTTTTACAAGTTCTTCCAACAGAGAGAACAATAACGGGAGATAAAGCCGTGGATCAATAAATAATGATTACAAAGAATTATTTCACTACATTCTAACAGGCAAGTAAATTATACCCTGAAAGTGCTTTGATTGGCTCAGATCTTTAGTGCTTTGCTAAGGAAACAATATTTTAGGTTCAAGACTTCTAAGGGATCAAGTGACTATGGACAGCTTCCTAATCAGAAACAACATGCATAATCCAGGCCAGTCATCTCATGATTATCTACCTTTGGTCAGCGGGTTGCCTGGATAAGAGAATATGGATGGACCCCGCAAAAGGAAAATAAAATCACTATAATAAACAACTCACTGAGGAAATGTCATTTTCATACATATTTGCAGAGATTTTATTCGTTCAAATTAGACGCTTCCAAAATGTTTGCACTGCCTCAAACCCAGTGGACTTTCTACATGCAAATTCCTTCTCCAAGTAAGTCATTTCCATTTCTTTCTTTGAAAAAGGTCAAATGTGGCCTCCTCCAGGAACATACTCATGACCTGCTCTCCGCCTAAAACAAGGGTTAGGGCATCTTCTTCTTGGGGGGTGGCCTTCGATGACTTGCCCCCTTCTTCCCACCCAGCTCTGGAATAGGAACTTCTATGTACCCTACACATCATTTTTGCAATGACATTTAACAGTAGTATCCTCATGACCCAATGACATATCTATTTGTATGTCATCCCCAGAAGACAGTGCTTTCCTGGATGGCAGGACTGGGGATTTTCCCTCTGTGTTTTCAGTACGTGTATTCTACAAGAAGGTTTCTCCAAAGAATTGGAAAATAAAATAAAGGCTGCCCTCTTAGACTGAGATTTAAAATCAACAAAATATAGAAATGAATATATCTTTTTAGTTCAAAATCAGACCAATCAACTCTGAGCCTTCTCGTACATGCACATATCTGGTTGACTGAAACTTAGCTATTAATAATTTGTTGTGGTGGAATGGAGCTCTCCAGTTCTCTAAGATCATGAGAGAGTCCCAGAGGTTTTACTTTTTTGGCCACACTGCACAGATTGTGGGATCTTAGTTCCCAGACCAAGGATTGAACCTGGGCCCTCCACAGTGAAAGCATGGAGTTCTAACCACTGGAATGCCAGGGAATTTCCCCAGGGGTTTTAGATAGACCAAAACATTTAGGTACGCCCTGCTCTCCAGTCTACTTAGGACACTGTTGATACCATCTGAGCTTGCAGAGCAGCCTTCTGTTCCCATGCTAAGCCTGGCCACAGAAATCTTTCACCGTCAGTCTCGAGGTCTCTGCGGTTAATGTTCAGGCTGTAGGCATCCCTGTGTCACACCGCCTCTTTATCCTCTTAGGAGGCTGCATAGGACCCCATCCCAGGTACCCAACATGCAACCCTGATTGTCCACCCAGGGTCCAGGGTAGAGGCCTCTCAGAACTCCTCCACCCAATCCCCTCATCCTTCCTCACTCCTCTTTGTTGGTTTGGTTTGGTTTGGTTTTGGCCGCACCAAGCAGCATGCGGGATCTTAGTTCCCCAACCAGGGATGGAACCCGTGCCCCCCTGCAGAAGAAGCACAGATTCTTAACCACTGGACCGCCAGGGAAGTCCCTCACCTCACTTATTTTCCCTTTAGCCTGGCTCTCCCTTATCTCTCCTCAATGTGAACTTTCCCCTGGGGGAGAAGAAGTAGCATAAGGATAATTTACCCTTGGTTCTACAACGCTGGCCTCTCCTTCCTGAGGTGTAAGTGGGAAAGGAGATGTTAACAACAGATGGTTTCTTTTTATTTTCTATTAGCTCACTTGTTAAGCATCCTTCAGAGGAAAGGACTAGTCAGCCAGGTCAGCAAAAACAAGGAACCACTGAGGTCAGCATTCTTAGCACTAATTCAAAAACACACCCAGGAAGAGGCAACCTTAGCTGAGCGTTTTCAGGTGTTGTAGCCCCTTTGCGGGGCTGACACATTTGTGAAGATTCACTGCATTAGGTCAACCTTCAAAGCTTCTAATTCCCGTGATTCAAGTTCCAGATTTACACCCAAACCCTTCTAGCTATAGCTTGGCTTCCTCTGCAGTTCAGCTGATGAGGACAAAATGTGACAGGCATGCGTGAGTGCTGATTCCAGGCTGCGTGGCACGTTGTGTTTTCTTATTGTGGAGTAATAAGTTGGCATTCTGATTTCATAAATCAGTCTCAGGAGCTTTGATAATGTGCACCTTTGGCTAGAGAACTGGATTCCCTGTGTACGAGCTGACAATATACAGAAGGTGGAAGGCCAAATCGGGGTCATGCTACCACAGACAGCCTTGGGAGACCGCAGGGAAGCTGTCCCCCCAGCACCCGACAAGCCCCCCTAGGGTCCTCAGATGCTTTCCCTTTATCTCTTCTGCAGTCTGAATCCATACAAGGGTCTCAGTAGCTATCTGTTGAATGATTAAACATTTTCCATTTCTGTAGCATTGTTTAGATTAAAAAACAAGTCCCAAGCATCACATTTTTTTGATTCTTAAAAATACTAAGGGTACATATGGAAAGTTAATATGTTCATTTCATAGGTGAAAAAAACGTGCCATAGTGTTTTGTTGACTTGGTTGAGGTCATGATGCTAGTAACAACCAAGCCACAATACACTCAAAAAAGTGACTGCAGATATTTTTAACCTGGACATGTCATTAGTGCCTTACTACCAAAAATATGCCACTCAAAACACATATAGATAAATAATAATACGATAGCTAAAAGTTACGCAGCCCTTACTATGCGCAAGGCACTGTGCTCAGCAACGTATGTACGTTAATGTGTTTAGTCCTATGAAGTCAGTACCAATGCCTATTCTTTCATTTTACAAGTGAGGAAAATAAACCTCAGAGAAATTATGTAGGTTGTTCAAGGGTCACACGGTCAGGAAGTAGCAGAACTGGGAATTAAACCCGGACACTCAAAACCTATGGCCTTACCCTATGTTGTATAGTAAATATATGAAAATCCTTGCCTGGTTGGATACCATAAATCTTGGATTCTTCTTCCAGCTTGATTTGTCATGTGCAAGAGGCATCTTTTCCATTTGGTTTAGTATCCATGTTTGAGATTTGGCTTCTGTGCTCATATCTCATCATGCTTGTACTTGGAAATCTGTCACTTCCTCCAGCCCCACCACATCTGCCAACTTATGCTTTCGTTTTTTTTAAAATAAATTTATTTATTTTATTTATCTTATTTTTGGCTGTGTTGGGTCTTTGTTGCTGCGTGCGGCTTTCTCTAGTTGCAGTGAGCGGGGGCTGTTCTTCATCGTGGAGCACGGGCTCTAGGCACGTGGGCTTCAGTAGCTGTGGCTCTCGGTCTATAGAGTGCAGACTTAGTAGCTGCGGCGCACGGGCTTAGTTGCTCCACGTCATGTGGGATCTTACCGGACCAGGGCTCGAACCCGTGTCCCCTGCATTGGCAGGTGATTCTTAACCACTGCGCCACCAGGGAAGTCACTTATGCTTTCTAAGATAAGGACGATCCCCCAAATTGACACCTAAACTCCCAGTTCAAGATAACCTAAACTCCCAATTCTAAATTTCCCCAGTCTGACTCAAACTGCTTCCCCAAATAGGCCCAGTTATGATAGACAAAATGAGATGAAATTTTATTCTATTGAAAGACAATTCCATTGAATACAAGCACTAAATAACGTCCCACCCCCAACATTTCTCAGATTTCAGATCAACTTAATAGACAGCAACCTGTATTTCAACAGGTATCTCACCTAACAGAATCCTTCGTGATATTCTTGAGAGTATTCTCTCCCCAGGCCACCCACCACAAACATCCATGTTACTCTTTCATTCAATAAATACTTATTGAATCACTAATAGGTGTAAGCCACAAGCCTAAGCTGATGCCTTTGAGAAACAAGGCAAAGGCGTAGCCATTGTTGTCAATCCGCTTACTATTTATTAGAGTTAGAGGATGTACAAAAAGGAGTATTAGAAGAAAAGTATTATTAGTTGCAAAAGGTATGTATTTTAAAACTGTGGAGGTTTAGAGGAGGGATTGTTTCATTTATTTTAAGGAGTCAGGAGGCCTCATAAAGAAAGTCACATTTAAGTTGGAGATAAACGGGAGTGCCAAGGCAAGATGCTATTCCAGGTTGAGCAAACAGCAAGATCAAAGGACGGGGCTGAGACAAAGCAGAACATTCATTTAGCTGGCTGGAGCACTGGATGGATTGAAGGATATAGCAAGGAGTCATCTGGAAAGGTGGGTTGGGACCAGAGTATATTGCATCTTGAATGTACAGCCCTGCATTATACTCTGAGGTAACCATGGAAGGGAGTAGCGTTCTTTTTGTTACACAGCACAGCAGTTAATAGCAAGGGACACCGGAGTCAGACAAATTTCCAGCTTTACCACATAGTATTTCAGTGACTTTGAGAAAATCATTTAACCACTCTAAGTCTCAGCTTCCTCATCTGTGAAATGATAATGAATATAAGAACTACATGTCAAGGGGTTGTGATGACAATTAAAGCAGTGATTACAAAAGGATACTGGACATTGAGGTTGGCGATAGTAGGTACTAGGGAACATTATTAGTGTTAAATGAGTAAATAAATAGTGAAAGACTTTTAAATTTCTTATAACTCACTCTGCACGCCTTGGAATAATTTCTAACTCATCTGTGTCCCTTTGACTGTGACAAAGGAATTCTACATGTGTGTAGTTGAGCTTATATGGATACCTATGTCCCTTCAGCCCTTCTACCACGTCTGTGATTGCACTGGCCTTTCTGGCAGACACATCACACTGATAGTTTATATGAATCTTCTATGTAGATAAAACCTAAAGGACTTTTTCACAAATACTGTACCTGCCATGGAAGGCCTCCTGAATCCTGACCTCATGCAATTATTTTTTTTCCTAAATGTAGAAAACTTTACACCATCTCTGTTAATTTAATTTTATTAATTTCAATCAAACTTTTCCTTATAGAAATCTTTCTAAACATACTAATTTTATCTAGCATTTAACTATAAATCACCTGAAAATTTGATAAGCATTGAACTTATCACTAAAAATATCTAACTGGGTTAGAACAAAATAGTTCTGAATTAAATAGTTTTATAAGTCCCCTCTGGTTTATTAATCCATTAATCACTACTATTAGGCTATGATCATTCAACCAGCTAGACTTTTCTTAATATTTGTACATTCTTTTTGCTCAAGAGGCTATCTTGACACTTTGGATCATATACTCTGCCCAACTAGGATGTAATTTATCTGCCCCATTATCTGTAATAAAAAGGTAAACTAGATGTTGTTTCCAAGACTTGTACTTTGTTAACATGTGCTGGGTTTCCATGATCACTGTTTTCTTAACTAAACACTCCCCAGTATTTGTTTTATATCTGTGCTTTTCTCAAAGTTCCCAATGTACACACAGAAGAAGGTTTGCTCACCAGGAAAGATCTGGCCAAATGTCCTTATGGGAGCTTTTCCAGGGAAGTCAGTATAGATTCTTAAATTTACACATTGCTGTGTGGGTAGGCAGCATGGAGTTGGATCAGGAGACAGTGCAAGACTTTTAGTTACATCTATTTAATATAACATGACATATGTTTATTTACAAAACCCTTTATAAGGCAGCCTGAGTAGCTTAGGTACTACATGTTATACTATTTGTAAGGCATATTTTAAGGTATTTTGCAAAGAAGAGCACATATTCTGAGGTCTTTATCTTTTATGTGGAACTATCATGGATGCAAAGGAAGAATACGACAATTAATTCTGTTTCCTAAGGTCATTTCATTCAAGGACAACAGCTGGAAATTCTGCTATTTTGAATAGGTTTTAGCAATTAACGGTATAAAAAAATTAACAGAGAATGCAAAGATTTTATTCTACTCAGCAATCAAAAGTAGTTGTTCTATCAAAAGGAGCTGAAAGAGACTTCTTTTGACCCTGACCACCAGTTCCATTTGTAGTTCATTGTCCCAAATCTCTTGTCCTAAAAAGCCTTCACAGAGCAAACACCTTAGTAGCTTGTTCTGTCACCTCTATTGCACTTTGTCCAATAATTTGTGTCAATATACTTCCTATTCTCGGGCTTTTCTTCTGACTCCATGGGATGCTGGCATCATTCCAAACCTGCTGGGTCCCAATCCTGGTTTTATAGAAATTTTTTTAAAAAATCAATGAGAGAAAAAATGCTTCTGGATAGCTCAGCTGACATAGCCACAGGCAGGAGCTGGCTGGTGCTATTCGGTATTATCCACATGACCAGCTAGACAGAGACTTTGTTATTTCACAGTTCACCTTGCCATCCAAGTCACTCAATTGTTGCAATCAGTGCTAGTGCTTCGGGGTGAAAATAAATAAATAACAAATGTGGGCTAGCAGAGGTTCTGGCTGGCTCTGGGAATACACACAAAACAGCAGTACAGCCTGCTGGGGTCTAAATCAACTAATCAATTCTTGATTTTTTTTTCTTTTTCTTTTTTTTTTGTTTATACTTTGTCAGCTAATAGATTGTGACCCATGAAATTACTTCTTTGAAAAGGAGCTTGCTGTAGGTAATCCTCTTCTTTCTAAAAGAAAATCTACTGACTATGGCATCATTGGGTGAGAGCCCCTAGCACGGGTTGCTGCAAGTCAAGAGGCAAAAAGGGTAGGGTTATCTAGTAAGCAACAAGAAGAGACTCCTTGCTTTGAAGTAGATGAACTCTTTAAAAGGTGTTAGAAGCTACCTTCCCACGCAGTAGCCTAGGGATGATACGGTTCATCCGAAGAGCCTCATTCAGAATGGGAAAAATAAAAATACAAACCTATCCAACTTGGCATGAAAAACATAAATGGGTTTGAACAATTGAAAGCAAGAAGACTACCATACTGCAGCCAAAACTCGAAACAGCATGCTGGCTCCTGTTACATAGAAAAGCAATCTAGGGCATTATCTCATGTGTCATTCTTTCTACTTTCCTTTAAGAAAACTCTAGCAAGAGGATTTGTGTTTTAAAGATCAATGCCAATATGAGCACCATGAAGAATGAGTAGGCATATTTCTAAAATGGTGAAGAGGCAGGTTTTTAGGAGAAAATACACCTATTCATAATTTGAAGTCCTGCCTTTCCTGTTTTGTGCCAAGTAGCAGGCTTTGTCATCCATTACAGAAGCACAGGATGTTTAAATGTTAAAGGAGTGAGAGGAAAAGGAGGTTGCTAGAGGCGATTCCATTTCTATTACCTGTTTTAAAAGTAAGAAGAGCATCATTTTAATAAACGAATGAAATACCTGTTTTCATCAGCAACAGTAGCATTTCATAGCTTTGCTTCACTATCCTAACCTCTCCCCAATTAGTTCTCATTCTCTACCATTGCATTGCAGCACAACTCAGATTTGTACAAAATATAACATACGTTTCCCTCATGCATGATGTCCAAGTTACAGTCAGAACTTGACAGTAGTTCAAGTCATGCAACCAAGTAGGTTTCATTTATAAATAGAAATTCTTGTCAGCTTCACAAGGTAGGAGGAAAAAATATAAAAACAAGTGGTGAAGAAATAAAGAGAGCTGATGCGTTGTCACTAGGACACACTGTTTGGAGTAAAAGGTTAATTTCATCAGCAGAAAAATTACAATCAGAGCAGAAATGGCTGTAATCAAACAGAAGTGCATAGGGGGGGACAACATATATTGGAAAGCAATGGGAAACTGGATGGAACTTGGAACAACTAGCACATAAAGACCTGTTATTGAATGAGACTAGACAAGAAAATGTATGACCAATAAATTCCAATTTGATTAAGAAGGTTATAAGTATCTGGCGGAGGAGAAAGAAGACGGCTGTCTACTGATTGTGGAAGGAGAGCTTGTTGATTGCCATAGCCTCTGAGCCTGTCAAATGCTCCAGGCTTAACAAAACACTTTGTCACACCTCCTTTTTCTCTCTTACATGTCAATATCCCACCCACTCCCACTTTCTGTAGGCGCTTCCTCTACAAAGAGTGACTTGTCTCATTTCTGCAAGCTAAGCAGATGAAACCTGGGTGTAGAGAAGTCCACTGTGAGTGGTAAGGTAAACCAGATTTTCTCCTTTAATTAACCATTTGCTTCAATTATTTACTGAAATGGAACTGCCTCTCAACACTACCCCTAGAGCAGGAGGATGCACCTGGGCCTGACACTACCTGGCAGTGCAACTCTGGTCACTCCCTACGGTGGGCAGGTGATGTGTCCCAGTGCCGAGGTGGGGCCGTATCCAAATCACTGAAGATAGATTTCAAACCACACAGGCCTACCACACAATTGCACCCTAAGGATACGGTCGCTCCATAGGTTGATAAATCTCTCCTAGCATTTATAATTAGCTTCAACACATCCAATGTTCACCTCCACTCCAAAATGAGAAGCCATTTGAGACTGAGGTTCAAAAAAGGAGAAAATTATAAGGAAATTCATATTCACTGTGGCTTATTTTTATACTTTCAAAGGTTGAATTTATAAAATAAAAGGATCCAAAGGAGTTATTTTGCTTATTTGTTTTATAGGGCTTTTAAAATATTATGTGTTTGTTTCCTTCTTATACAAATAATGCCAAGTGAAATAAATGTGAAAGAAAAGAATATTTAGTATGAGTTCAGAGATTCTTTTTCCTATTTGACATATCAGAAAAGTCACAATCTATATAAAAGAAATCCTACCGTAGGTCTTAGTTGTGGTTAATCTCATTTAATTAAGAATTTATAAGAAGGTCTATGAAATGGGGTCATTATACTTCAGACTAGGTCAGATGGTTTCATAAGATGATATTTGGAAAAATACATTTTGATTAATTAATTAATTAATTTACTGGTCACTCCATGAAGCCTCAGGATTTCTGCCATGTACATAATTTCCTATGAATTCACCTTTCTTATTCTAAAGCTTAAGCCCTTTCAATGTCACCTTCAAGCAGCCTGAGAAATCTCTTATCATTGAACCACAGCAATAGTATTTGACTAGATGGGTGGATTGACATTTCCTGTTTTTGTACCAATTTTTCCATCAAAGATAGTGTGCTGGTGTCAGGGATGATTTAGACACAGATGTTATCTTTCTGCACTGTTATGCCTCTATGATTATTTGGTATGAGCTGTAAACCAGATAACAATGGATCTAAGTTAAATATCAGTTTGTGTATCAAATGTGTATTGTGTTGTACATTCGTGTGACCTATCTAGGAAGAGAAAAGAAACTGTTCGTGAGCATTCTGTGTGAATTCAGATGTGCTGACAAGATAGGGTTATATGTGCAAAAGATTTACTGGTGGGGGGGGGCAAGATGCAGGTCTGACACCTGTGAAAAGGAAGACAAGGGAAGATGATTGGGTAGAAGGAGTTTCCAACTGCAACACAGTTTCAAAAGTTTCAGCAAGGTTGATGGGGACTCCTCAAGTCAACCCATAAAAGGAGTTCTATATCTCATAGGAAGGGGCTGCCTTAGTACCCCCACTATGTCAGTCATTGGCTGGGAGCAGCCCACCAGGAAGAATGGTCTCAAGGCAAACATGATGGGGGGGCCAGCAGGGCAGCCGCTAGTGCTGTCAGTCAATTATGCTCCACCAGCTGGAGATCTGATAGTTGTATTTTCATGGCCACCATCATTAGTGTAACTTTGCAACATTTCATTTTAGCTCAAATAAAGAGATTGGCTAAATCACTGACTTCAATCCATTTAAAATATGGGTAATATCAAGGACTTATAATGGAGATTAATTTCTTTCATAAACTTTTAATAAGCACATACTACAAACTGTTTCTAAGCCAGCTGCCATGGACAGAAAAGCTATTACAACACAATACCAGCCTCAAGGAACTTGCACGTACAGTTGTACACGACAGCAGGAAAAACAGGCAATAGTTGCTTGTTAAAACCAAATAAGATATATTTTATCATAACATGGGAATCTTTTAACATGCTTATGATATGTTCACCCAATGAAACATTTAGTAAAGCACTTGAGTACAAAAAAAAAAGAAAACTGTTATGGTCAGCCATTTTCCCAAAGCAGGCAGTAAACCAAGTGGTACTATAAGGAAAAATTAACATCTTCATTTTTAAACTTAGAGCATTTCTGTTAAAATAATTTAACGTTTTGCAAATGATACAAAATTTTTTATAATTAATGAGTTATTTTCTTTTAACTAGATATGCTTATAAAAATAGATGATCTCACTTTTCGTTTTTTTCATTAATTTCAGCGATGTTTCTGAAAAGCTAGAAATTCCATGATTTCAACTGATAACACCTCACACGTGTAAGAATGAGGATTATGAAAGTTCATTCTTAAGGAAGAAAATCACCCCAAGAATGATTTATTGAATATCTATTCTTTGCCAGATACTTCTCTAGATGTTAGGGATAGAGCAGTGAAGAAAACAGGTAAAATTCCTGTCTTCAGGAAGCTCACATTCCTGTCAGCGGTGAGGATGGAGAGGCAAAATAAACAAGATAAGTAAGATACAACATGATATGGACATATATACACTACCAAACATAAAACAGATAGCTAGTGGGAAGCAGACGCATAGCACAGCGAGATCAACTCGGTGCTTTGTGACCACCTAGAGGGGTGGGATAGGGAGGGTGGGAGGGAGACGCAAGAGGGAGGAGATATGGGGATATATGTATATGTATAACTGATTCACTTTGTTATAAAGTAGAAACTGACACACCATTGTAAAGCAATTATACTCTAATAAAGATGTTAAAAAAATTTAATTAAAAATAAAATAAAATAAAAACTTAATCTCAAAAAAAAAAAAAAGATGACAATATTCTCTGACCTGAAAGGGCAATACTCACTTAGGAGTATGAAGGGGAGGGGTATTTATGCTATTTCTCCAGGAAGACAATGGAGGTAAACAGGAGATAAACAAGTAAAAATTTAAAGCAGGAACATACAGAAAGAATGCGTTGCTTTCCAGACGATGCAAGCACCGTGACCGGATGGAGGGTCAGGGAAGGTGGGATGGGACAGAGGCAGGCGCAGGCATAGGCCAGGCCAGATCAGGGAGGACTGAGTTGCCATGCAAGGGGGATTTGACCTTATCCTATAAGCAGCAGGAAAACAATAAAAGATTTTAAGGACGCAAATGAAAAAAAAAAAAAAAGATATAACATGATAGTAATACACCTGCTAAGGAGAAAAAAGAAAGCAGAAAAAGGGAGGGTAGAAATTTAGAGGTATGAAGAGGTAAGAGGTGGACCAAGAATGAAAACTTTATTGAATTATAGTAATAATAATGAACTATAAACATTTTATTCATTTTTTTCCAACAAGCATTTGTTTGTAGGTGCCAGGTGATGTGAACACAGACATGAATAAGATAGTATCACCGCCCTCACATGGCCTTTTAAGTAGTGGGAGAAAGAAAATCAACAATCAATGCTACATTCCAAAAAAGCTAAGACATGAGTTAAAATTAAAATATCAAAATACCCTTATTTTCACATTTCTAAATAAGCTGGTGATGAAAATACTGATAGATTTCACTACATAAACAAAAGCTGAAGCCTCCTGATATCAAATAAACCAGCCACTGTGCAGTGTGATGATGCCAGCAGTATAGCTTTTTAAATATTGCCCAAAACCCTCCTAAATAATAAATCAGGAGTGTTAAAGAAGACAAAACAAACAAAACTATGGACAATATCCTCTACAAAACTAGGAACAAGGAATCCCCGTGACAGGCATGAGTGTGGCCCAAACACCAAGAGCTGTGTGCCCTGGATAGCGTAGCAACTATGTTGTTGGAGCACTGAGGAGTGAAAGGGGGATACTCACTTATACCACATGCCGTGGGAACCAAAACTTACTCCAAAATAATCACAACCAAAATGAGATAACCCTATGGAGGCAGGGACTAAAGGATCTGGGAACAGCCTAAATGTCCTTACAGGATACAAGTTTCACAGAGAGCAAACAGAGCTTCTGAACGTGAGAAGATCAAACACAGCTTTGTCGGTGTAGGTTCCGGAGACATTCAGAGCAAATACTCATTTTCAGAAGTGAAAAACTTTACTCTCAAGGAACACTAGTGGAAATACATGCTAAGGTGAGTGGGTCAGGAACACTAAGTGTAAAAAAGAGAGTGAAGCTTCAGAGAGAGCATAGAGGCGCCCAAAGAATGCTAGTCGTGAAAAGTAGTATAAAGGCAAAATTACAAGGCTGAATCTGACAGGCCTACATGACTCAGGGTTGAAGAATGCAGTTGAAGACAGAAAATATTTCTGATCTACACATATCTGTAAAAGACAGAAACGCAACTACAGAAAGGCCTTTCCTTGAGTATTTCACATAAAAACAGAAAGGAAATTCTCAGTCCAAGGAGCTCTCCACAAGAACATCTTCCTAATAGCCTAAGAAAATCACGGCTTTGAAACGTGGGGTGAGGGAGCTTACAGGCTATAGTGTTTCAATCTGAAAAATAAATAGACGTGGCAACAAACGTGCACACAAAAATGACCCTTCACGGCTGGAGGTTTTTAAAAGGCAAATTGTAAGAAACTTAAAATTGAATGACAGAGAAATATTACCTAATGTTAGGTAGTAATTTTAAATTAAATATACAAAGAGTTTTAATGACTTGGGAAAATGCACCACAGCTTTAGGCTCTTCCAAATCATCGTGAGACAGTCCTAGAATTTTTATTCTGCTAACCAATTTAATGAATAGAATATTCCACAGCTATCTACTTCATAACCAAAATATCCACTGGGGTATCCTTGAAATGATTTCTCTGTGCTCTTAGAATACAAATTACCTCCACTCCTTCTTTTGCAAGAAGTTATATTTTTACTTAAATAAGTAATAAATTATATTTCTCTTTGTTAAAAAACACAACAAGGGCTTTCCTGGTGGTGAACTGGTTGAGAGTCCGCCTGCCGATGCAGGGGACATGGGTTCGTGCCCTGGTCCGGGAAGATCCCACATGCTGCAGAGCAGCTGGGCCCGTGAGCCATGGCCGCTGAGCCTGAGCGTCTGGAGCCTGTGCTCCGCAACAGGAGAGGCCACAACAGTGAGAGGCCCGCGTACCACAAAAAAAAAAAACACACAACAAAGCAAATGAGGCAAACACCTAGTACATGAAGCATAACATGAAAGCCTCATTTACCACTACACCAGCCCCTGTTCCTTTTCTCAGAGGAAATCACAGGGTGAATCCTTCTATTCTACTCTCCACAAATTCATATAAGTGCAAAATATATATACATAGGTATATGTTTTCATATGTTATATATGAAAATGTTATATATGAGACCTATGTATATAATTATATATACATATGTATATGTGTATACACACACACACACTCACATACACAGGCAAATACCAATCCAATGATGTCTTTACATAAAATTTCTGTCCATTATCAAAGACTTCAGCAATTTATTTCCCATCAACAGTGTTTGCTCACATTCTGGCCAAAAACAGTTCTTATCAATTACTTCAAATTTGTCAACCTTATGGAAGAAGAGTGTCTTTATTATTTTAATTTGCATTTAGAAGTGTAATAATTTTCATATGTTTATCAACCATTTGAGTATCTTCAACAATAAATTGGGACTTCCTTGGTGGTGCAGTGGTTAAGAATCCACCTGCCAATGCAGGGCACACAGGTTCGAGCCCTAGTCCAGGAAGATCCCACATGCCACGGGGCAACTAAGCCCATGCACCACAACTACTGAGCCTGCACTCCAGAGCCCGTGAGCCACAACTACTGAGCCCACGTGCCACAACTACTGAAGCCCGCGTGCCTAGAGCCTGTGCTCTGCAACAAGAGAAGCCACCGCAAGGAGAAGCCTGCACCCCGCAACAAAGAGTAGCCCCCGCTCGCCGCAACTAGAGAAAGCCTGCGAGCAGCAACAAAGACCTAACACAGCCAAAAATAAATTAATTAATTAATTAATAAAAATATAATGAATTGCCTATTCATATCCATTATTCATTTTCCTATTTAACTGTTTATCTTTTTCCTTTAGATCCACAGTTGCTCTTTATATTTATGCATATTTATCCATTATCTATTGATGTGTGGCCAACATTTTCTCCTGTTCTTTATTTTTGAGATATTTTAGTAGAAGTCTTAAATTTTTTATTAGATCAAATTTGCCAGTCAGTTTTTAAGGCTTTTGGGGTTTGCGATTCTTTAATGAAGAAATTTTACCCCCTGTTATTTAAAAAATAATAATAATTGAATTATCTTCTCCTATTCTTTTTATTGTTCATGTACACATGACCTTTTCAACTTCCTGCATATAGTTTCTAGAAAAATATCCACTTTCCTGGATTTTTCCATTTGTTGCCATGCAATTTACCCATTATTTTTAATGTTTTAATCACTTCAATACTGATAACTAAAAAACTCCAATTTCTAATTTTAAATAGATGTATTCCATATTTCACTAAATCAGACTTGCCAAGGTTAAATCTATTTTACTGATTTTTTAAAGAGCATCAGCTTTTAGTTTTAGGGATAAAATAACTCTAAAAATAGTTCAGGGGGCGGGTCCTGCACCGTGGCGGGAAAGTGGCAGGAAAGCAGCCACCGCCGTGCATTTTCCTGGGAGCTGAGGGCGTGTCCCAGGACTACCACTGGCGCCGCCAAGGACTTGGGGCTTGTGGCTAAGAAGGAGCTGGTCCCCATTATCCCGAACTTCAGCCTGGACAAGATCTACCTCATTGGGGGCGACCTGGGGCCTTTCCGCCCTGTCTCCCCAGTGCAGGTGCCTCTGTGGCGGGCGATCAACCCAAACCCAAGAAGGGTCGGCTGCTTCCTCCCGAGTGGACAGACACAGAAAAGTTGGAGAAGATGAAGGATCATGAAGGAAAGGAAGAAACGTTCCCCCCAGACCTAGCCCTTACTCCAGGGGAACTTAGGAAACTCCTGCTAAATAAGGTTTCGGACAACATCCCAAAAGCAGATGAGATCTGGACACTCGCTAGCCAAGCTCCGGGCGTCTGCCGACAGCTTAGTGAGACAACGGGTGACACGCGCCGAGCTGGATAACTTAACCTTGATGGAGGTCAACACCCCCGGGCTTTCCTCCCACCAGCTCCACTACAAACTCCGCACACACCTGCAACCTTCTGAAGGTGCCCAGTCTCAAGACTTCGAGGGAGAGACAGGTTCGTCCAGGCCCTTGTCTGAGGCAGGAGGCTCCCGGGTGGTGTGTGAGCGCTCAGGACTGGATAGAGAGACTCACATTTCTGGAGTTCTAGAACCACTTTTGAATGTCTGAAAAAAAAAGTGCAGTGAAGCAAGGAACGGCTCTGTAACATTGTTAGAAGGCATTGTTAGAAAGGCTTGTGCTTAGTCCTCGACACGTGCTGTAATTCCACATCTGTATCTAGGAGCCAGCTGGCCTTTCATACGGGAAAGAAAAAAAGCTTTGGCAGAACAAGCGGTTTCCCCCAGCAGGGCCTTCAGGCTCTTGCTCGCAACTGTCATGCGCAGGTGAGTGGTCCCGGCTGGAAACTGTCATGCGCAGGTGAGTGCTGGGTGATGTCACTTGTTGCTTTCAAAAGATAGGGAGATAGCGGGAGTGCCGATGAGGCCGTGGCATTTTTCTTTTCCCTTTTTGATCCTGATCTCTTGAGCTAAATTTAGAATCTCCTACAGAAGTGGTTCACACAGAGGAGGAGAGCAGATGAGTGGCTAGCGACGGTTGACCCATGTTTGTCCTCTAAGCCCTGATACACAATGAAGACGGAAGAAAAAAAAAATTCAGCAATGCTTCGTTAATTCCTGTCTTTAATTTTATTAATTCTTTCATTCTATTTTCTTTAGTTTTATTTTATTATTTTCCTAGCATCTGAATTCATATGTTAATTCTTTTTCTTTTCCAGTTTTTCTTATTTTTAAGTATACATATGTATTTGATTTATACGGTGTGTTTAAAATTTTATCTCTCTTCTGAATAGATTTTGAGCTTTTTAATAGCAAAATTACACTGCCAATGACATCTGTGTTTTGATATTTGCACACAGTCTGAGATTTGCCTGTTAATAGAAAATTTCAAAGTATTTAAATGTATTTTCATGATTAATATGTCTGGTCTTCTTTAATTTAGTCTCATGCTTTTGATTTATTGTGCTTCCTTTACATTATACTTTATTTAATTTTTTCCTTTTCATTTTAAAGGTAAACATCCTGTTTTTGTTTTATAACTGTTAGGCTTGCATTTTTTAAATATTAAACTTCAAATATCTTTATTTATGAATATTAGTATTTTAAGGGCCTATCCTGACCTCTTCTATGTAGAATGAGAAAATTACCAAACTTTTTTATTCCACTTCTACCCTTCCGTGCTTTCATTTTTTTTAAGAATCAGTACTTAAACCTTGATTATCTTTTTTTTTTTTTTTTTTTTTTTTTGCGGTATGCGGGCCTCTCACCATTGTGGCCTCTCCCGTTGCGGAGCGTCCGGACGCGCAGGCTCAGCACCCATGGCTCACGGGTCCAGCCGCTCCGCGGCATGTGGGATCTTCCCGGACCGGGGCACGAACCGCGTCCCCTGCATCGGCAGGCGGACTCTCAACCACTGCGCCACCAGGGAAGCCCCTTGATTATCATTTTTAAACTATTTTATCATTACAAGTTTGTTATAGTAATTTTGTAATTTTCCATCTTTTTTTTCTGAACACAGTTTACAAATTCTTTGTTAAAATGTTTATTTAATTGTGCCTCACTGAACTTGAATGTGACTTTAAATTGTTTGATAGTTGCTTCTTTTCAGAACAAAATGAATGCTAGCTTTTTAGTCTTTCCCTTTACTTTTCCCAGTGAATATGGAAACTTGACTGGGTCCAGATCTCTTACATCACAACCTTTTCCCTTAAAACCCCTTTTGTCAAGAATGGGTTTAGGAATGGTAACAGGATGGGAACCCCCTCAGCCTGAGGGTGGCTGAGCAAACGCCATGGCAGTAGGTTTACCGCACTAGTCACCTGACTGCAAACAGCCCCGAGCACTAAACATGCCACATTTCACTCCTCTGGGGCCATGTTGCAAAAGTGTTGGAAAATTCTGTGATAGATCTTGCTCTGTTGTTTTCTCTTCTTTATAAGTTTTGGAAAAGTTTGAAAGCCAGGTATTTTTTCTTTCATTATACTTAATTTTTTTTCCTTCATCCTAGATGCTTGTAGTTTCTTTTTTATTTTTAAATGTACAGACTTTTATCAGAATGTGTTTACATTCAGTTCCTTTTCATTTAAACTTGACAACTCACGCACCATATGAATTTACAGAGTAAGTTTATCCTGGGTGTTTTCTCTCATAATATTTTTGCATTTTCTTTTAGGTCATTTGTTATGATTCTTCTTTAGGAAAACAACAAGTTTCCATATTTCGTTGTTTATCTTTTGTGTTTATCATCTTTCCATTAATTGTTTGCACCTCTTTTTGCTGTCCTATGCATTTTAGGCAACATCTTAAGTTAATCTTTTATGTAGTTTTTGATCTTCTGCCATGTCAGTCCTCTTCTTTACTTTGTCTACAACAGGTAAAAATTTTATTTCCGCTTTTTAATAAATTTTATAACATTTTTATTTATTGTACTTAACCTTTACATTGCTTCACATCTTTTGGCCCACACTTTTTTTTCATCTCTATCACCTTATGTCATCTCTTTTCTGTATTGTCATATGTATAATGTTTTATAAAACTTGATTGGTTTCAAAATTTTATACTGATTAAACTACAATGAAATATGTATCTACTTATTATGTATGTATTATTTATCCTTTCTTTTTTGTTATGAAACCTCTTCATAGGCTTTACTTTGTTTTCTTTTTCCTTCACATATGCCAGAGTGGTGATAATTCTATACAGGCATCTATTTTTCTGCAAAAACAGAGAACTATATGATTTAGGGACCTCTCATTCTCCAATTGAACACCACTGAATTCCTCGCATTTGATCTAAAGTTGGAAAGTTAGTTGACTGGTTGTTTTTCAATTATTGAAAAGCCTGAGGAATACAGACAAAGAATTTTGTCCAGTGGGAAAGCTATCTTTCAGTGTTTCTGTAAATAGAAAAGTTAAAAATATCTTATGCTACACATCAGATCCAGCATCTGAGTGTTGTTACCAACTGCCTCAAGAAAGAATTTCTGTGTTTTTAAAAAGAAAAAAAAAAAAAAACTGTCAAAATCTGTTGTCGCTCACCCTCTACCTCTACCCTCCACCTAAGCTCAAGCCTTCTGGCATATCTACACTCAATTCCACCTGGTTGCCATCAACCTCACCAAAGAAGAGCCCTGAAGCTTTGGGCAGGTGTCTTTTCCTATGTAAAGTAAAAACTCTAGAGCACCCATTTAAGTTTGTATGTAACTTAATTCCACGTGTTTTTCTACTCAGGTAACTGTTCCTCAGACTCATATGAATACCTTGAATAAAGACCAAATCTTGTCTTCTGTCTCCATTGTGCCCCAACATTGCTAGACAAATAATTGTTTGTTCAGTGTTTGCTTGCTTACTTGCCTGCATGGCTGATAGGTTGATTAGAGAAGCTCCTATTACCATGAGCAGTCTGGTGTTTGGGACCCCCATTTCAAATGTAGATTCATACTGCTGGTTTGGGGGATTCCTAAAGTTTGGAACCTGTGTGATTATATTTCAATACACCAGTAAAAGAAAAAACATGGCAATCATATCTCAGTACAAATCCCAATGCTTTATTCTATCTGATCAGGAATATCTGCTGTATTTCACTTTATCTCCTTTAAGGTGATAAAAAGATAAGTGACCAGTAAGGACTCTGTAGATACAGTGGTAACGTGACTATAAAAAGAGAAGTAAGTATGGGCACCAGGTCAGAGGTGAGGTCTGTTCAGGGCAGACAGACCTTTCCTGGTGGGCTATTTGGTCTGTGAATATCTAGTCCAGTGCTGGCCAATAGAACTTTCGGCAATGATGGACATGTTTTATATCTGTACATTTGATACAGTAGCCACATGTGGCTATTGAACCCTTGGAATATGCCAGAATGACTGAGAAAGTGTACTTTTAATTTTATTCAACTGTGATCAATTTTAGTTTAAATAGCCACATGCACTGAAGAACAAACAAAACTCCTGGTCAGATCCTTGCCTTGTCTTTAATCAACTTCCCTCCCGTACAATCCAATCCTCCAGTTGTCCCCAGCCTACTTCAAGGAGATTTTGAAGCAAATTATTATTAACTTTCTTAGTTTTTTGTTCGTTTGTTTTTAGACAGATCACTCTAGATTTTAAAGGACCATGTGTGTTATATCTGGAAGGTTGAAGGAAGGAAGTATCAACCTCTTTCCTCCAGGAATTCTGAGTCTTCTCTCACAGCTACGACACAACTTATGGTCAAATGTGAGCTCGCTGGAAGACTCGGGGGCCCTATAAGTTTGACAAGGATTTTAGGAAGGAACCGCACTCTTTTATCTTCACATTGTCTTTTCTTCCCCCCCGCTAAGTCCCTTCCATTCACGGAAGAGTCAGCCATCAGTGAACTCAGTAGTCCTCATCCACCCTTCCCTAAAACTAGCAAAATCTGTTCTTGTAAAAACAAACACCTAGACCTCATGCCGTTTGTTAAGTGTGTGAGGAGATTTACTATAGCAGATACTCAACTTCTAATATCACTGTGTCCGTAAAATTCTGCATTTCCACTGCTACTTATCATATTCTACTTTTCAGGAAAAACCTTTTTGCCTAATGACCTATTTTATGCAGAGCATGTGGGTGAGATTAAAGTACTACTGTTCATTCTACATACAAAATATTTTCCGTCTTGGGAGAAACACTGATTACTCCCCGAGAACACTGCTGCACAGTAGTTATTACCTTACCATTTTGCAGATGAAGAGGGACAAGAGGAAATGAATAAAGACTAAAAGGAGAACATCTGTGTGTGGAGCCCTAGCTGGAATCAAAGTTAGACTTTTAAGGTCTGTGATTTTTCATCTCAACCTCAGACCTGTCCTCGCTCTATATAAAGTTATAACTATAATTCACTCTCAATTAACTGAGTATATTTTACATAGTTAACCTAAACTCATTCCAACAAACAGCCTTCCGAAAGAAAAAAGAAAGAAAGAAGCTAATGAGACTAGCCACGTTGTGCTGTTAATTGCCGTCAAATGTTGTGTTGACTTGTTCCATGGGAAGGACTCAGCAGTAAATATGTGTGGAACAGGGATATTGCTACTTCCTTCCTCCACCCTGGTTTAGTCACCTGGAAAATATCACGAAACCACTCAGTCCTTACGTACCATCACAGGATTTATAAATCATCCACAAAAATGGCTGCTTCTGCCCCCAAATCTCTGTGTAACTATACATAATGGTATGTGGATGGGTGGGCATAGGGGGCTTGTAACTATTTAGGGAATCTTTAGGTTCATAAGAAAGAGAGGAAGTTGCTTCTCTTTTGAGAAACATCTTTGAAGGCTTTACTCCAGAGGAAAATCTCCGTTATAAATATCCTGTCCACTTGATCTCACCTATCCTGATGCCTAAAATTTTGCCAAATAGAACTGCATTTTAGTTAACAATAATTCTGTTTTAAAATCCAAATATCTTTGAGAATATTGTAGGTCTGTCCATTCACCAACACCTCAGCAAGCTTTGTTGGAGAAATTTGATTTTTAATTTGTGGGAGCTGCAGAATAACTGCAGAGTGTACAGTAGAACAGGCCTGGATAACCATGCAAAATGTAGACTAGTGGTCCTCATACTTTCGAACATGTAACATCAAATTCTAGAATTTGGAGAAACGGGAAGTTCCTAGTCCCACTCCAGAGATTCTAAATCAGTAGGTTTGATGTAGGTACAGGAATTTGCATCCAAACAAGTATCTCTAGGTGATTCTGATGCATGTTGCTCAGTTGCAGGAAATGTTATGCCCTGGAGGTGTGCACAGCACATTCTGTGCACCCTATGTGGGGCCCTGTGCATCTCCCATTTTGATAAGGGTTTAGGTAATTTGAGTGCATGAAGCATAGGGGATCATGAGGAAAGGGCTAAAATGGAAAGATAGATGAATATTTGAAAATGACTCAGTGCCATTTCAAAATTTCATTAAAGTTTGGCTTTGCACCTTGGAGAGCAGCAACGTCCCATTTTCTTCCTCCTCTTCCTTCTTCTGCTCCAGTTCTACAAAACTCCCTACTCACACAGCCTATAATCTATTTTACATAGTCTTATATCATATAGACAAAATATTTTTTTCTGTATTGCCTTGGGAATCTGTCAATAATTTTAACATTACTTCAATAAGAAAATTTATAAAGTACAAACAATCCAACACACCCCTTCCCAAAGGTAGGAACTTAAATGCATACTAAAAAGGAAATCAGGTGGAAAAAATGCCAAGAGAAAAATAAAGCAACTCTATCTTGTCAAGAACCAGCATGTAAATTGATTATATTGCCTCTCAAAAAACAAAAATTGCAGTTATTTGGAGTGAATGAAGGGATTATTGCCACATTCTAGGGTTTCCAAAGTCTTTATAGTTGTTCCTTAGAATGTTTCAATTAAAGTGCACTAAATTTTTAAAATGTAATATAAATTCACAACCAGATAAGTACAAAAGAATATTCTAAAGCCATTTATGAATGAATTTTGGACTATTCATCTGCTTCTCTCCATTAGGACAGTCAAACTGTAATGTCTTTATTCCTTTGTTATATGAAGTGTGGAACTCAGACTTGCAGCATCACCTGGGAACTTGTTAGGAATTAAGAATTACAGGCCTTACCTCTCAGATCAACTGAATTCCAATCTACATTTCAACAAGATTTCTAGTGACTTGTATGCACATCAACATTTGAGGAGCACTGTTTTATTTCATAGCAGGACTTACCTCTGAGGGAACTCAGAGCCTGTATGCTATGGATACTCTCCAGTGTTGGTGATATTAGCTTGAGTCTGGGTCTGAAATATTCAGAGATTATGACTTTAGAATTGATTTTCAGAAATAAATTCATTTTTAGGAATGCATGTTTCTATCAAAAAATTATATTGTTGACATTTTAATTCCTATTAAGGATTCTATAAAACAAGGCTAAGGTCCTCAATTTGGTAACTGACCAACGGATAGAGATAATGGCAGAGTCTCTTTCAATAGAGAGTAGGACCAAGAATCCTACTAATTAGGATTTTTAAAATACATGTTCAAAAACACATAATACTGTAAAATAAATGCCTTTTCCACGCTTATCCATTTATTTACCCTAGTTAGACTATGGTTGGCCACTTTCAATCAAAATGCAGAAGAGAAAACTGTTACCTTGAGCAGCCATAAAGCCCTCTACATTTCTTGGGTTATGAAATTCAGAAACAAAATTTAATGCCTTCCTTCATGACTCTCCACCTCAAACATCTTAAATCCTCAGTAAAAGACATCAACAAAATTGTGAAAAACACACAATAAAATGGAGGAAAAAAAAGAAGAAATGGATAAAAGCGTTCATGCATAAGTGACATTTTAAAATTTGTCTTTTTAATTTAAGCTATTTATTTTGCTTGGTCATTGATTAGCTCCTGGAAAGTAGGTTCCAGATCCTGAAACTAGGGCTTGTTTCTCTGGTGACTTAATCCTATCACCCGCTGTGTTAAGTAAAGTAATTATTTTACCCTGGATCAAGGACAGAGTTTCTGTCCTTTGAGGACTATTTCCCTCACTTTATTCCTTAACTGTAACTGCATCCCATACCCAAGCCAATCAGCATGAAAATATATGCATAATTTTTAAAAGCAAGTTGCAAAAGAGTAGGTAGATGAACACAAAGCCATTAGCATAATCAAACAATTCAACATTCCTTTAATGAATTCCTGATGTATGCAATGAAAAAGCTTCTTTCTATTCACCATAATAAAACACTATACAATTTTGATGACCTAATTTTTGCTCATTTAAATTATTTTATTTTTAATTTACTTTGATTTACTGATTTCTTATTGCTAACTTTGTATCACTTTAATTCATGACAATCTCTGATTGTTTTCTCTTAGCATTTTTACACAGTTTCATCCATTTTAAGAATCTCTTTTCAAACATTTTGATATTTCCTAATCAATTACAATACTGTAGGCAATCAGCTTCTCAAGGACAGGGCTTAGGCATCACTTGGGCTACAGCAAATGTATGTAGCACTTCCATATTAATGGGAGTACCATGAGTATGGAAATGCTACATACATTTGGCAGAAAAATAAGTCACAGCTAGTGTTAATCTTTGATGAGTACATACCCTCACTTATATGAATAGAATAAAGGGAGACACATGTTTGTGGTTTAGCTTATATAATTCAAAATCTTCATTTGTGCTATACAATTGCATATATTTACTTTTACTAATAGATGGAGAGTACATGTAGCTAGACACAGCATTTAAACAGAAAGAAATACAGCTTGATTTTATAGGATTTTGCCCTTATTAGGAGTTGGGAGCTCAGCTACCTCTGTAAATACACAAACAGACCTATACAACCATATGCAATGCTTGTAGAGTTTCTCAGTGTCTATCATGTAGCTTAATGCTATCGAAGTACTCCAGTGATAATAAACTCGAGGCTCAAAGGACAGTAAGAATATTATTCCATATAATGTATTATGCATCAATAGTTTTAGCCGGGCAGATCCTACCAGCCTCTCAGGCCACTGCAGCAGAGCTAATGAAAAGAATAGTAACTGATTCAAAAAATGGAAAAGTAGAAAGAAGAAAGGGAGACCAAAGGGATTAAAAATAGAGCAGTAAAAACATAGACCCTTCTTTCTGGCCTTTTTTTTTCTTTTTTCCTTCTAGCCATCTTTTTCTATCCACCTTTCTTTCTACAAGTCTACTCTGTGGATTCTCTGCTGTTATCTGTCATTCTCCATTCCCCAAACCTTCATCCAAGCCTTCTTTTGCCTCCACTTTTCTATCTCTTGTTCTGTTTTTTTCCTCTGTTTATTTGCCATCAAGCTCAATTCAAGGTTAAAGTTAAATACATACTTGTTGCCAATCAGCCCCAGATATTTACTTGTCAAATTAAAGCTTCTAATTCAAATCAATCCATTATTGTGACCACACGCTAGTTTTTTGGTTTTTTTTTTTTTTTTTTTTTTTTTGCGGTGTGCGGGCCTCTCACTGTTGTGGCCTCTCCCGTTGTGGAGCACAGGCTCCAGACGCGCAGGCTCAGTGGCCATGGCTCACAGGCCCAGCCGCTCCGCGGCACGCGGGATCCTCCCGGACCGGGGCACAAACCTGCATCCCCTGCATCGGCAGGCGGACTCTCAACCACTGCGCCACCAGGGAAGCCCCCACACGCTAGCTTTAACCCTAATTAATATGTATATCACACAGTCCATGACATTAATTCCACCTGAGCAACATTCTTGTTTTTTCCTGCATGGAAAAACTACTCTGTCACAAACAGCAAATTTTAAAGATTCGTTGAAGTCCGTTTGCCCTGTAATAGTGTCTGGTTGTCATTTTTCAAGAAAGATAAATCGGGTCCATTACCAGGAAATAGTTGCTATTGCCAGTTTTTTTAACACCAAAACTGTTCCCTGATCTTTAAAATCCCTTTCTATTGATCTCTCTCATATCAGATTGTATTGGAAAGACATATTTTAGACAGTTTAAGATCCTTTCTCATCATTGCATAAGAAATGAAACAGACAATTTCTATTGATGGTTACTCAGAGATACGTGCTTCATTTCTTGGGAACCATACGAAAAAATCACGCACTCTTAATATCAGGCAGATTACACAAATTTGCATGATTATTCTGAAAAGATGATTTAACAAGATGTTTGAAGTAGCACAGAGAGAAGTTTTTTCAGCTTCATTATTTTCCAAAACAACACAGATTACCAGCATTGCAAAACTTTCTCCGTCGAGCTTAAACGTAAGACATGCTCGAGTGTTTTAACATGTGGATTTTTTAATTCTAAAGGAGGACTTGCCCCTGAATATCAGGAATCTGCCAACTTAATTAAACTATCGCAGTAGTGTTTTGAAGACACATTCATAATTCTCTTCTGGCTTTGCTAGCCCCCTTCCATTAAAGCCACGTATTCTGAGGGTCCCTTACATTTTGCATCCCGCTCTCTGCTCAGATTGAGTTTCATCATCAAGCACATTTCACAGCAAGTGTGTGTGCATGTCTGCTCATCTTTTTTATGCTTGCTGCTCACATAAAGACAAGAATCCCATTTATGAAAACTGGTGCAGGAGAGTATCAGTCAAAAATTGGGGGACCATCAAACTTTAAAATGTGCATCAAGAATGCTATGGGAATTTTGTGATATAAATTTGGTGGGTGGTGTGGAGGCTTATTATTGTGCTGTATTTTATCTTTGTAAAAGGCCTTAACATTTTAGGCAAAATGACCCCAAATAAAATAATACCACGTGATAGAGAGAAGGATGGATAGATAGGATAGATGTGTACATATATATGAACATAGAACAACATTTGATATGTATGAGTTACTTAAACATGAGTGAAGAAGGAATTGAGAAGAAAAGCTTCTCACTCCTTCAGTTCCCTGGTTAAGACCTCAGCTTGCCTTCCTACACACTCTGACTCCTGACAGCAGCTCTTGCCCACTTCCCCCTGCCCCTCTGTCCCCTCTGATTCAAGAAATTGAATGTTGCAACCCAATACTATGCTTCAAGCAGTCTCTGTCACACAAGTAATGTCATTAGGATCATGAAAAAAAGTCATCAAAAATATAACTAATAACCGCCCTTGTGTCACTGCCATACAAATGCTTTCACACCAGCCTTTTTATGATTAAAAAAGAGTATTCGACCACAGCTATTTTTTTAGAGAGAGAGCAAAATTCCATACTCTATCGTTCAAAAAACTTTTGCAGGGCTTCCCTGGTGGCGCAGTGGTTGAGAGTCCGCCTGCCGATGCAGGGGACGCGGGTTCGTGCCCCGGTCTGGGAGGATCCCGCGTGCCGCGGAGCGGCTGGGCCCGTGGGCCGTGGCCGCTGGGCCTGCGCGTCCGGAGCCTGTCCTCCGCAACGGGAGAGGCCACAGCGGTGAGAGGCCCGCGTAACGCATAAAAAAAAAAAAAAAAAACTTTTGCAAGCTAGACTTGAACTTATACATTGAACCTAAATTATGTTTGAAATAGGTTCCTTTATATAGTTTAGAACAAACGGTTTCCAGATGAGAGTCAAAACTCAAATATAGAGCCTAGAATTCAGAACTGTTCCATTGGTTTATGAAATTTGTAGGCTGAGGCATCATTTTGCCTTAAAATCATTTTGGCTCAAAATCTGCTAAAAGCATATATTTTTGGTCTCTTGGCTCCTTGGAGAACGTTTATCATGGATGCTATGGAATTTCTGTCAATTCCTAAAACAACCAAATATTCTACTTTTGGAGACCTAAAGAAATAAGAAACACAGCTTTTTTGAACTTGTAGCATAGTATCAAGTTCAAAAGGAAAGCTTGGAGCTAAATCCATTAGATGGAACAACAACAGAGCAGATCTAGGCAAATCATCTGCATTGCCTTTGTCATCCTATTCCTTTCCATTTTTTGGATTTTCTTTTTTTTTCTGTATTACCAGATGCAGAGTCTCCTGCCTTGGGAAAGGGAAACATAACAAGAGTACGTGTGCTTTATTCTTTCACAGAATGTTCTTCTCTTTTGAAACCAGAAAATATTCAGAATCATAAAATAATTTGAGATTTACATTTTTTATGACAAATCCATCCCTCTTTTAGCACAGTGAATGTATGTTGCAGCTTACTGATATAGTAACAATGTAACATAAAAGAGAAAGACCAGAATTTTGATTTGGGAGAATTGGGGGTGAATTCTAATTTCAATGCCTACTAAGTAAAGATCTCGCTGAGTTTCAATTTTCTCCTCTGTAAAATGGGAATAATATCTAGTTTTCAAGGATGTTGGGAGGGTCAGAGGTAATGTATCTAAGTCGATAACAGTCTTTGACCCATAATAGATGGTCAGTGTGAGAACTATTACACTGCTAGGATATTCTAGGAACAAACAGAATTCACATGCCTCCCCTCAGATTTATTCAGCAGTACCTCCTTGAATCTGTGTATATCCAAGAGCATCTCAGGTATGATCTGTCATTGTTAGTTAGCTCTATTCTCCCTCTAAGAAAAAGCCCGGTTTCACTATGGGTTTAAGTACGAATTGGAACTTGGTAGTCACAATTCTAAAATAATTGGAAACTAACTAACTACTGTCACATGAACCAGCAAAGCAGCTTATGCCCTTTTCCACTTTCTCCAATACATTTTCTTGCATGCAGCGTTCCTTTGACAAATCTTATCATAATTTATATTTAAAGAAGAACCAATAAATTGTACATGTAGTTCAAAGTTGTTTAAAGAAAACTACTTGAAACATACTAGAAAATAAATCTCTGACAAATCTGTCTCCCCATTTCCCATGATTTCTTCTGTCTTCTTCTTTGTCCCTCTCTTATCACTGGAAGTCCCAATTCTCTCCATTTGCAAAGGTTACCTCTCCCTTGAAAGGCAATTCCTGTCTCCTTTATAACTATCACAGTAATATGGTGGCATATTTTTTACTGTGATTATTATTCACAAGCAAGTACAAAGCTGTTGCTTCTGTAATAACACACGCTGGAAACCTGGGAATTGCTTTCATCTTCTTTATCTGTAGCAGCAACTCATCCCAAGGTCACCTTGGGCTGCCGTGTACTGTCTGTTACCTCTGTCACTTCCTTAATTCGTGACCTTTCATGTCCTGGCACTCCTCACTTGACCCATCATAAAGCCTCCAAATTGGTCTTCCTGCCTCTAGTCTTACACCTCTGCAATTTTTCTCCCCACTGTTAACAGAATGTTCTTTTAAAAGCACAAATCTCACCATAGCACCAACTTTGTAAATCTTTTTTCTTTTGTCTACTTCATGAAAATCCCAAGTCTGGGGCACGACTGCCTGTTGTCTCCTGAGAAGGTAGGTTTGGGCAGGGGCTCAGAGCTTGGGTTTTAGAGTTGCCCTCTCCTGGGCTTACAGGACGGTTTCTGCACTTACTAGCTGTGTGTCTTTTCCACTGATCCAACTTCTCCAGCTTTGGTTTCTCTCTGTAAAATGAGGATTACCTGGAGCATTAAATGCAATAATTAATTTATAGTGACTAGCAGAGGGCCTCCATCCCACATAGAAATCACTTGGCAAGTGGTCACTGTTATTCTTAACGTGCCCTACTTTCAGTCTTCTGTCATTGTCTACTTTCAGTCTTCTGTCATTGTCTACTTCTCCCCCGTCCACACGCCGGCAGTTCCCTGACAGGGTTACACGTTCTCAGACCTCTTCACCTTAGAACACACTACCTCTGCCTAGAGGATTCTCCGCCCCTGCTCACCTCATTAATAACAGTAATAATAATATTAATAATGCAGAGTACCTATGACTCAGTGCCCACAATCTTGGGCAAGCAAGAAATAAAACATTTTAGTATAACTAAAATTATTTTTCTTTTTTGACCTCCATTTTTCTGGGGAGTGAAAACTTACTGTCAATCAATGCACGAATCCATCTCCCTTTTAGCATCCTCTTGGGGCTGTGTCAGTTCTGAAACACTCACATTGCACCAAAGTGCCGGGAAGGGGCTGTTGTTCAGTGATCTTTATCGGCTGTCCTTGCATCCCGGATAACTATACTGTCTTCATCTAGCCCTTGGTCATCAATCGGGCAGTCCTGGAAACTCCATGCTAGTTCCATGCTCTTCTTGGTCACTCAAGTATTTATTCTGCTCCTTCTGCCTCACTCTTGAGACTATGAGACAGTCTGGTATTTCTGCCTACATCCCCCAGATAGTGATTTCTTCTCTGGGGTCTTGTCACGTCCCTGAGTATAACTGTGTCTGCACGTGGACGCACAAGGTACTCTGCAGAGGCTCTGCCCACCTTCTCCTACCAAGATTTAACCCTTCTGGTGGTGGGAACTGGGGGGAGGTGCAGTGTCCCTTCTGAGGGACCCACCAGCTGAGACCCCATGAATCCTTCTTCTCAACTTTATCTAGTCCAACTAATCAGAGTTTTTTCTAGGCCTTGAGCCCTTTGGAGTCTATTCATTTTCTACCCCAAAGTTTTTTTTTCTCTGCCTGTGGCTGTAACAAACCTTTCCATGAAGCAATGAAATCACTAGCTTAACTGCTCTGATTGCGAACGGCAAAGCGATAGTAGGCAATATTGGAAGAAAAAAATATTTCTTACATTTCAAGGTATTATAGCAATGCAATATTAAAAGTAGCTAACAGTTACTGGGTGAGTTAGATACACCCTCACACAATTTACAGTCTGTATCAGTTGGGGTCCCAGGAGGCCACAGACAGTGCACTCGAATTAGGATGCTTGGAGTTGGACTTAATAAAAGGACTACTTGCAAATATTTGGGCAAAGTGTAGACAAACCAGAAGAGGTAATGCAGTTCTCTGGGGCTAGCAATGGGGTGGGGAAGGTTACCATCTCTACACCCAAAGAAACAAAGATAGGGAGCAGTATCCTGAATCCAGAATGAGGGGATCCTGGAGATCTATCACCCTAAGGGAAGTAGCTACCTTTAATTAAGAGACAGGCAGCTTCCCACTAGCTATCTACCTTATGTTTGGTAGTGTATATATGTCCATGCTTCTCTCTCTCGCTTTTTCACAGCTCCTGCATAGCACAGGGAGATCAGCTCGGTGCTTTGTGACCGCCTGGAGGGGTGGGATAGGGAGGGTGGGAGGGAGGGAGACGCAAGAGGGAAGAGATATGGGAACATATGTATATGTATAACTGATTCACTTTGTTATACAGCAGAAACTAACACACTATTGTAAAGCAATTATACCCCAATAAAGATGTTTAAAAAAAGAAAAAGAAAAAAAGAGACAGGCAGCCAGCTGCAATTCTGTCAGCGGGAAGCCCTTGGAATAAATACCACAACCTCATTCCCTGCCCTCCCTCACATCTCCTTCCAGGGCTCAGGAATGGAAAGTTAGAGCACAAACAAGGGACACCTGTAGAAGTAGGCCATCAAGGGTTTGTAGAGCAGAGAGCAAGATGGGGAAGAGTGGAAAGCAGCTCCACAGGGTCAGGTGGAAGAAACCAGCACACAGTCCATGAGAAAACTCCTCTGTATTCTTTCAGTCCAACTCTGTCTTAGCTCTGGCTGCTATAAGAAAATACAAGAGATTGGGTGGCTTAAACAAAAGACATTTATTTTATTTTTTTAACATCTTTATTGGAGTATAATTGCTTTACAATGTTGTGTTAGTTTCTGCTGAACAAAGTGAATCAGCTGTATGTATACATATATCCCCATATCCCCTCACTCTTGCGTATCCCTCCCACCCTCCCTATCCCACCCCTCTAGGTGGTCGCAAAGCACCAAGCTGATCTCCCTGTGCTATGCAGCTGCTTCCCACTAGCTATCTATTTTACACTGGGTAGTGTATATATGTCCATGCCACCCTCTCACTTCATCCCAGATTACCCTTCCCCCTCCCCGTGTCCTCAAGTCCATTCTCTGCGTCTATGTCTCTATTCCTGACAAAAGACATATATTTTCTCTCAGCTCTAGAGGCTGGAAGTCTGAGATCAGGGTGCCAGCATGGTTGGGTTCCGGTGAGGGCTCTCTACCTGGCTTGCAGACGGCCACTTTCTCATGGCCTTTCCTCAGTAAGTGCACGTGGAGAGAGAGGTCTCTCTTCCTCTTCCTGTAAGGCCACTGACCCCATCGTGAGGGCCTCACCCTCATGGCACAATCTAACCCTAATCACCTCCCCAAAGAGCCACCTCCAAATACCATCACATTGGGAATTAGGATTTCAACGTATGAATTTTCAGAGCAGGGAGAGGGACACAAACATTCAGTCCATAACGAACACAGATAGTGTTTTCTTTAATGAAATCTTCCTCATCCAGCAGAATTGGCTTTTTCTAGATTTTACTCCATGCTACAATGCTTTGTACATATTCCTCTGTGAAAGACATACAAATATTGTATTCTATTTTTACTGCAAATGTCTTTCTCTTTCACTGGCTTGCGTGCCTTAAGAAGAAAGAAAAAAAAATTTTTTTTCTGACACCAGTGACAATGCCTAAAATATAAAATATAGAATGATGGCTGACTGAACAGATAAATGAATAAATGTCTTTTCTCCATTGCTCAGGATCAAACTCCTTAAAGAACAATCCTTTCACAGATAAATAAACTAATTTATGATATCACCCTTCTTTTCCTGAGAAAATATGTGTTGTTTAATCATGGCATTTCATAAGTAATACCCTAGCATTTGTCAAATCAAAACAGTTTTGATTTGATAGTGTGAATTTTAGGCAGAGCAAGAGGAAAGGAAAAAAGGAGTTTGTGGCACGGTGATAAAATATATACTGTATCTATTTGGAGGCAGGCATATCTATGAAGTTCCCTAACTTGTCAACTAGAATTTACTTGAGTTGAACACAGATGTTAACATGAATTCAGCAGGAAATCCCTACACATGATCCCATCTAAAATTACTGCACAACCTAACATACTTTGGGGCCAGAATAAAGTTTTCTTGTTTTGAACAAAGCAAATATATATTGATAAATTGGAGTTAGCTATTAATTACCTGTCTCAGGCAGAGGGGCAAGCACAGTTGTGCAGTCAGTGCACCGTACAAAGACCCTTGATCCACAGGGGTGCAGAGATTACTTTTCTTGCTAAACTTGAGCCTTGACGTGGGCCTACATGTAGCTGAAGAAAAGGTGCTTTTTAAATTTAAATACAAATGTAATTAATTGATCCAGAAGGAGCTGACCCAAAGGAAGCACCTTTTCAATCTACTGAGAGGTCTCGTTAGGTCAGCTGCAGCCCTGACCTCAAGCTCACTTCAAATTCAATACATTCAAATAAGCTGTCCATCCTGTGCCTCTCTCTTTTTAATAATACAATCATCATCCTCAGCTTGTTTGTTCAAGATCAGGGTATTAGTTTTGACTCTACATCTTCTTTAGGCCCTCCATCAATCACCAATTTTGGCACTCTTCCTGAAATGAGGTGGGATTTAAATAAATAAAGAAATGTCGTATACAATTGTGTGCCAGGGACTATTGTTTAGGAAAAAAAAAGAAAAAAGAAAAAAAATATATATATACATGACAAAGAGCAGGTTCTCAAAAAGCAAAGCATTTAGTTTGGGAGATAAAAGATAAAAACATGGAGTGACAAATAACTGAAAAGGACAATAAATGGAAAGTGTTGAATAATAAGCACAGAAATAGTCATTACAATCCCCTTGTGTCCCTCACTCTAGCTCCTCTCCTTGTCCTGCCCTCCTACGTAGTAACCTGCATCTCCATTGGCCTCCTTCACCTGTTGTCACCCAGTACAATAATTGATGTTTTCTAAATCTTGTGCAAAAAGTGAATATGGGCATTTTCAGATAACATTTTTAATAATGGAAAACATACAAGCTGAGTGAAAACAATGTGTGTAATATGCAAACGAATTTTTAGGACACGCCCTTCCAAATATCTTGCTCACATACTTCAAAAAATAATTTTTAACAGGCATACCGCTCTCTCATGTGTTTTTTGTTTTTCTTTTTGGTTTTTTTTTTTTTTGCGGTACGTGGGCCCCTCACTGTCGCGGCCTTTCCCGTTGCGAAGCACAGGCTCCAGACGCGCAGGCTCAGCGGCCATGGCTCACGGGCCTAACTGCTTCGCGGCATGAGGGATCTTCCCGGACCGGGGCACGAACCCATGTCCCCTGCATCAGCAGGCGGACTCTCAACCACTGCGCCACCAGGGAAGCCCTCTCATGTTTTTCAGTTGCCATCTAAAACTTTTCTAAATATCTTCAAGCAAAGGATGTAATTTCTAGCAAATTGTAAGTGTTGACTTGTTTAAAAAAAACTGTTATCTAGCTCATATAAATATATCCAGTGGAAAATTACCATATCAATTTGATACCCTTCAATATCCATTTTAAAAGTACATGACCCGGGCTTCCCTGGTGTCGCAGTGGTTGAGAGTCCGCCTGCTGATGCAGGGGACACGGGTTCGTGCCCTGGTCCGGGAGGATCCCACATGCCGCGGAGCGGCTGGGCCCATGAGCCATGGCCGCTGAGCCTGCACGTCCGGAGTCTGTGCTCCGCAACGGGAGAGGCCACAACAGTGAGAGGCCCGCGTACAGCATAAAAAAAAAGAAAAAAAAAAAAAAAAGGGAAAAAAGTACATGACCCAACTGATTTTTACACCATTTTTTCTCCTTGAATTCAGATTTCTATTCCATTTCACTGTAAAAATTTAACTTTATGTGACATATTTTTATGCATGAAGTTGAGTGTTGGTAACCCATCCACATATTTCTATTTTCCAGGACAACTAAGATTCTAAATATTTTAATTAAATTAATATTTTGATAATTAGTATACAATTTATCAAACCAACATAAATACATCTGATATTTTGATCAATAATTAGTAAGCATACAATGTAAAATATTACCAGAAATGAAAGAGATGAAACTTTTTAAAAATTATTTCAGTATCTGTGAATACTTATTAATTATTGCTAGAATAAGACACAGTTCTATATCAATTCTATTCTTTTTACTCATTTGTGGAAGTAAGTATTAGGCAGCCTTGTTCAAATAAATTATTAGTTGGGAATAAAAATCCTTCTTTTTTCCTGTAGTAACATCACTCAATTATTTAAACTTCCTCCAAGTTTTATGTAAAAAACACACCTAATCAAAATCAAAATTAATAATCAATCAAGTGTCAACCTGGTAGGTTCTTTACATTTTGTTGAAGAAATGCATTGGAAATCACTTGTCCGGTAAAGGATTTCTTACCAGGTCCTTCATTAGTGGCTCTCACTTTCTTAACATCAACAACTATATTTCAGATTGTCTCCTTGTTTGACATGCAGGATGTTTTTTTGCCCCAGAGCAGTACACCAGAATGAGATTCTGGACTGGTAAGAGGAAACCTGTTTTGTTTTAAAAGTAGGAGAAGGGTCATGGCGAAAACCTGCATGGCATCTCAACCACAGATCAATTTTCAGAAAAATAAAAATGAAAGTTGAGAATTTAGAAATTAATTTCCTTAGAACCATGCCCTTGAAAGGTGTCCATGGAACCTCAAGGATACTAATATCCCATTTTGAAGACTGCTACCCAACCTACATCTTTCCCATCAGATCAGGTGGCCCAAACAGTTCTTCTAAAATAAGATATCACCAGGCCACTCTAGCGCTCAATAACTCCCAATGCTCCTCCAATGCATAAGATATAAACACATAGACCCATGAATCAATCTAACTGTGACCCCTGGCCTTTCTTAATCTGTCCTTCACCTTGACCTCCTTCCTGGGAATCTAAAATAAGCAGTCTCTGCTCCAGTCACATGCTATTCCTCCCCATCGTAAGCGCATAGTTGCTCATTTTCAGATCAAGTCTTTGCTCCTGTGACTTCCTTAGCTTGGAAGTTCTTCCCAGTCCTTTCTATCTACTTGTGGTCATCTTCACAGATACCTTCCTTCAGGAAATTGCCCCTTCCCACTGCAGACTCAACTGATCAATGAGTTCTGGTGAACTTATATACAAAACTCGGCTATCGGGCTTCCCTGGTGGCGCAGTGGTTGAGAGTCCGCCTGCCGATGCAGGGGACACGGGTTCGTGCCCCAGTCCGGGAGGATCCCACGTGCCGCGGAGCGGCTGGGCCCGTGGGCCATGGTCGCTGAGCCTGCGCGTCCAGAGCCTGTGCTCCGCAACGGGAGAGGCCACAACAGTGAGACGCCCGCGTACAGCAAAAAAAAAAAAAAAAAAAAAAAAAAAACTCGGCTATCAACGTGGGGACTACTTCTTTTGAGGAGAGGAAGATTAACAATAATCAGTTGTATTACTTCAACAGATGATCTTTTATTGTTTGCTACTCTTTCATATTTATTAATTTTACATTTCCAATCAGGTGGTAATTGGACAGTGTGTTTAGAAGTGTTATGTATCTCTCGCACTAACAAACTAGATGCACAGAAATGGAAGCAAAAAAGGGTTTGATTCCACCCAAACTCAACCAACAAACATAAAATAGCCTTTTCTTCTGAATCTTTTTGGGTCTTTTACGTCTTTCCAAAAGTCCTTCAGGCATCAAATAACCAATTAAATCTTCCAAAAGAACTGTAGCAAGTGAACTAGTTAAGTACTTATTCACTACAAGTTTTAGTGAATGGGTACAAAAACAATTTCAACAAGATAAGTTATCATTTAGCTGCGGATCCCCCACTGGACAGGAGAAGCACCTACATATCAGTGATTTGAAACTGTAGAATTCTACCAGGAGAAAGTATCCCAAGTAAATGGACTTGTGGGCTGTGAAGTGCATTTTCCCCATATAGACCAAGAGTTTACTCATCATAATAACACCTTGGGTCGCTAGTCTTGGTTTAAAAAAAAAAAGCTTTCTTGTTTCCTACATGCTGTTACCAAACGGACTGGAAAATGACAAGACAGAGACTTAATTTAAAATACTGAAAGCTAACTAAAACCTCAGTACTAAACACTATTAACCTTGGGTTTGTTTTATTTGTCACAGCCAACTAACGCCCTCATCTGAAATGAACTGACTGTCTCAGAAAAGGCCATGTGGAGTTTCTTTGTAAAACATAAGTAAAGTTATAGCCCTCATGTCTAACTAATAATGGGTATTTCCCCTACTCCAGAAGCCTGTAGGCACTTACTCATAGTTTGAATTCTAACTACAGTTTTCATATGTACTACTAATTTGATGATGACTTGTTCTATATTATTTTTAAATATTTCAATTATATAATTTTATAATTTCCAAGGAAATTATAGAGATTTTATTAAAAAAAGAATTTTTTACCCAAGTTTAGCCCAGAGATAGCCACATATTCTGTGATAAATCAGTATTTCCTAAGGAATCACAGGTAAGATACAGCATGGTACCAAGTATTCTAACAAGATATCTTTCTTGCCTTAATTTACAAAAATTAGAATTTCTTTCAAAGAGGGCTCTATGAAATTATTTGAGCACTGGGGGGCTAGATGAGTGAACTTCTCACGAAGCGTGAAACCGAGGATGTGTTTGTAGAAAAACGTAGACCCTAAGTATAACTGTACTGTTGAAATTAGATGCTGCTGTACAATGTACAAGAAAAAGGCAAAGGGTGAAAAGTGATTCAGATCCTGGAGCACAATCTCGGATTTATTCCTTATGAATCACAGTTTTGGTGAAGTGGAGAACAGAAAATTAACCCAGAAAGATAGGTTAGGTTACTCCCGTGTGCTTCTGTCTAAGTACGTCTTATAATCTCTGATTATTTAGCCGTTTTCTTTACTCGTCTGTAAGTTCTTGAGTGCAGGAATCTTTTTATCCCTGTGCCTAGCCTAGGGACTTGGATGTAGCAGACACTCAAAAGACAGTTGTAAAGGTAGTGATCTTGGAAAGCGAAACAGCAGCGGAAGTTTCTGGCCACTGAGTAGGACAGGGAGTCTGAGTTTCTCTAAACAATGCACTGCTGCAGCCTGCACAAAAGTATATTGCAGCCCATCCAGGGGAGAGAGAATGGAGTTTACTAAAAGTACAATACGGTCAGGTCCAGTAGAACAATAAGAAAGAGGTAATTATACATGTTTTACTAGTTCCTAGTGAGTTGGATTAGGAGTTATAATGAAAACCCATGTAGGCATTCAGGGCCAGTTTCAAGAGCGTGTGACCCATGTGATTGCACAGGGCTTGGCAGTTAAAGGAGCCCATACTTGGTTTAAGGCTCTGTTGTCACCAATTTGGAATGGATTTTTAATAATTCTCATAAAAGGGGCCCCCATTTTCATTTTTCACTGACCTCACAGATTAGGTAGCCAGTCCTGTGTACATTATTTCCAGAATTATTAACAAGTTAACTCATTAGTGAATCTGTATACAAAGAGTACTCATGATGTCATTTAATTATTTCCAAGTAATACCTTAGTTTCTAAAGCTAGTTGTTCTTCCTCTACTCTCCCTTCTCTGTACTTGTCTCAGCCTAGGTCCCTCTGATATCAGAGCCTCCTACAAAGGCTTAAGTGCATGTGTTTTCTTTGAGGGTCTGGGGAATGAAGCTGGGAAGGACAGTAGATCCATATATGGATGTGTAATCAAGTTCCCTACAGCACAGGCGCAGAATGCTCATCCCACGGGCCCTCCGGGGGATGGGGGGGCTGTGGATTGTCTCCCACAGGAGGAGAAGTGTAACATGTATCTGTTGGCTTCCATCCCCCATGGTCAAGGACTGCCCCTGAGAAGTGTCCAGTCCCCCACAATTCAGTCCTTTCCGACTTGTATTTTTATTATTTCTTGAGATATCTGATTGAACCCCTTAAAAGGAAGGCTCCAATGTCAGACATAGTTCCTAACATATAGACATAAACAAAGAGGGTGTCAAAGTGCAATCCAGATTAGTCTGAGACCCTGCATGCTTAGACCAAAACAGTAAGTGACAAGAGCTGCCGTGTTCCAGTACACAGTGCCACGCTTCTCGGGCAAACCATGCTTGCAGCATTTGACCATGGTCCTCATCTACGCAGCACTCCCCACCAGGTCAAAGACCTCCAGCCTCTGCCAGGAGGGCATCCATTCTTGGGAGTGAGTTGTGGGGACCGTGGAGGAGGTGCTTCGCCTTCACCTTAAGAGAAAGAGAGGAGCTTTAAGGGAACCATCTAAAGAGTGTGTTATGTGCATGTGTCCTCTGGAGTTTGGAAGGTCCTGAGGTGTGGCATCTGACACATGCCTGATAATTACCAAACAGATGATGCATTGCCACAGTCACCTGCCTGGCCAAAGAGGAGAGAATTAGAGGGCTAAACTAGGAGCAAACTGCACTTTCGCAGATGGCAAGACAAGGAGGTTCATTAAGTTTTTTTCCCAAGAGCCAATAGAATTTTAGAGGGCCTTTGACACCCCGAAAAGGAAAGGAGGTAGATGGAGGTAGGGTGTGATAAACTGCAAACCAGAAGACAAGTATAAGCCACGTTTTGGAGACTTTCAATTAAAGCTACTCATCAAAGAAATCTTGGGAAACACACAAAGGCCAAAGAAGCCCAAGGCATGAGTATGCAATTCCTCTGCTATACTCTACCCACAACTCTCCTTTGGGTGCCACCAGGAACTAAGGCAAGCAAACGTTAACGTTACAGGTTTCCAGGCCAAAATAGTATTAAACTGAGGCAAGAGAGAAAATCATATTAGCTTTCAGAGTTTTAATTATGACATTGAACCAAACACATTGATCTCTAGGATATTGTTCTTGATTCAAAAGATAATCAGGGGCTTCCCTGGTGGCGCAGTGGTTGAGAGTCCGCCTGCCGATGCAGGGGACACGGGTTCATGCCCCGGTCCGGGAGGATCCCACATGCCGCGGAGCGGCTGGGCCCGTGAGCCATGGTCGCTGAGCCTGTGCATCCGGAGCCTGTGCTCCGCAACGGGATAGGCCACAACAGTGAGAGGCCCGCGTACCGCAAAAAAAAAAAAAAAAAAAAAAAAAAAAAAAAAAAAAAGATAATCAGAGGCCTTTTTTTAAATCTCAGCATGACGAGAAGATCTGTGTGACCTCCCTGACATTTCATTCATGGAGCAGGAAATCTCTAGTCTACAGTTGGGGTTGGAAGGGGCCATGGGGAAAATGTCTTCTGCTGTCTCTATATTGAGTCCAACAAATTCAATACATTTGTTAGAACTCTTCAATACTCGTTAGATGACTGCATGCATGAAAAAATTAATTAAGTCCTCGTTGAAGACTTCTTGTACCGTCATTGAAGTCAGATTCTAACAAAACTCAGTCAGAAATTCCTACAAAATCGACACCTTCACTGGAAGGGTTGTAAACCAGGTAGCCATGAAGACATCATACCTTCACAGAGCCCATATTAAATGCATACCCTTCACTGATTAAGAGGGGGTGTATTTCAAAGTGTGGAATACAGGAAACACAGGCAAATGATGCAATTATTCTGCCTTTTACTACAAAGCCCTTTGATGTAAGAAGATCTCATTAAGAACTGGTATAGGGAGAGGTGAAATGAGCAGAGGTAGCTTTATTAAGTCTATTTTTGTGTGTGTGAGAAAAAAGTGTATAGACTGAGTCAGATTAATCAGAAAACAAAGTTGGAAATCCTGAGTGGTTGAAATAAAAGATAAAATAAAAAAGGAAGGGAATATAAATTTGGAGAGGAAAGTAGTATGCAAATTATCTTTCCATATTTTATCCCATAATTTTGTTCCAGACTTGACTGAACCTTACCTCCTCCTTTGCCATATTCCCTGGAACCCATTTCATTTCTTAACTCCAAAAGAGTCTGTCATCCATTCTCTCAATGTATCATTTTATTCTCTGTGCTAACTGACTAATTAATATTCATTCAAACATCTGTTACAGAATTTATCATGAAACCAGAACAAAATTATTTATATATAAGTATCCCTTGCTTTTCCTCTCCCTTTCCCTCTTGTTCATCTCCCTTTCTAAAGAAAAAAGATACCTTCTGATTAGTTGTTCGATCATCCTTTTATAGTGCAGAATTTAAGTGACAGGTTGAATTTCTTGAGGAAGGCAGTCGACTTTAGGAGCTGATTATATTTCTCTGTGGTCCTTGCTCAGTTGGGAACATCAAATAAGGCTTCTGAGAAGGAAACAGTTGTAGAATTATCTAGCAGAAGAAAAGATGATGTGAATAGAAGATATCAGTATGGCTGAGTAGGTGAGAGGGAGGAAGGGAATTTGGGGACTTGCCAAGGAGAGCAGCGCTGGATGTCAGCAAAGAGAGGGTTGGGTTTTGATGGGAATCTGAGAGTGAAGGACAAAGAGAGAGGCTTTGGAGCAACCGTGTGATTCTGAGGAGGCTGAAGAACAGGAAAAATGATGAAAGGGAGTCTTAAGAAATGTCGCTGTGGGTTATAAAGCTACTTCTATTAATATTCTTTAAAGGGTGAATGTTGTGGAAAACAGTCATTTTCTTTTTTATTATTATTATTTTTTAAAATTTTTATTGGAGTATAGTTGATTTACAATGTTGTGTTAGTTTCTGGTGTACAGCAATGTGAATCAGTTATCCATATACATATATCCACTCTTTTTTAGATTCCTTTCCCATATAGACCATTACAGAGTATTGAGTACCCTGTGTTATATAGCAGGTTCCAATTAGTTATCTATTTTATATACAGTAGTGTGTATATGTCAATCCCAATCTCCCAACTGATCCCTCCCCACCCTTATCGCCTGGTAACCATAACACTTTCTTATATAAAAGTCATTACTATCCCTCTTTTTCCTGATTTAAAAAAAAAAAATGTAGATAGCAGGTTAAGGGAGATCTTTATCTGAAGGAGTATCTACACCAGTCCTAAGGCACAAATCATGATTTGATCATCAGTCTCTGCCCTAGCATTGTTCTTGGCCTGTGACTGTTTTATACTTGATAATGTGTCCTGGGCCTGGCAAATAGATGTAATGGGAAGTCTGACCAAGAGAGAAGGGCCTCTACTCCTGAATACAAAAGCAAAATTATTCAAGATAAAGCTCTTTTCCCCTTTCTCCTTCTTTCATTCCTTCTGCCTTGAAGCAGAATCGGTGGCTGAGGCTGGAGCAGCCATCTTGGACCATGAGGTAAAAACCAAGAAAATCAAAAACCTTAGGGACTTAAGCACTGACTTATTATTAACTATTGATACTACTTATGGAGCCACTGACTTAATGCCATTGACCACTGCTTTAGAATGTTTCTGTAGTGTGAGAAAACTCCTACTTGTTTAAACCACTGTAGTGGGTTTTCTGTTACTTATCACTGAATGTATTCTTAGCTAATCAAGTATAGATCCCTCTTGATTACTAGCATTATTTCTAGGAATGGATAAAGTATCACTTCAAACCAGAACTGTCAGCAATCCTGGGATTAATTAGCTTTATTATCATAATACAAAATAATTATGTGCATATGTATACCTCCCAAGTTGGGAGAACCTCAAGAAGAAAGATTGTACTCTATTAGTTTACCTATCTCTAATCTTATCACAAGTACAAGGTATACTATAGCAGCTTATTAAATGCTGGCTGAGCAAAGGGATACAAAGCAATAGAAAGAGGAACTATCAGTTTCTTCAAAGCCAACTCAGAAAAGCTTTCATTGATGAATACCTTTTCCCCTACCTTTAATCATTTGAACTATATGAATAATGAAGTAGGTTAACTTTGAATTTTCTCAGTTCTAGGTTTCTAAGCTCATCTTCCCTACACATCAGCCCCACCCAACCCAGCCCCCATTTAGTGTTGCTTAGGTAATCACTCAACCCATAGGATAAATAAATCCAGCTTACATCATATTTTTTACATTCATTTTTTTTTCCTTTGTGACAGGATGCTTGAATCAAAATACTGATTTACACTTTCTGCATAAATTTACATATTATGTTCAAGCATCCTTAACTCTAATCTTGTAAAATAAAAACCAATTAATTAGTGCAACCTACTGCAATTGTATTTAAACCCAATATTCACAGCATGACACACAGTGTATTTTTAAACCAATTAATTTAATCACATTCTAGTTCTAAAAAAGCAGACACATGAAGACAAAGAGCTAGTGACAGGCATGGAAAAAGAGATAGAACCAGAGGCGGCTGGAACCCCAATATGGATTCAAACTAAACATCACTATTAACATCAAATTTTAGATTAGCAGTCTAAAAGTCAGAATTATTGGAATGTTTAAGAACCCAATGTCATCAGCAACTGTTATCTTTTTTTTTTTTTTTTTTTGCGGTACGCGGGCCTCTCACTGCTATGGCCTCTACTGTTGCGGAGCACAGGCTCCGGACCCGCAGGCTCAGCGGCCATGGCTCCCGGGCCTAGCCGCTCCATGGCATGTGGGGTCCTCCCGGACCGGGGCACGAACCCGTGTCCCCTGTATTGGCAGGCGGACTCTCAACCACTGCGCCACCAGGGAAGCCCGACTATTCTCTTGTGATAATAAGAGATCTATTCTGGATTTTGAAAAGGGACAATTTACTCTCAGTACAGTTCTGTGTAAGTTATATTGCCAGATATTATGTAAGAATTGGGTTCTCTCTCCAGACTACTACTGCAATCGCTGCTGTTACTGCAGTCCAAAGAAATGCCTCTTTTTGCTGAACTATTACTCTTATGGTTACTATCACACAATTTAACACTTAATCATTCGAAAATATTTTATGTATGTTGTTTTCTCTTGTTAATTTGATTATAATCTCTACAAAGCCCAAGATGTGTTTCTGTAGGTGCCTCAGTCCCTGGCAATTCCTTGAAGGATAGGTGTGCAATAACTTGAACCAGACAGCACTTATTGAGCTGTGAAGAATAAAATATTTAAGAGCCATTATAGCTTCACAGAGATCATTTAGTCTTATTTACAAGTGACCACTGATAAGCTAAGGGACAATTTTGAGAAAAGTCATACTGTAGAAGCAGACCCACACATTGGCCAGTGTTGGAACAAGCTGAAAAGAATAACTTCAGAGTTCAAGAAAGTAGAGGAAATGATGGAGAAAATGATGAAAGATGAAGGATTATGAGGAAGAATCAGAAGTTATTTAAAAAAGTAACAATGGGAATTCCATAACTTAAAAATTATCTAAAATTAGGAGCTCAAAATATAGGTTCAATAGCAGTTTGAACACAGCAGGATACATTTTGAGTAAACTCAAAACAAATTAAAAAAATCAAAACTGAAGCACAGAGAGAAATTAATGATAATGGAAGAGAGCCTACAGGACATGTGGGCAGAGTAGAAAATATAATATTTATAAAATTAGAGTATAAAAAAGAATTGAGAAAGGAAAAGGGTAAGACAATTACTGTAGAAATAATAACCAAGTTTTCTTTTTAAAATTATATAAAAGAAGCATACAAAATCACAAAGCTCAGCAAGCTCCTAGTAGGATTAATACAGAGAAAACACATGTAGGCTCATCTTGGTAAAACTGCTACGCACTTAATTAAAAGAGTAAAATCTTTGAAGCAGACAATAATCTTCAAAGAACAGCAATAAGACTGACAGATTACTTTCAACAGTAATCAACTTCTCAACAATAAAAATGCCTCCAAAGAGAAGACAATGGAATGACATCTAAGTGTTGAATGAAAATAAATGCTAACCTATAACTCTAAACACACCAAAATATTCTTTAAACATTAAAGAAATATGGTGTACACCTTTCTGTTTAATGAGAGTATTTATTGCCAACAGACAACTAAACGTGGTGGCAGGGGGTTCTTCAAAAGAAAGATTTCCCTAGACCAACAAAACAAAACCAGGAAAGAATGAAGCAGACCAGAAAGGGTAAATATGTGACTAAATTAAAAGAAATATTGACTATAAAAAACAATAATTGTAATGACTTACAGAATTAAATATATTTTTATGGGACATTATGTGTCAAAGTAATGCAAATGCTGTGAGGAGTTTAAATAGAATTAAAGAGCGCCAATGTTTTAGAACTAGTGGGGAATGTTCGAAATAAAAATTGGAATTAGTTTATAATGTGACAAGCATGCATACTGAAATCTCCAGAGTAGCCAGAAAAAAGTACAAATAAAAGTTTTTAAATGTCCATTTAACAAGTTATTAGAAGGAAAAAAAGTAAAATAAGAAGAACATTTTGAATGTTTTGATTACACAAAATGAGGTCAAGAAAGAAGAGGAACAGGATCATAAAAGAGATGAGCTAAAGAGTAAAGGAATAATAAGATGATAGACGGTCTTTATTACATTAAATGCATATGAGCTAAATAATGTTAAGCTTAAAAGTCAGAGATTAAGTGTTAGGCTGAATAGAAATGAACTATGTGGTAGTTTGCAAGGTGTACTTTAAATATAACAACATAGAAAGACTAAAGTAAAAGAACTGAAGAAAATATACAGCACCTCACAAAAGTGAACAAAAAAATTGTTTTAGTTGGTTTAGATAAACTAATACCAGACAAAGTAGGCCTGAAGGCAAGAAACGTTGTTAGAGATTAAAGTTAAAAGGATATTTCAAAATGATTAAAAGTCAGTCCAACAAGAAGATATCAGAATATTAAATTATATGTTCCCAATAACATATCTTCAAAATAAGCAAAGCAGGCATCACAGAATTAAAAGGAGAAATGGGTTACTGCAAAAGACATTAACATAATTTTCTCCATAACTAGTAGGAAAAAAATGAAAAGATTAGAAGAATATAACCAATCTAAACAACAAATTTAACAAAGTTGATCTAACTAGCACATATAAAATAGTGCACTCAACAGTAGCTCTCCTATCTCTTCACAGGTATGTGGAATATTTACCAAAACTAACCACATGCTGACATAAAAAAAGCATCAACAAATACAGGAGTCAAATCATCCTGAGTATACTTTCTGACCACAGTAGAAGTGAGCTAGGAATTCAATAACAAAAACAATTATAAAATCTCTAATTTCTAAGAATTAAAGTACACACCTCTAATTAATCCACAAGTCAAAGCAGAAATCAGAAAAGAAATTAGAAAATATTTTGAACAGAATGATAATGAAGACACATCATATCAAAACTTGTGAGATGCAGCTAAAGCCATGTCCAAAGAGAACTTTATGCATTAGAAAAGAAAAAAGTCTAAAAATAAATGACTGAAGCTTATATTTTAAGAAAATACAACAAAACAAGTAAATTAAGAAAGTAAATTTCAGAAATATCAAAAATGCAAACACAAATTAATGAAAAATTTTAAAAGCATGCAATATAAAAACTCAACAAAGCCAAAAGTTGGTTTTTTGAAAACACTAATAAAATTGATGGAGTCATAGCAAGGCATGTCAAATTAAGGGTAGAGAAAACACAAATTACCAATATCAGGAATTAAAAAAGAGAAAACATTACAAATTCTGGAGAGTCTGCAAGTTCTATTGTAAGTAATTTTATACCAATAAAGATTGTAATTTGGATGAAATGAATAATTTTTTGAACATCAACAGAATAAAGAATAAAATATATTATGCATTTAATTGAATTCAACACCCCCTTCATGATCAAAACTTTGAGCAAAATAGAAATAGAGGAGACCTTCCTTAATGTGATAAGTAGCTACCAAAACTCCTATAGAAACATCACATTTAGCAGGGAAATAATTCTTCCTCCATGAGACTGGGAGTGAATGAAGGATGTTCACTTAATTTAAGGATACTATTTAAATTCAACAATGTGCTGAAAGTACTTGTCAGTGAAATGAAATAAGAAAAAACTCATTAAAAGGGATTTGAACTGGAAAAGAAGAAAGAGAACTTTTATTGTTTGTGGAAGATATGATTATGTAGCTAGAAATCTAAAAAATACACAGGCAGTCTATTAGAATTAATAACTGATTATTCCAATTCACTGAACATAAAATTAATGTATACATTAGTTGTGTTTCTATGAACCAACAATGAAGAAACAGGAAATTGCATTTTAAAAACTGATATTATTTATCATTGCACCAAAAATATCAAATACTCAAGAATAAATCAAATTTTTTAAATGTGCAAGACTGCTACACAGAAAACTAGAAAACGTTATTAAGTGAAACTAAAGGACTAAATATCTAGAGAGAGCATATTTATGGAATAAAATACTCAATATTTCAGAAATGTAAGTATTCTCCAAATACTCTATAGATTTCATTCAATCTCAATCAAAATCCCAGCAGCTTTTGTTTTGATTCTTATTGTTGCCATTTAATTTGTATGGAAATGCAGCGGGCCAGGAATAGCCAAGGCAAATTTTCAAAAAGAAATAAAATAAAAACTGAAAGATTTACAATTCCAAATATATTACACAATATACCGTGTTATTGGTACAAAGATAGACAAATGGAAAATTGGAAGAGATCAATCAAAAAACATAACCTACATGTATATGAATGATTGATTTATGTATGACAAAGGTGGTTTTGCAGTGCAGTGGGAGAAGGAAAGGTTTTTCATTAAGTGGGTCAGTTGGATATGCATATTTTAAGTGCTTTGACCCCTAATTAACATTACAGCAATTTCAGATGGATTAAAGATCTTAATGTGAAAAGTAAAATGTTTTAAGAAGGAAATATAGAAAAACAGTTCATGACATTAGCATAAGGAAAGAATTCTTAAATAAGACATAAAAGTCACTTAACAAAGATGCTAAAATGTATTAAATTAACATTCAGAACTTGTATTTAACGAAAGACACACTTAAGGAAAAAAGGAGGCAAACCATAAAGGAGAAGAAGTTTCTAACCCATATATTAAATAGAGGACTTATATCCAGAATATGAACTCCTAAAAACATTAAGAGAAAGACAATATATATGACAGGGGGAAAAATGGACAAACGAATTAAATGAAAACTTTATAAAAGAGGATATAAATGGTCAATATGTATATTAAAGTTGTTTAACTTCATGATAGCCATTCTGACAGGTGTGAGGTGGTATCTAATTGTGGTTTTGATTTGTATTTCCCTGTAAATTTGTGATGTTGAGCATCTTTTCATGTGCCTATTAGCCATCTGTATGGTTTCTTTGGAAAAATATCTATTCAGGACCTCTGCCCATTTTTTAATTGGGTTGTTTTTTGATATCGTGTTTTATGAGTTCTTTGTATATTTTGGATATTAACCCTTTATCAGATATATCCTTTGCAAATATCTTCTCCCATTCAGAAGCCTGTCTTTTCATTTCATTGATAGTTTCCTATCAGATTAAAATCTTTTAAGTTCGATGTAGTCCAATTTGTTTATTTTTTTATTTTGTTTCCTTTCCCTGAGAAGACAGGCAATATATATTGTCTCACCAATAATAGGCAATACATATTGCCTGTCTCTTCAGGCAAGGGAAACAAAATAAAAAGACTGATGTCAAAGAGCATACTGCCTATGTATTCTTCTAAAAGTGTTATGGTTTCAGGTCTTACATTCAAGTCTTACATTTTGAATTTGTTTTTGTATTTGGTGAGAGAAAGTAGTCCAGTTTGATTCTTTTTATGTAGCTGTCCAGTTTTTCCAACACCATTTATTAAAGAGGCAATCTTTTCCCCATTGAATATTCTTGCTTCCTTTGACATAGTTTAATTGACCATATAAGTCTGAGTTTATTTCTGGGCTCTCTATATGTCTGTTTTTGTGCCAGTATCATACTGTTTTGATTACTGTAGCTTTGTAATATAATCAAAAGACAACAAATAGGGCTTCCCTGGTGGTGCAGTGGTTAAGAATCCACCTGCCAATGTAGGCGACACAGGTTCGAGCTCTGGTCCATGAAGATCCCACATGCTACAGAGCAACTAAGCCTGTGCACCACAACTACTGAGCCTGCGCTCTAGAGTCCATGTGCCACAACTACTGAAGCCCACGTGCCTAGAGCCTGTGCTCCACAACAAGAGAAGCCACCACAATGAGAAGCCCGTGCACCGCAACAAAGAGTAGCCCCCACTCACCACAATAGAGAAAGCCAGCATGCAGCAACGAAGACCAAATGCAGCCAAAAATAAAAAAAGAAAATAAATTTAAAAAAAAAGAAAACAAATAGCACGTGTTGCCAAGGATGTGGAGATCCATATTCATATATGATCCAGAAATTTCACTTTTAGGTATACCTGAAGAAAATAAAAATACTAATTCAAAAAGATATATTCATGGGACTTCCCTGGTGGCACAAGGGTTAAGAATCTGCCTGCCAATGCAGGGGACATGGGTTTGAGCCCTGGTCTGGGAAGATCCCACATGCCCTGGAGCAACTAAGCCTGTGTACCATAGCTACTGATCCTGAGCTCTAGAGCTCGTGAGCCACAACTACTGAGCCTGCGTGCCACAACTACTGAAGCCTGCATGCCTAGAGCCTGTGCTCCACAACAAGAGAAGCCACCACAATGAGAAGCCTGCGCACCGCAACGAAGAGTAGCCTCTGCTCTCTGCAACTAGAGAAAGCCCAAGCACAGAAACAAAGACCCAACGCAGACAAAAATTAATTAATTTTTTTAAAAATATATATTCACTCCAATGTTTATTGCAGTATTATTTACAGTAGCCGAGATAATGGAAGCAACCTATGTGTTCATCAATATATGAATGGATAAAGAAGATGGGGTATGTAAATAAAATGGAGTATTATTCAGCCATTAAAAAATGAAATCTTGTCATTTGTGACAACATGGATAGATGTAGAAGGTATTATGCTAAGTGCAATAAATCAGAAGGAGAAAGACAAATACCATATGATCTCACTTATATGTAGAACCTAAAAAAACAAAATGAACAAAACAAAACAAAAACAGACTCATAGATACAGAGGATAAACAGGGGGTTGCCATGGGGTGGGGAGGGGTGGGCAAAATAGGCAAAGGAGATTAAGAAATGCAAACCTCCAGTTATAAAATAAATAAGCCACAGGGAGGTAATATACAGCACAAGGAATATGGTCAATAATATTGTAATAACTTTGTATAGGGACAGGTGGTTACTAGCCTTATCGTGGTGATCATTTCATAATATATGCAAATGTCAAATCACTATGTAGCACAGCTGAAAAATAACATAATGTATGTCAAGTATAATAAAAACAATAAATAAAAAGCTTTTGCACAGCAAAGGAAACCATAAACAAGACCAAAAGACAACCCTCAGAATGGGAGCAAATATTTGCAAATGAAGCAACTGACAAAGGATTAATCTCCAAAATTTACAAGCAGCTCATGCAGCTCAATACCAAAAAAACAACCCAATCCAAAAATGGGCAGAAGACCTAAATAGACACATCTCCAAAGAAGATACACAGATTGCCAACAAACACATGAAGAATGCTCAACATCATTAATCATTAGAAAAATGCAAATCAAAACTACAATGAGGGCTTCCCTGGTGGCGCAGTGGTTGAGAGTCTGCCTGCCGATGCAGGGACCACGGATTGGTTCCCCCGTCTGGGAAGATCCCACATGCCACAGAGCGGCTAGGCCCGTGAGCCATGGCCGCTGAGCCTGCGTGTCCGGAGCCTGTGCTCCGCAATGGGAGAGGCCACAACAGTGAGAGGCCTGCGTACCGGAAAAAAAAAAAAAAAAACCTACAATGAGATATCACCTCACACCGGTCAGAATGGCCATCATCAAAAAATCTAGAAACACTCCACACACTAGGAAGCCCCTTCGCGGGCGGAGACTGTGGGTGGCAGAAGGGGAAAGCTTCGAAGCCACGAAGGAGAGCACAACAACAGGAGTGCGGAGGACAAAGCAGAGAGATTCCCACACAGAGGATAGGTGCCGACCGGCACTCACCAGGCCTAGAGGCTTGTCTGCTCACCCGCCAGGGCGGGCGGGGCTGAGAGTTGAGGCTCGGGCTTCGGTCGGAGCGCCAGGGAGAGGACTGGAGTTGGCGGCGTGAACACAGCCTGCAGGGGTTAGTGCGCCACAGCTAGCCGGGAGGGGGTCCAGGGAAAAGCCTGGACCTGCCGAAGACGCAAGAAACTTTCTTCCCTCTTTGTTTCCTGGTGCGCGAGGAGAGCGGATTAAGAGCGCTGCTTAAAGGAGCTCCAGAGACAGGCGCGAGCCACGGCTACAAGCGCAAACCCCAGAGACAGGCATGAGACGCTAAGGCTGCTGCTGCCGCCACCAAGAAGCCTGTGTGCGAGCACAGGTCACTATCCACACCCCCCTTCCGGGGAGCCTGTGCAGCCCGCCACTGTCAGGGTCCCGGGATCCAGGGACAACTCCCCCGGGAGAACTCACGACGTGCCTCAGGCTGGTGCAACGTCACGCCGGCCGCTGCCGCCGCAGGCCCGCCCCGCACTACATGCCCCTCCCTCCCCCGGGCCTGAGTGAGCCAAAGCACCCGAATCAGCGGCTCCTTTAACCCTGTCCTGTCTGAGCGAAGAACAGACGCCCTCCAGCGACCTACACGCAGAGGCGGGGCCAAATCCAAAGCTGAGCCCCGGGAGCTGTGAGAACGAAGAAGAGAAAGGGAAATCTCTCCCAGCAGCCTCAGAAGCAGCGGATTAAAGCTCCACAATCAACTTGACGAACCCTGCATTTGTGGAATACCTGAATAGACAACGAATCATCCCAAATTGAGGAGGTGGACTTTGAGAGGAAGATTTGTGATTTTTTTCCCCTATTCCTCTTTCTGTGAGTGTGTATGTGTATGCTTCTGTGTGAGATTTTGTCTGTACAGCTTTGCTTCCACCATTTGTTCTAGGGTTCTATCCGTCTGTTTTTGTTTTTTTTAATTTTTTTCTCTTATTTTTTTATTTTAATAACTTTATTATATTTTACCTTACTTTATTTTATTTTACTTTATCTTCTTTCTTTTTTTCCTTCCTTACCTCCTTCCTCCCTCCCTCCCTCCCTCCCTCCTTTCTTTCTTTCTTTCTTTCTTCTTCTACTAATTCTTTCTTTCTACTTTTTCTCCCTTTTATTCTGAGCCGTGTGGATGAAAGGCTCTTGGTGCTGCAGCCAGGAGTCAGTGCTGTGCCTCTGAGATAGGAGAGCCAACTTCAGGGACACTGGTCCACAAGAGAGCTCCCAGCTCCACATAATATCAAAAGGTGAAAATCTCCCAGAGATCTCCATCTCAACACCAGCACCCAGCATCACTCAAAGACCAACAAGCTACAGTGCTGGACATCCTATGCCAAACAACTAGCAAGATAGGAATACAACCCCACCCATTAGCAGAGAGGCTGCCTAAAATCATAATAAGTCCAGAGACACCCCAAAACACACCACCAGACGTGGACCTGCCCACCAGAAAGACAAGATCCAGCCTCCTCCACCAGAACACAGGCACTAGTCCCCTCCACCAGGAAGCCTACACAACCCACTGAACCAACCTTAGCCACTGGGGACAGACACCAAAAACAACGGGAGCTATGAACCTGCAGCCTGCAAAAAGGAGACACCAAACACAGTAAGATAAGCAAAATGAGAAGACAGAAAAACACACAGCAGGTGAAGGAGCAAGACAAAAACCCACCAGACCTAACAAATGAAGAGGAAATAGGCAATCTACCTGAAAAGGAATTCAGAATAATGATAGTAAAGGTGATCCAAAATTGTGGAAATAGAAAAGGCAAGAAAAATTTGACAAGGACCAGAAGAACTAAAGATGAAACAAACAACAATTAACAACACAACAGATGAAATTAAAAATACTCTAGATGGGATCAATAGCAGAATAACTGAGGCAGAAGAACAGATAAGTGACCTGGAAGATAAAATAGTGGAAATAACTACTGCAGAGCAAAATAAAGAAAAAAGAATGAAAAGAACTGAGGACAGTCTCAGAGACCTCTGGGACAACATTAAATGCACCAACATTTGAATTATAGGGGTTTCAGAAGAAGAAGAGAAAAAAAAAGGGACTGAGAAAATATTCGGAGAGATTATAGTTTAAAACTTCCCTAATATGGGAAAGGAAATAGTTAATCAAGTCCAGGAAGCACAGAGAGTCCCATACAGGATAAATCCAAGGAGAAATATGCCAAGACACATATTAATCAAACTGTCAAAAATTAAATACAAAGAAAACATATTAAAAGCATCAAGGGAAAAACAACAAATAACACACAAGGGGATCCCCATAAGGTTAACAGCTGATCTTTCAGCAGAAACTCTGCAAGCCAGAAGGGACTGGCAGGACATATTTAAAGTGATGAAGATGAAAAACCTGCAACCAAGATTACTCTACCCAGCAAGGATCTCATTCAGGTTTGATGGAGAAATTAAAACCTTTACAGACAAGCAAAAGCTAAGAGTTCAGCACCACCAAACCAGCTTTACAACAAATGCTAAAGGAACTTCTCTAGGCAAGAAACACAAGAGAAGGAAAAGACCTACAATAACAAACCCAAAACGATTAAGAAAATGGGAATAGGAATATACATATTGATAATTACCTTAAATGTAAATGGACTAAATGCTCCCACCAAAAGACACAGATTGGCTGAATGGATACAAAAACAAGACCCATATATTTGCTGTCTACAAGAGACCCACTTCAGACCTAGAGACACATACAGACTGAAAGTGAGGGGATGGAAAAAGATATTTCATGCAAATGGAGCCAGAAGAAAGCTGGAGTAGCAATTCTCATATCAGACAAAATAGACTTTAAAATAAAGACTATTAGAAGAGACAAAGAAGGACACTACATAATGATCAAGGGATTGATCCAAGAAGAAGATATAACAATTGTAAATATTTATGCACCCAACATAGGAGCACCTCAATACATAAGGCAAATACTAACAGCCATAAAAGGGGAAATTGACAGTAACACATTCATAGTAGGGGACTTTAACACCCCACTTTCACCCATGGATAGGTCATCCAGAATGAAAATAAATAAGGAAACACAAGCTTTAAATGATACATTAAACAAGATGGACTTAGTTGATATTTATAGGACATTCCATCCAAAAACAACAGAATGCACATTTTTCTCAAGGGCTCATGGAACGTTCTCCAGGATAGATCACATCTTGGGTCACAAATCAAGCCTTGGTAAATTTAAGAAAATTGAAATTGTATCAAGTATCTTTTCCGACCACAATGCTATGAGACTAGATATCAAGTACAGGAAAAGGTCTGTAAAAAATACAAACACATGGAAGCTAAACAATACACTACTTAATAACGAAGTGATCATTGAAGAAATCAAAGAGGAAATTAAAAAATAGCTAGAAACAAATGACAATGGAGACACGACACCCAAAATCTATGGGATGCAGCAAAAGCAGGTCTAAGAGAGAAGTTTATAGCAATAAAATCCTACCTTAAGAAACAGGAAACATCTCGAATAACAACCTAACCTTGCACCTAAAGCAATTAGAGAAAGAAGAACAAAAAAAACCCCAAAGTTAGCAGAAGGAAACAAATCATAAAAATCAAATCAGAAATAAATGAAAAAGAAATGAAGGAAACGATTGCAAAGATCAATAAAACTAAAAGCTGGTTCTTTGAGAAGATAAACAAAATTGATAAACCATTAGCCAGACACATCAAGAAAAAAAGGGAGAAGACTCAAATCAATAGAATTAGAAATGAAAAAGGAGACGTAACAACTGACACTGCAGAAATACAAAAGATCATGAGAGATTACTACAAGCAACTCTATGCCAATAAAATGGACAACCTGGAAGAAGTGGAAAAATTCTTAGAAATGCACAACCTGCCAAGACTGAATCAGGGAGAAATAGAAAATATGAACAGACCAATCACAAGCACTGAAATTAAAACTGTGATTAAAAATCTTCCAACAAACAAAAGCCCATGACTAGATGGCTTCACAGGGGAATTCTATCAAACATTTAGAGAAGAGCTAACACCTATCCTTCTCAAACTCTTCCAAAATATAGCAGAGGGAGGAACACTCCCAAACTCATTCTACGAGGCCACCATCACGCTGATACCAAAACCAGACAAGGATATCACAAAGAAAGAAAACTACAGGCCAATATCACTGATGAACGTAGATGCAAAAATCCTCAACAAAATCCTAGCAAACAGAATCCAACAGCACATTAAACGGATCATACATCATAATCAAGTGGGGTTTATTCCAGGAATGCAAGGATTCTTCAATACACACAAATCAATCAACGTGATACACCATATCAACAAATTGAAGGAGAAAAACCATATGATCATCTCAATAGATGCAGAGAAAGCTTTCAACAAAATTCAACACCCATTTCTGAAAAGAAACCTGAAGAAAGTAGGCTTAGAGGGAACTTTCCTCAACATAATAAAGGCCATATATGACAAACCCACAGCCAACATCGTCCTCAATGGTGAAAAACTGAAACCATTTCCACTAAGATCAGGAAAAAGACAAGGTTGCCCAGTCTCACCACTCTTATTCAAAATAGTTTTGGACGTTTTAGCCACAGAAATCAGAGAGGAAAAGGAAATAAAAGGAATCCAAATCGGAAAAGAAGGAGTAAAGCTGTCACCATTTGCAGATTACATGATATTATACTTAGAGAATCCTAAAGATGCTACCAGAAAACTACTAGAGCTAATCAATGAATTTGGTAAAGTAGCAGGATACAAAATTAATGCACAGAAATCTCTGGCATTCCTATACACTAATGATGAAAAATCTGAAAGTGAAATCAAGAAAACACTCCCATTTACCACTGCAACAAAAAGAATAAAATATCTAGGAATAAACCACCTAAGGAGACAAAAGACCTGTATGCAGAAAATTATAAGACACTGATGAAAGAAATCAAAGATGATACAAATAGATGGAGAGATATACCATGTTCTTGGATTGGAAGAATCAACATTGTGAAAATGACTCTACTACCCAAAGCAATCTACAGATTCAATGCAATCCCTATCAAACTGCCAATGACATTTTTTACAGAACTAGAGCAAAAAATTTCACAATTTCTATGGAAACACAAAAGACCCCGAATAGCCAAAGCAATCTTGAGAACGAAAAATGGAGCTGGAGGAATCAGGCTTCCTGACTTCAGACTATACTACAAAGCTACAGTAATCAAGACAGTATGGTACTGGCACAAAAACAGAAATACAGATCAATGGAACAGGATAGAAAGCCCAGAGGTAAACCCACGCACATATGGTCACCTTATCTTTGATAAAGGAGGCAGGAATGTACAGTGGAGAAAGGACAGCCTCTTCAATAAGTGGTGCTGGGAAAACTGGACAGGTAAATGTAAAAGTATGAGATTAGATCACTCCCTAACACCATACACAAAAATAAGCTCAAAATGGATTAAAGACCTAAATGTAAGGCCAGACACTATCAAACTCTTAGAGGAAAACATAGGCAGAACACTCTATGACATAAATCACAGCAAGATCCTTTCTGACCCACCTCCTAGAGAAATGGAAATAAAAACAAAAATAAACAAATGGGACCTAATGAAACTTCAAAGCTTTTGCACAGCAAAGGAAACCATAAACAAGACCAAAAGACAACCCTCAGAATGGGAGAAAATATTTGCAAATGAAGCAACTGAGAAAGGATTAATCTCCAAAATTTACAAGCAGCTCATGCAGCTCAATAACAAAATAACAAAAAACCCAATCCAGAAATGGGCAGAATACCTAAATAGACATTTCTCCAAAGAAGATATACAGACTGCCAACAAACACATGAAAGAATGCTCAACATCATTAATCATTAGAGAAATGCAAATCAAAACTATAATGAGATATCATCTCACAACAGTCAGAATGGCCATCGTCAAAAAATCTAGAAACAATAAATGCTGGAGAGGATGTGGAGAAAAGGGAACCCTCTTGCACTGCTGGTGGGAATGTGAATTGGTTCAGCCACTATGGAGAACAGTATGGAGGTTCCTTAAAAAACTACAAATAGAACTACCATATGACCCAGCAATCCCACTACTGGGCATATACCCTGAGAAAACCAAAATTCAAAAAGAGTCATGTACCAAAATGTTCATTGCAGCTCTATTTACTACAGTCCGGAGATGGAAACAACCTAAGTGCCCATCATCAGATGAATGGATAAAGAAGAAGTGGCACATACATACAATGGAATATTACTCAGCCATAAAAAGAAACGAAATTGAGCTATTTGTAATGAGGTGGATAGACCTAGAGTCTGTCATACAGAGTGAAGTAAGTCAGAAAGAGAAAGACAAATACCGTATGCTAACACATATATATGGAATTTAAGAAAAATAAAATGTCATGAATAACCTAGGGGTAAGACAGGAATAAAGACACAGACCTACTAGAGAAAGGACTTGAGGATATGGGGAGTGGGAAGGGTGAGCTGTGACAGGGCGTGAGAGAGACATGGACATATATACACTAACAAACGTAAGGTAGATAGCTAGTGCGAAGCAGCCGCATGGCACAGGGATATCGGCTCAGTGCTTTGTGACTGCTTGGAGGGGTGGGATAGGGAGGGTGGGAGGGAGGGAGATGCAAGAGGGAAGAGATATGGGAACATATGTGTATGTATAACTGATTCACTTTGTTATAAAACAGAAACTAACACACCATTGTAAAGCAATTATACTCCAATAAAGATGTTAAGGGCTTCCCGGGTGGCACAGTGGTTGAGAGTCCGCCTGCCGATGCAGGGGACACGGGTTCGTGCCCCGGTCCGGGAAGATCCCCCATGCCCCAGAGCGGCTGGGCCCATGAGCCATGGCCGCTGGGCCTGCGCGTCCGGAGCCTGTGCTCTGCAGCGGGAGAGGCCACAACAGTGGGAAGCCCCCATACCGCAAAAAAAAAAGAAAAAAAAAAAGATGTTAAAAATAAATAAATAAAAAATTTTAAATATACATAGATAGATAAATAGTTGGTTAACTTCATTAGTCTTCAGGAAATGCAAATTAAAACCACAATATGACACCAGTACACCCCCACCAGAATAAGTAAAAACTTTTTAACACTGTCCAGGGTTGGCAAGAATTCAGAGAAACCAGAAATTGCATACACTCACACAGGAGGGCAAATTGACATACTGAGTTTAGAAAACTGTTTGGTCATATCTACTAGGCATATACCTATTTTACAATTCAGCAATTTCACTTGTAGAAAATACCCTGGAGAAATGCGTACATTCACTCTCCAAAAAGGATGAGCATAAGAATATTGATTACAGCAATTCTTGCAATAGCCCCAAATGCTTATCAGCAAAACAGGCACAAATAAACGGTAAGACATTCCCAAGGTGGAGTATTACACAGTAATGAAAAGGTTGGAGGATGTCATCAAGAGGACATGACTGGTTGACCTGTGAGCTGGATCCAGGTAATCAGAGACTCCTCACCCCCTCCCCATCCTTGGAATGTACTTTCTATCCACCATTCCCACACTAGGAGCTATTTCTAGGACATAGCCTTGAGAAAGTAAGGTGTTGTTGAGACCATCTGAATTGAATATGTATCTGAACCCAGTTAAGGTCTCTATATAAATTTTTAAGACTCTGGCAGATGGATGCAGATATATACTTACTTTGTAGCCACCAAGACAAGCCTCGTATATAATCTCCCTTGCTTATTAAAGCTGACACCTACCAATCTGGGGTGACCTGCTTCTTTTTTTAGTTCTCCTTACCCTCTCTGTATGGGGGTCAATTTCAGATTTCACCCAGGAAGCTTCTCAGGTTTTGAACCACAAAATAAATGTACTACAACTATATATAATAATGTGGGTGAATCTAACAAACATAGCCTAAGGAAAAGAAGGCAGACACAAAAGAATGCATATTGTTTGATTCCATTTTTATACAAGTCAAAAATGGGGGAATTAATCCCTGGTATTACCTTTGCTGAGCCAGTGCCTAGGAGGAGACCTGAGGTTGGCTTCCGAAGCCTGAGTAATGTTCTCTTGGTCTGGATACTGGTCTGGATTCTGATGAAATGCATCTGTTCACCTTGTAAAATTCCTTTATGGATTTGTGTTTTTTCGTCATGTATGTTATACATAATAAAAAGTTCAAAAAATTAATCACAGCATATACATAGGCTAGTATCGTGGGAAGAGTACATGAATGATTATACTGTGGCAAATAACTGTGTGCAAAACACTCATAGAACTTTATGTATTTACCATATAATTGAATTCACACAAAAATCAAGGGAGTTGGAATTATTAGTCCAATTTTCCCAGTGAGGCAATTAAGGATTAAAGAGTTTAAGAAACTTGTCAAAGAGCACAGTTAGTTAATGACGAGAGCTGTAATTCTGTCTGTGATCTTCCTACCATGTAATTCTTCCTCCTAAAAGTTATGGATTTTTAGAGCTAATCCATGTTGTAATAATTCATAATAAGCTTAATTTGATGCCGTCGCAGATTGGGTTCCCTGGAAGATCAAAACCTGTGAAAGGAAAGGAAGGAAGCAGGATGGGACTGAGGGAAGAGAGGTCTTTCTCCCAATAAGACCTCAGCCAGCCTGGCAGGGAGCCCATCACTGGGTCCCTCACTGACTCTCCATAGCTGAAAAGAGTGCACAGCTGGAGTCTGCCTGCCAACCACTCTCCACCATGGGCAGCCAGTCCTTCCTTGAAAAAGGAACTGGGCAGCGCATCTCCAGTTCTACCACAGGGATTTCGATGACCTTGGGTTTTTTTCACCCTCACAATAAACTTATAGGGTAGTCATGCATGTGTTCTCAAGGCCTTTGCACAAGCTATTACCTCTATCAGGAACCCTCTTCCCTCAGCGACCTGAGTAACTCTTTTACCTTCTTCAAGTCTTAGCTCAACCATCACCTTCTCAACCAGAACAATGTATGTGAAATCACAGCCAACTCCCATCCTTTGCTCCACATCCTCTTTCCCTTATTCTACATTTGCTTCATTCCTTTGCATATATCATCTCCTAGCATATTACATTGTTTATTTTTTACTTTATCTTTCTTATTATCGGGCACCTCCTCCTCCTAGAATATAAACTCCACAGTGACAGGAATCTTTGTTTTGTTTACTGATGTGTTCCTAGAGTATTAGCTGACACATAGCAGGTCTCAATAAATATTTGTCACATTAAATTGAATAAAAGTTAATCCTTACCCTTGAACATACACCCACTGGTGAACTATGATTAAGATCAACATCAAAAGAAAAGGAAGTTACAGCTTCCAGAGTGAGGAATGAGGAGGTGGATGCCTGCCCTTTAGAAAGAGGAGGTGAGGTGTTAAATAATTGTGTTGTTAGTGTTCCCTGCTCCATTTTCCCTAAGAGAGTCTTCACACTGTGTGTCACTGATGAGGGAAGTAGGAAGGACAATAAAAGACAGTCATTGCAGTAGGCACAATGTACAAGTTGCTAAAAATCTATTCCTGGACATTATTTTAGTTTAAGATAGAGCAATTCCTACCTACAAATGGAGCTAAGTAATAACGAAAGTACAGAAATACAGGCATCATAGGAAAAGGTTAAAAATGCAATTGTCTATTCTAATAAAAACTATAATAGCTAACATGCATTGAATGTTTATCATGTGTTAATTACAGTTTAAGTCTTTTTCATGAATTATTTTGTTTAGTATTCCCATTTGGGCATTTCTATAAACTAGGTCCTATCATTATTTCACTCCTATTTAAGCTACATTATCCTGGCATCATAATATAAAATTATTACTTTTACAGGTTAGAAAATCAAAGCCTAGAGAGATTAATCAAGGTCACAGTCTTAGTCTATGGTGAGGCAGGAGTTGAACACAGGCAATCTGATTGCCAAGCCCGTAACCACCCTGCTTCAACCCCCCTACCTCCAATTGGACTTCACACAAATGCAAAATCAACTTCTCTTGTGATAATCTACTGACATACTGGAGTATGTCTGTTTCAGCATGTGGTGTTACCCTGGCTCATCAGAGGGAAGTCAGGAGCCTTTGGGACATGTACTTCTGTGGTTGTGTTGTGACTTGTTCATACATGGGGCAACCCCACGCGATGCTCCAATTGTCGACTCCCTAAGGAGTTGAGGGGGAGGGGGAGGCCCCTGCCCACCTCTACCCTCATCAATCCACCCTTTAGAGGCGGTAGGAACCCAGGGAGTGTGATCACAGAGGGTGAGCCTACTTTGCCTTGAACACTGGCCAAGCTTCACAGGACCATGAGAAACCTCTGCTTTTGCTCAGCCCTCGCTTTCTGGTTCCTAGGTTTTTCTTCTAAGCAGCAATACTGAAAAGTCAAACTAATAAAGCTACATTGGTTTTTACTTTCCCGGACTTGGCCAGCTCTGCAGGATCCAGAAGATTGAGATTAGAATCTTACATACATAAGTCAAATGCTTCCCTTCCTTGATCTCAGGGCTTCGTTTGTGGCACAAAATCCTCTCAAACTTTCCCCCAGACTTTCCTCAAAGGCAGAAATACTAGAGCCATTGAGGCCCAACTTCTAATTACTGGGGCTTTCATTTGCATATATGTTTCCTCATTTGCATACTATTAGAGTGAGGCAGGGTTTGTGTTGCGCTGAGTGCAGCATTCCAGGTGCAGTAAAGGTGGGCGTGGAGCAAAGGAATTAGGTCACACCGGTTATATAAGATAAATATGCAAACATTTAAATCAAAGAATCTCCTATACCAGCCTTTTGAGGGTTTTAACGCATTTTTTCTTAAAGTATCCTTAACTATTCTTAAACTATAATTAACCAAAGGAAAGGTACCATCCTGATTTATGTACATTATTGTAATATACTTTCCACAACCCTATGAAGCTGGTCTTCTCTTATCCTGCTTTATGGATGAGAAAACTAAAGCTTCAAGATGAAGTAATTAGCCCAATATTTCATAGCCAATAAATAGCAGAGCAAGAATTTTAACCAAAGAACTGTCTAACTCCAAGGCCTTTTCTGCCTTTAATTTTCTCCTCCCACATCCTCCACTTTTACAAGGTCATCATCCTAATTAACTGACACCATTTTGATGGGCTTTATTTCCACCATCACTAAATTTATGAAAGGCTGATATATATGTCTGCCTATTGCTGATACATTTCAGCAAAAATTATTGAACGACTTCTGTGTGCTGGGGTCAAGGCAAAGATAAAGAAAACATGATCAAAGACCCGAGAGGCTCATAATTTAGCAGGAATAAGTTGAATCATATTTTGTCATTTGCTGGAACACCCTGTCGTTATTTTTCAAAAAGTCTATTTGGAAATGTAAATAATGATTATAATAATTTGTCAAAAAATACACAATGAAATGTGACATGAAAAATCATCAGACTGATCATTTTTCTCATTCTTTGATAGGTATACAACACGAATGCAATCATTCTGTCACCTCGAAAAGACGATGGCTTTAACAAGTACACATACTGCAGAGTGTGGCCATGTTACCTTCATCAATACTTTCCCAGAAACTATTCGATCAGCAGTTAATTCACCTATAAGCTAAAATCTGTAAGTGATATTTTACCTGGAATGCTTATGACCAACATGAGCTCACATGTCACATAGATGAAAATTCAAAACATCCCAAAATCCCAGAGAAAGGATGAGCGAGAAGTACTTAGCTGGCTCTGTTAGACTGTCTTTTTTGATTAGCTCTGTCAAAGTACTTCAGCCAGGTTTAATCATATGCTTCTCTTTGATTCCACTTCTCTTGGTACGCGGCACTTCACCTGGACATAACATTCCCTCTTAAATCACTTGGACGTACTCACTTTTGTAATGTTTTCCAAATACATCACTACCTCTATCTCTAGCAGCTATTATCTTACAAAAATGGAAGACATGGTCTGCAGCACAAGCAATAATGCCCAGAGTTAGAGCCTCCATGTAACTTACCAGTGTTCCATGTTCTCAGTTCTGCTCTATCTCAAGGATTTCATTTGACATTGTGTCCAAAGTGAACTTTGAAAATTACATAACTTCTTTCAGGAAAACTTCTTCCCTTGTTTAATCCAGTGTTTCCTACTTTGGAATGTCAGTTTTTCTCTCCCAGGCTAGACCAGTGGTTTTCAAATTATGTGGGGTGGAATTCATTCTTTTTTTGAACAATTGTGTTTGAAAAACACATCATATAGGAAAAGGTGAACTGTTTTCTCAAGAAATTGAATTCTTTGTTTTTTGGAAGATTTATCACTGCAAACATAAGTTCTATAGAGCAGTGTGATAATCACTCCCTTAGATATTTCTTGTGTAACTTGTGAAAAGCATCGCATTATATTTGTATTGTGACTGCCCCTTAGATGCTAATATTCTTCAATTTGTGGATCTTTTATAACTTTGTAAACTTGGGATAACTGGAATCGTAGGAACTGGGCTTAAACTCTGATTCCACTGCTTGCCTATTGTGTGACCTTGAGCAATTTATTCAAACTCTCTATGTCAGGGTTTTCTTATCTTTGAAGGGAAAAGAACAATCCTTGTGATATATGGTGATTTTGAGGAGTAATGAGGTCAAGTTCATTGGATCTTTGACATTCAGCAAAGCTCGCTGGAGGGACCTTGTCTTCTCGACCGCACTGTATATACACTAATATATATACTAATAAATCATTCAGACCACAAAACGTAGTAAAATGTAACTATACTAGTGTCTTCACTATCAGTTGTTCTCAGAAATCGTTCAAAAGGCTATTGGTTCTCTGAGGCACGTTTCCATTGAGGGTCACAATTTTTGTCACTAGTTAACTGCCTCCAACTTTCACAAAAACTTTACCTCACTTGACAACATATGTTTCACTTCTGTTGGTGGCGACGTAAATTTTACAGCCACTATGGAAAACAGTATGAAGTTTCTTCGAAAAGTTAAAAGTAGAACTACAATACGATCCAGTAATCCCACTTCTGGGTATATATCTAAAGGAAATGAAAACCGGATACAGACTAAGTATCTATATTCCCATGTCTATTGTATCATCAGTCACAATAGCCGAGATATGAAAACAACCCAAGTGTCTGTCCACAGATGAACAGATAAAGATGTGCTATATGGGAATTCCCTGGTGGTCCAGTGGTTAGAACTCCAGGCTTTTGCTGCTGAGGGCCCAGGTTTGATCCCTGTTTGGGGAACTATAATCCCTCAAGCTGTGCAGTGCAGCCATAAATAAATAAATAAGCAAACAAATGGAATGTTTTTTAAAAAGATGTGCTATACATATATATATATATATATATATATATATATATATATATATACTCAAACGGTGAAGTGGTTGAGTCTAGGAGGAAAGGAGTAGAGAGTAGAAGAAACAGTAATACTAAAACATAGCCAAAGATTTAGGTAAAAGAAATCCACAGCTCAAAGGTTCAGGGACAATAAGTGGTCAAAATCTGGATCCCAATCTGTTTAACAATTTGGAGCACCTGCAAGAATAATTGATTTTGAGTCAGAGACAGAGAGACAAAGTGACCTAAATATTTTTCATTGACTCTAAGCTATCTAGAAAATTGGTTATATTTGGGAACGTTAGAATCCAGGCTCCATTAGCACTGCAGTGTTTTCTATTTTATTCACTACTGTATATTCAGCATATAGAAGACGAGCCAAATGATTGCATATACTATGCACTCAATGAATATTCATTGAATGAACACAAATTAATGAACAAGGTAACAAGACCAAGTTATTTTTAGAAGCTGGAAATATTCATACTCCAATATGGATAAAATAAAATCCAATATTTAGTATGGAATAAATAAGATGACACTTTATCAAGATTCACATGCTTTAACAATATATTGATTGATTGATGGCCTGCAAGATATCTAGCTGCTATAATTTAGAAGTACAACAGTTCAAATGTGTCAAGTGAAAGTAAAAAGTAACTAGTAAGAGTGATCCTATTCTTTTCCCCTTGTGCTTCTTTCAGGGCCTAATGCATTACCTGCCTTTGGCTTTTGTTTCCTTCCATTATAAATAAAACGGTTTCCTTGGCTGCAAGCTAATATCTGATTAATTCTTGCCTTTGAATAGCAATGATGGTATTGACTCCAACCTAGGATAATGACTTTCCTTGTGGTTTTTTTTCTTCAGTTTTCTTTATTAAGTTAAAAAGAGGCCACCGCTTTAGAATAAAAAAACAGCAAGATATTAAATACAAAAGGTATTACAAATCTTTCACAGAATAACAAGCTGAACAGTATTTCTTGGAAACAACATGACAGAAAATCAGGGTTTTGTTAAAGACACTAGACTAAAATAGGTTAGAATAGATTATTTTTTAATTTCTTACTGAACAGCAAGTCTAACGTTTTAAATAAAACTAACATTAAAATTATAAACATTTGTTGAATCTTATGTGATAATTTGTTAGTTTGTGCAACACATCTATTTGCATAGCCAAGTCCTATTTCTCTAAAGAGGGACGATCTAATAGAGTATGCCTAGGGGCTGGGAATGGAGGGGAGAAGGAAGTACCGTACACTGAATACCTTAAGACTTTCTGTTATGGTTTTAGAAAGGAATGCTTTTCGTTAAAACTTTCCCATATGAAATCAAGTAGCTGGTGATACCTACCTGTATGCACACATAGAACTAATAACCCAAATACAGAACTAAGAACTCAGAACTAAAACTTTGCGTGCAAAGGCTGGGCCAGGTGTTTGCATTGTTTGCTGCACTTGGGAACAGCCAACCCACCTCATGGTTGCGTCAGTTTCTGATGACCATGTACCATTGTTCTATCACTGGGGGTATTACCAGCTGTCATGTGAATAATTTCTGGGGGGAAAAAGTTATTCTTGAAAGTTAATTTTGGCTTTAAGAAAGAGAAATTACCAAGGAACTTAATTCAGATTGACTAGAGAATTCTAAAACATTCGTTGTCCTCTGCAAGCCCCAAGTTACTGTCTCTTCTTTGGCACATCCAGTTCTATGTTGTGTCTCTTTTTTAGTCATATTATGGAAAAGTCATTGTCTGTCCTCGGGTCTACTCTTAATCTTCCCCCTGACTCCCAAGTCTGGAGTCATTCATTTATATTAGAACGTGACTAATGCCAATATTCAACATTAAGAACGACAAAAATTGTGTTAAGAGAAGATGAGAAATGACTTGTGTCTTTCAGCAGTGCTACAATAGTATTAGAATATTGGTAGGGAAAGACTTACCTACCTACTAGGTGTTGCAGTCCCAATGTGTACCTGGTCCACCCATGTCTTGGGCTTTCGTTGTACAAAATTTGAGGATATTGAGAATATGCCATAACTTTCTCCAATTACTTAAGTCTTCTCTTTACTCTCAGAAAAAGGAGTTGTATGTTGGCTCCAGTTATAATTACTCTATTCCCAACTGTATTTTGCTGAGCAGAAATTTCAGATTATGAAGTGCGATTAGTATTCTGTACTTTATATTTTTATTTTTATCAACACACACACACACACACACACACAGCTTTATTCTTATGATTTTCACTGGCCTTTTATTTACTTTTGATTTTAGTCATTCTACTCAATATTTACACGACAGAAGCCCAGCTCACACTATTTGTTGATTCACAAATGCAAAGATAAAACAATTGTGGCCAAATTCAGGGATTTAACTGTTTTATCATTGATCACCTCTTTATCCCGCAATTCTGCTTTGACTGTGTGGTCATGCTTTTTGGATAGGCTCTCTCCATGTGCCAGGTGCCAGTCATTTCAAGCTTATACATTCCTTGCAGTTAAGGCAAGAGTATCTCTTTCCTGATGGTTGCTGACTGCTCAGAAGTTATTAATTAACTGTAAAATCTCTTGCCATCTTGAGAGGCTAAAACAATCTTAAATCATCTAGACCCGGTTCCTTTTTGCTTAGCAAGTGTTCCTTCAAAGTACCTCTCTTCTCCCATTTTACTATAAGCAGCAAGAACAGTCGGTACTTTCAACACTTTGCTTGGATATCTCCTTAGTTAGATAACCAAGTTCATTACTTATATATGTTTTTCCACATAATTACCAGTGAATTTCATTAAGCTTTTACATAACGTGGATTCCCCCATCACAAGTTTCTAATAACATCTTCCTTACTTTCTTTGAAGCCCTCACTGGAAGTGCCCTCAAATTCCAGATTTCTACTAAATGCTCAAGTCCTCAAAATCCTTTCAGTCTTCCCACTGACTGAATCCAAAGCCATTACCATATTTTTAGACATTGTTACAGCAGTATTCACTGTTACGGGTTGAATCATGTCTCCTCAAAAGACACTATAGTTTTACCCTCTCCCCGGTGCTTGTGAATGAGACTTTATTTGGGAATAAAGCCTCTGCAAATAAGCAAGTTAAGATCTCGAACTTCTAACTTTCAGAACTGTGAGAGGATAAATTTCTATTGTTTAAGCCATTCAATTTGTTGTACCTTGTTTCTACAGACCCAGCTAAAACACCATGTTCCAGATATTAAAACTGGATTAGTTACCTATTACTGTGTAGCATTACTATCATAAATTCAGCTGCTTAAAATGACACACATTTATCACCTCAAACTTTCTGTGAAGTAGGTGTCCAGGCCTAGCTTAGCTGGATCCTCGGCAGGTCTGTCATCAAGGCATCAGCAAGGGCTGAGTTCTCATCAGAAGCTCCCCTGGAAAGGGGTCTGATTCCTAGGTCATGTGATTGTGGGCAGAATTCAACATAAGGGTTTCAGTTTCTTGATAGCTGTTGGCCAGAGCTGCCATAAGTTCTGTACTTACTCTATTGCTCTTTCCCTATGGCTGCTCAGAACATGGCAGCAGGATTGAGAGTTTAGGATTAGTAGATGCAAAGTAGTATAGTATATAGGATGGATAAACAACAAGGTCCTACTGTATAGCACAGGGAACTATACTCAATGTCCTGCGAGAAACCATAATGGAAAATAATATGAAAAAGAATATATATATGTATAACTGAATCACTTTTCTGTACAGCAGAAATTAACACAACGTTTTAAATCAACTATACTTCAGTAAAATTAAAGACTGAATAAATAAAGAACATGGCAGCAGGCTTCTTCAAAGCCAGAAAAGGAGAGTCTCCTAACAAGATGGACATTACAATCTTATTTAAAATAATTGTGTACATGTAATAACATTCATCTAGTCACCTTTGTCATATTCCACTCTTTAGAACAAAGTCATAGGCCTTACTCACATCCCAGGTAAGAAGATTGTACAAGGGCATGAAATATAAAACACATTGGCAAAGGGGGAAACGGAGAGGTGTTATCAAAGGGTACAGGTTTTGGTTAAACAAGTCCTGCAGGTCTACTGGACAGCATAGTTCTTACAGTTAATACTGTTGTATACTTGAAAATTTTTCTAAGAGGGTAGATCTTATGTTGAACACAACTTTTCATACAAATAATAATGATAATAATAATTAAAGAGGGCAGAAGGAAACTTTTGGAGCTTATGGATATGTTTATGGCACAGACTGGTGAGGGATTTATGGATGTATACTTCTCTCCAAACTCATCAAATTGTGTACACTAAATAGGTACAGCTTTCTGTATGTAAATTACACCTTTTAATAAAGTCTTTTTAAATAGAATTTTTAAAAGAGCCATCCTCAAATAACATATTGCAAAACAGTTTTCCCGAAAAGACATATGTGTGCCTGTATTTGTACGTGTGTGTATGTGTGTATATATACATATATATATGAAATATATCATGTATTCTGTTATTAGTTCTCAAAACTGCAATAAAAATGCATGGTGACAAAGGTGTTCAACTTGAGACGATCTGTTCTTCAGAGAAATAGCCCTATACTGAGTTATTATTTTATCAACTATACTAGCATTTACTTAGGCAGTGGGGAAGACTGAAAAGTGCCATAGTTTGTTGACTTGTCCAAGAAGTAAATGCTGCAGTCGCTATTTTATATCCTAGTGCTCTTAAACTTGTCAAAATGAATTTTGTCCAAAGCTTGTGCATAAGACCAGGATAAACTAAATACAAATAACTGTCAGAAGGACTATCTTCAATCACTTCCTCTCCTCCTTCTAAAAGTATTGTGCCACTAACATGTCACATGATCTTCGTTGTAATTTCCTGAATCTTTATCTTTCTATATCATCTCCTCTGTTATAAGCTTTTCTTTGCCTTATTCTTAACGTAAATCCTTTGTAGGTGTAGGGAGGATGAGAAAAGACATGCCAGGTCGTTTTCTGTAAGTATGTTTTTTCTAGCAGGTCCAATGGCCACCCTAAGGGGTACATCAACTTTTCCGTTTGCTTGTCTTCAGTGAACGAATTGTGTGTGGCTAATCCAAAGCCTGTCCTCGCTCTCAACGTTCCAACCAGAACAGAGATTTTAATGAGATGCATGGATGAGCTGATCTGAGAGACTTCCTTAGATGTCATTACTTCATTTTTCTAACCAATCTACCTAGCCACTTCTTTGATTAAGCCTTGTAAATGTAATATCTGTTATATTGGCTAAGAATAGCATATTTGTGAGGTCAGATCATTTTTTCTTATACATCAGGCTGCCGGCTATTATGGTTATAACTTCAAATATTTCAAATTATGCTTGGGAGCACAACTGTGATGATCTGAAATTAACTTTTCAAGACTGTACAAGGAAATAAAACACTTCGAGAGCATGAAAATTTTAGTCTGGGTCATGTTCCTTTCTGTCTGAACTAATGTTTATACAATATAAATACTTTAATACTTTAATATAAATACTTTAATTTAATTTCCTTAGCACATTGCTAACCTTTCCACAACAACATTTTTCAGCCCGATTATAAACTGAAGAGTCAGAGACAAAGACAGTACATTTAACTCCAGTGCCTAGAAAAGCACTGCAAGCAAAAACATGGCGGCTGCACCAAGGCATGGGATGTAGTGAGGAATAGATAGGAAGAAGGGTGAATACCTGCAGAGATGGCCGGTAGGATGAGCCTATAGGTCAACAGTACCAGAGGCCAAAACAAACAATTCATGAATCAAACAGGCTGAACCAGAGGCCAAGCAGTAACCTCTGTTGGCTGTGAGCTAGGTTTCACATCCAGATCGGTCCAATTCCAACAAATGCCACTTGTATTCCACTGCACTGCCTGATAGAGTTAGCAGATGGCAAGGGCAAGCATACAGTCTTCATTTTAAAAAAATCTTATTATTCCAAATGATACTGCAATACAACACTAACTCTAAACTATGGAAAGGAAATGCTTAAAGCATATTTCAACAGTAAGAAATACATTGTAAGTTAATTTAAGTGACCAATAGAAGTCGTTGAAGTTTGATAAATAGATAGAGCCGGGGCTTCCCTGGTGGTGCAGTGGTTGAGAGTCCGCCTGCCAATACAGGAGGACACTGGTTCGTGCCCCGGTCCGGGAGGATCCCACGTGCCGCGGAGCGGCTGGGCCCGTGAGCCATGGCCGCTGGCCCGCGTACCACAAAAAAAAAAAAAATAGATAGAGCCTTTTCAAACTTCTAAGCAGCAGAAACTAAATTTCGCAATGGGTAATAGTTACCCCAGTCAGTTTTTAATACGTGAAGTAAGGCAAGTGACACAACAATTGATTATCTCCTAGAATATTTTAAAAGTGAAAATAGAAAGAAACAAGTTGCATGGCTTTGTTATCTGCAAACAAATAAGAAGCTCAAGAACTACAGTTAGTAATTTGACTGAAGTTAGTTGACTAGATATTTTTATGTTGTATAACAAGGCAGTGCAATTTTTATTCCTGTAAAATAAGCCTACTAGTGTTATAAATCAATTACATAACTCAGCTAACAAAATGAGCTAAAACTTAAGAGTAACTCCTGTCGGCCCTAATGTTTCTAAAGGTCATTAAATGTTAGACTATTCTCTGAACCCAAAGTTTTCTCTTCACTGAAACAGAGAAAACTGCAGACGTTTATCTCCCTCATAGTGTTACATATTCATAAAAGTTGTTTAAAATTATAAGAAATCAATATATTAAGAATCTATTCTGTGTTCAGTGGTTTGCTAGGCACTAGCAGAAATAAAGAGTAACCTCCGTATTCTTCTGGAACTTATATGCTGTCCGAATCAACAACATATGAACAATTCAGGAAAATTTAATTCTAACCTTATTAACTCTTAACTGTGAAGATTCAGTGAATGTTAGAGCCATATAAGCATCAAAGGTAAGAGATGTCTCTAAAGGGAAGTTGTATATTAACAAGGCCTCAAATATGACTTGGATTTCAACTAGGTGAAAAGGAGGAATGAGTAATTTTCAGGCAAAAGAGGTAACAGGTAAATATAACAAAAAATCGTGAACCCATAAAATGGTGGTGAAAGGGCCCCCATGCGTTGCAGACAGCCAAGTGGCAACACCACTTTCCTTCCGCTTTTGGAGAACACCCTATTAAACTGATAAAGTTTTCATACTGAAAGAGCAAGGATTCAAAGAATCAAGTAGAAGACCCTGACTGGGTGCAAGATTCACTCTGCCTGTTCCCATTCATAACATTGCCTGTCTCGCTCTGATTCTTTCTGAATTATAACTTTCCTAAAGGATGAAAAAGAAACCCCAATCATAGTGAGTGAAAACTCTGTACCTAATTGGAAAAACAGTGACATTAGTTTAAAAGATAGTATATACCCCTTTGGGGGGCAAAAACATAAAGCATACTGTATCATTTTGATATAATATTTAGCATTCAGCACTAAAAAATAAAGGAAAAATCAGTATGCTTTTTAAAAATTGAAGTATAGCTGATATACAATATTATATAAGTTACAGGTATGCAATATAGTGATTCACAGTTTTTAAAGGTTAGACTCCATTTATGGTTATTATAAAATATTGGGCTATATTCCCTGTGTTGTACACTATATCCTTTGGTCAGTTTCTGACACTTACCATGGATAGTTAATTTCAATAAAAGGTCAAGTCATTTTATACTGACTCTTAGTCATAAGGAGGAAAAGATAAAAAATCAAGGGATGACAGGATCAGTGAGTATTGTAGGCCACCGTGCTCCGGCTCTCTACAGGAGATGTGCTGGAATGAATACATAGTAGGGTTTGCAGTTAGAGCCACCACACTGGCCTATCTTTGCTTTAAATGTCTCAGACAACATTTATTCCAGAATACCATATACTTATGTAACAGAGCATATAAATTGAAAGATATTAACATGAAAATATGAAATGACACCGTATCCAAAATCCAAAATATTGGTAAGTAATACAACAGTTATTGGGCAAAGGATAAACTACAATTACATTAAATAATCGTCATCGTCATCTGCCAACCTGTGTACAAATTCTGAAGTGCTTTTGCATAATCAAAGTAGGCGCACTTAAAAAGTATATGTTAGCAATAAGTAGCAAGATATATGGGCAATTCCATCCCTAAATGACTAAGCAGCAACGTCTGTAAAGGGACAGACCCCCAGTTATGAATATGTAGATATGCTAGAATATGAGGTTATTGAAGCATTGATAAGCACAGAAAAAAAGCAATATTAATTCAAAAATGATAAATGTAAAAAGAAATAAAACCAACATTCAAAATATAGTGAAAGATTTCAGGAATGGCAGGTGACTAATACCTTTCTTCTTTCTGAAAGACAAAAACCTCTAATTACATAGGACATTCTGTATAGAAAATGAATTCAGTACAGACTTGATGGAAAGCATGGCATTTACTAAAGCAACCCTACCTTCTCCTTCCTAAATATCTTAGATACTCTTGGCGATACATACACAAATAAAATCAAAGATTAACTTTGACTTTGAAGATGGTTACATGGTTATTTTGCTTAGAGTAGTCATCAGATTTTGAAAAAAAAAAGTAATATATTAAGTGCATATAATATAAACACCTCAGTATTTGCCATGGGTTAAGAAGATGACCACTAGTGAGAAACACTTTTATTCCCTTAATAGGATCATGGAACATAAACACATGCATATATATTTGACAATGTATTTTAAAACGGTTTTAAATTATGTTAAAATAGAGTAATGTTTGCCAAGAAATACATAAGCCATAATGTAAGAGGTAGGCAATAAGAGATTATCATCTTTACTTAGCAACCAAGGTAAAACAACAATATCGTGTATATCATTTTAAACCCAGTGATGCATTCGGTTCCTTTATGTTTGTGTTATACAGGGTTTGGTACATGTTTGTCAGGACTCCTCAGGTGTTCACGACAGAAATCCAACGCAAACAGTATTTAGCAAATGGAGAATGTATTAGGTCAAATAAATGAATAGTCTAGTTGTACGTCTCTCTAAACCTGGCTTGATCCAGGGTTCAAGCTGAGTTTTCAGGATTTACTTTGGCTCTACCTCTTGGCACTATTTAGACTATGTGGCCTCAACTTCAGGCAGTATCTCTCTCTCTTCTCTGGCACCTTTCTCTGCCTACACCTAAAGCCTAAATTCTCTATGAGGAGATTTGTGTATGTAGAAGTTGATATATATATAGCAACATGTTGCAATCTAAAAAACAGAGTATTGAGAGAAAAAGAAATAAAATAAGATCTATAGCACAATACAATAAGTCTAAATTAATAACATACACACATTGGGGCTTCCCTGGTGGCTCAGTGGTTAAGAATCCACCTGCCAATGCAGGGAACACGGGTTCGAGCCCTGTTCCGGGAAGATCCCACGTGCCGCGGAGCACCTAAGCCCGTGCGCCACAACTACTGAGCCTGAGCTCTAGAGCCCACAAGCCACAACTACTGAGCCCACGTGCCACAACTACTGAAGCCTGTGCGCCTAGATTCCACGCTCCGCAACAAGAGAAGCCACGACAATGAAAAGCCCGCATACCGCAACAAAGAGTAATCCCTGCTCACCTCAACTAGAGAAAGCCCACGCACAGCAACCAATACCCAATGCAGCCAAAAATAACTAAATTAATTAACTTTTTTAAAAAAAGAAATGCATGTATATATATAAACTTATCCAAGAGGAGTAAAAATGATAAAGTAAATATTAAGATTTAGAGAGAAGGAAAGAGTTAGTGTGAAAAAAATACTCATCTTTCATATCCCTGAGTCGATAAATATTGTCTAAATTTTATTCAAGCAATAGGCAAGTATATTATCTAGAGTTATAGAGGAAACAAATAAAAACAAAATAATTTACAGAAAAGAGTTTGTCTTTGGAGAATTACACTTAAGGTTTAGATGGAAAAGGTAGAAAGCAGTTGCAATTCATCGTGGGCAAATTTCTTCTGAAGTATTTGATTGTGTAATGGATATGTAATAATTCGTTTAAAATACAATGTTTAAAATTTATATGAAACAGTATTGTCTCTGGTAAGGGAAGAAGAGCACTTGAAAGATGTTATTTGTATTTGTTCTGAAATTCTGTAATTTTGATGGATTGAAACAAGCAAGTCACCAATTCAACTCACCAAGTTTTTTTATTTATCATTTTAAAATGTTGCCCAAAAATTAACAAATAAACTTCATAGTTGTCACGTTGAGTCTTTATATGGTCATATTGGCAAATTAAATGGTATTTGCCACAGTCTGTCCAAATGAGGAAGACTAGGCTATGCCGAAACTATATGACGTAACTTCCAGAAGCACAGATAACCCAGGACATCTTGCCTCCAGAGCAGCTCTATGTGCTGCCCTAAAAGCAGATAGCTTGGACTGAAAAGCCTTGCTTAGTTAAAGCTGAAAGTGTACGGAGGCAAGGAAAGTGACCTAATTTAAACTTGTTTTGTTTTTCCAAATGTGAAGTATGTGTTGCCACAGAGTGTGTTAGCAACCTGCAGTCTTTCCAAATGCAGGCGAATAGGGAATTTTTTTGTTCCACAAAGGACACAGTTATGGGGAATCAGAAACCCCGTGAAGTGTGGCTAATAGCTGAGGAATGAGTAGAGTTCTGATTATTTTCAATTCAAGAGTATGAAAAGTAGTGGATCAATTGTATAGGTCAATTCATATGGGATCTTACTGATTATAAATTGAAGTTAGTTTTTATAGTAGGAAAACAAAGATAATTGACACTTCTATTAACAAATGTAACATCCCCACTTAAAGGTATACACAAGCACACACTCAGGCTCAAGTCTGATGGCTTGTCTTTTTGAGCAGTACTTCTCAAAATTAAATACCAGTCACCTCGGGGTCTGCGATAGGCTTGAGATTCTGCTTCTCTAGAGAGTTCCCAGGTGATGCCTAAGCCGCTGGTACTCCAAACACATTTTGTATAGTAAGGAGAGTATCCAAATCTGTGTTTTATTCAATGATAAATGAACTGAAAACAATCTAATGAGTAAAAATCAGCATTATTCACAAGAGCCAAGATATGGAAACGATCCAAGTATCCAACAGATGAATGGATAAAGAAAATGCAGTATGCACCCGCACCGTGGATTATTCAGTCTTAAAAAAGACAGAAACCCTGTCATTTTCTACAGTATGGACAAACCTGCACAATATTATGCTCATTGAAATAAGCCAGTCATAGAAGAACAAATACTGCATGATTTCACTTATCACGAGGTACCCAAAATGGTCAAATTCACAGAAGCCCAGAATCGAATGTTGGTTGCTGGTGGCTGTGGGGGGGAGGGGGAAATGGGGAACTGCTGTTCAATGGGTATAAAGTTTCAGTTATGTAAGAGGAATAAGTTCTAGAGATCTGCCGTACAACCCAGTGCCTACAGTCAACCATACGGTATCGTGCCCTTCAAAATTTAAGAGGGTAGATCTCATGTTAAATGTTCCTATCAATAAAAGAGTTTATTTGTATCTTTTTTTTTTTCAGATTCCACATATAGGCGATATTGTATGATATTTGGCTTTCTCTGTCTGACTTACTGCAATTAGTATGATAAGGTCCATCCATGTTGCTGCAAATGGCATTATTTCATTCTTTATTATGGCTGAGTAATATCCCATTTTATACGTATGCCATACCTTCTTTAGCCATTCACCTGTCGATGGACATTTAGGTTGCTTCCATGTCTTGCATTTACAAAACAGAAAGAGACTCACACACATAGAAAATAAACTTATGGCTACCAAGGGGGAAAGGAGGGAGGGATAAATTAGGAGGTTGGGATTAACATATACACACTACTATATATAACATAGATAATCTACAAGGACCCACTGTATGGGAAATATAGTCAATATTTTGTAATAACCTACAAGGGAAAAGAATCTGAAAAAGAACATATATAGATATATACATATATATATATATATATATATATATATATATATATATATATATATAACTGAATCCCTTTGCTGTATACCTGAAACTAACACAACATTGTAAATCAACTATATTTCAATCAAAAAAATATTTTAACTAAAAAATAATAAAATTTTAAAAAGGGAGTGACACAGGAGCACTTTGGGAAGTACTGGCTAAGTCTATTACTTTGACTGTGGTGATGGTCTCACAGATGTTTGCGTATGTCTAAACTCATCAAATTATGCACATGCAGGTTTTAAATACATGCAGGTTTTGTCTATCAATTACACCTCAATAAAGCTGTTGAATATTAAAAAAGTAGTTTGGGGATTAGATTAGCAATGAAAGATTTGAGACTAATACCTTGGGGGAAAAAAAAGAAAGAGGATAAAATGACTAAAACAACAATACAACTTTGAAACCAGAAGAAACTAAGAAACCTATTTTGTATTTACATATGCACATTTTTCTGTTGCAGTATCAGACTGTTTCTTTAAACTGCTTAAAATATATGAATTATATCAAGTCTAAATAATCACAATAAAATTATTCAAGTTTTCTTAAAATCAAAAGAGGGATCTTTATTCTTGAAGCATATCTATATCTGCCTGCACATTTCCACAGGTTGTGCTAAGTTCCAATAAAGTAAAAAAATAATGACTGATTTAGAATTCTTTGTCCGTTCTAAATGTCATGGATTACCAATCAGTCATAGCAGAGGGAAATCTGTTAGACTAAATATTATAACACAGACAAAAAAGAGAGGGAGGATGTGGTCTTGTAATAAAAGCCTGGATTTACTTCCGAAGGGACACAACCTCAAAGGAAACTACATATTACTGTGGAATAATGAAGAATTAGAACATCCTTCCATTAAATAAGAATATAGCTGAAAGGTCAGATAAATTTAAAATAATGTCCACTACTAAGTAGACTAAATCCTTTAATTTGAGCTATAATGCCAATTATAAACCTTTTTTTCAGAACGTATCCTATTTTTCCCGAAAAGTTGTATGAGTTTTTAACACCATGCTAATTATCTGTAAATTTAAGGAAAAAATAGACATCCAAAACATATTTATCCAATTTTTATTTATTTATAAAAATACCACATTTACAACTAAAGAAAGAATACTATTTTAATGAACCAAAATAAAACATGTTCTTGATGACTGAGTCTGTGTCCAAGGTGTAGCACAAATCTACATAAAACTTAGAGTTTAACCTTGCAAAGCAGAAGAAATATCAAGCTGTCAAACACATTTCTACCTGGTTTAAAATATTTAAATTAGCAAAAAGATTGCTTTTGTTTCCAGAAAAACTATTGAACTAAGAAACTTCTAGGCTTTAAGATTATTAAAAAGATTGTCCAATATGTGACTGCTCCGAGCCCACAAAAATTCAATTTTTATTTGCTAACTTAAATCTTCCAGCAAATTTGCTGGCAGTGTGATGGTGGATACTCATATCACAATAATCCTGCCCAAATAGTCATGTTTGATTACTCCTTGTTCTGTGCTGAGAGGGAAAAGTCCAATAAATTCTCTCTACTACTTTTCAAACCAGACGGTAGTCACAGTAAACATAAAAGAATAAGACAAAAGGAGTACCAGCACAGGCACACCTTTTGTCCTAAATGTTAGATTCTGAAAGAAGTGTAATAAATGAATGTGAAGAAAATGTCTAAAAATATAAAATTTTGAAAAGCTATAGATTAGGAACATATTAGGAAGACCCCCCTCACTATTTTACTTCATAAGACACAAAAATTTACATTTTTCAATTAATATGAAAATAAAAAGATATAAGGCAGTTCATTCCAAAACATATTTCCCATATATGGGGAGCTCTCAGATTGACAGGAGACGAACAATTGTGCAAAAATGAGCCTGTATGTACAAAGCGTCATAACAAATAATTGACTCATTAAACATGCCTCTTCTGTTCAGTTATAGATGAGCTTAGCTGCTATAAATGAGACACAAAATGATCATGTCTTTTAAAAGATAAAAGTTTATTTCTCTCACACATAAAATCTGAGCTGATGAGGTAGTGACTCTGCTCCATGGGGTCATGTGGGGTTAAGCGTCTTTCCATCTTATTACTCTGGCGTCTGTAGGGTTTTACCGTTGCCCATATAGTCCAAGATGGCAATTTCACATTCCAGCCATCAAAAAAGAGAAAGGAAGAGAAGAAGGCATCCTTGCATTATAAAAACATGACTAAGAAATTGAACCCATCATGTCTACTTTCTTTCCATCGAACAGAACTTTAGTCACATGACTATGCTCAGCTGTAAGGAAAGCTGGAAAATGTAGCCATTAACTGGGCAGCCACATACCAAGATTCTGAATTCTGCCATTCTTCAGACCATGCATTTTTGTGATATTTATTGAGGGAGTCTTGCAATCTCAGTGACCAAAAATACTTCCTACCCTGCTGAAGTCTCTGCATTTCTAGCTAAAAGACCCATTCATTTTTATTAAAGTATAAACACAGGTGTTCTTGGCTCCTTTTAGCCATGCCCACCTTTAAGCTATTTATCAGTTGTGAACACGTTAGGATAGAACAGGTTCTGTGACACCTGGCAGCTAACAGAGGGCTGGGCTGCCATGGAACGCAGTAGAAGCAAACTGTGATGATGGGGAAGTGGACATTTAAGTCCTGCAAGATAACAATAATTCTCTTTGTACAGAAGGGGGAACTGGGTACTGAGGGACATTGAACACCTTCCACTGTGACTTTTGGATATCACAGCATTGCTGCAGGTTAGTTTTTCCCACTGTCAAATCAAGACGCTAAACCTGCCTCACCTCCTTCATGGTCAGGATTAAATGAAATAATATGCATGGACATATAGTGTAAACTGTAGAGCAATGTATACATGTAAGACGTTAATTATACTTTATGCTGGTAATTCACTGACCAAATGGGAAAAGATAAAAGGGGGAAGATGAAATTGAGAAAATAAGGAATTATTTGTTGGCACTCTTTTCACAGAAGGAACATAAAGAAAAATGTTTTTCAGATGGAGTTTGAAGTTCAATCTAGTTATCTGTGATGTGTTAGACTCAGGATGAATTTAGACTACGAACATTATTGCCATAGCTTGAAATGACACCTATTTGCACAGAATATTTCAGATGACATTCCAAGTCATGATTCTTTCACAAGAACTGCTGCCACATCCATTTTTATGAATGCAACACTGTGTGCCAGGAACTGTGCTTGGCACTGGAGATGAAGATGGATGTTGGTCACAGAAGAAAGAAATGTACGTGTATGTTTCGAAAAAATTACAAAGCAGTGTCATAACTGAAATTATACAGATTTGTTTTTAAGCACTGTGGGAGGAGACTACAAAGTAAAAAATTTCTGCTAGCAAGCGTGGCATTTTGGTATCATGCTACCAATGCTTTAAAATGCCCACATATTAGTAGCATGCTTCTCTAAAGTTAAAATTCTGAGTAGAAATTCACTGACGTTTTGGGGAATAACAGGTATATCTCCCACCTGCTAAAGTCCCTGAAATCTCAGCTCAAAACCTGAACAACAGAAATGTAAAGATTCTTCACATAAACCACTTTACCAGGAGGGTAACTGATAATTTAAAAAGGACTAATAAATTCATTTAATATAAGAATATTTAAGATGAGCAAACCTATACATATTAATTAATTAATTGTGTTTTTTACTTATATACAATATAAATACAGGATTGTTTCTTATATTTCTATCTTTGATGAATTCATTTCTTTTTAAAAATTCATTTCTTTGAAGAAAGTGACTATATATATATGGGATAAAAGAGACTCTTAGTAATCTTGAATTTTTTTCTTTAAATAAAATTGTTTTTTGAAAACAAAATGAAGCAAAGCAATCCATCGGAACTTTGGAACATAAAGTTATTTCCAGTGTGAGCAATTTAGGGGCATTATTTTTAGAGGATTTATAACTATCTCCCGATATGTTTTCCTAGATGGATGTTTAAGGCCAAAGTGATAAAAAGGTAATATTGTTAGACACTAAATATTCTGGCACTACTGAGCCTGTTATTACATTTCATGTCATTATTAAGTCAAAAAACATCCAGGATGTAATTTAGTTTGGGATATCTCGCTAGCTAGACAGTAAAACTAGAATCTTAGGCCAAGTAGAAAGTCATCTTGACGTATTGGTTTATAGCTTGACAGATGTTTCAACATAAAATATTTGCATATTCAAGTTAGTTTGACGATTATATACGCAATCTGAATATGTATAAACTTTTCTATTTTTATTTGATCCTAACTTTTAAAACATTTTCTGAAATGAAACATTTTTAGCAAAATATAGTATTTTCCCATGCATTTTGTCTTCTTCGGGTACTTCTTTGTTTTCTGGGACATTCCTTTACAATTAGATTCTCATAGATATTTCAGTACTTAATGAAACAGATTTTTTTAAGGTATTTGATTATAATCCCAATTTGCCTTAGACTTCTAAAATTAGATATTTTCAAAAAAATAGAGTTTTGCCGTTCTTCAGACCATGCATTTCTGTCGTGTTTATCGAGGGGTGTCTTCAGCTCTCAGTAACCAAAAGCACCCCTCACCCTGCTGAAGTCTCTGAAATCCCATTCGTTTTTATTAAAGTATAAACACAAATGTCCCCGGCTCCTCTCCGCCATGCCCACTTTTAAGCTATTTATCAGTCATGAGCACATTACCACAGAACAGGTTCTGTGACACCTGGCAGCTAACAGAGGGCTGGGCTGCCATGGAAGGCAGCAGAAGCAAACCGTGATGAGGGGGGAAGTGGGCATTTATGTCCTGCATGATGTACCCCAATGGGAAGAAATACCAGGAAATGGTGTCAGTGGGTGACTCTGGACATTCTGAAGCAAGAATAAGAACATGTGATGCCAAGAGACAAGTTATGGCCAGCAAGGAAACTAATTAAGATAGAGAAAAGCACTACGAACAATGGCGAGAACATACCAAAGGCAAATGTGGCCAATTTCATAATTTTGCCAAGAACCTGGATCTCAGGTATATTCAGAGAAAAGAAACATTTTAGAGACTGAAATATTTTTTAAATGTTTTCCAAGCAACTAAGGCATGCAGGGGTCTACCAGCTCTCTTGAGGTGACTGGAAGCTGGCTGGCTGGATGCTTAATTCAGCACTCTCCAAAGTGTTTTCACTTTGCTGGTCTAATAAGATGTTTTATTAAAAAGGATTTCTGTAGTCAAACAGGTTTGGAGAACTCAGCACCCTATAATGCCCTCTTAGGGACCCCAAGCTTGTATTAGCATATTAAAGGCTTTTAAAAGTTTTAGGGTTGAGAAATGTTTATAAAAGAAATTTTTATAAAAGAAATAAAATTTCTCTTATTTTTATAAAAGAAAATTTCTCTTACTTTTATAAAAGAAATAAAATTTCTCTTATTTTTATAAAAGAAATAAAATTTCTTTTAGTTTTATAAAAGAAATTTTTATATCTCAGCATTTCCCAGAGTTATTTGTCCTCAAAACCATGTTTTTAGTAATCACCTTCTATCTGTGGCAGGGTAAATTTGTTCCTAGTTACAAACTGTGATAATGGAAGTATGATATATATTGTACCCAGTAATGAGAGCCACAAAATTATGATTGATTAAAATGAATATCTTTGTCAAAATCATCCCTTTTAATAAAAATTTGGCATGAAAGTGTTAAATGGACAATTACTAAAAATTCAAATCCTCTTTATACCTTAAAAATTGATAGTATGTAAGCAATCATCATCCAAGCATTCCCAACAGCAAGTGGATTGACTGATTTAAAAACTAAATGTAGATGTGACCAATTTAACCAGCCCTACTCCCCTGGAACCAGCTGAAGGGTTGTTAGTGGTAATTGTAGGGACGTGGCTTCCTGCCCACCAGCAAATGGACTGACGTACCCATCAGCTGACATGAGGCACAGGACCAGTTATTACGGTCATTTTATAATTACTAATCCAAGTCAAATTTGAACAAATAGTCTAACAGGGAACATCTGGATCCTATATCCAATCTCTTCCAGCTTCCCATACCCTATACAAAATTAGGCAAATACATGCAAATATATGTATAGAGTATAGGATAAGAAAATGCCAGGATCAGTATCTTGTGTCACTCTCTGAGTAACTCTAACTCCACTCTGGACTTCTCTGTTACCCCAGGTTTCTGGTTTAAGCAGAGGCAAAGAAGATATCTTCTTAAATTTTCTAGAATTTGAAGGGAATTTCAAGGTTTGTGTAGCAACACTCATATTTTCTTAATCTCTAGCCCAATATTGCTTGCCCCTCCCCCTGAACTTTTGAAATGATGGCTTTGGGTTACACAGAAAATGTCTCTAGTTGCCCCACTAACACATTTCTTTGGCTACATTGGAATGTATTTCTTAAAATGATAAGACAGGGCTTCCCTGGTGGCACAGTGGTTGAGAGTCCGCCTGCCGATGCAAGGGACACGGGTTCGTGTCCCAGTCTGTGAAGATCCCACGTGCCGCGGAGCGGCTGGGCCCGTGAGCCACGGCCACTGAGCCTGTGCGTCCAGAACCCGTGCTCCCCAACGGGAGAGGCCACAACAGTGAGAGGCCCGCATACCGCAAAAAAAAAAAAAAAAAAAAAAAAAAAAAAAGATAAGACAATGCAGTTTTTTTTAGTGAGAAACTTGAATAGCCTGACTTGGAAATAACTTAAATTTCTAATTTCTGTCTAGATCATACCTGGTACATGAGACACTGGGACACTGAGCTGGTAAAGCAAAACCGAGGAGGTAGGAAGAAGACTGAGAAGGGGATACAAAATGAAGAATGGGATATTGAAGGTCAGTGTTTCAGACCTTACAATTTGGTCCCTGTTTTGCTTCCAAATTGGTGTAAAACAGATTTCCAGACAGCTTTTGGAGGATCTTAATGTCTATGATGCTGAGCTCTGCTCTTACATATCTATCATTTAATATATGAATGCAATGTGAAAGAGTGGAGGCTTGGGATAAGATAGATCTGGACTCAAATAACAGCTCTCTAATATTCTGGTACCAAGGCATTAGGCATCCCTGCCATGGACTCACCCTAGTTAGTCTTCACATACATCACCCACCTCTGCAACAATCAGTCCAGAATGCTGTGATCACAGCAACTTTCCTGACTCCTGACTTGGGTTTATCCAACTGTTCCAAATATACTTCTCTAAGTTCTTCGGGACCCAAAACATTATTTTCCTTTTTTTTTTTTTGCTCATTTTTTACTAATACTGTAAAATTCTTTATACATGGCTGTACCTCCCTGGAAAACAACTTTTTTTTTTCTTCTGCTCATTTATTTTCTCTGGGAGGACAGGGATTATGCTTGTCTCACTGACCATGCTAAGGTAATAAACTTTAATAAATATTTATTATGTACTTTTGAAGACTATTACTTAAGCTCTCAGATCCCCTTTTTGTTCCTCCCCTGTAAAATATGGATACTGAAAGTAATAGAATTTTTGTGAAAGTTAAAAATGAGGTGGCTAATACATACAGCTATCTTGCACACAAAAGGTAATCAAGAAATATTAACTCCCTTATCCATGCCCTTCTCCCTAGAGGCAGCACCACCTGAAAAGACAAGAAGATAACAGGGGTAGGGGCAGGGGAATCTCTTTCTGCTTTATAGTCATTATTATAGAGATTTCATCTAAAGATTATATAGAAAATTTTATCATGTCTTCAACATACTTTATTAGAATTTTCTTTTTTCCAACAAACTAAATTCATTCTAAAAAATTATTCCTATTTTTGCATTATTGTTCCCATATAACCATATGGGTTATTCATAAATGTAAATGATCAGCAAGGATTGTGCTTTACACTGAAATTAAGCAGTGATATTTACAATCTGCTAGGTGGAGAATGAGGAAAGGGGGTAGTTAAGGGAGTTAAACAGGATATAGCAAGAAGTCCTTATTTCTGACCATGAGGAAACTGTTTGCAACTCAGACTCCTCTCAGAGTATTAATCTTGCTGCAAAAGCATGTGCAAGATGAAAACCCTTTCTCCTCTGAGCAATCAAGGGCCCAGGAGCAAAACCCAACATGCTAGAAAATCATGTCGGCAGAAAAAGAAACCATTTCAAGATAATGAGGAATTAGGGCTGGCATTTTACAGCGCATAGTTGAGAGATGACACCTCCTTAAAAGCCCCCATTGATTAAAACTCAGTATTTAAAGTGAACTTAGTGATCCCTCATAGGCAAAGACTAAGAATTTTCTGTAAGTAGTGAAAATGGTCCTGAATCAAAAAAGGGAGATCCTACCACAAACCCACATGGAAAACGAATACTGAGTAGCAGAGAAAAAGATAAGTAGAATTTGCCAGAGAATGAAAAGTGTTGAGAAAAAAATCATTCTTTAGATCATACCTGTCCGAGTGTTATCATTGGTTCCTCAAGGAGAGGAATTTGAAATTTATATCGGAAATAAATAGTATGTTATTTGTATTACATTGTAAGTAAGTATGCTTAGCTTTACTATATGGCAAAGTATCTACGGTTCTCAACTCCTGAGTTTTAGTTCATTCTCATCTTAATAAGATTCTCTTATCATCTTAATAAGATTGAGATAAAACTCATTCATGTATTGTTATATATTTCAAGTGGATGGACTATACCTGATCATTGTAGTAAAGACTTCCAAGGAGGAAAAACCTGCTAAATAATAACACCAACAATTTGATTTAATAAAGTTTACCTTTTTCTGGATATAGTTCTGATTAGACTTGCATATGAAAATACAGAGATGAATAGGAAACACTTATGGCTTCCTGACAGCTCTACATTCAGTTTCTTCCCCACCTTTGCTCTAATTTATCCTGCACATCGTTGGCAGATTCAATTTAATTAAACTGAAATTGTACCAGGAAGTGTACTGGGCACTGTGGATATAAAACTTAATGGCGGTGCCTTCCCTGGTGGTCCAGTGGGTAAGACTCCGTGCTCCCAAGGAAGGGGGCCTCGGTTCGATCCCTGTTCGGGGAACTAGATCCCACATGCATGCCGCAACTAAGAAGTCAGCATGCCACAACTAAATATCCCACACGCCACAACTAAAAACATGCCGCAAGGAAGATCCCGCATGCTGCAACTAAGACCCGGTGCATCATAACTAACTAACTAAATAAACAAACAAACAAACAAACAAATTTATAGGTCTAAAACGCAGGGGAGGTATATGTGGCAGAGATCCAAATTGGGGAATTTACAAAGCTTGACACAGCCTATGCATTTGTAAGAGTTAAAGATTTTTTGCCTTTATTCTTCCCATTCCTATTTCTGTATCCACCTTCCACTTTTGTGCTAGATCTCAAAGCCTCCCACATGCTCAGGGTCCTATCAATTATTCATTACCCCATATTTTCAACCTCCTCTTCCTTACTGGCTCCTTTCCATCATTTATATATGCTAAAGCATCTTTCATGTTTATCAACAAGGAAGCAGACAAGCAAAGCCCTTGTCTCCTGGTTACCATTCTATATCCTTCCTTCTTGAAAGGATTATCTAAGCTTCCTCTTTTCAGGTTCTTCTAAAGTTTGGCATTTGCTCTTCACCCCACCTCCAGAGCCATTATTCCACTATCATTACTCTGTCCACTTTCCCACCAAAATTGTACTGCTTGCTTTGTTGTGAAATTCCACAATTCTTCTCAGTCTTCCTCTTCAGGGGCTCTGAGCATCACTTGATACCAATGACCACTCCTTCCTTCTGGAAGCCCTCTCTCACCTTTGTGACCGGCTAATCTCCTGGTTGTTGCTCCTTTATAGGGTTCTCTCTTTTTTTCTCAAAGGCTGATACTCTTTTCTTACTCTATACATCTCCCTGTGTGATGTCATCTACCCATCTAAAATTATTATTTTCTATTGATGATTCCCATATCTCTGGCACAGAACTCTCTCTAAGGAATATAGGGCAACAAGGTGAAATTCTATCTCTTTAGCTAGGCATCCTCTAGTCCTTCCAACCTTTGTCATGCTATCAGTCTAACTTGTTTCCTGACTATTCCACTATACATCTCAAGTGAGAACACCTCTGTTTTTTTGCTCCCATCTGTTTGCTAATTTAGAATGCCCTGCTCTCTTGTTATATTAATTTATGTCTTATTAATCTTTTGAGTACAAGCTCAAAACTTATTTCTCCAGCAGGCATTTCCCTGACTGCTCTTTCCTCTGAATTTGTATCATATCCCTGTGCCATTCCCATAGTACAGGAATAACAAATAGGTTGCATCTTGAATAAAAATGCTAATTCACAGGTAACACCAACCTAGAGTTCAGTACCAAGGAACATTCACTCTTCCCCACATCCATACACAGAAGGAAAGTATCATGATTGATTATCAATGTCTACCTGGAGCACAAGAGAGAAAAGGGCAGCCTCAGTCCACATGGTTGCCATGCATGTTATAGCTCTTAAGACACACTACCTTAAATTATTATTTACCTTGATTGTAAATGCCCTGTCTTTGCAACCAGATGTTAAATCATAACAAATTAGAGATTGGATCTTATTCTTCATATTTCCATCCAAAAAATTAATGATTAATAAATATTTGATGAGAAAGAGGAAGAGAAGGAGGAGATGCCAACAGAGTAAATTTTAGAAGTGGAAACAAACGTGGTATACAGAAAAAGTTAGCTTTCTAAAAATAGAGATTGATGTCTTACTACCTATTCTCTAACGATACATTCCAAAATTAAATCACTTTACTCTCTACAGACCCAGATGGGATAATAATATTTTTAGAGAACATATCTTTCTTTTGAATCTCATGTACTCTCCTTTAAAAAAAAAAAAAAAAAACTATCAGTCTTAAAGTATATGCTGTGTTTCTAATGGCTTCTACGAAACTAAGCATATGGCCCCTATTAAATCCAAAGTAAAGTTTTGGTAAAACAATAGATTGAAATGTAGAGTGCATTTGTATTTTTAAACATATTTTGGAAGAAATGAGATATTTAGAGAGTGTTATACTAAAACAATGTTAAAAAATGAAAAATGACGGGGCAAAAATATCTTAAAAAGAATATTCTCTCATAACCTCCTATTCTCTGTCATCTCCCGTGACCCTTCCTACTGCACATATTCTTGGGGGATGGGCTCAGAGTTACAACATATAAAATATATGCTTCATATATAGATGAAGAACAGCTCTAGACAGAGAGAAACTTAATCCATGAACCAGATATTTAAATATTCAATACTTTAATTCAGTTTCCTAATTTCAATCCGTCATAGCCTTTAACATCTTTTGTATGGTTTTATCATATTAATGGTTGATGGACTAAAATCGAGTTACAGCTTTTCAAGCAACAGATCAGAATATCCTGAGTTTCTAAATTTAGCTTTTAAAATCATTCCTCTTTCATTGCATGCTATACTACTTCTCTCGTAGCACTGGAGAAAGAAACGTTGTCTTGTAGACACACGGTTCTGAAATAGTGCTGAGAAAACTGTGCATTGAAAATACTACGCCTATTTGATTGAATAGGGGAAAGAACATAGTCTTCAGAATCAGACCAGATTTTGAATCACTCTCCATCACTTACTCTGTTTTCTCAGATAAGTTGTTTAACTTCCATGTAACTTTGGACAAGTATCTCATTTGCAAAATAGGAATGGTAATACCAAACACGTCAAAGTAGACTGTGGTCAGATGAAATGAGGAGTACCGTGTAAAAAGCACAATGCCTAGGACATAAAATGTGATTTACAAATGCTGGCTCTGATGATTGTTTTCCTTTCAAATAATACAAAGAAAAATTACAAGATGAAAATATGAATTTAAACACACCTATTATGATTTTTTCTTAAAGTATTCATGAAGGTATTTGCTTGATTGGAATGGGAAAAGGACAATATCAAATTTTAAATATAAAAACAATTCTCATAAGTAGAAGTGGTAATATCTAAGCATACGCTCTATCACGTTAGCTGGGTTGATATACATTGTTTTCTACTAGCTTCTTGCTATTTTACCGTTAACAAGCAATCTAATATAGAAGTTACCTTAAAGTTATTTACAACACACTATTGTAAGTAATATGTTTTAATACTTTTACAGCACCATAGATAGTACTTTAAAAAATACCTATGAAAGGAACTGTGCCATTTATTCTCAAAAGATGTACATAAAAACATAATAACGTTTAAAATTTTATTCTATTTTCATGACTCTTGACATAATCCCAAAGTATCTCTCTTTTCTTTTTCTCAAAAATTTGTAATTAAATAAAGAGCATGGCTGGTATTTAGAGCCACCTTGCATTTTTTTCTAAAGTAGAAATACTTTTATTATATTTCTATGAGAGATTTTAATAATCTCTTTGTGCTGCCACTGACTGATCTGAGATATCAGCAGGACATGTTGAGTAATGCCAACATCTGTAAAATAGCCTAAGAAATGATCAAAAACAACTTGGAAGCTAAACTAAGACACACACTCATTTGGCACATGGTGGCTGCCCTTCATCACTTCTAGAACAGGAGGGGGGTTTTACAGAGGTACTTTTTCCGTTATTATGTTACAAATTTTGACAATACTCATTATATAGTGATCTCTGGAGAAGACGTGAGCACTCCCACGATATCATAAAGCCTTAAAAGTAGGAAAGCAAGAGACAGAAGATGTTGCCTCAGTGAATTTCAACAAAGTGGAAGTTGAAAAGATACAGTAAATAAAATGAAATGTAAAGTAAGAATTAGTTTCAAAATACTTATAATTCAATAATCTATACATAAAAGAAATCTTGAGGATTCAGAATACATATTTGAGAAGATTTCTGTGCCGCTTTGGAGATCCAGAACAATAACTTGATATTATTAGTAGTTTAGAGGCAAATAATTTTATTTGTTTTATTATGTTCCAGAGTAGGTAGAGATAGCAATATCTTGGATATTATTATTTAATTTTACTGTTATCTAGCCTATCTGTCTAAGAAAAGCCACCATGTTCTAGTTGGTAGAATAATAAATTGGGAGAATATGGTGTTTCAATAAATAATTGATCATCAGACCCCATAGAATCTGGTCATTTACGGAGCACTAATTCTCCATGAAATCACAAGCATTACGTTCTTTCTGTTAAGTGATCATACTGATCGTGATCCCAAAATACTATTATAAAGTTAATGTGGCAGCACATTGCAAACCCCTCAAATGACAGGTTTTATGTAAGACCCAAAATAGTAATAATGTGTCAAAAATCTAAAAACTGCTCTTGAAGGTAAAAAGACAGAACTTTCTATATAAAAATAACACTGTAGGGCTTCCCTGGTGGCGCAGTGGTTGGGAGTCTGCCTGCCGATGCAAGGCACACGGGTTCGTGCCCCGGTCCGGGAGGATCCCACATGCCGCGGAGCAGCCGGGCCCGTGAGCCATGGCCGCTGAGCCTGGCGTCCGGAGCCTGTGCTCCGCAATAGGAGAGGCCACAACAGTGAGAGGCCCGCGTACCGCAAAAAAAAAAGAAAAAAAAAAAGTGTATTAAATGCAGAATGTAGAAATTAGAAAAATTAAGAATCAAGAGTCAACTTTTTTAATACCCTTTATAAAATGATTAGTTATGTGTTCATTCTCCCCCCACATCTATTCTCCCCTTCATCCTTCCATAATGGACTCCCTCCCCCATAGAAGTGCACAGTCATAGCCAATCAGCTAACGGCTACAATTCCCTTGTACCAGTGCATGGCATTTTGATGGGGCTTGGACAACAAAGCAAGTGCAAAACAACGTGGGCAACTCCCAGATCACATTTCTATCACAAAGCTGTCCTTTCCTTTCCCCTCTCTGCTGGATGACAGAGAAATGGAAACCATGTAACCACACGCAGGGATGGGCTGCGGGTGATCATCCGGAACAAAACTCCCTCCTTGCCTTTACATCTTCCTGCCTCTGAACTGTTCAGATGAGAAAGAGAACATTCCATCTTATCTGAGAACTTTGGTTTCTGTTAGAATGTCATAGTCTATGCTCTAATACAAAACTTGATACGGACCACTGGTGGTGCCCTAACTGCAACTTCAAATATGTAGAAATGGCGTAATGGTCAGATCAGAAAGCTGGTGACCCTTGTCATGCCATAGTAAAAATGTAGTAAAACTGTTTCCCATGAGAACTTGAGAGCAGACCCTTTGTCGACTGAGACCGCGGCTCTATGGGAACATACTTAGAAACCAACAGGGTGCTGGTGCGCTTACCGCCAATGCCAGGAGGTAACGAACTGAAAAAAGAGAGTATTCCAGCAGGGATTAACCACTTCCCATGTCACAAGCAGAGAACCAAAGAAAGTTCTGCTAATTTGTTCAATGTCCAGGAATTTGGGGGGCAGGGCTGGGCTGGAAAAGCCAATGTCTCTGTTCCCCAAATATTAGGAGATAAGGTTGACGCATAGAGCCTTTCTCCAGAGGCTTGGGTTAAGTGTTCTCAAAGGTGAGCCAGGCGGTGGCAAAGGCAGATGAAGGTTGCCAGTTGTTTCAAATGGCCTCCAGGTGGCCATTTGTGGTAGCTTGAGAGAAACCACTGGATGGTCATGAACCGAAATCAATCAATCAATGAGCATACATCAAGAAACAAGAGAAGGAGAGATCTTTGACCCTAGTGATTCTGACTAGAAACATTTGACTAAAAGTCTGCATGTTGGAGAGAAGTTGGCATTAAAAATTGTGCCTTTCTGGGACTTCCCTGGTGGTCCAGTGGTTAAGAATCCACGTTTCCACTGCAGGGGGCACAGGTGTGATCCCTGGTTGGGGAACTAAGTTCCCGCATGCCACGCGGTACGGCCAAAACCAAAATTATGCCTTTCTGGGGCCACACAGCCTTCACAGCCTGCTTTCTTACACGGCAGGTTAAGAGGCCTGGGCGGGGTGAGGGCATCCGTAAATTACCCTCTAAAGCTTTTGCCACTCTGGCCTATAGTTTCTCTCCTTTGTCAATGCGATTCCTTCAAAATCTAAGTCAGAAAAAAAATCCTAAAAAAGCAAATCTGGGAGCCATAGAAGACAATGAACAAAGCAGTTCCTGACGGAGCCTGGATCCAGGGTTTCAACAAGGAACTTTCTCCATGGCCTTCTGACCTACAGAATTTCACTATTGCTATGGACCAGAGAGTTCTATGTTTTTCCCCATCTTCCATTTTCCGAATGAAAAATTTTATTGGGGCTATTCTGATCGTATTCCATTATTTTTTACTGGGTGTGACATGGGAGGTAGAAAAATGATTTTTTTTATAGGTCATTGGGCATCTAGGAGCCACTTGCAAGCCTGTTGGCACATCACTCAGAGATCCTGGACTTTGAGTTGGATGCAGTTTACTGGATGGGACTTAGGTCATTCCTACTTGGGACAAGGATGACGTGGTATCTGTGGGAAGGGTGCCCCAGGCAGATGGGGGTAGGGGTACAGCCACGGATCACAGCATACAGCCTTTGTCTCTAAGTACTATTCTCCCTTTCTTCTTTTTAACAGTAGAAACTTCCCTTGTGTTTTAGCTAGACACATGGCTGCTAAGTTACAGACTACATTTTCCAGCTCAAGTTATATCCATTTCCTTTACTCCTATAAATGTCAGGTTTATTTATTGTACTTAAATACACATTAAGATACCATTCTCAAAGGACCATCAAAGCAGACTGATTAATATACGAGGCTGTCTACAAGGGATAGTAGAATAAAGAGTTTGAACATTATTTTGAGATCTCAGACCGAAGTAGCTTCAACAGGCAAAAAAGACAATTGTTTATCTGAAAATATTCAACAAATTCTTTAGATACGTCTCCATTAAATTTCTCTGTGAAGCAGTCACTTTAGTGGCTAGCTCAATGTGAGAACTGGCCTAGATCAATGTGAGAACTGGTCATATTTGTGCAAATTATAGTCACTTAGAGATCCAAAGCCACTTGGCTTTCTCAACATATCTAAACTTTTGATAGCTCTGGCTTAATGTGTATATATGCATATATGTATTTACATATATTAGAATTCAATGTGTGTGTATTAGATGTGCATTTATGACTATGAAGGTTGTGATTATTGTTTTGAAAGCTAGAAAAAGTTAGCTAGAAAAGATAAGTTAATATTTGATAAGATAGTTGATACTGCCATTAAAAGGAACAGTTATTAGAAAAGAGGGGAAAGGCTTTTGCAAATTGATTCATAAGAATTGGCCTAGAGACTAATACCATATTGCTTTCCTCAGAGCTTTCCCTTTTGGAAAATACTGAATGAATGTAATGTCATGTCACAACGAAGTAGAGGAAATCATGAAACTAACAGTTAATTGTGCCATTAAAATGACATTAAGTAGTTTTGGAGGGAGAGGAATGCAGCTAAGGACATGGCATCTGCCCAGCTAAGATGTCGTTTTGGGACATCTAAAGTGCAAAGTTTGAGCCGCCTGAGGCTCATGCCCACACATGCTGAAAGAACTAACCAGTGTTATATATTCAGTCTGAGATAAAATTCAGCATTTATTTGAAGGAGAAAAAAAGGGCTGGTATGGACTGTTTTAAAAATGTATAAAGTAACAGATAAGAATTAAAAAATCATAAGATTGCAGCTAAATAGAAAGAATAAAATTTTTGCAAAGCCATAATTTCATGAGACAAGTACATTTTTATCATATTTTATGTATAATGTGTTCTGACGCTCTTTAAAGCCAGATGGAATGTCAGAGTGTTTTGTGATTTCGATTTTACCTAAGCGCTTGTTTTATGAACAAAGAAAAGAATTCAGGATTACAAAGATAGTAACCTATTAAGGAGATCTGTGGTTTAAGATGTTCACTTTATTAAATATCACATCATATTTATTCCTCTGCAGAAATTCTGGATAGAGTATGAAGGACAACATTTCTAAAACTGGGTATTAAATAATTCAAAACCCAAGAGTTGTGATCAAACACATCTGTAGGCATATGTAAGTGCTGCTGGAGGTGAAAGTGACAACCAAAGCAATTAGATGGAAAATTAATGTATGGAGGTAATCAATGGAAGGACTGGCTGTGAGCTTTCTCATCTGCATCATCTTTGTTTATTGCCATAGCTGGGCATCACAGAAAACCAACTCATTTCTCAAAGACAGAGAAAGGATGTTTCCCTCCATTTAGACATTCCCAAATTAAACTGGAATCTATAGGAAGTGATTCTATGCTCAGACCTTAAGATGATTTTTATTAATGTTGCTGGGCAGTAATGAAGATAAATGGTAAGTACATCCCACTTAAGTCAGGAACTACAAATGCAAGGTTGGGACAGTTGGGAGTGATTAATTATATTCTCTCTGCAAGGGTTCATAGGGCACCGGGGTTACCTTTCTCTCTAATGATGGCCCCTCTCCTGACGACAGCAGCACTGATGCTGGAGTTGGACATTTGACATTCTCCTCAGTATCCAAATGTGACTTAGGGGCATCATAATGAATGCTTCAAGATGAGCCCATCTTGGACATGTTTTTTACATTTCATAATGTATATTATACCTGCTGGTAAAATTAAAAATCCCAGCAAGACCCATTTTAGCAATCATGTGTATGATTAGGGAACCATTAACTTCTCATGGATAGAGTTCTCTTAACTTCTCATGAACAGAATTTTCCTGGGTAACCAAGGGGTTAAAAAGAAAAACCTGTTTTGCTTCAACCTAAGTAGCTGAAAAAATCTTTGCAAAATGCATTAGTTCACTTTACAGCCTTGCTAAGTACAGTATACTTAGACTAATTTAATATTTCTTTTATGATTGATGACTTTGCAGTGCCTGGGGGTCAGTATGAATTGTTGTTGAGGTAATATGCTGTAGTATATTGAGCGCTGAATCTGAACTGACCAGATATTGGCTTACTTCATTGTGTTTTGCTTCTTTCTTCCTAAAGCAGAATACAGAAAAGAAATTCACTGGCATTATGGTTCTAGTTAGAGCTTTTTACTGTATAGGTATATCACACACTGTGCTTCTTAGGACAGGGGTGGCACATAAAATATTAAAAGTTTACAATGATCCTGCCATGTGGCCTGAAATGGACATGCTGACGATCGTGTTCCTTAATGTGGGAGACTCCTACCAGCCCAACTCAGTTTACAGGTACCTTAGTGCTTTCACATCCTCTGAAATGGCCATGTTCCAATCAGTGAAGAAATAAACACAACTGTAATTGGACTGTAGTATCACTAATGACTTCATGGCCAAGTTGACAGCCGTGACAACTGTGCACTGAATTCTGATCTTTTAATAAGGAGATAATAATAATGATTTACTGACAAATTATGCCATCAATATAAAATTCCGTCCTCTGTAACAGTGGTGCCCCAGTGCAAGTCTGCAGACTGAAGACTGATACAAGCTTTCTCATCTTATTTGGGGAACTTTATAGAAACACAGCATCTGGGATTTTTCCTAGAGCTTCTCCTTCAGAAAGTTAAGAAAGTGGTCCATCACTCTGTTTCTGTTTTTGTTTTCAGATCTTTTCATTTTGTTCAGCCAAAGGAACCACAACTCTAAAAAACAATAAAACCCTTGAGGAACAAATATAGAAACTACATAATGGACTCGTTAGGAATACTATATATAAGAGCTGAAGGGTCAATTCTCTCTCTACACCATTGTAAATCTAAGACTGCAGACACCCATGGGAAATTACAGAGTGCTCCACGGTAATGGTGATGGGAGATCGGTCAAGGTTACTCCAAATGTTTCCATAACTTTTCTACCCTAAAGAATCCAAAGTCCTTAGGCTTTCATTTTGCTAGTTTCCACAACAGCACAACAGGCTCAAGAGTAGGGAACTTTTGGAAATATCTCTTTTAAAAGAACAAGGAAATCGCTCCTTCCTTGTATCAAGGAATAAGATGTGAGAAAGCGAGTGGGGGAATGCGGGATAAAAATCATTCATGGAGGGCTTCCCTGGTGGCGCAGTGGTTGAGAGTCCGCCTGCCAATGCAGGGGACACGGGTTCGTGCCCCGGTCCGGGAAGATCCCACATGCCGTGGAGCGGCTGGGCCCGTGAGCCATGGCCACTGAGCCTGCACGTCCGGAGCCTGTGCTCCGCAACGGGAGAGGCCACAACAGTGAGAGGCCCGCGTACTGCAAAAACAAACAAAAAAACCCAAAACAAAACAAAACAAAAATCATTCATGGAGCACCTACTCTGTGAAGACATTTTAATAAGAACTTTATGTATATAACTTAATTCTCTTTTTAGTTCTATAAAAATGCAATGTTAGCTCCATTTATAAATGAAGAAATTGAGATTTAATGGTATTAAGTAATCTGCTAAAGGTAATAATTTTAATAGCAACAATAATAATTAGCAATAGTTACTATTTATGGAACACTGACTATATTTCAGGCATTGGGCTAGGTACTTTACGTACATTATATAACTTAAATTCCACCACGTGGGGTAAACATTACTCATTTTTTACAAAAGCAGACTGGGGCTCAGAGTTCTAAGTGACTGCCGGTGTCAAAGTAAAAGGCCACTGGGATTTAATTCAAGTTAGTCTGAGTCCAAAGCCTACTTTATTTCCACTATACCAACTTTAAATGGGAAGATCTACACAACCTGGTTCCCACAAGTATTGGGTAAGCCTTACAGATCCAGTCAGGGAGGGTGCTGAATGGGGAGTTTTGTCCAACAATTTTAAAAAATGGGTGTTTCAGAATACACAACGCACAATTTTAGGCATTAAAAGAGATACCAAGAGGCATACAACATAGACTTTGCCTTCCAGGAATTTATGATCTGTAAAATACCCAGAAAAAAAAGACTAGAGTGGCAATTTATGATATAGATCAAATGACTTCTAATAATAGCAAATAGTTATTAAGCTTCTTTGGTGCCAGACATTTGTTTTAAGCTTTGTATGTATTAACTAACTTATCCTATAAGGAAGACAGGTAGGTAATGTCATTATCCCCCGTTTTACATAAGAGAGACTTCTCTAAAACATAAGCTATGAAGATGTTCTGAGGATGAAAAGATCAATTTCTCCTAGGGGCATCAGTGAAAGATTTTTGGAAGTGGTAATGGAAGGGGACAGGGCTTTGGAGAGGCTTCAAAATGGATCACGCTTCACACAACAACAAAAATTGTTTCCGTTTCAACAGCTCGCTAAGCCCTTTAGTAAGAGTGAAAATTTACATAATGGAAAAATTCTAATATATTTATATACAAATGGACAGTAACAAGGAAGCAACAAGAATAAACAGTTTATATAATAATCACTTAAAATCCTACATATGCATATAAAATCCTACAAATATAGTGCATAGCCAAAAAATTCTATTTTTATTTATATTTTAAAGAAATTATGGAAAGAACTCTTAATAAAAAGGATTATTAGTTAACATGACTAAAAAAAGAAGAAGGAAAAGAATATAGGTAACTTGAAATAATTATAGAATTAACATCATTTTTCCAATTATCCGGGGAAATTTTGAAGAAGGAGCAGAAATTCCATTGTCAATGGAATATTACCCAGCCATTAAAAAGAATGAAATAATTCCATTTGCAGCAACATGGACGGACCTAGAGATTACCATACTAAGTGAAGTAACTCAGAAAGAGAAAGACAAATGCCATATGATATCACTTATGTGTGGAATCTAAAATATGACACAAATGAACATATCTATGAAACAGAAACAGGCTCACAGACATGGAGAACAGATTGTGGCTGCCAAGGGGGAGAGGGGGTGGGGGAGAGAAGGATTGGGAGTTTGGGATCACTTTGGGATACAAACGGTTATATATAGGATGGATAAACAACGATGTCCTACTGTATAGCACAGGGCACTATATTCAATGTCCTGTGATAAACCACAATGGAAAAGAACATATATATGTATAACTTAGTCACTTTGTTGTACTGCAGAAATTAACACAACATTGTAAATCAACTATACTTCATTAAAATTTAAAAAATTTTAAAAAGAAATTCCATTGGTAGAACTGGCCCATGTGGGAAGTAAATGGATAACAATGGCAGCGAGAGGTAAGCACCTTTTTTCCCCAGCCCTGTTGAGGGAACAGCATGGAGTGGACCTGGGCATGAATCAGGATTACGCTGTTTTGCCTAATTTCTCTTCATTGAAGAGCTAAGTACCATATTTCATCTAACCTAAGGAACTGTCAATTGAAAGCACACCATTAATTTAAATGCCACTAAGAAAGAAAAATTAAGCTATCATAATCAAACCATGACAAATACTCCCTTACCATCAATTATAAGGCCATCCTGATTTCAAAGATGCTAAAATGTGAACAAATGAGCATATTCCAATTGATGAAATATTACACAATCCAATTCTCAGCTAGGTCTTAACCTTAGCTAGTCTGCAAATCTATTCTGGGTTATGGAAAATCTGATTGTATGACCACGCATAAACTAAGGATGGAAAAGTCTAACTGATAATCTACTTTAAAAGAATAATATAACTAGAAAGAAATAGCAAAGTGTCAGAGAAAAAGTATAGATTTTGTAATTAAAGGTACTTGGCTTTTAACTCCAGTCCCACCCTGCATATATATGATGAAAAATATTGTTTAATCTTCCATTGTCTAATCTATAAAATAGATACCTACTGAGCCATCAGGGTCCTTGTGAGGGTTGAATAAAGTCATTTATATGTAGGACCTACCACAATTTCTGGCCCAAGGAACTGTTCACTAACAGAACCTCAGTAGAATATATGAGGATTGACAGGCTATTAAATTATGACATCATGTGAGTTTTCAATATTAATATTAAAGGTACAAGGTTCTCTCCAATCCCAGATTAATTAATTGTCCCTTCCTTCCTCTCAGATATCACCATATATTTCTCTAGTGACAATGTGCCACAGTATGGAACCAATGGAAATAAATATTGAACAAAATAACGAATAAATCTAACTTCTAGATGAACTGGAAAAAAATGCATTGATGACACCACAAATGAATGCAAAAGTGGAGTGCACAGGATTTGACTTGAGTTCAAGATTCATGAGTAGTACGTGGTGTCACATTTAAGGGGGAAAGGACTATTGATGGTCACAAATTTTAATCTATTGGGTTTTTCTGAGGAATAATCTGTTGTAAAATGGGTTTTGTTTGTTTGCTTGTTTTAATTTGTTCTTCATGTCACAGTTATAACGACCTTTAGACTTAGATTTTGTTTCTCACTAAGGATATAATAAATTAAGCTTTCTTATACTGTGGCCGATTACGTTTGCCTACATTAAATTCACTCTGTCTCTGTTGTACTCCATCGTTGCTTAGAAATGCTCTGGTGGACTTAATCTTTGTTTTCCTTTTCCTTCAGTAATATGTGCTGTCATATTGACTTGTAGCCAATACGAAAAATAAGAAAAGTTTAGAAAAATCAGATCAACAAAGTTCTGGGATGTCAAAAAATTAAACAAGCAAATTTCCCTGATTTTCTCAATAAAATGTCTTCATGAAAATAAGAAGGGTCATTTTTTGGAGAACCCAGCCTTAAAAAACAAGAACCTGACAATTTTAAAGAAATGCTTCATTTTCAATTATATCATTGGAACTAGGTTCAATTATTATATTTTATATCATTAAAATTAATAGCTAGCCAGAAACCTGAATACATATTTCAGTTTCTAGTATTCTTAGAATAAAGCACACATTTCTGTGGTTAGAAATCATAATAATAATTTCATTTAGATAAAGCCAGGTCCATACCAGGCCTAATAGCTACCTCGGGTACCTGTTTAAAGCAAACAATTAATTAAAACCGAATTCATCTAAGCCAAACAAAATAGGTTACTTGTACTTACAGGCAATATGGTCTAAGAAACAGTTCCATGTGGCCACTTCCACAGGCTTTGTAAGAGGTGTGCTGAGTGAAAAAATAAAGTAACTACAATCGGGCAAAAAAAACAGCGAAATATTCTATTGCTCAAGATTTTTGTCATAATCATTAAATAATTGACATGTACACATAAAACTGATATAAAATCTCTATTAACTCTGAATCTTGGACCAAATCAATGCTTTTGAAAGGAATAAAGAATTATCATAAAACCACAGGGAAAATGATTCCAGTCCAAGCCTTGCCGGGCCAAATTGCAGTGTATCTGAGCTCCATGCCCCCAGGTACATGAGGAAATAAAGATCAGTTATTGGGACATCTTAAACAGGAGATAACCTGAGTGTCTGAGAGGGGAGTCTCAGAGACTTTGAGGAAATCTAGGGTATAGTTCCTTACTTTATTAAAAAAAATATCTCCCCATTGATTGGGAATTATCAAGCAAGGCAGTTGTCTCTCTCCTCCATGAAGTAGCCATGAATTTTGGCTGAGAGTACAACTAGAAACAGACCCGAAACTAGTCTTCACTAATTAGGATAATACGTATCTCTTGCAACAGTCATACAGGATGGGTGGACATGTGGTCTAAGGTGATCCAATCGGTTATTTTCTTCTGTGGACAAGAATGAGGAAACGCGAAGCCCTAGCTGGTGCTAGTAGTCTTTTCAATCATGCCAACTCATGGCAGAGGGGAGATCCAAAAGGGTCAGAGAGAAGCAAGACCTTGCCTGAATTCTCCTCCACACCCAGACATTTTAGTTACATGGCACAGTAAATCCCCTTTCGTATTTAAGCCAGTTAGTTGCAACCGAAAGCATCGTAACTGAAGCAGGGGGGTGGGCTGACCCATTCATCCAGAACCTGACTGAAATCAGTAGGTGTGTTTTCTATTTCCCAAGACAAGAGAGAAGAATTACTGACCCGGCACATGGTGTGTCCTGAGAGCAGTTCATCCTCTGATTTATCATCCCACTGGGAAATGGGGACATATTGAGCAAACTATTTGTGTGTCCTCTCAGCTTTTGTCACCTAAGCCGACAGCCTGCTCTAGGTCATCCCACAAAATTGTTACAATGAAGCAAAGTTCCTTCATATCTGAGCAGATCTAGATAGAGTCCCTTCAAACAACCAAGCCCGGGCTTCCCTGGTGGCGCAGTGGTTGAGAGTCCGCCTGCCGAAGTAGGGGACAAGGGTTCGTGCCCCGGTCTGGGAACATCCCCCATGCCGCGGAGCGGCTGGGCCCGTGAGCCATGGCCGCTGAGCCTGCGCTTCCGGAGCCTGTGCTCCGCGGCGGGAGACGCCACAGCAGTGAGAGGCCCGCGTACCGCAAAAAAAAAAAAAAAAAAAACAGCCACGACTGTCAATTTGGAGGTGGCCTCCTCACCTACTCCTTACACTGCTCTCCCCCACCAATGAACACCTTTGTGCCAAAAGGTGAGCATTCCAGAAAATAACTAAGAATAAATAGCTTCATTCCTTTTTGATCCCTCTACAGAGAATAAATAAAGCACCTGAGATTTTGTGCATTCAGCCACTCACCAGGTTTCAAAGAAAGTCTAGGCTTAACCAGATTTTCAAACAGTGAAGGATGAAGCCAGGAGGAGCAAAGGGAAGAAGCACATGGAATTCTCCCTCCTTCAGGACCTTGACAGTGGCTGATGCCATCCCCAACCCTGGAATTCCAAACAAGCGGACAGAGGCTTTCTTCCATCCCTTCAATCTTGGCAGACAGGAAAGCTGTAAGAATCTTCTAATGGTCCCAGATAGAGTCACTAATTCCAAAAAGACAGTCAACAACCAAAAACGTGTGACTATCTTCAGGGATAAAGACACACATGGATACATAAACAGTGTCTCCTTTAAGCATCCAAAACTTTCCTTAGTCCTCCATGTATCTGTAAAACATTAAGAGAAAGGGATCCCTCTGTGCTAGTGCACAGAAATGCAACAGAAAGTTAAACCAGAATTTTATTGTGACACCAAAATTAGCAGATATGAATGACGCCTCTACCACGAGGCGTCAGTCGAAGATACATATTTTCAGTAAACATTTAAATAAATACTTGAAACTTGTAGTATAACTCAAACTCAATAACAGAGAGGGCATAAAAGGAGAGAGTTGTTGAAGTGTCATGAGTCCCATTTCTCCCCAGAGAGAGGTTGGCAGGGGTTGGGGTGGGGGAATTGACTGCTCATCGCAATCTTAGTCAAAGGGGCTTCAAACAAATCACTGGGAAATCCTGATATGTGTACCCTGCAACTGAGGGGCACGATAAGCTGTGTCTGACTCTTGTGCCCACACAAAACTTTCTTCCCCAGTGGGAGAGAAGGATAGTTTCCTGCTATGTTGAGCAAATGAGATATATTTTCCTTGGGCAAAAAGCAGACTGTATACAGAGATGAGAGCAGGGGGTAGGTCCTACTCAGCCCAGCAAAGAAGGGTCCCCTAAAGGATGAACAGTGCTTAGGACAGAGAAGCTGAGCCAGATTCCTACCAACTGCGGAAAGAGCCAGAGAAGAGAGAATAAAGAATTTCCCAGCCACTCTTTGATCAACGCCCTGACTGATCAGAAACCAAGTCAGCAAAGTGGAAGAGGAGGATGTTGGAAAGAAAGAAAATGCTGACCATGTCTTCCTTCATCAACAGGGTACCAGCTGTAACAGGTCCCCGCTGGGAGAAAGGGGACATTTTGAGTTTGAGAGTTTTGAATTTTATGTGTGGTATGATTCTAATTTCAGACTTTAGTAATTAAGAGGAACTTGTGGATCGTTTTTTTTTTTTTTTTGGAGCCTAAGATTGATTGTAAAAGTCATGGAAGTGACCAAGTTTTCAACTGGACTATTAAGGAGGTAAGAATTTTTCTCACTGAACACAAGTTTAAAGGGGATGATGATGGAAGTCAATATAAAAAGTTATTTAATAATTTTTAAACATTATTGAGTATTTTTAAATAATATTTATATGATAAGATCCTTGGGGAGGAGGAGAGATCTCTGTTAGAACATCTCAGCACTACCAAGAGGTTGAGAGGTTGCAGAAGTAAAGGCCCTTTGGAGCAAAAGTTGTTCCTTATCTGATGGGTTAAAAGGCTGCCTATTTTGGAACAGCGACATTATTGTTACAGCCCACAGCAGAATTTGGGTCTGGGCAAGACACATAGAACTGTGAAAGCAAAAGCCAAAATAAATAGACTTCGTGTCTACTTAGGGAGACTTCGCTGAATACATGAACAATCTCCTAAATCTAGACTTAATACCTTTGAAATTGTGTTATAATCTAAATGTTTTCTTATATTAAGTTAATCAGATTTAGTTAACAATGAAACCTCATTAATATATAAAGAAATGCATGTTTGTTTACTACTACAAAAGTCTAGCATTGTCATCCATATACATTGTAACTCTATAGTTCGTGTTTCCTCCAAAGAGCTCAAAGGAAAGTAATTATCTCAGGTGTTTCTGTAGAGTAGGCAGGAGAGCACCTTATAATGAAAATAAATAAGGCACACAGTTTTGAAATGATTTTCCCAAGTTCACACAATGAATTGACTCGTGGCAGCTAAAATTAACTGCCTCTTTCTTGATTTCTACCTCAGTGTTTAAGAGCGTTAGGATGCCTGTTTACCATTGTTTGTATAATCTTTACAATGTACAGTCTGCATTCTTTTTCATTAACTCAACAAATATTTATTTGGTACCTACTCTGTCCAGGCACTGTGTTAGATGATATCATACAGATTTAAAGACTATAAACTATAAAACCAGCCATACATATTAAGTATACTAGGGATTGTGACAATATCATTAAATGATTTAATTTTGTTACTAATATAAATATTTCAATCTTACGTTTCCTAGGGATGGAAGAATGGAATAGGGAGCTATGACCCATCTTGACTAATTCACTTTCAGGTTATGTTCAGCCAACATATACCTTATCTCACTGACATAAACAACAACAACAAAAAAGATTTTATTTGGGGATGCTGAGGACTTATTCTGTTTTTATTCAAATATTTATTTCTTTATTCTGTTATATGGTTTTCATTTTTAAAGGATATAATTAAACTTTGAAAAAAATTGTAGCTGTATTACATTGTTCTTGCTTTTTGTTATTGTTTGCCATACATGAAACTGTTTTTTTTTACATCACTGTAATCAGACAAGATGTGATTCTTTCCGTGTTTTTCTTCCCCCAACCACAAAATACTGTTCGCAAAAATCAACCTTAGAATTAATGCATGTAGCGCCGATGGCTCTTGCTCTGTTAGTTGAACCATGAACATTTTAATCAACATCCATAGTGTAGCATGTAAGTAAAGACATAAATACATAAATAGCTTTATCTCTTTGTGTACTAAGTCATAAAAAAATCAAATTCATAGACTGTGTCAGAAAGGCTCATTATGTTGTCTGTGCTGTGTGTGCAACCCAGCACTGCCCCTCCCATCTAGACCTCCCCCTATTTTCAGTGGCTAGAAGCCTGGCCATTAAGGAATTTCTCAGAATCCCTTGCCAGTTGGATTCCAGGTTGCATTTTACCAATAAGCAGCATTTGTGAGAGATGTGAAAGGTGCAAAAGAGAAAGCAGTAGTCATATAATTACTCTTTGTCAGTTATGAGCAGAAACTTCGTCTTCAGCAGATTTGGAGGTTTTGCAGTGACCTCCAAGTATTTCCTAGTGAATCGCGTACTTTGGTATTGTAGGAAACTGTGTTCCTTACTAATAGCTTTCCACGGCTTTTGAAATCCCCTGCCCCTCTGTAAGGCAGTAGTAAACTCAGAGTTAAGAGAGATCTTCCACGACCTTGGGTTCCCCAGGCATTCTAGCAATTAAAAAAGCTTCTAATGCCCTCCGCTAAATTCTCTCCTGTTTGAAATAATTCAAGGAGCTGCCCTTATCCAGGCTGGACTTTCTAAGAAAATATTTGGTTCTGAAGGTGGTCTCAAAAATTAGACTTTGAAAATGAGAAGTGCCTGGTTAAGTTAGGAGATAAAATAACCTCATTGCCATGATCCGTTATATTCAAAGATTTTTAGATAATCATTAACATATCACTAGAGTTGCCTGAAATGAAGTGCCTACTGAAGACAAGGATTTGGGTTGCAAAGTGGTCACTATAATAAAGCATCCTGTTGCAGGTGATGACCAGGACTATGGGGCAACCTATCTACTTCAGACTGCAATACTTCTTTATTTTTTAAAATTTATTTTATTGAAGTATAGTTAATTTACAATGTGTTAATTTCTGCTGTACAGCAAAGTGATTGTTTTATATATATATATATATATATATATATATATATATATATACACTTTTTCATATTCCTTTCCATTATGGTTTATCACAGGATATTGAATATAGTTCCCAGTAGTAGGACCTTATTGTTTATCCATTCTATATATAATAGTTTGCCTCTGCTAATTCCAAACTCTCAATCCTTCCCTCCACTACCCACTCTCTTGGCAATCACAAGTCTGTTCTCTATGTCTGTGAGTCTGTTTCTGTTTCATAGATAAGTTCATTTGTGTCATATTTTAGATTCAACATATAAACAATATCATATGATATTTGCCTTTCTCTTTCTGACTTACTTCATTTAGTATGATAATCTCTAGGTCCATCCATGTTGCTGCAAATGACCTTATTTCATTCTTTTTATGGCTGAGTAATATTCCATTGTGTGTGTGTGTGTGTCTGTGTGTGTGTATGTATATACCACATCTTCTTTATCCATTCATCTGTCGATGGACATTGCAATACTTCTTTCTACAAAGAGAAATTGACAAGCTCAGGGTTTTACATTTTTAGCTCAAAGCATAATCAGAAAACAAAAGAGCTTCCTAAAGTTTGTCTTGTCCTTGTAGCCAAATGCATGACTAATGTATTTGGAAAACTAGTCTCATAGTCCTATGATGCATATGGCAGAATTACAAAGCACATTGAACTCACAGTCTTGCTTGGTATCTTATGTGAAAGTTAGGGTACATATTGGGGAAAAGTGGAGATTTTGGGTGGATTCTGATGGATTTGAGCCTCCAAATTCCACCGAACCACCTTCAAAGTAGAAGGAGCCCTCATCCCCATCTGAAGAACCTACAGGGCTGCATTTGACGCAGTCACTGGCTTGGTTAAAAAGTTTGTTTTTTTGAATAAGCTGGCTCTAGTAGCGCTTAGTCGTCTTTAACTTCATTCAAAATGATTTTGTTAGATTGTATTGTGACAGCTGTCATATCAGTGTGCATTTTTTAAAAAACTTATCAAAATTGGTGAATTTTTGTGTAGCCATTTTAATATTGAAGATGGAAGAAAAAAGCAACATTTTCAGCATATTATGCTTTATAATTTCAAAAAAGGTAAAAATGCAACTGAAACATAGAAAAAGATTTGTGCAGTGTATGGAGAAGGCCCTGTGACTGATTGAACACACCAAAAGTGGTTTGCGAAGTTTCATGCCGGAGTTTTTTTGCTGAACGAATGCTCCATGGTCAGGTAGACTAGTTGAAGTTGACAGTGATCAAATTGAGGCATTAATCGAGAACAATCAACGTTATACCACGCGGGAGATAGCCAACATACTCAAAATATCCAAATCAAGTGTTGAAAATCATCTGCACCAGCTTGGTCATGTTCATCGCTTTGATGTTTGGATTCCACAAAAGTTAAGCGAAATAAACCTTCTTGACCGTATTTCCACACGCGATTCTCTACTGAAACGTAACAAAAAAGTTCCGTTTTTAAAACAAATTGTGACGGGCGATGAAAAGTGGACACTGTACAATAATGTGGAACAGAAGAGATCGTGAGGCAAGTGAAATGAACCACCACCAACCACACCACAGGCCGGTCTTCATCCAAAGAAGGTGATGTTGTGTATGTGGTGGGATTGGAAGGGAGTCCTCTATTATGAGCTCCTTCCGGAAAACCAAACGATTAATTTCAACAAGTACTGCTCCCAATTAAACCAACTGAAAGCAGCACTCGAAGAAAAGCAGCGTGAATTGGTCAACAGAAAACACATAATCTTCCATCAGGATAACGCAAGATCGCATGTTTCTTTGACGACCAGGCAAAAACTGTTACAGCTTGGCTGGGAAGTTGTGATTCATCTGCCGTATTCGCCAGACATTTCACCTTCAGATTTCCATTTATTTCGGTCTTTACAAAATTCTTTTAATGGAACAAATTTCAATTCCCTGGAAGACTGTAAAATGCACCTGGAACAGTTCTTTACTCAAAAAGATAAAAAGTTTTGGGAAGATGAAATTATGAAGTTGCCTGAAAAATGGCAGAAGGTAGTAGAACGAAACGGTGAATACATTGTTCAATAAAGTTCTTGGTGAAAATGAAAAATGTGTCTTTTATTTTTACTTAAAAACCGAAGGCACTTTTTGGCCCACCCGATATTTTGCTTGGAGTTGCTGATTCTCCACAAGATGTGTCTCATTACCTTGCATTGCTTCCAGACCCATCACTACAATGAGATCACGGGAGAATTGGAACAAAGTCTGACTTGGGAGGGGGTAGCTTATCCATAAAGAGAACTGGAAGATTTTGCTACTTTATATTGGTGGAAAGCTGGGGAGAAATGCTACAAATGGATTCTGAGGGTCCTAGTACAGGGAGACAGAAACAATTGGATTAAGCCACATTTATTAACATAATTACATTTTCGTAGATATAATAGATGAAAGGTGTTTGATGTTTGGATGCACAATTGTAGCTCATCAGATTACTTGGTCAGTAGACTGAAACCTGGCTCCGTGGTGGCCAAGTCTAAATGAAATTGAGGTGCAAGGATTCATCTATGTATAACTTCATAGATGAAGTTATACAAAGAAAGATAGAGATGCTAGTGATGATTCATCAAGTATGACCTTCTACTCACCGTCACTGTGCTACTTAGATGAATTCTAAGGACATTCCTCCATCAGAGCACGAAGAAACATCACATGAGGCCATGCATGACTATAGGAAGGAACTCCATTCAAATGGGCTTCCTAAATTCAGTGCAGGATAATGGGATTCCAGAGAGAGGCAGAGTCCAAGAGGCTGTGCTGAGGCTTGAAAGCCAGAGACAAGTGGACATGATTCCCAAGTGGGCAGCAGGCTAAACAGTGACCAGAATGCCTTAAGCCACAGGAATCACAGGTGGAGGCAAATATGGGTTTGGCCAAAAAGTACGTACGTTTTCCGTAACATCTTACGGAAAAACCCGAATGAACTTTTTGGCCAGTTCAATAGATCTTAGTGTCCCCTGGACTGAAATAGAACTACTTGGTTTCTATGATTTAAAACATTCTAGATCTCATTTTCAGGTTTTTGGCACAAAAGAGAGTCATGGCCTCTCCCTCAATTTCTAAACTCAGAGTCCCTGAAATGAAAAGTACGCCAGGTTCTTTTGAAGAAGTACCCTGTGTTTTTGCCAAAATAATAAACTGTAAACTTTCCTAGAGATTCCTCAGAGGAACCAATAGTCATCAACCAGAGTGACTGTGCATTATATAAAATGAGGTAATTGTCTCACTTTTTGAATGCGTGACAAAGATATACTCTGCCAATGCCAGAACGTCCACATTGGTTCTGTGAGGCATGGGATATTAGGAAGCAGTGATTATCAGCCCCTGGAACTGCTTATCCCTTCCAAATTGTAAACTTAATTGAAGGATGGCACAGATCCATGCCATCAAAAAAAGACTAGAAGAATGCAGATGTAGGATTCCTATCATACTTATATTGAATTGATCTATTTGACCAGGGCTGGAAATAGATAGCCTTAGGGAAAGCCAGTGGATTATCACAAACATAATCAGGAAGTAACTCCAATTGCAGCTGCTTTTCCATATAGAGTGTCTTTTTTGGAGTAAATCAATACATCACTGAGCTCTGGTATGTGGCTATTGATCAGGCAAATGCTTTTTCAACATGTTATCAGGGAAAAAAAAAAAACACAGCAAAGAGATTTGATTTCCCCTAATAGGGCAGCAGTATATCTTCAGTCTACTTGGACTCAGGACTAGGCCAACCATCTGCCCTCTGTCATAATCTAACCCACAGAGCTTAATCAGTCTGCTATTGTATAGGACGTTTCATTGATCCACTACATTGATGTGATGAGTTGCATTTTGCAAGATGGAAAGATGGTCTCTGTAGGCTTCTCTTAACCTCTGATGAATCCAATCCAAGATACTTTGCTCTTTTGTTTGAGCAAACACTGTCCTGGGACTTTTGGTTATGAAAAGTTACTAAAATGACCAGAGGAAGATAAATGACCTTGTTCTATCTTTTAACATTGATTTTCCATTTTCTTTTGGTAGCTCAAGAGAGAAAAGTTTTACAGGAGCCCTTGGACATGAGGGAAAGAGATGATGAAGAAAGACTTCTTCTTCTCACAGAGAGTGAGGGCATGAGTCAACCACATGGCATAAGGCACAGGCGAGGGTCTTCATAAAGGGAATCCCTGTGGCTTAGAAATCATGATACTGATATGCAGGGGTTAGCTGTTACTGTTCCCTGCTGCAACTGTCATCCATTAACCTCCTACATTCAGGAAAATCTAAATACACTGTAGAAATCACCATGGGACACTCCTCTGTTTTTTTTTTCAGTGCTGCATCCAAGGACAAGAACATCACCTGGCACGCAGTAGTTGCTCAGTTAAAAAGAAAAAGAAGTATAAGTGACTGGATTAGTGGTGCTTTTGGAAATGTCTACATGATGTTTTGTCTGTGTTTGGGATAAAACATGAGAAGTGAAGACTTCTCAGTATACAGATAAAACGAAACAACTATAGGTGAAAACAAAACAGCGATACAGAGATCAGAGTAGGTGGTGTAGACAACACCATGTATTCAGGCACAAATACCCTGCACCTATTGAAGAATCCTTAGAGATACTGGGGAAGGCACTGGTTTTCCATCGATGACTTGAAATGGAGGCTCATGTGATTGTATGAAATTATCAGAGAGAAGTTTGACTTCCTTAGGCTGAGGGACTTGGGGATATTAGGTAACACAGAATAGATTCATTTCAGCTAAATCTCATAAATGTGCACTCAGCTTGGTGAGTTCTAAATCACTGACCCAGCTCTTGTCTGAAAAGGGAAAATGCAAAAAAGCAAAGGTGTCCAGTCAGACTGTAAACTAAACCAGTGTGCAACTGAAGAGACAAGTCCTACCAGCTGGCTGAACTCTGTGTAACTGCCATCTGACCGGCTCTTACATGTTCCCCTGGACCCTTGAAACGAGAGGATCCCCCTCCACTGGAGGCTGAACGGAACAAGTCACTAATGGGGCACTAAGCCTGTGTGTGCAGGGGCCCAGATGGAGGATGGTGACTGTGGGAGCAGTGTTCGTGAGTACACAGATGTTCTGCCTTCTTGTAGCTCTCAGACGGGCTGTCCTCTCAGACATAGCTCCTATTTTCTCTGTTCTCTGACGAGGCCCAGAGGATGAGTAGCAGAACAGTGGTAGGTGGTACCGGGGCTACGGAAACATCTGACTTCTAGGTGGGTTAAAAAGCAAAATGTCGTCTAAAAAAGCTTCACTCTAACCAAGGACCCAAACATCCTTTCTGAATGTTTCCTCTCCAGGAGCCTTGAATTTGTATTTAAATCTCAGTCCAAAGTTTGTACTAAATGCTAGGAGACTGGGCACTAATTTTCACGGTAGCAAAATTTAGGTGTGCAAATGGTAAATTTCTTTACTTCTCTACATCTGCAATGAATTCAGCACCCAAGCCCTGATTTCTGCTAATGACTGTGAATTTTATGTGGCAATCAACGCACACTCAAATTTGTGATTACTTTGTCTTTTGGGTGTAAACTCATGCTCTTTTGGGTAGTTTCTCAGGCTATCAGAATGTGTCCCCTTCTCTTTCTCTTACACATCTCTCCAGGGGCCATCTAAATTCTGAGTGTGCATGTGTGTGTTCAGGGGTGTATATACCATCTAAAGTTTGGGGGAAAGACATTTGATCTAGAATAGTGCTTTTCAAAGTGAGGTTCTCAACCAGCAACATCAGTGCCACCCAGGTACTTGTTAGAAACGCCAGTTGTTGGAGTCCATCCCACACGGACCTACTGAATCAGAAACTCTAGAGGAGGGACCCAGGAATCTACATTCTAACAGGCCTCCAGGTGATTCTGATGTGCACTCACCTTTGAGAAGCACTTGTCCAAATTCATCGGCAGCCATCCACCTTGGCCTCTGATGAGATGTATGATCATTACTGGTCTTTGGTTTTGTGGCACCCAGCTCACTGCATGCATAACTGAAATGCCTTTCTCTGCTTATGGGCCACCTCTGTGTTCATTCTGCTTCCCTGCTTAGACTCGTCTGGTCTGTTCCTCTCTACTTCTGTGCCTACTCAGACCTCACAATAGTCTTACGTGCTCTTCTCCAGCCATTTCTACTTTATAGCTTGGGTTCCATGCTCAACACATAGCTTCTCTAAAACTTGAGAACTTCCTACTCTATCTGAAAACTGGGCCATGCATCTCTTCCCTGGAACCCCCCAAACATCAGTGGGGTTTCCATCATCCTTACTCATTAGGGATTGATCTCAGGAGAGGGGACGGGGGAAGACCCAATTTTCAGGCCCCTGAGTCATAGTTTATTCTGCTTTTTCTTTATCTCATTGCTCTTTCTCCTCCACAGTCAGGAGGTTTTTTGTTTTTTATCTGTGCTTCTTATGAAAAGAAAAAAAAATCCTGGTCAGACACAGAGACTTCCAAACTGACCATCTTTGATAGAATCCATCCTCTTTATATAAATCACTGTTTTCTCTAGTAATGTCTACTCTTATCATTGAAAACTTTAACTTGCAATTCTATTGGCCCTTAAAAAGTTTCAAAATCTGTTTTCTGTCTCAAAGCCTTAGCACTGATTTTTTCTTTGCATCATCTCTGCCTTAATACTCCTCCTTTTCCTTTAGACAATCAATAATACCTCTGACTGAATAGAGGAAGTATAAGGAGGTGTAGAGAAGCAAACTCACTAATTAAAATTTTAAGATATTAGCACAGCACACCTTAATTTGAAACACTTTAATAACTTCCTAAGTGTACTACCTGACTCTAATCATTTCACACTAAAATCCTTCTGCTACTAAACTACATAAAATACTCCTTTTAACACATCATTTCCTTCCTTGGGTTCTTTCAACAGATCCCTTTTTAACATAATTTTAGACAAGTCTTTACTCTAAAATTCATATTTCCATGTACATGTACAATGCTTGATAATGAATGAGTGAATTCCAAGCCATCCCTGACCTGGTTTTGACTCTTGTATTAGACTTTGTTTCTAGCCTATCACTTACACTCAGCCTAATTTACATCATAACGAGATTCATATTAAAAATGCATTTGTGGGCTCAGCCTGGTCTGAGATCTGGCATCATTCCTTATCTTTGGCAAGAGATATTTAAGCAGCTTAAAGCTCTAGACTTAGAAACAAGTCACTCTTATGGCCTAAAAGCCCTTTTATAATAGAGCTTTTGCTTTATTCTCAACAATCAATTCTCACCCTATTCCCCATCATTATTTGCTTGGCTTTCTTTCTACTCCACTCTCTTTCTTTCTGCATTCAACAACAATAGCACCGTTAAGTATTCAATGATATTGTTTTAATTCATTGGAATTGTTCATTTTATCAGTACTATTAAAATGTTTCCACTGACATTTGCAAAATCAAGTTTTCCTCCATTTACTATGGTACTAGAGCTATGATATGACCCAAAATATATTCCATTTGTCAGGACATCACAGGGCCGGAGGACTAAATCCTCTTTAATGATTTATTCCCACACTTTGGCTTCAATAAAATAGTCATATCTAAATTTAGAGTAACTAATCGTAATTTATACACTTGTATAATGTAATCTTTGGCTAAAAGGTTTTTTTTTCCCCATTAAATGTGATATATAAAGGTTACAGTTGCCGTTCCTATTTTACGTTTCTAGTCTTCTGTATTTCATATTTCACTGCTCTGTGAAATTCTGTAAAATAATGGGGGGGGTACTCTAATCGTTTTTTAAAAATTCCTCACGGGAAACATAGGCAAAGTTTCTACAATTTCGGGCACTCTGTTTGATGACAAAGTCATTTCCAACTGTTGTCCCAGGTATTATAGAGTATTTTATTATAACGATGCATCCTCTCCTTTTCTATATCACCACCTCTCAGTGCGCTTCTGTAAGGAGACTGTGGCAATACAATGGTGCTTCGTGATTACTTTGTGGTTCTCTGTGACTCCTTTGAAACCCTCTTTTTCTCACTCACTCTCCCTCCTGGCAGCCTTTCAGGTTGGAGAAAGATCCACTTGTTCAAAATTACCCATATAGCCATGCGTTGAATTAGTTATAGAGAAAGGATCTCTGTTAAAATCGAAGGACTCCATGATAGCCACATTCTGGTCTCCCGGAGGGCTGCGTGGAAAACTAAAGACATAGATCCGCTAACACTCTCATAAACGTTGACTTACAAAACGCAAATTCAAATGTGTGTAACTCATGTATTTCTACTATGGTCATACTCATTCTTACAAAAGTTGCTTTAAAAATCTGAAATAAATATATTACGGTACCTAAAATAATTCTGTGATTTTATGTCACAGAAAACTATTTTGAGTGTACATATTTTTAGAGTGTTTGTATTTAGTGGATTTTGAAAAGAATCAAGCCTTTTTGTAAAAAACTATATAAAATACTACACCTATAGAGAAGCTAATGTGAGTCCACTTTTAACCTACAATGATTTTTTTTACAGCCAAATAATAGGGCTTTGAATAACAGAACTACTATAATTAACTCAGTTGTCAATGAAGGCAATTTTTCCAGGGCATCCATTCATAGTCTGAAATATTTCTAAATATCCTAGCCTTTTGTCATTACTATAGCACTTCAGAAAAGAATGCCTAGCTGCACCTGAATCTTTTTTTTCTTAATCCTCTATTTAGGAAATGATTAAAATCCTCTCTCAGATGCATTACAAGAATGTAGCGTCAATGTAACTAATATTATGACAAGAACTTATGGAGAAGTTGGTGCTTTTCATTTGCAAAATGAAAACCACAATTGCAACTCTTCTTATGTCAACAAAATCCAATTCACTATCTGGCTTAAATTGTTGCCTGAGCTGAGAGCAGTCTTCTGACCCACCGGCCTTTACATTTATTTAGTATTTCAATTTCAAGAAAAAAGAACTAAAGCAAAAGAATTTACTTAAATTCAAAAGTAGCAATCGGGCTTCCCTGGTGGCGCAGCGGTTGAGAGTCCGCCTGCCGATTCAGGGGTACGCGGGTTCGTGCCCCGGTCCAGGAATATCCCACATGCCGCGGGGCGGCTGGGCCCGTGAGCTGTGGCCGCTGAGCCTGCGCGTCCGGAGCCTGTGCTCCGCAACGGGAGAGGACACAACAGTGAGAGGCCCGCACACCTCAAAAAAAAAAAAAAAAAAGTAGCAATCAACACAGAAGACTCACCAGCTGTAGAAGAACTCTTAATGATGTTAATTATAAACTATATACAGGTTTATTTAACAAAGCATAGACTAATAGTTGATTTTTAAAATTTTCTCTATAATGTAAACAAATGTATCCCCCCTTTCTTTTTTTTGTTTTCAAAAAAATTTTTTTAAAGTAACAGCTTTATTGAGATATAATTCACACACTATAGAGTTCACCTTTTTTTTTTGTGGTACGCGGGCCTCTCACTGTTGTGGCCTATCCCGTTGTGGAGCACAGGGTCCGGATGCGCAGGCTCAGCAGCCATGGCTCAGGGGCCCAGCGGCTCTGCGGCACGTGGGATCCTCCCAGACCAGGGCACGAACCCGTATCCCCTACATCAACAGGCGGACTCTCAACCACTGCACCACCAGGGAAGCCCACTCTCCTGCCCTTTCTTAAAGATAGTTATTTTCTTTAGGTAATCAGCTTTAAAAAATGAATCAAGATGAGGTATTTATGGCAGTAAAATGAAATATAAAAGCACTAAAGTATACTTTAAAGAAATTATAGTATTTTATATTGAAACAATTTAAGTCTTCAATGAAATCAAAAAGATACTATGCCTTGCCAGTATAAAGACTGGTGAAAAAGAGCTTCACAGTTGTTAGCTCCCATTGCTCAGGAATGGAGCTGGAATCGATTAGGAAAGGGAGACAGAGGAGGAGACTGTTGGGGGGTTCGCGAGGGTTCCTGTTGCCGGTACTGACCCTTTCCGGTGAAGGTGGCTTGGGTCACATCCCAGGAGCATGGCGCAGGGTTCTCAGGGAGGATGCCGCAGAAGCCAGGTAACAGGAGAGCATCCAGAGAAGGAAGAGAAGGCAGTGCTAATATGGCAATTACACAAGCTTCTAATTGGGAACTTAGCAAGCAGTTTAAGCTTCAAAAATAAATCTATGCCAACAACTAAGAGAGCAGTTCTGTTAAGTGAATGTAAGAACATTTCCTTTCACCCCAAATGTTTAGCATCTTGTGAAAAATCTGTTGATCAGAGGTCTCATATTATTTTTAAATCGGAAAAGAGAATGTAGTTTGGGTACAGTATGTTTCCGAGAGAGAGAAAATACTCTGGCTAAAACATTTGACCCCCAAACTTTCCCTTTTCCTGTGATGCATATGTATAGCATGCAAAATGATGCTGGAAATAATTTGGCTGGTGATAATTTTTCCATCTTTATATTCTTAAAAGGCACATTAAATCTTTTTGATCAGACTAGAGTTAAAAATGTATTATTATTTTCTAGCTTAATTTAAGGGTCACTGATCCCCATTTAACCTATAAAGGACATGCTTATCACCACAAGGCCTTCTTTACTGCAAAGCGATTTTATGAAAAACAGACTGCATGGGGAGGTTAATATTATTCCCTAAAGATCTCTGACGGTTTTGCTATACTGATTTCTACCACTTTATGAAGTATATGTCCTCCAGGCAACTTAGCTATGCAGCTGATTTTCCCAGATGCTAGACTGCAGACCAGTACCCTTTGTGGCAAATTTTTACTAATTCACAAAATGTTCATTTCTGAAAGGGGCTTGGAATGTCATCACCAGGTGGAAAACTTGTGGGTCCCTTACCAGCACCCAAGACGTCCTGGTGGTCAAGCAGTAAGATGCAGTGCTCAGTCACCCAGGGCTGGGGTCCTGCCCCCACAGGGTACCACGCCCTCCCTCCTCACCAACCATTCCTCCTCTTTGTCTCTCCTAAGATTTCTACGTGCCTCATTCAACACAGATGGTCTAGTATCTGTGCTTTAAGTTTATCCAGCATTGATTACAGGCTTACACTGAGCTAGACACTGCCCAATGCACCAAGGCAAATAAGAAATCATTCCTGGCCTTGAAGAGTTTATGGTAAAAGGTGCTAGTCCAACACTAACAAACAAGGCAGAGCTATTCACAGGGAAGGAACATATAGCATCAGAGCTTGTAGCTCCACCTAGGGATTCTATCAGGGCTTCCCGGAGGGGATGATCCTAAACTAGTCTTGAAAGAAGGCGGCAACTTGGTCCTTTAAGAAAAAATGGGGAGGACTTTTAAGCCCAGATTATAGCATAAATGAAGGTCTTGAGGGTTTATAATGCTGTTACGTGTCTCCCCTTAAATTCATATGTTGAAACTCTAACGCCTAAAATGATAGACCTTTTAAATAATTATGGTTAAATGAAGTCATAAGGGGGGGGGTCCTTACCCAATAAGATTGGTGGCCTTACAAGAAGAGAGAGCTGTCGCTCTTTCTCCAAGTGCACACACCAAGGAAAGGCCGTGAGAGCACACAGCAAGAAGACCACCTGCAAACTAGGAAAAGAGCTCTCCCCAGAACCCAGCCAGGCTTGCACCTTGCTCTCTTCCAGCCGCTAGAACTGTGAGGAAATAGATTTCTGTTGTTTAAGCCACCCAGTCTATAGTATTTTGTTATGGCAGCTAGAGCAGAATAAGACAAGTACTCCCATACATTTGGGTTACTTTAAAATGTACACTTATTAGACAATGAAGTTTGAGGTGGGTAGTGGGTGAAATGATACTGGAAATATAAAGAAGGAGCAGAGAGGTGAAAAGAAAGGAATGGGGAACAGATAAGGACATAACTCCCCAGAGAAACTTTGGATAAGGGAAAAAGAGAAGCTCATTCCTAGGGCTCTGGGAAGCACATCATGAATTCTGGCATCCGCAGAGGGGAACTCTTAACTTCCCTTTCTTCCTCATCATTCTGCCCCTGTTTGCAAAGGGGTCAACTTCATTCCCTTGAGCTGGCTGCCTAGACCCACTGGAATTCTGGTTCACTTCCACCTTGGCTCCACAGCACAGAGCAACTGGAGAGTTTTGGGACATTTCTTTTGGCCTTTGACCTGTGACGGTAGTGTTCCAGCAGCTGTTGCAAAATATGACTATAGAGAATAAAGCTAATGCTGAAAACACAAAATCATTCTCATTATTAGGGTAATAAAATGCAACAGCTTAGAAATTCCAATTTCTCCAAAAGAGGACTATGTAGCTATATATATATATTTTTTGTGTGTGTGTGTGTGGTACGCGGGCCTCTGACTGCTGTGGCCTCTCCTGTTGTGGAGCACAGGCTCCGGATGTGCAGGCTCAGTGGCCATGTGTCACGGGCCCAGCCGCTCCACGGCATGTGGGATCCTCCCGGACCAGGGCACGAACCCACGTCCCCTGCATCGGCAGACGGACTCTCAACCACTGTGCCACCAGCGAAGCCCTATGTAGCTATATTTATGACAAAGTTTACATAACTGGATTAATTATTGAAGGCTGGGAAGGGAGAAGATATGGATAAAGGAAACACAATTAATAAACAAGGGGCTCTTTGTTGCTATTTTGATTAATAAGCAAATAGTTATGAATATATATTAATTATTATGAGATAGCCACTAACAGAGTTAAGCACAGGAAGTCTGATTTCTGAAACACCAAAAATATAAAAATAAACAAAATAGCCTGTAGAACAGAGGCCAAATGGTAAGCAAACAGAATACAGATAACAAAATTATCTAAGTCAGACTGACAAAATTAATGAGTATAGTATAAACTTCCCTCTTAAAAGGCAAAATGTATCTGATTGAATAATCCAGTGATTTATTACTTTTAAGAGAGCTCTAAATAATAATTCAAATTACAGCCGAGGTGGCAACTTACACAAATGGGACTTAAAAGGGTTGTTATATATTGACAAAACCACAAATAGTAAAAAATAAAAATACTGAGTACCTAAAGCTTAATAGCTTAAAACACATCAAATTATTAAAAATATAGAAAATGATGTTTGAAACACACAACCTTATCTATCTATCTATCCTGTTAAACATCAAAGGACTGTAGATAGACATATGAAATAGCTCTTTTTTTTTTTTTTTTTTTTTTTGTGGTACGCGGACCTCTCACTGCTGTGGCCTCTCCCATTGCGGAGCACAGGCTCCGGACGCGCAGGCTCAGCGGCCATGGCTCACGGGCCTAGCCGCTCCGCGGCATGTGGGATCTTCCCGGACTGGGCCACGAACCCGTGTCCCCTGCATTGGCAGGCGGACTCTCAACCACTGCGCCACCAGGGAAGCCCGAAATATCTCTATTTTTATATCAGTGTCTATATTATGAAAATTTAAGACATTTGAACAAGGTAGAATTGATTTATAGAATAACATTTATCCTCTGCTTTTCTGTTGGGAGATAATTCTCCATGGTAGTCTTGCATTTCTGCACATCCTGTGAGCAGAGGCACTGGATGCCTTCGTTCCAGACTATCTTTCCAAGGCTGCTTTTATAGGAAATAACCTTGGAAAAGAGAGAGAATATCTCCCACTGAATCAACGTGTTGGCTTGCTTCAAGTCTTGTAAGATAGAGACAGTGTCCTTCCAGAACGAAGGAGAGGCATGCTTACTGCCTTTTATTAAAAAATCAGGTTCTCTAAGCTCAGGGTCCCTCTCCTGTAAATATCCACTGTGTGTGGAGGTGTCACCTGACCCTCTTCACCTGCACCTATGGAAATCACAGTGTGGGGAACTGACACAAAAATGATAACATTCTAGCTACTGCTATTGCTGCAAGTACTAAAATCCTTTCTCTCTGACACAGGAGCAGCATGTCTTCTCCAAACATTCATACAGGACTGGAAGCTAACTTGTTAGCTCTCAAGTAGGGCAACATCCCCACAGTCACAGCTCTTGACATTGCCGGTAACTTTCTTCATGTAAAAGATGCAAAAAGCATCTATGGCAATTGGTACCAGACCAAAAGCAAAGTCGGTAATCCAAAGAAACCAAAACAATGCGCCACATTAACTGACAACAATGCAATGAAAATAGAAACGTTTTTGTTACTGAAAACAAGGTTCAACCACTTAGAAATGAAAACACACCTTTCTAAAAGCCACTGAACCAAGGAAAAGATAGAGTAATACACAAAACTGTTAAAGCAAAGGTGGTGTGCAAAAGTAAATTCATAAATAGAAATATTTTTCTGTGTGTTGTGAAGAACCCAAACAAACAAAATTTTAGAAAAAGAAAATAAAATCAAGTTTTAAAAAGGAAGAATTGGGTGACAAAATTAATTACTAGGAAATAAAAAATAAATAGATCCAAAATTTTTTTTAAAAATAGAATAAAAGCAAATGTCTAATAACATTATTAGCAAATATTAAATAAAATTATGTAATAAACACAACATAACAATACTTTTAGAAATAAATATGAAATTTTGCTGAGGATATCAATATAAGAAAAAAGCCAACATATCTCCAAATGAATATGAATTTTAAAAATCACAAATGAAATCTTAGAACTTGACACTACATAAAAAATCATCAAGTAGAAGTTATCTTGGGAATGCAAAAAGAATCAGTATTACTTACTTTATCGCTATAAATCATTAAAGTATTAGGTCAATTAAGAAAAACATAAACATCATAATTTTGGAGCAATGCATTGAAAAAATTCAATGATCACAATTATTAAGAACACCCATAGCATACAGTATGCCATCAACATGATTAAAAATACTTGCTTTCATACATTTCTAACAGTTAAACCCAAGGAAGATTTGCATTAAATGTGGAAAAAAACAATAAGGATGTCTAACATCCTTATCAGAAGGTTTTGGTCAACGCTAGAAGACATGACCCAGAGCTAAGAGATAAATAAAAGACATAAAGAACAATGATTCATTTAAAGAAAATCCAAAATGACATCCTATGGAAAATCTATACAATTATTTCATTTATTACAAGGGAAGAATACAAAAAACCAATAGCATGTTCATATGCAGGTAATAGCAAATGTGGAAATAAAAGTATATAAAGAAATTTCACTCATTGTTGCAACAAAAATATAAAATCCCAAGAATCTACTTCAATAAAAACACATTTAACATATGAAGAACATTAGGAATATTTTTGAGAGATATAAATAACTCTTATGGGAAGACTATTTCACAGATAAAATTATTGTCAAATTAATTGGTAGCTAATGCTGTTCAAATAAAAATCAAATATGACTTGGAGTAATTTAAAATAATACTAAACTTTACGGAAAACAATCAGGTGAGAATAACCAGTAATTTTTTTAAAAAAGAATAATAAGAGGGAAAGATAAGTCTTCTCAAATAGTTGATTTATTATAAAGCTACATCAATTAAAGTGGTGTGGAACTGATGCAAATCAGAAAGACCTTGATCAATGAATATAAAAAATATATATATATCTCAAGTCTTTAGTGAATATCCTTGGGAAAGCAGGCTAGTAATTAACTGTGGGGTTGGAGGTGGCATTTACTTTCAATCTTCACTTCGCACTTTGCATCATTAATAATCTGCAACAGACATAGTGTGTGCAAAAATTAAATCTCTGTTAATTTAAGCCATTGAGTTTTAGGAACTTTGTTAGCACAGCATAATTTAGCCTATCCAAACTGATAGTCATCCTCCAAGATATAATTTTTCCCAGTAAAGTTTAATGTTGACTCATAACATAAGCACACATTTAAAATATCTTTAAGTAACAAGGGCTTTGAGTGTCTTATGGAACTAGGGTGCAAAACCCTAAACTGCCAGTAGGTGTCATGATCTACATTATGCGATGCTGGCTAAAAAAAAAAAAAAAAAAAGCCTGAGCTTCAGACTAATTAGACTTATTTATGAGTTGAGTGCCAAAGGTATGAAAGATACATATTCCTATTTGCCAGGCTTTAACTCCTAGTAATAATGATTTTTAAAAATTAGCTCTCTATGGGAATTTCCTGGCAGTCCAGTGGTTAGGACACTGTGCTTTCACTGCCAAGGGCACAGGTTCAAGCCCTGATCAGGGAACTAAGATCCCACAAGCCGCTCGGCATGGGCAAGAAAAAAAAAACTATCTCTCTATCTTATCAGTTGTACAATTTTAAATTTTGGGTTTTCTTCAATGTGGAAATTTAAAAAATAATAATGTTTAGTACCAATGTTTGATTGTCACATGGAACTTGATAATTGATACAAAATTACTGAAGCCATTGTTCAACCAGTTAAGTAATTCACAGCACTGTAAAATTTTAGTACTTGTACCGACACCTATAACCCCTTAACAAGAATCTCTATTACAAATACCCAGCCTAAAATCCTTTATTCTCCTCCAAACACTGCCTCAGAGGCAATGGAAACCTTCCAGGTTTTCTGGTGGCTTTACTTGTTCTTTAGTCTTCTTTTTCCATGCATGTTCATGTTTGTACCTAACGCTTGTCAAGTAGCCTGTTTGGGTCTGTAACAGCAAATAAAAAGCAGCAATGATGGAAACAAAATGGGTAGTTAACAGTCTAAATGGTGTCCATAATAAACAGCTGTGAAACTGCATTAGGAAAGTAGAATCTACTCTGGAGGCATATTCAGGATACAAATATACCCTTCTATTTTACAAAAGTAGATACAGCCCCAGGGAAGACTTCCTGAAGACCCCTGCTCTACACCAATCAACATCAACTACATCCCTCTGAAGGTAAAGTAGCTGAGAAGTTGTTCTTTCTCAAATACATGTTTTTCTTTGAACCTGATGGATTTATCTGGTATTCTGTGGTGAGAGATGCCACAAAAACATTTGTTTTTTGGACTAGTTGGATGACTTCAGTTTCCAGAGCTGTCCGCTTGACAATTTTTACAAGTGGTAAGTTCAAGGGAAAGAAAATTTCTAAAATTAAAGATCAGTTACACAAAACATAAAAACTATACTAGCCTTAAAGGTTTGGAAGAGTCTGTTCTAAAGTATGAGCACCTCCTAATGGCTGGTTCAAAGAGCAAGGCCACTCCACTTCCATTTTTAGAGTTAGACATTTAAACAAAGCATTAAAAAAGTCAATAGTGTGGGGGCTTCCCTGGTGGCGCAGTGGTTGAGAGTCCGCCTGCCGATGCAGCGGACATGGGTTTGTGTCCCGGTCTGGGAAGATCCCACATGCCGTGGAGCGGCTGGGCCTGTGAACCATGGCCGCTGAGGCTGTGCATCCGGAGCCTGTGCTCTGCAACTGGAGCGGCCACAACAGTGAGAGGCCCGCGTACCGCAAAAAAAAGTCAATAGTGTGATAGCTGAGCATCCTTTTGTTCTTTCCTCCCCACTTACCCCCTCCTTATTTGTTTTTTCTTGCTTGCTTGTTTTTAAGATATTGTAAGCTGACTCAGAAGAAATAGATTTTTAAACATAGCATCAATCACAGAGAGCTAAGAAATTATATTAGCTATAGGTTTTGATTCAAAGGAGAACGAAGGTGGAGAAATGTTTAGTGAAGACAAATGTGGTCAAAAGCAAATATTTTTAAACAAAACAGAAGTTGGGAAAATGGTAACTAAGGGTACAAAATATTTATTTATTAACATCTTTATTGGAGTATAATTGCTTTACAATGGTGTGTTAATTTCTACTGTATAACAAACTGAATCAGCTATATGTATACATATATCTCCATATCCCTTCCCACCCTCCCTATCCCACCCCTCTAGGTGGTCACAAAGCACTAAGCTGATCTCCCTGTGCTATGAGGCTGCTTCCCACTAGCTATCTATTTTACATCTGGTAGTGTGTATATGTCAATGCTACTCTCTCACTTTGTCCCAGCTTACCCGTCCCGCTCCCTGTGTCCTCAAGTCCGTTCTCTACGTCTTTATTCCTGTCCTGCCCCTAGGTTCATCAGAACCTTTTTTTTTTTTTAGATTCCATATATATGTTAGCATATGGTATTTTTCTCTTTCTGACTTACTTCACTCTGTATGACAGACTCTAGGTCCATCCACCTCACTACAAATAGCTCAGTTTCATTTCTTCTTATGGCTGAGTAATATTCCGTAGTATATATGTGCCACATCTTCTTTATCCAGTCATCTGTCAGTGGACACTTAGGTTGCTTCCATGTCCTGGCTATTGTAAATAGTGCTGCAATGAACATTGTGGTATATGACTTTTTGAATTATGGTTTTCTCATGGTATATGCCCAGTAGTGGGATTGCTGGGTCATGTGGTAGTTCTATTTTTAGTTTTTTTTAGGAACCTCCATACTGTTCTCCATAGTGGCTGAATCAACTTACATTCCCACCAACAGTGCAAGAGGGTTCCCTTTTCTCCACACCCTCTCCAGCATTATTGTTTGTAGATTTTTTGATGATGGCCATTCTGACTGGTGTGAGGTGATATCTCATTGTAGTTTTGATTTGCATTTCTCTAATGATTAGTGACGTTGAGCATCCTTTCATGTGTTTGTTGGCAATCTGTATATCTTCTTCGGAGAAATGTCTGTTTAGGTCTTCTGCCCATTTTTGGATTGGATTGTTTGTTTTTTTGATATTGAGCTGCATGTATATTTTGGAGATTAATCCTTTGTCAGTTGCTTCACTTGCAAATATTTTCTCCCATTCTGAGGGCTGTCTTTTCATCTTGTTTATTTTTATGTTCAAAATTTTGCACAAAGAGTTAAGAAGTTTCATTCTGGAAGAATATTAATTATGATATTGGTGTTTACAGTAAATGCAATGTTGTGGAGGATCACGTCTTTTTAACAGTGAAGATTTTTAACATTAACTTTGGGAAACTTAAAATAGCAAATATATTTTTACTTTAACTTTCATAATCATCTGATTTTGCTATATTGATTATAGGAGATGCTGTCAGTAGTCTGAACTGCAGGACATAGAGGAATGCAAAAGGATTCCTTAAAGGTGTATATCATGGGCAAGCAACTGGATTGATTTTGTGAGTTTTAAAAATAGACAAACAAAAAAACCAGGAAAAAATATGTACCACAGGGGAACGCCTTTAAGGTTTTAGTCAGGGTCTTGGGTTATTTTTCTAGGCTCCACTGACCAAACTAAAGAATTTCCTCCTTATTCTAATCCTGATTTCCTCAGGCAGGAGCTATATGAACTCATCATCTACTCATCACTAGCTTTTGCCAGGCACATGGAGTAGAAAAGTCTCTCTAGAGTTTTCATCGTCCGTGTTCCTGTTCGCCATGGTTCTCCCTCCCCGCCAGCGTGTTCCTTGCCCCACTGTTTCTTTCCCCATAAACGCTATAGTCTGTACCGAGCTGCTCTAAGTTGACCTGTCCTCCTTAGAGCTAAGGGTAAAAGAAATTGATTGGCAGTTTTGGTCTTGTAGTTTGTTCTCACTCAGAGAAGTTCTCTGCACACAGTCTTTTAAAAAGTCATCTTTTTTTAAGAGTAATTATTTCCCTTATTATTAAAAACTGGCTTTTTCCTCCCATACGTTAATAAATTTGTTATTACTAATAAGTGGTTTCCTACCCAATTCTAATGAAAGGTAAACCGGATACTCTCAGCAGGAGTGATACATTTCTTAGAACTGATTATCTGGAGATAAAAATCTTCTGGTGAAATGGTGAATGATTTCTATGCATCTGTTAAATGGATGCTAATACCCCTCTGAATTCCAAGCTTGCAATCTTCATGTGGCTAAAATCTTTATAAATCCCTATAAGGTGAAGTGATGGTACCCTGTTGAATAGCAAGATGATGAAATTCAACCTCATAAGGCTTCGAACAAATATTGGGTTGACCGAAAGTTTCATTCAGGTTTTCCGAAAGATGTTACAGGAAAACCCAAATGAACTTTTTGGCCAACCCAATAGAAGGTTTATACTAAGTGAGAGTGAAGAGCAATTAAATAAATATTCAGTCAGTGATTCTCAGCACCAAGCGTGTTAGTGGGGAAAGTAGTAATGACCGTCCCCACCAGGAACATGTCACAATATTTTGGGGGGCAAGTTAAGGTAAAAGCACCTATTGATTCACATACATTTATAGGGTTCAGCTCCCCCAATGAAAGATTTTTTTTCTAAGACATTTTAGCACCCACATATAGTATGACAACACCAGAAAAAAAAAATAGTTGAAGACTATTAGTTGAAGGCAATAGTTGAAGACAATAGTTGAAGACAATAGACTAATAGTTGAAGACAAACTCAGATTGTATCTTTCCAGAGAGTGCTGTGATATAAAGAATCAACTCTGAATCATCTGTGAATGATCATGGTGCACAGAACAATATATATATATATATATATATATATTAGTTAATGAGATACTTCTTTCTCCTCTAAATTTCAAGTTTGGGTTACTAATGCTGTAAATTTATATCTTATTATTGTCTATTGGAATCATGAATCTAGCCATATTATATAGATAAGTACTTCATTCTGCATTGTTTTAGCTAGTGAGAAAGCAAGTGAACACATTAGGTGAATACACACCCGTGAATTGCTTCAACAGCATGCGGTAAAACCTTAAAAATAATTTTCATAACTATTATGTACGTTGAGGATAGAGCACTTCCATTTTTTTAAGCTGAAAACTATAAATGATTTGGGACTAGGTAATTTGTGGAGGTGACACTATTTCTCTTAAAACATGGAGAATGGGGGTGTCCTTAATTAACTGGAGGAGGGGCTGGGTCCCAGTGGGAGTTCTAAGCTGCTGCCATGAACATGGGCCTCCTTTGAGACTGATGTGTATCTCATCCTTGGGATGGGATAGATGACCAACTTAGACAGGGGGAAATATTAGTAATCATCCAACCTCCAGAAAATCACCGAGGGCTTCTTCTTTCCTCTGTCAAGCGGTAAGTCACAGATTAAATCTGGACAGAGATAAGTAAGGTCAAGCCAGCAGCAGACTGCAGTGTGGCATGAGCCTGTCCCAGCAGGGGAGACTCTTTATACACTTGTGTGGGGCAGACATTAGAAAACTCTGAACTCATGACCCAGGGAAAACTGAGGCAGGGTAAGGTGGCTTATCAAAATCTGGGAGGATTAAGTGAAATTCTGCACACTGAACTTTATCCCCAAGAAAGTCTCTCTAACATCAAAGACAGAGACAACAATAAACCCTGCAAGAAAAGCAACAGAGAGGAAACCAAGGTAATCCAGTGAGCAGAAGACAACTTTTAAGCAATATGTGAAGAGAGAAGAAAAACTCTCACATCCATGAAACAAGAGCAAGTTTCTAGGAAAGAAACTATCAGAGAACCAAAAGCTCTTGGAAATTAAAAACATGATCAACTTTTCAACAGAAAGGCTGGAAGAGAGAGCTAAAGAAATCTTCCAGGAAATTTATTTAAAAGAGAGAAAGAAATTGTGGGGTGGGGGAGGTGAGAAAGATAAGAAAATTAAGGATTAATCTGTGAAGTTCTAAAAAACAGGAGTTCCAGAAAATTAAGGAAAAAAAATAAAAGAAGCCAACATATGTCTTCCTTAGTTAAAGCGTATACTACCTCACTAACAAATGAATAGTGATTTTTTTTTTTTTTTTTTTTTTTTCTGTGCACGGGCCTCTCACTGCTGTGGCCTCTCCCGTTGTGGAGCACAGGCTCCGGACGCGCAGGCTCAGCGGCCATGGCTCACGGGCCCAGCCGCTCCGCGGCATGTGGGATCTTCCCGGACCGGGGCACGAACCCGCGTCCCCTGCATCGGCAGGCGGACTCTCAACCACTGCGCCACCAGGGAAGCCCTAGTGCTTATTTTTGACTTTAAAACAAACAAAAAACCCAAAAAGTCATTGTACATCATTTTCACCTTTACAAAAATAACTCAAGAGGAGAATTTTTGAAGTATAAACAGGGTTTTAATATTTGTTGAAGTAAACAATTTAAGAGTTGAGAGTTAGCAGCTCACAACCCAACTAGCAAGCATCTGAGTGAAACTTTCTAACTGGCGGCGGTGACGACTTGCCCTTATCAAGAGATGTGCAAATTCTGGGAGAGGACAGACTGCACTGCCATGGATGGACTGTTACTTATCAGTGGCCCTGTTGTGTGGCCCTTCCTATCTATTCTAGATGCCAAAAGGCTGTCCGCACACTCTTGTCCAAATTCCACATCCTGTGTTTTGTTTTGTTGCAAAAACTGAGCAAATGTTTACTGAACAATTACTAGGATTATGACCTTGTCCCTATCCTGTAGTTTGGCCATAGTCCACGTTCTATCCACATACGAGCCCCTTCCCTCATTAGAGAGCACAAACCTCAGGTGTTTTGTTTTAAAGCACATTCTCTGCAATCAAAGACCTTATTCTTTTTAAAAATTATTATTTATTTATTTATTTATTTTGGCTGTGTTGGGTCTTCGTTTCTGTGCGAGGGCTTTCTCTAGTTGTGGCAAGCGGGGGCTACTCTTCATCGCGGTGTGCGGGCCTCTCACTGTCACGGCCTCTCTTGCTGGGGAGCGCAGGCTCCGGACGTGGCCTAGTTGCTCCGCGGCGTGTGGGATCCTCCCAGACCAGGGCTCGAACCCGTGTTCCCTGCATTAGCAGGCAGACTCCCAACCACTGCGCCACCAGGGAAGCCCCCTCAGGTGCTTTCTTTAGTCCCCGCCTTCTTCTGATGTTCGTTTGTTCACTTGTGTCCATTTGTCCCTGCTTCTTCTCACCCCTTCCCTCAGAGCCTTGATGATCAGACTCCTTAAAGAACTCTTCCCTCAACTGGAGACATCAGGTGTCCTAGGGATCCTCAAAGAGTCTGAAATTTCATATGGCTTGGATAAATTCATTTTGAAATGCAAATATGTGTTTTTTATTGGCCATCCTAACAACATCAGAAGTGAGAACATTCCCATCTCCTGCAAACTCGTTTTTGAAAAACCTTTCTCAGGGATGACTCAAAATAATAGACCTCCCAGAAGGATAATGCTTATTTGTGATATCACTCAGCTCTTTTGAGCTATGTAAAGAATGAATCACAGTGACATACATTATAAATTCTGTGATAAATGGGACTATGGTTGATTTTTTGCATTCACTGTAGAAAAGGAAAACTCAGATTGTATCTTTCCAGAGAGTGCTGTGATATAAAGAATCAACTCTGAATCATCTGTGAATGATCATGGTGCACAGAACAATATAATTTTCTCAAGTATCTATGCATGAACATGTGTTGCTTTTGTAATAGAAAGCTAAATATGTTATTTTTAAATTTTGTGGATAAATGAAAATTAAAAAGGAGAAAGATTTAATAAGCACTTGGTGGCTTGTTGGTTATGCCATATCATTAAAATGTGACTTAACTTTTGGAACCAATTAATCATTCCTCTTGTGATAGCTGAATCCACAGCCTTAAAGAATTCCATGTATTTCTCTAGAACTTCTCTCTAAAGAACTAAATAGGCTTTACTGACGTCCTTTTCTTAGTCCTCTGGCATTTTTTGAGGACAGTGGAATTATTTCTCTTCTACAGATGAAAAAGCATGTAAAGACATGAATGTTTAAGATTATTCAGCCAGCCATTGACCTGGGAAGAGAACACAGGTATCCATAGCTTAATAAATACTTTATCAACTGCCTCTATTTTCACTGGGGGAAAGGGTACAGTCAATAAAAGTGTAGATACTAAAGATGTCTTACTATCATCTAAACACTGACAGCTGTATTTCAGAGCTCTCCAGAAAGTAGAACTTTGCTTTTAAAAGGACATGAGGGCAAAAGCTTGGTACCACTAAACGTTACCGAAGTCTTTATTTTCTGAAGAGAGGTTTAGCTTGAGAAATAGGCAGTCTGACTTTTAAATAATCCAAAGTGGTGCTCCATAATACTCACACTTCTGCTGTAGAAGGTAGATTTCTTGAATAGCATGCAAATCATATTTTCTCAGATACAGGTGATCTTCAAGCAGGACTCATGAAATCAACTAGGAAACCTGGACTCTGGGAATGAGTAGGCAGAAAGTGGTTCGAGAACTTTCAAGAGTCAGGTTCACAGGAGAAAAGCTCTGAGCAAAATGCGTTGTAGTCCTGGTCTTGCTATTATCAACTTCTGAGATAATTCAAAAATGAATTAGTTTTCCTGTATGAAATCAATATATTGACATTGACTATACTGTTCCTATGAATACTTCCATATTCTCAGATTTGTTTTTATGCATTTTATAAAGCCACCAATTTTTTTATTACTTTTATCAGCCTGTGCGTTACTTACAGAGCCATTACGATCTACATTAGAGATTTCGGGTTGTTCTGTAAAATTTGAGCCTCCCGAATAAAACTCTGATTAAAAGTCTCGGCTTTTTTTTTTTTTTTTTTTTTCAATTGCAGACAGAACTGGAGGAGGTGAGAGGAACAGTCACTGAGATTCCTGAGTAACTCCACTCCAAATCCTCAGTGGAAATAATCATACTTCATACACGTACAGATAAAAAGCTAAGCTCCTGGGCTTCCCTGGTGGCGCAGTGGTTAAGAGTCCGCCTGCCGATGCAGGGGACAGGGGTTCGTTCCCCGGTCCGGGAAGATCCCACATGCCGCGGAACGGCTGGGCCCGTGAGCCATGGCCGCTGGGCCTGCACGTCCGCAGCCTGTGCTCTGCAGTGGGAGAGGCCACAACACTGAGAGGCCGGCGTACCGCAAAAAAAAAAAGCTAAGCTCCTAGTGTGTTGCCCTGTGTTCAAATCAGGCTTTCTTAAGAAATTCTGGTATATTATCCACATTTGGGAGAGAGGGAAAAAGAACCTCAGAAATGTTCAGAAACTCACCCAAGTTCATGGAGCTAAGTCTACCTGAATTCAAAGCCATAATCTGTTTATTATACCCTTCCACCTTCGAGAAAGGGATTTGGTGGTGCTCCTCCTAATACAGGGGCCGCTTGTGAATAACTTCCCTCATCATGCAAATGTATAACAAACTCATTTTCTCACTTCCTTGACTGTATATACCTTAAGTGATAAATTTGGTGATATTTTCCATAAAAACTTTGAGTTTCATTTTCAAATACTAAAAAAAAGAAAGGTAAATAGTATTTCCAAACTAGAGTGGATTTTTTTTTAAAAGCCAGGTTTTTCTTCTAGTATTGGAACAGACCATGACTTCTCTCGGTGAGGATCAGATGAACGGATGGCTTGCACTTGGCTATAGGTTATATCAGAGATATGACTCTTGAAATGCCAGAATCACACTAAGTCCCGTGAGATGATCGCACTGAGAAAGGCAGCTGAGAATGGAGACCAGTGAAAGGAAATGCAGACTTACATCTCCAATCACACATACTTTGAAGAACAAAATACCTGAGGGAAATACTAGACAAATCCCCAGCATTATTAAATTCTCCTTTTCTTGTTTTTAAACCATCCTCATTCCACACAGGTGAATTTTCCTAAAGTTAAAAGAGACTCCGTAGGGGAGACTGGGAGTAAAAGACTGAGTCCCAGCCAGGGTTCTCTACTTGCCAGCTGGTAGCCTTCTGTACGTCTTTAAGCCTCAGCGTTACTGTAAAATGAGGGAGTTCCACAGACCACCTTTACGTTTCATTTACAACAGTCCATGACTCTAAAAGGCCTATGAACCCAGGGAAGGTCAGTTTTAACAGACTAAAGCTGGCTGGGGAGAAACATGCAAATGTGACGGCTACTTCCTAAGGGACAAGGGATAATCCCAGCTTGCCCTGGAGATGGGGAGAGAAAGGGGGAAGCGTGAAGGGTCTTGAGTTAACATTTGGGAAGGACACTCAGCTGGGTGTCAGAGGCCGAGACTAGTGTGTGTCCTGCCCCAGAGGTGTGTGTGTCTGGGAGGAGTGTGTGTGCAGACTTGACAACTACTGTTTGCATTTCTTTCCAATGTCAGGATCCTTTTAGAAAAACATTCACGTAATGTATGTTTAGCAACTCCTGTTTGAGAATACACACCAGAAAAAAAAGTTATTATGACTTTTCTTTGAGTTGAACGTTTAAAAAGGAATCATCATGGCATTTACATGCATATGAAAACTTGCCATGAGTGCAAGAGGCATCATTTATTCAGTGTGTCTGTAATGTTTGATGCAGGTATTCATTTGCAGACCTCTTGTAGTAAATCGGCAGCAGTGCCTAGGTCAGAAATCAAGGGATTAGGCTGATTTTCAGTGTTATGAGTCCAGCCTTAGTTTTAATTATTATTTTTCTTGTTTTCCCCCTCTTTCCCCCCTTCCCTCACAATCAAGCTGTTTCTCTGGGTCACTGCCTAAGTCCCTGCAGCCCTGGAGCTGAGCAAGCTGATAGGAAGTCTTCAGACTGGCAATGCCTTGAGGAGAAGCTGAAATCCTGACAGCTGGGTCACCACTTGCCCAGAGAAATGAAAGGCCCCATTAGATTACCTTTAGAATGGTGCAATGAAACTATCATTTGTGTTGGGTGTCAAAGTCAACACTAGATCTACTTTCATTAGCATCAAATGGATGCACAAGTCTCCAATAAGTTGATTTGAGACTAGGCTATCCCTTCTTGTGATCAAAGGCTGATTAGCAAGGTTCGGCTGACCACGTGATCAAGTTAAACTCAGGCAAGATTCCAAAGCAGTCCATAACCATTGAAGAGTGAGAGGCATGGAAGCTGGACATAAAATAAAACAGCAAAAGAATAAAATGCTGCCAATGCTTACCTGTGATTGAAATCTACTGGAGTCAGAGAATTAGTTGACTGACAGGCATTCCAAAGCAGATTTTGAAGTCATAATAAGAGTTTAATTTATAAGGGGCATGGTGTTTAAAGCTTCAAGCAAATAATACTAACAAGCAATAGTTATTCATGCTGAAATCTCTTCTACCTTTACATTAATCAGAATGGCAATAAACATCAGTGGCTATTGCTGGGAGTGGTGAGGATGTAAGTAAAGCATCAAGTCCAGGATCACAGCTTAATTCTTAGGCATAGAGATGGGATCTATAAATTCCACTTTGGAATACAACAAAGGATATCCCCATATTGCTACTAAGTGTTTTACTATTATTTTATTTTATTATGCATGACTCCTTCAAAGTGGAATTTATAAATACCCTATTGCGAGGAGTAATTTTAGGCCAATCAGCCATAGTATGACAATAATATCTAGCAAAGAAGGAAGAGAAAGAACAAGTGGGGCCTTTTGTCTTTAAATTTAATTAACATGACCTTCCTTATTCTTTTGAAAAGAAAATCCAGAAAAAGTTTTTGAATTTCATTTCAAAAAGGCCTACAATATTATGTTTTAATTAAAATTGCATAAACTTCCCTATGAATATTGAATTTTGAAAAGCCTAGCCAGCGACAGTATATTATTAAAAGCTACATCACTTACGTCAAAGAAATTAGTACTTGATTTTTAGAGATTCATTATCAAGTTCTTAAATGATCAGTATCCTGAAACTCAAATTCAAATAATCTTAATACTTCAGTTACCCAAAGCAGAAGAGTAATGTACATTAACCGCAACGAAGTTCGATGACCTCCGAAGTGTTGAAACGCTTAGAAAAAAATCATATTTTTATTTACCTGAAAAACCTTAAAAAAAAAAAAAAGTTCTGACAGAAACTTAATACCTCGCCAAAATCAATTGCTCCTCACCCTTCTCTCCATTCCACAAATGCTTGTGACCCAAACCTGTAAAGTCTCTCACTTTTTGTGAACCACTCCAAGTTCATGCCTTAAAAGGAGGAAGCAAATATCCTTTACTTGGTGCGAACTCTGAATCAGTCATTCATGTCTCAGATAATCCTATTTTCACGGCAAGTTCTGGTTTTAGGTCGTTTTCCCTTTTCTCTTTCTTTCTTTACTTTCTTTTGTTGTTATGGGGGGGGTGTACGGAGGGAGTCAAAGTCCCTTAGACCGTTTGCTAAAAATTGTGAACAGTATCACTAACGAGTAGAAACAGACAACATGAGATTTCAAATAAAATAACACGCACTCTCAACCCCCCAGAGGGAAAAACAACAAAACAAGCACACACAAACTTGGACTGTTCCAGCACATCCGCAAAGGAGGGAGAGGTGCGTGCGCCCGAGAGAAGCCACGGGGCCTCCCCCATCCAGGCCCGCAGGTGGCTCGCGGCGAGCGCCGCAGACAACAATGGCCAGGATGGGCTTTGCCTGCGTCGCCAGTTTGCTGTGTCGGCCCCTGCCCAGAAAAACAGCCAGAACAGAAAGAGAAGCGTGAGTGAGGCGACGGAGAACGCATTCCCTCTCCAAAGCCTAATCTCTGATTCCCTTTCGCGGTCCACAAATGAACCTGCCACCAATCAAGTTCCTGCGCAAGTTCTTTTCTTTCCCGCAGCCCCTCCACCTGCCGGGGCGGTGCTCTGCGCACCCCAGGCCTCCCTCCGGCGACCCCCCGCTGGTTGCAGCAAAAATGGGGCGCTTCGGCTGGGCGGGGGCGGGCGGCTGCCGCGGATCCGGCCGGCTACCGCTGCAGCTTGGTGGCCTCCGATTGGCCACGACGCGGGCGGGGAAGCTCGGCGGAGGAGGGAGGCGGGGGCGAGGGCGGCGGCGGCGCGAGGAGATCCGAGCGGGGAGCGGGCTGCGCAGCCAGGCAGCTCGCGGGGCGGGCGAGCGCGGGGAGAGCGGCGGTGGCAGCTCGCCCTGGTCGAGCTCGCGGAGGACGAGCGGGGCGCGCAGGCGGCGGCGGCGGCGGAGGGGGTTGGGGCGGCGCGCGCGAGTGAGCGGCGCGGGGCGAGAACCGGCGGGCGGGTTCCCGGCGGGCGGGAACCAGCAGGGGCAGCCGCGGCGGCAGCTACGCGGGACGGAAGCCGCGGCGGGAGCAGCCGCGCCGGACCCTGGCCTCACCCCCGCGGGTCGAGGCCAGAGAACAGTCTCCAACTCTCCCAGGGACCGGAAAGGGGAGCCCAGAAGGGGTCCTCAGCGCACACGCAGCGGGGGCGGCGGGACAGCTGCCCTTTGTGGGCGCAGCGCTCACGGCCCGAAGCGCCCTCCCCGCGGCGCTCTCGCCGCCGTCTTCGTCGTGCCGAGCGGCCCTGGAGAGGGGACCCGGAGGAAGCAAAACCCCGAGACCGAAACCTCGCGTTGCGGAGCTCCTGGGGAGTGCCAGCCGCTCTTCTTCCACCTCCGCATCCTCCACCGGCCAAGGTCCCCGCCGCCTGCATCCCTCCTGGCTTCCGCTGCGCTTTGGGCAGAGCAGCCGGCGCTGCCACCGCGGACACACACACACACACACACACACACACACTCACTCACACTGACACCCTCACGCGCACGCCCGCCTTCTCCCCCGCCCCCTCCCCAGCTCCTTGATCTCCCGGTCTGTTTTATTACTCGCGTTGCGAGTCCCGCGGACTCCGCGGCCCGCTATTTGTCATCAGCTCTCTCTCCATTGGCGGGGAGCGGGGAGCCGCGGCGAAGGGGGTGGGGTGGGGAGGGGAAGGGAAGGGGGTGGAAACTGCCTGGAGCCGTCTCTCCGCGCCGCTGTTGGTGCTGCCGCCGCTGCTGCCGCCGCCGCCGCCTCCGGCTCCTCGCTCGGCCCCTCTCCGCCTCCATGTGCCGGATAGTGGGAGCGCCGCGGACCCTGCTGCCGCTGCTGGCGGCCCTGCTTCAGGTACGCGGCGGTTCCCGCGGGCCGGGCCGCGGGCGGGGTGGGGCGGGCGGCGCCGGGTCCCTTTGTTCCCCGCGCCGCTGCGGGGCCCGGCTGCGCACCCGGGAAGGGAGTTGCCGCACCAAGCGGGCGGGAGCTGCGCAGACACTAGGCTTGGGCAGGGCGCAAGGGCAGGGCTGCCGGAGCCAGCCGGTCTCCCGCGCCTCTCTTGGCGGGTCCCGAAGGGGCCAATCGCGGGCCCCCTCTGCTCCTGCGGGGTCAGGCGAGCTCGCGGGGCGGGGGGTGTCCCTAGGCAGTAGAAAGGTGAGGTAGGATAGCACTCCGGTTTTGCAGTTTTCTGCGCTTCTCGCCCTTAGCATTGAACTTTGCTCCATTTTTTGTTTGTTTATTTCTGCAGGGATGGGTCGCGAGTTTGCAGTAGGAATTCTCACTCTGGTATCTTAGTTACGGGACTTGCTTTCCACCCCACCTCACCCTGGCACCCGCGCGCCTCCCGGTGCCCGAGGGCTCCTCCGTCCTATTGTCTTTATCGCAGCTTAGAGTTGCTTCTTATTTTTGTTTTCCTGCCCTCACAATTTTTTTTTGGAGTCGGTCCTACCTGAAAAGAAAACCTCACCCCCTAGCCCCGAAGAGTCTACGCGGGTCGGTGCCTCCGCACCCAGCCTCTGGCCCGCACGCCCCTTATCCCGCCGGGCGGGGAGAAGTTCCGTTACTCGGCTTTTATTCTTCTCCTGTCTGGCTGCCTCTGCCCTGCGTGCGTCCTGGGGGCGCCTTTACTTTTCACGCCTTCGGGAGAGCGCCAGACAGCCTTTCCCTGCAGTCGGTACCGGGAGGCTCCTCCGCGGCAGGAAGCACCTGCTCCAGGCTGGTCGCAGCCTCCCTCCCCACTCCGCGCCGCGGATCCCCAGTCCGGCCGAGCGCCTAACTTTCCCGCGGCGTCCGCCCGGAGGATGTACCGAGGCCCCTCCCGGCTGTCCAGTCGGGTCTTGTGAAGCGACGCCACGCGCCGCGGCTGCGACACCCGCGCTGGGCGGGGTCCGGGCGGGGGTCGTGAGTCTGCCCCCGCGGGCGGCGGGGTCCCCAAGCAGCTGCGGGAGAGGGGCGTGTCCGCCTTCACTTTAGGGCAGGATCTTCAGGGGAATCGCCTGAAGGGCCCCCAGCGCACCGCCGACGGCTAGGAGTGGCCGGCCGGTGGCCGCTCCAGAAAGTGCGGGCGCGGCTCGGAAGTGCCGCTGCGACCGGGGCGACCGGGGCAGGGACAGATGGTGCGGATCGTCCCTCTGTGGTCTGCGTGAGTCAGGGCCTGGCGCGCTCCGGCCGCGGGCGCCGGGGGCTGGATCGGGCTGGCGCCCGCGGTCTCTCACACTCCCTCCCGCCACCCCCTAGAGGGGTGTGGGCCGCGGCTGCGCCGAGCCCTGTCCATGGTGCGCCGGCTCCGCGCTCTCCTCCCCCGGGTCCAGTTCTCCTACTTTCCGGCTTTCTCCCTCCCACTGGCTCCCGGGCCGCCCGGGTCCCGCCGTTCCTTTCTCCTTTCTTGGGTTTCTCCTTTTGTTCTTATCATCTCCAGCTGGTCTTTTTCTTTCCCCTTCCCCCATTCGCCAGTCCGCTCCCCCTCCCCCGTCCTCATTCTCTCTCCTGACTCGGGGGTTTCAAAACTGTTAGACATTTTGGCCTCTGCACTTTTGGGGAGTGGATGGAATTTCTCCTAACTTGGGGGAGGAGACCTGCCAGTCACTTGCTAACAAAAGTACCTCCTGTTATAAAACCGCCCTTTATTCTTGGAGCGCACACTCATTATTTCACCTCCTGTCACTTCATTTATTGTTTCTTCTTTTAAAATGGGGTTTATTGAAGAGGTTAGGCTGAATGGGGAAGAATGAGAAAAGTGCTACTTCAAGTGTTTGAAGTTAAGGGGAAAGCAAGATAAACTTAACCCTGTGGACATCAGATTTTTTTAAAAAAACAAATATGTCATAGATTAAACAAATCTCACTTTAAAAAACATTATGTTTTGGATATCATGGCATGGTCTGACTTATTTACAGGCAACTTATAATAAGTCCTAAGAGTGTGAGTCCAGCAGTGGATGGTATGCTCACCAACTTTTTGATCTGAAAGTAAGTTTTAATTGAATACTGTGCAGTGAAGTTAGGACAGGAGGAGACGTTTGTTGGTCGCTAATAACATGGGACTAAAGGGTGTACCACTGGAGCAATCTCATTTCCTCTTTGAGTCATCTGCCTTGAAACCAGGTGTGGATCTTGTAGGTCATTTTCTTTTATTTCCTTAAGCATTTTTAAAATATATCATTTATAAACGTCAAATCACGCCCTTCCCTTTTCCATTGTATGTTCTTTCTCAGTTTCTTCCAAGCCCATGTCATGTTGACTTTTATAAACCTCGAGGAAAGGGGAGATTAAAACTTTGTCATCAAGTTTGGGTTATTCACGGGTTCGAGTCAAGCAATAACATTGAGTGGTTTGCAAGGTCATTAGAAGTGGAAGCAGAGCAGTTTATGCAACATGAGTTTTAGGGTTAAGTGCACCTTGTGGATTGTACACACAGATTGGAAATGACTTTGTGCTAATGGTCTGCTTTACACACCAGAATAACACAGATCTCTCTGCAAGGTGAAAATGGCCTCTCTGCAGTCATCTGCTATTAAAAGTCTAGGTTTTTGTTTGTTTGTTCATTTGTTTTCAGGCCAGACTAAGGAGTTACGAGTTTTAGAAAAGAGAATGAGTAGGTTATTAGTGTAGATACGGAGCCGCCTTATTTTTTCAGACCAGTTAAAGAAGAATAATTGAATATTCAAAAGGACTTTATGCCTTTAATTAACTGAAGTGTTCTTTTACTTGGAACACTTCTTTTTTTTCACTTTGAGAGAATCTTTACTAGTTGAGTTATTCTGTTACCTAGATTTACATAATTCTAGTCAATTTTGCATATTCTGATATTCAGGTTTAAGATTTTCTCTATTCTTCCTCATTTTAGCTTGAGGCATTAGCATCGTCCTATTTTTAAAAAAAGCAGAATTTGAGCATTAAACTTCACTGATCAAGGGATATCACAAAGTTATGACAAGCTTTCCTTTTAAATTATACAAGTGACTTTCAAATCCTTAAATAGATTTATCATCAGGAATAAAAACCAATTTTACTTTTACTACCCATCCAGTAATGAATAGATTAGAAGCCTGCTTTGTTTTTCTAGTTCACATTTTAATTGCATAGCTGCATTGTTCTAATTTAAATATGTTTGTATGGGTTATGAAGCATCAAGGACACCTCCTTAAGGTTCACAGATATTCTAGATTCTTAGTCTTATTGCCTTGGTTCTGCTTTCAACCCTGGATGAGGATGTATGAAAAAAGATGCACAAACCATACGTGATTTTCACCTATTAAGTATAGACTTTCAAGGCATTAATGTTCAACACGTGAAATGTAAAAAAAAGCTTTGTTTTAGAATGTGGAAAATCTAGGATACAATAATCATTTTAAGTATAGACCATATATGTATTCACCATGTTTATTTGATTTTCAGCAACTTTGTAACAAGTTCCTATGAAAGTAAGAATTAACATAGTTGGTGTTCACAGTTTATTCCACTTATGCGTCTCTGCCCTTTTTTAAACTTGTGGCATGTGGCCATTACTAACAGGTGGTGCATTGCACGTGTTCTAGGTGTGATTTGAAAAATAATTTGTGTATCCTAAAATATTATAAGCATATTTTAAAATTATATATATATACATATACATAAATTAAAATTATATATAATTGTTTAGGCTTTAATTGCAAGTTCAAAATTTACTTACAAAGTAGACTTTCATACCTTCATCAGAGTCTACCCTGACCTTCTTCTAAAAGTTTGAACTGAGATTTTAAGGGGAAATTCTTTTAGATAGTTTGTATTTTTTACATGTAGAGACTCAATTCTTCTTGGAACAGATTATTTTGGTGACAGGGTATTGCACCAAACTGTCCTTAATTTCCGTTCTCATTAAAAATTTTCAATTCTTAAATCTGTTGTGCCTCATTAAGCGTTAGGGTTATTAATTGTGAAATGTCAAGACTTAAAGCAACAGTTAATCTTGCTTTAAAACGCCTTCAAAAAAATCCTCATCCCCATCGTGTTTTCAAAGGGATAGTCTCAAGTTAGAAGAGTGATTTAAAAAAGAAATCAGCTGTTATTTAAGAAGTGTAGTGTTTGTATGCACTTTCTATGGTTTTGCCCAAGTTAACATTATTCAAATTTGCTCTTTGGGCTCAAATACAAAAATTAATCAAGTTTAAGCACTGCACAGACTTGTGGTGAATTTCATCAGCCATTTAAAAAATATGATAGATTTGGAATTTGGGTTTTGTTATTTGAGTAATTATTTCACATCTGCCATGAGTACACCTTCTAGAATCTATTTTCAAGTTGGGTTAAGAACTTTAAGCTGAAACATAATTTGTACCAACAAATCATTACGCCTCACATTTCTGTTTTTTCCTTCTACAAATTTATTTTTGTTTGAATTTTTCAGTAAATTATGCCAGTTAATTTGAGCGGATGATAGTCTTTGTGTATTTAACTAAATGTAGATAAGTTTTAAATTAAGCAAACCTATTCATGCCAGGGAGGAAGTATATACAGATAAATATTGTAGTAAGAGCTACATCTTCTGCATATACCAAGTGATGAGTTTAAAGTAGGCAGAAGGTGAATTCAGGATCTAAATGGGACCTTTTGAAAAATTTGAACTTAAAGATTATGATTTGTGTTACAATCGAGTTTTTAAGCTCTATTTTAGATTATGCGTAAATACTGCTCAGTTTTTCCATCTTACTCTCTTTAGGACCCAGTGTACTTTCTTGTCTGAACTTCCAACTGTACTTACAGAAGGCAGGCTCTTGGGTTGCATATATATGCGCAGTACGTATGTTGAGGACTGCTATCTACATGCGTTCCCTGCAACATTTACCACAATTTGGCATGAACTGTCAATTGATAGTTAATTGATAACTTTGTGTGTGTCATCCAAGGTGGTTTGGGCACAAAGAGTATAATAACTTTGTTCTGTGCAAGTGAGCTGCCCTGACATAGTGTCAAGGTCAAGAGCTAGTGTCAAGGGCAGAAAGCCTGGGGTTCTAATCTGGTCCAGATGTAGTTTAGTTCTTAAACTCTGCTGACCTCATTTTCCTCAATAATAAAACCTCGGGCCTGGTTGGATTAGTTGATCTCTAAGGGACTTTCTAGTTCTGTGACTCTTGGGGCTGCTTAAAATATCCCAAAATGATTCCTTTTCAAAGACTTTGGAATGACTTTAATAACTAACCTGAAATGCAGAGATTTTTCAGGTATTCAGAGTGATAGAGTATGATTTTTGAGGGCTATTGACAATAGTTTATCATATATGATAGCATATCATTCAGCATTAAGAATATAGCTCTTTTGGATGGACCTAGAGATTATCATATGAAGTGAAATAAGTCAGACAGAGAAAGACATATATATGATATCACGTATATGTGGAACCTAAAAAAATGCAAATGAACTTATTTGCAAAACAGAAATAGACTCACAGACATAGAAAACAAACTTATGGTTACCAAAGGCAAAAGGGGGGAGAGATAAATTAGGAGTTTGGGATTAACATATACACACTACTATTTATAAAATAGATAAACAACAAGGACCTACTATATAGCACAGGGAACTATATTCAGTAGCTTGTAATAACCTATTAAGGAAAAGAATCTGAAGAAGAACTTATAAACATATATATATATGTATGTATGTTTAACTGAATCACCTTGCTGTATACCTGAACTAACACAACATTGTAAATTAACAATAAATAATAGTTCTTTTTTAAAAAAGAATATGGCCTCTTGACCTAGCAAGTTCTTCTCTAGTCATTTTTACAGATATGTCTGTATTCATGATGTATGCATGATGTATATATTTACACATACAGGGATTTGCATTGAAGCATTGTTTATAATTACAAAAGATCAGATTAGATGGTCTCTGAAAGTCCGGTAGGGACTGATTTAATAAATTATGGAGTAATGTGCAGTCAGATTTGAGAACCCCTGCTGTGTGGAACAAAACATTTTAGTTCCACTTACAGTTCAAGAAAATTATTGTTAAACCACCTAATGTTTTAGCATAATCACTAGGTATCTACCTAGAAAAGCTTCAGGGAAGGACAGCCAAAATCATCAGTGGGATTTCAAGGCCTCTGAATGAAGAGGAATTGGACATAGACCACAGAGAGAAGCTATAACTGAAAAACAGAAAATCAAGGAGAGTAGAAATAAGATGAAGATGACATACACTAACACTAGAACATCCTAAAGTTGGGTTGAGAACAACCCGTAGCAGGCTGAGCTTATAAGTAAGTCCAAGGAAAATTGGCTAAATTTAATGGGTAGTTATGTAATAGATAGTTTGCATGTTGTATCCTGGAATGACCACACTGTGCTGAGTTATCTGTACCCGAGAGATTATACTAGTTGGTTAAACCATTAAGATATTTCTTACATTCTCTTGACTGATTGAATATTTAATTTTTCACCTGTTCTGATAGTGAAAAGGTAGCCTAAAGTGGACCTTACTAGTACCTAGAACTTGAGATGCAGAAGAGTGTTTAGTATTAGAATCGGATGTTTTGGTCTACAGCCTCAATTAAGTAAGATATTTAACTTTCTCAAGTAGCATTGGGAAAATTAGTGGTGTAATGCTTTTAAAACAGCTTGAGTCATTTAAAAGGAGGTGTTATTATAAACATAATATGGCATTCATAATCCAATAACTTGGAGAAGTATTTGATCCATGATCTGTTCTTAGATTTTCTTTTGCAAAATATACTTACTTACCTATACTAAAAATAAATAAATAAATCCTGGAATAATAGTGTACTTTTGTACTACTACATACTGTTATTTTAATATTGTTTTTTATGTTAATTTTAAAAATTAACTTGACCATAGCATACTTATGTACGACCATATAGTTTTATATTTTTATGGTCTTAGTTTTAATGTTTGTTTTTGTGTTTTTTAAAAAATTGTACTTGACCATCATAATTTAAAACATTCATGTGGAGTTTCCCCACCCCCATTCTGTATATAATTTAGTGTTTTGGTGGATTAAGGAATTAGTAAAAAATAAATAAGTAAAAAATTAAAGGATCATAATTTGGAATCTTTATTATTCCAGAAATTATTGGAACTAGAAATGTGAAATGACTCTCTTTATCCTCATTATTATAATAAATTTTGAGTTTATTCAGCTTTCTTCTGTTGCATTAAATATTAAAATTTGTAAAATTCTGGCAAAGGGAAATCTAAATTGTAGGGACGGGAAATAGTTTAGTGGTTTCTGGGGCTGGATATGGATGGAGACAAGAGATTGGTTACAAAGGGGCATGAGGGAATTTTGTGGGTGACAGGAATGCTCTAGAACTTGACGGTGGTGGTTAGGTGAATGTATAATTTTTGAAACTCATTGAACTATACTCTTAAAATGGATGCATTTTATTGTATGTAAATTATACCACAATAAAATTGGTTAAAATATAAATGACAATTCACACATTAAAAAAAAAAGTATCGAATTTCGTATTACTGCTTCCAGTAAGGATTCTAAGGAATGCCCTTTCAGTGTTTTTTTTTTCCCATATGCAGTTCTAAGACATTTCACAATTTATTTTATTTTTAGTAATAATCAGTAGGTCATTCATATAAGTCAGAAGAGCACACACGCCAGATAAAACTATTTGAAACTTTAGATATTTGCTGTCATCTCTTCAAATATTTTTTTTAAAACCAATGTCTGGTAGTACTAAACCTTAAAAATGAAATGTTTAATTGTAGGGAAGGAAATTAACATGCTACCTCAGTTAATTATTTCTATAACCTTGTAATATAGGTGGATTTATTTCCATTTTAGAGACTATCAAAGAGGGAGTCAGACAGTCTGAGTATTTATTGTGAGAATCCATAGTAGAACCATATCTGGTTATAGCAGAGTTAAGCCTGACTGCAAAGCCCAAGGTGTTTTCCCTCCACCAGGCTGGGACCCTTTTAATATGATATTCAGGGAATGAATATCGAATTAGAGGGAAATTTCAATTCCTCACTAATGAGTTTATAAGGTTTTTGTAAAGTAGTTAACTTTTGAGTTACATTCTCTATTTAATTTTGGCCTTAAATAGTTTGATTTATTTTGGCATCTGAAACCAAAATTTAATGCTTGGTTAAGATTTTCATTCTTTTTTTTTTTTTTTTTTTTTAATATGTTCCCTTAGAGAAAGAAGAAAAAAAATCTTAGGTAAATGATTCATAATCAGTTTTATAATGTTCTTCACATTGTCTTGATCAACAAATAATGTGTTGGTAAGTACTCAAAAAATATCTTTTTGTGTGTGAATCCTGGAATTTAAAATACTTTCTAAGAGCCAAGAAAGCCTCAGGCTACGCATGGTTGTTTTTGTTTTTTGGGTTTTTTTTTTTTTTTTTTGAAACTGTGTTTTTTCAGTGTTCTTTTCTGTAAAAGTAAATTCAAGAGATTCTATCATTGTGTTAAAACATTTTAATGTTTAATGGCACATTTTCCGTGTTTGAATAATTTGAATTACTTCTCCCACAGAGGAAATCAGTTGACATCTTTTAAAAATATATACATCCACATCTACAACAGGTTTTTGTGTGACTGTTTTGTGGCATGACTGAGTACACGCTGATTTGTTTGCTGCCCAGAAAGCCTAGAACTATTTTGTTTGTAACTTGACCTATCGTTGGTGGGTGGATACACTTGGCTTGACTATAATAGCAAACAAAATGTCTCTTGGTTGGTTGGGGAGCTGTTAAGTGAACTCTGAAATAAATCACTTAAAAAACATTAAACTTATTAAGGTAAAGGCTATGATTTAATCCCTATGCTTAACAGAAATCTTTAATAAATCAGAGGCTGTGACTACTTTAATTTTTTTTCTTTTGTTGTCTTAATTGGTTAACACAACAGTTCAAAGTCTGCAGTTTGTTCTTTATGGCTTTCTGGTCCAGTTAGTAAAGAAAAGTGTGTTCTGTGCAACCAAAATATTAGTCTTTCACAGCTCCTTTGGTATACACCCCCACAAGAGCAACTCCAAGATTGGGTTCTCATGTCTTGCTTCTCATATTATATTTCAGGAAATTCAAAATTTAAATTTCACACACATACACACACACTCACTCTTTACGAAAGTATCAAATGTATACGGGACAGTGCACGTCTAAGTGGATAGTCTGCTGAGTGTTCATTAATTGATCATAGTATTTAATCAGCACCCAGTCAAGACACAGCATCCCAGGGGTACCCTCTCCAATTTGAGCCATCTCTTCAATGGTTACTATTTACTTGACTTCTAATAGCATATATCAGTTTAGCTTATTCCCATACTTGACGAAGTCATACACTGTACGCCGTTTTGTAGCTGGCATCTTTCACTCAATTTGTAGAATCATCTGTATATTTGTATCTTATATATTTTTTAATAGTCACAAAATTCGGAAAGGCTCATGGACTCTATAGAAGGATCTGGGGGATTAAGGAAGGTGAAGACTGAGTTAAAAACAAAAATAAAAACAGGCTGTTTCATTGCAGCTAAAGGTCACTTCAGTGTTTATGGTGTCAAACCACGAAACACCTTTTGTGGATTTTCCTACCTAGATTTCTTCTTCTTTAGTTCTGGTAAATTGGCAATATTGTTCACCAAAAACCAAAGACATTTGGAATTTAGTAAGGTATAGCTTTTCTTGCCCTTCCCTAATATCAGAAGGAGGATGGAGACAAAGCACTAAACATCTTTTTGACGTGAAGTCTTAAAGCAGAAGGTTTGGGTGTTAAGAGTAATCTTTTCAGTGATGCTTCTTAATACCTTCCTGAGCTTCCTAGTGACCCACTTCTCAATGAGGCCCTACCCAGATTTGTTTTTAATTAATTTTTATTGGAGTATAGTTGCTTTGCAATGTTGTGTTAGTTTCTACTGTACAGCAAAATGAATCAGCCATACATATATATTTATCCCCTTTTTGGATTTCTTTCCCATCTAGGTCACCACAGTGCATTAAGTAGAGTTCCCTGTGCTATACAGTATGTTCTCATCAATTATGTTTTATACATAGTATCAAGATTTGTTTTTAATTTAAAAAAGGTTAAGTTGGGGGTTACAATACCACAGACTGCTAGTTTTCAGGCTGGTCAGTGCATCTTTGGGTATAGTTGATCCTCTTTTGTGTTTGTGTAGCTTTTTTAAATATCTGAGAGGTTGCCATGAAGGATGGCAGAGCGCCATGCTTGTCCCAAGCTTTCTTTCGGAGGGCCTTTTCTCTCCATTTATAATACATGTTGAGTAGAGCTAGAATCTAGGTGGAGGATTCCATGCATAAGGATAAGGACTAAGGAATCCATATCCAGAGGGAATGGGCCACCAAGGGTCTGTTTTTTTTCAAGGCAGCTCTAATTCATTTATGTTTGCACATGAGTGGACTTCACAATATTTAGAAAGATTGTACTCTTATGTGGCTTTAGCTTATTGATATCTAGTTGGTATTTCACTTGTGTTCCGCCCTTACACATAGTTTTCTACCATAGAAGCAATTGTTTACATACAGTGTTTGTGTTTTCAGCATTAAATTTTATTTACAGTTCTGTCTTTTTTGTTTGACAGATAGCTAAGAACATTTGGGGAGAATCGCATAACCATTGATTTAATTTACCATCTGATTTATAGCTAAGTGCCTTGTAAATGAAGCTGAATTAAATCCATGATTTGGTTTATGGTCTTTCCCTTTATTTGAGGCTGTCTCAATGGAGCTTTGTTTAAAAGGGGGATAGTGGTATATTTGAATGTAGATAACAACGGATTATGTGTAGATAGCTTATAACATTTTATGGCCTAGAATAAAAGCATTTTGGAAAACAGTGAGGTTACTTTTTCTAGTGTTTGTGTATGTAATGGATTTGTTAAGAATCGTCAAGACTCTGATATCTTATTTTCTGAAGTCTTGGTTCTTCATAATTAAAATAAATAATATATAATAATATACATAACATGTAATATGTATTATATATTATATATAAGTTGTATATATTGGAATAAAATTATATATAATTAAATATATATACATATGGTGTGTTTCTGGAATACTACCTTGGTGGGTATGCCAAGATATAAATTTAGACTGTTCACCTCCAAACACAGTCTTCTCAAACATCATGCTGTATCAAATGGATTACCTCTTTATATTTCCACATTGAGATATTTTGCTTATCTGAAATTTACTTTTGTATCTGGCATGAAATAGGAGGTCTTTTTTTTTTTTTTTTTTGCGGTACGCGGGCCTCTCACTGTTGTGGCCTCTCCCGTTGCGGAGCACAGGCTCTGGACGCGCAGGCTCAGCGGCCATGGCTCACAGGCCCAGCCGCTCCGCGGCATGTGGGATCTTCCCGGACCGGGGCACGAATCCGTATCCCCTAAATCGGCAGGCGCCGACTGTCAACCACTGCGCCACCGGGGAAGCCCCGAAATAGGAGGTCTTAACATGTGGGTAGCTGTCATTTGTCAAAGAAAACTTCTGGTTTTTCTAAACAAATGCTCCCTCTATTAAGTACAGATTGCCATAGGCTTCTGGACGTCCTTTTTTCTCTCTCCAGTTGTGCTGATTGCCTAGTGAGGCAGTGTGCACAATGGTTAAGAATGTTGGCTCTGGAGCAGGACGACCTGTTTGGGGCCCTGGTTTTGACACTTGGCTGTTGTGTGAACTTGGACAGCATGTGTGGCATTTCTATCACGCAGGATGTCTGTTTGTAAAATGGGAGTAATAAGTAGTATCTGTCATAAGGTTGTTAGGAAGAGTAGGTGGGTTAATGTATATACATCATTTAGAAAAGTGCTTTCATATGGTAAACAAGATGTAAGATCTTTAACTGAAGATTTGGGGGTATAATCATTACCCTCGTTTTACACGAACATAATCAAGGGGTAATTTAATTGTTTGAATAAGTTTGAGTACTTGGTACGTTCGAAGCTCTGTTCTGTGTTCAGTGTTCCAGGGGGATAACTTGTCCTTCTGCATGGAATGCTGCCAGTGCCCCTTAGATGGCATGCGGAAGCCACAATTGAAGGGCGCATATTTTAACATTCCTCCTTTAATTCTAACAGATGTTGTCTAGGCTGATACAATTAGGGAAAGGGATGAATATATATGGAGTGTCATTCTGTCAGCAATTTGATTTGGGAATTACAGGTAATCAAACAGGAGCTATTCTGGTGTCTTCGTAGGTCTGTCTCTTTGCTTCTGTGATTTAATTCTTTAATGTTCTTTTATGGACACAAGCATGCGTGTGTGTGTGTGTGTGTGTGTGTGTGTGTGTGTGTGTGTGTGTTGTTTTGAGACTAGCCTGCAACCAGAGTAGGTTACTTAGTCTCTGAATGTTTTTAACATGATCATGAGGACCCAGCAGAGAGGAGAGGGTTAAGGGTAGTCTTACCATACTGGTTGATGCCAGTACAGAATCTGCAAAAACAGAGTGAAGGTAGATTCATTGTTCTTGTAGATGTTGATGATTTATTGATGATTAGATGCAAGAAATGTTACATTTAACTTAGTTTCATTCTATCTTAATAATATTGCATTATTTTTGAGTAATTACTATGTGCAGGCACTGTTCAAAGTACTTTACATTTATTAACTCATTTAATTTGCAAAAAAAGTTTACTCAGTTACATATGAGGACACCAAAGTACAGATAGGTTAAACTGAGGTGCCCAAAGTTATTTTGTTAAGTGATGGAGCTAGGATTCAAATGCCAGCAGCCTGATGTCGGAGCCTGTGTTCCTAGGTTTGATATTTATTTGAATGTAGGTAAAAAAATAAAGGCAGGATAGACTTTTTAAAACAGCTTTTTCCATTGTAAAATGTGGTACATGTAGAGGAGTATATAAAGCATATATGCAGTTTAAACAGTAATTAAAGTTTACAAAATATGTCCATACAACTACCAGACATCTTGAGAAATAGAATATTACCAGTGCCTTGAAAGTCTCCAGAGTACTGTTCCCATTTCCCTTCTTCCTCCCAGACGTAACCGTTATCTTCATTTTTGTGATAATTATTCATTGATTTTCTTTATAGTTTTATCATCTATGTATATATTCCTTTTATATATGTGTAAATGTATATATAGAGATGTTTATATAAATGTGTATATATCATGCATATATGTGTAAATGTACCATGTATACGTGTGTATGTATGTAGATGTGTGTATATATACACAAATGTGTGTGTATATATATATATATATAATATATTTTTTGTGATTCCTTCTTCTCAGTATTATGTCCGTAAGATTCATTCAACTGAGTCGTGTAGCTATAATGTATGCATTTTCACTGCTCCAGAGCACTGCATGCTATAAATACGGTACAATTTACTTACTCAGTTTATTGCTGATGGACTGCGTGTCTGGTTTCAGAATTTTGCTGCTGCAGACATTCCTGTACATGCCACCTGGTCATAAGTGCCAGGGATATTCTAGGGCTGCATTTCCCAAATTTTAGCTTATATAAAAACCACCTAAAGCTTGTTAAACAGATTCCTGGCCCGATCCCCTGAGCTCCTGATTCAGTATCTCCAGCAAGCTCCCAGTGATGGAATGCTGGTCTGCTCTGGGGTATGTCCCAAGGAGTAGGATTGCTGGGTTACAAGTTATGTGCCTGTTCTTCTTTACCAGCTACTGCAAGAGTTGTTCTCCAGCTGCTCCACCAGCACCATGTACATACTTTTCTTTTTTCATAATCTTAGTATACATACTCTAGTTAAGCTTTAGAATTTTTAACGACCTGGTGGACTGCATAATGGTATCTCTTTTTGGTTTCAATTTGTATTCTTTTGGTTACTAACACGATGGAGATTGTTTTTATATATGTTCCGGCCTTTCGTCTTCCTTGCGGTGTCTGCAGAGCCCTAGTCCATGGAATGAAGTTTGTAACTCGTCTGTAGCTTGGCCTTGCTATTTGTTGCCCATTCTCTTTGCCTAACGTTTTCAGTCATGGTTTGTATAGTATCTTTCCAAGGAGTGTGAGCCTTCTGGAAAGCTCACTCGTGATTAAATCTATTATTTGTGGAGTGCTTACTATGTTCCAGGCCAAGCAGGCTGCCTGCATTGTCTTATGTAATCCTCACCTCAGCCTCCTGAGATAAGTTGGCATCATTATCATCATCCATTTTACAAAAGTCTGAATGCAGCCTGGCTTAACCCAAAGGCACACCTCTAGGAACCTCCCAGGGTTTGAGTATTTCTTCCCCCCGGTAACAATCAGGTCCTTGGAAGTCTCCAAGAGCTGACCCAGTGGGAGCAAGATAAGTCTTTGTATTCAAGATTTTGTAGGATTGCAGCCTGGAGGAGAATTTGGACTCTAGAATGAAGACTTCAAGGATCTCAATTCCTGGGAGCAACCTTTGGCCTCATGAATGGGAAAATCTAACACTGAGCCAGTATTAGGCTAGGCTGCTGTGGAAGTAGGTGATTTCTGTCTCTGGCCAAACAGCCCCTAGTGGTGATTTTAAGAGATGCAGGTAACTGATTGGTTGACAGTGCTGTGACTTGCCCTGTTTTTCCTGACCTCAAGCCAGCTTGGCCCTGAACTGTAGACACCCAGCAATGCAGAGGCACATGGGATTCTCTGTTCCCAGGACTTGGGCGTCCCCGAGCACTTGAAGAGACTTGGTTGTCTGCTCTCAGACCCTCAGTGTCCAGCCATCCTAGTGGTCTTGTGGCCCTGCTGGCGGTCTCAGGATGTTATTTGGCCTGGCTTCTTTTTGATCTTCAGCCTTGGCCTCTGAGTATTCAGTAATGTTGAGACCTTGTTGGTAATTTTGTTGTCTTTGAAGAGAGCTAATAAATAGTGCTTCTTATCCATCTAAGTTCTGGATAAATAAGACAAAAGAGTCAGCAGATAAAGAACCACAATACAACCTTTATTACTGAGAAGGACGAGGGTAGAACATATAGGTCACTGAATTAATTCCCCCCCACCACACCCGCCTCCCATCTTTAATGGTGCTGGATGAGAGCCAGCTTCCCACCTAGGGATCCTGCTGTTTTAAGGTCATCTACAACATAGCAACATTTGCACTGTGGAAGGAGGCTGGGCTCCCAACAGAAAAGAGGTGAGGAAGGGACCAGGCTCTGTGTGCCCAGTCGTTTCATCCAAACTGACCAGAAAGGTTGACAGAGGTTGGGGGGTGGGTGGAGGTGGGACGTTGCTCGTGTAGCTCTATATGGAAGGAGGGAGTAAGGGTTCCGCTAAGCCTTCCGCAGTTTGCATTAACCATTGAGTTTATTATGTTCTTACCCATCAAGTGTGTGCTCATCCCAAAGAGTGGCAATCACCCTCAGAGGGAGAGATGGACTCTCTCAGGACAGTCTTGCTCCCAACTTCATGAAGTCCTGGACGATCAATAGCTTTACTTTATAAAGAGTCCTCAAGTCTAATGCGGCACGCAAGACGGTCACAGCAGCACGGGCACATCTCGGAGATACTGTGTCTTAGATTCCAGGGCATTGTGATAAAGCAAATACCGTAGTAAATGGAGTCACAAATGTTTTGGTTTCCTAGTGCGTATAAAAGTTCTGTGTACACTATACTGTGCTCTTTTAAGTGTGCGATAGCATTACGTCTACAAACGCCATGTACATGCCTTCATCAAAAAAGACTTCAGGGCTTCCCTGGTGGCGCAGTGGTTGAGAGTCCGCCTGCCGAGGCAGGGGACGCGGGTTCGTGCCCCAGTCCGGGAAGATCCCACATGCCGCGGAGCGGCTGGGCCCGTGAGCCATGGCCGCTGAGCCTGCGCGTCCGGAGCCTGTGCTCTGCCACAGGAGAGGCTACAACAGTGAGAGGCCCGCGTACTGCAAAAAAAAAAGACTTTATTGCTAAAAAATGCTAACCGTCATCTGACAATGCACAGTTGCCACAAACCTTCCGTTTGTAAAAAAGAAAATCAGTACCTGCAGAGTGCAGTAAAGCTGCGTATGCCTGTAGCTGTACAGCCTGCAAAGTTGGAAAGCAAACCGATCCTGATCCTAGGAGAGTTTTTCTAGGCGACATTATGACCCCAGAGCCTGTGTTCTTAAATGTCCCAAAGACCATGATAGGAAGCGGGTGACATCTGAGGGAAGGACTCACCATGGGTGGCAAGAACCTTCCCTGGTTGAGTCTTTCCCCAATGCTAATGGGGCTAAGCCTCTTGTCTGTAAGTCGTGACCTTTGAACTAAACACAGAGGTCAAAGGGGAAATGGAGGCTTACAGAGACAGAATATGCTGGACGAGAAGGAAGGGCACCTCCGAAAAGATGGGGATCGCCACCGGGGGCATTTCTGAACCTTGCACATAGTTGGCAGTATCTCAAATGCCAGTTTCCTGAAAGAAAACCCAGAAGGCACGGGTGGGTCCCCTCCCCCTGGATAAATACAGAATGCTAAATTTAACCTCCCACAGGGAGCCTCTCCCAGATGAATTTTGATTTGCAACCAGCACATTCAAACCTTCTACCTGGCCTTCCCCTGTGAGCCCCTTGAGGCTGTCAGCCCGCCACCGTCCCCAGCGTGGGCTCTGTTGGGTAGATGACTGGGGGATGCACTGTCTTGGGAGCAGGTGTTTTCTGTCTCTCACCACTTGCTGTGGGATTGCTTTGGCCAAAAAAGGCCATCTGCAGGGGAAGATTTCTCCTTAGTTTATAAAGATCAGTCCAGACTGCTTGGTGGAGGCTGGCCCTTGAGCCTGTGGTCAGGTTACAGGAAGCCAAGATGTGCCTTCTTTGGCCTCCGAATGCAGAGCAGAATTAGAGGCAGACAATCCAGTGCCGCCCTCCTAGACCTGTCATTCATAATTTGAAGTGAGAACCTCCACAAGGCTCTTGAGTTCACTGCCATTTAAAAATAGCAAATATTGTTCTGCTCACTAGTCTTTAGGCAGGAGATGTTGAAATAATCCCCTTTTTCTGTGCCTTAGCTGTCTGCTCATTCACGGGCACCCCCAGGAGTCCTGAGCTGCCTCAGACCTTTACCAAGGCCATGCTGCTACGGCCCTCACCCAAAGGCGTTTGCCATTTGGCTGTGGTCACCGTGTGGCCTGTCTCCTTGGTCCATGGCCTTCCCTGAAGTCCACCGTCTTTGCTCTGGGGCCTACCTCTGTAAACAAGCACTTTCCTAGAGAATAACCACCGTAAGTTGTGGTCACACATCAAGATCAATACCCTGTGGTTTAGGAACTAAAGCCTGTTGATGTTGAAAGCTACCTGCCCAACTATAAAAACCCACCACACTGCACAATCAAGACTACAAACCACCAAATTGAAAAACAGGCAGGGCCCTAGGAAAGCACCCTTTCTCCCCTGCTCAGAGCCCCAGTACCTCCGGGACTGTTTTCTTCCCCAGCATTGGATTCCTTTTTTTATTATTTCTCAAAGTCTCCAGAGAGTACACCAAATGCCTAAGTCTTTGAAGGGGCCCAATAAATGGGACCTCTCCTCCCTGAACCAGGTTCTGAACAGAGTGAAATAGAAGCCATAAGAGTCAACAGTTAGGAAAGGAAAATCTCACCATGGTTCTGGTGAGATCTGGGCTGGAAGGCATGGCCTTTATCCATGGGCTTGTCTGTTGCCAATATGGAACCCCAGAATTCCATAGACAAGCGCACTCAGTTGCAGGTGGTGCTGCCCCCCACCTACAAGTGCTGCAGGGGATCCGTGAGCTCCCAGCGTGGAAAATGAGATCACCACGCTTGTTCTCTGTGGGCTTGTGACTCCCAGGTGGGAGGAGTAGGGGGCAGAGCCGGGCACCAGGTGCCGAGATGTTATTTCGAATTCAGCCTTCAGATAAGTTCAGTTCATCCCTCTTCTCTCTAGAGTAGCAGTTCACACATTTCTTGGTCTCAGGGCCCTTTTACACTCTTAAAAATCATTAAGTGCCCTAATGAGCTTCTATAATGTGGGTAATATCTACCGTTGTTTAGCATATTAGAAATTAAACTGAGGAAATTGTATGGTATTGATTTAATTCATTTAAAAGTATTAAACCCATTATGTAACACAAATACCAATTTTTATGAAAAATAACTATATTTTCCAAAGCAGAACAACGAAATTAGTAGGAAGAGTAGCATTGTGCTTTTGTATTTCTGCACATCTCCATGTCTGACTTAGTAGAAGACAGTGGGTTTCCTGTATCTGCTTCTGCGTTTACTCTGTGAAGGTATGACACATCACTCACCCTTTGGAAAACTCCACTTGACACTCGTGAGAGAATGCGAGTGGAAAGGATAAGAATATTGTTGTATTATGGAAGTAGTTTTGCCTTTTCAGTTCCCCTGGAAGGATCTTGGGGACCCATAGGGATCCCGAGACCACACTTTGAGAACTGCTGTTCAGTCTGACTGACAGGTGGAGTGGAAACAGATGAGAGTATTAGAAAAGCAGAGTTCCTTCCACACGGAAAGAAGCTTCGAGAAGGGAAGATGCACTCCCCCTCTACAGGTTATACAGTGCAGTTGTCCAAATGCCAGACTTAAACTACTCAAGATAACCACAGGTGGAAGAAATGCTAGTCTTCAGTCCCCCCGAGTTGAACCTGGAACTGGTGACGTTAGTCCTGTAACCTGTGGGTTAGCATGCAGGGCTGGTGCGCTGGCTTCTTCATGGCTTAACCTAGAACACTGCCGGGCAGGGTGCTGCTTTGGGAGCAGGTTCAGGAAAGGCTTGGAACTCTGACGTTATTGACAGAGCCCTCTTCATGGCAGCACATTTCTGGAGACTGTGCTGGGAATGTGATTTTCTCACAAGAATAATTGTATAATTGTCTTGATAATTATCTCATCAAGGACTCAGAATGAGATAAATCATCACCATGGCCAGCTATTCAAATTAAATCAGAGTTACAGGCACTAGAAGCATTGGTAACCATTTTTAAAAAGTGAAGTCATGTTCCAGGTTTTATGAAACAGATGTAATTGTACATGAAGACCAAGGAGTGTGGGGTACAGAAAGCGTACAAAGAGTCTATCACAGACTGTAATTATGCCCTCATCGATATATCACCTACAGAAAATGAATATGCTCACCATGGTGGGTATTTACTGATAATTTTCCATGTGTGCTTTTAGAAGAATTTGGGCTTGGTTATGGTGGAGGCCGGGTAGGGCGGGGAGTTGGGTGACTTAAAAAACAAGATGTTTCTAAAAGTTTGACCTGATGTTTTCTCTCCGTTTTTTTCACATGGTGAACAGAAACATTGTAATTATTCTGTTAACGTATATCACAATCATATTTGAGAATCATATTTTAGGAAAAAATTCACAATGGCAGCAGGTAGATTTGTCACTTGGTCTTAATTCTTACAGGACAATTTCCAGCCCTTAGCCAGGGTCTGAGGTTGCTTCCTGATGGTTTTGTTTGTGTGTGTATGTGCATGTGCGTGTGTATGAGATGGGGCAGTGGCTAACAGTGGTCCCCAAAGCCTTTTGGTGTAGGTTTGAATATCATCCCTAAATTGATTAGCTAAATGACTCATGGCGATTTCCCTTCAGTTTGCTTCCTTGCCTGTGAAACAGCAGTAGTAATAGTACCTACCTTGTAGGGTTGTTGTGAAGATTGTTGAGATATACGCATGGAAAGCATTGTAGCACCATTCCTAGGCACTCGATAAATATTAGCAATCACCAACATTCAGTGTATTTAGTTAATTTCCAAGTTGATTATAGCCACAGTCTGATGCTATGTACTCTACTACTTGATGACATTTTGAACCTTGTGTAAAAGCATGTTGCAGTCTCTGCTGAGTGTAATGAGTTGATGGGGCAAAATCAATCAAAGCCAGGATTGGCCACGTCTACTGGAATTGCTGTAGGCACTTCTGGAACTTTCAGTGGCAGTTTAATTGCCTAACTGCCTGAGCCACTGTCTCAGGATTGTGTTATACTTCTATAAGCCAAGTCAGTCTGTAGGTGTAGTGTTGCTACCCCTGACGTTAAACATCCAGATGCTTATTGTAAACTCCTGTCTATCTTTTGAGACTCCACTCCACAAAGTCTTGATGCCTAGGAAGCCTCCCCTCACAGGGGCTGAAGAGATCAGCGACTGCACAGACCTCTGTGGACTTGACTTGCTACATGTTTGTATATGGTCCTAAGGTCTGATAGGTTCAACTCCTGAGAAGTCCACACTCTAAACTGCATCTCCGATGAGGCACTCTGATTTTTGTCTGTCAAGCGTTTGTACTGCAGTGCTGTCTTCCAGCTCAGAGTTCAAGGACAGCACGGTTGTCAGGTTCCTGGACCAGCATCAACACCGCTGTTTGACTCTCTTTGTCCTTACTTGATTAAAAGAAATGAAAATCAGAAAAAAATAAAAGTACTGATACCAGATATATTCAAGGACCTGTACTAATAACAGAATTGAAATAAAGATGGACACGAGGTGGGTCACAGGGGGCAGTGTGACCCCTGCACGTAAGGTGGTCTAGGTTGTATTATGAAGGCAAGAAAGGGTTAACCTGTTCAAAACGCTGTGCTCTCCCTCCAGGACAGTACATGACAAAACAAAAATATCAAAGTCCAGGGTTAAACTTCTGCACGTTTCAAGCATATTTCCAGGGATATGAAATTCAGAGTGTCATCAGTGGCATGACTTATGCAGAGAAAGATCTTTAAAGAGTGGCACTAGCTCTTGAATAATCTTATTAACATAGCCTCCCACGTGATGGATGGAATCCTGTGAAATGTAGAGAATCTGGCAAATGTATGGTGATAAATTGGATTTAAACATTTAAAAAAAATTAGTCATGCAGAATTGGTCTTGAAGGGTTCCATTATTCTATTACCATGTACCCCACTAACTGCTTTAAAAGTGTCTTCACTAATTGCTTATATTTGCTTATATTGTTTGGAAGACATACAGGCATAATAAAAGCATCATCAGAGCTGTCCCCCCCACCACCGCTACCCACCCACACCCACACATCACCTGTTATAAAAGGAATTTCACTTGTTTTCTTTTGTACATGTTTGTGAATGAAGTTTTATTCTTTGTCACCTTGGTTTCTTTTTTTTTAATTTTTTATATGTATCACTGTATACATGTCAATCCCAATCTCCCAATTCATCATACCAGCACCCCGCCCCCCACCACTTCCCACCCTTGGTGTCCATATGTTTGTTCCCTACATCTGTGTCTCTATTTCTGCCCTGCAAACCAGTTCATCTGTACCATTTTTCTAGATTCCACATATATGTGTTAATATATGATATTTGTTTTTCTCTTTCTGACTTATTTCACTCTGTATGACAGTCTCTAGATCCATCCACGTCTCTAAAACTGACCCAATTTCGTTCCTTTTCATGGCTGAGTAATATTCCATTGTATATGTATACCACATCTTTATCCATTCATCTGTCGATGGGCATTTAGGTTGCTTCCATGACCTGACTATTGTAAATAGTGTTGCAGTGAACATTGGGGGTGCATGTCTTTTTGAATTATGGTTTTCTCTGGGTATATGCCCAGTAGTGGGCTTGCTGGGTCATATGGTAATTCTGTTTTTAGTTTTTTAAGGAACCTCCATACTGTTCTCCATAGCGGCTGTATCTATTTACATACCCGCCAACAGTGCATCACCTTGGTTTCTTTTCAGTATTCCTACTTCATAAAATTCTTTAAAAATATTTCTCGGATATTTATGTAGCGAAGAGATAAAAGTCTTCACAAAAAAAACCCCAACAGTATCATGACAATAGCTAACCCTTGTCTTATGGTGAATCAGGTGTTGTTGCTATGCTTCAAAGCAATCCTAGGAGACCAGTACTTCTCTTCTTCTTCTTCTCCTCCCCCCCTCTTCTTCTTCTCCATATTATTATTATTATGGAAAAGGTGGAGGCACAGATGAATTTATAAAGCTTGTCAAGGTCACATAGGTAGCCAGAGGGGAGCCAGGATTTAAACCTAAGCAGGTTTGCTTGGAGGCCCAGGTCTTAACTACTACGCACATTCCTGCCTTTATTTCCATAAAGAATAAGGGGAACAGACATATAAAGCAAAAAGAGTTTTCCAGCTTTGTGGACTGCATTTGATCATCTACCTTCTCAGTACTTTAATTGTTAGTAGATTCTGACCATCTGAAAGGGAAAAAAGCAAGAGATCGATGTGTGAGGTGGGGGAAACCCAAACATTCAGTTGATTAAACTTAAAGAGTTTATGATAATCAGCAGAGCCTCGGTTTTAGGTAGGCTGTCTTCAGAGCCAGAAAAAGAGGAAGGTTCCATTAGGTTTGGGCTGCTTTCAGATGTGAAACGTTGAGCCAGTCACCATGAATGATCTTGATCAGGAAGAATAGGGGCATGGAAAGGTCTGCTCTGGCTTCGGTGGAATATTTTAAGAGCTTGGATTCAGGAGTGACTTGGAGGAAATTGGAAAACAGAGCCAGTGACCAAGGAAGACTATAAAAAAGAATCACAGTAATAGGAACCTCAAAGAGTAGTGGACTCAGCTTGAAAGTTCGTGGTACTGAGACTATGGGAAAATCATAACGAGAATAAAAAGCGTTGTCACTGTGGGTTCAGAACCAGAACAGATAGACCGATCCTAACAGGCCCGCAGAACTTCTCCGCTCCCGTTATGCTTCTGTCCTTTGTAGACAAGGAGGTCGATCTTCCGCCTGGGAAGAGTAGAGCAACTACCTGTAAGAGGAAATGGAAACTCAGGATAGGTGAGTTGATTGTAGAGCACACAGAGCAGCACTAAATGAGTTGGGATCCTCTGCTCGGCGTGAATTCCATCCTGGTGGGCCAGGAGGACGTGCCCACTGCTTTCATCTTGGAAGAATTGTGGAGAACAGGGGAATTGCTAATGGACTGGGGATGGATTAATGTCCCAATTAAAAGAAAAGCCAGGGCTTCCCTGGTGGCACAGTGGTTGAGAGTCCGCCTGCCGATGCAGGGGACACGGGTTCGTGCCCTGGTCCGGAGGTTCCCACATGCCACGGGGCGGCTGGGTCCGTGAGCCGTGGCCGCTGAGCCTGCACGTCCAGAGCCTGTGCTCCGCAACGGGAGAGGCCACAACAGTGAGAGGCCCGCGTACCACAAAAAAAAAAAAGCCAAATCCAGAAAATGTGGTGTTCAAACAAAAGAATAGAGGGCCCCATGCTGACCTGGGGCAGAATTCTGCAGCCAGTAATGAGGAAAGGCTGGCTTGCAATTTTCATTTTCAGATGTACACAGTAACTAGGAAACAGCATGGACTTGTTCAGAACAGAAAAAAATAATTGTTTCTTTATTCCCTTTTGTTGCAAAGTTATTCAACTTGGAGACTAGGGTGGAAAGGCAGGCATGCCCATATCTGGAGTTCAGAAAGGTTTGGGGAGATGGAGGTATTGGGTTGGATGTGTGGCTGCCCAGTGCTGCACGGGCACTTGTTAAACATACTGATTTATCCACCACAGCTCTTAAGATTCTGTGTTAGTGAGTCTTGGGTTGGGACCCAGGAATCAGAATTTTTGGTGAATATCCCAGATTACTTGCTATCTGAGTAAGTTGGGAATGACTGGGCTTTAGGACAGATGTACGAGGTAGAATCGTGTTGTCATCATAGTATCAATACTGATATTACTCAGGGCTAATACACTGAATAACCACGTGCCAGACACTATTCTAAGTGCTTTACACATGTGATCTCGTTTAATCCTCACACCCGCCCTGTGCGTGGGTGCTGTCTCAATATACATATTGTACACATGGGGGAACTGGGACTTCTGAGGTCTCACAGATAGTAAGTGATGGGCAGGATTCAAACTCAGGCAGTCTGGCGTGTTGAAAGTCTGGGCTGTCCCCTCTTAAGAGCCTGGTTTATGGCTCTGGGTCAGTGGGAAGGGCCATGTCTGGGCATGTGTCATGCCCTGTCTTTAACATCTGAGTAGCATCATTATGAAGACATTGGGGTGATCCAGACAGCCGGGAGGAATGACTAAATCTGGATGGGAGTATTAATTTATCGAGATCAAGTCTTGGAGGGTTAAATGTAATTGCTGCCCCTCAGGGCCCCAAGTCAGAGCAAAGATACCGGAAGCCACTACTTAACAGTTGCCTGGTAAAAAAGACCTGGGTTGTTTGGGTTGACTGTGCGCTCAATATAAATCAACAAGGCCTTTGTCTCTGCTCTACCTTTTGCCTGGGATGCCCTTTTCCACTTCCTCCTCTTTCTCCTGGCAAAATTTTAATCCTCTTTAAAGGCAGAGCCTAAATGTCACTGCAGCCGTGGAGTCCTCTTTGATTTCTACAGGCAGACTTATCATCCCATTTTGCTGCTTTAGCACTTTGTTCCGGACGTTATAATTTTGCGATTATCTTTCTTAGCTTGTGCCACTCATGTCCACGGTCACTCAGCCGGAAACACGGAGGAGGAAGGCAGAACCTCCTTTCTCCCTCCCTCCCCTCCCTCCCACTCGAGTCCCTGCCGAGGAATCAATTTTAACTGTCTACGTATTGATACAATCGCCCCTTTCTCATTCCTGCAGCCCCTGCCTGATTCAAGTCTGTGCCCTAACTTGTCGCCAACCTGTCACTTGTTGCCCCCCAACAAAACACACACATTTCCCACGACGCATCAGAGAATTCTCTATCAAACACAATGTGCCTGTGCTGCAAATGTGTGCCTGGCTCCCCACAGCCAACAGGATAACCCCAAGCCCCCAGCCATCTATGATCTAACACTGTCTAACTCTCCAGCCTCAACTTTTGACTCCCTGCCTTGCTTCTTGGACTCCCGTGACACTGAACTCATTGTAATTCCCCAGGCAGTGTGCTGTTTCTTGCTGCCTTGTTCTGGCTCAAGCAGTGACTGCCTGGGATGGCTTCCCTCCCCCCCCCAACTGCCTGACTCCTCCTGGGCTCGGCTTGGGAGGCCCCCAGATCCCTGCCCTGGGCTCTCCCCATGCCCTCTGCATCCCTCTACCTCTCACTGCCACTTTCTATTGCAATTATCTCTATTTTGCTCTCACTTGAAGCCTTGAACTTCCTAAGTGCAGGGCTGTGTTTCCTTCTGTTTCCCCTGGCAAGTGGACACTTAATACATGTTTCTGCAAAGAATTGTAACTATTTGTCCTACTCGGCAAGACTAGAGGATTAGAATCTTGCCTTTTCCTCTTCCTGGAGGTGAGGTCTTGGGTATTCACCTCTGAGGGAGAATCTGTTTGCTTATTTGTAAAATTTGGATAATTAACAGTCCCCTCGGGGGCTATTGTGAGAATTAAGCGAGATGGCGGTGTTTTATAAAATTTAGCTTCCTATTCCAGGGATCCACAAACTTCAGTCCTGCTGCCTGAGTTTGTATGGCCAAGAATCTTTTTCACATTTTTAAAAGCTTTTCAAAAAATCGTAATAATAATAATAACTTTTGACCCTTGAAAACTATATGAAATTTCAATTTTGATGTCCATGAATGAAGTTGTATTTGAACGACCAGAGCCATGTTTATTCATCTACTGATTGCCCACTTTTGCACTTCGGCAGCAGAGCCGAGTACATTATTCAAGTTAGGAAAATGCATGCGATTCACTGCCCCCTCCTTGTACACGGAACTTTTTGAGAGGAGGTTTCCTCTCTTTGAACTTCTGGAACCCTCCCCCTGGTCCCCGCAGTGATGAGTTAGTGTTCGGGGGGAAGCCACAGGAGCTGGCTTTGGGCTTTCGGAAAAGGAGAACGTTCCAGTAAGAGTTTCGTGGGCTGTTGGGATAGATGGTGACCTCTGCACTTCTGGGGATGTTAAGGGTAGTGGTCACTGGTTTTCTGTGTCACTGTGGAGCAGGGTGTCACAACATTGGCCCTATTGACATCTGGGGCTGGATAATTCTCTGTGGTAGGGGCTGTCCTGGGCATTGTGTAATGGTTGGCAGCATCCCTGGCCTCTGGCCACTAAAAGCCAGTGGCATCACCTCTTCCAGTTTCAATGACAAATGTGTCCAGATGTTGCCAGATGTCCCGAGGGGGCAGTACCACCCCGGGTTGAGAATGAATGTTGGAGAACGTTGAAGCATTATGGGTGAGACTACAAAACTTTCAATGTCCAAAAAGCTGTTGGCACTAGAGGCTTCATGAGTTGGAGCTGGCTTCCCTGGATGGGTTGTGTCACCAGCTCCCGGGCCTCGCATGATCCCGGACTTGGTCCCAGCCCCTGTTTTGTAAGGTTGCTGTGAGCATTAGATGAGATAACCAGGCATCTACAAAAGACCTGTTTGGTGATTGTATTCATTTCAGTGCTTCCTGTCTGCTTCAGGAACATGTTAATTTTGTTATTCCTGGACTGAATATTAAGAGGGGAAATTAATAATAAATTAATAGGGAGAAATACATACTTGCCTAATTATATGGAGCCTGTTTTTAAGAAAACACATTATAGGGGCTTCCCTGGTGGCGCAGTGGTTGAGAGTCCGCCTGCCGATGCAGGGGACACGGGTTCGTGCCCCGGTCCGGGAAGATCCCACATGCCGCGGAGCGGCTGGGCCCGTGAGCCATGGCCGCTGAGCCTGCGCGTCCGGAGCCTGTGCTCCGCAACGGGAGAGGCCACAGCAGTGAGAGGCCCGCGTACCGCAAAAAAAAAAAAAAAAAGAAGAGATGACAGTTTTCCTCTAGTCTGTAGATTTCATTGCCCTCTGAGAGTTCACCTAGAAAACCACACACCGCCCTAACCCTACCACCCACAGGATGGAATGTGACCCTTGTTTGTCTCTGGCCTGCTGCCCCCTCCGAGCTTTGTTCCCATCTACCTCTTGGGGTTGGATCCCCACCATGGCTCCCCTCTGTAGCGGGAAGGCTGGAGGTAAAAAGGCCCCTTAACCCCTAACCTGTCACTGGGACACAGATTTAGAACACATTGGTCCAACTTATATGGCGAACTTGGGACTTCCCTTTGTTTGTTTTAGTTAGCTAAAAGTTAACTAGAAGCGCTTGCTCTGTGCCAGGGCCAGTATAAATGCCTGGATGGTTGCAGCTGGCAAGTAGCAAAATATCACCCTGTGTCCCAAACTCGATGGCTGTTGGAGGCCCAAGTTCTAACTTGTCAGAGAGTCCTAGCGATTTTCTCTTTCTCACTTTGAAATACGTAGAGCAGGCAGGGTATACAGGGAATGATATACTTTGCACCCGCATGTCTGTGCACACCTTCACGTTTTACCCCGTTTGCTTTAGATTCTTTTAGAAAGAAATGAATTATGACAAATAAAATCAAAGCTGCCTGTAGGATTCTTCCTGATGCTTTTCCTGACTCACCTTCCCCTGGGGTAGCGACTCTCCTAAATTTGGTGCTTATCGCTACTTTGTATATTTTTATATTCTTACTACATATGTATGTTGTACATTAGCCTTTGAATTCATACCTTATATATAAAAACAGTCATCAATCATGCTTTGGATTTTGGGGTTTTGTTTGCACGATTTAGACTGCGGTGCACCTTGTTGCCAGTGTGAATGTGGAATGTCGTATGAACAGACTTCTGAACTTACTAAAGATAATAGTCGTTTCTAGGTTGATTTATAATTAAATTTCTCTTTCAACCTTACATGAAAGTTAAAGAAACTGAGTATTTGTTTTGAGATGGAACCTCGTGGATAGATGTAGCTCCAATTCTTCCACTTTAATGCTTTTTTTTTTTGACTAAGTGAAAATTTATTGGTCCATTTCTCCTATTGATGGGCATTTAGGTAGTTTCTAGGTCCTGCAGTTACAACCACGCTGCAGTGAACATTGCTGCACACGTTGACTGGGGCGCCCATGGGAGAGTTTCCCAGGGAATATACCTGCCATGTAGGATATGTCTACTTTTACCTTTACTGGGAGTTTCCGAATTGCACTCTAAGGTGATACCTGTGTAAGGGGGTTGATTGCTCTGTATCCTTGACACGAGACAATCTTCTCTTGCCCTTAACAGACTTAATATTGTTTGCCAGTTTGATGGGTCTGACCTAATATCTCACTGTTGCTCCAAATACGGTTTTGAGATTAGATACTGTGTGAGATTTAACAAAGTCCAAATGTCCTTTTCTCTTGATTTTCTCGGATCTGAAAAGAATCCTTTAAATACTAGATTCGTCTGGATCCTTGCAACTTCAGTATTTGCAGTACTTCCCATGCATCATCCAGGAAGTCCTTCAGTTGTGAAGCTGTGCTGTATGGCTTCATTCAGACAACTGTTTTGAGGTCTCCCTATTTCTGGGGCCTCCCTTTCTCCTTCGTCCCAATTTCTTGTTCTCCTCCCCAGTGCAGACTTCTCCTAAGGCTGGTCCTGGAGCTTTTGAAATCCCTCCTTCAGGCAGCTTCTGTCCACTCTCTTCCTCCTGTATTTGGATCCCCATCAGGGCCGGGTAAAGATTTTTATAATTAACGTAAATGCTGCATGAGTTCTACTGAGGCTTAATCATCCTGTGATGATGTCAGTAGGAAGTAGGGAAATTAACTTGGGGTGGGGACGGTGGCAGCAGGTGGATAGCACTTGGCATGATGGAGATTTCAGCCCACTGGGTAGTTAGCTGTGTATGTGATGAGACAGAAGAACACGGCAAGAGATAGTGACCTTCTCATTTTTAAGTATAAAAAGGAAACATAATTATATTAATTTTTATTTACATTTTTAATGTGTTCTTGCCCTTGATCAAATTAGAGAAAGATACACTTTTTTTTTTAATTGAAGTATAGTTGACTTACAATGTTGTGTTAGTTTCAGGTATATAGCAAAGTGATCAGTTTTATATATATATGTATATATATACATATATATATATTCTTTTTCAGATTCTTTTCCCTTATAGGTTATTAGAAGATATTGAATATAGTTCCCTGTGCCATACAGTAGGTCCTTGTTTTTTATCTATTTTATATATAATAGTGTGTATCTGTTAATCCCAAACTCCTAATTTATCCTTCCCCTGCCTTTCCCCTTTGGTAACCATAGGTTTGTTTTCTATCTGTGGCTGTGAGTCTAGAGAAATATATACTTCCGATTGGCTGGTTTTACTTGGTAAAGGACACTCTATATCCTGCAGTAAGTATATTGCAATTTTGCTCTTTAATTCAAGGGCATATTGAAACAAACTTCATAGAGAATTAGACGAGAATATAAAAATCAATATACTCAAACGTATACATGTTTCTTGCGAAGTTAAGTTAGTGATGGTGATTTGTGGAGCCTCCGAACTCTCGGGCTGTCCCCCCACCTCCTGCTTCACTTGAGAGTTTTTCATTCACAATGACCATTTTAATGGAAATGTTCAGTCCTTAGAAGAACCTGGAATGTGCATTATTTAGATTTTACTGGACAAGTGGGATTTGTTTCTTCTACCCTAGTTATCAAAAAGATTAACCCTTTGACCTCTACACTCTCATCGCAACCACCCTGACAACAAAGGGGTTATTGGTACAAAATAGTGGGAAAAGCAAGGCTTTATGCCAAGTGGGATGTTTCTTGGTTGAAGGAGGTGGCAATCACCGCACACATTCTTTCGCTCGTGTTGCAGGCGTCTGTGGAGGCTTCTGGTGAGACCGCATTATGCAAGACTGGATTTCCTGAAGATGTTTACAGTGCAGTCCTGTCCCAGGATGTGCTCGAAGGACAGCCTCTTCTCAATGGTAGGATCTCAAAAGATACGTTTGTACACACAGCGTCTGTGCTCTTGAAACACCGTTCCACGCTGCAGTTAAAAAAAGTCTCTCAATGATCTCTACTGTACAATAAGTCTGAATTTTTCACTGTTCCTATAGTGAAACTGTAGGGACTTTATTTTAGGATTACAGAAGAGCTCACGAATCTCTTAGGTACATAACTGGAAGGCTCCTGATCTCTTGGAAACATCAGAGAGATTTCATTTTCCATTTACGGTGGAAACCATCACACAATTAATTTTTACAATTTTCAGCCTACATTTTACTTATGTTGAAAAATCATATTTACCAAATATCTGATTCTGCTGCTTTTAAAAATTATTTACAGCTATCATCTGCTTAGTATTTTGAATCAAAGAAATGGCTATAATGTTATCTCTGCTGAGACATGTCAAACTTTAATATTTAGCAAAATTATAATGAACAGATTTAGCAGGTAAAGAAAGTCTCAAGACAGGAGCATGAAATCCATATTTTTATTATGCCATTGTTTATAGAAATTACTAGATAGCTGCTTTAGTTGTAATATATGTGAATTTCCAATATAGACTCATCTCCTATCTAAATATGGATCAAGGTCATCATAGTTATCAAATGAAAACTCTTGCCAGTAAGTCTAGATTAAATCTGAAATAAAACTTGAAATCAAAAGCAAAATTCAAAGTCCCTTCTGTTACCTCTAATTGAAAGCAAATAAAATTTTGGGTAGTAATATTTTCATGGACTTATTTATCATTACACAAAATGCCATTGAAATAGGAAAGCAAGAAGAATTGATTAAGAAGTTGTATTTAGGTTCTAATTTCCCACAAATCGTGCGTCTCTCTGAGCCTGTTTTAGACAGTCGCCTTTAGAAAATCTGAGCGACCTCAACTAATTAATTTACACAGGACTCTACCACACAGCCTTAATTGAAGTGTCTCTGTAGCTCTGACAAACCTTAGTGGTACCATACTTAAGAATACCATAGACAGAGGACTTTGAAATGTAAATGGACCCTACTAAGCATCTGTGGTGCAGGTTATCTTTTATTTTAATTTCTGTTCTGATTGTGATTTGCTTACACCTATGTGATCTTTCCGAAGTTGATTTTTTATTTAATGGTTAATGGTTGATGCGAGAGAGGTTTAATGGTTGATGCGAGAGAGGTTTAATTCAAATCAAAGTGTGTAGATTTTTTTTAACTTAATACAAGTCTCAGAGTTCTGCACATTTGTCATTTTCTTTAAATCTGTAAATTATTATGTGGCATCCTAGGATCTATGTGACCTTAAATATTATTTGAATGCTGAAAAAATATATTGATATGATTCTAAAGAATAATTCAGGCAGAGCAAAAATGTCAGTGGAATTTGTTGCATTTTTGCATTTTATTTTTGAGATACATTTTTAAATGGATAATTCCTTCTCCTACTTGCTTCTTCTAAAATCTTGTTGAAATTTGCTGGTTACAAATAAACAGACGGTCTGTCTCTAGAAGCCATTGAGTTAAGATGAAATACATTGGCATGCTGAATAGTTTTGAAAATGAAAGCCTGTTTTTTAGTTATTAGATAATGCTGGTGACAGTAGAAACCGTCATTTTAGTATAACCTAGAAACTTGGAACTTCGCTGGACTTGTAAATATAAAAGATTGAAAATACTTCTGACTTTGTGCTCTAGCCATCTCTGAGGGGAGTGTGTATGACAGTCTCTGGTAGAATTTCTGCGCTTTCCGTATGCCCAGTTATTACCATTTTTATCTTTTAGCCTTTTTGATAAAACTGTTTCTCTTCTGACACACCATTATTTTTTTTTCTTTATCATTCATAGAATATGTTAAAGAACACCAGCATCTCAGTGTGTGAAACGTAAAGTTCATAGTATTGATTCCTAGAAAAAAAGGGTTTTTTTGGAAGGAGGAGGGCTTTTGTGAAACATCAACATTCCTTTTTACAAGAGTGTTGTCACCGGTTATATTTATTTGGGAGAATTGTTACTTAGAAGAATTCTAGTTATTTATTTATTTTTTTTACCTTTTCTGTCTTTTTGGAGTTTTTAGTGAGATGATAATCCAAAGTTGGGTGTGTCCACTGAACCCAAATAAATACCATACCATAATTATATTCACGAATTCTACGTTCTGCGCTAAGTCCATTCACCATGTATATTCTAAAGCTGAGAGGAATCTATTGCAAGACCAACCAGAGTGATCACTTTTGCCATGGTTTTATGATTTACAGTGTTCAAGGAAAGAAGTAATTGTGCATAAGAAATATGCAACAGTTTTCCAAGGCATTTGCCTCATGGCAGGTTCTACCGTATTAAGGTTGACATTAGAGTCTAAAAACCTGTTGAAGTCATGACTCCTAACTCTTGATGCTTCCTTTAATTTCCCACTGATGACATTTGGAGAAAGGAGGACAGTAGTCCAACCGTATGTATAGGATGGTTTCATAGTGTACGTTCCTGGTGCACTAGACTTTGTACAAAAGTTTAACATTTGGGTGTATAAGTGCCACGAAAGCTGATTCTTTTTCAAACAGTGAAGTCACAGTCTTTGTGAAGGTGCTTGAAAAACATCAAGCATTGGCTAGAGAGAGACAGTGTTATAGTCATGTTAGAAAAGCGGGCTCTAGTCTAAAGAGCGTCCTCTTCTCCCATCCTCCCCTTCTATTTTCTGCCGTTGTAATAAATTTCATAGAAAGACTGGACCCAATGAGCTAGTGCTATCCCTCCAATTTCTCTTACGGTTTTCATCAGAGAGTTTTTGGTAAAATCATAAAGAGGGCAAATGTATTTTGTGATAAACCTTCACATTTCACATTATATCATGTTGAATATTTCCACTCTTTTGAAAAGAGGTCAGTACTTCAAAAAAATGGTTATCTAGGCCTCTCTCTGTTCCATTTTGTTAGCAAAACCAGATTTTACTTAACTGTGCCTCTATTTTTGCACTTACAGGTGGTTTCCAGTTTTTCTCTTACATATTGTGCTGCTGTGGAGATTCTTTTTTAGCGAACTCTGATTTTTCTTTAGGGATATTTTCTTTGGGGATTTGTGTTCGAAAGTAAAATTACTAGGTCAAAGGGAATGGAGAGTGTATATACTTTTTTGGTGCATTTTTGTAGAACTCTTCTTTTCAGGGCTGAAGGTATGTTAGTTCTTTTCTCCATCCTCATTACCATTGAATTTTACAATGTTTTTTATTTTCCTACTTCCCCTCAGGTGAAAAACATTCCTTTTTTATCGTGTGGTATTCTCTGTTTGCCTTTTGTAAATTAGGATCAATTTTAATATGTTTAGGTCGTCATTTTTACCTTGCATTTTTCTATTCTGTTTTAAAAGCATTTCTTGCCAACCCCCTCATTTTACAGGTAAGCAAATTGGAGCTCAGAGACATAATAGGCTTTTCCCATGACTGTACAGTTCTTTAGATTGTGAACTATAGATCCGGAATTAGAACCCAGCTTTCTGATACCTAATTTAGTGATGATGATGATGATGATAAAAAGCCATTATACAATAACACAGGGAAGAGTGAGAGCTAGCCTACCTGTCCATGTGTCTCGTGACAAGTTTATCTTAGAGTTGGTCTTTATTTCCCACTTGACACCATGGTTTGTGTGATTAAAAAAATACCTCTCAATGCTTGTCACTATGAGTATTTTGTGCATACCTGTTTACAAGCAGAAACATTTAGGGCTTTAGAAAATAATATTTAGTCTTGAATGTTTAACTTACGCTCCACTGAACTAGAAAAAAATCTCTTGTGGGAGCACGTTACTTGAAATAAAATAACTGCAATCATAAATTTTCATTCTGTCACCAGCAGTGTGTCTGACACTAGGAAATAACAACCATACTGCAATAACAGCAGAGAGCATCTAAGCCGTTTTTAGGCTGGATGTAAAGAGTGATTTTCCCGTGTGTTTTGCATTGGTGGTCCGCATGCTTAGACATCTCGCTAAGTAAACTCCAACTCTGGTCAACATAAATAGCAACCTGCAATTACCAGGAAGCTCTTCAGTAATGCATTCAGACTCACCAACTCTGGGCAGCCCATGATGATTATTTTCAACTAGATGGAATTTGATTTAGATTAGTTTACTTACTGATTGAGGCTTGCCTGCATTAACATGCTGAGAGGAAGCTGTCATATGGTATCTTTAGATACCAGTACTGAATTTTTTTTTATTATCTAGCAGGACTATACAACTGCACTACTTTTTAGTAATATAAGTGCTTGTGTATGTTACGCATTACTGAATTGGGAAGCCATCTATATTTTAAGCAGTTCTGCTGTGTTCCAGGCTTGTATGAATATGTTAGGAAACCTTGGCTTTTGTTTAAATTAGTGTGGTTTTTTTTTACATTTTGATAAATCTTTTTTTTGTTGTTATTGAATGTGTAAATGTTTTAAGATATTTAAAAGGTAGGTTTCTAAGCATCTTGTTTATACTGTTGGGCAGCCCTTTACACTTTACTGATTCCCAGTTGATTGTGGGAAAAGGTGTTAAGGACTGAGATCCATCTCTTGGATATTGATGATAGGCTCTTAGGAGTTACAAATGAAATAAAGACTCTCAGGGATGGAGAACTTTTTTTTTAATACCTTGTGGCATTTATTTTTTAAAGAACTATTAAGGATGTAATAAGATCAACATAAGAACTAAGAAATTTCATCCTTGTTTTCATCGTAATCATTTAGACTTTATTTAAGACTTGGGGGCTTCCCTGGTGTCGCAGTGGTTGAGAGTCCGCCTGCCGATGCAGGGGACACGGGTTCGTGCGCCGGTCTGGGAAGATCCCACATGCCGCGGAGCGGCTGGGCCTGTGAGCCATGGCCGCTGAGCCTGCGCGTCCGGAGCCTGTGCTCCGCAATGGGAGAGGCCACAACAGTGAGAGGCCCGCATACCACAAAAAAAAAAAAAAGACTTGGAATTTTTTATATCCCTTTCAATGTGATGTATTTTAGGTCCAGGTTTCTTAATGCAATGCTGCAAACCAAGATAAGCCAGTTTGGTTGGTCTCTCTCTTTTTTTTTTTTTTTTTTTTTTTTTAAAGCCCTTTTGCAGTTATACATAGCCTTCAGTAATTTGGAGTAGCTGAGGTCTGCCGTCTCACAAACTAGCAGCCAGATCTGTGATAAAGAAAGTAAGTCGCACCTCACCTGTGCAAACGTATTGGCAAGCAGGCACTGAACGGTTTAAAAATCTGTCCTCCTAAGATCAGGGAGCCCCTCTCGGTCTGTCCTTTTAGCCTGTCTAGTAAGCATCTGGTGGAGAGTAGAAAATAAACACAATAAATAAGTAAAATTTACTTTATGCTAGATGCTGTGGTGAAAAATAATGCAGAGAAGGGAAATAGGGAGAATGTGTGGTTTTGTTGTTTAAATAGGATGGTCGGGGAGGTGTCATTGCATAGGAGACATCTGAATAAGAGTTGATGTTGCACATGGTCCAAGAGCTATAGATAACTGGGAGAGGAACATTTGAAATAACAGCAAACAGCAAGTGCAAAGGCCCTGAGGCGGGATTGTGTCTGAAATGTTGAAGGGGCAGCAAAGAGCCTCCATGTGACAAGACGTGGAGAGCGGAAGGGGCAGAGTAGTAGGGGGTGAAGTCAGATGAGGCTGGAGCAGTGGCGGGCCACGTTGTGTGGGGTCCTGTAGACCACCGTGAGGACGTAGGCTTTAACTACTAGGAGGCAGAAAGCTATCACAAGGCTTTCAGCAGAGGAAAGACATGATCTGACTGACAAAATAGTATTATTCTGGCTGTTGTGTTGAGAAAAACCCCAAAGGGGATATGAGGGGAAGAAGAGACAAAGTAGGAGGCTAGTGATAATCTAGGTGAGAGAAGACAGTGGCTTGAACCAAGGTAGTAGTTGTAGAGGTAAGAAAAGGGGGTGGATTCTGAATAGTAAAAAAATAATCTATTGAAGTGAAATTTACATAACATAAAATTAACCATTTAAAAGTGAACCATTCAATGGAATTTAGTGCCTTTCAGTGTTTTGTAAGCACCGCCTCTATCTAGTTCCAAATCATTTTTACCACTTCTAAGTAAAACTCCTTATCCATTAAGTATTTTCTCCCAAATCCTTTTCAGTTCCACAGATCTTTTGTGTCTGGCTTCTTTCACTTTAGCATGTTTTGGAGGTTCATCCAGATTGTAGCATGTATCAGTACTTCATTCTGTCTTACGACTGATAGTATTCCATTGTACGTATGTATATGTGTATATAGTTTACAGTTTGTTTACCCATCATTAATTGATGGACATTTGGGATCTTATCACCTTTTGGCTATTGTGAATAGAGCTGGTTTGAACATGGGTATACATATACTTTTTTGAGTACCTTTTTTCAGTTCTTTTGGGTATATACCTGGGAATGGAATTAAGAGGTCGTATGGTAATTCTGTGTTTAACTTTTTGAGGAACTGACAAGCTGTTCTCCACAGCAGCTGAACCATTTTGCATTCCCACCAGCACTATGCAAGGGTTCCAATTGTTTGGCATTCTCACTAAAACTTGTTGTTTTCTGTTTATTTTGATAGTAACCATCCTAGTGAGTGTGAAGTGGTACCTCTTTGTGGTTGTGATTTGCATTTCCCGAAAGACTAATGACGTTGAGACTCTTCTCATGTGTATCATTGGTGTATCTTCTTTAAAGAAAGGTCCTTTGCCCATTTTTTAATTGTTTGGTTTTCATTTTTGAGTTGTAAAAGTTTTTATGTATTCTGGATACTAGACCCTTATCAGATAGATGATTTGTAAGTATTTCTCCCATTCTCTAGGCTGTCTTTTCATTTCCTTGATAACGTTCTTTTATGCAAAAAGTTTCTAACTTTGACGAGGTGCAACTTACCTGTTTTTCCTCTTATTGCTCTTGCTTTTGGTGTCACATCTAAGAATCCATTGTAAAATCCAAGGTCATAAAGATTTATTCCTGTGTTTTCTTCTAAGATTTTTATGATTTTAGCTCTTCTATTTAGATCACTGACCCAGTTTGAGTTCATTTTTGTATGTAGTGTGAGATAGGTGTCCAACTTTGTTCTCGGAATATGTTTTGGCAGTAGAGCTGACAGGATTTGATGGATTGGTTGTGAGAAAAGAGGGGTCAAGGATGACTCCGTGATATTTGGTCTGAACCCTGGGTAGGACATTAGTCACTGTGATGGGAACGATCAGGAACTTGGTTTGAGTGTGTGGAGATGAATATCAAAGATAGGTAAGAAGACATTGAGTTGTGGGTTTGGGGTTTAGTGGAGTGGGCTGGGCTCTAGAGTGGGGCGTCCTAAGTGTATGAAGGAAAGCCATGACCCAGGGTGAAATCATAAGAGGATTTTCACTAAGTGTGAGGAGGAGAAAACCAAAGAGAGAAAGAAATGGTTTCGTATGGTGCCTTTGAGCACTCCAGGGTTAGGAAGTCAGGATTAAGAGGTGGTATGGAGATAAACAACAAGGTCCTACTGCATAGCACAGGGAACTATATTCAATATCCTATGATAAACCATACTGGAAAAGAATATGAAAAAGAATGTATATAGAGAGGTACATATATGTATAACTGAATCACTTTGCTGTACAGTAGAAATTAACACAACAGCAGGTTCCCACTAGCTGTCTGTTTTACACATGGTAGTGTATTTATGTCAAACCTAATCTTCCAATTCATCCCACCCTCCCCTTGCCCCCTGTGTCCACCCGTCCATTCTCTATGTCTGCGTTTCTATTCCTGCCCTGAAGATAGGTTCATCTTGCTCTTTGATGACCTAGATGGGTGGGATGGGGTGGGGAGGGAGGTCCAAGAGGGAGGGGACATAAGTATACATATAGCTGATTCACTTCATTGTACAGCGGAAACTAACACAACATTGTAAAGCAATTATACTCCAATAAAAAAAATTAAAAATAAGTTTACATTGTAAATCAACTCTACTTCAATAAAATAAAATTTTAAAAAACCCCAAAAGATTGGTTTTATGCCTTTTTCAACATGATAATGGGCATTTCCTCTAAAATTTAGATAGTTTTTGACTAGGGTCTCAAATATGTGGGATATATGGCTGTTAAAATTTTATGCAGGAGCTTTTTCATCCCTTTACAGTTATGATTTCTTATTTTAAAGATATGACTGGGGCTTCCCTGGTGGCGCAGTGGTTGAGAGTCCGCCTGCCGATGCAGGGGACGCGGGTTCGTGTCCCGGTCCGGGAAGATCCCACATGCCGTGGAGCGGCTGGGCCCGTGAGCCATGACCGCTGAGCCTGCGCATCCGGAGCCTGTGCTCCGCAACTGGAGAGGCCACAACAGTGAGAGGCCCGCATACCACAAAAAAAAAAAAAAAAAAAAAGGTATGACTCAAAAGGAAAAAAAGAGGCGGAATGGAGACCAAGAAAGAGTGACCAGAGAGTTAGGGGAAAAATCAGTAGGATGTGGTGTCTTCAAAGGCATGGTGGTAGCTGGACGTCTTTGACTCAGGTGTATTCCACAGTCAGGTGGAGGAAGGAAGCTGGCTACAGATTGAGTTTTCCTTCAGAAGGAAGGAGAGAAATTGGGTGGAGGTTGGAGAGGGAAGCAGGGTCAACCACGGATGTTGGGTTTTTTTGGTTTTTTGTTTTTTTATTTAAGTAAAGTTGAATTACAATGTGTTAATTACTGCTGTACAGCAAAGTGACTCAGTTATACATATATACATTCTTTTTCATATTCTTTTCCATTATGGTTTATCACAGGATATTGATTATAGTTCCCTGAGCTTTACAGTAGGACCTTGTCGTTTATCCATCCTATATGTAATAGTTTGCATCTGCTAATACCAAACTTCCACTCCTGCCCTCTCCCACCCAAGGATTTTTTTTGTTTTTTTTTTTAAATTGAATTGTATACTTTATTTATTTATTTTTAAATTTATTTATTCTTTATTTTTGGCTGTTTTTTGGGTCTTTGTTGCTGCATGTGGGCTTTCTCTAGTTGTGGCGGGCAGGGGCTACTCTTCGTTGTGGTGCATGGGCTTCTCATTGCGGTGGCTTCTCTTGTTGCAGAGCATGGGCTCTAGGCACTTGGGCTTCAGTAGTTGTGGCACATGGGCTCAGTAGTTGTGGCTCGTGGGTTCTAGAGCACAGGCTCAGTAGTTGTGGCTCATGGGCTTAGTTGCTCCGTGGCATGTGGGATCTTCCCGGACCAGGGCTCGTACCCGTGTCCCCTGCATTGGTAGGCGGATTCTTAACCACTGTGCCCCCAGGGAAGTCCCAAGGATAGTTTTTAAGGATGGGAGTAACATGTTTGCATGTTGATGGCAAAGACTCCAGTAGGGAGGGAAAGTGATGGTGCAGAAGAGAGGAGACAATTACCAGGGCAATATCATGGAGTGGACTAAAAAATGAGATCATGTGGGACTTAGAAATCTGTACTTATGATGAGCTCCACGGTTGTTCTTATGTACCTGCCTTTGGGCACCACTCTAGCCCATTTTGTTGAGTTACTCCTAAAAGGGTTTTAAAGTCCTTCCTTTCAGCTTGATGATTTTATGTCAGCAGAAGGTTTGCTGTACAGAAATGGCAGCTAGGATAAAAATGAAACCCTTGTGGTGTTCAATGATGTAAACAGTGTTTTCATCATTGTAGCATCCCTGACAGATGGTTATCCAGTTTCTGCAAGAATACCACTGCTCCCCCCTCCCCCCACAGGAGGAGGAGATCACTCCTTTCCAGAATCTGCTCCATCGTTGGAGAGCTCTTACTGTTAAAAAGTGATTTCTGAAAAAGTTTAACTGAAGCATATGTCCCTAAAGATTTTACCCACTGGTGCCTGTTTCGTCACTTAGCACCGCACGGAGAAGCGAGTGTGTTCTCTTATGCTCTGAGGTAATTCATTTCATCCGTTTTTGTTCAATGAGTATTTTTGATCATTTATCACATGTCAGGTCCTTTTCAAGGAACAGGGCAATGCTGGTCAACAAGATGGGCAAAATCCTTGCAGTGGAAACTTACACTGAGAGATCCTTCAGATACCTGAGCATAATCACCTTGGCTCCTTAAATCTCTGCTGCAGGCTGAACATCAAACCGTCTCTTCCGTGGTGTTTGAACATTCTGGTTTACTCTTTCCTTTCAAACAGAGGAAACTGAGCTTCCCTACAGGACCGAACGCATACCTTCTGTGTCCTGCCTGTGCTGCCAAGGTGTCCTTCTTGCCTTTGATGCGGATGCCACACTAGTGCAGCCCAAGGTGGCCTTAGCATTGTTCACTGCTGCATCCCTCTGTTGGCGCCTGTTAAGACTGTGGTTAACGAACACTCATGGGTGTTTTTCAGATGAACTGCTTACCATCTTGCACTTAAAAAAAATGATTTTTGAACTCGATCTGCTTACTGTCTTGCACTTTAAAAAAGTGATTTTTGAACTCAAATGTTAAACCTATACGTAGATTTTTTTTTTTTTTCAAAAAGGCCCTAGCTTCAACACCATCTGGAGACCCCAACTGGCAACCTAGACACATAGAAGCCCCAGGAATCAATGCCAGTATTTCTTTTAAATCTTCATTTGAACGAAGGGGCATATGATAACATCTGTACGTTTAAGATGACATAAGATGCCAAATTGGTGGAGTAAAGCATACACACACACACACACACACACACACACACACCACACACACACTTACACACTCTTTAAATTGTTAAATGACCAAAAAGTGGTGGATGAGTTTCAGCCTATAGCAACTTCGAGACACATGTTAAGATTCTATTTGAATTCATGGTTTATGATTTTCTTAAAACAGGATTTCTCCATGTCAGGCAGTGGAGAAAAGGCCCATGGCAGATATGTGTAGGTATAAATAAGAGGGGATTTAGATCACCCCAGTTACTACTGTTTGACGTTCCTGCTGCAAAATGAATTTCCTTCATCTTAACGGAAAATAAAAATCATCTATTCTCAAGAATGCACATATCTTATTAAAGCACATCTATCGGTGTTACAAAGTCTCCATTTCATCTTGAGGACTTCTACCTCAGTAGATGGTTTTCCCCTAAGTTGACAGAACATAGAACAGAGATGAACCTTTCATTGCATTTGGAGATGTGAGCACTGGGTTTTTTTTGGTGTTTGGGGTGGGTTTTTTTTTTTGGCCTTCGGTAACTTTGTGTTTTGAACCCTGTCTCTGCAGGATTCTAAAGTTTGCTTTTTTAATTGTTCCTCATTGAATCTTTTATAGAGCACCCTAGTAGGAGTTTGCTCACTTTCAAGGGGAAAGTCACTGATATTTCTTTCTTCAATGTGGACTAGTTTCCTTTTGTGGATGTTTTAGCTTGCTGTGATTTGGGGGGGGGGAAATGTCTTTTAGGTTTGGTTTTTTCCCCCAAAGGGAATCATCATCGTACGCTGTTGTTTCAAGAGTGAAGTTGAGAATGCCAACCACTGTTGAAGACGTGTGTCTCTGCACTGGCACGTGCCTTCTCTGAGCCTCACTGTAGCAGCCAGTCAGTCTTTGTGATGGTGCATCGTTTCTCCTCTGTGTAAGGTTTCCAGTCTATGAGGTGGTATCCCTGTAACATACAAATCCATCAAATTTTAATTGCACTGCCTCGTAATGACTGTTACATGGCTCTGCACTCTTTACATGCTTTTATTCTTTCGAGTGTAACTTTTGTTGGTAGTGTCTGTATTAAAAAGTACAGGAAATTACTCTTCCAGAGTTCTCTTAACGTTTTTTTTTTTAACCAATATGATTGGTTTTTAGACATTCCAGTTTTTACCGATGAAATCCAAGTGATTCTAATAAAGGTGTTCTTCCGCCTGACTTACACAGTTGGCCCTTAGTGTGTATTTACATGACAGAAACACAGATTAGACGGATCTTTAGAGGTGTTATGCTCTGAAGGTTGTACATTACCTCTTCTCGAGTGCTTTTTTATGAAGAAGCCTACTTTCTTCTCTTTGTTTGGACAGCTTTGGATCGTCTAAAATAGATATTGATGAAACCTTTGTTCATGTTTACAATCCAAACATATCTGTGTCCACTATTATTATATTTTTGTTTTTTCTAAACATCTGAATATTTATTTTACCAGATGAGGAGACTATTAAGTTCTAAAAAAAGTGCTAATAAATCGAGACTAAGATTCTTCACTTACCTGGTAGAAAAAGAGTTACTTCAAAGGAAATGGCTCATAAATTCTAATTCCTAGGGTTGAAATCTCCTCTTCCCTGGCTCCTTCATTCACTTGCTGATGTCATGGTCTAACCCAGGGCATTTCCATCGGAGGGGAAGCACCCGATAGACTACATTTGATTTTCCTCTGACATCAACTGGCTTTCCGGAAGTTCTCCTTTCCTGTTAGCCCTTGACTTTAATTGAGCAGTTTGTTGAAGGGCATTTTCAAACCCTACAAACAAGGGCTAGTTCATTATTACTTTTGTCTTTTATTTCAGAATTTCACTTTAAATTAAGTGTCCTCAGATTAAGGTATTATGAATTTAACAAAATGTTGATTTGGAAATTCTCAGAGCCTGGGGAGTATTTGTGTTCCCAACATTTATTCAACAAATATTTGTTTTTTTCTTCTGGGTAAGGAAGTCACTCTGCGTTGCTTTGGAAAATGCCAGTGCCCAGCTCACATTTATTAATTGTGGTAGCGGGGAAAATAGTCCCAATTTGCGTTAATTATTTAAATTATAAATGTTTCTTTGGAGCATTTCTGTGTGGTTTTAAAGGGCAAAAATAATGGGCCACCTTAATGAAATGATCGGTGAAAAAATTCGACAGAGCTGAATATTTGTTCTCCTAATTCCTTTGTGAAATTAAACCCCGCAGATTTTCACATTATGCATGTATGTAATTATTCCTTCAGTTCAGTCACTTTGATTCGCTGGAGCATCTTTTGTTGACTTGTCATCTCTTCTGTCGACGTAGAAGACATTTATTAAAGCATCTTGTTGCATTTATACTGTAGGAAAATGTTCCCTTATGAGGTAATCTCACACGAACTACTCAAATTGATAAAGCCCCAGTATGGTATTGTCACTTTACTAATGATTAGCAAATTAGTAGGTAGCGTGAATTCTCCATCCCTATTAGTGCCATATTCTCAGAAGTTGAGTAGTTTTATATTTAAACGCCCTAATTGCTTAACCTATCTCAAATAGTAATCATAATTTATATTTTCCAAGCAACCATTTAAATAAACTAAGCAGTTAAGAACAGGATGCATCCTTTGTTTTGCTGATTATTGATGTATAATGTCTGGTGGTTGCAGCCTGCACATTTGGGCAATGCTACGTTGAAATTTGTAAGAATCGCCTTACCTTCCACATTCAGATTGGTTATTTATAAGTGTATTATATTTGCATAGCATCTTATAGTTCTTGAGAAATTTCATAAATGTTATTTTGGCTGCCCCAAACTCTGAGGGACAGCTAGGATGGGGCCCGGGGGTGCGGAGAGGGGAACATTTCTATGCTCACATGATGAAAGTGAGTTTACGGAGGTGAGGTGATTCACTTGGAGTCATGAGTAATGAGTGGCTGGATGTGGTCCGGATATTGTCTTCTGATTTCTGTCGCTTGTACAGAGTCCTTCCCCTCCAGCTCATGAGGGCAGTGCTGCTCAGAAAGGCTGCTTCGCGTGGGACATTTTGTGCCCCTTCGACGCCCTCACCCCCCACGTACGTGTCAGTACTCACTTGCTTGTCTGGGGTTTTAAAATCTGTGTTGCCAGACAAGTTGCAAGTTCATTTTCTCATCCGTTCTTTTACAAGAATGACCACAAAACCTTGCTCAGTTCCCTAGTGAGATCATCTGAGTTCTTCTCAGTCATTTGGTCCAATTGCCCCACCTTTCTGAACTCTAATAGGTTCTCAGCAACTTAGGTGTGTTTTAGGGGTTTTTGTCATTGTTGTTCGCTTATTTGTTTGTTTTCGTGGTGTGTCATCACCGTCTACTCAGCATACTCTATGCCCTGAATGTTTTCTACTTAAGAAATAGAAATTCATTTCTATGGAAGATGATAGAAGACACAGGTAGCCCTCATGAAGCAGCATCTTGGTTTTGCCAGATACAGCTCGTTGGGCACAGATAGAGAGATGAATCCTCTTGTTTGCCCAGAATACTTGTTGTTAATTAAAGGTCTAGCATATGAGAGCTCTAGACAGCAACAGAAGACTGTGTAAAAACAAGAGATTTCATGGTCCAATAATGATAATAGATTTTTTATTTATCAAGTGACTGTATGTTCCAGGTCCTTATAGAAGTTAAGTTTCATCTTTACCTGTGTTTCCATGTAAGGAAATTCAGATGTAAACAGTTTTAAAGTGACTTCCCTGAGGTATACCATTAGCAAGTGGTGGAACTGGGGGTTGAGTCTGGGTCTGTGGGATGTCTACTCCTGTGCTCTTCCTGATGGACTGTGCTGCCTCCATAGGATGTGCTGAAAAGTCAGGTCAGTGAGGGACCAGATCCAGCAGGGATGAGGTATTGGAGGAGGTGATAGAGCAACACTTTGGAGAGGGGCAGTTTGGATACATAAGGAGGTGACATAGAATAAGGGGTGTGTGTCTGAGATCAGATGGACATGGGAGGAAGATTTTTATTGGAGAACACACCCCCAAAATGTGGACTGATGGGACAAAGTCTTAAAGATCCTTGAGTTTCAGAGTGAGGGATTGAGTTGGCTGTTGAGGTGGGAGTCATCCAGAGATGGGAAGGAGAATTAGGTAATTATGGATTCTGGAGAGGACCATATGGATGAAGCTGACTTTAAAAGCTATAAACAGTACGTGCATAATGATTTGTGGTGAATCAGTGGCATGGCGGACATCATGGCAGCCTTCCCTGAGATTCATTCCTCAATTACTGTGCAGTTCTTAGCTTTAGGAGAAGCTTAACCCGCCTCCAGTTTTAGGGAAGAGGCATCACAGCCTTATTCCGAGGACCGCAGAGGAAACCTTTGGACCAGTGATGTCAAGTTTAGGGAAATTTTACTCATTCTCCACCTGCAGGGGCAGGAGAAACTGGTTTACAGGGTTATGGCCAGGAAGGGGAAGTATCAAGACAGAGGTAAGAAAGGTGCTGCTTTGATCAGGGGTCTGTGCTTTTCTGCTGAGGGCTTGAGATGATGGTCAGCTCTATGTGGTGGGACGTGTCACTTATTTACCCATTATCCTCAGGGCCTCACACAATACCTCCCAAATCCTGGCCGTAGCTCCAGCTGATAGATTAAATGAGTGTGAACAAAAGTTTGGAGATTTACGAGAAATAGGAAATGAGGTCAAGGAGAGTATCATCTGTTGCAGGGAATAGTATGGAAATTAAAAGAAATATGAAGTCTTTAGTAATTTTGAAAGATGTAAATGGGATGCTAGCTTGTGAATTGATGAAAAGTATTTGGGTAAAAGGAAATTTTGACTAAGCTGTAGGTCTCACTGTTTTAGGACACAAAAAACTGCTTTGGGAACAATTTCTTCTCTACTGTATCCTTATTTTTTTCTCTCTCTCTCTCTAAATGGACCTTTTTTTTTTTTTTTCTAAATCTCTTCCAAAATATTTTGATTTTCTTACAAGAATATGTTGTAAGATAGAAAAGTGCAGGAAGAAAAATTAAGGGTTTTTCTAGGTCAGATCTTAATAGAAAATCACCACAGCAGTGATTGATGTGCTATGTGAAGATTCTATCAGAGTATTCCTGTAACTTGCCTAGAAGTGAAGTAAGGGATTGTCATTAAAAATCCTCAGGGTGCTTGCATAGGAACCTTGCTAGGGTCATAGGGACCTTTCTATGGTCGTCTTCACCCTGTGGCCTCTGTTCTTACAAAGTAAGGATGCAAATGTCATTCAGAGGGTTGGATTTTTAAAAATTGAAAGGAAATTCACTATCCAAGAAATTTTTTCCTTTGGTTTCTGTCTGAGTCCTTTTGGGCTGCTGTAACAGAGTACTGTAGACTTACACACAACAGAAATTTATTTTTTACTGCTCTGGAGGCTGGGAAGTCCAAGATCTAGACTCTGGCTGATACACTGAGGGCCTGCTTCCTGGTTCACAGACAGCTGTCTTCTCATGGGGTCCTCACATGGTGGAAAGGGCAGGGGAGCTCACTGTTATTTGCTTTTTTTTCCATAAGGACACTAATCCCATCATGGGGGCTCCACCCTCATAACCTGATCAGCTCCAAAAGTCCCACCTCCAAGTGCCATCGTATCAGGGAATAGGTTTCAACATATGTATTTTGGGGGAGCCACAAATATTCAGTCTATAGCAAGTTCCTAGTATAAAATTTAGTATTTACTAAACATAAGTTTTAGTATTTTTGAAAAAGAAAAGATATACAATTCTAGATTTGTGAAAAGGACAGAAGAGACTTGAAAGGAAATCATCACTTTCAAACACTGTAGAACTTAGAATATCGTATTTGACCTTTTTTGTGTAGTTATATGGTATCTGTGGGTCCAAAATGACATTTGCTTTCTCAGATTTTTAGAACTATTTTTTTGGTTATATGTCTGGTTAACTGAGGACATGGTGTAAAGAGATGTTTTTAAAAATAAAAATTCCATTGAATAGATGAGTATGTGTGCTCAGATATGTGCCTGATTCTAAATTTTTAATTAACTCTTAAAGGGGGTTCATCAAAATTGGGGATTACTGAAGTCTCAGCCTCCCATGGAAATTTAATCCTTTCACTCTTCTCAACTGCTTTAAAGAGGGCTATTGCCCTCACAGTGGAACTCCACTTTGGAAAGTCTTGGCAGAATTACAGCTCTCAGGGCCCCAATGGAGGCCTCCAACATAATTTTAGACTTTAGTCCCTGAGACGGAGCCCAAATCTTCTCCTGCAGGGCTCGCTGGAAGAGGCCTGCTCAGCTGCTGTGATGCTCTCTGTTTTCTCAGGACTTTTGCCAATTAATTCTGCCATACAGACCCCAGCTTGGTGTCATTACTTCGCAGATGCCCTGTGTGGGATGGGTGTATACCCGTGTCTTTTAGGGCACTAGTTTTCAAATTGCTATGACTGGGAGATGTCAGAAATACATTTTATGATCTTGTATATATGTATTTCACAAGACAGTACACTTACCCTTGACTGTGATATACTCTATTTTCCGTTCCATTCCAAATTATACTAATAATCTGTTGTTATCTGTACTTTGAAAAGCAGTGTATTCGCCCTGCTTTCTAGCGTGGAGGGAGTACTCAGCCCCAGAGTCTCCAGAGGGTTTCTGTCTGTTCTCCAGCAGAAGTGGCCCTCCGATGACCTGCCATGACTTACCGTGCCCACAGTCACTCTATTAGTGCTAATGCCATTCCAAAGTGGTCATAATGCTTCTAACTAGTGTTTATTTATTGAACACTGTGTGCTAGATATGAAAGGTTTTTTTGTGTGTTTGAATTACCACCCATTTGCTTTACAATCATCTGTTAGGTGTGAGCGCTGTGATTGTATGTCTATTTTACAGATGAAAAGAGAGGTTCCTTATTCTGCGAAGGATGTAGCAGAGAAGGGACACTATGCTTAAAGCTGAATTATTCCAAAAGTATGGCTTTTTAACCTAATAACACCTCTCTTATGTAGTTCTAGATTTCCTAAAAATAGGTAAGAAAGTTATATAAATTATGACTGATGACATATAGAGTCGTCATCCTTTTTTCTTATATTTATTTTATTAAAAAAATTTTGGGGGGGCTTGCATCAGGTCTTAGTTGTGGCACGCGGGACCTTCATTGAGGCGTGTGAGATCTTTCGTTGCGGCACGGGCTCCTCCTTGTGGCATGCAGGCTGCTCTCTGGCTGCGGCGTGTGGGGTCCAGACGCGTGGGCTCTGTAGTTTGCGGCACACAGGCTCTAGTTGAGGCGGGCGAACTCAATAGTTGTGGCGCGCGGGCTTAGTCGCCCTGTGGCATGTGGGATCTTAGTTCCCCGACCAGGGATTGAACCCACGTCCCCTGCATTGGAAGGTGGATTCTTTAGCACTGGAGCACCAGGGAAGTCCTTCCTCATTCATTTTCTATAAGTTAATAAATTTTATTTTCCAAGTTGTGGCCAGGACTAGAGTCTCACTGGTATTCATCTGATTTGCAAATCATAAGCTGAACTTTCATTAAGAACAAGAAAGTTTTGATAGTTTATCTTTGGTTTATGTTTACCAAAGGAATCAAGGCCATCTTCTTTCACATATTTTTTGATAATTAAAGCATATTTACTTAAATCATGGATAGATTTTTATACACAGGTAGTTATGTTTTGTTTGTGAGTTTAAAATGTTTACAGCTGTAATTTTAAAATATTAAAGTGATGGAAGCAAATTCGTTTTCAGAGAAAAATAACCTAGCCTTAGGAATGTGTCAACTTTGGACTTGATGTTTTAAAAGGCAAATTACAATTTTCAGTGGAGTAGCTAATAAACAGATCACACAAAGGCAATTCTAAGTTCTGTTTGTGTATAGAAGGGGCAAAAATCACATAATATATGACGCCTAATTGTTTTGAGTTGGCTAGGATACCAACTGAACCCTAGGGTCCTGAACCTGTTTATGAAGGTCTAATGTTATTAGAGGTTATGAGTGTGACCTGTCCATTGTTGGCTGCATCTGAAATTAGTCTACAGATTTACTTTCAAATATAAGCAAAACAGCAATTCAGATAGGCTTTGGCTTACACTGGTGTATCTGCAAGAACCAAATAAATAGGGTGTGTATTGAACATGTGGTAAAGCTCCTTCTATTTATTGTGTTTTTGTGTCCTTCTTTGGGAGGTAGCCTCATTAATAACAGGGTTAATGCTAAACCCAGTGTTCAGTGAGTTCCTTAACTCATGCCATTGAAACATATTAGAATAAAACTTTGAATACTGTAGGTTAACTGTCAAGGTTCTTTGGAGGGTAGCTAACTATATGAGAAATAAATATACATACATCTGATATTTTGGGTACACACTTATTATTTCATACACATAGAGTTCTTGATGAATAATTTAGGACATTACATAAGTGATAAGGTGATAAAACTTATAATTTTAAAAGTTTTTCAGCACCTATTAATTAGTTTTAATTTTACATTTGATTACAGAAAAACCAAATGAAAAACTGACAAGGAATTTCATGATAGCATTGTTAAAGTACATCAAAAGTGTGATAACGAGTTATCATGAACTCCTCGTACTTGTTCATGGCCTACTGACCACACTGTTTCACTGTTTCCTTTAGTCACATGTCCTGGGAACCTCAGCAGTGTCCCAGGATGGCAGCCAACTCGTCATTGGTCACTTCTTTATCATTTCATTCATTAACTCAAATATTTGTCACTGTGCTTGCTTTTTTTTTTTTTTTGCGGTACGCGGGCCTCTCACTGTTGTGGCCTCTCCCGTCGCGGAGCACAGGCTCCGGACGCGCAGGCTCAGCGGCCATGGCTCACGGGCCCAGCCGCTCCGCGGCATGTGGGATCTTCCCGGACTGGGGCACGAACCCGTGTCCCCTGCATCGGCAGGCGGACTCTCCACCACTGCGCCACCAGGGAAGCCCATCACTGCGCATATTTTTAAGGTTACAAGTTAATAGGTAATAGTTCGGCTTTGCAAAATATTTGACCACCGTCACCTTTGGCCAGCGATACCCATGCCCTTTGATGCCTAAGCACATAGAGCTTCACAATCTGTTAACCATACAATTCGCTGAGTTCATGTGTTTATATGAAATGAAAGAGGAAATGGCACACGTTTTTGTTCCTTTATGAAAGAATTTTCTAATTAAGTTCGTACTAAAATACAAGCCTTGAAGGTCTTGTATACATTAGGGCAACTCTGCTTCCAACCATAATAAACCCCACTTTTTTCAGACCTAATTATATATGTTTGTAGAGTTTTTTGTTGTTTTTTTTTGTTTGGCATGGCTTAAATTACTGTATTGTAGTCAGCCTTAGTGCTCTGCTTTTTTAAAAGATTATTTTCCTTATTAAACAGTGGAATCAGCATCATTTTAATAACATTAAATAAAATCTTACATGTGTTTGTGAATAGGTAAATTGGTTTGACCATTGCTCACTAAAAAGTATCTTTCCTTCACCTCAGGGCCTTGTACTGATGGCTGCTTCCCAGATTTCAGATAGGGCTCAAAGAACCTGTCCCTCTGGCTACCGGACTTTGAATTGGCTATTATTAGGGGGAGACTTATAAATTTCCAAGCCACTCAAAATTTGAATCCATCAGCCAAATCCAGAACTGCTGCCATGGGAACTGGGGGGAAGCCCTACAGATTTTCATCTTATTTCTTCTATATCAGCTTGGTGGATTGGATGACTTGACAGTCATTCTTTTTCTCTACAGAAGAAGATGATTTAATAAGTAACACAATGTTTATCTTTTTTTATAATAAAAATTCCTCTCCAAGTTATATTCCATACTGCTGCTGGAATTCTGTATACAGAATGGGTATTGTGTCTGTCGCCTGCCTAATGGGTCTACATCGGCCAGCAGTGCTGTGAGGACAAAGTCTAGCTGCCTGGTGTACCATGCAAGGGCTTCACCTGCAGGATCTGGCCCTGAAACTCGCCTCTGCAGTTACTTCGCCCCACGGCCCTTGTGGACATTCTGGGCCCCGTCATAGGGAACTATTATTGATGCGTCCTGGTTGCAGATTGGATCACGTTGCCATATCTTTGCAGGTGCTGATCTGTCTCTCCAGAACCTACTAGCCCCCTCCGTCCACCTTGCAATTCTAGGAAGTTGGAAGTCACTTTTCCATGCTAGCTTTGCAGTTCTGCCGGACTGGCCTGTGTCTTATTCACATCTTTATCTCCTGTGCCAAGCACGGCACACTCGGTACTATTTGAAATCTATGATGGATTTCACTCACTCATTCTCTTTATTCAGGAGATTAGAAAATTGGAGCGATTTACCCAATATTAAAATTTTTTTCAAAGGTAATTATTTGTAGACGAGAGATTAGAAGCCCTCTGTGTTTTATATTTATGTACGTGTTAGGGGCTTAGATGTGTTGTTTAGCATAATTATCTTATCAACCAGTGGGGTAAATTTTATATATATTTGAAAGGGATTGAGTAAACAGATTCAGAAAAGCTAAAGAGTTTGCACAAGCACCTAGCTAGTATTTGAAAGATTCCATATTTTATCAAAAGGCTACATGCCATCTCTCTAAGGCTAGCGTATGTATACACTGTTCTGGATTTTAAAGAAATGATTCATTTTGATTTTTAAAAGTTTATTATGTAGTCATATTATCTCCCCCTATTATTCTGTTTAAGTTTTATCTCATATATCCACTTGAGGACAGTGTATAATTAAGCAAACAGTCATGGATATCATGGTCCATTTTTCTCTGAATGATAGCAGTCTTCAAAATAAAAATAAAAAAATTGTACAGTTTTAAAAGCATAGCATCTGGATATTTCCTCTAGAATAACAATGTATGACCTTTTAACAATCTCATTTTATTAAACGTTTCCCTGTTTTTCTTTAAATGTGAACCCTTGTGCTGTCGGTCTGAGCAGTTCTAAGTGTTTAAACAATGCAGTTAACTGTAGACTTCATCTCTTTTCCTGTAAAAATACTCTACTTAAGGTAAATTTTCATGTTTTTCATTTTCCATTCAACTTAAGGAGAATGATGACACCATCTTGCATATTTTCTACACTCCCAAATATTTCTGAAATGGTAAACATACGTATTTTGTAATCAGGATCTGTGAGTTGTAGGTCATAAACTGTATCTGAGATGTAGCCTCTTCACCTTCCTTCAAATACTGAAGATAATAACAGTCCTTATTTTGCAAACCTGTTAGGGTGAATATACGAGTTAATATTTATAAACTGCTTAGAACAATGCCCGCCTGTAGTAAATGCTACATAAATGTTCATTATGATGATTGAGGGTTCTGTTTTTGTTTTTTTTTTTTGCGGTACGCGGGCCTCTCACTGTTGTGGCCTCTCCCGTTGCGGAGCACAGGCTCCAGACGCGCAGGCTCAGCAGCCATGGCTCACGGGTCCAGCCGCTCCGTGGCATGTGGGATCTTCCCGGACCGGGGCACGAACCCGTGTCCTCTGCATCGGCAGGCGGACTCTCAACCACTGCACCACCAGGGAAGCCCAACTGAGGATTCTTTATCTTCTACACCTTCCTTTTCATCCTTGATTTTCAGAAATCAAGTTAATTTGCATTTAATATGTTAGGGTAGATAAATCCATTCTTATAAAACAAGTATTTGGGTTGAGTTCCTCATTCCTCTCTCTCCTCGGTGTATTTCCCCTTAATCTTGACCTCCTTTTGAAGAAGAAAATTAATTTTAATTTTGAGTCTTACTCTCTTCCACCTCTTATCTTCTTGGAGTCACTGCTGGCTGTTATTAGTTTTTGTATTCAGTGTATTAACTGAGCAGGGCAGCTACTTTATTCATTCTAGGTACTTTGTAAATATTGGTTAAATGAATCAATGGCTGGGCAGTAATGTGCTGGGTGTCTGGCTTCTCAACCTTCAGAGGTCAGTTTTCTCATACTTCATAGTCTGAAACATAAATAGTAAAGTAGAAGTCTCTCCCTCCTGCTTCCCCAAATAGAAAAGTCCTTATTATCTGCGTCACAGCTATGCTGTTCTCCTGATAAAGTAGACATAAAGATTTTAGAATCTAAACCCCAGGCAATTTTTAAAATAACTCATATTTGTATCTAATACTGTTTTCAAATAACTGTCTTAAAATTTCAGAACCAACCCAGTGAGTAGGCAGTGTGTACTCCATAATACTGAAACTGAAAAGCATAGCAACTCGCCTAAGGTACTGCACTGCATAGCCCTTTAGTGGCTGAACCGGGATTTGGATTGCGTTCAAGTTTGAATCCAGTCCCGGGGCTAGATTTCCCCACCGTTAACCACCCTCCTCTGAACTACAACCAATTACTTTATTTTTTAAATGAGTCATCTTTTAATCATTATTGGTCAGTGAGGTTGAAGAGACCTAAGAGATAAGGAGGAAATGAATGCAGTGATTTAATCCTAAATCATTGTCTTCCTGTCTTTTAAATATGGTAATATTGGAGTAGTAAATGTAGATGATAATAATGAGTAAATATGATAGTGGATCAAAGTACTTAACCCGTTGAACTTGGAAGAGAAGGTGGAAGAACTTTTCAGAAATATTCCTTTGGCTGAAGTTTAGAAAAACAAGTTTTTCGTTTATTTGTTTTAAAATCGAGAATTTCGGACACTAACGAAATTTGGAAACACATGCTTGGCCTGGCTTCTGAAAACCAGGATAAATGGGTGTATGTTTACCCCTCGACAGCGGTTTTTTATTGTAATAAGATCAGTTCGCAGCATATCCAGGCATTTTGAATGAAAATTGAGTTTGGCTAAAGAAAATCATGTCCTTCCAAATGAAAGTGAGCAGATGTACAAAACGAACCTTAAAATTAATCTTGGATTTACTCCTCCGTGCGATGCACGTGATCATGTGAATGCATCAATTCACAGTCGTGTTGAAAATGACAAGGGCAAAGGGAAAGCTGCTGCAGATTTAAAGTTTAAAAAAATCACTACAGACATAATTGGGGGGTTTCCACTGTATTGAACAACTGTCTTGAGGAGACAATTGCCTTTCTGCTTGAAGTCTGCAAAGAAGATATTCCTCTTTTTAAAGTCGTTTTACCTTTAACTTATTATGACATCCTTTTTAAAACTGAGAAATCTTTGAATTGAATACAAGTTGTATCTCCCTGCCTCTTCTCTAACTGAATGCTGTCTATTATTTTAATCATGTTAATCTACTACTTAGTGGAAAACGCTGCTCTGTGGCTGCGGAGAACAAAAGTGCTTTCTGTTTCTCCTTCTTTAGTGAACCGGCCTTCACATGGTGCAGAACAGTCAGGGCTTTAATCCGAGCTGATCAATACATTCCGAACCCTTTATTTAGTGAGATCAATACAGTGTAATGAAGTCTGCGTTCCAGCTTCTTTCCAAACATTCCGGCCGGGCCAGGGAGGTGTCTGTTTTTCTGTTCTGAAGCACAATCAAAATTATGGTAGAGGTTTTTTCTTATTATTCTGGACTGGGCAGCGCTTTTGAGCGCCCTCCGGACAAGCTCCACCACGCGCACTCCCCAGTCCATCCAAAGACGTGTCTCCTATAATAATGAAGGCGTAAAGAGAAATCATGTGATCCTGGAGAGAAAAATTAGTGTCAGCAGAATACTGCTTCAGTAATATCTATGACTTAATCACGTACGATGACTGCTGCTAAATGGCTTGGAATAAAATACTTCTTTTTATGAAAGTATGCCCACAGATTAGCTGCGTGCTTGTAAAAAGTCTGTGGATTATCAGAGAGGTGATCTGTCCACTGTAATTTTTGTATAGATTCATTTGCAGCAGGAATACAACAAATTGGAATGTGTCATACTTTCTTTTGAGTTTCTGTGCTTTGTTCAGGCTTTGCTCTTAGTGAGACTTTTAAGCAGTTTTCATCTTAACTTTAAAAATATTTTTATATTTGGAACAGTGTTTTAGGGCATTTGGGATATCCGTTTTATAACTTTTGCACCGAGATATGCAGGCAGAACTGAAGGCTGAACATTGATCCCTTATATGAAGTGCTAAAACACAATTTGTCATCTTGTTGGCTGTTTATATCTTCATATATTGTTTACAAACTTTCAGCATGACCTAACAATGTTCTGAGACTGTTCTTGCTTGGCATAGTCTATCTCAATAAAGGTGGTCCTATTTATTAGAAATTACTTGTTTTTCATATGGCAGCTAAGTCATTAATATGAGACCCACTGGAGATTTTTTTATTTTCTAGTTTCTGTTATACGAAATGTTGTAAGCTAATGTTTATATTCTTAGGCAAGAATGAAGCACATACATGACTTCGAGTGTGCTAAAAGAGTTGTGTGTAAGAACGTTTGGAGGAATCACCTTATAGGGTGTTGAATCAAAACTGTTTACTTCTCAGTGTTTTTTTTTATTTTTATTTTTTTGGGCCCCGCCGATCAGCCTGTTCCCGGGGATCTTAGTTCCCTGGACCGTTGGCAGTGAAAGCGCGGAGTCCTTACCACTGGACCGCCAGGGAAGTCCCCTCAGTGTTTTATAATTAGAAATCTTCATATTGACAATTTCTCCTTAACCATATTTTATAAGATCGAAGAAAAGACTAGAATTTTAGACTCGCAAGGAATTTTGCACATGGCCTAGATGAGCCCTGCCCGCCTTCCATGGGGTCCGTGAATTAAAACAGTAAACCACAAATTAGCTAACTTAATTTATGCTGACTTTGCTCACAGAGTAAAATGAGACTGTGAACATAATAATAAGAGCCGGGGTGAGGATGAATAGGAAATAAAAAAACCTACTTGGAGAAAAGGCAGCACCTTTGAGCACCTGCTGGGCACGAATACTGTACCTCAGGGGTCCCTAACCCCCGGGGCCGCGGACCACTACCGGTCTGTGCCCTGTTAGGAACTGGGCCGCACAGCAGGAGGTGAGTGGCGGGCAAAGCTTCACCTGCCGCTCCCCCTCGCTCCCCATCGCTCACACTACTGCCTGAACCAACCCCACCACCACCACCACCACAACCCGTCTGTGGAAAAATTGTCTTCCACGAAACCGGTCCCTGGTGCCAAAAGGTTGGGGACCGCTGCTGTAGCGCATATGTGGACAGAAACAGTTTTGCTTTCTCTGAGCTTTTCATCAAATAGTGGAGCTGAGCACAATGGCAGACAGTTGAAATGTTAGGGGATCCATGAAGGAGTGATTCCTTGTGTGTGTGGTGGTTGGGAAAGGCTTCCTGCAGACATGGCCTTGGAGCTTGGCCATAAAACAGAAGCATGAATTTGATGAAACCGACTGGGATTTTCTGCTTGGTAGTTGTTGGGTAGGGGGTACCAGGAGGAGAAGGGAGCCTAGCCTAAGACTTTCAAGATGTGTGAATAAGTATTAGTAACTAGAAGACTGCCGGTACCTCTGACGAAAATAAGGAAGCACCAAGACCAAATTTCAGGGGTGAGCAGGGAAGACCACCCTCCTTTTCTAGCACCTGTGGTTCTGCCGAGCAAAGGAGGTGTGGTTCAGGTTGAACCTTTCATGGTTCATCACACCAGTGTGAGTGTGGTTTTATTTTATGGCACGACAGTGACCTTGTTTTTCTTGGTAACCCTAATCCTGGGCACACAGTCAATACTCAGTAGATTTCTGTTGGATTAATGAAAGAGGATAAAGAATTCTGATCGTTGGAAAGATAACTGAGGGGAGGACATCCAGCAGTGTGGCTTGGGTTTACTTGGAGCTGGGGGAGAGCTTCGAGAACCTAATCTATCTAGTTAGTTACAGTTGGTGCTTTAAAGCCTAGAATCTAGAGAAGAGAAGAGTATTCCTTGCACTGCATCGTGGGATCCAAACGTGGAGCTGAAGGTTAGGAGAGAAACCAGTACAGTGTAAACGAAGGACAAAGAAAATCTCAAGAATGAAGGAATGACCAAGGAGTTAAAATACTGCAGGGAGGCCAAGAAAAATGAGACATAATGAAAAGGTTGCATTTGGTGAATGGGCAGCCTTTGAGGCCCTTGAGAGTAGTTTAAATTGAGCGGTTAAGATGAAAATATGTGTTTCTTTAAGAAAACATTCCCATGCTTTCACATGTTATTTGTAATGTGCTGGACAATTTAGTTTATTTAAGTGTTTTCTATTGACCCTTCACCCCTGGGTAACCAGCAGGCTGAGGATTTCTTGTGGTCATTTTAGTTGATTGAAAGCTGGTTACTGAGTAAAACATATTCTAAGTACTGGATACTTTTGTGAAACTGCACAGAAGAAGAACATTAGTGTTTCACCGTGGTTTCCATGGATTTCTCTGTTTGTCCTTGACTTGTAATGAGCCTGTTAACGGTAAGCTGTCCCAGTGCCTGTGGATAGAGTCAAATTCCATGAGTAACAGCTTACACCTGTGGCCAAAGGGACTTTCTCTTGAGAAGGGCTGAAACCCTTGCCAAACAATTTAATTTTCGAATCAGGAAATTGTTATCAAAGGAAATAAAAACAAGAAGACAACTTTTGACAGGATGGGTGACGTCTGTGTCTAGGGATGACCATTCTATGTTGTGTCTTTATTTCTTCAGCACTGTTGTTTCACTCTTAGGTTTACAATTTAGGACAGGATAGATGGGGTGGATGGAGTACCATATGTTTTCTGTCTGACTCGGGCGTAAGTCATGCCTTCCTTTTATATCTATCACTTTTATAGTACTGCTCATCTGTCTTCTTTCTTACGGTCATGTCTTTTCAGTACACACAGGCTGTCTAGCTATGTCCTGTTGGATGCAACATCAATTTTGGTCATAGACAAGCATGTACTTGTTTTATACCTATGACTATGTAACAGCAAAAACTTTCTGGAGAAGACTAAGTAATGTATACAACTTATGTATCAAAATCTGTATCTTTTCTGTGATGGAATATCCTGGCATTTCTTTGCTCAAGTTCTTGACTAGTCATATTTGAAAGCATCTAATCCAGACAAAAGCATTAGGGAGAGGAAGTTTAAGAAATATGTTAGGGCTGTCAGCAAAATATTCCATCCGAAAATGACTGGGGCCCATACACACACATATGTATAAGACACAGGTGTATGACACATACATATATGTGTGTCTGTGTGTATCGTTTCAATCGTGTGTGTGTGTGTAATATAATTTAGACAGAATACTTAAGGATAATTAAAAAGTGTGGGTTTTGTTCACTTGGTTTATGAATTACGTAAGATACAAATTTGGCTGTGTGAAACAGGAGCTAGAAATAACAATAACTTAAAAGGAAGGAAGTTTATTTCCCCTCACATGTAGCCATTTGGAAGTTGCCACTGGACATTCAGGGGAGGCAGGGTGACTTTGTTTCATAAAGTCACCCAGAGATCCCGGCTCCTTTGTCACTGTTTTGCCTTCCAAAGTGTCACCCTCATTTGCACAGTCCAAGATGGCTCATAGTCAAGTTTACAGGCCAAGCAGCAGAAAGGGAGAGAATACCCCTTTTGTTTCAAGGCATGGTCTGGGAGTTGCACACATCACTGACCCTCACATCCTGTTGGCCAGAGGTTTCATAGGAAGCACAACCACCTGAAGGAAGGCAGGGAAATAACTTTATTCTGAGCTGCTGTGTGCCCAGCCCAACTAAAACTTCTGTTACTTTGGAAGAAGGTAAGAATAAAAATCGGATTACAGTTTCTGTCCTAGGGCACAATAGAGGTTGTGTATCTAAATTGCAGTAATGTCATTCTCTATATTTGCATGATTATAGATCATTTATTGAGTGTCTGCTCAATATTGGTCAATATTAAGGCCTTATTGAATGCTTTATGAATTATGCATAAGACATCTCCTTCAACTGGAAAACGTGATGATCTCAGATTCCAGAACTTTGATCTGCGGAATTTGGTTGTGTGGTGGGTGGCACTGAATTGCTGCTGGAGGCCCATTTGTTTCCCAGCAGGTTAGCGTTGGCCTGTGTCTGATGACTTCTTGAATGCTGTTCTGTTCATTCATTTATTTCAGTTCTTTGTTAAGCTCCTCTAAGTGGAGGTCCTGTACCAGGTACTACATGAGATAGAAAATGAATGGGACATAGGCTTTAGCATTAAGGTGTTTACAGTTGTCTCCACATCCCTGTGAAAAACTGGCCTTGATGATCATGGCTGTATCTGGTGAAAATCACAGTCATAATTGCCCCAAAAGTCTCTTCTTCCTCATTCCATTCCCTCAGTCTGCTCTGTACCATATTCCCTGAACACAATCCACTTTAGACCTGATTGCTATCATGGGAAATCTTTTTTTGAAGGTTCAGGTTCTTTCTGTTCCTTGGATGCGTTTTTGGTTTTGAATTTTCTAATATATTACGAAGTTGCCCCCACTGTAGTCAATTGGTCATGTCAGGGAGCAAGGAAAATAACTTTATTTATGTCTGTTTCATTAGTAGTTATGCATATTCTTCTCCTTTCTTGAGCAATTCAGATATTAAAATTTCCCATTTAATCATACTATAACTTCTGGATTTTTTAGAATGAACAATCTTAAGAAATTAGAGGCAATTTTAATACAAGTTGATGGAATGCATCAATAACCATTAAGGTCTACTGGCTAAGCCTCTCTTAGGTGCACTTGGGTTTGATTCTTAAAATCCCATACACAGCAAAACCTGGACTGACCTTCATATCGCTTGCATCCTGAAAGTAGCACGCACACACTCATCAGACCCTAAATGTATTATGAAACAATAACATACTCAGCCATAAAAAGCACTAAATAATGCCATTTGCAGCAACACGGATGGACCTAGAGGGAAGTGAAGGAAGTCAAAGGAAGACAAGTATCATATGATATCAGTTATATGTGGAATCTAAAAAATGATACAAGTGAACTTACTTACAAAACAGAAATAGACTCACAGACATAGAAAACAAACTTATGGTTACCATAGGGGGAGGGGGGAAGGGATAATTTATGTTTAAAAAAAATAACAAAAAACTGGTCACCTTGTTTTATCTTTGTTTTTTTTATTCTCTTTAATGAGAACTTTGGACCTTGTTCTTTTTAGCAGTATTCTTTTGAAATTGTTTGATTATTTTCTTTGATTATATTACAACAGTGAGGACCAATAGTGATGTTACTAAAAGTCATATATAGTAGAACATGGAACAATGCTTGGCTGTAAAAATGCATCAGTACATTTGTGGCAAAATCAGCACTTGTTCCTCATTCTTTTTTGCCTATTTGCACTTCTGTCCTTTCATTTCTCACTCTTCTTTCAGACTCAGTCTATTCTCTGTCCTTTCGTGTAGATATAAGTGGATATTAATTATCATATAGACAAATCTTGAAAGATTCTGTTTTACGGTATGGATAGAATCATATCATGGGGAAAAAACAAAACTCAACGGGGGCAAACAGAAAAGGAAAATGTCTCTATTGCCCTATACTTGGCAGAGGGCAGAGATTTAAATAAAGATGGAGATATCACATCACTAATCTTTGTTTTGATTTTTAATAAATTAAGTCAGGTCAAACACTTAGGTTGGGGTATGTGAAAACTCTTAATTTTTCCCCAGGACTGTACGTAGTATTTAGATGACAGGCAGCCTAAGCTATTAGCTAGAGCAACAGTCCAGGAGTCAGGAAATTTGGGTTTCAGGGTCAGCCTGTTTTCTTATTTGTAAACTGCAGGGCTTGCACTATGTGATCACTAAGATTTCTCTCAGGTCTGTGATTTTCATTTTACTGGTTACTTTTATCTTAAAATTAACATAAAATAAAACAATAAGTCAGCAGTTTTTAAAGCCACTTTCTGCAAAGCAGGATTTGTGCATAGATCTGTGCAATTCATCTTACCTTAAAGATACACACTTTTCTTGATAGCTTAAATTCTTCCTTAATACAATTTGTGACCTAGTGATGTTAAGCTCTGGTCCCTGGGGATAGCATGCAGCCTCTTCCTACTGTGATCGAGGAGCACTTACATAAAATCTCTTTGAACTAGTTCACAGGTGAAGCTGTGGTGTGGGCAGCCGTGCCAGTTGTGCATCCTCTACAGACGAGAGGATGCCCAGCCTGCTGGTTGTCTGATCTGCTGGCTGTGAACATTTGTCCCTGTTGTATATTTTTTCCTTTATCCGTATTCCCCTTGGATCACATGTCTGGCCATATGGATTTAGTTCACTTAATTTGAGGTTGGTATTTCCAGTCCCAATCTTATTTAGAACAGTTTGGTTTTCACAAGTAGGTGTGGCTTTCTGTTCATGTGTCATTGCTTCCCCTTTGTGTAGTAAGAGTCAATTTTAATTTAAAGGGAATATTCAATATCAGTATGAAGAAAAATGAGTAAGATAAACAAGCCACTCTTCAAACTTCAGAAGTTAGAAGATTTGTTTCAAACACATTGTAATTTGTGAGGGAGGGAGAGGGAGAGTTCAAAAACCAGATTGTGGACACAGTTGTGGGAGATGTGGCTGTTTAATGAACCCTATCCCACCTACAATATTTAAGTAATCTAGCTTTTAAAAAGATGAAATACTGATTCTTCCCACTTCATTCCTAAGACAGGTACTTACTACATAAAACAAGCAGCTATTCCTTTGGAGTATGCCCGTGTGAACTTTTTCAGTTCCCTTTAGTAAGGGCCGGTTCAGTTTCAGGAAGTCAGGAGTTCAGACTTCTAGTGGTTCAAACATCGAGTGTCTATTGTGTCACACTGATTCTGAGCTCAGGATCAAAGGCCAATAGGGAAATAGCTTGAAAACTATTAACAAATGAAAGAGTTGTTTGGAAAAGTGTGAAACACATAGTCTTTGCTCTTGACTGGTTTTAGAGAGAAACCTTGAATGTCAGTGACCTTGGTATCATCTTGTTTAATCCTCTGGCCTTTTGGGAGTTCTTTCTAAAACAGGCACATGCGTGGTCATTCACTCTCCATGTAAAATCTTACAGTGATAAGGAACCCACTTCCTACTGAAATAGTTATTTTTCTGAGAAACTTTGCTTTGTATTAAGCAAAAATCCGTGTGGTGTGATCCGAAATGGTTCATAAAAGGGCGTTCGAAATGTACATAGAGTTTGATCAGAAAACAAGTTAAAGCAATTAGTAAAATTTAAAACATTATGCAGGATTTCCCTGGTGCGTAGTGGTTACAAATCCTCCTGCCAATGCAGGGTACACAGGTTTAATCCCTGGTCCGGGAAGATCCCATGTGCCGCGGAGCAGCTAAGCCTGTGACCCCAACTGCTGAGCCTGTGCTCTAGAGCCTGCGAGCCACAGCTACTGAGCCCACATGCCACAACTACTGAAGCTCACGAGCCTAGAGCCCGTGCTCCGCAACAAGAGAAGCCACCACAACGAGAAGCCCGCGCACAGCAATTAAGACCCACTGCAGCCAAAAATAAATAAATAAAAAATAAAACCACCATATTTAAAAAAACATTATGCAAATGTATCATCTGTTATCACCTTCATTCTTATAGATGCTCAGGCTTCAAAGTTATCTAGTCTGAAAATTCCTTGATTATTAAACTCTGTCAACCAGTGGTCTCTCCCTAACAAGTTGTCCGTTTTAGCTTAGCAATTCCAGGTCATTTGGATTAAAAAATAAGTAAAATTTCAAAGAACAAAATCGCCTAGTGAAGGCTTTCGCCCCAGTTTCTCAACCTCAGCACTGTTCACGTTTTGGACCAAATAATTCTTTGATGTGTGCAACTGTCCTGGGCAATGTACAGTGTTTTGCAGCATCCCTGACCCCTACCCATTAGATGCCTCAGTATTTTGGTGACAATCAAAAATACCTCTAAAACCGGCCATGTTACCTGGAGGGCAGAATCACCCAGAGTTGAGAGTCATTGCATTATTACCATCATTTAACACCCGAAATGTCGGAATGAAGGATAAGGCTTCTCAAGGAAGGATAGCGTGGGAAACTTAAGCTGACCTAATAAAAATGCAGTGTTAAAATTTTATGAGATTTATGTAGTTTACTTGTTTTCCGGATACATGTTTGACAGATCTGGACCAGATCATAGAAGGTGAAGTGGAGTTCAGGTGCACTACTTGTTCCATCACTGAAAAAAATCATTGTAAAAATTCTAACTCACATAGGCATGTTTGTATAAATGGAGGTAATAATTTTAACATCTGTTACGTGATTTTGGAGTATTCTAGGCAAACTGGAAATGGCCAGTACAGTTGTTGTGGTGGTTCTGGTGTGGTTCTGATGAGGGTCCTGTTGACCTTCATGATTGGGTAGCCAGGGGCCCTGACATCAGGAAATTCCCTGAGAAAGATATGGGGACCAGTGGGAAGTTTTGTCACCAGCCAGTAGGAAACCCTGGCCTGTGTTTGAGAATCCTTAGGGGTTGACTCCTTTGATTTCCTCTTCCAGTCATGAATGGGTGCTGAAGTGGTCAGACCCAGAAGAGCATGGTGATTCATGCTGGGGACATTCCTGCATCTTCCAGTTTGGAAGGTTTGAAGAATGAGGCAGGAATGAAAGTGATATGACTCATGCCCCCTTGTGGAAGTCATCACTGTGGCACCTGTGGGTAGAGGACTCTTTGTCAGGAATATCTCCCATAAAATCCTTCAGCCACCGCTATAGCCAGGAGCCAGCACTCTAGGTAAACCCAGTTCTTTCCAAGGTATCACTTTGGTTCCCAGCCTTCAAGTAAAGGCTGAAGACACCTGGCACTCCAGGGTTCTTAACTCATTGAGTTTCAATTGGCAAGATACATCTTCCAGGAGTGAGAATGGACCTACTCCTTTGACATCACTGAGTCACCGCTTAGGACCTCCTGGTTATTATTAGGGATTTGTCATACCCCTCTGGTGGGTTGGGCAGGAAAATGATTGAGAACTGGGGGAGCCTAAAAAATTTTTGACAGGCGGAAGCTAAACCTTAATACTGTTTCTTGTAAAATATTTTTCCAATATTTGTTTCCATTATGAAGGCAGCCTACAATTTAGATAGAGGGTATTACAATGTTTTGTTTTATTTTTTAGAAGATGGACAGGTTGAGTCAAAGTTTGCAATGTGCCTGAGGTTATGGCATATTAATAACTGATTCAAGGCCTCACAATTTTAGATGCCCCATAACTAAAACCTTTCATGACATAGTAACCTAAGTATTTTACTGACATCAGATTTAGATTATGATAACATTGATCTACAGCTTTAATATGAGTCATTTTTCAAAACCCTCTTTGACAGCTACATGGCATAGAAAGAAGAGGAAAAGAATACAATTTAAATGAAACGAAAGCGGATTTTATTGCTCATCAGTTGTCAGTTAAATTTAGAAATAAATTCAAATAAAAACTTAAGTAATCCAGATATGAAGAACTTAACTGCTTATTTTTTTTCTTATTCATCACATGTTTCTGTACTAATTGTATGTTGGAGGATCAGTTAGAAAAATAATTAGTAGTGTGTGCATATAGGCCTGGGTTAAACTGGAAATATTTTAGGACCAGATCTCTTTTTTTTTTTTTTTTTTGCGGTACATGGGCCTCTCACTGTTGTGGTCTCTCCCGTTGCGGAGCACAGGCTCCGGACGCGCAGGCTCAGCGGCCATGGCTCACGGGCCCGGGCCCAGCCGCTCTGCAACATGTGGGATCTTCCCGGACCAGGGCATGAACCTGTGTCCCCTACATCGGCAGGCGGACTCTCAACCACTGCGCCACCAGGGAAGCCCAGGACCGGTTCTCTTGTCCCACCTAACATCTTAATTGTTGGAGTGGAGGATGACACTACCAAATACCATGGAACCTGATTTCTTTCCAAATGACTGCTCACGTTTTACATTGCCTTTTTCCTTTGTCCTTTTCAAGATACTGTCATTTTTCCTTAGTTTTTGTAAAAGGTAAATGCATATCTTCATTTTGCCTCCTTAGAGTCTGTATAAATCACTCAGTCTTTTGTGGAAGGTAACTTTATATACACTAGGAATCATCATGAAAAGCTTGATGGAATGTATAGCAGTAGTATTCCATGTTCCCTGTCCTTTTTTCCGAGCTAATCCTAAGTTATTTTTTAAAATCATGCTCGTTTTGCACAGTATTCTGAGGAAGAAGATCTGTATAAATGCCTACAGTAGGGATGTTTCAGTCCCAGTTGCTATGAAGTTCTCTCTGATGTCTGAGTTGAAATCGCTCATGTTTCATGCATGCCTAATCTATCTCTATCTTGCCTTCCCTTCTCAGGCAGCAGAGAACTTGGTGCCACATCTTTGGTGAACATATGCCTTTTTTTCATCTTGTTTTTTCTTCTTCTCCTGGCTTACAACAGTATTTTGACACTTCTGAATTTCAAACAATCAACTGTGTGTGTATTTAAACGTTCTGTTTAATATGGTGGCCAGCAGCCCAGATGTGGCTACTGGACATTGTAATGTGGCTACTTTTTTGAAGACTGAGTACAAAAAAAGGAATATAAAACGTCTCCTTTTTGATTACATATTAAAATGATAGTATTTTGGATATGTTGGGTTAAATAAAATCTATTAAAATTAATTTGACTTGCTTCTTTTATACTTTTTTTTTTTTTTTTTTTTGCGGTACGCGGGCCTCTCACTGTTGTGGCCTCTCCCGTTGCGGAGCACAGGCTCCGGACGCGCAGGCCCAGCGGCCGTGGCTCACGGGCCCAGCCGCTCCGCGGCATGTGGGATCTTCCCGGACCGGGGCACGAACCCGTGTCCCCTGCATCGGCAGGCGGACTCCCAACCACTGCGCCACCAGGGAAGCCCCATATACCTTCTTTTTTTAAACTGACTACTGGAAGCTGTAAAATTACACATGCAACTCATATAATATTCCCACTGGGCAGCGCTGCTCCAGAATCTATTTAGCTTTTTGCACCTTAGAACCCAGATTCAATATTTTACTCAGGGCCTGATAAATGTAGATGGTGTGGAAAGAATATTTACTGTCTTCATATTATATGAATGCTTCCCTATACTTTTAACCACCCTTCTAGTATTCTTAAATTTTAGCAAAACAGACAAATATATTTTTAAAAAATTTTTTTCTTGTTCTACAGATTTGGCCCCCTTGATTTCCTTCCCTGTGTTGTCTCTATGCCTTTGACTTTCTTCCTTAAAAGAATTAGTGGACACCCTTTCAATGGTTGGGCCTTGTTTGCTTGCCAGCCTGCAGGGATAAGGGGTCTTAGACGGTGCTTTGATCTGCTTGTTTGTGTTTGTAAATCTGCTACTTGAATGTGGGCTGAGATCCTCAGGAGGTTTTTTTGTTCTTCTTTTAAAATAAATTTTGAGGGACTTCCCTGGTGGCGCAGTGGTTAGGAACCTGCCTGCCAGTGCAGGGGACATGGATTCGAGCCCTGGTCTGGGAAGATCCCACATGCCGTGGAGCAACTAAGCCTGTGCGCCACAACTACTGAGACTGCGCTCTAGAGCCCACGAGCCACAACTACTGAGACTATGTGCCTCAACTACTGAAGCCCGTGCGCCTAGAGCCCATGCTCTGCAACAAGGGAAGCCACTGCAGTGAGAAGCCCGCGCACCACAACGAAGAGCCGCCCCTGCTCGCCGGAACTAGAGAAAGCCCACGCGCAGCAATGAAGACCCAAGGCAGCCGAAAATAAATAAATAAAATAGATAAATAAATAAATTAAATTAATTTTGAGTGATCAATTAGAGGACATTTGTAAGAAGTCACATACATGATTTCTTATAAAAGATGACCAAGTAAGCAATACAATGTAGTCTTAAGAAACTTCCTTTTTTTCTCAAACCAGCCTGGTAATTTCTTTTAAGAGCCTTTGAAGCTTTTGTGAAATTCTACATGAACTTCATAGCCTTTTGTTGAATCTGTCACCTCTGTGCCTCCTTCAAAGGCATTTGGGCCTGGCCTTTTCACTGGCCATTTGGTGTCCTCTCTACTGAGAGCAGCCTGGAATGCCCTTCTGCTCATTAAGAGCCTGGTGTGGAATTCTGCGGGCAGAGACATCACTAACCCATCTGAGGACAGGAGTGCAGCAAGTCAGAAGGTTTTATTTTGGGTCAGTGAATTTGTCTGTGGCTGTAGAGCTGAAACATGAAACAAACCAGTCCTGGAGACACAGCGTCTTGCATTTGTAGTGGAAGAGATTTAATGAGTGGTCGGGTAGTAACACAGACATGATTCATGCTCTATCTCCTGATGACGAAAGACTCCAAATACGTTCAGTGTACTGATAGTGCATTTCTTAAATGCTAAATATATCTAACTCTTATCCACTAACTGTTTGTCAGGGTCATTGTCTGCTGCCCTTAAATGTTAAGGTCAAACTGTCTTTCTAGTTTTGTAGATATAAAACTCTATCTCTGTGACAGAAGCTAGGAAAGAAAATATATACAAAAATAAGTGTACACTTGTATAACGTGGTTAGCTTAAAATTTTGAAAGCAATCACTGTAATGCCCTTAAGCTATTTACTATTGTGATTCTTGTTGTTTACTTTATTCTTGTTATCTACTCTTGCTGAGTTTGGAACTGAATCATAGAACTTTAGATCGGGCGGGGGGGCGGGGTGGGGGGGAGCGGGAAAGACTTTCGAGATTGTCTCTTTCAAGCTCTTAATCTTTCCAAGTTGCATATTAGTAAACGCGGTTTGAAGAAGGTAAACGCCTTCTTTCAAGTCTCCCTGCTAATGAACAACATAGGTTAAACCAAACTTTGAATTTCTGACACTTCCGTTTAGTGTTCCTTCTGCCGGCATTTGACTCTTCTCACTCAGAAAGTTTCAGGCAGATCCAGACATCTGTGTTTTTAATTTCAAAGAAGCAACACCTGCCTCTCTGATCCTCAGTTACTTCATTTATAAAATGATAGGTCTTGGTTAGATGATTCCTAAGATGTTTTTGTGCTCCCACAAATTATAGCACAAGAGTTATTTCTTTTTTTGACGTGGACAGTGTCATTACCACAAATGCATATGTTTCCAATCTTTAAAAAAGCCACTTCTGTTTCAAGGTTATGTTAAGTAACATTCAAATTACAGCTGAAACCGAAGAGAAAAGAAGGAACGTGAGATTCCCTTGCCTGGGTGGGGAGGAGAGACTTGAGTACACGATGTGTTCACGCCTCGTGAGCTCTGAGCATCTTCATCTCCGTCAGGGTGGGGAGGGGGCACTGAAGCCGAGGCCAGGCTGCTGGGCTTTGAGATTTGGTGATAGAAGTCCCGCTCTGCTCTGTTGTTTTCTTTCCTGGCCGTATCTGTCTTGCCTGTTTCCAAGGCCTGTAAGTAGGCCAGGCGAGCCACTGAAGGTCAGCCTTGGGAGTTGATAGAAGAACTGATAAGAACTCTGTTACAACGCTGGGCAAGAAGGCACCTGATTCGGTGCCGACTGTCAGATGGGCGTGTCCTTTCTTCATCCTCTTCTTTAATTTCTCTACCAACCCAGTTCAGCTTGATTTACCTTCAATCCTGCTGTGTCTCTGAATTGGACTGTGGAGGCAGTGTGGCTGGGTGAAGAGAACCCACGATTTGGAGAATAGAGATTTGCGTTCTGCAGCCAGCTGGGTGCCCTTGGCCAAGCCTGGCCACCTCTCTCTGGCTTCAGTTTCCGCTGCAGCCTACAGAGGCCTGGGCATCTTTCTCTTCTGGACTCTTGATGCAGTAGTAACAGGTTCACTTTAGCACTTATGTCCCACACTTACTTTGTGGTCATCACTGCCTTATTTGGTAGCAGAAAGTCATCCTCTGTATACCTTTGGCTCCTGAATAGCATGTAAGCTCACCGTCTCCAGATAACCCCTACTATTGCTTAGGGGGTCAGGCCACTAGCTGGCAGTGCAGACTTTTAGTTTAAGTATTGGGGAACAGAGGCAAAGATTTATTTTCAAGAAACAATTGATGCGGTGAAGGAATGTGGCTGATAGAGGGTCCCACGTAGGGAGATGCTGTTTTCTGTTAGTCATCGCCCTGTTTTTGTATACTCCTGCCGTGACAATTCCTTCTGTCAAAAAGGATTTTCTCCAGAAGGATAGTATGTAAATTCTTGGCTGACCATTCAAAAAAGTAAGGGAATAGTGTGTATTAACTAGCATTTTTGAAAATACGGCTTTGACATATGAAAGAGGATTTAACAACCCCCTGTAAGTGTTGACACTATTTATGTACTTTTAATGATAATAAGAATACATAATTTTATAAACACTAAAGAAAGCTTTCTTTCTGATCTGCTCCTCTAGACATGAAAGTTTGGGGGGTTTTTTTTTGGTTTTTGTTTTTAGAGTTTCATACTGCAAAGTAGTAGGGGAAAGTGTCAAAGAGATTTTGACACCAGCTATTTGTGAAATCACCTTGAAGGAAGACTTGGTTCTGTCTTGCATGATATTGAAATCTGCAATAATAAATCATTACCCAGTTTGGGGGACTAATATTGCAAAATGTCTTATTTGTATGATTGTTCCCATAGTTAGCATCTCATATTATTTATTATGATAATACTTAGAAGGAGACATGGAAACTAACACAGTATTGTAAATCAACTCTACTTCAATTAAAAAAATAAATAAATAAAATAGGAGACACGGCCAAAGAGTTCCACTTTAAGTTTGCATTATGCTCAGTAAACCTTTCTCCTTAAATCTTTCATGACCTGTAAGGGGGAAGAAAACATGACTCTTTATTTCTAAATATGTACAGATAAAGGAATTCCCCGCAGTTAAACTTAGATGGCATTCCATTATTTATTTATTTGTCAGTTCTTTGTAAACTGGCAAAACTTCCTTCTGTCATAAGTGTTAAAACTTACACTAAAGGTTACTTAAGGTCACAGGCCTATCTACCAAAATTTATTTATTTTGTGGCCTAGGAATCTTGTTTCTATGGGAAGTTTTCTTAATTTGTGTTGGGCATTTCAAGAACAAATTTTCTCTTTTGACCCTTATTAGTTCCAATCATAAGAGTTTGTAGATACAGTATTTATGTCGTTAGCAGTCTCATTATTTTCCCACTGCATGGTGGCCATGGTTCAGATGCTGGTTGAATAAGATTAGTCAGACTGCTTTTAGTACTGGAGAAGGCGCTGCCCTGTTGTCAAAGTATTATTTAATGTTCAACATGGACAGAACCTGTTGAGGGATGACTGGACTTGGGTTTCATTATTCTGCATTTCTTCACAGATCAGGTAAATGGAATTCTATAGACTACGAAGAGAAGGAAGTGTTTCAAATTTGTTTAGACATTTCTCTTGCTTCTAGTTAAGGTCAAGAAAATTTGGGAAAAGCTGTTCTGTTCTAACCGTGACCTGTTTTTTTTTTAAAGTACCCCTTTATGTTTTTGCAAAGCAGAGTTCACATCAATAGAAAATGGCTATTTAAAACCTTCTGATATGTCATCTGCCTAATGCAAAATATTACCATAGAATAAACCAGAGTTTGTAGTTTTATAATTGAGGTTTGTGTATATCAGGCACACACAAATGGATTTTGAGGACGTAGAATCAACTTGATTTCTCTGAAATTCCTCGTTGGATGGATGTTGTGTTCATAATTCTGGTAAAGGGACACAAATGTGTCTTCGAGCAGCCGCTTGGTTAAAAGTTGAGCCCCAGTCTATTGGGATGAGTGAGAATTGGTCAGGATTCAAGGGTCTATGGTTGCATTTCATCTGTTTGCTATCTCAATGGATGGATCCGTTTCTTTGAGAATTTGTACTTCGTCCTTCAGCAATGACTAGATACACCAGTGACTGTAGATGACATGGACCAGAAAGAGTTAATGATGCTTTTCAGTAGAATGTTATGTTTCCCATAGTAGTTTTTAAATTTACGGATCAAATAAGCAACTGGGAGTTTTCAATACTTTTTCAGGTCTTTGGAAGTTGTCTCAAAAGCCTGATCCAAGGAAAATGATTTCACTTTTTATCTTTTCACGGTTTCCATGCCCTCTCAACACCTATGTACTAATGGGATAAGGAAGAATGGTTTTCACTTCTTGGAACCTGCAGGCTATCAAATGGAGGGAGAAAAAATGGAAATGCTTTCCTCTGTCTACCAGGCTTTATTATGGAAACTGCTCACCAGATAATTGAGTTTAATTTGAAACAGAGGGGAAGATTTGTATTGTAAACAAGAAAGTTCTTTGAAGATAAATCTTGTTAGTAGCTGGAGGAAGCCTTGACGTGTGTGTGTGTGTGTGTGTGTGTGTGTGTGTGTGTGTGTGTGTTTTTAATGGCCTTGAGTGAGAGGCTGCTTTTCTTTTTCTTTTTTTTTTCACCCCCTTTCCTTCCTTTTTGCTAGACTCCAAAGTGTTATGGGGCTGGAAGGTGATAATTAGTAGTCTTCACCTGTTTTTTTTGTTGTTTGTTTTTTGGTTTTTTTTGCAAGCAGGCTAATTAAAATGCATAAAAACTTTTATTTCCTTTGTTTCCCGTACTTCTTTTGACAACTGCCTTTCTGACCTTCTGCCCTCTTCTCTGCAGCCCTCTTTGTTTTATTGACTGATTCTTATATACAGTAGAGCAGAACTCTAATATGCTTATTTGTAACTCTTACGTGTTAGGGGAATGAGTTCCACTTGTAAATGCAAGGCTTGTAGCAATATTATACTCCTATGAAGTCATTTATTCAGTTCTTCTAGTTCTTTACATGGGGCTTTTTCTTACTTAGTCTTGTGTCATCTTAAGGCCTTAGAAAATAGTGTTCCTACACTCTTAGATATTATAATATATCACGGATTCCATGGTTTCTGCATTAATATGCATACCAGCTCTCATTCTAGACTTTACTGTCACACCAAGAACCAACTAATTTTTCAACATTTTCAACATAACATATGTAGGTATTGGAGTGTTGTAGACATGTGTCTAGGTTCACTTTTAAGTTTTAGGTGTCTTGCTTCAGAGAATATATTATTCCTGATGAGCTTTGATTTTATAGTCTAAAATGGTGCTAGATTTTTATGAGATATTAACTCCAGCAAATGTACTGTAGTAGAATATTCTAGTTTTGTCTACTTTTAATTGTCAAACTTGTGGGGTTTTCCAATTTTACTGTCCAAGTTTTTCACCATCTCAGAAAATATTTGGCAGGGAATTGGTAATGAATGCTTAGTTTTGTGTGTGTGTCCCTCTTTGTATGTAATTCTGATTTTTCTATTTAGATCCAAAATAATTTTCACTAAACATTTGTGTAGCTAAATTAACTGTAAAAAAAAAATTGTCTCATGTGACCTAGAATATAATTAATACAGTTAGACGTGCTAAATCTCAATTACAAATTATTTTAAGGACTTGAATTTGATTTTTTAAAAAGCTGATATATAAGATACTTATTCTATAGGAAAATAGTTTATAAAGAATAGTTTAGTTAAGCCAGAAACAAGAGTCTATGAAATGAGACAGATGCTCTGAGTCTCAGAAACAGATGACTAGCTCATCTTGTGGACTTCCTCACTGTTGAGTACTTACAAGTTACATGATTTTTTAAAAATCATATCTATAAATTTATAACTGTAGTGGATAATTTCTATGGATAGTTTTTTTCTTTCTCAGATGAAAAATTAAATTCAAGCCACCTATCAGGGAAGAAGAAAAAAACCCAGTAAGTTGATGCTCATAAGATTACAGATAACACTTTCCAACCCCATGTTTGCTCATGGTGACTGACTGCTGGCAGGAAATAAACATTTTCAGGAATCTCACATTCATAATCTCAGAGCAGAGAACTTGTGAATAAGCCCTTTGAGGGAGGTAATAGCATAAGGATATTACTCAAGAGAATGCATTCTACTCATTTCCCATTTATTACAACATCCAGTTACTGCTTTTATGGTAGGTCCTCAATTAACTAATCCACACAGTTGTTGTGTTTTTTTTTTCCTGGTTCATTATAATCATGTAGGGGTTAACCAGGAACCTAGTTCTATTCAAGCTTTACTTTTAAACATTTTTATAAAACGCATTAGGAGACTTCGGCTATAACACCAATAATGAATGTGATTATATTTTTAATTAAGGACTGTGCATTGACCTGGGTGAATATTTTTGTGAATTTGAATTTTCATTTTAGAGTTCTGTGACACGGCCATGCCCCAGAAGTTAGAGGAAAGAGTAAAAGGTTTATTGAATGACAGATACGAATTTGTTCTGATGTCAAATTGAACTTTTCCTCTAAGATTAGAGTAAAAAGAATTTTTTTTAACTTTAAATATATAAAATTGATGGCTTCCGTTTAATTGAGGCTTACTATATTTCTTCTTCTGAAAGTCTTACTTTGAAAAGGATAGAAGGAATCTGGAAGTATTCATACTTAATAGTATGAATAAAATTCATACTTAATAGTTTGCTTCATTCAGATTTATTTTGATTGGCATGTGATCCCTATGTTGTGTTCTAAAATATCGGAAATCACAACATCTTGATAGAGTCTGCTCTATTTTTGAATTGTTTTAAATAGTAACTGAAAAATTTGCATTAATTGAACAGTACCTTGTCATAACATTTGCTTTGTGTCATGAAAGGTTACCTATATTTGGAAGTAACGTTTTGGTAAAAGGAAGATTATGGAATATTTATGAACTTTCTCTCTCACAGATTCATAGGTTATTAGAACAGGATGGAACTTTAGAGCTTTTCAACCACAACCTTCTCAATTTACAGTGGAAGGAAATGAGGTCCAGAGAGATTAAATGACTTGCCCAAGGACACACAGCTGAAGAGCTGTATAAAAAGAACTGTAACCCTGAACTCTTAGCTGCAGGTCAGGTATTTTGTTTGTTTGTTTTGCAGCACGCGGGCCTCTCACTGTTGTGTCCTCTCCCGTTGCGGAGCACAGGCTCCGGACGCGCAGGCTCAGCGGCCATGGCTCACGGGCCCAGCCGCTCCACGGCATGTGGGATCTTCCCGGACCGGGGCACAAACCCGTGTGCCCTGCATCAGCATGCAGACTTTCAACCACTGCGCCACCAGGGAAACCCCAGGTCAGGTATTTTTACCGTGAAAAATTCTCTCCAATAAATGTACTATAACTTCAAAAAATTATGGTGTGAAGCTGGAGGGTGTTGAATTTTATTTTCAGTATACTTCATTATGGTGAATTAGTTTTTGCATCCACATATATGTTTAGGTAGTTAAATGCCTTTATTTGTATTAAAGTATGTTTAATTCAATTTGTGAATTAATTGCAAGAATAAGTTTATTTGGGTGAGGATAATTTTATTTATTTTCATGACCCAGTTTTAGGACTTTTGCTCCTTAAAACCTCCATAAGATAGTGGGGAGGAATAGGGATACTGTGTAAAACAACTAGTTTAAATTCTTGGATTACTTCCTGGTTTTTACAAAAATGTTTGAAGAAAGATGAGAATTAATTATCATCTGCTTATGACCCTTAGTTTCAATATACCAAGAGTTATAATTTCAGCTTCGAGGTAACTGAATTTTATTGTATAGAACAGCTACCTGTGCACTTTTAATTACCTTTGTTTTAGTTAATTTCTTCAGACGCAAATGCATGAGGAATCTTTCAGTGCATAGATTTATGGTAAATATTGGGTTGACTGAATTGGTCGTTTGGGGTTTTCCGTAAGATCTTACAGAAAAATCCGAACGAACTTTTTGGCCAATCCAATATTTTCACTGTCATAATATTTGGTACAGAACCAACAGAAACTGTTGATAACATTATTTATAGTATTGTTTCATTATAAATCTGTTTAAATAACCAAAATCAATAATATAACCAACTGGAGTTAACAGTGATTGTTTTCTTAGAGGGGCAGACAGAAAAAAGGCACAGCCAGTTGGCATCAAAGTATAGCAGGAGTTTAGTGCCACTGGCCACAGCTGGTGGAGTTTGCCAAAAAAGTGCTACTCCAACTTCTACTGGGCCATTGATATTCACATGTACAGCCTTTTTTCATATTATAGAGCCCAAAACTTTTCTTTTAATTGCATTTTAAAATCCTGTTAATTTTTTTTTTGGCATTTATAAATATGTAAGAGTGTATCAGTTGGGCTTAAGACGCTTACTTATATTCATTTACTTCTTAACTGGCTGTTCATTGATTACCTACCTACAAGTGCCTATTAAGTAACTAGTGAAAACAGGGTGCGCTTTCTAGGCAAATCATGTTTTGATGATTGTAATCAGCTCCGTTGTACGTATTTATGTATTTTTCCTGACTTCACATTTACACTCTAAATTTTTTTATAATCTGAAAGCCAGTTTCAAATTGCAGTGTTAGGCATTCTTAGGTAATTAGCATTGCTCAGTAGTTATTAATAGCCTCTTTTTATACTTTACAGTTCCTTCTAATTTCCGTTTCTCAGATAAGTAGTTTGGGGCCACAACCCTAACCCCCTGCCACCTCTCCCACAAATAAGCCAAATAAATAAGGCCTCTGATGACAAAAATTGGCTTCAAACCACAAGATAAGTTTTAGGATTTTCTATGTTTACTTTACATTAAGTGCCTAAACTCTTGACTTCAACAGGCAAGAGAGTAATTTGCATATTCATTAAAAAATAAATAATAATCTGCTCTGCCACCGCCCTTCCCCAAGGTACCAGCTACTGTCACTCACTAATGGATACTCAGTGTGGGAATGGGCCTCTTGTCCTGCATAAAGTTCCACAGCCTTGACTGCCGGGCTGGATATATAGAACCAGAAAGCAGAGATTTGGGTCTATGGTAGTGTACCCAGTATTTCTAGTTCAAACAGAACAAAACCAAAGAAAACGTTTCAGGCTAGGCTGTGCTTGAAATTTTTCATTTCTTAATTCTTTAGGTATTTTGCAGTCCATCAATTCCAAATGCTTGGGGTTTCATTTCTCCATTTAATAAAGTTAAAAAAAAATAAGGTTTTTTTCCTATGAAAATTAACTCATGATTTCTTGGTTTATGGAAAACATCACAGTTTCCCCCAAAGAGAGGGAGGAACCACTCACTTTTACTTTCTCTTCTAAATGGGAAACGAGGACACAGGCCAGTTTCACAGTAGAAGTGGTTTCAGCCTCTCCCATGGAGTTGCTAAGACTGGGGGGCCTTTCTGTACAGATGGCCGAGGGAAAGGGGAACACGCATCAGCTTCTCACACTGCATGTCCATCGCTGGCTCCCTCTTGAGCAGTTTGAGAAACAGGAAGAGAAGTAGGTGGAAATGGAGAGGGCAGAGAAAACCTGAGACAGGTGCACGAGTGGCTAATTTTGGCTTTGATAGGATATTCATTAAGACCAAAGTAGGGAGTCTTGGTAGGGTGAAGTAATTTTATTTTTTACTTTTGCGTATTTGGAAGCCTTCTTAAGCAATCAAGGAAATTAGAAACCCTTTGATACTTAGGGCAGATTTTGTGATCTATTGTGTTTGGTTTCCTGGATTCCAGAGAAGTTTATTCCTGTCCTTTAATCAATTCTTTCTCTTTTTAAAACTGAGTCCCCAAGAACTGCTATTTCTGGCAAACGTAATGTTTTACTCAAAATTGCACGTAGGTATTAAATAAGCTGGGTGAGATTAAGTTCTGAAACGTGTTGTAGTGTATTTGTTTATACATCACAGGTGTGGGTACAGTCAAGTCTCCAGGTGGCTTTTGGAGAAATTTAAGTTAAGAGGGTGCTGTTAAAGAAATGCATACAGCTGCAGATGGCTTTGAGAGGCGGGAAAATTCACCACTAACTTCATTACGGGAGATGAAAATAAGTTGTGTGTAGTCGGTGGGAGGGGGGGGTCGTATAAATAGCTCCAGGGCTCAGATGACACTGCCAGGGAGGTAGCAGCTATGTGTGTAGCTGAAAATGGGAACATGGGAAGCTCTCGAATATTCTCGAACAGAAGTTTGGACATAAAAAATATTAAGTGGGAAGCAACCTACTGAGGGTTTCTAGGTATAGTGTAACTGGAGAGTTATTTAAATCATTCACATGAATTCTAGCCATTAGCAACAGCTATGTTAGAGGTGAAATATTATGTGTTATAATCCAAATCACCATGGTGAGTCCTCCACTCGGAGGTCCTAGAATCAGATATGAAGTGCCATAAGTAATATGATAGTAATACTTGTTAACAAATTTTACAAAATTTCCCCTTTTTAAAACATGTGTCTGAGTGAATTCCAGTTTACCCCTCTTAGTGGAGTTTGTCTTACTCACTTGCGTTCAGACCTTCTTGTTCAATGGGACAGACAGGGGTAAAGTGTCAGCTAGGTGAAGCACATGTCATTGCCATGCAGGTGGCCTGTCCTGAGCTAGCGTCTCAAGTTTACTGTAATAGCTGTAGAGAGTCTAATAATTGTAGTCCTTTAAGTTCCAACAAAAAGTTTTTAGGTTTTTTAGAAATTTTTAAAATATGCTTACATGATGCATAGTCTTAAATATGTATAACATTGGATTGTCTCATGGTTGAAGAGTCTGCCAAGCTAGACTGAAGACCAGAGACTGCGTGTCATGTACCAGATTTGGAGAAACTCAGGCCCTCTGTCTTTCTCGTATATACCATGGTAGTCTAGCACGGTATACTACTGTATTACTAAGGGTCTTCCAGAGAAACACTTATATATGTTTTATTGTATAAACCCTTATATATGATTTATTGTAAGGAATTGGCTCAAGTGGTTATGGAGGCTAAGTCCCGAGGTCTACAAGATGGACACCCAGGAGAGCCGGTGGTGTAGTTCTGGCCTGAAGGCCATAGGCTCAAGGCCCAGGAAAAGTCAATGGTTCAGTTCCAAGTCCCAAAGCAGGAAAAAACTGATGTCTAAGTTCGAAGGCAGTCAGGCAGGAGGGATTCTCTTTTACTTGGAGGGGAGGATTAGCGTTTTTTGTTCTATTCAGGCTTTGACTGATTAGATGAGGTCTACCCACATTAGGGAGGGCAATCTGCTTTACTCAGCCTACCTGTTTAATTCAATTTCATCCAAAAACACCCTCACAGAAGCACTCAGAGTAATGTTTTACCAAATACCTGGGCAACCTGTGGCCCAGTCAAGTTGACATAAAATTTCCACATCACACATGGTGTCTGTACAGTGCCCAGAACAATACAAACACCAGTGCTCAATAAATATTGATGGATGGATGGATGATGGATGGATAAATGACAGTTCATTATAGAAGTTCAAGAATCATAAGTTTCCATTCTGTAAATCTGGAAATACTTCTGTTTTTGCTGGTTGAAAAGCCATAATTTCACAGATGTTTGTTGAAATATAATATTCTTTGAACCTTGCATTTAACATATGGGCCAAGCCGAAGGTTATTCCTACCTTTGAATGTACTCAAAGACACTCAAAAGGATCTAAACCTGTCTCTTCTCTGAAATTGCACACCATTCATTTTACTTGCTATTTGCTTCCCTTAATATCTCGTTGCCTCTCAGTTTTTCTTAAATTTCCATGGCCTCTTTTTTCTCCTATCCTCATGGTATTTCATATTTATATTTAATTTTGTTTTTCTTTATTTATACTTACTATTTATCTTTTCATCACTCTAAGTCATTTTGGTTTTCGTGAGTTCTGCCCTTAATGAACTTCTTTCTAATGGATTATTGCCAATTGACTTTATTTTCACTGTGTTGATAATAACTTTTCAGATTTTAATTGATGAAAAATTGTTCAATGAAATCTTCCAACTGATAATAAACTTATTAGTATGACTACAAGCACAAAAAATGAGATACAACATCAATATTTTAAAACTTATTTATGGGGCTTCCCTGGTGGCGCAGTGGTTGAGAGTCCGCCTGCCAATGCAGAGGACGCTGGTTCGTGCCCCGGTCCGGGAAGATCCCACATGCCGCGGAGCGGCTGGGCCAGTGAGCCATGGCCGCTGAGCCTGTGCGTCCGGAGCCTGTGCTCCACAACTGGAGAGGCCACAACAGTGAGAGGCCCGCGTACCGCCAAAAAAAAAAAAAAAAAACTTATATATAAATAACTTGAGTTCATTTTCTCTTAATCTGGTATTTTCACCATAGGATCATAACATTTTTTTGACCTGCATTCCTTTTAATTCCTACAGAACAGACACTGTCAATGTTTCGGGGACATCGTTAATGTTAAGTAACTCTCAATATTATAAAATATTTAATGGTGTAACGGGAGTTCTGAAAATATTATGGAAATACCATAATTTAGAGGATTTTGGTAGTAATTGTTTTCTTCCCCTAATCAAAAAGTTAATTAACATTTGCTCTAGAAAGTTTGAATTGATAATCATGTACTTTCTAAAAACAATTGAAGTATGGTAAGTTTACTTTGAAACGGCAGATGAGCAAAGAGAAGAAAATAAATATCCCTCGTGACAGACGTCGTTGGCTGTGACATGGAGAGACTTCTGTTCCTAGTTTATCCATCTAGTTCTCCCCTATGACACTGTATATGGACAGTAAATCCTTGTTATTCATGGATTCTGTACTTGTGAACTCACCTCCTCCCTAAAATTTATTTGTAACCCTCTAATCAGTACCCGCAGCTCTCTCAAGGTCATTCACAGCCAAGTGCAGCGTGGCAAAAATTTGTCACCTAATATACACTTTCCCTGCTGATACTGAGCAAAGCAACACTCTGCTTTGTTTCAGTCCTCATCCTGTAAACAGGTGTCCTTCTTACAGTCTGTTTAGTTGCACTTTTTGTTGGTGATTTTCTTGTACTCACAGGCGTAGTACTGAAGTGCTATCTAGTGTTCCTAAGTGCAAGAAGGCTGTGATGTGCCTTTTGGAGAAAATAGGTGTGTCAGATAAGCTTCATTCAGGCATGTGTTGTAGTGCCGTTAGCCGTGTGCTCAACGTTAATGAATTATCAATATATGTTTAATAAGTGTCTCTAAGCAGAAATACACATACCACAAAGTTATGTATTGATTAGTTGACCTTAATGTTGTGACCAGAGGTGTGCAGGACCCTAACTCCGAATTTCTCTTAGGAGCAATAATTAAATATTCACTAAATCAGTGTTTGAAGTGATTTTATAGAACATAACTACAGAGAATAACAAGAATCAACTTTTTTTTTTCCACTTTTCAAAAGTTGACTTGCACTGTACATTTGTGCGTTTTTCCTTAATGGTATATTTTGAATATTTTTCTGTGTCATTAAATATTCTGCGGTGTCTTTTTAATGTCTCTGTAGCAATACAGTATGCGGATGGGCTGTCAATTTATTTAATAAAAGTCTTTTTATAGAGCAGTAACTAACCCTCCCCCCCAGCTTTTTGCTGTTGTATGCAATTCTGAAATAAACATCGTTGTAGCTTAATCTTTATCATGTACATGATTATTTCCTCAGGATAAATTTTCTGCAGATGAAATTTTGGAACACAGGGTACACACATTGAGAATTTTGCTGTTTGTAAAATTCCTTTGTGATCTTTCTAATGTATTCTTTTCTTAAAAAAAGGAAATTAACCAAAAAAACTATCCATTTTTATCAAATTTTGAAAACTTTTATGGGATTTTGAAAAAATTATAAAAGTTATTTTTATCTTTCATTTCAGTGGCCATTTATAGCAACTGTTTTCTAATATATTTAACTTGCAGGGCAGTGTATTTTAGACAGGGAGAGAATTGCAGATTAGATAAGAATGCACTTGCAGGAGCCCTTAGGGTTTTTTAGTCCAACCTTCTCTTTGTATTGATACAGTTGAAGACTGGTTTGAATATTCTAATGTGAATTCAAGATTTTAAAAAGAACCAAACTGGGGAATGGGGGAGGGATGGATTGGGAGTTTGGGATTAGCAGATAAAAACTATTACATATAGAATGGATAAACAACGAGGTCCTACTGTGTAGCACAGGGAATTATAGTCAATATCCTGTAATAAACCATAATGGAAAAGAATATACATGTATAACCGAGTCACTTTGCTGTACACCAGAAACGAACACAACACTGTAGATCTACAATACATGAATATAAATAATAAATAAGTTCCTTTCCAAAAAAGAACCAAACTACATAGCTTTATTTTCTTCTGAATGTTATAACCCATAGGTATGGAGGAGAACTCAGACTGTTTACCTCCATTTACAGCCCCTCTTTGATTTCTTTTGTCTAGCTCTGTTAGAGATCTCTAAGTTCAGGAAGCAAGAATCACACATCTGTTCTTTGTAGATGCAGGTGTGTAGGCGCGGAAGGGGTATCACTCCCTCCCCGGCCCCGCAAGTCAGAACAAGTACACATAGACCCTCTGCTGCAAGGGAGATCCTGATTAATGCCTTAGGAGGAATCTGAGCTGAATACACTGGAAATATAGAGGTTGGAGTAAATGTTACTTTCTGCTGTGAGAATTGGCGGCTGAAAGAGGTGACGTGTATGCTAGACATTGAAAGATGACTTATGTTAATGGGAAAAATTATCTAATGCTATAAATTTGCATGCCTCTACTACATTGGCAGATGTTTAATTTTGCATATGATTTTTCTTGAGTAGAGAGCGTGTCTAGCTTATCATTTATTTTAAGCATTGCTGCTACCAGAGAACAAATGTTGATTTATGCCATTTACTTCTTATTTACAAAGTACATTTCATAGTTTGCACATTTCCTCATATCAGATTTTTCAGTTTGTTTCTGCAGTGCCTTTGAGATCGTAAATTATTGAATAAGTAATATTAGATTGTGTCACTATATTTTAATTTGTTAACATTTTCCCCTAATTTGACCATTTTGGATTTTGTTCCACTTTTTGATTATTACAGATAATGCCAAAGAACAACTTAATGCTCACATCTTTTTTATTTCTTGTGGGATATTTTTAGAGCATATATTCCTAGGAGTGGAATTACTTGGAGCTGTTTCATTGCTTTTGTCATGTATTTTCATACTGCTTTCCAAAAACGTGTTGTTAATTAATAGTATTCTTTAAAATAGTTACCCCATCATCGTGTGTTATGTGTGTTATTTTTAAAAAAAGTCTTGCTTCCTTAGCGGCCATAAAATGGCATCTCAAGTTTGCTTTAATTTATGTATCTTTGATTTCTAGCAAGGATAGACCTTTTTCTAATAGTATTTACTGTTGGAATTTTGTCTTGTATAAAATCATTATTCATAATTTTTACCCAAATACTTGCCCAGTGGAGCCTTTTCTTTGCCACAATTAAGGTCATTCCATTTTTTATGGAGTTATAACATATACTTTTTATGTACGTAAAATTTAAAGTCTCTAATGTGTACATTCACAGACCTAGTGGTACAGAGGGAACTGCACCTCATGTTATTGGGTTTTCATTTGGATCCAGACTAAGGAATAAATACATGTGTGAACCACCCTCATAATAACCCCTAAAAGAAGCAGAGCTAGTACAGAGGGCGTAATTCCCATATAGTTTATTTTCTGACATTGGAATGCACCCAGTTATTCACAGTAATCACCTCTTAGGCCTCATACCAATTCGTTCATCCCTTTTCTGTTGTTATTATGCCTCATGTATGTACACTCTCCATTTGTGGGACTTAGTACATCGTAATTCTTTTTTATGTGTCTGTGTTCCCTCTTCCGGATGCTTCCTGGGAGGTGGAAACCCATAGTCAGATTCTTCTTTTTTTTTTTTTTTTTTTAATTCCTCACGCCTAACACATAACAATGCAGTTCCTCCTACGTTTGTTCATTAATTCAGCAAGTATTTATTGGATGTCTGAGTGCTGTCCTAAGATTTATTGGGCACAGAGTATATAAAGATGAGAAAACCCTGGTGCCTGAAGTCTGGCCAGACTATTTATGGAGGGAAAACCTGGGTCCCTAGGTAATTTACAAGTCTGATTTTAGAGCTTAAAAGGGTCTTAAGCACTAGAAAATATGAGTTGAGACACTTTTTTAAAGCAGCAATGATCAGGAATTATTGGAAAAATTATGTAATAACATGCTATAAATTCATCAAAGGTTAGTTTCCCAAACTTGATCAACTTTTAATTAAATTGGCCTGGCCAGCTATAAATCCCCACACTCATTCGTTAAAAACTTCAAGTCCTAGAAGTGTAGCATTTAGAGCTGGGAGAGATCTTAGAAATCATCTATTTAAAACTCCTTTTTACAGTTGGGGAAGCCGAACTGCAAAGCGGTTGTGACTTTCCTCAGGCTAGCTGAGGTTTTTATTTCAAAAAGAAAATATTTCAAAAATGTAGAAGGATATATTTCTTAAGAAATATAATGAAGAACTTTAGTCACCTCTTTGCATATTTGAGCCTAAGAGTTTTTAATCAGATGCAAGGATAACTTAGGTTTGCCCATTCGTGGGCTGTGACAGTGTGTCCAGTTGGCCTTTAGGGCAGTCTGTGCTCATATGCTACCCCATCTCTCATCATCCTATGTGTTTCTCCAAAAATGCCTCCTGTGTATGCTGTCTGCTTTTTAAAAAGTGGGATTGAAGTTTTGGGACGTTAGTTATAGTTCTGTTTGTGACAAGGACATGAACAAATTACTACTGGGTTTTGAGTTTTCATTTTTCCATATTCTCTATAATATGTAAAAGAATGAAATAGACTATGTCAAGGAAATTGTATTAGTCATGCAACTGGCTGGCAGTATTAGTGTTTTTCACAGTGTTTTGTCTGAACTTTGTCAAGTGCTTTTGTGTTTTCGAGAACAATCGAATGTTTTGTTTTGTCTTTTTTGTTTTTTTTTTTTTTTACTTTGCTTAGACTTTAAAAGATAAAGACATATTTTTCTTAATCACACCAAACACAGCTAACAGTGGCCTCCATATGGGATTAGAATGGAGTAAAGGGCAGAAAGAAACCTTTGAAACTCTATAGTATCTCTTTACTGAGTTCCAAAAACTTAGAACTCCCACCTTATTACTTTATTACATGGAAACTCTTTCAGTTAAGATAAGGGCTCAGGGGCAAAAAACTCCAGTTAAAATCTTCTAACTTGGGCTTTGTTTCTGATCCATGTCAGAAGTTTTACTTCTTGAGTACTTTTTAGGGGAGTTTTTGATTTTTCTGAAATGCCAAATTTTATATGTTTATGTATTTTTTTTCTGGAAAATGGGATTTATAACATCAACAGTATTTTCAAAGGTGAAAGAGGTGACTTATGAAAAGGCAAACAACTCTGTTGTCACTATCTTTTTGAACAAGTCCTTCAGAATGACAGAGGTGACAGTTCAGTGTTACCTACATTTGTGATTTGTTCAACAATACGAAAAGAATTCAGATTCATGGGTTGTCTTTGGAAAGAGATGTAACTTAGATGTAGGGCGGTGGCCTCGGCTTGAGTATTGAATGATTCCACTTGGTTGTCGGGAAAATTTCTTTTTGATGGACCTCATCCTTTACTGTTAAAATGAGGGGAAAGATGTGAAGATTTCTGTGATTCTGTCTTTCTCGTATAATTTCATGCATTCTATGGAATGTAAATAAAATTAGAAATAAATACTAGATATGTGATTTGGTGCCACCTGGGTTATAGATTTTGCCCTGCTGTGGTTTCCTTAAAGATATGGTCTCTGACAAAAATAATATTTCTGTATTAGGATTTTCAACTGCTTAGTTTTTGTAAGGCTTTTACAAATTTTCATGCTTTTGGTTTTTTGTTTTGTTTTGTTTTGTTTCTCCTCTGATCAATATTTTATTCCTATTTCTTGAGATAGGGCTGTTGAAAGAATTTTGACAATTGGATTGAATGCCTCACCTTGGGCTTCTGAGCGCTAACAAATAAAATTTGTGTGTCTAACTCTTCCTCTAACTTATTTATGTTGGTTTGATCATAACCATTCCAAATTTATACACAAAAAGTTATCATTTCTTCAGTTATAAAAAGGCTAAGGTTAGACCACGACTAGCACTGACCGTTGTTGGTTTGGCATCATGGTCAGTGATTTTCCTGACTTTCCCACAGTCTTCTTTCCTTGGCCTTGGAGATAAACAATGCTGGGCTGAGAAAATTAGACAGAGATGAAGAGGGTTAAGTTTTGGTTAGTGGGGATGTTACAGGCTGAATTTGTCCCCCTCCAAATTCATACATTGAACCTACAGTACCTCTAAAAATGACTGTATTTGGAGAGAAGGTCTTTCCAGAGGTAATTAAGGCAAAATATGGTCATCTAGTCAAAATGAGGTCATCAGGGTGAGCCCTAATCCGATGTGACCTGAGTCCTTGCAAGAGGAGATCAGGACACAGACGTACCCAGAGGGAAGACCACGTAAAGACACAGGGAGAAGATGGGCATCCATAAGCCAAGCAGAGAGGCCTCATTAGAAATCAACCCTGCCTGTCCCTTGATCTCAGACTTCCAGCCTCCAGAATTGTGAGAAAATAAATGTCTGTTGTTAGCCACCAAGTCTGTGGTACTTTGCTAGGCAGCCCTAGCAAAATAATACAGGGGGCCGTGTTTCAAGCTCAGTTAATCAACTGACAAAAATAAATCTATCATTTTCCTTTGGAAACAATGTCCCTTCCTCACAGCCCCTTTGAGAGTGTCCTAAAACCATCAGTATTTTGTTAATTTTCCAACGGCAGCTCCTTCAGGGCGCTGATCAGTAGGTTGTCTTTAAAGTATCTTTTTCTGTGAAGCTTCAGGAAACATACACTTCGAAAAATAGTTTGCGTTAATCATTAGGATTAATTGCTCCATTCCCATCTCAATATTATTTTACCTTCTTTGATGGTTTAAATTAGTAAGTTGTTTTTTTCTTCCCCAATTTACAAAAACACACTGAAAGAATTGTGAAATATATGCCAGACAGACTGAAAGACAAAGTCTCTGGCTAACTGAACTAGAGGGAATTAAACCCACTTCCTTACAGAGTAGGTGAAAGGCAGCTCAGTGCCAGGGGGCATTTTTCATTTGCCATTTTCTCAAAGTAATTTAAGAATAATGGGAGAAAAAAGAGGGAAAGGGAAGAAAGTACAATTTTATCACCTCTGCTCTCAATTTGGTTTATGATCCCTAATTGTTGATTTCTAGTAGGGAAAACAAAAACGAAAGCAACCTTTTTGCAATCATGTAGGTATTACAGAAATCAGTACTCTTAAGTTTACTTTCTTCTTGTGGCTTCGTATCAGAGTATATCTAGATTCTATCATTTTTACAGCTTTATCCTGGAAAATACGGGATAGTCGACCTATGCAATTAAATGCAAAATCAATGTAAACGGCCCAAAGGACCAACATATTGGGTATTAGCTTGTGGAGACAAATGCTTTTTCAGTCCTCTTGTGGTTCTACCACTATTGGATGTAGAAATTTAAGGCTTAATCTCTATTATCTCAATGTTCTAGTTGTAAGCAGAGTGAAAAGGAATAAAAAGACTTTTCTTTTCTTCCCCAATCCAGAAAGTTGCATTAGAAATATTATACTGGCTTCTGGGTGATTTTAGGCCATGATAGATGCAACATTCTACAGTACAGTAAGAGAAAATTTGTCTTTTGCCCTGAAGTTATATTTTAGGTTGCGTTAAGTTCTTATCCACCATAAGATTGGAAGGAGAAAATCTTGTAGAGCATTTCCAAGAGTGTACTGGAATGCAGTAGGATGTATACACAGTGTTGACTTCTGAATTCTGGAAAGGTAAAGGAGAAATGTCCTCTTTGGAAGGAAGATTGTGGGTAGCACCGGAGCAGGGTTTATAGATCTTTACCTGGGTGGAAGCTAGTAGACCTCAGTGTTGTCAAGTTAACTATCCTGCTCACGGGAGTGTGACCTTGGCAAGATGGTTCCATCATCTCTGGCCCTCAGTTGTCCTTCAGTGGTGACATGAGGGAGGTGGATGAGATTTGGGCTCTTTCCTTTTAGGGACCTCAGAATCAATGCCCAATCCACAAATCCATATTAATACCACACGTTTGCCACTATTCTTCAAATGAATTTAGATGCGATTTGAGATAATTGCAATATGCATCCATTTAAAAGCATATTGAATTCAAAATAGTTCTTTCATTATCATTATCTTAGTCCACAGATGCTAAAAAGAACATTACCAATATGTGGGAGGAAGTCAGTTCTGTGTTTTGTGTACTTTTGTTTATAAATTAAACATTAGAACTTACACTCCAAAAGGAAAGGAACAGCCTCATTGATCTCTAAGACCCTTATAGCTATGGCAGCCAATAATTTTTTGAAAGTTGCTATCTACACTTTAGTTTCTCATCACTGAAACCTCAAAGATTTACTAAAAGGATAAAATCAAAAAGTTTATAAAAACACAATTTACAGTGGGTTTGAAGGGTCTCTGTCTGCCAAACACGGATCTGAAGTGTGGACAGCTCCAGTGGGACCGGCATGGGGCTCTGTCTTGTGTCCTGCCAGTGTTCCTGGCAGCTGTCATACACTGTTAGGTGGTATGTGACAAAAAAATATTTGTTGCTGACTGTATCTCTCGGAAAAAGACCTGGTTTCAGCTAACCTTACTTCCCCCAATTTTTCTTTTAAAAAACAGTTATAGATATAACCAAATAGGAAATTGATAAATTAGATATAACCATTTGCTTTAGAAAGATTATTGGGCCTGAAAGAAATTGCAGTGGAAATTGTTTTACATTATTTAAAATTTTTAAATAATTAACTTTATTAAATAATAATTAAATAATTGAAGCATGACTCTCTTTACAGACCATCAATTTATAGGCTTTTTAGGAAGAAGACTGTGAAAAAACAGGTATTCTTGTATACAGAGAGGTACGACCATTTAAACTTTTTCTCACATTGTAGGAAATGCTGTTGACAATGAGAATAATTGTGATGTGAAGATTATATAATTATAATGTGAAGAAATGTGTGCAACTGGTTATTCTTTCTAAGTGATGACTGAATATTATTGTTTGATTTTTCCGTGGTAATTATTATGCGGTTTCTGACTCCTTTATTTGAAGTCCTAAAATCTTTCGTCCAGAAAGTTATCAGTTCATGGTGTCCTTATCTGGCTTAGAGTCAGAGAAGTTTGTTTGGCATTTAGGTTTTTAGGAGGTTTGTTTCTACTGCAAGTAAAGGGAACATCCTTCTCATCTGTTGTCAAACTCTGCTTCTTTCTCTTTTCTATTCAATGTATATTCAGTTATGAGAAAGAAGAAATGAATAAAACTAAGCCACATAAATAATAATGAATAAAACGAAGTAGTTTTTTATTTGTTTATAAAGCTCTTTTAGAATCGCTATTATAAATTATACTTAAGTGTAATAGTCTGTGTAATAATTTTCTTTAAGTCAGCTTTGGTTTCCCTTTGAATTTGCACTGTAGCCTTTACCTGACACCCAGCATAAACCTCTTGCTTTCTCTCACACTACGCAGGCTCTGCTTCCACTCGGTTCGCACTTACACTGTTTTGTATCCTTGTTATCTTTTGGTATGTACAGAGAGCCCCCAGTTTAGAAACACTTGACTTGCTGGGAAGGTGGCTGCCATGGAAACCTCCCTCAACCCCCTAGGAACCCTTCCCCACCACTGGGGACGCTGCTAGAGCTGGGAACTTTACTCTCTCTATCTGCTACTTTAGGAGGTACCCAGCTCACTAGACCCCTCTAGGACAGACCTACACCCAGAAAGGACATTTCCTGCCCCACCACTGTCAGGGTCTGCGTGCATTCAAGTACATGAGGTTCCTTGTGCTGGTAATTCACTATTTTAGAAAGGATTCTAGGTAAGAAAGGATTCTCTGAGCTATTTTGGAGACATCCCTATGATTCCCAATTTAGTTTGAAATAAATCAAGAGTCAGACCTGTAAATTAACTTTCAAACCCATTTGTATGTTCAGGGTTCACATGTCTTATTTCTGATACTAGATTTTCAGTCTCACTGGGTAAGGGCAGTTGCTTAAAAGTGCCCAGAGCGATTTTTGCTTATATACTCAAAAATGCAATTCATGGGCTTCCCTGGTAGCGCAGTGGTTGAGAGTCCGCCTGCCAATGCAGGGGACACGGGATCGTGCCCCGGTCCGGGAAGATCCCACATGCCGCGGAGTGGCTGGGCCCATGAGCCATGGCCGCTGAGCCTCTGCGTCCAGAGCCTGTGCTCCACAACGGAAGAGGCCACAACAGTGAGAGGCCCGTGCACCCCCCCACACAAAAGAAAGCAATTCACTTTTTGAGTACCAGTCTACACCTCCCACCCCATAAAAAAGAAAAAAATTATACTTTAATTTGATGTGAAAGTCTCTTTTTTCTTTCACCTATTTTTGTCAATTTAGCCATATAACTTAGTTGCTTCTCATCCATTAAGCCTAATTGATCAAGGTAGTATTTCATTTTCTCTGATTTACTGTCTGGTTTAACATTTTCACTAAGGAGCCTAGTTACCAAAGAGTCATCTTTTTATTTTGACAAACTAAGCATGTCCACTGAGGAGCTTGTGTTTGTAAATTTTACATTCTACCCCCTCTGAGGGGGAGAAAAATGAGACAAACAATACAAATCACTAGCCTGGATTTCCCTGTCCTTGTATTGTACCGCAGCTATAATTTCCCTGTCCCAGGGCTCCCATGGTAGAAGCCTGGTCAGCATTATTTTTTGTTCTGTTTTCTTGCTGTTTTTACAACTGGAGCAGTGGAAAAATATGTATTTCAGTAGGAGATGATGACAGCTAAGTGGCCTTGCCACACTTTTCAAAATATAACAGTATTATATCCAAGGAGTACATATTTGGGTATTGAGGTATTTGAGGTATAGAAAGAAAGATTGTTATTTTATTTATTTTTTGTTTTTTTACTTTTTAACCGACTGTAGTAAGAAGATTGGATGAAGACAGTCCCAGGAGTAAAAACTCACTGTGTCCAAATGGTGTCATTGCAGGAGGGCATGAGTGTGTTGGCATGCAGGCACGTGTAGAGGGTGGTATGAAATACCCTGGCATGTGAGAGAGCAAGAAGACGCTTTCAGTCCTTGAACCCGATTACTGTTTCTGCTAGAACATGTGCTCTGCTTTCTTCAGGCAGGCTCGTTGTGTTTACACCATTCCATCTTTGTCTCTCCTCATGGCATGGGGAGAGACACTTGATGCTTCCCTGCACTTCTCTTCACAACAGATGCACAGCCCTTTGTGTGCTTTGCATCAAACTTCTCTTTCATCCTGCCTTTTGTATCTTTCGCAAGGAAATTGATCTCATAAAGAATGCTATCAAATTCATCAACAGGCAAAAGCTAGCATTTCAGAGTATAAGGAAGAGGCATAAAAAGAATGCAATCGTAAGCTTGACTGTTTCAACAGAGCTGCTCAGCAGAAAATATGAAATCGGCCTGCATGCCATGAAATCACTCAGGGCATGGCTAGCGAAAGAATGTCACAATGTGGATAACCTCCAGCCCTCTGACTGTATGCAAAGTAGAAGGCCTGAATAAGAGTATTGTGTTAGAAAACCTTAAGCTGGAGGGAGTCTAAAAAGCCCAATCTCGCTGTTTATTTTGGACATTCAAACGCTGTCTAAGAGAAGAGAACTCATTATGACTCAGTTCCGTTAATTAGACGTAAATTACCATCTTTTGTCTGATACAAAAGAAGGTAAAGGGAACTCTGCAAGACCAGAGGATACAGAAATTCTAATGAGATGAGGGCATGGTCTGGGAAACCCAGACTGAACACAGGAGCCATTCAACTTGAGGCGAGCCCCTAGTAGGGCTTGTGTATGAGCAAAAAGCAAAAACATACATTTGTAATTGTCCAGATTCATATACTATTGAGAGCGTGGTCAATGCTCCCATAGAGCTCATAGGGTCCTGATTTTGACAGGATGTGAGGCTGACCCAGGAAATTTGCTCTTCTTATCCATTCCTGATTCCACTCTGAAGATTTTTGTTGTGTACACAGTCTGTTCTCAGTGGGAAATGAAAGGCCTCAACCGTGATTGAATGATAAGTAAATGGACCTTTTAACTTAAAAACAATGAAGGCTTAATAAATCAAGGAAATTAGCAAAGTTTGACCAGGAGACTTAAGGAGTTAAACAGAAGGAGAGAAATTGTTTAAGCTTAACAATAACTGGAGAAGTACAAAATTCTGCTGTTGGAAAGGACTGTAGGGTAACTCTGGAACTGAAAAGCCACTTCATTAGGCTAAGAAAATAGTAACCCCATTAATCCTTTCTTTAGAAATGTATAAACACGTTCTTAATTGCATCAACTTGTCAATGGCGAACCAGGTTGTTCCAGAGCAAATTTAGCCTCACTGTTTCTGCATACTAGAAAGTTGCCCTTGTGTTGGGCAGAGATTAACAGGGTCTCAAAGGTCCTATGGTCTGGTCACTAAATGTCATTAGTTTCTAAAACAAGTTTATAATACAGTGGTAAACATGCTTCCTGGTGGATAATATTTTCATTCCCCTTTGAGAAGATGGGCGCAGTAGGAGTTTATATCCTGCGTCCTACGCTGTTGACTATCCTGCTATGAGTTCACATGACTCTAACGCTAATTTTATAGGAAGTTATAATGTTAGAAGTAATTAGTTCATTCATTCAGCACATTAAGTACATATTAAGTCCCAAACACAGTGTCATGCAGGAGCGATTCAAGGGTTACTGTGACCCAAGGATAGCGAATACAGGACCACACTTGGAAGAACGTTCTCTCAGATCAAGGTGCCCGTGAACATGGTAATTGACATCAGTGCCAAGTCCCTCACTGAACATGGATTTCTGAAGACGGCGGTTAAGTCCAGGCAAATAGGTCCAGATCTAGGAGTCCCCAGGAGGGAGCTGGTTGTTGATACCATACTGTGGTGGATGGAATCATTCAGGATGAGTGAGAAGAGCCAGGACTTGGGAATGATGCCCCCAGGTATTAAGATTCAAGGGGCAGGTGGGAAATTGAGGCACCTGAGATGGAAAATCAAGCCTGTTCAGAGAAGCAGGGTGAAACAAGTAGAGGCCATGCAGTGATTGCCGGGCAGCACAGTTCCTTTTCTCAGTATGCTTGAGTTGTGGGGTGCGTGTGCCTGTCCATTTGCATGCGTTGTGGTGGGAGGTGGGCGGCACGGAAGAAGGGGACTGCCAAGTAGAGCCTGAAAAGTGTAGTGATTAGCCTGGAGAGAAAAATGGTCATTTTGGAACAAGCTTATGGCCTGCATACAGGAAAGTGTAAAAAGAGTAGTTGAAAAAATGAAGGGGGGGGGTGACCTATGTCTCTAGGTGGAATCAGGGTCAAGGACAAAGTTGGAAGGCTAGTCACCAATAGGAAGAGAACTTCCAACTGTAATCCTGAAGTTGGGAATGGGTGTGAATGCTGATAGCTTTATAGGTAGAAGAGTGGGGAATTGAACTTTGACCATGGCTGGTGGCCTCCATCTTCCCAGGAGAGTAGGAGGTAAAGTCACCGGTTGGTTGGGTGGGAGTCTAGTGAAGGTTCAGTATGGTCCCTGAAGGAGGGGGAGAAAAAAGTGTTATCAAAAACTTCACGCCTACTAGTTACCCAATTAGGACTCAAGGCGTGCAATGGAGGAGATGCAGAGCTGCAAGATTTTTTTCCAGAAACTCTCAGCTTCCTGCATCTGGGTGAGATGGTGCTTTGCTATCTCGATCCCAGTTTTCAAGTTTTGCTGGGCGGATGAGGTTGAAAGATCAGGCCAAAATGGAACAATCATTTAGCTGATCAGTAACCTAGTAAGGGTGGCCTGGGGCTTAGATATGTGGACCGTGATGTCTGTGTGTGTGCGTGTGCGTGTGTTTGTGTGCGCGTGCATGCGTGCCCACGCCATGGCTTCTCAGTACCCTTCCTTCTCTGTGAAATGTGTTGATAGTGGCTTGGAGAAACCAGGTAAACGGGGCGATTCTCTGGCCATTTCTCAGATGCTTGACCACAGATGAAGACACAAAAAGCAAGCCCTGAAGTGTTGGTGATTCTTCCTGTCATCATTTGGTACTCTTGAGACTTCGGGGAAAGCAAAATAATGAAGAAACAACAAAGGAGGGAACATAAAAGTCCTTTCTCTGGTGTGTTTGATCTCAGTGACTCTTTGGCTGAATCCACCCCATTGATGTCCTTAGAATTCTGAGTAAGGGGTTGAATTCTGTCTTCAATATTGCTTGCTAGTTTTCAGGCAACAAAGAAACTGTGGATACTGCCTTTGATATTTGTAAAAGCTCAGCGACTAAGAGGTATACAGAGAGTTAAATAAATAGGATTCATTTATGCTAGCTGCCAGCCCTGAGTCATGTACCGTTGGTATTCGGTAATTTGAATTTGTCAGACAAAAGTCTTCATGGCTGATTTGTTTACTGGCTACCCAGGACAGGCTGCAGATTGTATGTGAACCCAGCTGGAGACAGCTCTCTAAATTCTGCAAAATTGCTCTCTGCTGTACTCTGCAAGGCAGCTGGGGAGCTAACTAAACCAAAATATGTACCTTCTCACCCCCATGTAAAAATGTGAGTTTGAGGAGTTGGTCATAGAACCAACCTAATGTGTTCTCCAAACACTGAATTTAGGACAGTGATTATTGCCTACCCTGACGTTGTAATATCTGTGCCTGTTTCCATTTGCCTTAAGGAAAATCATGGTTTTAATTCATTTGACTATAGTGTGTGTATGTATATTTTCAGTCGGCCTTAAATTTGTCATACCTTTGAGGAATGAGAGAACATATTGAAATCAAGCTTCAGGGGGAGGGGGACTTTGTGAGTAAACCTAGGCCTGAAAATAAGGCAATCTGGGTTCTGCTTCTTGTTCAGCAACTAACCAGCTTCGTAACCTTGAGTGAGTCACTTATCTCTGGGGTCTTAATTTCCTCTGCCATAAAATGATCTTTAAGGTCTTTTCCAGCTCTTAATAATTCATGATTCTTTCAGTTGTGTTTGGAAGAGTTTGACAACAGTTGTTTTTTTTCTTGCTGTTTTCTACTCGGGTAAATGTGATCCACATTTTTTTTTTCCTGGCACAGCAGTGCTTGTGCTTAAACTATAGGTTACCCAGGTTTCTGTTGGATCAAAGCCCTTTCTTTTCAAATTCTTAGTCTTCTATGTGTCTCGTGACTTTTGACTATTGTCTATTCATTACCACCTCAGGGAGAGGTGGACAGGGATGATAAAATGTAAGATTTAGGCAAGAGGGCTTCCCTGGTGGCGCAGTGGTTGAGAGCCCGCCTGCCGATGCAGGGGACACGGGTTCGTGCCCCGGTCCGGGAAGATCCTACATGCCGCGGAGCGGCTGGGCCCGTGAGCCGTGGCCACTGAGCCTGCGCGTCCGGAGCCTGTGCTCCGCAACGGGAGAGGCCACAACAGTGAGAGGCCCGAGTACGGCAAAAAAAAAAAAAAAAATGATTTAGGCAAGATACTGCTGTAGGCTTTGTCCTGATGTTGAAAATGAGTTTCTTGGGGGATGTTATCTGTAGTTAGTTACTTAATTATACTCTCTATGTCTCCAGGAGCTAATTGAAGGAATGGCTTTACAAACAGATCAACAACAGCACACATCTTTTCTAGGACTTCTCCCCTAGGAAGTTCATGGGCAGGAAATTTCATATCAGCATTCTTTTCTGCTTGGGTTGGCATAAATTGTTACTTGCTTTTAGGCTGCTCTGAAGTGTTTATAGCGCCTTTTAGTTTAGTCCAGTGTGAAGAAGAATAAACCCTACTCCTGTGGTCATAGACCAGGGTGGGAAAGAACCTGTGGGAAAGAACCTTCGAGGTGATTCAGACCAGTCCTCCGCCAGTGCTGAAATCCTCCCCTTCAGAGAAGACTCTCACTCTCGCCTGTGGGTACTGACAGTATTTTTCCTGTTCTTTTTCCTTGAGTCCTAAATAATGAAAAAAAATTTAACGTGTGTTTGCATTAGATTCAAGAAACTAAAGCTGAAGTACAATTAAGAAAGCAATCATTTAAGGAACAGCTGTGTGGTCATAAGACAACATGTGTAATGCACCCATTTCATAACCTAATATAAAATAGGATTAATGAAATGATAGGAATTGCTTTGTGAATCTTTGAACAGTTTGTAGGAAAAAAAAAGAAATTAATTTCTAGATGGGGGTGCCTCTTAAAATCTTTAATGTGACAAAGATACTTCATAGGAATTTGATCCACTGTGGCTAGTTCCAATCGACTTAGGTTATGAAGAAGTCCCCAGAGAAGAAATGTAACCAAGCCTAAAAGGATTGGTTGCCATTTTTAAAACTTAAAAAAAAAACAAAAAAAAACCCCTGAGGTAGCTGTGTTCCTTATAGTAATAGGTAGAAAATACTTGGATCAGCCATTTGGTTACAATAAGCTTGCAAATAGTTCACAGCAAGATTTTTCTTACCAAACTATAATCTTAATTTTGAACTTGAATATGTTACGTGAGGAGCCGTTACAGAAAAAGTTACTGTTTAAGAGATGGCAATGAAGAAAATATGAACCTCTCGCTTTCTGACCTGCATATGCTGTGCGTTTTAATCAAATGAAATACCCTGCTCTAAAATGTTTCACCTTTGGCAAACATTATTCACATATATTTCATTACCTTAATGTTAAATTACGTGTGAGGTTCCACAGCCACTAAGCTAGCCGTTTAAACCATGCTGACATGGACTGATTCTTGTAGCGTAGAAAATAATTAATTTTACAGATTCGACGTAATCATTATTCAGCAAAGTCTTAGGAACCATCCAGGAAGCATTGTTACACATGATAGGTGAAATAATAATGTTGTGCTTCCTTACTCATATAATAGAGAGTAAATTACTTCTGTAGGATGGTCTAAGAAGTAAGACTTATAATACTGCAACTTGCAAAAAACACCTTAGCAGATAAAATATTACAGCTGTTATAAAAAACTTTAAAAATAGCCCGTTTGTGAGGGATTCCTTGTAATTTTAAAACATTCCCTAAAAGTTAATTTTAATATCTAGGTATAAGCTGTTTGCCTAAAGCATATTTTAAATGGCTCCACTCTGGGTTTCAGTGAATATTTATCTTGACTAGTGCTTTATGAAGTACTTCAGGATATAAAAGGGACCCATCCTAATGGAATAAAATACACCTGGGGAGAATTACTAATTTGAGTAAATAATTTAAAAGCAATTAAATGTAAATTGTTAGAGTTAAAGGAATCCAGGAAAGGAGAGATTATCCTGACCTAGATGGACGAATAGCATCTAGGGCTGGATCTAGAATGATGAGGGGAAGTGTAAGTGACTCCAGTGATCTATAAGAGGCCCTGCTAGGCCCTTTGTGGATGGTGAGCCTCATAACAGCCTTTTCTCAACCAGGAGCCCAAGTCTCAGAGCTTAGTCACTGACCCTTGATCACAAAGCTACTTTGGGATAAGAAGACATTCAAAGTGGAAGGAATGCTTAAAAAAGGCCCTGAGGTAGGCTCAGCTGTGCTTTCCAGGAGTTCATGGCTGCTGAGCTTATAGGAAATCTGCATTACTGGAAAAATGATTTACATACGAGCCAGGACCCTTTTGATTATCGTTAAATATCTTTCTTGGTATTTATTACAAGGTGTGGAATATCTTAGGTGCTCAGGTATCTTAGTTGAAGTGTGCAGGAGAAATGCATCTTTCTCAATTTACTGTATAATACTTAAATGAAGCTGGTCGTTGGGTTAAAAGTTAGCATGAGCGTGATTTCACAAATGAGCCATAAGTATTATACGAACCAAATAACTTTTTAAACTGTATTAAAACTTGCGGTAATTTGTTTCCCCATTCTTTGATGATCAAAGATGTCAGATTTTTTTTTAAAGTACTTCCTTTTCCTTTGTCGTCTTGTGCTGTTAATTTTTGAAAGACCTGATTATTAAATTTATGCGGTATTGTATGACAACTTCAAAATTTAGAAAGTGAGGCATCTTTACAGCAAAAATCAACCAGTTTGCATTGTAAACTTGTGTCTTAGTGTAATTTCTGTGGAATTTTAATTTCTTTTTGAATAGGAATGGGCTGTTTCAAGTTGCCTTATTAAATAGGAAATGAAAACAGAGATTTCTGTATTCTGGTGTTAGATTCTGGTGTTATTCACGGTTTTTAGAATATCCCTGAGAGGCCTCTGGGCTTGTGTTAGATTTCAGGTAGTGACCTTCAATATTCATGGCTAATTTCTCTTTGGCCTTACAGCAGCTGTCTTTTTGTGTTTTTTTCTTTGCCTTCAGGCCTTGTCTTTTCTCCACCTTCTGGTAAATTAATTACCAGAATATTCTTTCTCTTTTGAATATCAGCCCTGAGGAATCTGTCATTAGTCACTGAAAACTCCTCAGGGTCCCTGAATCAGACTCTGGGTAAATTCATTCTAGAGAATTTCAGTTTACATGTTAGATGTAGGAAGATGTTTTTCTGACCTCATGTTTCCCTTTGCTAAAATTTTATTTTATTTTTTAATATAGAAAATAACGGGCCAGTTTTTAAAAATCAGTTAAGTCTGTACGATCATATGACACATTTTCTCTGGAAAAAATAATTCACGTTTTATAAAGGTTACCCACTGTATCTGCTAGAATTAAAGTCTCGGTCATAGGGCCTTGCTCTGACAATGTAGGGCTGTGGTTTTGAGGACAGTGTCCTGTTGACAGAGCTCTCCCCTTCTCAAGTATGTGTCATCTTGCCTCTGACCTGATAACAGAACTGGAATTGGGAATCTTTACCACTTTAAACCATTGACCAGAGCATCCTTTTTTTAAAGTAAATTGATCCTACAGAGGAAAAATATTCCTTGGGATTATGGAATTTAAAGCCATGATCTCTAAAAAAGCAGGATAATTTGCATCAAGGGAAAGCACAGAGCTATAGAACAGCAAATAATTGGAGAGACCCAAATACAGCTGAATATGTATTTGATTGTATACAGACAGGACCCACACAAGATTGGAAATAATGTGAACCTTTCACTATGCCTCTCTTGTAAATAATATTTATATTCTTGCTAGGTTGCCGTATTTTAAGAATTAATGGAGAAATTAAAGAAAGGAGTAGAAAGAATGATTGGAGAACAAGGGTTTTTATAATATATTCAGTGGACGAGAAATATGGCTCATCCCCACCTATGGAGGAGGAGAGGAGGTGAATTACTTTTTAACTACAGAGCTTTACTTTGAGAAATTAGGCCAAGTGTCTACTGAAAAAAACACACAACCTAAAAGTTGAAAATTCTGTGTAAGAAGGAATCTTAATTTAAATAGCTAAATGTTAGATTATTTTCATTATTTATTTAGCTAATATTTGTGGAGCACTTAACATGTTGCTAGATGCAAAGATAAATAAGAAACATTCTTATAGGCTTGAGGAACTGAAAGTCCACTAGTAAAACCAGGTAAACAATTACAGTTCAAGGTGGGCTCTACTCTCTTGATTCGTATGTGGCAGACTGATGTTATGAGTGTCCAGAGGAAATTCCCATTCTAAGTTATCCCAGATTTGGTTGCTCAGCCCTGTGTGAAACAAGCACGCTCACAATGGAAGAGTGAGCAGTGGTCTTTGGAGGCATAAAAGGCTGGGATGAGACTGCTGGGGAGAGGGCACAGAACGCTGTGGATGTGTGGAAATGTTTTCCTAGAGTCTGGAAAGATAAGTAGGAGTTTTTCTGCTGGAGAAAGGTGCAAATGCACGAGTGCTTGAAAGAACACAGTACAGTAAGTCCCCTACATGCGAACTTTCAAAGATGTGAACGTGCAATTCGCAAGTCCAGTCACGTGAGTTAGTTCACGTGTCTGGCATACATTGTCACGTGCGTGCGTCTTCTACAAGTGGCTGCGCTTTTGTGTACTTTACTGTACAGGACTGTGTAGAGTACAATAGTACAGTGTCTTTATTTCAAGCCCAGGATATCTGGAAGCAAGTGTACAAGCAGCGGTGACGTAGCCGGTACTGCTAAGAAGCTCCAGCTCTTGTACTACTGTACTTTTCAAGGTACTGTACGGTAGGATTAAAAATATTTTCTTTATTTTTTGTGTTTGTTTTTTATGTATTATTTGTGCAAAGAGTATTCTCAACCTATTACAGTACAGTACCGTATAGCCGATTGTGTTAGTTGGGTACCTGGGCTAACTTCGTTGGGCATACGAACAAATTGGACTTAACGAGCGCGCTCTCGGAATGGAACTCATTCATATGTAGGGGACTTACTGTACTGGAAGGGAGAATTTAGCGTAGCTTGGGTATTAGATGTCAGGAAGGGGAGGCTCAGGAAGTGAGGCAGGCTGGTAAGATCAGGAAGCACTTGGTTCTGATGTTGGAGATAACATCATTCCACTCCCTTACCCCAGTTGCCCAGTTAGTCACCAGCAATTGTCCCTACCACCTCAACCTACCTTTCCTTAAGTTCTTCCTCAACACTCTACCTTTCCTGTTGCTGAAATATAGATACTCCTCTTTTTTTTTTAATTTATGTATTTATTTTATTTATTTATTTTTGGCTGCGTTGGGTCTTCCTTGCTGTGTGCAGGCTTTCTCTAGTTGCGGCGAGTGGGGGCTACGCTTCGTTGCGGTGCGCGGGCTTCTCATTGCCGTGGCTTTTCTTGTTGCAGAGCACGGGCTCTAGGCACGCGGGCTTCAGTAGTTGTGGCGCGCGGGCTCTAGAGGGCAGGCTCTGTAGTTGTGGTGCACGGGCTTAGTTGCTCCGCGGCATGTGGGAACTTCCCTGTCCAGGGCTTGAACCCTTGTCCCCTGCATTGGCAGGCGGATTCTTAACCACTGCGCCACCAGGGAAGCCCACTCCTTTTTTTATCAAGACATTAGTGAATCAAGAAATTCATCAGTAATTCTCCATCTCATTTATATGTGAACATCACTACTTGCCTTGTACGAATTGAATAAGTGTAGTGTTTGCCCAAGACAGGGAGCTTAAGATGAGCGGAAAGTTCTTTGAGAATCCTTTGAGATAATCTGGAGGGTTCTGGGGCACAGAGTAGGTCTTGGAAAGCACATTCCAAGATCTTTTGAAAACTGTGTTTTCATGTCAAGTGGAAATGCAAAAGGAATGTAATGTCTTCTGTGTGCAAGGACATTTTGCAAGTAGTTAAGTATATATGCCATGGCGTGGATGTCTCCTGGTAAAAAGCTTAGATCCAACTTTGTGTTCTCTGAACAGAGCCTAATCAGTATTGAACTTGATAACCAAGTAGTGCCTCCCTTGCAATGGCCACAGATTTGATTTAGCATCTGGAATTTTACAAAGCTTCCACTTTATAGGAGAATAAATGTTAGTGATAACCACTGTTCCTTTTCTTTTAAAACACGATAGATGTTTGCAATTTCTTTTAATTTTTTTCTGTTGATTTTTAGAGGAAGTTAAAAGATGATGGTCTTTCCGGGTTTTCAGACATTACTCTGTTAGAAGGCTTTAGTGTAACAGAAGCAGGAATTTTTGGATGTCCTTGTACTGGTGATTTCCTTTACTAGAGGACATATCAATCTTGTTTTAATTTCTAGTTTGATAACATCTTCCTTTATAAATTTACATTTTAGTCAATTTGAAGATTCTGAAATCTCTGATGTAATTTATTCATTTAATATTTATTCCGAGATTATGACATCTGCTTTTCACAAGCAGAATAAAATGTTGTTACTCAGTTGTTGGGTTTTCCCAGTTTGAACATACTTAGAACAACAGTGTGACCAACGTACCAGAAAACAGTAACTATCTAAAATAGGAAAGATAAAATGAACATTTATTGCCAATTTGGCTACTTAATACAAATAGCACCCAGGTTTCCTTCTTGAAGTGAAAGATGAATAGATGCGTCTATAGGTAATGATGACTGATGATTACGATAATGATGGTAATGATAATGACAAAACTTTATTAAGAACAGGAGATAGGTACCGTGTAGAGTACTTCTCATGCATCATCTCATTTAATTTTCACAGCTCTTTGCTTTTTCACCTATCAGAGATTGGCAAAGATGTTTGGGTATAATTTTGTGAGAGATCTGATGAACTAATCAATGCATTCCCTAAAAACAGCGTTTCTCAAGCTTGGAATTTAAAAAAGGGCCTCTTACACAGACGATTTAAATTCTATCATGTTAGTTATAACATGCAAGATATGAAACTAGTTAAGCCTTTCTTACAATGCATCTCTCATAAAGGCAAAGTAGTTTTAAACCACACCAGCAAACTAACAAGTCATTAAAATTGGAGTTAGAGTGTTAATTCAGTGTCATGGATGATGATGTTTTGTTGAAACAAGCATTACACAAAATGTGTCTGTATTACGCTAACGGGTTCAGTGTTCTCATATATGCATGTGTCATATGGCAACCAACTTCCCTCACTGCTTTCCTCGTTCGGGTGATTTCAAAGCTTCGTACAGCATGGCATGGCATCATTTGCCCTTTGCTTGACAAGACGGTATCATATACGTACCAAGTCCACCTTCCCATGACTGCTTTGTACCTCTTTGTACGTGTGGACACAAGTGGGCATCAAATACTCCTGCTAACTTGGTGAATAAAAAACAAAATCTGATTTAAAAAATCCTTGTAGAGTGAGAATTTTTAGTTTCCCAGAATTCTTTGGGCACAGCTGCTGCCCCTGCTAAATGAAGTTAATACGGTGGAAATAATAAGAGGATGAATGGCTAGGTGCTGTGCTAAGCTCTTTATAGGCGCCATCTTACTGAATCGTGCAGCAACCCTGGGAGCCAGGTCATCTTGTTAACCCTCTTCTGTAGATAAGGACACTGAATCTTGGACATATTGAATAAAGGCCTCCCAAGGTCACATGACTAGTAGCAAATGATTTTGTACCCAGGGACTTGCATTCTAGAGCCTGTAATCCTCCCACAGTAGCTTCATTTCTTTACCAATTCTATAAATATATATGGTGTACTTTCCAATGTACCAGGTACCAAGTCAAATGCTTCCCATGCATTATAGTCTTTACAAGAATCTCAGCAGAGTGGCACTGTCATCTGCCTTTGGTAAGCTGAGAAGCCTCCAGGTCACCCATTTAGTAACAGTCACCCCCCACCTTGAAAAAAAAGTAATGATTTAAAGACGCATTGTCAGAGTCAGCTTTAAAAGCAGAGTTTAAAGTAATGTCTTCATTTTCTAGTGCTTCAGGAGCTTGATTTATATTTTTGAAAGAAAACAATCAACTAAGAGATCTTATATTTATATTGATTTTTTTTAAAAAGAAAAACTTAAAAAACGTCATTAGAAAACAGACCTAGTAAGCTTTTTTTTTTTTTTAAAAACCTAGTAAGCTTTTTAAAGGCCTCTGTTGTATGTAAACCTTGACAAAGGATATGAAATAAATGCCTTGTGAAATGAAGTTCTCAACATTAAAAACATTCTTGGTCAGCAAATTTTGTGGCAAATTTATCAGTGTGGTAAATATTTCATTTACTAATAGGGCTATTTGGAAGAAGGCTTGTTTACACTAGGGAACAAATGTAATCCAAATGACGGCATAATGATTCTCATTGATATTCTTGCAGTACCCTCTGGCTTATATGCATCTGTAAAGTGATTATTTAAAAAAAAAAAAACACTCTGTGTCACCATCTATATAATTTATGTGAGATTATTGACATTTAGTATACTGGTAGCTCAGACAGTAATAGGAACTCTAGGTGTGTGTATGTGTGAGTATGCATGTAGGTGTGTATAGGCACACACACGCACATAACTGTGTAACCCATGAATCTAACTAGAGTTCATATGCTTTTGAAAATTGATGGATTTTTAATTTTGAATTTATGATACCACTCATGTTCAAATATTACTTTGCATAGAGCAGAAGTGATTGCCGTGGGTGCAAACAATTAAGGACTTCCTTTAAAATTGACGTATAGTTAATTTACAATGTTGTGTTAGTTTCTGGTGTACAGCAAAGTGATTCAGTTACACATACATATGTATTCTTTTTCATAGTTTTTCCATTATAGGTGATTACAAGATATTGAATATAGTTTGTGCTATACGGTAGGACTTTGTTGTTTATTTTGTATATAGTAGTTTGTATCTGCTGACCCCAACTCCTAATTTATCCCTCCCTCCACCCCCTTTCCCCTTTGGTAACCTTGTCTGTGAGTCTGTCTGTAAATAAGTTCATTTGTATCATATTTTAGATTCCACATATAAGTGATATCATATAATATTTGTCTTTCTCTGTCTGACTTACTTCACTTAGTATGATACTCTCTAGGTCCATCCATGTGGCTACAAATGGCATTATTTCATTCTTTTTTAATGGCTGAGTAGTATTCCATTGTAAACTGTAATTCAAAAACATACATGCATCCCAGTGTTCATTGCAGCACTATTTACAATAGCCAAGCCATGGAAGAAACCTAAATGTCCATCGAAAGAGGAATGGATAAAGAAGATGTGGTATTTAAGGTCTTTTAATAGATTACTTCTGTTTGAACGATAATACATTGTGATGATGAATATATCCTAAAGTTCAGCAAGTCTCCCCATGTTACATGTAAAAGTTTCACGGAAAATTATTGTTTTGTTTTGGTTTTGGTCTCTGTCATTTAGATATGACCTTCTCATCTGTTCTGTTACTCTGAACTCTTGATTGGTTACTTGCTAAGTTCTGGAGCAGTAGTATGGGTAACTAGAGGGATGGAGTCCCTGACGTGGTGAAACTAGTTGAGTCAGACAGACAGCTAACAAGTCGTGATCCCAAATTGTGGTGAGGATGGAGAAGATTCATGCCAGGTTGAGTCTCCAAGGTTGAGCAAAGGAAAGAGAGAACCACGTGGATGCGGACGCTGCTCAGAAGCTGGAAAGCATGCAGTATGGCAGTCATATAAGGCTAGCCTGGGGATAGGTGGGTGGTTAGCTTGGACAGGCCAAAGTGCTCTTTATACCATTTAAAGAAGATTCAACCAGGGGGCCCTGGGGCACTGTCACACTCAAGAGAGAGGACAAAGAAAGAGATAAAAAAAAAAGGCACAAAAGTGGGAGAGGAACAGGAGAAAATGATAACCAAGAGCTAGGTTAGGGGTGGGAGGGTGAAGGTTCAGGGCAGAGTTGACGGTGTCAAATCTGACTGCATCTTTCAAGACAAGCTCTCTACAGAGTCGTTGACTTGGGCGATTAAGCAGTCATTGGTGGCCTTATCAAAAGCAATATCATTATCCCTACTGTCTATTGAATTTCTAGGATCTTAGAAGAGGAATTGTATAAGAAAGTCCCATACATGTACACACTGCTATATTTAAGAAAGATAACCAACAAGGACCTACTGTATAGCACAGGGAACTCTGCTCAATGTTATGTGGCAGCCTGGATGGGAGGGGAGTCTTGTGGAGAATGGATACATGTATATGTATGGCTGAGTCCCTTTGCTGTGCACTGCAACTATCACAACATTGTGAATCGGCTAGACTCCAATACAAAATAAAAAGTTTAAAAAAAAAAAGAAAGTCTCATAAAACTAGTCCCTTTTTGGTTTTTTTTTTTTTTTTTAATCACTATTTTTTGGCTGCGTTGGGTCTTCATTGCTGTGTGCGGGCTTTCTCTAGTTGCGGCCAGCGGGGGCTACTCTTCATTGCAGTGCACGGGCTTCTCATTGCGGTGGCTTCTCTTTTTGCGGAGCACGGGCTCTAGGCGCGCGGGCTTCGGTAGCTGCAGCACTCTGGCTCAGTAGTTGCGGCTTGCGGGCTCTAGAGCGCAGGCTCAGTAGTTGTGGTGCATGGGCTTAGTTGCTCCCCGGCATGTGGGATCTTCCCGGACCAGGGCTCGAACCCATGTCCCCTGCATTGGCAGGCGGATTCCTAACCACTGCACCACCAAGAAAGTCCCGTCCCTTTTTCTAAAGATGGTGGAACTACCATAGGCAACATTCTTGCCACCCTTAAGGTTATTAGTGAAGTCCCCAAGGTGAGAAGGAGGAGGGAGGGGAGAAAGGCTTCCTCAAGCTACTTCAAGGAAATAGACAGTGTACATAGGCTCATCTCGAATTTTTAAGTGGCGGGATTTATCTTAAGTAGCTTATAAACAAAATTACTTGGGTTGCTTACTGATTAAGAAAATGCATGCCGGCTTTTCAGAATGCCGGCGGTTTCTTATTTAGCAATAAAAGAGGTTTAATTATTTGCCTGCTTTTGAACTAATGGGAAGATAAGGGGTGAGAAGGGTAGAGTGGGTCAGGGTCCTGCAGCCCCAGGAAGGCTGAGGTGGCCTCCTGTCCCCAGTGTTCTGCTGTGAAGGCATTGATGATGGAGTTACAGTTATGGACAGATGTCCCTCCATCCCCACCCCCATCTCTGTTTCTTTCACTCACTCACTTGCCCTTGTGAACTTCCTGCTTCATTCTCCAGGGAGCAGAGATGACCTTCCAGCTTGTACACACCTGAATTTTTGCTCAGAGCAGAGATGACCTTCCAGCTTGTACACACCTGCTTTTTTGCTCACTAGCACTTTTTTTTCCTGTCCCTTTAGGAACTGGGAAATACATATTTTCCCAGCTTCTTCCTCCTACTTAAAGGAAGGGAAAAAAGGTGGGGGGAGGAGGGAGGGAACAAAAATTGGCAGAAAACCCTGCAAGAGAATGAGTTTAACAGATTTGTTCGGTTCTGGATTTCTGTCTTCCTGTTCCTTAAATCTGTCAGAAAAGCTAAGGCCCTGCCCCCACGATGAATAAAATCCCTAAGGCCACTGTCTGAAAAGAGGGGAGATACACATCATTTTCTCTCCAGATTATCAGAGGAAGATCCGTGCATCCAGAACGAAGACACAAGTCATTATCTTTGAATTATTGCTGGGAAATCAAATTAATGCTGGAGGCTTAAAAATGGGTGGGCTAATGTGGAGGAGGAAGAAAAAATAATTGAAAAACAGAATGTCTAATGAATAATAAATACGTAAAATCTAGTTGTAATTTAATCCGAATCCTACCACTAATGTATTGCTCGTAATTAGCGGTGTGGCATGCTTTTTTACCATTTCCTGAAATTTCACCTCTCTACCTACGCTGTCTTGATAAATGCTGAAACATTTATCTTAGGATGTTTAATTACTTGTTTACACTTGGTTGTCTCCAGTTAGGCCAGGGACCTCCGTGAGAGCTGGGACCAGGCATACTGCCTTCTCAGTGATTCACCCACAATAGATGTTCCAGAAGGCTCTTGCGTGCGTCAGGGAAAGTCAAGCAGTTTTTATTTTGTAGAGATTGATCTAGTGAGGCGTCCAGCTTCAGAAGAGAGGCTGGACCAGTGGTGTTCTCTTCCCAGATGCACTGGCTCCGCGCTTTGCCCTTTGCATTTCGGCCCTGGCTTCTCCCTGGGCTTGTGGAGTTCGTCTCCTGCCGTGGGATGGAATGACCCCCACTGCAGTCCACCTCTACTCCACCCCGCAAGAACCTTAGCAACTTTTACACACTTTTCCCAGCCTTAGCAATAAGGAGGGTAATTATACCTACCTCCTTGGCTGGTAATAGGACTCAAAAAGGATAATTACTATGAAAGCACTTTGTAAATTATGAAGGCAGTAGTTGTAGTTAGGATTGTTAAGAGGGCAGAACAATAGCTGCAGATACTATACTTCCTAAGCAACATTTACTCTTGGCAAGGTGCCTCATACAGAGAAGAAGATAGATAGATAGATAGATAGACAGACAAATAGATAATAGAGAGAGAGTGTGTGTGTAAATTTTCTTGACCTGCAGAGTTCTTGCCTAATTCAAAGCTGTATCCCCCCAACCACACCCCAATTTTCCCATCTCTGATCCTATGCAGATCGGGTTAGCTGTCTGGCTAGTCACCGTGTTTCTTATCCTCCTGAGCCCATCTTGCCTCCTGGGCTTCTCGTGGCTGTGGATGCACTGGAGGCCTGAAAGTAGACCTTCACTTTTTGCATTATTCTCGGTTGGGAGGCTGCTTGTGTATCACATTTTTTTTATAGACTCTCCAGGGAAGTGGAACCTTCAGGGTTTTTCAAAGTGAGGTGGAGGGCGAGGTAAGTCATTCCTCCAGATGCATCCAGATAAGTTGGATGGTCAGCACTGAACACAGCTCAGGCTCATTATGGGGGCAACTCCAGCATCACATGAAACGTGGTCCATGCCTTCATGTATCTCACGTTCTGGTGGGGCATCTTATTCCTTGCGTGTGTGTGCTGTACTAACAGGTATCAAATAAGCTTGCGGAAGCCCAGGGACTGGGTACTGCTCATCTTCAGGTGAGATATCCAATGTTGTCTTTTATTCGCAAGATTTCAGAGAGGAACGTTCAAGGCAGTCCACCTGGAAGGTGTCCTGGAAAGTCGCGTTAAGATGAGTTGGTTGTCACTGGGTCTCTTGGTTCTGGACACTTGAAACTTGGAGTGAAAAACCATGGCACAGAGGACAAAATGAGGAGGGTAGTTCCTTCGGGAAGAATGAAATTCAGTTTCCATTGCCTGGGAGTAATATTGGAGGTTCAGAAAAAATTGACTCTTTTTACCACTTAGAGAATAATCATATAGATATTTTCAGATTGTTACCTCGAAAAATTTTGAAGAAGCATGTCAAATTCTAGATTAACAAGGCAAGCAAAGGGTAGCATTACAGTGTCAGTGGTATCGAATTTCCAAAATGGAAAATACTTACTGGAATATAAAGATGTAGAAAATTCTTTGCATAAATTCTGAAATAATGTGCATCTCCCCAAGTAAAAAATGTGTCAAGGTTACTACAATTTCAGAATGGTTGAGCTGAATGAGTTTTCACGGTGGTTCTATTTCATATGGTAAACAGAAGTAGCTCAGTCACTTACCAGGCATAGTCTTGGTTAAGGGAGAATCCAGGAATATGCTCCTTGAGTAATATATGACTGTTCTCCAAAAATCGCACGAGAGAGAATAAAGATGGTTTATTATATGGTAGGGAATGACTTGTCCTTTTCTTATTTAACCTCAGTTTCTCATGTTATTAAACCGATTTCGGATTGAATAGCTTTTCACTATTGATAGCATGGTGCCTATCAGGTTGTGTCCAATTAGTCACTAGTTAATGGAACAGCCCAGGATCTAGTTCACCATGATGAGTTGGCTCTACAGCTCTTCTTTAGCTGGAGGGCATTTCTTGTCAGCCTTTTTAAGACCAAGTTTAGTCTTAAAGCTGCTGCTACTGAGTGAGAGTGGCTAATGTCATTATCTTCATGTATGAACATTAGGTGTCATAACCTTGCCACAAGGCTCACTGAAGCTATTTTGGTCATACTGTTGACACTTCTGCTTTTAATACCAAGTGTCTGCATTATTATCGGCTGTATGAGTAAATTCGGTTTATTTTTAATTTGTTGATAAGTTTTGTGCTGGTTAAGAACATTTATCTGAGGGTTCCTTCTCAGATTGTTCAAAGTGGTCTTGATAGTGACATTATGAGTGTTTATGTGTGTGCGTGTTTGTTAATTTCGCTTACTTGGTGCTTCAGAAATGCACACTGACTACTTATCATTTGGACTCTCTGGAACATTCTTTGTGTTTATAAATAACCAGCATACTTGCTCATAATGTTGACAATTTAAAGCAAGCAACTCTGATATTTTTTTTTTTCCTCTTTTGCTTTTAGCTTTCAAAATTTGAAACACTGTGTGAAGTGCTTGGGGACCAGGAATCTTTTCTTTGTTCCTCCAGGTCCGCTCTCTGCCCCAGGAGGCTGGCCTGTATGGGCTACACCATTGGGCTCCTTTGCCCTCTGTTTCTGGATGGATTTAGCCAATGAAATCCTTGCCAGAGAATCAATTTCTAGATTCCTTATACTTGAAACTTAGAAATAATTTTTATTTCACCATAACTAGACAATCCATCATTTCATAAATGAGAAAATTGAGGCCCATATAAGGTGGTGAGCCTTGCTTTTAACTATTACAACTGGACTCTCAGGGACATTTAGTACTTTTGACCATAATCTTGAACGGTAAGTAAATTATTTTACTTTGCGGAGAGGATGCTTTGTAGAGCTTGATAGGATGAGTATATTTAGTCAAGAAAGTAAAACTAGATAAGAGTTACTATTTTTAAAAGTAGTTAATTGGAAGTAACCCAAATGTCCATCAGCTGATGAATGGGTACATAAAATATGGCATAGCTGTCTAAAATAATATTTTTCATCCATAAAAAGAAATACATTCTACAACCTGGATGAATCTTGAGAACATTATACTAAGTGAAAGAAGCCAGTCAGGAAGTTCCATGTATATCTAAAAAATAGGTAGATCCGGCTTCCCTGGTGGCGCAGTGGTTGAGAGTCCGCCTGCCGATGCAGGGGACATGGGTTCGTGCCCTGATCCAGGAAGATCCCACATGCCGTGGAACGGCTGGGCCCGTGAGCCATGGCCGCTGAGCCTGCGCGTCCGGAGCCTATGCTCCGCAACGGGAGAGGCCACAGCAGTGGGAGGCCCGTGTACCAGAAAAAAAAAAAAAAAAGGTAGATCTATAGAGGCAGAGAGTAGATCAGTGGGTGCCTAGGGTTCGGTAATAGGGAGTTGAGATGGGGGGTGGTAAGGGAGGTGATAGCTAAGAGGGGCAGAGTTTCTTTTTGGATTAAAAAAATTGTGGTAATGGAAGTACAACTCTGTGAATATACTAAATGCCATTGAATTGTATACTTTAAATGGGTAAATTGTATAATATGTGAATTATATCTCAATAAAGGTATGAAAAAATTAGTCAGTGTCACTGGAAATAAACAAAGAACAAACAAAACCAAAAACACAAACACAGGAATACATATACTGCGTATTCAATATGAGTTTACCAGTATTTGCTCCCAGATTCTGTGAATTTTTCAAATAAATTTCTAGTTATTGCCGTTACCATAAAGTATATAAATCCATGCAATCTCTTTGTTAGTACATTTATAGAGTTTGTTTTCCCTTCCAGTTTATGAGGTTTTGTTTTTGTAGATGTGTTTGTTTATGAGAAGAAAGATTCAGGTAGAAAACCAAATTTCTATGATGCTTTTGTTTTAGGGCTTTTATTTCAAGTGTTACTTGAAATTTACTTTGAGCTTTTCCATTTGGGGGCTTTGTCACTTCTTTCATGTTGGAGGAGCGTGTATACAAATGCTGCAAGCGTTGAGTCTCTGGAATGTTCAATGTGCGCATACTGTGGATTTCAGATTCTGACAATACACATTTTTTGTAACTTACAGGTTAAATTTTTTTTTCCATCTGATGCAGTGGTAAAACTTATCCTTTGCACCATTCAGATTCAACTTGACTATAATAGAAATCATTATTCAAACAGTAGAGTAGTACCAGCCTTTCAGTGGCACCTAAACTGAAAAGAGAATTAGTAAAACGGTTTTAATTACATGCTTGTCTGTTTGATAGGCAGTAAGAAAAGGAGAGTTTAGCCTTTGAAAAGTGAAAGGGGTCTATTTGGAAAAGGGGGTTGTCCATACAATCCCATGCACCGCTATCAAGAATTATTCTGAAAACTGTTGATGCATTAAACATAAGAACCTTTGTTCGAACTCTCGCTCTAAAGGTGGCAACCTTCAACTCTAAAAATACTCTGATTAGGAAGCCAAGTTTTACTTTCAATCATGTAAAAGCAGTGTTTCTCTTCATGAAATATCTACAATTTTGAAGTTCATCTGTGACTCGTTTGAAAATTATTTTACATTTCGTAATTATCTGCCTTGGCTAAGTCTTTTCTTTTTCCTGTGTGCAGTTGAAATAAGCCACCAGTTCAGTCCAGTTGAGTTCTAGCTTTTCAGATAAACATTTTGAATTTAAGAATAATTCTTTTAAAGACAGTGATTAAGTACCCTTCAAACGGTTATCATAGAGAATTGTGGCAGAAATTGACATGCAGAGCTTGAAACTAGCAGGCTCTCAGATATTTGATGAACAAGTAGGGAAAGTGGGGGGATGTAGCCCCAAACCCTATCACCTCCCACCCCCACTTTAACCAGAAAGCCCCAAGATGCCTTCTTCCTCAGATTTACTATGTATCTTAAGGAATAATCATCAGGGCCTAGGGAGAGTGAAATTTAACTTTGCGATCTTTTTCAAACCCCCAGCATTCAAGTCTGGCGTTGCCTACAAGAAATGAATGCCGATGGTTGTTCTGCTTTTCTGAGTCATTAATCCACCTCATTACCCAGGGGACTGACTAGGTCTTCCTCTAAGATACCCTTGCTTATGGTCTCCTGCAGAATTTAATATTGTAGAATTGGACACGATGATGGTGATGATGATGATGACGATGACAATGACAATGACTACCGTGGAGAAGATGTTGATGTAATATCTCTTATCATGTCAGCACTCTGGGAAAACAAGGAACCAATTCTATAGCAAGTGACCATGGATTTCTTTGGAGGTTGACAATAACGGGATTATCAGCGTAGCCAGCATTCTTCGCACTTGAGCCAGCGTCTGAGAATGTAGAACAGTAATCCCTCTTCCATATTAGGAGATGGAAGCATTTTATAGTTGAAAATAGCAGTCCTTTCAGAAGATTTCTCTATTACGTTTGCTCTGGGAGGATTCTTCTTAACGTACAATTTGAGTGCCTTTTTGAGTAACACATCTTCTGTAATTAAAGCATTGTTTTGGAGACTCCTTAATCAGCCTGTTACCTGCATCCTGATATCTGGGTGTTACGTTGCATAGATTATCATTTGTGATGCCTAATAGAATTGGGGCCCTGGTTTGGATCTTGGCTTATATCTTATTACCTCTCTGAACAGTGAAGTGTCAACGGGAGATAAACCCCTTGATGACTGAGTTTCTGACTCTCCTCCCAAGAGCTCCCTTTTACAAGAGGGACTGAGGCATGTTGAAATGAGCTACAAACGGGGGTGGTCACAGTAATTTATAGTTTTTTAGTGGCCACCGAGCACAGCACTTGAGTTGTAGCACAACACCATTTGTGACGTGCTTGGGTCTGAGAAATCTGATGATGGTAGGCAGCTGCTGAGAAGGAAGGGACCTGAAAATTCATGGTTCTTGAACAGGACAAGCGGAGGGAGTAGCAAAGAGCAGAGGCAGGTTTATCAGGAAGCTAAGGAAGCTGGAAGTTCAAGGCCCCTCCCTCACTTGCAGGACCTGAGTGATGGGATTTGTTGGGATTTATTCCAGAGTCTCCTCCAAGGGGACGAGAAGCCAGGTTGTAATCTGAAAACATTTCTAGTAAATGGTTTGAAGAAAAGAAAAAGAATAAATGAATGTGGAAACCAAGCCAGATGTATTCAGAAACCTGAAGCCCTGTTTTAAAAAAGTACAGAATATAAAATGGAGTGAACATTTACCTAAAATGAGAGAAATGAATCACCAAAATTACTGGAGCCTTGAGAGATTCAGGTCTCTTTCTTCTGAGATCTCTTCAGGAAGTTCAGAACACTAGGAGAGGTGGCTAGTTACATTCATCCCTGTTTTTCTATTTTAGTCTTTATTTCAGTCCTTTCTTTCTTTCTCTTTTTTTCTTCCCCCCTTCCTCACCCCCTCCCTCTGTCTCTGTCTCTCTCTCCCTCCCCCTTTCTCCCTCTTCTCCTATTCTGTACTTCAGTACACTCTGGTATATCCCCATAAGCTCTGGCTGGTACTTCATGGAAAAATTTCTACTTTAGGAAGCCCGTAAAAGAAAAAGAATGGGGAAAACTGTTCTAATTCCCAGAGATCACTTCCATACAAATACTAGATTCAGAGGTGAGGCTCCTTTTGAGACAGGAGAAAGAAACTGTCCCTCTCCCCGCTCCCTTCCCGCTTTGAGGAATTTATAGTTTTAAGAGATTTCCAGATGTTTCTCATCCAGACACGTCTGGAGAAATAAATGAAGGACAGCATATATTTTAACTTGTTTTGGCTGTTAACACCTCTCAGGCAGGCAATAAATATTGTATTACTTTTTCCTTTGCTTAAGTTGGCCTTAATGATAGAATAAATTGGGGCTGGTTGTATGTAGTATAATGTGATGCTAGTGATTTTTGAAGATTGGAGAATATAGATGGTTACCAGTAATAAGAAGAAGCTCCTTTAGGGAAAAAAAAAAAAAAATGTAGAAAAGCCTATTAATGCTTTTTGAAGCATGAAAGAGGATACTTTGTCTACAAAGCCCAGGGGCGTGTAGCTTAAATGATGTGAAGTTTTACATATACACAGTTCCGCTGTCAGATCTGCCCCAGCCAGGGGAATTTGTCTCCATAGACACCCCGCTACAGATCATTACTGGGTTCAGGCTTCCCTTTACGGCTTCCTGAAGCTATAGGCCTCCTGCTGACATTTAGTTTTGCATGCAGATGAGAAAGGAACCCTTGTGCAAAGTTTTTATTAGGGTGCGTTAATGATGCTTTCCTGCTCCATAGGTGGGTGAGAGGGATCTGCTGTTGTGCTGGGTGTGTGCCCCCATAAATAACTTGCCAGGGGTCCCCATTTCTCTTTCCTCCAGATGAGAAAGACTGCTTCTCCTCCCATCCCCCCAAACAATGGGGTGTTCTTCTGCCTTTGGTCCCTGTACTCTTCCTCTGTTGCTGGTTCTTGACTCCCTGCCCACTTTTCTTTTCTTTTCTTCTTTGACACCAGACAGTGACTGTGTTACAGTAGTAATGAGATGTCCAGTAAAATGGTTGAGATTCGAAATGCAAGAAAACGATATCAACGTTGCTGTCGCCCTATAATAATTTGGGGGCGTGTGATTTTTGTCCAAGTCCTTTTTCATGAAATAAATAGAATTGTACAAAGCTCTCTGCTTTTATTTTTTTAGAAAATCACCCTTAAAATGACTGGCTTAAGAGGGAAGCCCTGCTTGTTTTTCTGTGATATTATAATATAGTCTGAACAATTTGGGAGCCTGTTAGGCTTGTATAAAACATGCATTTCACAATTTGTGATGTTTCATTCCATTTTTTCCCTTAATGTTGTACCATTAAAATTTGGAAAGTTTTCATATACGCAGCCGCCTGATTTCATGTTAATGTGGTTCCTGTTTGCATTTCTCAACTACATAGTGTGGATTACCTGATTGGCAGTGTCAGGAGCTGTTTTTTAAAAAGCCTAGGAATTATAAAAGTTTTCATCTATAGTATGCTGTAAAAATAATGAAGACACCCAAAACTGAGACTCTATTTTTGACTCAAGTTGAGTATATTAGATTATAAATCGCCGTCAGTTCATTGAATGTTCTATAGTTTCTGTTGGAAACATCGCTAGATCCTTTCATTTAGTGGACAGGTGCATGAAAAGTTGCCAGGCGTCTATCCTATTCCATTATATTCCCTTCCTTTTGAAACAATGTTAGCCACTTTTTAAAGTTAAAAGAGACATAAGTGGCTAGAAGAAAGATTAAATATCTCACAAGTTTATTGCAAAAAATAAGGCTGTTCATTGCAGCTGTTTGTAAAATTTAAAGACAGGAACAAACCAAATAACTCTGAGTTGGGTACTGGTTGAATAGATTATAGTACATCCATCGGAGCAAGTACTATGCGGCTATAAAAGGAATGCGGGCTATCTATAAACTGCTGTGGAGAGATCTCTTAGATAAAATGTTAAGTGAAAACAGCACTGCCCAGGAAAGTGTACTTAAATAAACAGTGCTACTGCTTATTTAAGGGGGGTGTTTTGTGGATTTGACTCTGGAAATGTGTCCATATTTTACATAAGTATAAAACAAAATCAATAAAATGAAGACAACCATTAAAGATGAAATAAATAAACCTCACTGTATATCTAGTTTCTGGTCTAACCAGTCAGAGACAAATCATTTCAAATGATACTAAGACACAGAAGTTTGACTGTATATCCTCAGTGGATTATACTCTAAGATCTAAAAAACGAGGCAAAGAAATTTTAAATGTTCTCACAATCATATTTGGTAGCAGTGTTAGTTTTGGAAACTGTTGTGTGTGTAATTGTGGGGTAAAGCAAGTAAGTGACCATGTTTTTGGTTGGGAGAAAGAAGATGTAAGATTAGTGTGACTGAGTAAAAATCCTGATACCCTGGATCAAGTCAGAGGTATCAAAATGAATTCATCTTTAAAATGTTTATTTCTTAAATGTGTCCTTTAAAATACCTGGAAACAATGAACATCCTTCCAGTAGCCGTGAGTTCCCCTGGGGTCCACATTGAGATTCACCAGAAGGAACCTCTTGGAAGAAATGGCTGATTCCAGGTGAATGGCAAGAAGTGTGTCGACTGAAAAAAATGCACAACCTTAGCTGAGAATTATGTGTTATTCAGTGGACATACTGAGGACTTAAGCCTGGGAGTCAGCCTCTCAGATAGCTGTGAGGGACTGTTCCAAAGAGGTAAGGGAGAAGCCAGGATATAGGATGTTTTGCAACAAAAACCAGTAGTCAGAACATCAAAAGATTACTGTTAATTGAAGAAAACCAGACACCTCAAGTTAATGAGTTTCGTGCTTTTCTATGTATGGGAAGATGCAAGAATCTAGGCTCAATGAAATCATCTCTTTGATTTGCACCTTGATTATCTAAGGCCAGTATCCTGTTTTTCTCCATCCTGAATCCCCTCGGGTTGCACAGCTGAGGCTGCAGGGGCTGATGATGGCTTGATGGCCACAACATCCTTTGTTTACTGATATGGCAGGTGACATCCTTTGTCCACAAGTATATGGGATGACCTGGAATATCTTGTTGCCCTACCACACAGCAACACAACTATCAACGATTACTAGTCTTATCAAAGTTTCCCCAAGTTGGGTCAGCTGTGGCATGAACAAGGTTAATGACTGCAGTGGAAAAAAAACTAACCCATTTTGGTCATTGATTTGAAAATTGTTAAATAATGGGAAATAATAAAGTATTCATCTTGTTTTTTTCTATAATGCTTGATTTCATGGTAGCCCTATATATGAATAGATGGTGGGAGTAAGTTCCTTTTTATAGAAGTATTGCAGCTAATACATGAAGAAGGAACTACAGAAATCATCACCATTTTGCATCTCTTATTAAAATAGTGTTTCTAGGCAATGATCACCAATGACTAAAAGAAAGAGAATCTGTTGTTTCCTTCTTATAAGAATACACAACATCATCTGTGAACTAGGGTCACCTGACAAAAAAAATAATTAATAAGCCTGGATTTGATCGAGCTTCTAGATCTGTCAGCTTGTAAGAAACACAGAGGGCAGAGGATCATGTTACATGACATTATAGAATTACAGTCAGCCAAGATCTAGATTGTGGGGAAATGCTGTAGCCCAAATGATCTGGTTTCTTCAGCAACAGCAAAAAACTTAAAAGGAAAAAGGGGATGGAGAACTTATAAATTAAAGGAGCCAGTCTCACCAGAATCTGATTCAAACAAATGTGTATGTGTGTGTGCAGGTTTATAATAGACATACAAATACACATAAAGTCTATATGTGAAACAAACACATCTACATGCAAATGTGTATGTATATATGCATACGTATGTATATACATGACAGGGAAATTCGATTCCTGACTGAATATTTGGTAATTGTAATGAATTATAGTTCACTTTGAGATACGATACGTATTACTATCTTTACGAAATGTTTAATACTTATTAAAAAATTAAGTAATACTGACTTGCCTGATTATGAATGAAGTCAGTGACTTAAGTTTTAGAGTTTTCGGCATTACATAGTATATTCGTTTGCTCGGGTTGTCATAACAAAATACCACAGGCTGGGGGGCCTAAACAACAGAAACTTACCTTCTCACAGTTCTGGAGGCTAAAAAGTCCAAGATCAAGTTGTTGGCAGGTTTAGTTTCTGCCGAGGCCTCTCTCCTTGGCTTACAGGTGGCCACCTTCCTACCATGTCATCACGTGATCTTTTCTCAGTGTGTGTGCCTATCTGTGTCCCAATTTCCTCTACTTATAAGGACTCCAGTCATACTGGATTAGGACCTGCCCATGTGACTTCATTTTACCTTCATTACTTCTTTAAATTCCTTATATTCTAAGGTACTGAGGGTTAGAGCTTCAACTTATGAATTTGGGGGGTAGGGACAAAATTCAGCCCATAACACACAGAATATAATGTTTTAGTGACTGAGGAGAGAGATTGATTTCTTTTCTTGTTCAAAAAACAAGTTAGCTAGTTTCAATGATCTAGCCTATATATATATTCTTTTTCATTGTCTTTTCCATTATGGTTTATTACAGGATACTGACTATAGTTCCCTGTGCTATACAGTAGGACCTTGTTGTTTATCTATGTTATATATATTAGAAGTTTGTATCTGCTAATCCCAAACTCCAAATTTATCCCTCCCCCACCCCCTTTCCCCTTTGGTGACCATAAATTTGTTTTCTATGTCTGTGAGTCTATTTCTGTTTTGTAAATAAGTTCATTTGTATCATATTTTAGATTCCACATATGAGTGATATCATATGATGTTTGTCTTTCTCTGGCTTACTTCACTTAGTATGATACTCTCTAGGTCCATCCATGTTGCTGCAAATGACATTATTTCCTTCTTTTTTTATGACTGAGTAGTATTCCATTGTATATATGTACCACATCTTCTTTATCCAGTTATCTGTTGATGGACACTTCAGTTGCTTCCACGTCTTGGCTGTTGTAAATAATACTGCTGTGAACATTGAGGTGCGTGAATCTTTTCGAATTAGAGTTTTCTCCAGATATATGCCCAGGAGTGGGATTGCTGGACCATATGGCAGCTCTATTTTTAGTGTTTTAAGGAACCTCCATACTGTTCTCCATAGTGGCTGCGCCAATTTACATTCCCACCAACAGTGTAGGAGGGGTCCTTTTTCTCCACACTCTCTTCAGCATTTATTGTTTCAATGATCTATTTCTTGGTGTCCAACAAGCAGAAGCCCTTGGCGAACACCTGGCCACCTGGTCATGGCAGATCTTTTCACTTTCTGTCCTTTGTCAGTTTCTGCTTTGTTCCCATGCTGGTTTCCTGTTCTTTTCTTTTGGTGCGAGTGCAGCTGAAGTTGAAACCACCTCCCTACAGTTTTTGGAATTTCCCTCCCTTTCCAAACAAATGAGTAAGACCCTATAGAGAAGCAAACCCTTAAGTATGATGTGAGCTTTTTATTTAAATTAACTTAAGAAAGGATGTTCTTCAGAGTTCCCTTCCGTAGGCTTTTTAATGACAATGAACTCTGAGAAGTTTAAATACAATTTTTCATTCGCTGTTGTTACAGCCTAAATATAAACTAACATTCAAGTTATGATTTCTCCCCCTTTGTCTGTTTAATTACCAGTTTGATATACATATTGATACCATGTCTTCTCTTAGTCATACATCCCTTACACAAATTACTTTCCATGTGTTATAAATTGAAAATGGAAATTATGACTTATCTAATTACTTTTTCATTTCTTCATTGTGCCTTTTGGAAAAGTATTGTAGTGCTGGGAAATACAAGTAATTTTCCTTGTGAAATAGACTATGATGGGAAAACAAACTTGCTTTGAACTTCGTAGACTGGTTATTCCATGATGCCAAAGAGTTATCACTGATTGTATTAGGGCTGTCATGGCATTGTGATTCTGTAAGAAAGTGTTCACATTTTTTGAGACAGATACCAATGGGATCAAGGATTTGCTTTAACACACTTAAGCAGTGACAACAAAAGAGACAGAAGAGACACATACGGCAAAATTCTGATAATAGTCCACTCTGGATGATTGGCATGAGTTCATTGTGCATTCTCTCCTTTTGTGTATTTTACAGTTATCCCCAATTAAAATTAATGTCATGACATAATTATCATCATTACATAGTGAGTCCATAGAAAAATATATACCAGTAAGTATTTACCACACTGATTCATACAGTTTGTTTTCCTAGAGACACAGGCATTCCTAGCAGGCCTGATACAGACTGTGTGCTAGGAAACGTAGTCATAAAGAATCTTGTACCAGGGGAAGGGCAATTCTACAGTTAGTAGGAAGCATTTTTGAGTACGGTTCATTTGCAGCAAAGGATTAAATTATTTTTTTTTAATTAAAAATCTTGAGCACTAAAATCTTAATTTTTAAAAGTCAAGCATTCCTGATAGGTATTAGAATGATTCTGACATAGAATCTGTCATCTTACATGCAATTACCCCCGTTTACTTTATAGACTTCATTTCTTAGGATGAGCAGACATTTTTGGTTGCAAGCCTGATATTACTGACTGTAGAGATAATGTCATCCTATCAATTATGCAAGTGTTATTTTTAGTGCATTTGGTATCTTCGCAAGGTCATTTTTACTCCTAACATAGTATCTAGTTTTCCTACATCTTAAAGTTTTGAAAGATCTTTACCCAGTGTCATGTTAGCTATCCTTTAGTTTCCACTACTATGAAATAGCCTGACCACCCTGAAATATTAGGAAATATATCTGATAAAACAGGAATTTTATGAGCAACAGGAATTTAATGATAATTTAGTATAATGCTTAGAAGGACTGAGTCTGTGCATCAGGATCTTTTAAAAGCTACCATTCATAGGATAATATTCATAGTTATCTGTTTTTTAATAATATGCATAAGATTTAGAAAGGGGGAAGGAAAATTGTTTGAAGGAATTGTTTTCTTTTCAGTTCTTAGTATGTATGTATAAGTAGCCCTTATCAAGACTGAGCTAACTTAATGATCATAGATGAAAAGAAGTAAACTTAAGTACCCTCTTGAGCTAAAACTTATGTCTATCTTAGGAATTTTCTAGGTTGTACTTCTCCTTTACAAGAAGAGAGCTTTCAGTCATCCCCAGAGGCCTCTCCTTGTCAAGTGGACCATCTGGGGGTGGGAATGGGAGAGCTATTTCAGTGCCAGATGAGTCCCTACAGAGCAACAAAAATGAAAAAGACATTATATCTCCTCTGTGGAGTCAGCTTGTTCCTCCTTTAAACATTCTTAAATAGAAAAAAACTTTACTGAAATATGGTAAGTATTAAGGATGCACCTACTTGAAATCGAGAGCTGCAGCCTATTAGCTCTGTGGTCTAAGTTACTTAACCTCTGTGAGTTTTGATTCCCTTATCAGAAGGGGAATAAAGTTACATTACGGGAATTGTTTTAAGAGTCAAATGAATAGAAAGTGACTGCTTTAGTGCCTGAGATGCTGAGGCTGAAACATCGTATTGAAGAAATGGCAGCAGCTACTTACATGAACTTGGAGGGGGTTAAAACTAAGAAGGTCCAATTTGATTGAGGCTTTTAACTATATTCTATCAGCAATAACGAAATCTCTATGTTTTTATTTCACCCTATACCATTATTTAACATATAGACACTATTTATGATGATACGTTAATCATATCATTATTAGTACTATTATCTTAGTGAGCTCTTGCCAAAATAATGCTACATAACAGACCACTGCAAAACTCAGTGGCAGGCACAGCAATCCTTATTCCTGCTCATGCATTTGTGGACTGGGGGAGGCTCAGCTGCTCCAGGCTGGGCTTGGATACAAGCTGCAGACTGAGTTTCTACCTGCTCCACATTCCCTTCATCCTCCTGAACTCAGTGGTAGCCAGATCATGTTCCTTTGCACCGTGATGGCATCCTCCAAGAAGGCAGGCCCCTCAGTGGAAGCGCGTTTCAAGCATTGGCTAGTGTCATGTCTACTAACATCCCCGTGGCCAAAGCAAGACACAGATTCAAGCCCAACATCAATGGAACGGGAAAGTAATTTTCTGCCTATAGCGGGGGAAGAAGCGAGTGAATATTTCCTGTCTAGTAATTCAAACGATTAAAATGATTATCATCATCTGTCATTATTATTCATTGCATCTGGTTACATTGTATTGAAAGTTTCTAAAAGCAGCGAACAGGTCTGCAGGATACGGCTGAAAAGGTTTTTTGTTGTTGGTTGTTTACTTTTTGACACTGAATGTGCATGTGGCCTTGTCATGGACGTTATTCGGTGATGAGTTCATCTAGTCCCTCAGCATCCTTCTGGTCAGTACACTATGCCCAATGAACAAACGCATATAAAAATTGTAGGCACATTGGTGCTTCTGTGGTATCATTAATGATCGCATCTAGCTGAGGATGTTTTCCGTTTTATCAATCTGCATTATTCCATCTAACTTGCCCTTCAGTCCTACCGCAGTGTGTATTTGTACTGTTCATTTCATCTCTGTGTGAAGAGTTTCATCTCTCACTGAAGGTAGAGTTTCAGGAGCTTGTTTAGCATTGTGACAGGTGAATTGGAAATAGCTGTAAAGCAACTAGTGACTGTTGTTTTGGCACAAGTACCACGTGCCCACGGCACGTTTTTGTGTAGACATCACAGAGGGGACTTTTAAAATGCATGCTGCTTCTTTCAGACTTTTCCTTGCACCTCCACATGACCCCAAACAAATCAATCATAAGCCCTCTGGTTGAAAACTTTTCCCATATATGATGTGACACCAGGGGGATCTTTTTAAAAAGAACTGTGTTTCCCTCTAAATGTACAATAGCTAGGAGCACAACGTGGGTTCAGGGAAAAAAATAGTGCGTAAAGGGGCGTCAGAGGCTGCTGGGGATTTCATGCTGGAGTGAGCAAGTGGACTGGCAAGGTTTGTCTTTCTGCTTGCATGCAGATAGTATTGTCCGTCCTTTCTTTTTCCCCATACACAAGTGCGAGGAGAGGGCTGTTTCACCTGCCATTGATGAAAATCAAACTCCCAATGTCTGATGGCAGGCTGCTCTTTCACGTTCTGCCGTTTTTGTTTCAACAGAAATTGAGTTTGTTGTTTTTGCTGGCAGTGTTTGCCTCTTCTGAAGTAGAGAGACTGCTGCATTTAGTTAGGGGTTCAGCGTTTTCTCCTTCCATTCAGATTCATGTCCCTGAGTATCATGCTTCCGATATATTAAATAGAAACACCTCCACGTAGGCTGGGAAATAGCGTCATGAATAACACTGTAGTTTTGAAGATATGCCAAAGAAACTTTAACGTCAGTCTCTCGTTTCCCACTTTGTATGCTTTGGGGACACTGGACCCACATTACATATCAAATTCAGTTACTCTTTATAACAACTGGAATTATTTATCACCATGTGACATATTTTGGCAGGGTTGTTTCTGTGTATACGTTTAACATGATAAAATCTTTGACCATCATGTCAAGGGAGAAGCAGAGGTGGAGCCGAAGTGTAACAGGAAATTTTATTTCAGCTCCCCTCCCCTTTTATTTTTTGGCATTCGGCATTTAAACACTAAAGGTAAAAAAAAATACCACATTTCAAACTCACCAAAGCATTATTCTGCATATGGAAATTAGCTGGTTAGTCAATCTTTTGTGGGACTTCCCTGGTGGCACAGTGGTTAAGAATCTGCCTGCCAGTGCAGGGGACACGGGTTCAATCCCTGGTCCAGGAAGATCCCACATGCCACGGAGCAACTAAGCCCATGCACCACAACTACTGAGCCCGTGTGCTGCGACTACTGAAGCCCGTGCATCTAGAGCCCGTGCTCTGCAACAAGAGAAGCCACCACAATGAGAAGCCCGTGCACCACAATGAAGAGTAGCCCCCATTTGCTGCAACTAGAGAAAGCCCACATGCAACAACGAAGACCCAATGCAGCCAAAAATAATTAAAAACAAATAGATAAATAAATAAATAAAATGTTTTGTAATGAGAACTTAAATAATCAGATGAAAACTCGATTTTACCTTAACTGATAATTATGGAACTGAAGTCTAGCCTGGCTTTAGAAGGCAAGTTTTAATGTTCTATTTTTTTTATTTTAAAAGGATAATCATAAGTATTACAGTTTACTGGCTGAGTGCTTGGGAGGCCAATCTTACCCTCTGGTCTTAAAACATCTTGGGATGTAAAATGGAGAGTATTTTGACATGTCTTCTTGCTCAGCAATGAATATAGAGGGTCAAGGCTTTCTATGGACAGATGTTTAACCTTTATCAGTATCTCATTCCTTCCTGGCTTCTAGCAAGCTTCTAGGTATTTAAATCTCTTAGTGCTTTTCTACTCAGCTGCCTTTCCTACAGCTGAGAATCCACTTCTTCTGGAAGTGATGGTAATTCGTTTGTGAACTCCCTGGAGCATGGCAGATCACAAGCCATAGAAGATCTGAAGGGTTAAGGAATCCCTCTAGGAATCCCATCAAATACAATCATTTGGTTTCTCACACATCCCAGTAATGCCTGCTTCTTGAAATTCATCGTCTTCCTTTCCCAACCCTCCACTAGATTTCACAAAGGTAATATCGTGTACCTGCCTTTTCGGCAGCTTGAAAAGGAGAAATTTACTTCTGCTTCATCAGTCATGGCTCCTGTCACTTTCATCCATTATGTTCAACAGAAGTGAAATCTTAAATGCAAAATTATGTTTTGCTCCCAGGGAAGTTCATTGGAAAAGTCTAAACGATTTTTTTTCAACTGTTTATTAAACTTGGAATGGATAGTGCTCTTAAAGTCTATTAAAATGTCCATTCATTTCCTTTAGACTTTTTGACTGAGTAGGTTGAAACTGATGGATAAATTATGTCAATTTTATTCTGGTCTGTGACAATATGTAGATCTGTTATCTAGGATGCATTCTGGAAATTTGCAGAGTGTTTTTCTCAGCACCGAGTCTTATATTACAACATAATTTGATTCAGGAATGTAAGATTTTCTTCTAAATTGTTAGTTCTCTTTACTTCCCTTCCTTGAATCACCTTATGTCAAAAAATACTGATTTTTTTTTTTTTTTTGGTTTCTGACCACATCTTTGCATATTTTCTTAATGTTTTATTATTGCATATTTATCAACATTTTTTAAAGAAGTAATTCTCTATTTTAATCAGCTATCAAACAGTTTCCCCCAGTGCTTTTTTTTCTTTTTTTTTGCGGTACGCGGGCCTCTCACTGTTGTGGCCTCTCCCGTTGTGGAGCACAGGCTCCGGACGCGCAGGCTCAGTGGCCATGGCTCACGGGCCCAGCCGCTCCGCGGCATGTGGGATCCTCCCGGACCGGGGCACGAACCCGTGTCCCCTGCATCGGCAGGTGGACTCTCAACCACTGCGCCACCAGGGAAGCCCTCCCCCAGTGCATTTTTATCTTCTTGTTTTCTTCTAAAACTTTCAGTACCCATGAAGGAAGTTATGCAACTTAACACTAAAGTTGCCCAAATTTCCTAATAATATAGGAGATGGTCTCAGATTACTAGACACTAGTAAGCTGTTTTCTGGTGTTGCTCAGTAATGCACCACATTGAAATTCTTTAGACCAGAAGACATTTATAAGTCTCTCAAATTGTCATTTAAGGGGCAATAGCCATCTTACAAACCTGCACGCTTGACTCAGCCCCTTTTGGAATAACATGTCAGCTTCATCACACACGTGGTTACCTTCAGTAGGGTACTCTGAATAGCTATGATGGAATGTCTTCTTAATTAGTAGAAATCATAATTATGAACAGTTATGATATTCTGTATTATTGTGGGTCCTGTGAGATGCTGAATGTCTTCAGACTCCAAAACATACTCTGAACTTTGCTTTTCATTCTTGAAGTTCAAATTTTAAATTCCCTTAGCTGTCTCTTTCTGTTTGTTACCCTCATTCAGGGAGCATATATTAAGGGCCTGTTATGGGCCAGACCTGAGCTGATCATCAGTGACCCTAAAGGAAAAAGGCACAGCTCTGCCCTTTCAGTTTGGAAAAATAGGTACACAAACACATTAAATACAAGTGTGAGTGCTATGATGGAGGTATTTAAGGTTACATTTGCAACTGGTTACAGTTGGAGCACAAATGTGTGGGAGGGCTATATCTGCCGAGGCTTCATAAAGGAAATGACCCTCGAAAGATGCATAGCCACTTGCCAGGGTGCTGAAGGAAGGACGTTCCACTCAGATGGACCAGCAGAAACAGGCTGCTGTGGTCCAGAAACTGTAAGCAAGTAGATGTGATTGAAGCAGAGTTCACTAACAAGGTATGATGAGAGAATGAGAGAATTAACTCTAGGCCATGGCCGCATTGTCAAGGACATGTGTAACAGTCCAAAGAGTACATCTTTATTCTCTAATCAATGGAGAGCTATTAATAGACTTAAACTTGATCTGCTTTGAGTTTTAGAAAGACGTCTTCATTAGCTGTTGGGAGGGTAAATTTGGTGAGCTGTGCAAAGACCAAGCATATCAGATAGAAAGCTATTGTTGGAAGCCTGGTGAGAGGCATAGAAGATCTTTGTGCCCAGAGAAGGGGAGAGGACGGATTTGAGAGATATTAAGGGGGTAAATTTTACAGGGTGGGGTTCGAGTGGGATGAGGAAAGGGTTTTAAGATGATTAGCCTTGTGGCTAGGTGACTGATGGTTGATGGTATCCTTTATTCTTCAAAGTAAGGGATGTACGAGAACCCAGATTGAAAGGAATGAAGATGTTAATTTTTCTTTTGGATAGATTGAATTTGAAATTTGAGGTCTGTCTACATGGAAAGGTCATAGAGACCCTTAAATCTGTGGCTCTGAATCTCAAGAAAGGTCTTGAGGTTAAAGATATAGATTTAAGTCATAATGAAATAAAATGGCTGTCATTTATGGAAAACATTCTATATGCTAGACCCTGTGCTACTTATTTATATATATATTCTTTTTCATCGTTAGTATAACTCTAGGAACAAGATATGATTATCGTCACTTTATTAAAGGGTAACTATGTTTTAGAGAGGTGAGAAAACTTGTGCGAACTTCCACATCTAATAATTAGCAGGTCCATCACTGAAGCCAAACATATATCATTAAAACTATGTTCACTGCCCAAGTGCCACAACTACTGAAGCCCACGTGCTGCAACTACTGAAGCCGGTGCACCTAGAGCCTGTGCTGTGCAACAAGAGAAGCCACCCAATGAGAAGCCCGCGCACCGCAATGAAGAGTAACCCCCGCTCGCAGCAACTACAGAAAAGCCCGCACACAGCAACAAAGACCCAAGGCAGCCAAAAATAAAAATAATAAATTTATTTTTAAAAAAATTATGTTCACTATCTTTTCCATTATTTTGTTTTAGGAAGAATTGGAAGCAAGGGATGGAAGTGGTGACAGGCTATGTGTGCACTTGGACCTGGATTTGAAAGCTTACTGGAGAGCCATACAGAGAATATCAGAATGTTGGCAGATTTGCTTTTATCTTATTGGCAGTTGGGAACAGTGAAAGTCTTTAGCAGGGTAATTAGAAAAAAGGAAATGAATTCAAATAAGGATACAAAATGAACCAGTGAAAAGGGATATATTGGGTTGGCCAAAAAGTTTGTCTGGGTTTTTTCTGTAAGACGTTATGGGAAAACCCGAACGAACTTAGTGTCCAACCTGATAACATTATAATATTAATGTTCTTTTGGTTACAAATAACAGAAACCAACTTAAGCAAAAATGAATGTTTATTGGAAGAATCCCAAGAAAGTCTCCCAGAAACAAAGTAAGAGGTTAACAGCCAAGAAGTGGAGCAGTTTGTGGAATTTCCCCTCCAGGGTTCAGCCGAAAATTAACATGCTATCTGCAGGGCCCTGGGTTTCTGTATCTCTGTTCAAAATTTCAAGAAGCTGAAAAAGAGATGCACAGTCTAGCTCTGGGTGGTTCCTCAGTACTGATCCTGTCACTTGAGATAATTCACTTGGAAACCTGGCCTCTCCAGCTCCTTTCCGTCTCTTGTCCAACTTTTGATCTTAGGGAAATCATTTCTTCTATCTTTATTTGTTAACTTGAAATGAAAATGACATTTTTCGAAGGTGTGGGCCATAAGAATAATGCTAGTGGGATATTTATTTCATAAGGAAAAGTCATAAAGTTAGAAGTGAAATGAAATGTAATGAAAACTCACTGCCACTAAAGAACTTATTCAAGTGCCCTTAAAAATCACGAATCTCCAGGAACTTCTCCAAATCAAACCTGTTTTTCAGATATCCACATTTTATCTCCACAGTAGGAAGGAGGTCGCTCCTTTCACTCCTGTGCCAGGTCGTGATTTCTGCTAGAAGTCACTAGTTCTAGTTACTCTGTGTTTTCTTCTTCTTCTTCAGTAGAAAATGATGAAATTCCTTCCTTTTGTAGACTTCAAGCAGAAATAAGGCTAAAAGTGTATTTTTAAAACCTTATTTTCCTTTAATGACTTATCCGTGTAAACATGGCCTTCATTCACTTAAAAACTTTTGTGGTGGGAGTGGGGGATGTTTTGTTCACTGCTGTATTCCTAAGGCTCATAACAGTGCTTTGCACATAGTAGGTGTTCAATGAGTAATTGTTACTCAGCAGTAAAAAAGGATGAAATAATGCCATTTGCAGCAACATGGATGGACCTAGCAATTATCATACTAGGTAAAGTAAGCCGGACAGAGAAAGACACATATCATATGATACCACTTACATGTGGAATCTAAAAAACAATGATCCAAATGAACTTATATAGAAAACAGAAGTAGACCCACAGACACAGAAAACAAACTTAGGGTTACCAAAGGGGAGAGGGATAAACTAGGAGTTTGGGATTAACATATACACACTACTCTATATAATATAGATAACCAACGAGGACCTACTATATAGCACAGGGAACTCCACTCAATATTTTGTAATAACCCATAAGGAAAAAGAATCTGAAAAGGCATATATATATATATATATTGAAACTAACACAACATTGTAAGTCAACTATACCTCAGTGAAAAATAAGTAATTGTTAAATGAATGAATGATTTTATGACATGTTAAAGTGAGGTGATTTGTCTACTTACTTTCAACATGAAGAATACAACAGAATTTATCAAAGTTTAAGATGTGTATATGCTTTGGGTGTGTTATGTCAGGCCATCAATGGAGATACACCAACTATAATACCATTTTATAAAGAGTGGATTTTAGTGTCAAACAGATCACCTTAGATGTCATCTGAGGCAGGTTAATCATGGAATTACCAAAGAACCTCTAACTTAGAGTACACTTAAAGTAAAATAATAACGCACTATTTCAGTAATTCCAGTTCCGGAGCTCCGCAACGGAAGAGGCCACAACAGTGGGAGGCCCGTGTACAGCAAAAAAAAAAAAAAACAAAACAAATATACCAGCTACGGCTTTCATATTTCCTGTTTTTATGATGATGATTGCCCTCCTAGTATACAGCTGTTTGTCAGTTGTAACTACAAAGGGTTTAACAAAACCTAAGAACAACTATTTAAAGAGAAAATCGTTTCTTGGTGTAAATTCATTTGTTTCATCAATAAATTATATTTTTAAAAGCTTTCATCTATAAGATGTATAAAGTCTGAGGATTTAATGTGTAACATGGTGACTATAACACTATTGTATATTTGAGTTTTACTAAAACAATAGAACTTAAAGGTCCTCACCAAAAAATAAATATAAATATATATACACACATATAAAACATGTGAGGTGATAGATGTGTTAATTAACTAGATGAGAGGAATCTTCACAATGTACACATATATCAAATCATCACAATGTATGCTTTAAATATCTTACAGATTTATTCATCAGTTATACCTCAATAAGGCCAATGAATGAAAAAATTGTATTTAAGTGAAATCAGGGTTACATACTTAAGGTAATTGGAAACATTTTGATAAAATGGTATACCTTTGTGTATTCATTTTTAGAAAATAAACATACATTTTCATTTCGTCCATTCTTACGGTTATTGGGAACTTTATAATTTGCTTATGAATTACAAGGAAATATGTAAAGTGTAGGATTGTTAAAAAGTGCCAGATGGACAGCACTTAGCACACAAGCTGTCAGTTCAGGAACAGGTATAAAAGTGATGCGGAGGCAGGTACCTTGTTTCTGCAGTGCTTCTTAATTCTGCTGAGAACGATTCATCTCTAAGAAGGAAAGGAAAGAGGTGGATTGATCTCTAGGTTAATTCTATTCCTAATCTCTTTGAGCCTGCTAACAGTGCTGCTTGCACTACTGTGGCATTTTTTCCTGTTGTCATGGACACTTATCCATTGAAAACACACAGATGCCTGCTGACTGTCCATTTTTTTCACTTTGCCTGGTGAGTCTTGGGTCTGATTCAGGCTTTGATTAAAGCAAGAAGTACTCAGTAGAAATCCATTCTTCTTATTTCATGTAAAACTCGATGTGTGATTCCAGTGAGAAATTAAATGAATTGTGATTTTTTTTTTTTTTTTAAGAAAAGTCAAAAAGATTTATGAAGCCCAGGTGCCTGTGGATACCTTATTTTAACAGATTTTCACAGCAGGAAACCACTTTTACGAACATGCCAATTAAGAGAGATTGTTTCACGAATGTATCAAACGATAGGATTTCATTAGTTTATAAATGTGTAATCTAGTGTGGTTTCTAAGGGAAAGATAGTTTTATTCATAAATATATTGATTCATGGCAAGGCTTACGTTTTTACTCTCCACTTGTGCTTACTATGGACTCCTCTCCCAAAACTGAAAGGCAGTGAGGTATTTTTGAAAAAGCATACCAGGCTTTGGAATCACACAGCCATGTTCAAATACTAGTTCCACCACCGTGTGACCTTGGACCTGGTATTTTATCTCCCTGTAACTTGTTTTCTTTCTTCTTTTTCTTTTCATCTCTAAAATAGCATCTACCTTTTAGAGTTGTTTTTAGGATTAAATGAGATCGTGTATGTAGTGTGTCTGGCATAATCACTGAATCAATGGACCAAAGATCTTTCAATATGAGAATGATGAGCTAGAATCCTTGGTCTTTGTTTTTCTTTCACTATCCTGTGAGTCTCTGGAGGCCAGGACTGGAGTTCCCCATCTTGGTGTTCTGTGTTTAATACTGCTGCACTTAGTAGGGTATTCACTGTAGTGAGGGTTTGCAGAATTCCACTTCAAAGCTCAGCTGGACTGTGTCAGTTCAACTTCTCCTTTATATTGTTTCCTCTGCTTTCTGCATCTGATGTCTTTCAAGCAGTTATCAATTTTGCAACCTATGGGTGACCTTGTTTCTGACACTTCTGTTAACAGGAGGTAAAACTAAGAATTTTTGTGTTGAGTGCAGATCTTAGGAACGCAGTGTTTATCAGGGCACTGACCTAAGAAAATTACCATGCTCTGTTCCTCATGGAATTTTAGCTACTGGGAAATGAGTTAATTATTTTGCCATTGGCGTCACATTTTTGGAGGACTGCCTTAGCAGAAATCATAATTTACCCTCTGCTTATATGAAGGCAGTTTTGTAGCTCTTCAAGCGCTATATAGCTGTAGGATAGTGGTCCTATTTTTATCTTAATCAGACAGTACAGCTGATATAATTCCCTTTGCTAAAGAGCAATGTCTTAGCTGTAAAGTAGAGCAAGTGGAAAGGACCACAGCATGACACACACTTGCTTGGACACTTAACTCCAAGGCCCTGGGCACAAGTGCTTAGTCAACGTTCAATAAGCATCACCGGCTCCAACTAAGAAAATAGATATTTGTTCTTTGGTGACACCATCGTAAGGTATTATCATAATAAAAACTATTTGCAACTTTTATTTGTGCTCAATTAGTCAAAAAAGGCTTTGCTTCTATTTTGGGCATTGCTGGTCAGTCATGACAATAGTAAAGCCTGCGTCATCATCAGAATATAGTTTAAAAGACATTGACTCATTGTTGGTTGCCTAATACTCTCCTTTTCTTGCACCATGAATGTTGACTTACTTTAACTTTGCTTCCTTTGTGTTTGCGGTCTCACTGTAAAATACCAAGATCTGTTTTATAGTCACACAAGACTAAATTTGGGGGAATTGCTTATCCCTACAACTAGTAGAATTGGAGGGAAATTATCCTTACAAATCAGTCGTGAGAAGAACCTCAATTTGACCAAAAAAACGCATGATACAGACTGTGAAATCCTGACTTGGCACTGGTAGAGCAGAAAATAGGTCATTTAACAAGCCATCAGCTAAATGTGAGCTAGAAACCTACCATTATTTGTAGTTCATTTGGTCCCGAATAATGACAGTTTGTTCTCTTTGACAGTCGTGGGACCTCCGGCAGGTTGCTTCATCTCCCTGAGCTTTAATGAATTCATTTGTAAAATGGAAATATGAGTTGCTGCCTACTCAGGCTGGAGTGAGTCGTCAGGTACCATTAGGGTCATGTCTGGGAATCACTGAAATGTCAGCGCCAGTCTCCCCCATCCAAGAGCAGATTGGAAGGAACACTAGAAGAATGCAGCCAAGTGAAGGGGACCACTGTGCCCATGTGCCCTGACCTCAAACACCTGCCATCCCAGGCATCATATGTTCCTGCCCGCCCCTGAGCCTCAGAATCCTCAGATGTCAGAACTGGATTCGTGCAGTATAGGTTGTGGCCTCACCAGAGATAACTTTCAGTGACTGTGGAAAGGAGAGAAATGAAGGGGTTCTTTGTGACATGAGACCCAAGCCATAAATCTGGTAGAGCATTAAGCAAGGGACCAAGAACTTAAAGAATGACTCTTAGAGGCTGCTGCCACCCTGTGTACAACACCAGAGATGGGGCATGCATAGCTCAATGATCATTAATCCTTCCAAAGATTTTTAGGCTCGGAAGAAGTTGCCAAGCCTGCCTAAGAGTTACAAAAGCTGAAAACTATTTTACATTCAGTAGATACTCAAGTGTTGTTGGCAATAATTCGCACCAGCATTGGAGCTCTTAAGAATTTAATTTTGTGAGTTTTATGTTTGAAAAAGGTAGAAGCAAGTTAGAATACGGCGCAGAGGAAAAAAACACAAATTACCAAAGGTCCAGGAGTAAAGAAGGGAATAGATTTTATAAGGAGGAAAAAAAAGACAAAAGCTTGACTCAATAAGTTTTTATCTTTTTGAAGAGATGTCTGCGGATGAGATGGCTATCAGGTGTTTTCTGTCAATTAGACAACTAAACAAGATCACCTCAGCAGGAAAATTTTAGATTAGACATGACTCTCCCTGAAAGATTTCACCCCATCCCTGTGGCTTCGGCTGAGCACACGATTTGTGTGTCTGTCTCTCTAATCAAACTAAGAGCTCCTTCTGATAAGGTCTGTATGGTAATTTATGAATTCCTTCTACCTAGCCCCATGTCAGGCATTCAGAAGATGCACGATTCGTATACTTTTAATTTTTTTTTTGCGATACGTGGGCTTCTCTCACTGTTGTGGCCTCTCCCGTTGCGAGGCACAGGCTCCGGACGCGCAGGCTCAGCGGCCATGGCTCACGGGCCCCTCCGCTCCGCGGCATGTGGGATCTTCCCGGACCGCGGCACGAACCTGTGTCCCCCGCATCGGCAGGTGGACTCTCAGCCACTGCGCCACCAGGGAAGCCCCGTATATTTTTTTTAATGCTAACTTAAATCAGCAGTTCTGGAAAGGAGTCTTTCCTAAAACTATTTCCTCCCTCAAATTTAGCCCATTTCCACTCCTCTTTTTAAACAGTCAGCTAGACTCAAAACATTGGAATCCTTTTCGACTCCTTACGTTTCCTTCCTAGCCGTTTCTCCTCCTCACATCTAATTAGTCTTCTGTTCCTATGGATTCTTTTTTCACCACTTCTTTGAATCTGTATTTCTTCTTTGGGATTCCTGTTACCATCACTGGCTCGGGTCCCTAGTTCATGCTCAAACACTGATCTCTTCAGTAAAATGTCTTTGGCTTTTCACTCTAATCCCAGCCTGCGTGTTTAAGTTAGGTCATTTGTCCCAAAACACTACTTGCGCTTTCCCCGCCCAAAAATCTTCAGCATCTGTCTCCCAAATTTTTACAAGAGCTCTACAGTTTGTCTATACTAAATCTGTAGGTGCATCTTCCACTCTATCCCTATATTAACTTGATATTTCAAGCAGTGGTTAGCTTTTGCCTTTCCTTGGGTATGTTGTAAGTCTTCTTTCCTCTGCTCTGGGTTATTCCAGTTACCTACCAGAATTCCCTTTTCTTCCTAGTATCATCTTCCCAAATCCTCCAAGGTTCACAATTGTCCCAAAATACTTCTGTAGACTTCCTCACTGGTTCCCACAGTACTCTCATGCTATACTCAACTATTTAGCATATGGTATGAACTGGAAAGTTAATTGTTGAAAGGGTGATGTTTCAGAACAGACAACATCTGACTAGCCATTGTTAAAAGTAGTTCTGCCTTCATGCGAGAACCCTATCTGAAAACCTTATAAAGTTTTTTGGAACATTTAACGTCTGTAGCAATCTGAGAGAAAAAGCACTCAAGAATCTTGTGTCTACCCATTAGCGAAATTATTTGTAGGCATGTTTTACACTTTGAGCATCTTTTCTTTTAGGTGCATTTAGAGCATAGAGTGCATTTCTCTAATTACGAAATTTTGTATTTTAACAAGTATTCTCCGACACACTCATTTTGACATTTAATCTTGGATTCATACCCAATTCTGGTTACAAAACCAACGAGTCCTTACCAGCCTTAATGATCTTTGAAGCACTTTGAGCGCTGCTGGGTACACAAAACACGTTCATTATTGACCTCTCATCCAAGTTGCTTCTTTGGAGAAAGCTACGAGAGCTACAGATATTTTTTACTTAACGAATTGCTAAGTAACAGGTGATGGAGAGTGACTAGCTGACAAAACTAGGTAGAACACTCATCTTAAGAGAACCCAAAGGGGGAGATTTGTCCAAAGAGAAAAGCTGTTTCCCCCGACCCCTACCCCCACCCCCAAGAATTTATTCTGTTGTATTTTGTTTTGCAAACAGACAAAAGGACCGGCAGAGCTCAGGAGGGTTTTGTGTTGCACCGAGGTTGGGGGCAAGAATTTGAAAGGGATCAGTGAATCAGATGTAATGTGGACCCTGTTAAGCCACCCAATCTCTCTTTTTTGCTGACGGTCAGTATTCCAGTTATAAAAAGCTGCAGAGGCATTTCCGCCCACTCGAAAGAACTTTATCCCTGTTTTTATTCTGACATACCTATTATGACTTTGTTCACTAAGCAGAAGGAATTATGGGAAATGGAAATTCAATGGCATGTTTTTATTAAAGGGCTATGTGTGTATCTTCATGGAGAAATTAAAGAACCGAGCAGAATCCTACATTTTCCTTTCAGGTAACAGAAATTGCCTTATTCATTCTCACTAACAGTGATTTGGTTGAACCAGAAAACAAAGTAGCATAAAATGAGAAGACTTATATACAAAGCATATTTTATATTTTAAAAAAAAGAAGTCAGTGATGCTATGAATTTCTGTGATTCTAAAAATCAAATTAAAACATAATCACAGGGACTTCCTTGGTGGTGCAGTGGGTACAAATCCACTTGCCAATGCACAGGACACGGGTTCGAGCCCTGGTCCAGGAAGATCCCACATGCCGGGGAGCAGCTAAGCCCATGAGCCACAACTGCTGAGCCCGTGAGCCACAACTACTGAAGCCCGTGCACCTAGAGCCCGTGCTCTGCAACAAGAGAAGCCACCACAATGAGAAGCCCATGCACCGCAATGAAGAGTAGCCCCCGCTCGCTGCAACTAAAGAAAACCTAAGAGCAGCAACGAAGACCCAACGCAGCCAAAAAAAAAAAAAAAAACCATAATCACAAAAAACCTGTGCACATGTATTCTGTGGGGCAGGGGTGGTGGTTTAAGGAGGGAATGCTTAAAAGCCGTATTTCTCCTTTGCCTTCCTTAGTGCTGTAAGTATAGAGAATTGCACATCTTCTAATCCAGCTGCTGATACTTGGCAACAGACTCTGTTCGTCCCTTTCTGTATGTAGTAGACATTTTCCTGCAAACTGCAAATAAATGAAAGGTTTACAAGCCACATGTTTTTGTGGCAAACTTTATCCCTTTTGCGATACTCTATTTAAACATGTTTTTAAATGTCACCTTCAGCTTTTTGATTTCGTGGCCTAATTTCCCTAATCCCCACTATGTAGATCTTCATCTTAAATCACATAATTTGCTAGAGAAATATTTAGATGAGACTGTGACTTCTTTGATGGTAGAACACTTGCCATGTTTACGTTTAGATTTCAGCTCCTTCCGTACGGGAGGATGGACACATTCAGACATGGGAAAAGGAGTAAGAAAATAGAATATTAGGCAGCTATGAAAAGGAATCTTATAAATAGAAAAACATTATTAATGTCCCTTTACATTTTAGTTCAGATGTCTATATTTTTACAAATCTAATTTATTTGAAGCGGGATTAACCTGTATTTAGTTGCCTAAATGTGTTTAAGATTAAGAATGTGTTGCAAAAAAATAAATAAATTAAAAAAAAAAAAGAATGTGTCGCATACTTCTCTTACTTAAGATCTACTTTGAGTTTAGTAGACCGTCCTGAAAATAAAGTCAAATTTAAAAGTCCTTGGCTATGAGTCATCTTTATTTATTTATTTATTTTTGCGGTATGTGGGCCTCTCACTGCTGTGGCCTCTCCCGCTGTGGAGCACAGCCACTCCGCGGCATGTGGGATCCTCCCGCACCGGGGCACAAACCCGTGTCCCCTGCATCGGCAGGCGGACTCTCAACCACTGCGCCACCAGGGAAGCCCTATGAGTCATCTTTAAATAAGAGATCTCTGTTAACCTAAAGTAACTCTGCAAGTCTGAGAAATGAAGGTTAACCTCATTAATTTTGTAAAAATTTGCCAGACATCAAGGGATTTGAAACCGCCTAGAAAAATAATAAGATATTCAACAAAGTTGCTTGTTTTAAAGGCTAAACTGTAATCCATGAAAGAATTATCAAAAGGTGGTATATGCATATAAAACAGGCGGTTTAAAGAAATTGACTTTGAACCTGAAGAAAAAAGAATGCTACTCATTAGAAACCAAAACTTGCAGCAGAATGTTTTTGTATGGCCATTATGATAAGAACTGAATAAAGAATGTCTCCTTTATAACAAACACTGAGTTTATTTTATCGGAAACTTTTAAAAGAAAATACGTCGTGTAAAAGCTAAAGGAGTACCTATTTTACTTCATCTTGAAGTAGTCACATTGGTTTTCCTGCTGTATAATCTCCCGAGGAACTTTGTAGGTCCTCAATTTATCTCTCCTGAGGAGCATTTATGCTATCAAAATTGCAAACTTAGGAGAAATCATGGACCGCATCTTTAGTTGTCTCGAATGCATATTTTTATCTTCCAGAGTTTTTATTTCCAGAGAAATATTTCTAAAGAACTGTTCTAAAGAAATGTCTTCTAAAGAAGTTCAGGCTTTACCTCTTCTCATTGACATTCATTATTATTATTTTTCTTCTTCTTGCGGTACACAGGCCTCTCACTGCTGTGGCCTCTCCCGCTGCGGAGCACAGGCTCCGGACGCGCAGGCTCAGCGGCCATGGCTCACGGGCCCAGCCGCTCCGCGGTATGTGGGATCTTCCCGGACCGGGGCACGAACCCGCGTCCCCTGCATTGGCAGGCGGACTCTCAACCACTGTGCCACCAGGGAAGCCCGACATTCATTATTCTTAAAGGGAGTGAGGAGTAGAATTTGGAACTTGAAATACTGGTCGTATCTTTTGCCTTCAAAGATTTATACTCATTGTGACACCCTAGTACAGAAATGACTGAAATCTGTTCATGCAAAGAAGGTGATTGGTCTATCAGAGGAAGAGTTGTGTTTCAAACAGAATAACTTAAGCTTCTGTTACTTTTCTTGATGACATACAAATTCTAGCAAAAGGAAAGCAACCAGATTATAAAATACAATTCATTAATGCCCATGTAATTTGTTAACCTCTTGAAAGGAAGAGTGACCATTGAATCATTGTCATGATTTCGATCACTCTAGCTGTTGCTGCCCTTTCATCCATTGTTACATGGAATATGATACTTAGATTTTAACTTTGCTCTGGGATTTGATAGCTTTTAATAACTAGAGAACAATACATTTAAAATGATTTTATTCCCGTAGGAGTAGTCCTTTGCTTTTTGTCTCGGAGAAGCCATTGTCTTTTACTTAAAACTTACTCAACAACAATGAAAACAAAACAACCAAAAAAACAAACGAGTATCACGTTCAGCGGTAATATTCACTCAGGGATTTGTTATGATATTGAATTTTAGAATATGTGTATTTTTAGTGCTGTAAAAGATATTAGCAGTCTTCCAGTGAGACTTTCCCGTAAGAAATGAAGATCCAAAGCTGTTCAGAGGATTATTGGGCATCAGTGGGACCACAACCAAAACTGAATTTACTGACTTGTGGTCCTCTCTTCTCTTTATTTTTTGCAAACAAGAACAGAATGATAAGGAAAAAAATCTCATCGTCAATGCAGTTCCTTCTTATTCAGAGAAAAGTACACTACTAGTTGAGGGTATGGTTCAATTGAGTATAAAATGGTAGTGTTTTAATGGAGATTACTTATAAAATACATGAGATTAGAGTTGGCCTTTATTATACAAGCAGTGTTTCGGTTTTTTTTTTTTTTTTTAGTATCTTTTAGTTTTATGAATAATTCGTCTGATTAGAAGCTGAAGTTACCTCTGTACTGTACTCCAAATTAAAGTGCATATTTAGTGCCCCTGTTGTTTGGACTATAATTTATTCAAGGCGTGCTTGTTATATAATGAGTCTGATTTTTCTGTGTGATTTGCAGAATCAGTCCTATTTCTTTATAATCACATCTTGCATATTATATTGTGTATTTTTGAATAATTCCCATGTTTAAAAAATGCCACTCATGGCCTTCCTCATATTAAGAGGTCACCCATGGGCTCCGGAAAAGGGGAAATGCTAAGCCTTTTTTAAAAACTAGAATGGCATTTAAATTTTAACACTGAATCCTACTGTCTCTTAGGCATGGTGTACACACGCACTGCCCCTGAATTCTATGAACCAATTTCATGTGCATCAGTGATTAGATTGTTTGTTTGTACCTCTGTTGACATTTCTTCTTTTAACTGAATGGATTTCAGTCTACCTGGAGACTGCTTCTCTCAGTAAAGCCTTTAGCCCATAAAACTCGCTCCCCCCACAAAGATAATATGTCCCCAAAACTCCTTGCCAAACAAATTTGCCCTAGAAAAAGATCCTTTACAGATACTCATCCTTAACAAAGGCATTGAGCGAGGAGCAGCTGAGCTGATCCAGACACCACTCTTTCCGTAAACACTGATGCCTCTGTGAAGGCACCATCACTGCCAGACTGCCATGCCTCGATCATGTCGAAGCCACCACCTCTTGCCTGTCGCCACGCAGCCTATCGGAGTCCTGTTCATCGTTCTCTGCTCAGATCAAAGGTCGGCTGCCATTTCACTACATCTTTAGTGATCCCCTTTCTCCCTTCGGTTGTAATTGTCAAAAGCTTTGGTTTAGCCCATCTTGTTATATATTGTTCTACTTTACTCTTAGTTATTGGAGCCCTTTCCTCCTAATTTTAAACTCCTAGAGATTAGGGATCTTGTTATCTTCGTTTCAGTTTTCATCTTAAATGGCAGACAAGGAATCATTTGGTTAATTTTCATTGAGAGTGGGCTGTTCGGGGAGAAATGGAAATCAGCCTTCGTCCTGAGAGGTAATGGGTGCTACTTAGGATGCCCGCAAAGAATTTCGGGCAGCAGTGGTCACACTCTCAGTGTGATGAGGGAACTTACACTCTGTGGCCTTCTGTTTCCCTATGTATGAAGATGGGCAACTAAAGAAAGAATAGGAAAAAATAAGTACCTGAAAGTATTTATATCATTGTAGGTGATATTTAAATGAGACATATCACAAACATTCTGAACTCTGGACTTGGAAACAGTAGTACTGAGGGTATTAGTTGACTGCTTACTCTGTACACGCTGAGTTACTCTGTAAGTTGACCACCTACTCTGTAGTTACTACTTATTCAGAGTACAGCACTAAGTAGACAGATAGATGGATTCACACATACATACAAAATAAGTTCATGTGATGTTATTAACTAGTACTGTTGGATCTGTGGAAGAGGGTGAAATCCCCACCTTTGTCTTTTGTTTCTTTATATCGAGTCATCCAAGGAATATAAAAAAGAATGTGTATATATATATATATATATATATATATATATGTGTGTGTGTGTATTACTGAGTCCTTTTGCTGTACAGCGGAAATTAACACAACATTGTAAATGAACTATACTTCAATTTTTTAAAAAGTTAAATAAAAAAAAAAGGTCATCCTATCCACCTGCTCATTGAAGCAGGTTATAGTTGGTGGTTAAGATGCTGAAACCCACAAGTTGCTTTATGCCCATTCTTAGTGGTCCCCAGTTTTGAGGAGACTTCATGCATACATGAATGAACACTAGCTCAGCACTAGACTGTTGTCGTTTGCCTTATTCTTCACTGTTGAGGAGCTGGTTGGAATTTGTTCATTCCTCCTACAGGTTTTCAAACCACCATTGTTTGCGAGGTCATGTAGTACAGTAGAGCACAGACTCTGGGTGGTCTGTGGCATCCCCTCCATGGCTACACGTTTTGCTCATTAGGTCAATGACTAGGCTGCAAACATCAAAACACTTTTGTTTGCTGCCTCTCTATTTGCTTAGCTCTTATTAAGATGCATGATATGCTGTGCTCCTCCCCTGTGTGTTCTATGATTCCTATTACTCATCCCTAGTCAACCCAGGTAATAAATAAAAAGAGGGTCTTGCATTCCTTTTATTCATTCTCTGGTTTGATTGGAAAAAGTCAACTCTAATCATGTATTGCTATCAGTGACATGGAAAAAAAAAGAAGGGAAGCAAGTTGGAGAAATTTAGGAAAGGTGACTTTATAAAGACTAAAAAGACTAAAATTAACCTAGTGGTCTTTTACCTGGGCAATTGATTAATCAATTAATTGATTAATTATCAATTAATTAATCTCCTGCCTGCCTGTTGTGCAAGTTTTCTTGCTTCCTCTCTTATTCTTTCCTCTCCTCTCTCCTGCGTTGTGTAAAATTTCAAATATACGGAAAAGGGCCTGGGGCAGGAATCAGTGTAGCTTGTTGGAGGAATCACCAGACCGCCTACGTGACTGTGGCTGCCCAATGAGCTCCAAGAGGAAAGGAGGAAGAGGTTGCAGGGCCAAGGGCTTTTGCTAAGGGTTTTGTTCTACGTGGTGTGATAGGAAGCCTTTGAGCATGATTTAATTTATGTTTTTAAAAGGCCACTCTAGGTGTCGCAGAGAGTGGGAGTGATAGGCGAGTCAGAGGCTCCAGCTGTAATTCAACCCAGATAATGGCTGGTGCCGTGGGGGTGATGAGAAATGGCCATATTGGGGATATATTTTGAAAGCAGAGCTGACAGAACTTTCAGATAGATTCCTTTTGGAATAAGACAGGAGTCAAGCTCAACTCCTAGTCTTGTAGTCAGAGCATTTGGGTGAAGGGTGAAACTGTTCACCATGGCATTTGTTGAGGGCAGAAGTGAATCAAGAGTTGGCTTTGGAACCTGTTCAGTTTGAGTTGCCTATTCGATGTCCAAATGGAGGTGGCAAGTAGGCAATTGGATATAGGAGTCTAGAGCTCGAGGGAACAGTCAAGGTTTATATAGACTTTCTCAACAATCTTCTTTGTGTAGGTGGTTTTTAAAACCTTGGGGCTGGTTGAAATCACCTAGGGTGAGAATGGAAAGAAGTGAAGATGCCGGGCTGAAGCTTGAGGCATCTTACAGAATTGCAGAAGAAGTAGCCAGTGGGTTAGAGCGAACCAGAGGAATGTTCCATGAAATTAAATTCATTTGAAGTGTGTTAGATTCTGATTGTTGATTTCGTTGACTCCTTAGTATTAGATTGTTTGATGTATGATGATTTGGGATTATGGAATTTTTGTTTTCATCTCTCATTCTGCCCTTGCACAAAACCACTCTGAGCCCAGTCCCAGCCCCATTTCCTGGCGTCAAATGGCACCCTAGATGCTGTGCCCTACGTCTTCTGACCTTCAAGCCCCTTAACCCAACAGAAGCTGAACTTCCAGTTGTCCCTGCCTGCTTCCTATCCAGGTGGCAATTTACATTAAGTTCATTTCTGGTCCACAGAGATGTTTATTTTGTTTTAGAGTGTGGCTAGGCTTTGTCTCTCTCTTTTTAAAGACTCTTTATACTTCATCATTGCTGCCTGTTTGGAGCAAGGTGGTCCATCGAAAACATGACCCGACTGTGCCATGCCACGCTATCCAGAAGTCTCCTTCATACCTTGCATTTCTATTTGTTCTTGGTTTTTATAACCCTCTTTTTTTTTAAATGGGATTTTTTAAGATGAAAAATTCACATTTAATAGATCTTTCATCATCCCTGTTTAGGTGTATATTTTCTGTCTTTGTCTCAATTATTTACGTCTGTTGTTTTAATTCATTTTAATGACTCTGGAAGTCAAACGTCTAAGTTACTTTTTTAAAAATAGGGCTTTTAGTATATTATCCTAAAACATTAGTATTGCTGGGGCTTTTAGGCAAAAAGATGTAATTCCAACTGGTCTGCTTAATGCATCTACTTATCAGGATGGGATAAGGATATTGTTTTAGCCTAACTCAGTTTATTGTAGCTAACACGTGCAGACTGAGAATTGGTTAAGTTGGGAGTAAATAGTGTGTACACAGGATACTTGCCTTGACATCCTCTTAGTTAATGGAGTGAAAATCCTTTAATACATGCCTGTGTATTCATGGGGTAAATCAAACATGCAAAATCTTTATCTCTGTAAAACTTAGAGATACCCTGACCCTTCATAAGTTTACCTTAGAGCTGGACTAAGTGCCATAGTGTCATTCGGAAAAGCGGGGGTCAGAATAATGTCCCTGGGCAGAACACTCATGCACCTAAGATGTTTTCAGATAAATCACAGTGTGGAGCATACATGAGCTGGCCATAATATTACAGTGTGTGACCATTCATCCCATGCACTTTGATATACTTAAGGAGAACGGTGAAATAGAAGTGTAATCATTTCTCCAAGAGGGAATGTCAACCCATTAATGAGTAGAAGGCTTATTATTGTCAGTTGAAGCAGCAGATTTTTGCCCAGCAATTTGGATTGCTGAGTTGGTGTGTTCACAGAGGTAGATGTTCATTTCAGGCTGTGATAGAAGGGAGGGGAACACTTTTGAAGAGGATTTTTTGTTTCACTTTTTTGTTTGTTTGGTTGGTTCTTTTAAACCAATGACAGCATTTTGGAATGACTGCAATTTGGGGCATTATAATAAAAATTTAATAAGCATAAAATATAATTTCTAAATATAAATAAGTAATTGACATTTAAAAGAGTATTACTCAAATATTTATGCATTTGCGTAAAACCAAATAATCTTGAAATAGCCCTTTACTACTATTATATTGATGCATTAAAATCATAGCCCATTTTTTAAATTATATGTCATAGATTACTTACCCTTGTTTTTCTTGTGACTATCTGCAGTAGATCAGAGTAAGTACTAAGAAATACTGTCTGGTTAGGCTGTTGGAAGAATACTTTCATGCTACTAGAGCAGCTTTCTAGGGTTTATACAATAATTCTTCAAAAAGTTGGAAACTGGTCTACTGAGACAATAAAAAAATGGAGGCCATGTTTTTCCCCAGGTTATACAGTGATGTTTACCCACTAACAACCCATTAATTGAATTTACATTAGAATTTGTTCATTGCTTTTACTACTTAAATTTCATTGGCGACTTAGGGACTTCATATAATTACTTTGAGCAACTTCATTGGCTCTGTGAAAGACATAGTAACATTGATGACATTTTTATGGAATCCGACATATATTAAATACTTAATACACATCGTGTTTAGAAAAACGTAGACAGCCTTTAGAAATAACGCGTGTAATATTGTGGGTTTTGGTGTTGCTTTTGTTAAAGTTTTAGTTTGTTTTCTGTAGAAAGTCCAACTTTGCTCTTTGCAAAGTTCTTTCCGGTAGCTAGTGAGCCAGTATTTCTTTGGGGGGAATTTGGCAGTAATAATTGGGAATTCAGCTTTTAAATTATGAGTTATGTGTTATGGCAGATTTTCAAGAGCTGTTTTATATATCAGTACATTGTCATTTCTTCATATATGACAAGGATATTTTTCTCTAAAATCGAGTAAAGGAATAAATATTTCTTAAATTGTTTTAAGTGTTTAGGATAAAAATCTTATCCTTTCTGTTTTGTAACTTTACTATCGGCAAATAATTTGGGATTTAATAGTTTAATAGTTAAGTGGACTTTAATTTCCGTTCATGTGATATCATGTCATACTGTAGGACTGAGTTGCTTAATGAACATTATGTTCTATGTACCTCTTTCTTTTATTCAAATTTTATAAAATGTACAACATCCTTTTGTTCCTTGGTATACCCATGTCTTACCTAGTAAGTTGGGCATTCTGGGGAGACATTCCCTCTTTCTGGTCTCTGTGGCACATTTTTAAGCCACATTGTTGAAACTGATTTAAACACAAGATTAGTTTAGTTTTGTCTTTTCCTTTCTAGTGGTATACTTGAAAACTCCAATTAGCAAGAATTTCTTTTTTCAGCAAAGTTTATTCGGAGAACTCTGTTTTCTTTAAAAATTAACAAAAACCTGTCACAAAACTTAGGAATTAGGATCCTTCTTTGTTGACATAAGTAGCCTGAAACATAAAGCTAACTAAATTGCATCAAATTTCAGAGACTAATAATCATACATTTGGGAAAAAGAGCTTCCACACAACCTGTGTTCTGTCAGAGTAATTTAATTAGAGGTAGTGATATTTCAATGTAATTTGTTAATGGGCACATTCTGCAAAAAAAAAAAAAAAAAGTAATTCTGCCTGAACACTGATCATTTAATATATTTTTAGCTGGATTCTGTCAAAAGAAAGGGTTTTCATTGAATTTCATGAAACAGAGATGCCTGGAGGAAGAATATCAATGAAGTGAAGAACAGAAGAACAGTTTAAATTTTTTGAGTTACTAGAATTGCATATAAGGGAGAATGTAATAACCTTACTGCTTTTCCAAAGGTTTAATATATGAAATTGTATGCATAGCATTATTGGACAATTGAAAATCTAAATTTCATATTTTGAATATCATAATCATCATCCCTACTGCTTGTTTTGATTCACAAAGAATATCATAGCTCTTTATTCCTTTCTTTTTTTTGTGGCAACTTGTATATAGATGTTAGTTAAATACTACATGACTTGCCCTGGAAAGAAAATGAAATAACAGCTTCTCTAGATTTTATAACATTTTAGAGAACATTGTAATAAAACCTCTTGCTTTTGGTGGGGAAATACCAACACTTTTAGTAATAAGAAATATTTTAGTTGTATTAATTTGATCTACAATAAGTTTGATTCTGATTTATTTCATTTCATAGACACTTCATCCTAATTCTGCTGCAGTGAGAGGGATTTAGGTCACTCAAGTTGAGACCTTATCATGTTAGGCTAGGATGTGCTGCAGTAACAATTACCCCCATTCTTCTGTGCTTAACATTAAAAAATGTCAATTTCCCCTTCCTGCGAAGAAGTCCTCCGTGGAAGCAGGAGACTCTCCAGGGCAGTGCTCCATGGCTGGACTCACTCACCCCTGGGGGTTCGATCCTGTTATTATCTGCGTTTAACATGTCCTTTCATAATTGCCACTGCAGGGAAAGAGGGCATCAACTTTTTTTTTTTTTTAATTTCTGCTGTTCAGCAAAGTGACTCAGGTGGCTCTCTCTCTCTCTCTCTCTCTCTCTCTCTCTCTCTCTATATATATATATATATATATATATATATATATATTCTTTTTTATGGTTTATCCCAGAACATTCAATATAGTTCCCTGTGCTATACAGTAGGACCTTGTTGTCCATCTATTCTCTATGCATATACTAACCCCAGACTCCCAGTCCATCCCTTCCCAACACCCCCCACCCTGCTGCCCCTGGCAATCACAAGTCTGTTCTCTATGTCTGCGAGTTTTGTAAAGAAGTTCATTTGTGTCATATTTTAGATTCCACATGTAAGTGATATCGTAAGGTATTTGTCTTTCTCTTTTTGACTTACTTCACTTAGTGTGATAACCTCTAGTTGCATCCATGCTGCTGCAAATGGCATTATTTCATTCTTTTTTTATGGCTGAGTGATATTCCATTGCATATATGTACCACATCTTCTTTATGCATTACTCTCTTAATGCACATTTAGGTTGTTTCCGTGTCTTGGTTATTGTGAATAGTGCTGCTGTGGACATAGGGGTACGTGTATGTTTTTGAATCATAGTTTTGTCTGGCTGTAGAGGGTATCAACTTTTAAATGTTGCTGCTGGGAAGCAATATGTGTGACTTCAATCCCCAGATTTTATTGGCCAGAGTAAGCCACATGGTCATGCTGAAGGCCAAGGAGATGAGAAGTGTCATCTTTATGAACGTTTAGAAAGAGGAGGAAAACTGAAATTATTGGTCATCATTCGCAATGCCAACTGAAGCATTAATATTTCAGCAGTATGGCAAAATAGATCAGTGTTTCCCAACCAGATTGCCAAGAATGGGATATAAGTGTGCTATAGATACTCATGGTTGAACTTTTTTATAGTGTTAAAAATGTGAAGGCATTTTTATTATAAAATAGGTCAGTAAATTAACTCACAATAGTGAAAATTACATTTAAATGCTCTTTCATCGCTTTCTGTAAAAACTTCCTGAAAGTTTTTATTATTTTTATTATTTTTCTCTTTTGCTCAGACTTGCATAGACCCAAGTCTCCACATAGCATCTCCCCAGATCTTTTCATTGACCAAGTACTCGCCGCACATGGAGTGAGCACCAAAATGTCCCCTTTCCCACTGAAGCCCCGCAGTCACCTGATCATTGTTTTTATATCAGTGTGTTGATCCTAAGTGAAAACTTTATGCAAATGTTACTTTTAGTATTCTTTCAATTTAATTTGCTTGCATCTTTTGCTCATACTTTTCTCCATTAAATTCTAAAAGAGAAGGAATATATAAATTTTATGTTTTTGTCAGGTACCAGAGAATTATTAACTTGGTTAGATTTCTCAGTTGTTTATTTCGTCTTCCCTCTTTCTTTTTTCCACTTTCTTCTTTTGCTTTTTTTCCTTTATTCCTGTTGGATTTTAAAGTTAACAGTCAAAATCTTTTCTCGATGGAAACCAATAGTTAATTTTTGTGTGTTTTTTAAAATTAAAATGTCTCTATTATGTTACATTTATATAGGTTTTTGGAAACAAATTCCTTAGAATTAAATTGATTGGTTTTTCTGGACATAAAATTTACTAAATTACTAAACAGGACTGTAAGTTGCAGAAATGGATTGCTTTCAAAATATTTTTTGATTATCCAGAACTGTAAATAATGATTATATTTTGTACATTTGTAAGACTTTCAATTATTAAATTAGTGAAAATTAATATTCAGTATTCCAATTTAGATTACAGTACGTTTAATTTTCCAAGCTTTTCATATGCCTTATATTTAAATGTTTTAACAATGCAGAAGACCTGAAATATATTTATTTTATAGTTGTAATATTTATAACATTCATTAGTATATTATAGGATAATATTACTTATACTTTACTATTTATATATTATATGTATATTGTATATTATTTACACATAGATTTTCTGAAGCTATACATGCCTGCAGTCTCTTTTGTCTTTAGATTTCATTTTAAAGTATGTTACTTTCCACTTTCCCAGTGGAAAATGAAAAGACTTCAGTTACAAAAACCCCTTCAAATGTTTTCCCTCAAATTGGAATTCATGAGTCCTTATAATTATTCTCACACTTGGTCTAAAGGTTTTATTTGATGCAAAAGTGAGCCAGTGAAGCTACATGCAGAACTAATTGTGTGGTCACTGTACCCCAAAACAACCAATTTAGGCAGAAGAAATTTGGGATTCTCTTCAGCAGAAAGTAAGGAAATTCCTTTATGAGATTGAGTATAGCACTACATGATCAAGTTCTAAAAGCCATTTATGGGATTTTACACTTAATGCCTTAGGCCAAAATGCCTCACACAAAGGCAGAATTTCTTATTTTACCAGCCTATATATGTGTCATCAGTGCTATACTGGAAACCAAGGAAGTAGAAGAAATCGAAAAGGAGCCACTTTTGAATAATACACTCAGGAGAGGTACTGTTGGCATGTCACACATCATAGTGACAGCACTAATCAAAAAGATTATTAGATCAAAAGAGTGATCATTGCATGTTGATGACTTTAAGGAATTAATAAATATGTTGGTTAATAGCAGTCGTTAGAATCCTTAAAGAGCATTATTCATTTTGAAAAAAAAAGGAAGACAAACTTTTGTAAATCATACATTCAAAGACCCAAATGAACACTTTAAAGCAAGATTTTAAGCAAATATTACATGAGGCTGATGCTTTGGCCATAATGGCGTGAAGGTATAATGGCTATAAACGGTATGAAGATATAAACATCAGGAATTTAATCTGAGAGCCCCATGATTGTTAGTTTTACTCACCTAGAAACTCTTGTATATAAAGGTTTGCTCATAAATCTTAAAACCACATAAACTGATATTATGAAAATAAATGGCAACAGCTTTATGCAAAGATCAGGGATTAGAAAACCATATTTGCTGATATATACCAAAGTGCCCAAGCTGTCCAAAGGACACTTTTTTTGCAAGAGTTTATTAGCTAATAGAAAAATGGATTGTGAGTGTGTTTGAATGTTGTTCACTGCAGATTTGTTGAAGGAGAGTTATTTGCTTGAAAAAAATAACCTATTTAACTGACATTTTGGAGCACCTGAATGAACTTAATTGAAAATCGCAAAGGCCATGTAAATAATATTACACATACTCACCAAGCTTATGGATTTGAAGCAAAGTTCAACTTTGGAAAAAGGATAAAAATGATTCATTTGTGATATTTAGTTGGTGTTACATTTTAAATCCTAAGGAAGAATTATTGACTGTTAGAGCAATACCTATATATGCTTGAAGTCAAGTTTTATCATTATTTTAAAATACTTAGGATGAAAAAATATGAAAACGTTTGCATTTCCACAAGGAATTTCAACATTGTATTTGTCAACTAAGAAAAAGAAGGACCAGGAAATTTAATCAGTATATCCCTCATGGTTCATGACGAGAAAACTTTCTGTCAGCTGGAGAAAAAGTGATGAACTCTGTGCTACCCATTTGCTACCACCAACTTTTGTGAATAAAGTTTGCCTTGATGGTAATTATCAAGGATTTGATGTCTCTGTCACAAGACTTGTTATTAAAAAGGCATTTCATGCAAATAAGCTCAAATTTCTTATTAAAGATCTTTTTAAATTTTTTTGTACGGAAGTTTTATGTGTATTTAATAGTCAGTATGTTTCCCAAAACTCTGTATTTCATTTTTCTTATCATAATTACATGCTATAAAGAAAATGTAATGACTTTTTCCACCAAGGTCCATATGGAAATTTCCAAACTGTCTCTAGTGTATCCTACTGTGCATGTGTGAAAAGGATTGGTGGGGACCCTAAATGGTTCTAGGAAAGATTGTTCCTCAAATTGAAACTCAGAAAGGGCCTAGAGTAAGCAAAGAATATCTAAGCAGATTTATGAACAAACCTGTACTTGGTAACCTTTCTCCATTGGAATCTGTAAGTAAAAACACCATGAAATCCTTAATGTTGAGACAGTTCTTCTCCACCTTCCTCCCTATCACTTCTTCACTAATAGATAGCTAGCTAACTCCTTAATAAATATTGCCGTGTCCCCATAGATGGAGAAGGTCTGTTAACACTGTGAAACTATTTCTGTTTTCCCAATATCCTTCAGAAATAGCAATTAATGTGGGGAAAAAAATACAATAAAAAAGTCAAAGATATATTTAGGCACAAAACTATTTTACAGTGTTCTCTTATAATTGTTTCTAAATATGGGTGGTGTTTTACTCAGGCAAAAATTATAAACTGTATGTGTGTATTTGCACATTTTCATTTCTGTGGTTTATGTAGTGCTATTAACTGCCAAATATTTAATATATAAGATCCGTGGTTTGCCATTAATATTTTATAAGGATATTATGGTTTTATGGTCAACATTAATTTGAGGTATTGCTTTAAGAGTCAAAAGTACTTTAAAATAATTATTTCACTGGTGTTTAATTTCATATTAATCATGTTAACAAAGTTTTATGTAGGCTAGAACACAGTAACTACATATTATATGTAAACTATGCAATGGCTCTAATAATAAATTTCTTGTTTAATATGATGATGTTTTTAGGCACAAACATTTAATTGTGTGTAGAGTTGTTTTAAATTTGAATGATCCAGTGGATCAAGTTTGCTTTTTCAGTTGTCTAAGGCAATTTATTTCCTTTTCTCCTATGTTTTGAAATTCTGCAGCTTCTACTCTAAGTTATTTGAGCACTTAAGCAAAATTAATGTCTTAATGTAAAGAAGATTGTCAGAAAAAAAATATTTCAAGTTGAGTTCGATTGTTTTTAAAATAACAGAATTTCAGCTTTATTACATGTCAGGTAAAATATTATGACTTTCATGAAACTATATTCAGTATCTCCATACATAGGATGTTTATGTAAAGTTATTGATTCAGTTATATTATCCAGCTCCAGCTAATACCACGTTGGGGCAATTCACTGGAACTCATGTTTGGGAGAGACAGGATATTGACAACTATCTACTCCTTTTAAATATCTAATAATATAGCTAGTTCCCCTAAAGGAAGTACTTTTTAATTATTAATCGACTTTATTTTTTAGAACAATTCTAAGTTTACAGAAAAATCGAGCACCAAGTGAAGAGTTCCATATCCACCCCACCCCATAGTTTTCCCTATTATTAACGTCTCGCATTAATGCGGCACATTTGTTACAACCAATAATGATACATTACTTTAAAGTCCTTAATTTTACTTTAGGATTCACCCTTTGCGTTGCTCAGTCCTTGAGTTTTGACAAACGCGTACTGTCACGCATCTGCCATCACAGTATCATACAGAATAGTTTCACTGCTAAGGATGCTTTTTTTTTTTTTTTTTTTTTTTTTTTTTTGCGGTACGCGGGCCTCTCACCGTTGTGGTCCCTCCCATTGCGGAGCACAGGCCCCGGACGCGCAGGCCCAGCGGCCGTGGCCCACGGGCCCAGCCGCTCCGCAGCATGCGGGATCCTCCCGGACCGGGGCACGAACCCGCGTCCCCCGCATCGGCAGGCGGACTCTCAACCACTGTGCCACCAGGGAAGCCCAGGATGCATTTTAATTTAAAATAAATGTATCATCACCTTTTCTTAAAAACCTATACATTAAGAAATGATCAAACTGCTTCATATTTTGTAAAATAAAGGTTGAAAATCGTATTATATTACTCAGAATTCTTTACCTACTATCCATTAGGAAAATGTTAATAACAGAAACAGCGTGGTTCCAGTGAACTATATATTTCTCCTCACAAGTCATGTAACTATGATGTTTGCCTTCCTCATCTCAAAGTGAAAATTTAAATCTAATCTTAATTTTACCATGTCCCTTGAATATCTCGTTCTCCCTTTCAAGTGGCTTCTGTCCACTCTCCTTTTTATTTTTAACCAGATTTTTTTGTAAACATATTTTGCCATAGTCCTCCTGAAAACCGTTTTGAAAGTCCATAAATGGTAAATAAATATATTATATAAATTATAAATATGTATTAGTGCTGTAACTACGCTTCTATAACATAGTGGTTTTCCACTTTTTCTATTAATTTCTATGTTTCTGTAAAAACTTTCTCCTAAGTAAGTTTCAGCGCTTGCTGCTAGGGCAGAAGTGACTCTGGTCAATTTTGAGGAAATATTCATGGTGCATCTAAGTCATAAATGAACAAAACAGCACACAATAAACACTGACCAATGGTTAACAAATGGAATTCGTGTATTATCCATTTATTAGACTACAGAGTGGGTGGTTTAAATGACAGAAATTTATTTTCTCACAGTTCTGGAGGCTGGAAGTCTGAGATCAAGGGGCCAGCCGGTTTGGGTTTTCTTGAGACCTTTCTCTTTGGCTTGCAGATGGCCATCTTTTCCTCTGTCCACGCAATGGTCTTTCCTCTATGTATAGGTGCATCTATGTCCAAATTTCCTCTTCTTATAAGACACCAGTCATATTGGATGAGGGCCCAGCCATATGAGCTCATTTACCTTAATTACCTCTTTAAAAACCGTATCTCCAAATATACTTATATTCTAAGGTACTGGGAATTAGGGCTTCAGCCTGTGAATTTTGGGGAACAGAATTCAGTCCATAACACTCATTGTAATTAATAAGCTTTTTAATTTGCATGACTTGAAAACAGTAAAACCTGGTAATTATTAATTAAGCATGTGAACCAGGCATATTTTGTGCATTAAATCACAACCACAGGATGAAATCAGGATTGATACTTCACTAAGGAGAACTTTTTCATTTGGCAATGGACCTTGAGTTGAGGTATTGATTCCACTGGTTGAATGTACAAAGGGAATTATGTAATACAAGACCTTTCTTTAAAACTGAGTAATGTCCCAAATGCTGCTTATTTTAATATTAAAGTAAATGAAAATTACCAGTTGTTTAAAAAACCCAGAACAATTTAATAACAGAAATATTAAACCAGTGGGGGCAGGGGTATTAGAAAAGCAAAACAATTTTAAGTAACTGACCATTATGCAGTTTCCTCCCACGTGTTTTCTCCGATGTCAAACTCTCTGGGATCACCCACTTCTCATTCATAGGATGTGCAGCAACCCTTTGTAGGAAAAGGCACATTTTTTCCTTCTTTGCTAATACATTTTTTCAAAGGCCTCTATCTTTCCTAGCCTGCATCTTTCTGACACGTGAATCTAAATAGGTAAGCTGAGTACCAAATTAGCCGAAGTCAGTGGCAGTAACAGTGAGTGTGAATTTTTCTCATTTGCCACACACTCTCATTAGCCCGTGAGGGGCTCAGCTCCTCCCCTCTGTGGGACATTCAAGCTATGCTCCAAATGAAGAACTCCTTTTTAATATGCTAGTTACTTTGGTACTTTCAGAGATCTAAATGTGGCATTACTCTCTTCCCAAGCATCTATCAAGCCTCTTTTACTTTACTTTCATTGTCTATTAAAGGTTTAAGACGTGAAGATCCCTTTGTGCTCCTGTAAGGCAAACAACCACTACGAGTCAAAAGCTTGGAGCATTGGTGGCTTTCTGAATTTTCTTCCCCATCTGTAGAACAGATAAAATGATTCCTACTTTGGGTGGTTATTCTTAAGGTTAAAGTAAATAACCTTAAGTGTCTTGTTTAGTGCCTAGCATTTAACAAATGTTAATTCATTTTCTTTCACAACCCAACACCCTAAGTGTTCATCATCATATGAATGGCTAAAGATGTGGTATACACACACACACACACACACACACACACACACACACATACACACACACACACACACAATGGAATACTACTCAGCCATAAAAAAGAATGAAGTTTTACCACTTGCAGCAACATGGGTGGACTTGGAGGGGACTATGCTAAGTGAAATAAGTCAGACAGAGAAAGACAAATCCTGTATGATATCACTTATATGTGGGATCTAAAAAATACCACAAACTAGTGAATGAAATAAAAAAGAAGCAGACTCACAAATGTAGAGAACAAACTAGTGGTTACCAGTGGGGGGAAGCGGGGAGGGGCAATACAGGGGTGAGGGTGGGAGTTACAAATGATTGAGTGTAACATAGACTATAGGGATGTCCTGTACAACATGGGGAATATAGCTAATATTTGGAATAACTGTAAATGGAGTGGTGTAACTTTAAAAAAAATTTTTTAATGAAAATTTAATAATGTAAAAATAAAATTTTGGGGGCTTCCCTGGTGGCGCAGTGGTTGAGTGTCCGCCTGCTGATGCAGGGGACGTGGGTTCGTGCCCCGGTCCGGGAAGATCCCACATGCCGTGGAGCGGCTGGGCCTGTGAGCCATGGCCGCTGAGCCTGCGCATCCGGAGCCTGTGCTCTGCAACAGGAGAGGCCACAACAGTGAGAGGCCCACGTACCGCAAAAAATAAAATAAAATAAAATAAAATTTTTGTGTTTCATGATGCTACATTTTATTTTTAACCTAATCAGGATATAGCTTTAGATGAATAGTTGTTTTTGCCTTTGTGGTATAATTAGTCTTATGTATTTATTATCTTTTGCAGTGAAGTTTAGCAACTGCAACGGGAAAAGAAAAGTACAGTATGAAAGCAGCGAACCAGCAGATTTTAAGGTGGATGCAGATGGCATGGTGTATGCCGTGAGAAGCTTTCCCCTCTCCTCTGAGCACTCAAAGTTCCTGATATATGCTCAAGACAAAGAGACTCAGGAAAAGTGGCAAGTGGCAGTAAAATTGAGCCTCAAACCAACCTTACCTGAGGATTCAGTGAAGGTAGAGTATCCAAGTATGGCTTTGGATGGAGTTATGTTTGCATGTGCAGTTTGAACTAAATACATACTTTGCATCTCATTAATGGGTGGCCAATATTTGACTTTGTATCAACTTCATTTGCTACAATAGTATTTTGCTGTTTTTAACCTTATAAGATGCTTAGACAAAATATATTATCAGCAATCCTAAACTGTATTTGAAAGGTTTGTTTATACTTTGAGATTTATAACTTAATTTAAATTAGAAGTAGTTGTTTGTTTTAAATTTCTTAGAAGCTTTATAAGATGTTAAATTTAACCACAAAATAATTGTTTGTAAGATGTCACCAGCCAAATTTATTAGATGGGAAATACAGATTTATAGTAGTAGAAGGAAAGAATTTCTGTCAAGGAATACTGGGTTTTTGTCTTGTCTCTTAATAATTAAATTGGGGAGTATGAATTATTTATACTACTGACATGACTTTTAGGAATAATATACTCCCTCTGGTGGAAGCTGCTATAAGCCAAGATAAAATAAATAAGATACATTTCTAACAGAGTAAAGTTCAATTCAGTTCAATATTTATTGAGCACTTATTTTGTGTAAGGCACTATTTTAAGAATTTTAAATAGAAACGTTAACTTCTACAGTAAAGTTATGATAACATTATTAGTTCTGAATATTCTAGTCCTTTGAGTTGATTAATATAATCTCAAGTCCATGATTTTATGACTATTACATTTTGTATATTTATTGTACTGTGAGAGATAAGAATACACACATTCTTTTCTGGTATTTAATTGTAAATGTGATATACACAGCCGTAATCAAATATGAATAAATATTAGAGAAAAAGATATTTGTTCTCTTATACCAATGTTGGACTTTCATTATGTGAAATGTAATTTGTTAATCTATCAACTGTTAGGGGGAATCATGTCATTTGGGTACTATAAAGTAAGGAACTGGTAACTGAGTGAAAAGATGCTTTGGTTGTTGTTGATGATTCTCTGTGTTCCACCAAACTAGCTTGGATCTTTGCATTGAAGCAGCAAGGGCTAATGGCTAAAATGTCTACAGACATAGGGAGAAACAGAAGAAAATGTTGACACCCAGCAGAGATTAATACCCCATGTGCAAAGTGGGTCATCTACAGCATCCATCACGACTGACATAGGTTTAGAATAAGTACAGCATTAATTCTGTGGGATTTAATAGGATCATAAATATTTGAGACGTTCCTTAGCAGTATGTATTAAATTTCTTTTGAAATCCAGATTATATTTTAGCACATCAAGATCTAAGTTTAATGTACATAGTAGCACATGACCTGAACTATGGTTTAAACTAATGAGAAATGTATAAAAGGGTACTATTAAATTTTGCTCAATATTAACTGCTATCTAAGATGGCTTATAGAAACTGCACATAGTTTACACAGCTGTGCCACGTAATAAATTTTTTGGAATTCAATTTTTCAGTGAACACTGTCACCCACAATTTTATGGTGTTTTCTATTATTTTAATAGGGGGACGAGGAGAGGGCATCCAGACCTATTCTCTTGTTCATAATAAACTGTGATTCCTACGCTTACAGGTATCCATTGACATTGATGTACTTCCAGAAAATGTTTTCCTAGTACTCAGGAATGTCTTCTTGTATTTTAATGCAAAGGAATCACGAGAAATTGAAGAAATAGTATTCCCAAGACAATTGACTAAGCACAATGGCTACCTACAAAGGCAGAAGAGAGACTGGGTTATCCCTCCAATCAACTTGCCAGAAAACTCCAGAGGGCCTTTTCCTCAAGAACTTGTCAGGGTAGGGTGGCACAATTTCATTGATCTCCATGGCATGTGTCAAGTGTATGTTAGAAGTGCTTTTGCCTCTTTTTTCACAAGGTAGAGTTTATGACATGTATGTACTAAAACATGTTTTGTATTGATGGAATGTCTGTAGTGTTATAAACAGTCTCTTCTCCATTTTTTCATTACCTCAGATTATTTATAGATAGAGCACTCTGTGGGTCAGTCCTATATTTCATGGATGATAAAGTTTGTTCAGTGTCTGAATACATATGCCTTAGCTCCAACATGTTTCACACCCACACCATACCCTTTCCCACACACCTTAGCTTCCCTGTCTGAAATCTGCACTCCCCGTGATGATCTTTGCCCTCTACAAATAGCTTTTGGGCCAAAGAAAAAATAAAGGGGCAATCATTGCTAAAAATGCCAGTACCAAGTGCGTTTGAGAGTTTTCTAAAGAAATAAAAAATGACCTCTGATACCATTAACAGACTCCCTGGGGCTGTGCAAAAACATAGGCTTTCAGAGCTGAAGAGTGAGATTTTTCTCCAGTTACTCTAAATGCATACCATCAGACCCAGAGAACAAAATGACGGATATCTCTACATGTTTAGTAAAATGAGCAACCTTTTATTTATTACAAAAAGAAAATAAGACAAAGTCATTGTATTCCCATCTAGTAGAAAGTAAATGTTTCTGTATAGGATTAATTTAACATTCCAATGGATACATACAGAAAGCTGTGTTTTTTAATAAGTCATTTATTTGTGTTGTATAGTCTATGATAATGAGCATTATAATTCAGTTTAACAATGAAAGACGTAGCCCCCCAATCGAGGTGTTTTCTGTGTTTCTACTTTAATGGAGAATGAGAAAAGAAAAGAATTTTGCCTTAGCTAAAAAAACAAAACAAAACAAAAACTGGATTCTGTTACTGGATTAAAGGTATTTACCTAATACACAAATATCTCGTATCATCACCTCCAAACAGTATTGCTCAGCAGGCCCTTTCTCTGTACTGTTCTCCTTCCTCCCTTTTTATAGCCTGTTCCTATGACCACTCATCTGTAAACTTATTTTTCCGGGAATTGTTGTATTTGGAGGAGAAGGCAGTGAACCTATAATGGGTATAATTTTTAAGAGTAATAGAAATATATTATAAAATCATTTCTTGCATGCTTTGTTATTAATAAAGAATTTGGGGTATTAGGTGCCACCTTGAAATAACATGGGAAGCTTTGGTTGCAGTGAAAAACATTAGCACGATGCAAGTACAGGAATCTCACTTCCGGGCTCAACCATAATCTTAGAGTTCCCATGTGAGGCTCTTTCACACTATGGTGAGACAATTATTTCTTATCCTAAATCGTGCAAAAAGTAAACAATTTCTATCTTCATTAAATTGGACACCTGTTACTGGGTTAAATATTCTAACCTCCAGATTCCCAGGAGAGACTTTGATTCTGTTTAAAAACTGATGCTCCTTAATTTTGACTTTTGCACTACTCCTAGTGTGTGTTCTTTTAGATGTTAACATTGCCCCCAGTCCTTCTGGTGATAGGTGACATCTCGTTTTGAAGCCCATCACCCAGCAGCAAGGAAAAGGGGCAGGACAGGCAGAGCTTCAAGGGTTTTCTGGGAAGAGATGGTATACGTTTGTAACTGGAAGAGACCGTGAGGTGTGGCACGCCCTGTCTCTGATAATGAGCTTATTTAGTCCCTTGTTTAATGTGATTGTCTTCTTGACCCTCAGATCAGGTCCGATAGAGATAAAAACCTCTCTCTGCGGTACAGCGTAACTGGGCCGGGAGCCGACCAGCCTCCAACTGGTATCTTCATTATCAACCCCATCTCAGGTCAGCTGTCAGTGACCAAGCCTCTGGATCGCGAGCTCATAGCCCGGTTTCATGTAAGATTTCAGCCAGCTGATAATTCTCTGTATTAATACTCTTCCAAATGTGTGCAGGGTTTAACATTTGCCTCTCACGTCAGTCTTAAAGCTTTGATCCTGAGCATTCTAACACCGTAAATGTACTTGTAGCCTTTTCAATTTATTTTTAATAAGTTTACTGTTTTCATAAAATTGATGAATGCTCATGGTAAAAAACAAACAATGCCATAGAAGAAACTAAAACTGCTTAAAATCATATTACTGTTTACATGCTGATACTTGCCTTCAGATAAGTGGCTAAGAATTTATAAGAACAAATTTACATGAAAGGAGTCAATACTGTTTCATATAAATTATATAAAGACCACAACATTTTTAATGGCTGTATAGTATTCGTTGAATATATAAACTATCATTTTAATAGCAGTTTCTTATTAATATACATTTATGTTTGTCATTTTATCTGTTCCTGCTGGTATTATTATTACCATTAGAGTCGTAGAAAATGGATAGCACATTTTTGTTTTGTTATTTGTTGGTCATATTAACTCCAGAAAGATGTGCCATTTTGGTCTGCCTGTTGGGAATGAAGATTTCCCTTTTCCACATAACCCTGCCAATACTTGGTTTCATCAATCTGCCAGTCTGAACAATCTTTTCTTAGATATATTATCTAGTTATATTTCTTATGCTAATTTTTGTGTTATTTTTCTATTTTATTCATTTTCCTATTAAGTTATAACAGCTTTTGTATATAGTTATATGTTCATATTTTTTAATATACGTATTTGTTTGAAACTGATTTAAAAATAATATTGTAATGAGTATTTTAAAACTCAAGAATTACCTAATATTAAAGTCTAAATTCCAGAAAGCATTTTTCTTTCATTTTTTTCTAGCCACGCTTGCACATTTTTCTGGAACAAGATTTCAACAATTTTTTCATGCATTTAATATAGAAACCTAAGTTGATCTTTATTACTTCTCCAATTTCTATAGGAATTACTAAAACTTTTAATGAAAGTATCATTTTCTCTTAGAAAAGAATATTGGCACATTGTAAAAACCTCAAATAATACAGAAATGAAATTTTTAAAATAATACAGTATTAATAAGAAAGTGAAAAGAATTTGAAATCCCAGTACATAAAACTAACCATTTTCTTTTTTTTTTTTTTTTTCCCCCTAACTTTGGTGATATTCTGTAAGATATTTCTCTGTGCAGAGATTCATAAATGTTTTGAAATTGGGATCATTCTCTGAAACCAGCTTTTGTCACTTAGCAATCATAAGATTTAGCATCTTTCCATGTCAGTAAATCACTGTTTATTTATATCATCATTTTTGATTGCTCTAAAGTAATTTTAAGTAATTACCTACTGGTAGATATTTGGGTAATTTAGTTCTTTCAGTTGTATTTTACAACTGCTGTATAAATAATGTGACAATGAACATCTCTCTGTACATTCTCGCATTACATCCTTGGAAAAATTTCCTAAAATTGGAATTATTTTGATAAATATAGTGAAATTGTTCTCTAGAATAGTTGTATTGTGTTGCACTACCTTCCCACTATATAGTAGATACTTTCCACTCCATTATCAATTCCAGGCATTATTTATTTATTGCCAGTACTATTGGTAAAAGAATTATCTTGACGTTTTAAGTTGCATATGTTGGATATCATGATATCCTTACTCCTGTCTTATGTTGAATTTGGGCAGGGGGTTGTCTATCTTTTTCTGTACTCTTAAGAACCTTTTATCTACTAGCGTTGTCAATACATGATTTGTCATGTATTTCCCCTTTTGTTGTTTATTTTTAAACTTTGTTTATAGTTTTTACCTTATTATAACTTACAGGTTTTACATGGTGATGTTTGTTGTTGTTGTTTTAATTTTATCAGGCATTCTGGCTTTCCAGAGATGTTTATAAAGGTTTTTCCCGCTCTAAGATGCTAATCTCCTCCATTTTATCTGTTTTATTTATTTATTTATTTTTGCCTCTAAATGTTCAACCTCTGTGGAGTTTAGTTTAGTAAAAGAAGAAAGGGATATAGATCCACTTTGTTTTTCCTTTACGGCCAGCGCAGTTATCTCAACACCATATTCCCATTGATTTAGCATGGCATTCCGTACTTTTTACTCCACCTATGCATGTGTTTGTTTTTAGACTCTTATTTTTCTCATTAATATATTTGTTGAATTTTTTGCACTTGTACAAACTTTTAAGATTATTGAAGTTTTGAAAAGTATTAAAATATTGATATGTGGTAGAGCAAGACTCCCCTAGATATAAACAGGCAAATAAGCATATAAAAAGCTAAAAATGTTTTAAATCCGGAGTATCACTCAACTCCCTCCTCCCAAAGGCCTTGATTGTTCTATCAACCAATTCTTCTAAAATCCTTAAGGAACATGTAATTCTAATGCTTTTTATATTGTTCTAAAACATAAAGAAAGAAGTAAAACTTGCAAGCCTTTCACAAAAACAACATCACATTAATAGGAAAACTTAATAAAGGCAGCACACAATAGACCAGTCCTTAATTAGACTAGTTTCTAATCTATGAATACAAATAATATCAATATCAAAAATTCTAAATATCTCTTCTGTACGAATTCTCACTATCTGAACTTCTGTGGTTAAAACTCAGGAAATAAATATTTTCAGGTCAATTTTGGGGTGAATTCTTGATCTCCAGATTCTCAGTACTTGCACATAAATGAGCAATATCCATAACAAAATAGAATTAATTGTAGAATGGCCAGGATAGTTCATTATTAAGAATCTCTTAATGTAATAAAAGTATTATTATTATTTAATACCATCAATGTGTTAAGTAAGTCAAGGGAAAAAGAGATTCTTTCTGTAGGTGTTGAAAAGGCCAGTGTAATAAAATTTACATTGTTTCATGTGTTAACCTCTAAATAAAAAAAGGATATGTTGATGATTCTTTAGGTTGATAAAGCATATCCGACAGAAACCAGCAGCCAGCATCATACTTAACAGGAAAATCATAGAAGCATTCTCTTTTAACGAAACAATTCAGTGAACAGTACATAGCTTTTGAAAAGATTGAAACGGTTTTCTATGTTCCGGATGAAAAGATTTTGAAGATATTTTGCCAAGAGTAGCTGAGTGATTATATTTGTTTAAAAAGGAAGAAAAACATAAAATTTCTAGAGAAGTACCTATAATACTGAGAACTCAACCTTGGGAGAGTAACAACTGCCTTATGTACTTTTAGTATTTATGAGTGAGTGACTTTTACAATTAAAAAAGAGTCAAAATTCCTTGTACACACTTCATTCTTTCTAGATTCTCTCCTTTTCTCTTGTTCTCTATGGCTATTCTAGGCCAGTACCACATTTTTAATTACCCTGACTCTTGTACGGACTTAGCAAAAGGATTTGGGAGCTGGACAGAACTGGCTTTGGACAGGGGCTCTGTCAATAAACAGAGTAAAGTTACTTAGCTTTTCTGAAGCTCAATTTCCTTACCTTCAAATGTGGATTTGTTTCTACCTCACTCTTTTGTATATATATTAAACCAAGTAAAATCCATAGAGCTCTGAGCAGGGTGCCTAGCAGATAGCAAGTGGTGACCTTTTGCTACTCCATCTCCCCTAATTATATAGAGTTTGGCTAACTTAAATTTCGATGGGACAAATAGCTTTTTTTTTCCCCTTTGGCCATACCACGCTGCTTGTGGGACCTTAGTTCCCCAACTAGGGATCGAACCCGTGCCCTCGCCAGTGAAAGCTCGGAGCCCTAACCACTGGACCACCAGGGAATTCCTTTTTTTTGATGGGACGAATAGCTTTTGGTTTTCAGTCCATCTGTGCTGTTTTGGTAACATGGGTATGTTGTCTTTTATCTTCTCACTCGAGACCTAAATCTGTTAAATTGTTTTGTTTTCTAATTACTCTTGCAGTTGAGGGCGCATGCAGTGGATATTAATGGAAACCAAGTGGAGAACCCGATTGACATTGTTATCAATGTTATTGACATGAATGATAACAGACCCGAGTTCTTACACCAGGTTTGGAATGGGACGGTTCCTGAGGGATCAAAGCCTGGTAAGTTCAAAGATCGTAATATGGAGATGGCTTGAGGAAATGCAATGTAATCCAACACGTATATAAGCAGGATAAGGAGAAATCACGTGAGCCTTTTGTGTCATTTTCTTTCATTCATGCTGCTTTTAGGCAAAAAGGAAGGTAACTTAGGGAAAAACAGACTGAAGAGAGAAAAGAGAAAAATACCCCTCTGCTGCCCACAATAACTTTTTCCACCTTTGAAAAAATATATGCTACAGTATCTGACTCTAGACTGTAAAATCTATACAATCCTTTGATTCTGCTATGGTTGATAAAGGCCATACAGCTAGAAAGTGAACACTGGAAGACCAGGGTCTTTCTGTTTATGAACACGTGGCGTTCCTAGGACCAGGCAGTGGGGCAAAACCAAAAGCAGAGAGGGGGCTTGGTGACAGCTGAGATTGCTGTTCTCTAGCTACACAAGATACTTACTTTCAGGGTGACCCTAATGTCTTCTGCAGCCCTTGCATTTAAACTAGTGTCATGGAGAGTGACCTAGCCTAGAAAGAGCAGCTGCCAGAAAGCCTCTTGCCATTGTGAAGTGATATTTGACCAAGATTTTAGATTCTTGTACTGAAAACCCTGTAAACTTCAGTCACAGTGGAATACCAAGGCCAGAAAGGTCTCTTGAGTTTGGAAAACTTGTGGACAAGAAAATCAGTTGGGATAGAGATGGTAAAAGGAAACATTTTGCCAGCTTTCCTGAGATGTTTGGGTATTTAGAGAGACTTAATTAATTATAGTTTAATATTTTGTATGTAAGAAAGCCTCGACATTTCAACTTACGCTATGCGTTTCCTTCGTCATCTATACTGGATTTGCATAAGCCAATTTATAGATATAGCCAACTATGCCTTAAACTGGCACTTTTCCTGGTCCAAATACACTTGTCTGTATCCTCAGAAGAGTGGGGTGTGCAGGCAGCTGGGTGGGAAGACAGGGCCTGTGCCGGAAGTTCAACCATCTGTGGCTCTGAGTCACATTTCAGAGTCGCATTCGTCAGTATTTTAAATACAGGAAAAAAAAAAAAATCAAAAAATGTTAAACATATCCTTACTAAAACACAAGGCTTTTACATATATTCTAAGGATAAATAAACGTTGTGCTTTTTTGCCTGGGGAAGGTTTTTGGTCTTTTAAAATCATTCATTCTCTTTTTTCCTCTATTATTTCTAATTGTATCAAAAGTATTGTTTCATAAAACTTGTCAAAAATAAACCATTACAGATATATTTATTACGCATCTGACCATGAATTGCCATAAATCCCTCCCATAAATAAATGACTCTCAATGATCAGGAGACATAAAGACATTTCATGAGTCGATTTCCTGCAGTGTAAGTTTGAAAACATCCTTCTAGGCAAAGGTTTGATAATGTCATGAATCTTGAGTTAGACTAAGATGAAATATTGTAAGCAGTATTTGGATCAAGATTCCAAAACATTTTTTTTGTTTGTTTCAACAATTCATTCATTCAACAAATGTTTATAGAGCACATGCTGTGTGCCAGGCAGTGTTCTGGCACTGTGGATACAGCAGTGACAAGTTAGCTGTGCCCTGTTGGAGCTTAAAATCTAGTAGAGGAGAAATGTAAAAGGCGAACAAGCAAGTAAATATGCAGTAAAATGTTGGGAAAAAAATAATCAAAGTTGGCACATAATCAAATAGGGTGTCTTGTTTAGAGGGACGAGCTCTGAAAAGAGATTTGAATTATGTGTTAATTCTGGGGCAAAAAAATGTACCCTGTAGAGGGAACAGCAACGGTAAAGGCTCTAAACTAGAACTGACCATAGGGTACTTACAAAGATGGTAGGCTGGAGATGGAACATTTTATAATCCAGTTCTTATAAAGATCACAAAGAACAAACCATCTTTAATAGTAACTACTTTTCTCTGTACTTCTCAGTTGCACAGTTTGTCTAGCTAGTTGGAATTTATTTGATCCTGGTGCTTTGTAGACTTCCTTTCCACAATATCTAGTAAATTGAAGTCCCTGAGTTTGTTACAATGTTCTTTTAATCTCCTAGGAAATAATGAACCACAATGCAAAACTCCCTATATTCAATGTACCAAAACAGTCATGCATGGAATGATTCCTCACGACCTCAGTAAATGGAGTGTGTGTCCTTACGCAGCTGGCTTACTTTCAGAAAGTGACTTAGGCATTGGGGAGAATCATGCCCAGCATGTCATTTTAGATGTTACTGCATAACGGAAAAAATACGGCAGAGGGAAGGCATTGGTGGCCATAAGAGAAGTTTCAGATGGCATCTATGTTACTTAGTATTTGCATTTTATATCAGTGAAGGTCTAAAGGGGTTCTTTCTTTGAATCATACAGTGAATTTGTCTTCTAAGTATATGGAAACATTGAGTCTTTATAGATGTAAATTTAAAAAAAAAAATTTTCCTTTCAAGCGTCACAACCATGTTCAGTATTTTTTGAATTGAGTACTGTTCTTATCAGTAGTGTTTTTAATCAAGTCGAAACGATTACATGTTGCTTTGAAAAAGTGGAATGAAGATTGGTGGAGAAGGTAAATATACCTTCCGTTTGGGAGACGCTGACATGAAGTGTGACCATTCATTTTCCACGTCTGCTCTGTCTAGGAACATATGTGATGACGGTCACTGCAATCGATGCTGACGATCCAAATGCCCTCAATGGGATGCTGAGGTACAGAATCCTGTCCCAGGCACCAAGCAGCCCTTCGCCCAACATGTTTACAATCAACAACGAGACTGGGGACATTATCACAGTGGCAGCTGGACTAGACAGAGAGGTAAGCCAACTGACATCTGTATTTGAATTTGTTTGTAATCTTAAAAGTGCACAGGGTCACATACAGTTTGTCTCCAGGTAATAACAACTCCACAAGATTATTCATGGTGCTCACGGTCACGAAGAAATCTGTTGTACTCCTTTCTACAGAACTTCAAGTTGGTCAGGTGATCTAGGTATACTGGATAAATCTTTGCTGGTCCATGTAATATTTAATGTGATCATTGACTAAGTTATGCCAATGACCCTCTGGCGTCTAACTTTTACAGTTCTTGGCATTTTCTGTTTTCCCTCATATTCAAAGGTTTTGGTGAGGAATTAAGTGAAAAATCATGCCCAAATAAAGTATACATAAATTTAGGATAATTTTTAACATTCGTATTTCTAAGAGGCTACAGATAACATGTATGATGAGTATTTTTGTGGCCTCCTGATTTAGTGCAGAAGAGATGATCTCCTTCCCTTTAACTTTAAACAAGATTAACTTATTTAACAGGTTTGAACACCAAGAATGGCATTCATTCTGCTGACAAGCCTTTAAAGTTATAAATTCAGAGAAACACATTTCTGGCCTAATATTTTGTTGCAAAGGCATAAAATCTTGACAGTATTGAACTATTATGTAGTATCACAGGCTGAGAGGGAATAGGTATTTCAGTCATTCCAGATGGGTCATCTCGCTGTGACAGACCTGAGCCCACCATGCTCCGGCACCCTGCTGTGTTTTGTTCACGTGATTCCTTCTGCCAGGAATGTCTTGCCCATTTTTCTTGATCTTGAACCTTCCAGTTCTTCATGCTGCCATTCAAGCCCTGCTTATATCCTTTCCTGAAAACTCTAGCCCTCACAAATTTTTTACACCCTTTCTCTATTCTGTTCTGACCATTTCCTTAGAGATTCTCAAGGTCATTAGTGACCATCGGTGATCACTGTGTGAGTGAATTATCCAGGTGCCAACTCATAGAGATCCGTGCTTGTAGATTTCTGGTTGAGCCAGCTTTTGTAGTGATAAGACCTCATATTATGTGTGTCAGAAGGAACCAACGATTAGACCTACCATACTAAATATTATTGACAAGGATTTTAGGAGTTGGTTTTTATGGTGCTTTATTTGCCTTAGTAAGTAGCATCCACTTGAATTGGATTGAAGAAAACATTACTGTTGCAATTCATTGTATACGCAAGATAGTGCTAGCAACACTTTAATAAAGTAACAGGAGCCAATCAAGATTACTTAATTCACAACTGAGCTGAGACCTTACTTAGGAGTTAGATGTATGGCTATTACACTGTGCTTATTAATTCCCACGTGTCAACAATTCTTCCTCTAGGAATGTTTTGCACCAGAGATTGTTGAAATTTCATTTTTGCAGTAGTACCTTTAGTTCAGTGATATTTGGAACATGTATGTCTTTACACCTCTTCCATTACTGTATGAAATACTGTTCTTAAATGTCAGTAAATTCAGCATGAATGCTATATTTTATATGAGAATATGGTATATTTTTTAATATTGTCTCTTGAGTGCCAGGCTGCTCACATACTAAGTAGGTATAGCTCATCTCCCAAAGCTAATATTTCTCTTTCATTTCACACTCTCATTGTGAGATACAGAAATGGGGCTTCATCTTGTTTTCATACGGTAATATTCCTATCACATTTAGCCTCACCGTTTTATGAAAAGCAAGAGGCATAGAGAATGAAAGATAGTTTTGCCAAAGCAAACCAACTGTATTTAAAAATCAAAGAGACTGTATTTAGTTTAGAGGGTGAAAGTCGGAAGTCAGGCTGTACTTTGGGTAAGGATGTCTTGCGGTGAATGGAAGCAGCTATCCACGACCCGATGAAATGAATGTGGACGTGAATTCAAAACTGGTGAATCACGGGTTAGATACAGTATGAGAAATTGCTCCTTAACAGTGAAATTATTAAACACAACAACGAGTTACTAGGGAAAATTATAGAAAACCTTCCTTTCCTAAAAGTCATTTAACATGGGGAAAATGTATCTATCTTGGATGGTTTATGGTAATTCTGCCTGAGGCCGGGGGTACCTTATTCTGACATCTCCGGGCCTCCGTGCAGGCTGGAGATGCTTTTATTTCTATTAGAATTCACGATTTTCTTTATGTTGAGTCATTTCCGTTGTCATCCTCCCAGGATGGATGACACCTTTAAGTGATTCCTAATCACTGAAATGCTTACTGAGATTCAGCTTTTTATTTACCTTTCATCTCCACGTTTAAAAAAAATTCCAATTCTTGGGGTTTTTCCAGGCCTAAAGCTGTACCCCACCATACTTGCCGGTCTTCAATTTTTTAATCTCCACCTGATTTCTTTTTTTGGGGGGGTTTCCAAATACATTTTTTAAAATTTATTTTATTGAAGTATAGTTGATTTACAATGTTATGTTAATTTCTGCTGTACTGCAAAGTGATTCTGTTTTACATATATCCTTTTTATCAGTTTTATAAAATATTCTTTTTCATGTTCTTTTCCATTATGGTTGATTACAGGATATTGAATACAGTTCCCTGTACTATACAGTAGGACCTTGTTGTTTATCCACCTGACTTCCTGTTGCCTGATTTGGTGGTACCCATTCCTGGCATTTTCTTCTTTGCTCCAGCTTTTATACGTCCATCTCCTGCCCTTTTCGGTCAGGACTACTGATGAGTTACCCTCAGCTTCACTAGGTTTGAATCATTCTGGCTTTGCCTGTGACGGGCTATTTGACCTTCAGTGTATTAACCTGAAACCTCAGCTCCCCCATCTGTGAAGGGGGATGATAACATTACATCCACTCCATGGGACAGTTGTAAGGATGACGTAACGCAAGGCAGAAAGCATTCAGGACAGTGTCCAATACATACTAACTCTCATTTTCCCTGCTGCCATCGTAAATCCATTCCCAGCATCCAGTGTACGATCACCATCACTTTGACTCTTCATCATAATTTTTCTCATGATGAAGAAAGAATTATGCTTCCTGTTTTCCACGCCAAATAATACGTTTACTCGTGCCCTCAATTCTGTGTTCTCTCCTTAAGGAATGTTCTCCTGTTTCCTGTGGTCTTGGTCTTCCCTCCTCTGCAGGTTCCCTCCTACAAACCCCACTGGTTCCTTCATAATCCACAACCCACAGCATGAAGTCAGAGCTCTTTAACGTGGCGCTCCAGACCCTCTAGCACACTGGTCCCAAAGCCTCCTTTAGTCCAAGCTCCTAGAATTCCTTACGTCCTGCTAAGGAGCCACTGATGCCCTCCGCCCATACAGCCACATGTCAGTCCTTGTACAGATCTGAACTTATTCTATTCTTCTCTGTCTTTTGTTTCCCCTGCCTGAAGATTTCTGTCCCATCTCTCTATAGAGCAGGCTAATGCTCACTCTCCAAGAGCCGGGTCCTCAGCCCCTCCCCAGGGCACACACAGTGGCGTGTGTTCCTCCGGATACACGGAGACCGTGTTACGTGGACAACATACCTGCCTGCCAGCTCCCGGTATTCACTGAGGTCCATGTGCTCCTCTTTTCACCTTGAACAGGAACCTGACCTGGAAGAAAAGTTGAAGTTACTCGATTTTCTTCTTGTCAACAGCAGACTCCTAAGAAGGGCAGCCCATACTCACCTCTCACCCCTCCCTTTTCCTGGTCTCCTTGGAATCTGGCTTTCCGCCTCCTTCCCCCACTCAGGATTCCCTCAGGCCGTGCCTATATTCCCACTTGCTTGGAGGGCACTCATATAGCGCAACAATTAATGGTACAGACTCTGGACTCAGAGAGACCTGGATTCAAATCTTTTCTCAGCCGCTTATGACTCGGTGTCAATGGGCAGAGCTTCCCTGGCTCCCTAAGCCTTGGTTTCCTCCTCTGTAAAATGGGGATGAAAACAGTCCACCTGCCTTATAGGTTTACTTTGAGGACTAAATGAGACACAATGTATAGTGTGGCTCATAGTTAGTGCTCCTTTGCAATAAATGTTATTTTTTTATTATCAAGGCCCTTAGAACAATGCCCCGGTATACAGCAACCATTCAAAAAAAATGTTTTAGCCCACAAACTTACAAGGTAGATAGCACTGTCAGCCCCATTTCACAGATGAGGGAACTGGGGCTTTGCATTTAAGAATTTGAACGGGGTCACGAACCTGCACTTCCCTCCCAAGTTCTCAGACATTATTACTTACTTGTCCATCCTTGAACTCAGTGCATCTTTTCAAAAGCAAACCTATCATCTCCCTAGATCTGTGCTTCCTGAGGAATTTTCTATTTCATGTGATCAGTGTGCCACCTCCCCAGTTTCCCAAGATCATGGTCTATACCTCCCTTTCCTGTGCCCTGCCTTCCATCCACTGATTGATTTAGCCGTCAAGTTCCTCTCAGTCTACCCCCAAAATGCGTCTTGCATTCATTCCTCCCTCCAGGTTTGGAGGACTGGTTGAAGGCACCCTACGAAAGCTTCCTCCCATCACTTCTTCCTACTCTCACTATGGTTGCATTGCACATTTGGCCCTGTGACCCATTCATATTTGTCTCTTTCACTTAATGGCAGCAAAGCCATCTCTGGTTTTGTTCATTATTTTGTCCGGGTAAGCACTACACTGCCTGGCACCTAGTAGACACTCATTAAATGTGTGCCAAATGGATGACTGACTGTTCTCACCTCTTCGTTCACCTAGAGCACTCTAGTTCAGGGCTCTAGTTTCAAAAGTACGGCACACAAGTATAATGGTTTTAACTGATACACGTAGGGAAGCCTCTGGGGAAAACCAGAGACCAAAAGTCTTTTAGATGCTACTCCATCAAGTAGAGACTGCCCGAGCACAGGCATTGTATTGTGTTTAGTTTTAGAGTTATATTTATGGCAAGTGATGCTACTTTTCCATTTACAGTACTTTTACAATAAATTGTTTTTTAAAAGGGAGTTCACGTCAAGATAAATAGTAAGTGACTCATGGTGTAGAAATACGAGGATATAGCAGAATTGGGAAGATGGTATATGAATCAGTTTAGCGGTTTGGGAAACAGTGAGCTAGTTTACTCTCCCAGTATATATGTTTTAATGAATAAATGATAGCTAGCCATGTAAATAAGAAGATGGTTTTTCCCAAACCTGAAGTGATTTTTATAATATAATGCAAGGCCCAAGGTTTCCCATACATTCATCCACCAGCTACAGATTCAAAAGCATTTGTCCCTTGCTTATGCTGTGTCGGGCATTACGCTATATGCCAGGGACATAAACGTCTGCAAAGCGATGACCCTGGGGAAGGGTGTGGGCATGTGTGTATGTAGCCGGGGAGGACAGACAGATGGACTGATAACAGCCTCAGAAACTAGAAACAGTGATAGAGGTGTGTCCTGAGTAGGCAAACAGCTCTTCCTCAAGGACTTTCAGAAGTCATCTCTGAGGTGACTTTAAGCTTCGTGTTTGCTAGGCTCAGATAAAGGGGGAAGGGTATTCTGGGCCAGGGTTTCTCAACCTCGGCTCTGTTGACATTTTGGACAGGATAAGTCTCTGTTGTGGGAGCCTGTCCTGTGCATCGTAGGTGTTTAGTAGCGTCTGTGGTCTCTACCCATTAGACGTCAGTAGCACTACCCAGTTGTGACAACCAGAAATGTCTCAGGTTATTGACAAATATCCCCTGGGGGAGATGTAGGGCAAAATCGCTCCAGTTAAGAACCACTGATTCAGGCCGAGGAAAATGCCAAATGCAGTGGCGCAGGGATGCGATAGGCATTTGAAGATAAATACAAACAGCTCAAGGTATGGGGTCAGTGAATGGAAGGTGAGAGCTTTGGTGGGAAAGGTGAGTCACAGACATGGAAGGATTGACAGCAAGCAGAGGGGTTGAGACTTTGTCCTTTCTAGAACAGAAAGCAAGGAAATGTTTTTAAGCAAAGCCCCCTTGATCAGATGCGAAACTATGAGGGTGGGAAGTCAAATTCTTATGAAATCTAAATGTCAGTCATTCAGAACCAGATGCCAAGTAACTAAATTAGGCAAGAAGCTCTAAATAGTTCGGTTGTCTAAAACATAGACTGCGATGACTTCCTTACTAAATGTAAAAGCATTTTTACCAATCAGGCACTTAAAATTGGAGATTATATTATTTACCAAGTTGGTATTTTTCTTTACTCGAAGAAACACTGCATTTTAGAAATAACAATGTTCTTTTGTAACTTAGATATCTGAAGACTTGCTTGAAGCAATAGGAAATTTCAGGTATTAGCTACTGATCCCAATATTTCAGCTCAGTGGAAAACTGTACATATTATGCTTATATAATTCTGAAGATCACTGTAAAGTAGACATTAACAAAGAACCATATCTCCAGATAATACCTATGTACATTTTTTAATCTTCTGTAAAAAATTCCATTTTTTTCTTTTTTGAGAATGTTCATCTGTTTGTGCAAATAGCAGCCAAAAAAAATGGCATTTCAAAGTCATAACAAATTTTTATTTTTCATGATTTTCAGCTGGGAGGCTGAATTGAATGCCCTACAAAATTCTCTTGTTAACTGTGAGAGCATTAAGCCGAAATGACACTCTTGATTGGGAATGGAAATCATTGAGAAATATTTTAGCCTGTGTAAGCATTATGGTGAGGGGTTATGGGTTAAGAAAAGTTTAAATGGCTCAACCAACACTATTCCTTTGTTTCTTTTTTTTTTTCCAATCAAAAAAGTGGGTGTTTTTTTTGGAAGACAAAGGAAAAGGAACTGAAATAACTGCTAGAGATTGGCGTCTTGGTGGACAGACACTAAAAATTGAACGTGTGAGGTTTGACTTTCCCTCCTACCCCTTTCTTTGCCTTTTGCCTTTCCCACTAACAACTAAAGCAAAAGCTACAATTTGTGTCTGTTCTCTCTAAGCTGCAGAAATCCCTCAAGAGTGGCCATTCATAATGTTGGCTATATTTAGAATTAGAGAAAACTACTCGTTGCAGTGACTGTTTATTTTTGTATGAAGAAGTGAGTTTTGTTGTTCAGGATGTTTTAACATGTTTCAATGATCTATGTTTTTTATCTGTGCCAATTTCCCAGAGATTTCTAATGATTTCAGGTATTTGTTTTGTTTAGGTTTTCCTAATACAGAACTTCATCAACTAGTGCTGTAGACATTTCAGACGATCTCAAGATTTTTCTCTTAGACACATTACAGCTGAATAGGGCTCCCCTTTAACAACTTCAGTCTGGAATTTGAAGGCAGTGATGCCTATTTGATATTAACCATCTATATGAAAATGTATCCGTATTCATTATAGGTCTGTGGACCCAATGAGTGTTATGCCCAAATAGCAGTCCACTGAGTGTGCAACTATTAAATGCCTACTGTGTTACAAAATGAAGGATATAGACACAAACCCTAATAGCAGTCCACTGAGTATGCAACTATTAAATGCCTACTGTGTTACAAAATGAAGGATATAGACACAAACCCTTTATTCTGGTTTTGACTTCATTTAACAATGTCTCTCTCCTCTATAGTTGTAAATAGTATACACTAATGGAAGTTCGGAGAAAATTACGGTATCAACCTTGGTATAATAGAAGGAACATCTTTAAGGATATATAAAAGGAAAGCATATATATGCTTTCTTTTCTCTCAAGTTTCTTTATTGTGTTCAGTATCCTAAACCGAGTAGAAATTAACGTATGAGAAAGTAAATACAAACCACATGACTTGAATGCTTGATGACAAAGTTGTGAAGTTCAGAAGAAAAAGAAAGGTTGAGACCAGATGGAAGTTTCAGCTTCGCAGTGAATTTCACACATCTGCCACGCTTTCCTTTCCGCCAGTAGAGGCGAAAACATATAGTTAAATCTCTCTAGACAAGGACCAGACCTGTGCTTCACAAGTTAAAGTAAACTCCACTTGGGAAATTTTGAGTCCTGTTAATCAGGGTGAATAATGCTGTGCTTTCCATGTGTAATCAAGAGCCATTTACAGAACAACTGTTACGTCTTCTTGAGGAATTCGTTTCATTTAAGTTGTTATCTTTATGTCTTTTTAGAAAGTGCAACAGTATACGTTAATAATTCAAGCTACAGACATGGAAGGCAATCCCACATATGGCCTTTCAAACACAGCCACGGCTGTCATCACGGTGACAGATGTCAATGACAATCCTCCAGAGTTTACTGCCATGACAGTAAGTACAGACTGTCACTCACAGAAGTCTAGGCCTGTGGTCCATTACTGAGAAGTTTTGTCATGAATAATAAATGCGTTAAAACAGAGCTGGAACTTGCTTCTCATTCTTCTCATTGTAGAATGGCTACTGACTCCTAAGTTTCCTGTCACTTACACCAGGGTTTTAAATAAGGCACCGAAGTAATTTGTTTTTTCGTTCTCTCCAAGTCCACTGATAAAGTTGTTAAAACATGCTGCCTGGAAGAAATGCCCTAAAAAGACTTCATGCTGTTATAACAAAATATTCATGAATATCTTCAGGTGCACGAACCACGTGACTGATAGATGCTACTTTGTCAGCATATAATTATGATCTCTTGAGTAAAATGATTTCCTTCAGACAAGTCCTTTACTCCTGCCCACTCCCCCGCACCCAGATACTCACCGAAGGACGCTAATTTAATATTAATGAAACTGTAACATAATTTCAAAAAAAAAAATTTGAGGGCCGAAAAAAGTTATAGTGTTTTTAAAGTCAAACATAAATGCTGTGATTACCTGCATTACTAATCTCCTCGTTTAGTGTGGATAATAAAGATTTAATGGGGTGGTAAAATCAGGGCAGTGTGGTCATCAAGACACACTGTCCTTCAGCGGCGCCTGTCACTCCTCTGACTGAGCTTTGTCTTTTCTTATAGTTCTATGGCGAAGTCCCTGAAAACAGGATAGATATCATAGTTGCTAATCTAACTGTGACAGACAAGGATCAGCCCCACACGCCAGCCTGGAACGCCGTCTACAGAATCAGCGGCGGGGACCCCGCCGGGCGCTTTGCCATTCAAACCGACCCCAACAGTAACGATGGCTTAGTCACCGTAGTAAAAGTAAGTGCGATGGTCTCTCTGATGGCGACTCTGCAGCAACCCATATATGCCACCTACCCCTTAGTTTGTTATTGAATCTCAGGACTTTTTTCTTTTGAACATCTCTGAATCTGAGTTAATGTATTTGGAGGAGTCACGTTTGTTATTTTTCACTTATGCCGAGGCCAACATAGATAGTCTCACTTTATCCCTGGAATATGATTGTGTTTCAGTCATTGGGGAGTTTTAACAGTGAAGACAGGACAGCCCTCAACAGTGCTATCAGTGCCATGGATATGTTAGTGATATGTTACATCATGGATTTTTGATGGCCAATTGATAGCTATTAAGAAGGATGCCCCACACGTACTATTCTTATGTCTACAGGTTGCTATTAGAGTATTGGCTTAGGGAACAAACCAGAAAATATCACAGACGTAATACAGGGTGAGTGTAGGCAAGGAGAGGGCCTACGCTCTTAAAAGGTTTCGAATTTACATTGCTGTTTTTTCTCTTTTTTTTTAAGTATTAGCTTGCATTTCCTTTTGTGTTTTTTTTTAATTTTTTAAATTTTTTATTTAATTTTGGCTGCATTGGGTCTTTGTTGCTGCACGTGGGCTTTCTCCAGTTGCAGCGAGCGGGGGCCACTCCCTGCCATGGCGCGCGGGCTTCTCGTTACGGTGGCGTCCCCCATCGTGGAGCACGGGCTCCAGGCGCACTGGCCCCAGCAGTTGTGGCTCGCGGGCTCTAGAGCACAGGCTCAGTAGTGGTGCACGGGCTTAGTTGCTCTGCGGCATGTGGGATCTTCCCAGACCAGGGCTCGAGCCCGCGTCCCCTGCATTGGCAGGCAGAGGTCAACTACTGTGCCACCAGGGAAGTCTCTACATTGATGTTTTTAAGTGCTATTTTCAAGACTTTAAGAAATTGGTCCTTCTGATCCTTAATTGTCAAAAAAATAAATAAAACAAAACTGAGTGCCGGAAGTAAAAGGGATGTTAACTTCAAGGTTAACAAGTAGATGGTACTAACGGATGCAAGAGCTCTTTGAAGCGATCATCTCTTTTTAGCCACCCAGGGAAGAGAGCTGCTTCTTTGCCTCGCATCCGAACATTCTTGATTCGTAAGGGAACCTGAATGTTGGTCTTACAGAGAAAGGTGTACTAAGGGTTCCGTTGCCAAGAATGTTATACGTGCATGAGTAGAATGGTAATCTCCCCCTTGAGGTGGGAGTGGGAAATTCTCTGAACACAGCATAGTGAGTGACAGCACCACCCCTCTGTGTTCGAATCCCAGCTCTGCCCTTTGTAGTGGAGACAACATGGCAGGTTTTTTAAGCCTCAGGTTCTTACACAGACAGTGAGGAGATAACTGGTACCTAAGTCTCAATGTTGTTCTGTGGGATAAATAAGCTTAATGCCCATTAAACGTCTTAGCAAAAGTAAATGTTGTCAGGGATGTTTCATGGAGCTAATGCGCTTACTCAAAAGAATTGTCTTCTTTCCTGGCTTCTTTACCGTCTTGCTGAAAATAATTCAGAAAGGGAAGTTGAACTGGGGATTGTAGAGTGAGAGGGAAGAAACTCTGAAGAGTTGAGGAGGTGGTCTAGGTGAAGAAACTGGTGTGGTCTGTGCTAATATCGTGGCTTTCTCGTAGCTGCTGCCCTTGGTCCTTCTTAGACTCTCCAGGACGGCATGAGAGCTCTCCAAGCTCTTTTTTTCATACTGTTACGCACAGTAATGCTTACCTGCACCTCAGCTAGAAGATGATCAGGGAAATTAAGAGGGAAAGTCCAGTCTGGTCCCTTGACTCCTGGTAACTTTTCTATTGACAATGGGATTCAGTGGAACTCTGGAAGTTAATATTTACATTAAGGTTATTTGCTCATTGCCTTTATCTAGAGTGGCATTCTTAGATTTGGGATTTGTACAGACCAGTAAAATCCCCAAAATTATTTTGGAAAACAGCCAGAAAAAATAAAGTTTTTAGTTTGCTAACTAAGGAAAAAATAAAAGTCCTTCTACCTACAAACACTACTGTTTATTTAAGGTGTATATGTGTGTGTACTCTAAAATGTATACTTCAAATTATGAATGATACTTTTAAATAGAGTAAGTTTAGCTTTATGAGGAAAAAAAAAAATCACATTTTCTAGTTTTCGTTTTGTCCACTTCATCACAGACTGGTAAAAGCTTTTCCGGATGAGGAGTGGTCTTTGTACCAATGTTTGAGAGTACAATCTACACCATCGTGTTCTCACTTGATCCCAGATTATTTAGTATTTTTTTTATTTTTGGTCAACAGTGCTGTTCTTAAGAATAACTCGGTTGTTAGATGTAGCTAAATAAATACAGCGTGCAATAGTAATAAGCATTATTTTGTGAACATAAATCTGTGAAATGCCCAAGATATATAAATATCTTATATTTAGAAATGGAGTTGCTAGAAGGATAAACTGCAGAACGCAAATATTCTTATTTCCTGCAAAAATATGGTTTCTCCTTTAAAAAAATTTTTTTTTATTTTTCCAGCCAATCGACTTTGAAACAAATAGGATGTATGTCCTTACTGTCGCTGCAGAAAATCAAGTGCCATTAGCCAAGGGTATTCAGCACCCACCTCAGTCAACTGCAACTGTGTCTGTCACAGTTATTGATGTGAATGAAAACCCTTATTTTGCCCCAAATCCTAAGATCATTCGCCAAGAGGAAGGTCTTCACTCCGGTACCATGTTAACAACGTTCACTGCTCAGGACCCAGATCGATATATGCAGCAAAATATTAGGTATCAAATGCCATTTTGTAATTTACGTTCTGTTCTATGCTGTGCACAAAATCTATTCGCCATCTGAGTGAGAAATTTTCATTAGCACCCAAACTCCTTATTATGAGATTATTTTTAATTCTTTGATGAAGTTTCTTCAGTGGACCCATGAGTGTATTATGTCGGAAATATAAGATGGATCTACTCATGTATTATTTAAAGAAATAAGTTTTCAGCCTCTTTTCTCCTGTCCTCTTTCCTTTTTTAAAATCTTTAGTAATAATTTAGCCTGTGCTTTTATGCCAACCATCACATAAAGTTTCTCCTGTGAGTAAATAGGGGAGTCTCAGAAGCTTATAACATTTATCTCTTCCCCACACATCAGGAAGAAAAGAAAACTCATGCCAACACCAAGATATAAGAGCTAATTATCTTCATCCCTCACCTGTACAGTGGTTATAGGACTTACAAAACATATCTGTAAAGATTTCCAGCCTCAGCAAAGTCTAATTTATCCTTCCTAATGAGGGAGTAGATGGTTGGCAGAGCATACTCCACATGACTATTATCCATCGCTGGTGATGGTAATTTTTAAAATTAGCTCATATTTTATTTAACTTCTTTCAGAACTGTTGCTAACAGATAAATAACTGCGTATCTCCTTCATTTCTCTATACATTGGAATCAAGATAGAGAAATAGCTAGTGAATAGGTATCCTGGACTCCTGCAGATTTTTACCTCTCAAAACATAGGATATGTTTTCCAATTCGTCTATTGGTTTCCCAAGCTTGAAAAGCTTACCCCCACGCCAAATAAAAAAGGAGGTTAAGCTGATACAGATAAATCTGCTCAGACCATGGGACTTGCCTTGAAGGGTGTAGTTCTGAGGCTTGGCCCAGGTGGGGAGATCCTAGAAGGAATGGGAATTGGTGGGCGGGGGGAGGTCCTCCCCACTGTGACCACATCTCCACCATGATAAGGTGGTAAACGTTTTAGGAGTGTTCTGTGATAGAAAGTTCAACTTCTATGAAAATTTCTCTTAAGCCCTATACATTAGGGCTCCTGCGCGCTTAGAAGATATATTTGAGCTATTTTTTCTGCACCGTTGCTATCCTATGAACTAGATAACAGCTTAAAATCAGATCTGTCAAATCCCCCTTAACCCCAAACTGCAGTAGGGAGACTGGGCTCCTGGTCTTTCCCCTGGAACACCTCTGCAATGTTTCCTGTGCGCCTGCCCATGCAGCACACAACCTTCATGTACCTCTCCAAACCACTGCCACAGAAATTCTTTCCCGCGTTACGGCTGCATGTCCAACCATCATCTACAAAAATGCAAGTTAACGCACAGGTTTCACCTGGGACTGAACCTGAAAAATAGGCTTTATTTTTTAAGTGTCATGTCAAAAATATTAAATGTATTGTGCTTTCATTTTGTAGATACACAAAATTATCTGATCCTGCCAACTGGCTAAAAATAGATCCTGTGAATGGGCAGATAACTACAATTGCTGTTTTGGACAGAGAATCTCCAAATGTGAAAAATAATATATATAACGCTACTTTCCTTGCTTCTGACAATGGTACGTAATTAAATATAGTCACTGTATTATCCTGGATGTTGTTAAGAGCGTAGAGCCTTATCACAAATGCATCATCAGGAAATGAAGTTTTCTACAAAACCCAATTGTCTAGAAAACTGACCTTCATTCTTCTAAGGCCCCAATTTCTATTTTCCATTTCCACTGGGCTTTCTGTGATACATTCCCTGTCTTCTATAATGAATGTTCCCAATGTCCTTATACCCTCCGTGGTCACCTAGTATTGTGATCACAAGCCTTTGTGGTTTTTCTGCCCTGCTGCACCTTGATGCCTCAGTGGCCCAGACACAGTGGTTTTTGAGGTGGTCTTTTTATATTTCTTCTAGTCAATGTGTTTGTTGCCGTCAGTTTGTCTGTATCTAGCATTTTTTCTAATTCTCTACCTCTAGTCTGCCACAGGCTAGGAAACTCTAAATTTCATGCCTAAATTGAAATAATTGAGTACTTGAGCTTTAGTGTGTTGGTTTTGAAAAACATAAACTTATAGTTTAGCATCTTTTTTATTTCTGGGTCTCTGCTGGATTCTAAATGGCTGATATTAATAGAGAGCACTTTTTTTTAGATATGTAAGATGAAAATGACTCACGTTAAACTGGAGTCGGACTTGTTTCAGCTCTCAATATGACATGGTTTAAGAGTGAAGCTTTGAAGTTCCACCTGACCCCCAGGGTCCAGACTCCAGTTCTATCATTTTCTAACTGCAGGACTGGCAACAAGGTTTTAAATCTGTCCATTTCCTTTTTCTGTTAAATAGGGATAATGGTAGCAGTATATAACTCATAGCGTACAGGGGAAGATAACAAGGCTTATACATGTAAAGGTTTTAAAACAGTGCCTGGCACAAACTAAACACTCAAATAAACATTTCTATATGTGTTAATAGTTTTAAAACTGAATCATGACCATCTTCTAAAATCATTTTAATGTTGGACTATGAATGTTAGCATCTAATAAAAATAGTAGGCTTTTCTATTTGGTGGCTGAGATATGCAGTTTGAAAAACGTTGCATATCAACATTTTTGATGAGAACAGTTTCAAAGAACCTTTCCAAATCCTGTATAATAAGATTCAATGAGATCATTATCTGTCAGAAATCTACAAGGTGACAGGGCCAAAGCAATATTTCTTATACTTTCTAATATGAGACCTACTGTTCAAATATTTAGAATTGAAACTTGGCAGGAACCTCTTTTGCCATTTCACATCAAAGCACAGCATTCGTGTGTGTTGTATCTTGTCTCGCCAGATGTAAGTGGTAGCTTTCTCCGCAGTGAAACTTAAAGTAATATATCTTGCACCATTATGTTGAGATTTAAAGAGCTATAAAATTATATGTATATATGTTGGTTGTGAGTTACAACCAGATTTTTCATTCACCAAGGTGGATTGTTTTCTACTTGAAAGAGCGTTTGATACAAGAGAGAAGTGAGCAGTTAAATCTGTGTAGCTGTGATGCTTTGCAAATGCACTTGACTTTAAACCACAAGACTGGATTTAGAGCCCTAGTTCTGCTCCTTAATAATTGGACAAGCTGTTATAATCTCTGTGCCTTTGTTTCCTTATTAATTGTTGTTTTTGCTGCTTGCTATTCTGTGAAGTTGTTATGGCAGTCAAATAATATTAAATGTGAAGCTAACTCAAACTACAAAGAATCGTAGTGGTTCTGGTGCTATTAGAATATGGTGAACAGCCATCCTACTGCTCCACCTTAAACTCCCTGCTCTCAGAGCCACCCATACTCCTTAGAGAGGTCCGTGGAGATTTCTCCTTGTCCCCTCCTGAGGAGTGTATGTGTGCACCTTCCTAGTTTCATGACCTTGGGCAGGTCACTTAAACCTCTGGGTTTCCATATTCAGGCTTACTTAGAAAATTCCTATATTTCTATTATATTAGATTTATATAATATATATAAATTATATAATTAAATGTAATTGTCTTATATATTTGATATAATGTTTATATAATAATGTTTTCATTACATTTTTTATATTTGTTATATATTTATTTATAAATATTTATAACACAGCAGAGTCCAAATCAGCAGTCTAAATTTTCACAAGTGGTAAGTACAGAGACCACATTTTATAGTGGAATGAGAATGGATTTGGGGTCAGGCAGACGAGTCTTTACTAGCAACCCTACCACTTCTAAGAGGGTGCGACCGTGACCAGTTTACAGAAACTTCGGTGCCTATCTGTTTAAACCTACTTCGTAGGATGACAATGAAATAACGTATAGGGAGCAACCTAATACTTTCTCAAGGAAGTAGTTGGTTGATCAGTAAATAACATGTCTCTTCTCCATGGGCTCCTCCCCAAGATGAGGTCTGTGGGTCCATATCACTTGTCTGTAGACTGTTTCGATATTTCAGAGCAGTGTCTGAGCTTGAAAAGCATTCTTGGGTTCTTTTGTGCACACGGCTTGGTTCTCCCTCAAAGAGTAGGGCCCATGAGATCATGAGCCCGGGGTTCTGCTTCTCTTACAATCCCCGGTGCCTAGAGGAGCGCGATGTGCACGGGGCCCAGAGTAAGGACGGCGAGGGCGCCGGATCACCCTTGGCCGGGCCAGGGGCGTGCGCATGCGCCTTGTTACCGCCCCTCAGCGCCCGCGGCCCCAGCGGGGGCAGCACAGGGTCATCCTGCAAAAGAGGCATGAAGTGGCCTTGTACCGAAAACAGTCTGCCGAGATGCTGTGGCAACTACATTCTTCCAAGGTTACGCAGTGATAGGGGCAAGCAGGCTGGAAACTTAGAGTTTCATCGTAAGTGAGTCTCAAGGGAAAGAATTGTTCAGCGTCGGTTTGTGGTTTTTTTCTCCCTTTTAAGGAATCCCTCCTATGAGTGGAACAGGAACGCTGCAGATCTATTTACTTGATATTAATGACAATGCCCCTCAAGTGCTACCTCAAGAGGCAGAGACTTGCGAAACTCCGGACCCCAATTCAATTAACATCACGGCACTTGACTATGACATTGATCCAAACGCTGGACCATTTGCTTTTGATCTTCCTTTGTCTCCAGTGACTATTAAGAGAAATTGGACCATCACTCGGCTTAATGGTGAGAACAGGTTCATTATTTGAATATATGTGCTGTTGAGAGGCTTTGACCTGGCATGAAAAGTTAATTTTAAGTGCTTTATTATCCCCTTAAATGTATTTTAAAAGCTACTTAAAGTTTAAATAAGATATTAGAAGCCCTTAGAGACAAAAAAAAAAAAAAAAAACTTGACAGTGCAGGATAGTTGAAAACTGCTTTATATGTACCATTCGGGAGTAATACGTTCTGGAAAATGCCATGTGTTTTTGAATCGTATAATGTATGAACTATCAGACTGTATTTTTCCCTTTTTTGTATAGGTGATTTTGCTCAGCTCAACTTAAAGATAAAATTTCTTGAAGCCGGGATATATGAAGTTCCAATCATAATCACAGATTCGGGTAATCCTCCCAAGTCAAATATTTCCATCCTTCGCGTGAAGGTTTGCCAGTGTGACTCCAACGGGGACTGCACAGATGTGGACAGAATTGTGGGCGCAGGGCTGGGCACGGGCGCCATCATTGCAATCCTGCTTTGCATCATCATCCTGCTCAGTGAGTACTTTCCTCGTCTCTTAGGTGTAATTCTTGTTGCTTCTAGGATGTTCAGCAAAGTAACTTTTTATTGTCGCCTTTCATCGTAACCTAACAACTCTCTTCCACCTCTGAGCATTTTCTTGCAGCCACGCCCACTTCAGAATGAGAGAAGCCCTGAGCATCCTTGCAAGCACTTACGTGTTTGCAGCAAACCCAGCCAGCCTACCTCTTTCGTGCCCTGTTGCAGTTTTCTGATGCTGATCGCTTGGGGAGCTGTAGCAAACTCTTTTCATAGAAAAATATTAGACAGTGCTCAGTTGGAGCCCTTCTCTTAGGATTCGAGTCTGAATTCATGGCACGTAGTTGGTGATTTAGGAAAATAAGTGTATTGCTTTCCTCCATATAAAGTGCAGTCAGCAACCTGCTCCAGCCATGCAAGGATCAAGGTATTTGTTTTCGACGGGCTGCATAAAATAGTGAGAGATTGTACTTCATACGGCACATTGGATAATAGAAATGATTGCACAGCTCAATAAACTGTCTGTCTTTAGAGCAAGTCTAGATTAAGGAATTGCTCCTTTTTAAAATACTTTGCAGTCTTTGGTTCAGTGGAATGCAAGGAATTAACCACTGGGAAGTACTTTAGGAGCCACTTGTAAGCATGCAGGTTAAAAGAATAAATTGCCTGGACCCTGTGTTGTATTGTTGAATAGCAGCAGGACTTAGTTTACTGTGCGGTCATGCTATGCACCAATCACTTTCTTGAAAATGTTGGCCATTTCTTTTATGTTTTCTCCATTTGCAAGTGTTCTAGTAATTTAGAATGCTGTCCCTTTTTTTTTCTAAGCAATTACTGTAGAGGGCTAAGCATTTTTTACTTCCTATGTGGAGACTACTCTCACTATAATTTGAAACCTACATGCTGTACTAATAATCCACTTGGTAGATTTAGCCCTGGAACAATGGCAAATGAGATCATGTATATGGCTTTAAAAGGAGGATATTTACTTTTATGGCCAATAATAAAAATGTGCTCAAATAGAGTCATTAAATCTTTTGCTTCAGGATGTAAACTGATAGCCCCAGATTTTAGAAGGAATGTGCACTAGATGTACACTTAAGGATATGTTTCAGTTTCAACTACCATGGGGCATATACACCAACCTTATCAAGAAAGACTTAGAGCTGATGGATTGTGGCATGAAGAAGTGACTCAAGCCATTTTGAAGGAAAATGAATCAATGCTGATTTTAGCATCAACGCACTGGAAAATTTATGATTCTAATCCTGGCACAGAAGTGTAAAGCATGAACGCCTAATGTTATTTCAGTGCTCAAACTAATCCCCTGGCCTTTTTACCTGAAACATGCAGTGGAATAGGAAACAGAAAAGCACAATAGTGCAGTAGAAGGACCCAGGCCCTTGGGAGTCAAAAATCCTCACGATCAAGTCGCTGATCCAGGTCTAATGTACTACCAAAGGCATCTTGGCAAGCACGTCCTGTCCTTGACAAGTGCCCTTCTCTCTGATTTGGGGAGTAGAATGATGACGGATCAACTGGAATGAAACAGCAATTAAATAACGAGTGACTATTTCACTTACTGTTGTTTGCTGTTCTAAAATTTACAAGCCATTATATTAAGCGTATCCTATCCTCTGGCAAGACAAAGTAAAAGACAGAAATAGTTTTTGTCCCCATTTGTAGATGGTAAAACTGAGGACAGACGTCCACTCAGTGAGTTCACAGGGCACCAGTTTGCAGAACCCGGGTCCTCACACTCTAAACCTAGCGCTCAGGGCCTCTGCTTTGTCTTGTCTCTGGTCACGTGAGGCCAGAAATAGGTAACAGAGTAGAAGACGCATTACAAGTTTTCCAGCCATATAAGTATAAATTTTTAATGTTGAAGACTGTGATTAGACAGGTCGAGTTTTTAAAATTACTACACTGTACGTCTTTACTCTCTTTCTGCCTAGTCCTCGTTCTGATGTTTGTAGTATGGATGAAACGTCGGGATAAGGAACGCCAAGCCAAGCAACTTTTAATTGATCCAGAAGACGATGTAAGAGATAATATTTTAAAATACGATGAAGAAGGTGGAGGAGAAGAAGACCAGGTGAGCAATGTTTTAAATCTTTAAATCTCTAAGTGAAATTTTATCATCTTAAAATTAAAGTGGTGGGCTTCCCTGGTGGCGCAGTGGTTGAGAGTCCGCCTGCCGATGCAGGGGATGCGGGTTCGTGCCCCGGTCCGGGAAGATCCCACATGCCGCGGAGCGGCTGGGCCCGTGAGCCATGGCCGCTGAGCCTGCGCGTCCGGAGCCTGTGCTCCGCAACGGGAGAGGCCACAACAGTGAGAAGCCCGCGTACCACAAAACAAAGAAACAAACAACAACAACAAAAAATTAAAGTGGTGGGGAAAATGTTAATACATAGAGTAAAAGAATGGGATCAAGTTTCTTTTCCTTTATCACATTCTCAGACACCTGGTGAATTCTTTCCAACCTGTGCTGCTTATTGATTTTTTTTTTCCAAAGTGCCAAATGTCATTGTATTTATTTTGTGAGAAGATCATTAACATTGATTCAAGGAGCCCAGGATTTACACCTAATACTAATTATATCCGTACTGATAAAAATGTTTTTCTTTACAGTTTTTCTTCATTGCATATCCAAACTAAAAGTAAAAATAGTTTCTATGTTGGAATTTGGATTTTTATCAGTATGGCAGAAAAAGCACAAGCTATTCATTTCATAAACACTTACCAAGCACATTCAATAATCAGGCACTATTTTAATCATTGGGTAACAGAGGTGGGCAGAGCCAACAAAGATCTGCCCTCAAGAATCTTACTTTTTTTTTTCTTTTTGGCCACTCCGCACATGGCTTGTCGGATCTTAGTTCCCCAACCAAGGATTGAACCCGGGCCCTGGCAGGGAAAGTGCTGAGTCCTGACCACTGGACCGCTAGGGAATTCCCAAGAATCTTACATCCTTGAGAATGTAAGAGACAATATCCAGTTCACCTCTGTACCCGTGATGTCTGTCATGGTCCTGGCTTACAGTAGTTGCCTAATAAATGTTGAGCTCCTGACTGGTTATAGAATAACATGCGCTTCTGTGTGTACATAAGGAGCTGCATCCCTGTTCGAGGATGGGAATGACCAATAGGTGGAAAGTGAAGAACTTTATCTGCTGGGAAGCAACATTGTAGATATCATTGTAACTAACACTTTCGAGGTCTGTACTACATACCAGGCATTCTGCTAAGCACATTAAATGCTGTTACCTCTTAAATCTTTGAAAGCTGTGTACTGTATTGTGACTATGTCCACTTTTGTGTTAGCAAACAGATAGGGATTGTTGGAGTCTATAAATTCATACAACTAGGAAGTGATAGAAGTAGGATTTGAATCCAGGTCTGTCTGATGATACAGCCTAAACTAACTATATAGTTATCAATATACAGTTCCTTTTGAAATTATCTGGAAGGTATGAGTATAATCCATGAGCAATCCCTGTGAGAGGTATTTCTTAGATACATTGGATAGCTCTCACTTCCATATACTAATGCAAGTGTTGGGGGTAGTAGTCAGGTAAAGAACCCAGAATCCTTGGGTCTGGGATCATTATCAGTAAATTCAAAATACTCTGTCTGCAGAGTATATACGTAGACATTAGTGATAGGACTGTTAACTTGAAAAATTAATTCAAGCAAATTTCTGAACATATGTTCTCTTTCTCTTCTTTACTCCTTTGAGGATATATCGCTTTTTGTTTTACAAAGCACGTTCGCACCCATTGTTGTGTTTCATCTTTGTGGCAGTCCATCAGAGTTTTCCATTTTCCATTTGAAAAGGTTTTGTGATTTGCTCTCCAAGTCTGTAACTGGCAGAGTCAGAACTCAAGCCCGAATCTTCCGATTCCTGATTCCATGCTTGGTTTACAATACCTCAATTCTCTCATTTAGAAGAGATGTGTATTTTAAATCTGTTGAAAACTTGACTCATGTGTAAAGCTGTTTTGAATACTGACTAATTAAAGTGGCTCTATAAATATACCCCAGGGTTTCTTGCTTATAAATGTCTTTGGATATTAAAATTCATGTTTGGCTTAATCCCTCATTAATCTGTCCTTTCACTTTCCTGAGCTATGTTCAAGAACAGCAAACATTATACTGATCACATTATCTCATAAATCTTCTTTCAGCATTTTATTTTTCATGTCATTGTGCATAATTTTCTAGGCATAAACCTAAGCCCGACTCAGTGAAGCTTCGGTAAAAATAGTAACAACTAGAAGGACATCAGTCATGACTGGATGCTGCATAGAATCAAGAACCAAGATACTTCACAGCATCCGAGGGTCTGGACCAGGGTACTTGATGTCAGCTGATCTGGCTTTTTCTCTTCCCTTCCAATTCCTTTAAGAAATTATTTAATGAAATTTTATTGTTGTAGTTATTTTAGGAAAGACTTAACTTCCATTACTGACTGTGTCCACTTAGATTGATGCTTGAGATCAAATGGTAAAACTTACCTATTGCAAGATTTATTAAAATTGTTATCAATCTTCAACCTCTTCTTTACCTGACCCGGGAAATTTTCTCTGCTCCCAGATCAACTCTTGGGCACGAATGTGTCGCTTCCTACCCACTTTCTTGATAGTCCAAAGACTCTTCTGGAACTTGCTCTGGATTGACCTCAGTGGCTCATTTCTTTATTGAAAGAGCGCTGGTCTTCCTGTGGCGTCTTCCTGTTGCCTCTTGGTTCTTTGATGGCAGTTTCGTCTAGATCAAGAGCCTCCACCCATTCTCTGATCCTCTTACGATTCCCATTTGCAGTTCTCATTATAGAAAATTGTGACAAAATTAGATAACGGGTTTTTTATTCACTCTAACTTGTACCTCATAATAGCGGAATAAAATATGCAGCATAGGAAGCCTACACCGAAGGTTCTGTCTCCTCTGCCTCTAAAGTGGTTCATGAGATCCATTCACTTTCACCATCATCCAGGCCACTGCCTTCACTTAGGTCAGAAGCATCACTGACCTGCAGCGGCCTCCTCATGAGAGTCCGGTCTCTGGATGCACACCCCATCTGCTCTTTGGAAATTATCAAATCCAAACTCCCTCCTTAGTATGACAGATCTGTGGCCCTGCACCCACCCTTTGGTGGACCCCCAGTTTGTGCGCTAGGTAAAGGCCTATGGGAAGGAGCTGGTGGTGGGTACAGGCTCCCCAAGGATGTGACTCCATCAAGCCTATATCCACTCACGGCCACTAAAGTTTCCTTCAGAGTCGGGGTGATCTGTCCTTTTACCATTGAATGACTCTTCTCACTCTTCCTCCGGGGATAAGAACAGTTATGGGTCTCCTTTCTCCTAGAAAGGGCTTGCTGGTTTCTTTATTTTCATTCAGTTAGATCTCATTGTGTTTTTAGCTATCTTATGTTCTCAGAAATCTGTGATTTAGTAACATACCTGGCTTGTTCTTAGCATTAGAGTGTCAATGATAATCTCATGCTTTTCTCTATCCCAACCAGAAGCAGGCTTCCTCCCTGTTTCAGAGTATAATCACCACTCATGTCAACAAAGCATGTTTCCATTACCCCGGAAGCTCACTGTGTACCCCCCTGTCAGGCAGTATGCCCTGTGTCAAAAGTAACTAGTATTTTTTATTTCCATCACCATAGATGGGCATTACCTGGTTTTGGATTTTATTATAAAAATGGATGTCATACAGTAGGTACTTTTCCTGCCTGGCTTCCTTTACTCGATATTTTATCTGTAAGATTCATCCATGCTACATTTAGAAGTAGTTCATTTCTTGTCATTGCCAAATACCGTTGTGTTGTGAGAATTGACCACATTTTATTTATCCATCCTACTACACTTGGCATTTGAGTTGATCCAGCTGAGTTATTATGAATAAAACTGCTATGAATGTTCTTATGCCTGTGTTTTGGCGCATTTGTGCTGGTATGTGCTCAGGGATTGAATTTCTAGGTCCTAGAATATGCACATAGGTGCAGCCCTCAGTACAATCCTGCCAGTTTTCCGAAGTGATTGTACCAGTTCACACTCCCCCGGCCACAGCGGCATATGAGACTTCCAGTTGCCCTACATCCTCACTAGCCCTTGGGTTTTCTCAGTCTTTCAAAATTTTAGCCACTCTGGTGGTATATGCCTCGTTATGATTTAATTGGGATGTTCCTACTGACTTACTTGCCATTTTGATATCTTCTCTGTGAAGTGTCTGTTCAGCTTATTTGTTTACTTTTCTATTGGGTTGTTTGTCTTTTTCTTATTGATTTGTAGGAGGGCCTTCTATACTATGGATATCAGTTCTTTGTCGGATAAATGTATTATAAATTTCTTCCATTCTGTAGCTTGCTTTTTTATTCTCTTAGTGGTACCTTATGATGAAAAGAAGTTTTTAATTTTAATGAAGTCTAATTTATCAGTTTTTTCCATTATGGTTAGTGCATTTATACCTATTTAAGGAAACTTTGTCTCCCTGAGTTAATGAATGCCCCCCCCAAAAAAATCTTGCCTTCTTTTTTATTTTATTTTATTTTATTTTATGTTTTTTTGCGGTACGCGGGCCTCTCACTGTTGTGGCCTCTCCCACTGCGGAGCACAGGCTCCGGACGCGCAGGCTTAGCAGCCATGGCTCACGGGCCCAGCCGCTCCGCGGCATGTGGGATCTTCCCGGACCGGGGCATGAACCCGTGTCCCCTGCATCGGCAGGTGGACTCTCAACCACCGCGCCACCAGGGAAGCCCAATCTTGCCTTCTTGAAGCTTTATGGTTTTACCTATTATATTAAGTCTGTGATCCATCTGTAATGGATTATTCATGTAGTATAAGTAAGCCAGAAAGAGAAAAACAAATATCGTATATTAACGCATATTTGTGGAAATCTAGAAAAATGGTACGGATGAACCTATTTGCAGGGCAGGAATAGAGAAGCAGACGTAGAGAACGGACATATGGACACAGAGGGGGAAGGGGGGTGGGACAAATTGGGAGATTAGGTTTGACATAAATACACTACCATGTGTGAAATAGCTAGCTAGTGGGAACCTGCTGTATAGCACAGGGAGCTCAGCTCAGTGCTCTGTGATGACCTAGTTGGGTAGGATGGGGGTGGAGGGAGGTCCAAGAGGGAGAGGATATAGATATACATATAGCTGATTCACTTCATTGTACAGCAGAAACTAACACAGCATTATAAAGCAATTATACTCCAATAAAAAAAAAAGATATAGATCAGGGGTCTCTTCTGTTTTCTTCCTAGCTGGCTATCCAGCACTGTTTACTAAAATGATAACCCATCTCCACTGCATTGAAGGGGTTTGTTTGTCATAAAGCAGGTGGTTATACATGTGTGGACCTGTGGGGTGGCTTCCAGATGCTCTGTGCTGTACTAGTTGTCCTATTTGTCTATTCTTAGGCCAATACCATGCTGTTTTCATTACTAGAGCTTTCTAATATATCTCTCTATCTGTTAGGATATTTTCTCCAATAGAATTCATCAAGATTTCTATTTTAAAGTTTTGGATGGACTTTATCATTTACTTTTTTTCCTTAAGAAAAAGAAACACTTTATTTAATACTCTTACTTTCTAAGTGAATTTATGCCAAATGCTTCTCCATGTTCTAAACAAGATGCCATTGCTTTTTAATCTTAAAGTCATAGCCGGTTCCTGAGAAGTTCAGTTTTGTGAAGTATACTGTATACTATTGTCCATAATTCACATGTGGCTCCTGTTAGAAATTCTATTTCTTTGAAGCATGCATTAAGCCTTTTTGGCAACAGACTTTGGCTCATATTTTTTATTGTTTTTTTTTTTTGAAGACATTATGTTTTTACAAGAGTGAGCCTCGGAAATGGAACTGGTGCCATGTTACATTCTAGACAAGTTTTGGTCGATTTTTATTACACGTAGCAGGTATTTTACAGAGCATGGGTGTGACCTCCAGATGTGGTTGGAGACTGTGCCATAGGAAGCAGACAGCTTGTCATGATCAGGCTGTGGTCTGCCGGACGTCTCTGCCAGACAGTCTTTCAGAATCATCAGCTTTCAAAGATGGGTAGACCTCAGAGGTCAGTTTAGCTAGTTGGTGGAGGCTTGTGGCTACAGGCAAAGGCAGGTCTGCAGCAGCTGTCGCCAGGAGGCTGTGATGCCTAGCCTAAAGCTGGCTTAGCCAGAATTCTTATTCTTCCCGCCCAGAGGAAGTATCCTTAAGGAGCTAACTGATTAGAAAGAAAACAAAGCAAAACGGTCCTTTACAAGGGAGCCTTTATCTTCCCTGCTGTTGATTAGCATCTCTGTTTAAGTTCCGTGCCAAAACACAGGTTGCTAGTTTCTTTAACAAAATAGCTAAAACTGTAGAGCCTAAGAAAAGAAAAACAAAACAAACAGACCAAAAAAACACCTCCATATCTTTTCTCTTGTCTTGTGGACAGTAGACTTTTCTCCGGTGCGTGTGGATATTCTGCTCTGGTTTCCATTGTCATGTGACTAGGTCAGGCCCGTTTCTGAAACTGGCATTAGATGTGTTCTGAACACAACCATTATTTCCTCACAGTGCTGTTGGCAGTTGGACAGACTCAGTATAATGCCCAGTCTCTTTTCAGAGGGTGAGGTCCCTTCTTTATCTGCTTCACTGCCGTGATCAGGGGGGCTTTGGGTGTTTATCAAGTCATGTTTAATTATCCTCATTAGTAAATGTCCTTCAGTGCCCTTTTGGTCAGTGGAGCTGCTTGCAGACACTGGATCCCTTTTCACGATCTTTGTATCTGGTTCCTTCCATATCAGAATCACTAATAAAATATGGGTGAATGTACAGTGGAACCGCCTGACAGTTCACTTCTCCTGGAACCCATCCCCTTTTAGCCCCAGGATGGGAAACAGAAACTGTTAGCTTCCTGCTCTCTAAATCTTAGACTTAATTACGGTTACTGTTACATTAAACAGACACACGCTGAATGTGTATCATGTTTGCAGTACTCACTAGTGCTGTCTTTAAACAACCCCTGCCTAAACCTCTTGACATGATACAGCTTCATTCTCCATGATAACAGCAGAAGCTATTGCTGGGGGGGGCGGGGTGTGTGTGGTAACCTACGTATTAGGCACGGTACTGAATACCTGTACTAAGTGCTTTATCTCCGTAATTTCATTTGACCCTCCCCCAGTCCAGCAAAGAAGGTCCCCACTGTTAGAAAGTAGTGAAGGTGGGGATTAAATCCCAGCAGGCCTGAGCCCAAAGAAGATGGTACCTTCATCGGCAAAGCTGAAGCTCAGCCTAGCAGTGAAAACAGTGCCTTGCACAATGTCATCTGAATTTATCCGAAGAAGGCCATCCCCTCCTTGAAGTAGGCTCCAGGATCTACAGTGGTTTTCTCTGCTCCTAAAATTTAACTTGGGAAGATTTTCCGTTCCCGAGGCCTTGGGCTGTTCGGGGGCTCTGGGTCTATGGAAGAAGGTGCTGCTACGCACGTTCTGAAGTTTCTCCAGTGACAGTCAGTGGATGCCGGGAGCCTTAGGACCACAGCTGGTGGTTCAGGGGAACAAGGGTAGCGGTAAGGGAGCAGGCTTGTCATCTGCACACGCAGAGTCAACTCGTTTGAGATTAACGCTGACGCTGGTCAGAGCTGATCCGGACGGAAAGCGTGAATAGCTGCATGAAGACGCCACTCTCTGGGTCACTCTTGGGTTCTCAGCCCTTGTTATCCACTGGGTACCACTCTGAATTCCCATACCTACTGCTGCTGTCGAGCATAGCCTCACAATTGGCTAAGAAGCTGTTTGCTCTCAGTCTCTTGCCCCAAGGCCCAGCACCTCTTGGGTTCAGCAGGCTTCACATTCCAGGCCGATGGGGACTCTCGGAATGCCCAAACTTGGTTCCTGAAGTCTTCGAGACATGCTCTGGGCTAGTGTCTTTTGCACTAGAGATGGTGCTGAGCTCTCTGAGAAGGTACCTGCTACCAGCCCTGATGGTTTGGGGCCATGTCAGAAAGCTGGATTCTGGATCACTTGAAAGTCACAGTTCAGACACAGGGGGTCTGTTCATGAAAAGCCCGCAGCTGTGTTTTATTCAGCTGGCAGAGTTTAAAAACCGACAAAAATTCACATAAAAGGATTCTGGCTCTTCCTGTCCTCTCAAAAAATGGAAAGATGGCCTGCATTCTGACATGGCAGTGATCGTTGGAAACTAAACAGAGACGTCTTCTTTAAGCAGCAAGCGCGTCCCAGTAATTGTTGGTTTCCTTTTTTCCATACCAGGCCAGCTTTATGGATTTATGTTATCAGCTTATCCTTTGTAGATACCCCTTTTCGCAGACTCTGATTCAATTATATAATAATTATTATGCTTTGGATGAACAAAACCAAATTCCTATGGGAAGAAGGTACTACAGTGCTCTGAAACCATGGGATAGTTTCCTGTAGTACTGGTTTTTGAAAAAGAGAAAGAAAGAAAGAGAATTAGCCACAAATATATTTGGCAGATCTCTTAGTTAAAATAGGCTAGCTGCTCTAACAAGCTCTAAGATTTCAGTGACCTAAGCCTCATTGAAGTTTATTTCTTGCTTACTTGGCCGTAATTGGGTTTCGAGTCATGGGAGTTTGGAATGGAGACAGAAAGTTTGTGCCATTCCACGTGGTCGCTCAGAGTGCCAGTGACTCCCCCATCTTCCACATGTTGCTTCCAAGGTCACCCTAGCCATACATACATGTGTCACTGGGTGACAGAAGGGCAGGAAGAATGATTTGTGGGAGATTTTCATGGGCCAGGCCAGGAAATGAGACACATCACTTCCACTCCTGCCTTGAGAGAAGAATAAATGGGTTTGGTGACCAGCTGGAAGGCTCTAGCCACCCTGGTTAGGTACCTGAGTTTAGAGAATCTTTCTGAGGTTCTGTGAGAACATGCTTTCTCACAGTAACTACCCACAGCTAGATCAAGAGCATCAATCTGACCCATCCAGATGTGTCAGAAAGAAGTGGGTCCCTGGACACGGAGGAGACACAGGAGGTCCAGCAGGAAAATGGGACACTGTGTGTCAGGCTCACCTAAATCCAGGGAGAGCAGCCGTCCCCCACCTGGGGAGCACTGCCCCTGCACCCCGGGGATACTAAAGTCTTCTTGATCGAGGCCCAGCACTTGCACGTGAAAGGAATCACATATTTAAGGATAAAAGGAGTCGTACCAGGAGCTCTTTTTAGTGGGCAGGGATTCCAAAGCCCAAAAGATCCAGATGTGATTGCTGTATGAGTGTCGACTGGCTTTTTTTTTTTTTTTCAATGAAATTAATGTCTCATGCGATTTCTAGAAATTAGTCTCAGTATTTCAGTAGATCGGCATCTCCATGACTCAGAAAGCACATTTAACAGAGTTGAAGTGCCTGAGATGGGGAAAGAACCCACAGTTCCTGTGACTCAGGGTTTGGCTTTGAGGAAGGGGGACTCTGCGGGTTGATGACTCAGTTTTACCTCCCATTGATCCTCCACCTTGCATTTTAAACTGCAGTAGAATTGAACTTCTCACGCTATTTCACACTTTTATGGCTTAGTCCACAGTCTTGCCCCATCTGACTCTATTCAGCCCCCAAGATTCCATCTCAGGACATCTCTCAGGGTCGCAGGCTGAATCAAGTGTCTCTGCTACGTGCTCCCAGAGCGTATCCCGTGTCTGCCTCTATTTTGAGATCTTGTGTGCAGCCCTGGTCCTGACCTTAAAGGCCCTGAGAGCAGGGACTTGTCACATTCATTTTTTCCTTCCAGCATCTAGGACAGTTGGCACCTCGCAGGCACTCATAGAATGTTTGTGCATTGGGCCCTCTTCCAGAATCTCTTAGTTTGCAAGCCTTTCTACAGGGTTAATTGAACCATTACAGCCTGATAACTTCACTTTCATTTTTTGAAATCTATGATGGCTTCAGGAAATGATGATCAGATTCATAAATGCCAGTGTTTCATTACATACTTGTCCTGTGTCAGGCCCTGGGCCCTGCTCTCAGTTCACGTGTCTTTTATAATCTTTTATAATCCCAGCAACCCTGTGTAGTAGATATTGCCATTAGTCCAGTTTTCAAACCCAGGTCCGTGTGACTTGAGAGGCCCAGCTCTTATGCACCGGGATGGAGGTCACATGAAAGGCGTTTTATTTACTCTTGCTTGTCTATGGCAGGCAGGTGTTACTCTGTAGAAACAGTGAGGCTGGGCGCTTAGCCTCAGTTTATTAGATGACCACTGGTAACCTGGCTTTAGAACAGGCAAAGGGTAAGACCCAATTAATTCGTTAAGCATGGCTTGCAAAATTGAGCACATTTTGACACTGACAAGTGTAGAATCTTGGAAAAGCAATTTGAGCAGCCAAGTTATGGAAAGACTTGAGATACAATCTGGGCAACAGGTACTAAAATCTAAAATCCACGCTGGATACCTAGACAGAAGGATGAGACACAGGTACAAGAAAGCACCTGGAGACCAAACCAGCCACTTCCCTGAGACCAGGGGTCTCTGCTTGAGCCAAGACGGTCTCTAAAGATTACCCACCAATCTCAGGAACCAGCCCCAGTGTGGGCAACCAAGCCTGACCCTCTGACTCAAGCAGAGAATGAAACTGGTATATTTGATTCTTCGAAATAACTGCTTTACAAAATCATTCTGCTTTATAAACAAGCTAACAGATGGCTGACTCTGGACATAGCTGTGGAGACCACTTTCAACATTTTCATTGCTGGCCAAAGCACACTCTTGTAAATATGTTTCCAAGTTGTTCATGCATTTATACCCACCTGCAAACTCCAGTATATATTAGCTATTGAAAGAGTGACACTGATTTCACAAAAGGAAAGTTTCACCAGGAATTTGGGTTAGCACACTGCCATCCCTTTTCTCATGCTGTTTACAAAAACCCTCATGGCCAGGTGACTCACTGGTAGGCTACAGACAACATATGGTCTGAACTGGTTGGTACCCATTCCCTACTGGGCATTCAATATTTTTAATGTGCACTTGATTTGCACGTGACTTTTTTATTTACTGTCCTGATCACTTCACGTAAATTAACACAGTATTTTATGTAATTCATCTTAATGTTTATTCTTCCTGACCGATTTTAAGTTTATTACATTTAGTTTTAGAGGAATGGAAAGTTACCCAGCAATACAGAGATAAAGATTTGTATGCCAAGTATGTGTTACCAGGATGTAAAAAAAAGCTAGGATACTAAGTGGTATATGCCAGACTTCTACCAGTTGGCCAAATCTACCAGTTGCCTATTTCTATAAAGTTGTATTGGAACTTTATAAAAATTCCATTTTGTGTGGCCTTGCGCCATGTCCACAGCTTACGTACTGCCTATAGCTACTATCACACAGCAGCAGCAGAGTTGAGGTATTTTGACAGAGACTCGATGGCCCAAAAAGCCTGAAATATTTACTATCAGGTCTTACAGGAAAAGTTGATCCCTGCTATAGACGTCTTTCCATTAATGAAGTCTTCATTCACTCTTTTGTCCAAAGGTTGAATACTCTGAAGGTTAGCACAGGAAATGTATGTAATCTGCCCAAGGTCACCCAGATAGATAGGGTAGAGCCGGGATTTGAATTCAGATGCTCTGATTTCAGAATCCATTTTTTTAAAATCACAATACTATACTCCCTTTTCTGTATTGATTTCATTTGTAAATTTATCTTAAAACAAAGACTATATCTCTTTAGGAAATTCCAAAACAACGTGACATAAACGAGTGAAGTATTTTGATGCCGTCACCATATTCCCAACCAAATACTGCCATTACTTTATTACCTATCTTTAGATTTCCTCCAAGATAGAATAATAGGTCACGCTAAGACAGAATGACCTTGACCTTTTCAGAGTGGTGACATTTTTGTTCTACGTAAGGAGAAGTTGGGGCTTGGGGTGAGAATGTGTTACTGAAGATGCATTCAGAAAGCTATACTTTTTGTCTCCCAAGACAGTGCTTGAAAGGGTTAAGAAAACATGTCCATGTTTATAAGGCTGTAACTGAATTACATGGAAAGAATGGGAAATCACAAACATTAGGGTAAAACTCACATTTTGAGAGGAGCATATCATCTTTCTGAAGCCCCTGTTACTCTGCTAGAAATGCTTTGTGTATCCATATCCTTATTTCTTCCAGCAGCACCTCTTTCACAGCTCCTTACACCTTCATTTTCCGTATTTTTGTAATAGTTTTATCTATTATGTTAAATTTATATTAGCTTTAAATGTGTCCTTTTAAAAGACACTAGACTAAAAGCTCTATGAAGTCAGTAACCAAGTCTCTGGCCCAAGACTCTTCAGAAAGTCTTTGTTGAATCAAATTGAATTGCATTGTATTTGCTGCATTTGTTTCCAAAAGAACGTGCCATAACTTTACAATGGGAAATAAGTTATGATAAAATTTCAACAGTGCCAGTTTCTGAAGCAGAACCACAATTTTGCACCAAAGAATGTGCTCATTCTCGAAAACAGAATTTTAAAAGAAGCTGTGACAGGGCAGCATGAACAGTAAACCACGGAAGCAGAAGCAATGAATGTGTTTAATGGAGACTCACCTCCCTCCCACTGTGGGGAGTGGTAAAGTGGCTCTCCAGTGAGATGAAAACAGAGAATGGGGGACCTTCATCTATATATTAAGTCTCCAAGTTACTTTATTTCTATTAGGCTTATGATTTAAACCAGAAAAGCTGTTAGCAAATCTTTTGTTTTGGGGGCTTTCGTAATCCCTAGAATCAACCTCGTTTTCCACATCAATTCCCCTGTGTAAATAGCTACCAACATAACTACACCTCACTGGGGAAGAAAATCAGGTTGTAATGTAATTTACATAAAGCTTGCAAGTGTATTCAACTTAGCTGTCAGCGGCTGTATAGTAATGTGTTGACACCTTATCGTTATTTTATTCAATTATTTTAACGCCAGGAGCTATATAGGGTGAGGTAATAATGTTCTCCTTTTCCATCTTCCATTCCTTTTTGTGGCTGACTGAAAGGTTTCTTACCTTTGCCACAGGCAAGAAAAAGTAAAAGGTATCGGGTACCTTTTTTTTTTCCCTTGAGAATTTTGTCCATTTACTTTCATGTTAGTATTTTTGTTTCTCTCACTCAGTCTTGAAACATTAAAAATATTTACCTTATCTGTATGGGAATTTGAAAGTTACTTGCCTTTGCTACTGTAAAAGGAACATTTTCCACTTGTACCAACCAGCCAAACTGGCTCTTGTGTTCCATCCCTGGTTCTCACCGGTGGAGGCTGAGAAAGGACCAGGAACTTTGAGAGCCCTCCCCCTCCCTCACGTGACAGACTGTTGTTGGACCCAGGTGAAGACTCCTTTCTGACTGAAAGTCAGTGAGGCCTTTAACCAGCTGTGCGCAGACCAGAGTCCTGGATTCCACTGCCTAGTTAGCATAACCACCTTGAACTTCCCTTCTGGCTCTTAAAGCCCCTCATTTTCCCCCCTTCAGCAAACTCTTCTGTCCCTTTCTTCACTGGCCCAGGCAACAACGTACAGCCTTTTTTTTGAAGTATAGTTGATTTACAATGTTGTGTTTAATTTCTCCTGTATGGCAAAGTGACTCAGGTATACAAATATATATTGTTTTCCATATTCTTTTCCATTATGGTTTATCACAGGATATTGAATGTAGTTCCCTGTGCTATACAGTAGGACCTTGTTGTTTTTCCATCTCATATGTAATAGTTTGCATCTGCTAATCCCAAACTTCCAGTCCTTCCCTCCCTCACCCCGCCCCACCCTTGACAACCACAGGTCTGTTCTCTATATATGAAGATACAGCTTTCTTTAGTTGTTATTTTGCTTGCTCTGGTGGTCTCTGTTTGCTCCTTCCACACTGTTTAATGATCTTGGGCAAATCATTAACCTCTCTGAGTTATGGGAATCAATGGGATAGAACAGCACTCTCTTGGCAGGATTTTGCTTGGAGCGTCTGAGATATCACATAAGGAGGCACCTAAGGTAACTCCTGACAGATGATGGGCACCAGGTAAAGGCTGGTTTCCTTCTTTCACACTCTCAGAGCTAAAAATGGCATCAGGCACCCAGTAAGCTCTCTTTGGATACTCATGAAATGGTAAATGAATATTTTCATCGCTCTATAAAACAGACGTAATTGGGGCTTCCCTGGTGGCGCAGTGGTTGAGAGTCTGCCTGCCGATGCAGGGGACATGGGTTCGTGCCCCGGTCTGGGAAGATCCCACATGCTGCGGAGCGGCTGGGCCCGTGAGCCATGGCCGCTGAGCCTCCGCGTCCGGAGCCTGTGCTCCGCAACGGGAGAGGCCACAACAGTGAGAGGCCCGCGTACCGCAAATAAATAAATTAATTTTTTTAAAAAAAGGCATAATTGCACGATTCTGTAGATTCTACCAGCCACAGAGCTTTCTGAAATTTTTGCCTGGGAATCTAGAATTTCACTTTATACTGAAGCAGCATTTTATTTTATTTAAACATAACCAAATGCCTTCAGGTCAATTCGTGGTATCATTTTCTGAACCAATTGTAGATCATTGCAAGTCAGTGGAATTTAATAAGACAGAACCAGAGTTAAAGCTGCTGACTAACTCTCCCAGAATTGTGTCACCTTTAAGACATTTTAAATCATAGACCCAAAAAGAAGTGTTTTCAGTTACTTGCAATGTTAATATCTAAAAACCCTAATTCTATGCCTGCTTCCCATGATCATTGCCAAATAACACATATTCCAAACGTTAGTTAAAATAAGATTTTTCCATGGCCTTCGTTTGAAAACTGGATTTCTCTGGGAAGTTAATGTTGACAAAGTAAGGTTGACAATCGTAAGAGAATTTTCAGATCCACTGTTTCTCTAGAGAGTTTTAGGAACCAAATAAAGATTTCTTCTGGGGTTCTTTCTAATCTTCAGAAGTAAGGCCATGAACCCAGTGACCCTGAGAATGTTTTCAGTCTCTGTAATTCTCTTTAGAATTCTTATCCTACATGCTGTAATTTGTGTGTTTAAGTAAAGCATCATGGGATTATAAAGATATATAATTTAGGGTGTATAATTTCACATAGAGTGACCCCTTACCAAAAGGCTTAAAATTGGATCCTCGGGGCAGGACTCTGCCATAGAGCACAGATGGATGTGGACAGAAAAACCGTCTCTGTGATCTGAAGACACTTCTGCCCACTTCATACCACCATCAGATTTTCATATCCCGTATTTGCAATAGACAAGGGAAACCATCACAGAGAAAAGTTAAGCCACGTGTTTTAACCCAGATTCTAGTTTCCTGTAAATCAGTGGTTTTGTGCCTCTTTTTTAGATATCAGTGTATCTGAGGAACATGACACGTTTGCATCACGGAGGGGGAGGTACTCACCATGGCAAAGAGTCTCAGCAATGGGACCCGGGGTCTTTTTCCCTTCCTCCCCATTGTGAATCACTGCCATGGTGTGTCATGCGATCCAAAGCACATTTCTTGCTCTTGTGCACATCTGGCGTGAATATCATCCCTGAGACTTTTATTCAACACATTTTTAGTGAGCACTTTCTATGGGCCTGACATATTGACCACAGACATCTCTAGACTTCCTGCTCTGGTTCTTAAGATAGTAGGAAAGGGCTATCCAAAGAAAGGTAAGAATCTGTAAATGAATATGCTGATCCATGTATACACTAATAAGCGAAGCAGGCCAGGTGGACAGTCTGTCCTTGTCCAAAGGAGATAGATGCTCTCAGCTGTAACAGCTTTCTGTGTCAGAAGTTAAGCCTGGTTTTACACCACATCTTCCTATTTTCAGGTAAAATATCCCAAAGTCTGAGTGTTGACAACTTATTAGAAAATGTTTTCAACACTGTCAGCCAAACATAATGCATTTCTGCTTGTAACCTTTGGATATAGTGGGAGCTGTATAAGAAATCAAGGTGGACAAGTCCTTTCCACGTAAGAAACATCCCACTGCCTCTCGTGGCTCCAGTTATGCCAAAGAAATCACTCTGTATTCTTATATGGAGTTGTCGTGATATACTGAGGATGGTCAAGGAATGTGTCACCAGGTTAAAGACAGTCCTCAAGCATAAGATTCAATTACTTAATTTCATGTAATTGAGACCTCTAATAGAGCATTTTTCACCCTCAGTGTAAAGATATTTATTAGCTGTCATCATCCCTGTACTTAGAGTCTGTTTTTCCCTTTCTCCAAAAAGCTTCCGGGCTTCCCTGGTGGCGCAGTGGTTGAGAGTCTGCCTGCCAATGCAGGGGACACGGGTTCATGCCCCGGTCCGGGAAGATCCCACATGCCGCGGAGCCGCTAGGCCCGTGAGCCATGGCCGCTGAGCCTGCACGTCCGGAGCCTGTGCTCCGCAACGGGAGAGGCCACAACAGTGAGAGGCCAGCATATCGCAAAAAAAAAAAAAAGCTTCCATCATTGTCAGAAGACATGCTTACTCATGGTTAAGCCCCTCTGTTAAGCTTGGTAGTTATGTAATTAAACATCACCTGGAAAACGATGCTTCTTCATATGTAAGCATTCAGAATTCTCTAAATGAAGCCCTCTTTTTATTTTGTATAACATTTTAACATTTCAAAGGCTTTCCCGTCTGTCATACCATTATGTGCCTCTGCTTTAAGATAGTCTATAAATAACTCACACGTCCTATAAAATTTTAAATGGAGCCCATGTGTGCAAGATCAAGGTGTCTTCACTCAAGTTTTGTATGGGTGCTTTGAAATACTCTACCCTCACAAAAGGAGACAGCATCCCCATGCCTTTGCTCACGCTGTTGATTCCACCAGAATGGTCCTTTCTCCCAAACCCACGTGTCATTCAAGGTTCGAACCTAACGCGCTCTTTCCCTCTCTGAGCGTTTCATACTTGGCGATGTACCAACCGTACATCCCACTCTGGCTTGTCCTACTCTGTGTGCCTGCCTCCCCTCCCGTAACACCTTGTCCATCCCTCAGAGGAGGAGCTTTTCCTGAGTGCCTTCACTCGTTAGCTCAGTTGAAGCCCTTGGTTAAGAGTTGTTTAGGGGAGGGTTGTCAGAACAACTAGGGCGTCTCAACGAACAGAGCTCAGTGTTAGATTGACATTTGGAAGTCAGACACACCTGGTTTTGATTCTCATGTCAATTGAATACCAGCTGTGTGACCTTGGACAAGTTACTCAACCTTTCCGAGTCTGTTTCTTCATCTAAAATTATGGTAATAAAGCATTCTTCAGAAAGAAGAAAGGAGAAGTATCAGTGAGAAGACACTTACAGGAGGCTGGTATAGCTCCTGGTACATAGTGGGTTGAATGTCAGTGACTCCTTTGTTGTTTTAATCATTCTTCACATTCCTGCCCCTTCTCCCTCATCCATCCAACCTTGTAGCTGGGACTTGACTCGCCCTCCCAGATGCCTGCGCCAGGAGCTAGGCTTTAGAGTCTAATCCATTTGAACTCAGAGCCTGTCTCTGTGTCTCAGTAGATATGGAGCCATCGACAGATGACTTGGGTGATCTGAGACTCAGTTTCCTCAATTCTTAAATGAGGATAATAAAACTTAACGTCACACAGTGTTGTTCAGAGCATTAAATGAGCAAACGTACGTAAAGGATCTCGAGCATTGCCAGAACATGGTAAATATTCAAGCGTCGAATGAATCAAAACCACTGTAGAGATAACTGTAAACAGTTTTGAGCTGGTTTCAGACAGAGATGAAGCCTGAACTAAAAAGAGTACCAGCAAATCTGTACTTTCTGTAAATATCAACAGTGAATTAGAGAATTTCAGTTAAGCTGGGGATGTGACGTTTTATATCACCAGAATTTAGAGGTTTGAAAACTATAAAGTATTTGCCCAAACCTAAAATTTTGATGCATTTCCACATTACAGTTAGTGTCTTTGGACATTCCTGTCCAGCTGGCTGATGCTAAAGCCGAAAGTAGTTCTGAAGGTCCAACCAATGCCCAGAGCATCCTTCTTCCCAAGTTCTTCTCTGCCCCTCAAAGTGAACAGGCTGTATTTCCAAGACATTCCCACAGGACTGCACCAGAAGAGAATCCACACTCCCTGGCTTCTTACCTCTGGGCCAGAGGTTGGAAAACTTTTTCTTTAAAGGGCTAGATAGCAAGGCTTTGGGGGCCACATATAGTCTCCGTAGAATATTCTTTGTCTTCTTTATTGTTACCGCTGTTTTAAATAATCCTTTAAAAATGTAAAAGCCATTCTTCAAGAAAAACAGGCCACAGATCAGACTGGACCCACCAACAATAGTTTGCAGACTCTAGACCAGCGGTCCCCAACCTTTTTGGCACCAGGGACTGGTTTTGCGGAAGACAATTTTTCCACGGACCGGAGTGGGGTGGGGTGATGGCTTGGGGATGATTCAAGCGCATTACCTTTATCGTGCACTTTATTTCTGTTATTATTACATTGTAATATATAACGAAATGATTATACAACTCACTATAATGCTGACAGGAGGCGGAGCTCAGGTGGTAATGAGAGCGATGGGGAGCGGCTGTAAATACAGATGAAGCTTCACCCTCTCACCCGCCGCCCACCTCCTACTGTGGGGCCTGGTCTGTGCCCTGGGGGTTGGGGACCCCTGCTCTAGACCACTGAAGGGAGGGAGGAGTGAAGTGGTTTTGAAACCTTGATGAACTAATGCCTTCCTCTAAGTAAAGGAAAATACACTTGCAACAGTTTTTTTTAATATGAAAGCAATATAACGTTGTAGGGGAGGAAAAAGTTTTCTCGACCGTCCTCAGGTCCCTGGCTGAGTCTGAAAATTAAACCAACAAAGACAGATTAACAAAGAGAAGAGCACACACGTTTGATCGAACTTTTACCTGTACATGGGGACCTTCACAAGAGAATGAAGACCTGAAGAAGTGACCAGAGCAAGAAGAGCTTATACCCTTTAGACAAAGAAACAGTAAATTTGTAAAGAATTGACAAGACAAAGGGTTTGGGCTAAGAGTAGTAAATGGTGAAGTAACTAGGAAGTTAAGGGTTATTTTAAGAAGGTTTGCCGTAAAAGAAGAAAAAGAAATAATGCCATTTGCAGCAACATGGATGGACCTAGAGATCGCCATATTGAGTGAAGTAAGTCAGACAGAGAAAGACAAATATATATCATTTATACGTGGAATCTAAAAAAAGGGTACAAATGAACTTATCTACAAAACAGAAATAGAGTTACAGATGTAGAAAACAAACTTATGGCTATCAGGGGTAAGGGAGGGAGGGATAAATTGGGAGATTGGGATTGACATATACACACTACTGTATATAATAAAATAGGTAACTAATAAGGACCTACTGTATAGAACAAGGAACTCTACTCAATACTCTGTAATGGCCTATATGGGAAAAGAATCTAGAAAAGAGTGGATATATGTATATGTATAACTGATCCACTTGGAAACTAACACAACATTGTAAATCAACTATACTCCAATAAAAATTTTTTTAAAAAAACAACATTTCATTATAGTAATAAAATACACCCAAATATGACCGCTGCATTGCAGAATTACAGATGAGATCGCTTTCTTTATAGCTTTTTTATTTTCTGAGTTTTATATCATAAACACGTGATTCTTTTATCATTAAAGAAAGGTTTGTTTGTGCAGAGTTCTAGGTCCCAAATCCTAGTCTCTGATGATGAAGAGGACTTTCCTCCTCCTGGTCCAGGAGGGGGCTTTTCACATGGGAACGTTACGACCTGTTTCAGGGAAGAAGGGTGAGGTGGGAAGAGTCAGAGGGACGTTCCTGCTTCTGCCGTTTTTAAAAAGAGTGCTTGAGCCTCAGATATTTAATACGCCACGATGCCATAGTTTGGGGTAGCTGTCCTGAGCCCCATCAACATTAAGCTAGTACTTTTACTTCTATGGTACAACTATATTTTCTAGTCGGTTTTTTAGTCACTTTGTAGTGGGACCTCATCTCACTGCTGTTTCCCATTGGAAACTGATGAGGAACATAGGAAAGCAGATGGCGCACAGACTGTCGAAATGAAAAACACAGAAGAAAGAGCTGCGTGAAAGAAATATTTAATCATAACATGAAAAGCTCCTAGTGGCAACTTTTCCATTATGTTAAATTTCATTCATTTCGGTGCATTCTGGGTATGAGTTTAAAAACAGAGGTTGTAACTTTCCATCTTAATGCCCGTCTCCCATGGGGTGTTGGTTTTGTCTCTTGCAGGACTATGATTTGAGCCAGCTCCAGCAGCCTGATACCGTGGAGCCAGATGCCATCAAGCCGGTCGGAATCCGACGGTTGGATGAGAGACCCATCCATGCTGAGCCCCAGTACCCGGTTCGATCTGCAGCCCCGCACCCTGGGGACATCGGTGACTTTATTAATGAGGTGCAAAAAGAGACTCACTTTTTTTTATAAGGGTGTTCATTTTATGCTAACAGTTAGTACTATGGAGACCACAACTTGCTGGGAATACAGCTATGTAGTTCATTAAAACACAATTCTTTTTCCTAACTTTATGCAAAAGGAAATGTGGCTTCAGTAACAGAGAACAGATGAGATGGCTTTGGTCAGCCCAAAAGAGACGGATCAACTAATATTCTGCATTTGTAAATGACATCCGTATATATTATCAGTATTAGTCACACTCTCTCCGAAAGAATTTTTTCCCTAGATTACAAGTAATAAATAGGCTAACGATATTATAGTGAATTCTAATTTCATTTATTAGCACCGATACATGTAATAAGAGTTCACTTTCATTTTCCTCACACTGTACCCTTTGAATGCCACAAATGGTGAGAATTCAGTGCCTACCCAACAACGAGAGGTCCATCATATGAGATTAACAGGAAGAGCAGCTAAATTAAATATTATGTAAGTGATTTAAATACTTGTCTAGTTGAGGAGTTTTAAGAGCTTCTGCAAGAGGCAGCTAATTCTCTGTTGAATATAACAGATATGATTTCCACTGTCAAAATTATTATGGCATTCTCTTATTTCATTACTGACCTAGAGTTCTCCTACACTTAATCCTTAAGTTTTGAAGTCAGATGATTTATAATGCTTCTTTTGATCATGTCTACAGTTTTACTGCAATTCTTTTTTTTTTTTTTTTTTTTTTTTTTGGCGGTACGCGGGCCTCTCACTGTTGTGGCCTCTCCCGTTGCGGAGCACAGGCTCCGGACGCGCAGGCTTAGCGGCCATGGCTCACGGGCCCAGCCGCTCCGCGGCATGTGGGATCTTCCCGGACCGGGGCATGAACCCGTGTCCCCTGCATCGGCAGGTGGACTCTCAACCACTGCGCCACCAGGGAAGCCCTGCAATTCTTCTTTCGAATTTTTATTGTTAGTATAAGAAAATGATACATATTGATATTGATCGCGAATATATGGCAGGGCCCGTGTTCTCTGGCCAGATCCTCCCGCTCAGAATCTCCAGGATTAGAATTGGTCTCAGTGCCTTACAAAGTGGAAAGCATCTGTTGTATATATTGCCTTCAGTCTCGTGCAGATAAGACTCATTTCCTGAGCTTCCTTGAAATATTTGTATATTACATCTACATAATCAATCTACCTTAGATTTTTAGATGCTCTTATAGTTTGTAGGAAAAGTTTTGAAACAAAATTAACTTATCTGTCTTTACAATATTCATTACTATCTATTCCTAAAATACATGCTACTTTTTGAACTTATCTGTTCACTTCTGTTAAATTGGTAATAGGTTAATTTGTAGTACACACGATTTAAAAGCTGATAGAAGGCGAAAACAGGATGCTGGTAACTCCTTTATGTACAAAAATATGCCCCGACTTTTCCAGATTACTTATATACATATAGGCCTGGTTAGGGGAATTAGCAGGAATATATATGATATAAATGTAATATATATTATATAAAACATATATATTATATAAAATATAATATATATATTATAAAACTAATATATATTATATAAAATATAATATATATATAACTAGATATTTTTGAATATATAAGAGTGCCTGATGATTTTACTTCTGATGATTTTTTTTTTTTTTTTTTTGCGGTACGCGGGCCTCTCACTGCTGTGGCCTCTCCCGCTGCGGAGCACAGGCTCCGGACTGATGTGCAGGCTCAGCGGCCATGGCTCACGGGCCCAGCCGTTCCGCGGCATGTGGGATCTTCCCGGACCGGGGCACGAACCCGAGTCCCCTACATCGGCAGGCGGACTCTCAACCGCTGCGCCACCAGGGAAGCCCACTTCTGATGATTTTACTTCTAATTTAGTTTTCGTCATTACAAGAAATTATTTATTCCTATGGTTGTCAGGTTTCAAGATATAGTGAACCTTTGACTGTAGGTGTAGGCACTGGATTTTTTTCAAGCAAGATTTCTGGCTTTGGTGTAATTCAGCAAATACTTACCTGAATGTTTCTGCCAGTCCCTGAAGTGTCAATGTTCTGTGGGCTTCCATCCCATCCAGGACACTCTGCTTTTCTCGTGATAAAATTCAAGCACTAAGGGTCATTTCTAAGGCTGTCTGTAATCTGATTCCTGCCCTCTCTTCCCTCCACATTCCCTTTCTGTGCTGCAGCCCCCTGGACTATTTGTAGTTCCTCAAAAGCATCACAGGTTTAACTATAACTTCTGCAAAGCCCTTCCTTCTTGACCTTCCGTGAGACACTCATTTAGCCTTCAGATTCAACTCAAGCGCCCCTTCTCTGTGAAGCCCCTTTGATACCCCTGGGAAGGTTACAAGACTCTCCCTCACCATGGGGTGTCACTGTTAGTATTTATTTCTTCCTTATGAGTGCGTCCATACTCTCTGAAATGGGGGCTATTTCCCGTTCTTCTTTGTGTAACCTAAACATCTACTATGTTGCGTAACTCTTAGATTCTGTTGTTTCAAGGAATTCAAGGACTGTGGCGGGTGTGTAGGGCATGCAGCCATGAGCATCACCCATGTGCATTTGGCTGGGATTCACTGGGGCCCATGTCTGGAGGCTTTCACTCTCACTGGTGCCGATTACATTCAGGAAGTGAGGATATTGGCTGTTCCAAGTTGCGTGTTTTGTGTACCTTGTGTTTGTGTCTGGTGCGTTCACTCATTTTTTTTTTTTTTTTAACATGACTGGATTTTCTTCAGTAGAGAGAGGAGAGTATCTAGTTAGTAAGGTTCAGTTACCCAACCCTTCTAATGCCACAGTAGGAAAACGTACACAGTAGGAATTTCTATTTGGAATCGCCTTTTCCTAAAACAGCGCCCAGGTACACGGTCTATAAAGTGGCTGGAGGTCGTAGCGAACATGTGTGAATACGTATATGAAGAAGTTTGTTCTGAACAACTGACTTGCAGATTAACTTCCAGAATACAACCCATTCATACTTTGAAAATTGTCTACATTTGTTAGAAATGGCTCATTTGGAAATCATCTTGAGCTTGGTTAAGGATTATTCATTTACCAGATAACTACCGAATATCTATGGTGTGTACATCCTGTGCCAGTGATGTGTAGATGAGACATTAGACAGAGATTCTCTCTGTGAGAGTTCCCTGCGCTACTGCTAGCGTGATCTCTGTACCAGGCAAACGTTCCAGTATCTGAACTCTTACTTTGCCAGGCAGAGGACACCCATTAGATCTGGTTCTTATTAGGTGGTCCAGCTTCATCTCAGGCCCTTCCCCTACCTGCATCCTACAGGCCAGCAACAGAGTCCTCTACCTGTAATTTCTTCTCAGCTTGTGATTCCATGCCAGCACCAGTTCCCACAGTGTTGTTCCTGCCTGGAGTGTCCTTTGCCCTTTTTCTAGATATTAGTCAAGTCTTTACCAGACCAAGAAGGGTCAGGGACACAGAGTATGGGTGGGCACCATCCTGCGACATCCCAATGTACCTAGAACTCGCCTCCCTCCATGACTCCTATCCCAAGCATCCCTTCTGCCTCCCCTCAGGGCCCTCCTGCGGTCCAGTGGAAGAGGTGTATCCCTGGGGAATCATTGTGGGGCACACTGGTTCGGTGAGTACGTGAATGGACAAAAGGATCACATTTGGAAATTATTCCCCAAATGGCTACTGAATCCTTGAAATTGAATGTGATTGTAAGGCAGAGGAATATGGAGTAGAAAGGGGAACCCAAAATCTATACCTAGAAATGCCCTACTTTTGGACACAGGAAAAAGAAAGTCTAAGGCGTTTAAGGTGTCACAGAAAACAACTAAAAAGAGGGTCGAGGGATGTGATGGTCAGGTCTGTGGAAAAGTCCAAAGAGCTCAAACTGTTCAAAGGCCTAAATCAGAGATTACAGTCAGACCCACTGTGTAGATTCTTCCACCTAAGACACGCATTAAGACCTGTACAGTATCTTTCTATAATTGGACAGATAAAAATAAATACAGGTAAAGTTTTAAAAGTGGTTGAAGTCACCTAGAAAGAACTCAAGCACATTTTATAAATACACTTAAAATAAAAACAGATTTCTTTATCCCCAGGTTTTATTTGGTTTAGCATAGTACCGAATGTTCCAAAGGAAGAAAAATATAGTGGTGATTATAATTGGAGTGTGTTTACAGGTGTAAGGAATAGGTAAACGCATGAGAAATTTTTCTAGTTTGTTTATTTAAATAATAAATCTCAAAAATGATAGCGTTTCCAGATGGTAGGTAGGGTAAAACAAATCACACATTTTTGAATTTTAAACACAGAATTTCATTCTATTTTGAGATTTTTAAACAAGACCTTCAGATGGTGAAAAGTTGAAACAGTGTCATTTAATCTCAGCCCGACAGTAGATATTAGCATACCTCCAGTAACGATACTAATTCTGTATATTTCTTTATCTCAGGAATCTAAAAACCAAGGACATATTTCTATTAAAGGACTGACTTTTGATTAATATTATTAAAAAACTTATGGAAGGTGCTCCTGGAATACTTTGTTTAAAACTCCTGAAGTTTAAAATTGTTGCCTTTTTTCTCCTATTAATTAAATTTAACATGTTCTTTTAAAAATATCTTTGTCTTCTCCTACAAGAGTTAGGCGTTTTAGTTCAAATCCAGGTGCCTCATTTAACAGCTCTGTTACCTTGTACAAGGTCAAGGTCCTTGGACGTAACCACTTGGATTTCTAGTTTTCTTATTCATAAAATGGGGATGATAATAGACACTTCTATTAAGATTGCAGTGAGGAATGAATAATCAGGTCGATGTAAGGTGCTTGGTGTAGTGACTGTTGCATAGTAAAATCTCTTAATTATCATTAGTATTGTATTATCATTACAAGTTACTATTCAGGAGTAAAAACTTTCTACTGCCCTGTAACTGTAAATAAAACAGATAGAAACCTCTCCTTTTCAAAAAAAAAAAAAAAATGCTTTCAGTAAAATGAATTTCCCAGAAGGAGACATAGTAATGTTGGCGTTGATAAGTCACAAAATTCCACTGTCATGTGATCATGGTATACTTTTATGTCGGCAGATATTTTAAACCTAAATCCTAGCTTCTTCTGAAAGGTATAGATACAAACATGAACGAGGTGCTGAGGAGAAAAAATTAAGCCCCGGACAACAGTACAAAGCTACCATCTAGAATACTTACTGGATGTCAAGCAGTGTTTTGGACAGCGGATATGAAATGAATACACCACCACCTCAGCAGAAAGGGATGTCACAATCTAGTGTAACCAAAACATGGCAATGAAAGTAAAGAGGACCAGAGAGACCACAGGAATTACTCTCGGTCATGGTTAGGGGAAAACTTCCAGGCAGCAGAAGTGACTTTTTTTTTTTTTTTTTCCGTATGTGGGCCTCTCACTACTGTGGCCTCTCCCGTTGCGGAGCACAGGCTCTGGACGCGCAGGCTCAGCGCCCATAGCTCACGGGCCCAGCCGCTCCGTGGCATGTGGGATCTTCCCGGACCGGGGCATGAACCCGTGTCCCCTGCATCGGCAGGCGGACCCTCAACCACTGCACCACCAGGGAAGCCCAGAAGTGACATTTTTAACAGTGGATGGATGGATGGATGGATGGAAATTAAATGAAAAAATATGAGATGGGACATTTTAAACAAAAGGAATCACATTTCAGCTAGCAGGAAATGAATGCATAAATAACATGGAGGTACACTAAGAACATGACTTTTTTAGGTTTGGGGAGATTTTGGTGAATAATTCAGTTATGGTTGCTGGAATTGAGAAGAGTTGCAACAGAAGAGGTGGGTGAACAGATTAGGTTCACTGAATGCTCCTCAGAGGGTTTTGACATCATCCTATAGCTTACTCTAACATCAGGCATCAGGCATTTGAGTGACACCTAGTTTTTTCCATGTCTGCAGACTTCATCTATGATGTACTTAATTAAACTTTTAATCAATTGTAACTTTTTTTTTAAATAAAAATAATTGTTTTAAAGTGCCTGTGCACCAATTAAAAATCATCTTGCACACACCTAGGGGGACTCCTCCCTTATTTTGGGAACACTGCTGTAGGGTATAGCAATCAGAAAGTTTTTCTTGGCGTGGGGAGGATGTGACATCAAATAATCAAATAACGTCTGAGAAAGGAACCAATAGTTGTTTCTAAGTAAGAAACAGGAATAGGGAATTCCCTGGCAGTCCAGTGGTTAAGGCTCTGCGCTTTCACTACCAAGGGCCTGGGTTCCATCCGTAGTCTGGGAACTAAGATCCCACAAGCTGCACACTGCCCCCCCCCAAAAAAAAAGCAGGAATAGTCCTGGGGGCAGGGAGACCAGTCAGGCCTTTGCTGTGGTCCAGGCAGGATATAATGATGACCTGAACTAAGGCGGTGGATTTGAGACAATAGAGGACTGAATGTAAGGGATCAATAGGACCTCTTTCCTCTTACATCCTTCGCGTGTTCCCTCACCCAAGAATGTGGGTTTTTTATAGTCCCTATAGAAGCATGTCTCCATCCATAAAGCATGGGATCAGAAGTCTATAAATATAAGCTCAGCAAGAATTCAGCCAGGGCCACAGCTCTTTGATTTGACAGAGGCAGTTCACTATGGAAACTAGTTCAGATTCATCCAGAGTTCAAGCTCTGCCTGTCCAGGAAAGGTGAAACAAGCGCATCCTCTTCTAGATTTAGTCAAACCCAGGTAGGGAGAGAGAAACACATGCAGTTAGCTTGTAAATTTGGCAACAGCGTGTCACACATCATGTGACGTGGTGTCCACACGTACAAATAAAGGAATCCCATAAGGGAGGACCAGAGCTCGTGTGCCCCGCTTCCCACTCCCAGATTTATCGGTACGTTCACCCTGGTTGCCGGCCTGTCACCATCAGTTTCTCAGGACTTGACTACGATCTTTTTAGAATTACCAAAATACTACCCGGAATTGATATAATGCCTCAGCCGGAACCGTCATATTTTATTCTCGGATACAAATCAGTGCTCTCCAAGTGGAGGGGACTTTTAAGTTCTTACCTTCAGCCTAGAAAGATGGCTCTTGCCTAAGAATTCTTGAAACATTCACTGGGTTTTGCTCTTTTGTAATCATGAAAATCTGAGGCAGTGTTTGATGTTCTGGCTAGCACAGTGACCTCTCAGCGGTTTTATAGCCTTAACCCCTTTTTTAAAAAAAAAAGTAAAGCATAGATTCAACTGCTATCAGAATGACCAGAAAGTCAGGGCAGGAGATTAAAAAAATTTTTAAGAAATATTTTTGAGAACCTCGGTGGTGAGTATGGAGCTGGATTATCACCAGTGTTATATTTGTTTTAAGGAAATTAATTAGGTGGCATAGACATTTGATGAAGAGTCTTGGGCCCTTTAACACACCGGTGAAGACCAGGGAGCTTCTAGCATTTATTTTAAGTCACAGGAAGCACAGGCCATGGTTTTCATCTCCAGGGAATCCAGGCACACATGATGCCCTGCCATTGACCCTTTCAAGTTCGTCTTCACCTTTCCGTATTTCCAGTTTGGTGCTGATGCCATGATTCACATATCTTCTGTACTTCAGGATCCAGGCAGGAGGAAAACTTTCCTCTGGGGCAGGCTGTTCTCCTGGCAGAGGGGGAAAGGCGAGGGGCCTGGTGGAAGCATGTTAGACTCTTCGAGTCTCCTCCACGCAGCTGCTTCCATTCATTGGCCAACGCCAGTCGGGTAGCCAAGCCTGACAGTGGGTTAGGGAAGTCAGCTGGCTCCAGAGAGGCACTTGTGGTGCTGCGGGCGTGTGATCCACCCACAGGGAGAGGATGGTGAATCACTGAGGACAGTAACACAATCTACCACAAAAAGGAATTAGGAATTTTGAGAAATTGGGAGTTTGCAGTTCTCCGTCTTAACAGAATTGCCCTGTAGCTTATTCTGCAAATATGATCAAGAAACTCCTATCCAAAATTATTTGTGTTTTATATACTGAAGTAGTTCAAGGAAGACTTGTTTTATTTTACTTTACACAGGCATGTCTGGGTTATAAATAGTCTACCTGAGAAGAGGAACAGTGGTGTTTAATTAAAGGTTAGGATTGTTGGTGAGACAGGCTTTGGGATGGGGAAGCGGTAGGGTGTACTTTTCTTTCTGGTTTTTGATTGAAGTCAAGCAGCTGCCATTTTGTTTCTAAAATGCTCTTGTCTTCACATCTATTTTTCTTTTTTTCAAATTCCAAAGCAAGAATTTTTTTCTCTAACCTTAAAAGTTAAAAAAAAAAAATCACTAATATTCCTTGAGCTCTAACAAGTGCCAGACACTGTGGTGAGCCCTTGGGTCCCTTTATTTTATTTGGTCTCCGTAATGATCGTATTACTGTGATTACAGTTGCAGATGAGGAAATGAAGCTGGTAGAACTTAGCCCAGGTCCCACAGCTAGTACTGTGCGTGCGGAGCCGAAGCGTCGCCCCAGAGTCTGCGCTCTTAACCACTACGTGTGCTGACTCTGACCTCAATTTTCATGCTCTTTTCCCTCTCCCTCCTCCTTTCTACTGATAAAAAACATATATGTACTCATAAAACACATGTGGATTGGAAGGACTGATCTAAAGATGGACAGTTCATCACGTCTTGGATGAGTGAAGCCACCATAAGCCCACCGGCCTTTTTTTTTTAATAGATCTTAATTGGAGTATAATTGCTTCACAATGCTGTGTTAGTTTCTGTTGTACACCAAAGTGGAACAGCCATATGCATACATATGTCCCCATATCCCCTCCCTCGTGAGCCTCCCTCCCACCCTCCCTATCCCACCCCTCTAGGTCATAGCAAAGCACCGATCTGATCTCCCTGTGCTATGCGGCTGCTTCCCACTACCTGTTTTACATTTGGTAGTGTATATATGTCGATGCTACTCTCACTTCGTCCCAGCTTCCCCCTCCCACCCTGTGTCCTCAAGTCCATTTTCTATGTCTACATCTAAGAGTTGTGGGAAAAGAGAATGATTGTTTGGAGACTAACATTGGTGTATCTTGGACTTACTAGAATGGAAGTGGGAAAAAATTAGAGAAAAAAATACTTAGTATTTTTAGTATGAAAAAAATACTTAGTATGTGGCAAAAAGACATAGTATTAAATCTTTAAAGCATAATTATGAATTACGATAGCTTCAGATACATGAGTTATGTATAAAGAAAGCATCTTTTGCAGGAGTTAAGTGTGTTGATAAGCATTTCATTGATTCTCATTTTTCCAGTTCTTTTTAAGAGCCATGTATATACATACTATTTTACATTGGCAGGATCCTCTTCCTCAATGTTTATACTATGTATTGATATTGGATCATGACGTTTCTAAAGCCTGTGGGAGCTAGAAGTCACTCCGTTCTTAAAAAATAATACCTGATCACAATTTATCAATTAATTTCACATTTTATGTTCTGTTGAGAACATAAATGATTTAGTGAATAACTTTCCTTGTATTGTAATCACATCTGGCCCGTCTTCTTTCTTCCTTTGACATCTTTCCAAATTTATGTCAAATAGAATGCCACTTCCTCCTTGGACACGTAGCTCTCATCGCCGGTCGAAGTTTGTTTTCAGCATTCTGATAATTTTTGTCTAGACTTCATAGTTTTGGTACTTGTTTATCATTTATGTCATACTACAATAATGTCTATTATGCTAGACTATAAGCTTACAGAGGGCAAGGATCATATGGCACTCATTTCTATGTCTCTCTTTTTGCCTTGACTATAATTCCTTTTAAGCCAGTTTGTCAGAATCCTCTGACTGACCCTACATAGATGAGGGTCCACATACCACATGATTTCATAGCCTTCTGTATTATTTCATGCACCTTACTCTTCCAGTAATTATTCAAAACTGGTCTTGCCCGATGTACTGTTACAGGAATGCATTACCAGACTTCATTTAAGGTCTTCCGCCTCACAGCTTCAGGCAGTTGGCCATTCATTTCTGTCACCTGTCAAACGCATTCTCCAATGAATCCTGTCCCATGGTATGTTTCGGCCTCACTGGGCTAGACCCCTTAGGGTTCTTTCTTCACAGAGGAAAAGACAACAGTTAGTTTTCGTCTAACTTCCAAACATGGTGATAACCCCAGTTTCTCTGGGTTGCAAATGCGGTGGTCTGCAGGTGGAAACTTAAAAACAAGTGTTTGATGCCACGGGACCACTAGCGTCTGCTTGTGGATTTGCTAATTGTAACCCTCTCTTCATCCTTTTCTTGTCTTCCAAACTGCAGGGCCTTAAAGCTGCTGACAACGATCCCACAGCTCCGCCATATGACTCCCTCTTAGTGTTTGACTATGAAGGCAGTGGTTCCACGGCCGGGTCCTTGAGCTCCCTGAACTCCTCCAGTAGTGGAGGCGACCAGGATTATGACTACCTGAACGACTGGGGGCCCCGCTTCAAGAAACTCGCCGACATGTACGGTGGAGGCGATGACTGAACTTCAGGGTGAACTTCGCTTTTGGACAAGTACAAACAATTTCAACTGATATTCCCAAAAAGCATTCAGAAGCTAGGCTTGAACTTTGTAGTCTACTAGCACAGTGCTTGCTGGAGGCTGTGGCAGAGGCTGTAAACCAGTTTGGGCTCAGAGGGAATATCAGTGATCCAATACTGTTTGGAAAGACACTGAGCTCAGTTACACTTGAATTTTACAGTACAGAAGCACTGGGATTTTATGTGCCTTTTTGTACCTTTTTCAGATTGGAATTAGTTTTATGTTTAAGGCTTTAATGGTACTGATTTCTGAAACGATAAGTAAAAGACAAAATATTTTGTGGTGGGAGCAGTAAGTTAAACCATGATATGCTTCGACACGCTTTTGTTACAATGCATTTGCTTTTATTAAAAATACGGAATTAAAGAGACAAAACCACTCATGGAGCAATTTTATTATCTTGGGGGATGAGACCATGAGATTGGAAAATGTACATTACTTCTAGATTTAGACTTTAGTTTTTTTTTGTTTTTTTTTTCCACTAAAATCTTGAAACTTATGCAGCTGGTTGCAAATAAAGGGAGTTTTCATATCACCAATTTGTAGCAAAATTGAATTTTTTCATAAACTAGAATGTTAGACACATTTTGGTCTTAATCCATGTACACTTTTTTATTTACTGTATTTTTTCCACTTCACTGTAAAAATGGTATGTGTACATAATGTTTTATTGGCATAGTCTATGGAGAAGTGCAGAAACTTCAGAACACGTGTATGTATTATTTGGACTGGATTCAGGTTTTTTGCATGTTTATATCTTTCGTTATGGATAAAGTATTTACAAAACAGTGACATTTGATTCAGTTGTTGAGCTGTAGTTAGAATACTCAATTTTTAATTTTTTTATTTTTTTTATTTTTTATTTTCATTTTTGTTTGGGGAGGGAGAAAAGTTCTTAGCACAAATGTTTTACATAATTTGTACCAAAAAAAAAAAAAAAAAAGGAAACATAAGAAACGAAAGGGGTGGCCTGACACTGGTGGCACTACTAAAGTGTGTGTTTTTTTAAAACAATGAAAAAAAAAAGCTTTTAAACTGGAGAGACTTCTGACAACAGCTTTGCCTCTGTATTGTGTACCAGAATATAAATGATACACCTCTGACCCCAGCGTTCTGAATAAAATGCTAATTTTGGATCTGGTGACTGGTTTGAACTTTTTCTTTTCTACTTGAGCTGCTTTGAATGTTGCAAAGATCCAGGTCCTGGAGTTGCGTTGAGAACCGTAGTACAAAAGCGTGTATTAGTTCTCGCACTGTTCACCACTAAAACCCTTAGCGTGGCAGCCGTGTCCAGCGGGCAGCAGAGAGAACCACTGTGGATCTTCTCATCATAGAAGAAAAACATCGAGTGACACAAGAATAGACTACACTGAAGGTGGTATACAAATCACATCCTTAAGTTCAGTGAACTTTGTGTCATTCTTAACATCCTTTATGCCCTTCTGCTCGTGCTTGAGGTTACAACTGACTCCAACGGGCCTTTCCCACTAGAGCACCGATTTAAAGAAAAGCTCACTAAAAAGGGATAGAGCTGGCCCTGGAAACTGCAGCGGATGCCAGGAATTCCCAGGCGATCTGTTGAAGCCATTGTTTGATGTATCTAGCGAAATACACTTCGGTTTGACTTCTATTCATTGACTGGACCTTTTTTTTCCCCCAGCTTTATTAAAGAGGTATAACTGACAAAATTTTGTATATTTGAAGTGTACAATGTAATGGCTTGATATACGTATACATTGTGAAATGATTTCCACAATCATGTTATTTAATGAATCTATCACCTCACATAGTTACCCTTTTTGTGTATATGTGGTGAGAACACTTAAGATCTACTCTCTTAACAAATTTCAAGCATATAGTACAGTAGGAGCCTGATGTAGTCACAGAGGACAGAAAAGCGAAACCACCTTACTCAGTTTTGTAAAACTGTTCAGTGTCATACTATGATTCATAAATGGATTTTTAGAGACTTGAAAAAATTCTCACTCTATTTTCCTGTATCCCTCATGATCGTTATCTCACTACATATGCTTATGTTGTACACTTTGAAAAGAACTTACACAGTATACCTCCTCTAATTAACTCCATGTGGTTTTTTGCTTAAAGATAATTTTATAATAGTGAAATTTACTTTTCTATTGATTCACTCTGTAAGCAATATTTTCCTGTTACTTTTCTAATCATTAAATGCCAGACCTTACCTCTGGGAATTTTCATAATGAAACCTACTGATTTGCTAACTGGAATAGTCTTTTTTTAATGGATTTTTAGACTGTACCTCTGTGCTGCTGTACATCCAAATGAAAACTGAACTATCTCCTTAAATTCAAATGTTGCAACATTTAAAATTCGCAGCACTCAGGTAAACAAATATAATTACTTTCTTTTTTTAATTTTATTTATTTTTGGCTGTGTTGGGTCTTCCTTAATGCGCTCAGACTTTCTTTAGTTGCAGTGAGCGGGGGCTACTCTTCGCTGCGGTGAGCAGGCTTCTCATTGCAGTGGCTTCCCTTGTGGCGGAGCATGGGCTCTAGGCGTGCAGGCTTCAGCAGTTGTGGCGCACAGGCTTAGTTGCTCCACGGCATGTGGCATCTTCCCAGACCAGGGATCGAACTCGTGTCCCCTGCATTGGCAGGTGGATTCTTAACCACTGTGCCACCAGGGAAGTCCCCCAATTACTTTCCTATGGTTGATGTTCAGTCACAGACTATCTCTAACACAGGCATACATTGTTCTATTGCCCTTTGCTTTATTGCGCTTTGCAGATACTGCATTTTTTTACAAAATGAAGGTGTGTGGCAACCCTGCGTGGAGCACATCTATTGTGCCATTTTTACAACAGCATTTGCGTAACTGCTTGTTTCTGTGTCACATTTTGGTAATTCTTGCAATATTATAAATCCTCCACCAGCATAAAAGATTATTACTCACTGAAGCCTCAGATGATGGTTAGCATTTTTTTAGCAATAAAGTCTTTTTTAATTAAGGTAAGTGCATTTTTTTAGACATAATGCTGATGCCTACTTAGTAGACTACAGTATGGTATAAACATAACTTTTTTTTTTTTTTTGCGGTACGCGGGCCTCACTGTTGTGGCCTCTCCCGTTGCGGAGCACAGGCTCCAGACGCGCAGGCCCAGCAGCCATGGCTCATGGGCCCAGCCGCTCCGCGGCATGTGGGATCTTCCCGGACCGGGACACGAACCCGCGTTCGCTGCATCGGCAGGCGGACTCAACCACTGCGCCACCAGGGAAGCCCTAAACATATGTGCACCAGGAAACCAGAAAAAATTTGTGTGACTCTATAGCGATATTCACTTTATTGTAGTGGTCTGTAACTGAACCCTCAATATCTCTGAGGTATGCTTGTGTGTATATACACACACACACACACACACACACACACACATATATATAAATTTTAAGCACTAATAATAAGCATTTTATATATACACAATCAGTAAATGTAAACATAGTATTTTTCAAAACTTCCCTTTTTTGCAGGAGTAATTCATGACTACATTTCCTTTGTGAAAACACTTTTTCAAATTTAAAAAAAACAGGAAACAGAAAGTAGAAGCCCCCTGCCCTGATACAGGAGGAACATCTGCTTAGCTATTTAATATGTAATTTCTAGTCTTTTCCAAAAAAGCATTTTTACATATACCTTTCCATAAAGATTTTATTTTGTTTTGTTTTCATGAAAGTGGGATTGTACATTATGTATTTCCTGTAATTTGTCTTTTTCACTAGGAATGAATCTTGGAAATTTTTCCATATTAGTGTATGTATCTACTTCGTTCTTTTTAATTGCTACATATAGTATACCTTAATATGCACATAGAGTTTAACACTTTCCCAAGTCACCGGTCCCCAACCTTTTTGGCACCAGGGACCAGTTTCATGGGAGACAGTTTTTCCACGAATGGGGTGGAGGATGGCTTGGGAATGATTCAAGTGCATTACATTTATCGTGCACTTTATTTCTATTATTATTACATTGTAATATATAAGGAAATAATTATACAACTCACCATAATGCAGAATCAGTGGGAGCCCTGAGCTTGTTTTCACTTGCCACTCACTGATAGGCTTTTGATGAGCCTGCAAGCAATTGACTTATTAAGGTCTCTGCAGTCAAACCTCTGTGCTAATGATAATCTGTATTTGCAGCCGCTCCCCAGCACTAGCATCACCGCCTCAGCTCCACCTCAGATCATCAGGCATTAGATTCTCATATGGAGCGCACAGCCTAGATCCCTCGCATGCGCAGTTCACACTAGGGTTCGCGCTCCTATGAGAATCTAATGCCGGTGGAACTCAACGTGGTAATGCGAGCGATGGGGCTCAGCTGCAAATACAGATGAAGCTTCACTCGCTCACCCGCCGCTCACCTCCTGCTGTGTGGCCCGGTTCCTAACAGGCCATGGACCAGTACCAGTCCTCGGCCCAAGGGTTGGGGACCCCTGTCCTAAGTAATTGGGTGTTTCCAACTTTTTCACTTCTACAAACAACGCTACAATCAGTTAACATCCTTCTGCCTGTCTCTTTGCATGTCAGATGCTTGGAGGTGGAATTGCTAGATTAAAGAATGTGAAGAGTAGTTAATTAAACACGGCTAAAATTATAAGGGTTTTAATGTTACTTCAAAGTGCCTTTTAGCTAAAAGATGATGAGGCTTTCTAAAAGCCAGCAACTTCCTTCTTTGGCAAAAGGATTTTATGCTGCTCAAAATAGTAACCAGAAAATGTAAGACAATCTAACCAAGGCCTTTTTCTTTTTTCTTTGGAAGGTAGCCTTTGAGTCAGGCCACAGTGCTAGTTTCAAATACTCTGTAAAATGACTGTAACTATGTAATGTAATAAAACCTTGAAGACTATATTTATGAACGTGGTTTATGGACCCCATCAAGAAACATGTTTTTCTAGGTCATTTCTAGTGATTTGGATCACTTCTGCAACATTGCCAATAAAAAAACTTGCATACAAAGTGCTAGAATCTCTGTGAAGTGGGTTATTTTCCATGACAAAAATGTCTGCATTTTAAATTTTAATGAGACATGACCAAATTGCCCTAATAAACACTACACCAATTGACACTCCCGACAACACTGTATATAAAAATCTATAGATCCTCATCTTCAACAATCTGGAACATTACACGTGTTTAAAAGTTTTGCCAATATGATACACAACATGAGATAAACTCATGCTAATTATGACTTTCCTGATTACTAAAGAGATGGGTTGGTGATTTTTTTCTTACGTTTATTAGCCATTTGTGTTTCTCTGAATTGCCTATTTTTATTTCCCTATTGAATTACTTGGCTTTTTCCAATTGATTAGTAAGAACTTGTTACCTGCATTTTTTTTCCCGGTCTTTTGCTAGTCTTGTAAATTTGTCTATGGTGTTTTACGGACAAACACTTCATTTATGTGGTTTACTCTGTCAGTATTTTCAACCGTAGATTTTTGAGAGCGTCTTCTCACTTCCAAATTATAAAATTATTATCCTATGTTGTTTTCTGTTTTTTTATGGTTTTGCACTTATTTAGCTCTTTAATTTACCTGATAATTATTTTGTATGAGGTAGAAATCTAACTTTTAAAATCCACTCTAGGGGCTTCCCTGGTGGCACAGTGGTTAAGAATCCGCCTGCCAATGCAGGGGACATGGGTTCGAGCCCTGGTCCGGGAAGATCCCACATGCTGCGGAGCAACTAAGCCCATGCGCCACAACTACTGAGCCTGCGCTCTAGAGCCCGGACTCCGCAACAAGCGAAGCCACCGTAATGAGAAGCCCGCGCACCACAACCAAGAGTAGCCCCCGCTCACTGCAACTAGAAAAAGCCTGAGCACATTAATGAAGACCCAATGCAGCCATAAATAAATAAATAAATAACTTCCTAGATAACATGGTCTGTTTTCCAAACACCATTTGTTAACCCAATCATAACCCACCTTTATCATATACACAATTCCCATAGAAGTGTATGATTATTTCTAGACCATTTATTCTGATCATTTACTTAATCCCTGCACATGACTAGATCTTTATACTAGAATATAATTTCTGACAAGCCAGTCCACACAGTTCTTTCTTCTAATCAAAATTTTCTATATTCTTAATCTTTCTTTCGTACATTAATTTTAGAAACTTTTTGTCAAGTTCCATAACAAATTTTCTTGGAAATTTTATAGAGCTGTGAAGAGTTAATAGCTTCATCTATTCTCCCATCCAATACTATAATCTCTCTCGCTTTTCCGATTATATATAGAGTTTTATTAAACATCTCATTTTATTACACTGTTTTATAATTTTTACTTCATTAGTGCAATCTACTTTTGCAGCATTTTTTTCAAATGGTTCTTTTACTGCTGTATTGGAAATTTATCCACGTTTATTTATTTTTCTTGTTTCTAACTGTCACTTTACTCTTGTGTTATTTCTAATAGATTTTTAGTGATTCTCTTGGATTTTTCTGATAGATAATCATTATTGCATACAATGAGGTTTTTTCCTTATTCCAAAATCAATACTAAGGTTATTTCCTGTATGGTTAGTAATAATGTCAATCATAGCTTTTATTGTTTCTATCTATAGGATAGTTTTGTATATTTCATCATTATGTATAACATTTACTATAGGTATAGGTATATTTCATGGTATAGCTAGCTGACTTTGAGATTTTATGGGTGTACATGTTGAATTTTATAAAATGCATTTCCTTCATCCACAGAGATACTAAAATATTAATCCATTATTATAGTGAAATATGCCATTAGGTTTTCTAATGTTGAATCAAACTTTTTTGGAATAAACCTACTTGGTCATAATGTTATTCTTTTAATAGACTCACGTATTTGATTTGCTGCCACTTTACTTAGGACTTTTAAATTACATGTAATTTTTTGTACTTTTATGTTTTTCCACTATTCTTGCTCAATGTTAATCCTAGATTTATTCTGGCTTCAATAAAGAATTAGGAAGACTGCCATTTTTTCTGTGCTCTGAGATAATTTATATAAACTGAGATTATCTATTCATAAAAATTTGTTAGAATTCTACAATTTTACCATTGTGGGGATAGGCTTTTCCCAGTAGAAACTGGTGTATTAGACATTATGCTTCTTTTTGACCAATTTTCACAACTTACATCTTCCTGAAAAAGTGTCTATCTAACATTTTAAAATTTTATTGATAGAACATTCCATATAGGATTTTAAAAATCTGTTTCATATCTGAAGTTATGTATCCTTTTTTTCTGTCTTTTACTTTTTTTCCTTTTTCCTTCAGCAGAGTAGTTTAAAGTGTCTATTTTTCTGTTCAAATAGCTAGCTTTTTGATTTATTGATAAAGAATATTTATTCACTTGATTACAGGGTACACATTTTTCTAAACCTGTTTCTTTTATTCTTCAAGTATTTAGTGTTTTACTTACTTTTGACTTATCAGTTTCTGTAGCATTTTGGATTTCTGTATGTCAGGCCATATTGATGTGTGCTTAAAACTGTTCTATCCTCTAGTTTGGTTTTTAGCTTTTATCACTGGGAAACATCTTGCTTGACAACTATTAGTGCTTTTGGCCCTAAATTCCATTTTGTCTGTCCTTCATGTAGCCATACCTGTCTTCCTTCTTCTATTGGTTTTGTTTTAGCATTTGCCTGTTATAGCTTGGTCCATCTCTTTATTGTTAAGGATTTTTGAATAATTTTGCCTTTTATATCCTTGCAACCAACATACAAATTTACATTTGTTTTACTGCCATTTTCAAACAGGCACTATAAAAGAGGATGGGTCAAAACATCAGTCTTGATAATGGTTTTTACAATTTGGTCTTGATTTGGTTTTTACAATTCACCATCTCTGCAACCAGTGACCTCCAATCATGTATTTTTAGAAGTGAACCTCAGTGAACTGGGCATATGAGGTGACCCTCCCACTAATAGTTCACACTGCTTTTCATGGTATCTCCAGACCAATGGCATGTGAACTGATTGACTCCTATGGTATGAAAACAGTAAAGGCATTAAAAAGACAGGTCTCTTTCCACTCTCATTTTTACCTTGCAGCTTTACAGTTGTACGTTTACACATTTTCTCCTCATTGGGAGGGGAAAATGTATCATTTTCGTATTCAAAGGAAAAACTGGAAGACCTAAAGAAAGCCATACTACCCTGAACTGTCACTTTTTTTAACTCATAGGAGATGCTAGTGAGATGATACAAATATAAAATACCTGACAGGTGTATTACTACCATGTGTTCATCAACAAACAAAAACCCTTCTTCTTAGAAAATATCAGTTGATTAACCCCCTTTAAGAAGGCATTTGGGGGACTTCCCTGGTGGTGCAGTGGTTAAGAATCAGCCTTCCAATACGGGGGACACGGGTTCGATCCTTGGTCGGGGGAACTAAGATCCCACATGCCTCGGGGCAACTAAGCCCTTGCGCCACAACTACGGAGCCCATGCGCTCTGGAGCCCAGTGCCACAACTAGAGAGAAGCCTGCACGCCACAATGAAAGATCCCACCTGTCGCAGCTAAGACCCAATGCAGCCAAAAATAAATAAATAAAAATTTTTTTTTTTTTTAAAAGAAGGCATTTGGAGGAGGAAATCAACAAAACTCTCTTTTTCTTGAGGCAGCAAATTCAGTCTTACTATAGATACTACTTTTTGGTTGATTGTGAGCATTTCTATAAGGTATAGGTAATGAAAGTTCATATATCACCATTTTTCTCTGTTAGCCAGTCTAGTTAAGAGTTCAGTGGGTGGAAATTAGCTAAAATAAGTTTGTGGGAGATTATCTATAGATTTAAAGTAATTCAGATTCCCTTAATTTCTCTTACAACAAATGATTGTGCTGAATATAGGTGCAACTTGAAAGTGTGAGAATATATTTATTCTTTTGTTTTAACAAAATATATGTCCATGTAAGGATTGTGATACTGATTATTTTAAGTGCCTACTCATGGAGATGGAGAATGGGCTGGGGTGGAGTGGTTCTCTTGACTAGAAATGCTTTTATGAATCAGAAACATGATGGTGGGCTGATATTTTTGAGGTATTCTATTACTCTAAATCAATATATATATTTAATATATTGGATTCATTTATTCAATTTTTAAAGTTTCAAGGATAATTCTTAAAAGCATTTATTTGTTCAGGAATGCATGATGAACTTAATTACTGCATGGATACCAGTCAGCTGCTACTGTAATTTGTTTTTTGATCTTTCTCTGCAACTAATGTACTTTGAGTAAGAAGCTTCAAGTTTTACAATGGTACCTTTATCTTGTATGTTAATACATATATATCAGCGACAGTTTATTTTTTCAGTTTCTACTTTGTGGGAAATACAGTTTGCATAGTACAATTTTAGAGTTTGCTGCTTTTTTCTAAAAGGGTTTTTGATTGTGTGTGGTAAAAACATTTACTGTGGTAACATCCAAGTCAGAAGAGAAATATGACTGGTTTGTATGAAAATATTTTCTAATTTAGTTTATTTTAATTTTAAATGGCTTCTGTATTTGGAGGGTTACTTGAGACTGTATTTTAATAATGTTTTTCTTGTTTCATGAGATTATTTTTTACCTTCCTGTTTAAATCCCTTTTGATCGTTAGTATAAATAAAGGCATCAACAACCACAGGCTGAAAGAAACTTCTTCCTTTGCCCCAGGGTTTTTTCACCTTCTGTACTTACTTAGTTCATATCACTGCACTAGGATCTCTACGACCTTCAGAGTAAGTCAAACTGAATCAATGCCTTATCTTCCCAGTCCCCCTATGAACTTATAAATTGAAGTTGACTCTTGTGTTTGGAGAAAATATGGCCTCATAGACTCTATTGAACTAAACCTGTTGCTCACATATACCCCAAAACACATACACACTCAACTACATGGAAAAATTTTAACCATACTGAGTTCTTTTTATGTGCAAAGATACTGATTTAGTCACTTGGCATATTGGCTCATTTAATGCTTACAGTAATTACCTACTTCATTGTTTCTAATAGACTTATCATTTTTTTCCCCCACAATGTAATAATTCCAAGATCAGAAAGCATCATGCAATTACTGAGTGAATCCCAGCCTGGTGGTGCAGCACTACAGTTGTGTTATCGAAGTCAGGCTCAGCTGCTCATCGTTCAAGAACACAATACTGAGAGACAGGTGTTGGGTAAAAGAGACGACAGCTTTATCAAGGAAGCTGGCAATCGTGGCGAAAAGGTAGACTCCTGTCCCCAAGAACCAACTCCCCACTCCCTAAGTTTGCTTGGATATTTTATAGGGAAAAGAAGAACGGACTACCAGCTGGGTAGGGGATAGTCTTCTATTTTCAGAGGTGATTGTCTCCATCGTGCAATTCCAAGGAGCCACCATGTCTCGCTTGTGGTTGGAACATTACCTGAGCCATAAATCTCTGGTCAGCTAGTCCTTCTGGTTCCAGCCGGTCTGAGGTCTACATGCTTGTGGGCAGCATGCAGTTAACTTATTCTACCTGTGGGGGATTCAGTACCTGCAAAACAGCTCAAAGGATATGGCTCAGAATGTTATGTATAGCCCTTGAAGACGAGCCATTGTTTAATGGCTAAACTATTATTATTTTGTCTTGCTTGACTATTTTCCTTTGTTTCTGCATTTTCTCATATCTCTGATTAAATTTATTCTTTGGAACTTGGGGAAGGCCTAAGAGGCTAGAGTTTTTTGTTTTTTTGTTTTTTTTTTTTGCAAACAAGGCAGGCAGAGGACATAAGAGGCTGGCAGGGCAGGGGCAGGTGGCTGTCCAGAGAAGGCCCCATAGCATCCTATTCTGTTAAAGTTGTGTGAAAACTCTCCAGTGATGCCTTTTGATAACAACAATAAAGCACTAGCATCAGAATGGCTTGGAGTCTATGATATACGTATTAAAGTATATATAAGGTCGCTTTTACTTTCCCCAGTTTCTTTAGATGGAGAAGCCAGAGCAGAAGTTACGTGGCTTGTCCACTAACACTCAGCTAGTAAGTGGCAGAGCCAAGATTTAAGCCCAACCGTCTGGCTCCTGGGCTGACACTATCTCAAAACACACGGGTGATTGAACAAAGGAGAAAGCAGCTCTACTGTACACTATCCTTTATGTTAGGGGCACCGTATAGGATTGCTACTGGGGATGTCAAGACAGTCGAGTATCTTTAATTTACATACTTCAGTTAAACTTTTAAATGAGTGCAACCTAAATTTTTAAAATAAATCATATATTTTACAAGGAAACGTACATATACTATGACACTCTGAGAACATTAGTGAGGAGGTATGTGGGAGGGAGGGGAGTCAGAGACCCCAAGATGAGAGGGGAATTTTTAAATTTCATCGTTCCTTATACTCACTAAGTCATTTTCTCGGACTGTTTATACCAAGACTGGTACAGTCCTAGCATTCTTACTCATCAATCCCTTCCCCAATCTTAGGCACACAGCACTGTGCCCTGTTGACCCAAGACCTGGAAAGCTGCTCCAAGCATCCTTCCTCTCCGAGCCTCTATCAACAGTCTCTCTCATTCATTCATACGAGACCCACCTGTCATCTCTAGCCCAAACGTTTCATTTTCTGGTGTAAGCCGAACAATTTTGGAAATCAAAGTAACGTTTCCAAGGCTCTGGGGGAACATTCAGTCTGCCAGCAGAAACTCATTTTCTTCTCAGCTAAGAAAGATGAATCTTTTATTCTGTTCCTTTACCCAACATAGCCGGTTTGTTTTTCCAATATACTAACTTCTGGCCTGCCAGAACACTGCAACAATCTCAAGTGCCTTAAGGAGAAACTAAACTTTCTCAGAAGGCACAGGCGGCTGTGATTCTCCCTGGGTTCGGATCCTGCTTCTGCCCATTAACTGCTTCATATCTTCCGATAATTTGCTTGGTCTCTCAGTGTCCTTGTCTGTAAAATAGGGGTACGTCACAGGGCTGTTGGGAGGACGGTGCCTGTGACCTTGATCATAGTAATCACTCCACAGAAGTTAGCTATTCTTATCTATTGTCATTAAGACATAGTCATCTTTATCTACCTATCCATATGTGCTTTTATAATTTACAAGAGAAGAAAATGCTTTCACTTTCAAAAAGCTTTCTCACTTTAACTTTCAATGTTATCTCTTATTTTTTCAAAGATTATTAACCAGGTTCAGTTGGAACTGTCATAAGAACTTTAAGATTCTATAATACATATTCTTTCACCTTTTCAATGTGTACACCTACCTTGATAAGACTTTATCTTACCTCTTTAAGTTGAAGAAAATCTCAGCTTTCTGCAGTCTATTTTTAAAACTCTGTTATCTTTACTAAAAGCAGCATTAACTATATTTTATATAATGTATTTGGCCCTAATGGTCAAGTTTATTGAAGCAAAATAGTCCATGGGCTTCCCTGGTGGCGCAGTGGTTGAGAGTCCGCCTGCCGAGGCAGGATTCGTGCCCCGGTCTGGGAGGATCCCACATGCCGTGGAGCAGGTGGGCCCGTGAGCCATGGCCGCTGAGCCTGCGCTTCCGGAGCCTGTGCTCCGCATGTGCTCCGCAACGGGAGAGGCCACAACAGTGAGAGGCCCGCGTACCGCAAAAAAAAAAAAAAAAAAAGTCCATGATTCCAGGCCCCAATGACCAGACTGCTTCAACACCTATCAACTCCGTTTCCTTAATCACCAAGATTAAGAACATCCAAGTACATCCAGGAAACTTGGAACTACAGAAATTCTAAAAACTGAATAAATTGACTGGAAATGATAGATCCTAAAATGATAAAACTTTATTACTTTGGAAATTTTCTTTGTGGACTTCTGCAAAAAAAATTCAGACGTAATAACTGAGCTATGTGAGCAGAATCATCTATTTTAGCTTGGCTCACCTAATTCTAAATCCACTTTCTAATATTCCTTCTTAATAGGACCATTCCTCTTAAGCCCTTTGACTGCATGTATAGGAATCTTTCAAAAATTAGGTCATCATGCAACATTAAACCTTAATAAATGGACGTATAGGGCATAGCAGCAAATACATTAAATTGCTTTTTGTTAATCATGATTACATTCTGTACAAGAACTTAATGCCAGTATTACCCAGTTTATTAAATTATTCGGCACAACTGGAGAATGTCAAATGAGATAACTGATGTGAAGATATGTTATAAACTGTAAAGGGCAGTATAAATGTTAGGTCTCAAATATTAAATTCATAACTTGGAAGATTGAGCAGCATATGTATCTCCAGAAAGACGCTACATAGATTGAAGCCTCAAATATGTGTCTCCCTTATGTATTAAAAGCTAGTACCTAGCTATCCCAGAAATTACTGATGTCACAACCCAGAGAGGACAGAGATAGAGCTATTAGTTTGTTCTTTTGTTTCAGCATTCATTTGCTTGATAAGTTTTATTTTTCTTAAACAATTTATTGTAACTATGGACTTCTTAATGGTGGGATAAAATAAGTAAATAGTGTGACAAAATAATCCCTTGTCCTTTGATGCATGGTGTCTTCTACTATTTTTGCATGTTAAGTTGATTCTTCTATTGTCAAATCGTAATTCTAACATGACTACACTAGTTCTCTAGGAAGGATGCAATGCGTAAATAAGTCATGGAGATCTTGAAGAATGAAGGAACCATAACCTGAGCTAAGGACACTGAAGTCGCTCATGGGTCTCAGGGTTGAAAAGCATGGCTCTACAGATGAACGTTAAGTAAAACTATTCCCCGAATCAAACACAAGAACGCCAAAGAGATAGCAAGGGTCCTTTCAATAAGGAAGTACAGCCAGGAAAGTAGAGAGACTTGAAGTGGCAGAGTTATTGGCCAGTGGTTCCTGAGCTTACCTACACACTAGAGTGCTGGCAGTATTTTTAAAATACTAATACCTGGCTCCCATCCCAAAATACCCAAGGCCACACTCTGAGCAAATGAACCTACCATGTGAAATCACCCAAGCGAAGAACCAGTCCAGGTAGGTTTGCCTAAAAGTATTGTAGAGGTCCCTTCTGACTTGAGAGAGTTGGTAACTTCTTAACACTTAACTAAGAACATGTCCCAGGATGAGTTCCGAAGGAAGCAGATTCTGAGATGATTGGCATGCAGGAAGTTTATCAGGGAGGGCTCTGGTGATCGATGTTTGTGGAAAACAAGTGAAAGAAACCAGATTAGGAAGAAGGAGATGATGAGCTGCCATGCTGTCTCAAGGAAGACCTCAGCTAACATGTCAGGCTGTTATAAACTTGCAATGGTCCTTCAGAGTTGTTCTAAATTGAGGCAAGGACATTGCATCTCTACAGCCCCATGTAGACCAATCACTGGATGCATGGTGCCCTAGGAGGGTTTCTGACCTAGATAACTGGGCACTCTTCGGTAGAGGCAATCTTGAAAGAAGACTGCCAGTAGGACTGTCTGTCGGCAGCTTTCTCAGCTACTGGGGAACTACATTCTCCAATTCTCAAGAAAGTTCTGGGAGGCACACCATAATGAATGCTTATTAACTTTTTTAAACTTTAGTACCTAGCCATTTTATTACGAGGTCTAGTAAAAACAAAATTAAACCACCTGGTATACAAATTCCTCTTACAGGAAATAAGGCATTGTGTAGGAACACAACTTCTTGGGGTTGAGACCGAGTATAAAAGAGGTGAATGAAGAATATCATATTTGAAATCCAGAGGAATGAGAGTGGTGGTGTGGGGTGGAAGTCAGAAAAGCATGGGGTAAAGATGAGAGAATACGTGTGATTAAATATCATTAGGGAAAAGATTAATGTGAGGGATGTTTGATATTCAACTTCAGTTTTTTAGCACTGTAGTGTATAAACCACCCCTCCATTTCCACCCATAAAAGACAGGCAGGAGGGTTTGGGGGTTTTGCTTTGTTGTTTGTCATATTGTGTGTTTCCGGTGTTTTGTGGAAATCAATTAAAGATACATCAGAAATGTTGATACAGAGCGGGGTGAGGATTGACAGATTGAAATAGAAGTAATGGAGCTCTTAAGGACACTGAAACCCCAGGAGACATCTAAAATTGCAGCTATTTTTATTACTTCCAGCGTTTGCCCACAGCAGTTAGCTCATACATGCAAGGGCTTAACGCGCTTGCTTTGGTGCCTGCAAGGAAGAAACTGTAGGGAAACTCACAGGGTCCTAATGTACAGCCAAGTCGAAGGAGAAGAAGTCCAAGAAATAAAGGTGGTGGGAAATGTAGGATGCATCCCCAAATATACACAGAAAGAAAAGTCATCTGACCCAGAAGGCCCACAAACATTCTCCTGACAGAGATAGTTCTTTGTGTAAACCTCTAGGGGTGTAGTTCTATAATTTAAAGGAGTTCCTTCTATCCAGATTGTAAATATCTGAATTTTTAAATTCCTTGTTAAAAATGTTTTTGCTTTCCTTCAAATATCCTAATTTAGCTGGTAAAATTTGCATGTACCTACATGTTAGTAGACCAGTTGACTGGTGTGCATGCCTTAAATTCTATTAGATTATACATACAGAGGTCTAGATATGACATTGCACTGCACTGTTCAATGCTGCTTAAAGAACTAATTTTTTAATAATGGCCTAGAGGGCTTCCCTGGTGGCACAGTGGTTGAGAGTCCGCCTGCTGATGCAGGGGATACGGGTTCGTGCCCCGGTCCGGGAAGATCCCACATGCCATGGAGCGGCTGGGCCCGTGAGCCATGGCCGCTAAGCCTGCGCGTCCGGAGCCTGTGCTCCGCAACAGGAGAGGCCACAGCAGTGAGAGGCCCGCATACCGCAAAAAAAAAAAAAAAAAAAAAAAAAAATGCCCTAGAGGTTTGGTTCCTCAAGATAAAGAAAATATTCAGAAAGTAATAAAGTACAGTTTGTTAAAGAAGTATAGCAGATAATTAATTCTTAATAGACATAAGTCGCATCTTCTAGAACAAATTTTAAACTGACATTAATCTCAGAGATTTGAAAAAAATGTTTGTGATTGGAAAAAAATAACCCAAAGTTTTCTTCATTTTATTCTTCTCTTATAACTTTTTATCACCTTAAGAATGTGGGTGTCAGATGTAAGAATTATCCATTATAAAAATTCATTAAGGTATGTGAGAACAAACATGATTGACAAATATTGACTGTATAGTTGAACAGCATATCCAATTGAACACCGTGTGTGCTTTTCAAAATGTTTGCCTATAGTTTTAAAGAAGGTACAAAATAATTTACTGGTGTTTTCAGAATTAAATGCAAGCTGCAATTCTTCATTTATAGCAGATGATTTTTTGACTTTATCTGGATCATATATTTTTTGATTAACTGAAGTACTGAGCTATTCAATTTTTTTTTTGAGCTATTCCGTTTTGATCAAGGAAGCTTAAAATGTAGTTTTCACATCTTTAACTCCCTAGTAATCCTAATGTTGTGTTGCACACACCATAGGTTTTTTAACAATTAGTGAACAGAATTTTGAGAGAAAATTAGATCATGTGGCTGAGACTGTAGATTAGTTTCACATTATCCAGTGGTACATATCAATGATTATTGGATAAAACAATAAAAAGTCATATTAAAAATAACAAAAATATAAATTAGCCTAATGTCATATAGCAATAACATAATTCTTTGTTTTATACATAGCTTACACTTACTGATGTGCTGTAAATAACGTATCTTCCTTTAAAAGTATCCAAACAACAATCCATCTTACAGTTGAGGAAACTAATGTTCAAAAAAAATAAGCGAGTTGTCTAAAATCACATTGTGGATTACAGAACTTGGAGGAAAACTCATGAATGTCTAATTCTAAAATCCAATATTTTTAACCAACACATATTCTTTTAAATTAGTTTTCATTTTGATTGTAATAAATATTCATAAAACTGGTTTTATCTCCAATAAAGCAAAATTTCAGTCTTCACTTGTAAATTGTTCACATTCCGGTAAGATGTCAACCTTTTAATATATTTGAAAGTTGACCTTATAATTGTAATGCCGCTAAGGTTCCCAGCAAATAGCAGAAGTAGTCCAAAGGGGAGAAGAAGAGATAAGAAAGAAAAATATATAATCTATGAAAGAATGAGCGAGGAATAGATTGGTCTTCTTCTAGAAGGAGTTTGTAAGTAGCCAGATTCATGGAATCAGGGATGTTACATTGTTTAGTGGAAAGAGAAGGATTTTAGGGCTAGAAGTCCTGAGATAGCACCCCAAAATTAATTGCCAATTACTAATGCCATGACTACATATCAACCACACAAACTTTGTCAGCATCGGCATCTTTATCTCTACCATGGGCATGATAACAACGCCTATCGTGTATTCAATTTAAAAGGCTATTGTGAGAGGCAAAAAGAAATGGTATATGAAGAATCTTTGTCAAATGTAAATGTATATAAATAGTAATTTTGATCTTTTAACCTTGACAGGTGATTATCACAGCAGTTGTTCATTATGAATAAGCCTGCGAATGAAGTCTATAACTTCAGCTTAGTTTTCCGCAGTCAAGACAAAGTAAAACTAAAAACATCAAACTAAACTTATCTGACCTTCCCAAGATGATCTATTTTCTGCCAATATTATGGCTGTGTTTATAGTACAGCAGAATAATATAGTCATTCACATAAGTCAAAGAGTTCAGTTTTTAGCGAAGCATTCTTAAAAGGGTTTTGTTCAATTCAACACTTTAGATGGGAATAAGAAATATCTTTTTATCCTTAAGAGACAACTCTTGTGGTGCAAAAAACTACAAAGTATTAAAGAAACATATTCCACTTTGTACGTTAACCTGGAAAGATACTTAGTTGTTGAACAACCAATAGATTGAGCCTCTATGCTGTCCAAGCATGATGCCATGCATGAGTCTATAAAGGTAATTAAGACTTGGGGTCTGCCCTGCAGGGGCTTCTGTCCCGACAGCGAGACGAGTCACATAACTAGCCACGACAAGACGTGGTAAGTGCACAGCAGAAATGAGGCTGATTGCATTGGAACTATGAAAAAGAATAAATGACTCTGTTTCTTCATCATGGCAATACTTAAAATGAGTGTGGAAGGATAATTTCCCAAACCCCAAGGGGAGAACATTCTAGAAGGGAACGACATAATCAAAAGCATCAGGGTGCGATGGCAAGGCTCATTTTCAGAACGGTCAAGTCATTTGACGGGACTGTAGAATAGAATGGGGTGACAAGGAATTAGGCTTGCTTGAAGTGGGATCAGGTTCAGATAATGCTCAGCCCTGCATAGCATGCTAAAGAGTTTAGATTTTTATGCCTTAGGTTATGGAAAGTCGTGATAAGTGGTTAATATCCAAATACATAAAGAACTCATACAACTCAATAGCAAAATACCACGCAATGTGATTACTAAGTGGGCAAGGAAACCAAATAGACATTTTTCCAAAGAGCATACTCACATGGCCAACAGGAACATGAAAAGGTGTTCAGCGTCACTAATCATCAGGGAAATGAAAATCAAAAACGCTGACATATCACCTCAGACCTTGTTAGAATGGCTATTATCAAAAAGGCAAGATAATAAGCATTGGTGAGGATGTGGTGAAAAAAGAACCCTTGTGCACTGTTAGTGGGAATGTAAATTGGTATGACCACTGTGGAAAACAGTATGGAAGTTCCTCAAATAATTAAAAATAGAACTACCGTATGATCCACCAATCCCACTTCTGGGTACATATCCGAAGGAAATGAAAACAGAATCTTGAAGAGATAATCTGTACTCCCATGTTCATTGCAGCATTATACACAATAGTCAAGTTATGGAATCAACTTAAGTGCCCATCCGCAGATGAACGGATAAAAAATAGGAAATTCTGCCATTTGCAACAAAATTGGCTGGATTGCCCTTGAGGGCATTATGTGAAGTGAAATGCCAGATAAAGACAAATACTGTATGATTTCACTTATTTGTAGCATCTCAAAAATCCCAACTTGTGAAAACAGACAGTAGAATGAATGGTGGGTAACAGGTGCTGAGGGGTTGGGGAAATGGGAGATGTTGGTCAAAATGTACAAACTTCCAGTTATAAGATGAATAAATTCTGGGCATTTATTGTGCAGCATGGTGATTATAGTTAATAATCCTATGTTTTATACTAGAAAATTTCTGAAAGAGTAAAACTTAAATGTTCTCACAGCAAAAAAAGAAATGATAAGACTTGATGAAGGTATTAGCTCATGCTAAAGTGGTAATCATTTTGCAATATACAAGTGTATCAAGTCAACATATAACATTATACACCTTAAACTTATACAATGTTATGTGTCAATTTTATCTCAATAAAGCTGGAAAATAAATTAGATTAAAATAAAATAAAATGATTCTCATAAAGTCCTGTGGTCAACGACCAAAGAAAGCACATGTATATAACTATTTCATTGCACTTTAATATTAATAGGATGGTTCAGCTCTTCATGTGATTGTTTTATTTAATAAATGTATTATGAATATTGTTTTCATGTTCCTTTAAGGGAGATTTTGACTTAGAAAATAACTGACCTTTTGGGTAGGAAAGAGATATGCTAAAATTGGAAAGGGTTCCTAAAAGAAAATCCAACAGTATCAAAGAAACAAGAGACCACTCTGATTCTGGTAGAAAAACAAGTCTATTCCTCCTAGTTGCAGTAATGGAACCTTCACTAGCTTAAAAGGAAATCTGTACATCAGAGAATAAATGGCACTCAGATTGCTCTCAGAATCATGTCAGAAGGTGATGGGGAGTTAACTGACACAACCTACTGGCTTGCTTGATGGACACAGACACAGACAGCAGCATAAACCAGACCTAAAATGGAAGTAGGCAGAATCAGGAAAAGAAATAGACCTTACAAGATACATCTGTGTGCACACACGGGCATTAGTATACTTTATGTAAGTAAAGTAAAATAGAGGAATCACAATTTTTTGGTATATTTTATCCTATTATGTGTTTATTAAAATGAAGAGGATGTGGGCAGGTCATTCATCGTTTTACCCTTTCACAATTGTGTGAGAAGTACTTAGTGTGTATTAGCTGCGTCTTTTCTGGCTTTAATTTACGTTATCTCAGTGAAACTACTCACATGGATCCCAGATAGGTCAAGCTCTTCAATCAAAGCTACCTGAAAGTTTCGGCATTTGCTAACGTACTGTGGCATCAAAGTCAACAAGTCTGGTAAACTGCTACACAGGTTTGGGAAGACTTAGTTAAGAAAAACTTCAAATGTCTAAGAAAATATACACCGAGGCATAATGCCATGTTGTTTAAATCCCAAACACTTCTAGTTTGCTTTTCCCAAAACATCCCTTGACTCATCAGTCAGTTTCAAAACGTGGAGACTTTGGGCATCCAGGATGGATTAGAGTTACACAATGTTTGACTTCTCAAGGTAAAAGCACTATATTGGGTCCCAAGACATCTTTTCTGCTAACATAATAAATCTCTCTTTACTTCTCTCTCTTCTTTTTTCTAACCTAAGAACTGGAATTATGCAAATTAAAACAGATCACTAGTTATTGCAGCAAAATCATAGGTTTTACAAAATGCTATAGATTTCTGGAATGATATGTATACATTATGATTTTTTTAGGTCATGGGAATGACTAAACAATTAATTCACAATGTTCTTTACATTTTTTAGATTTATAGTTGAAAGTGAAGAGGATCTATTTCCATAAAGGCCAGAATGTATGGATTTGCTGGTTTTATTGTTGACCAAGATATTCTTTGATTAAATGGAAAATGTCCCTTTATCTATGAAGTTGATATTAGATACAGAGGAAGACATGCATTTTTGTGTAAGAAGTTTCTTTAACATTATCACTGTTTCCCCTCCTGTTAATGGTATACATTAACAAGAATAGGTGAGATTTGAGATGCAGGCTTTCCATTTTCTCTCTGCAAAAATCTTCGCCCATACAGAGCTTCTACCTTTGACCTTGGCTTCATCAACACCATGATCTCAGCAATTCATCTATCATCTCTGCCTTTTGACCTAACAAATATGACCGCATTACATCAGAGAAGAGTGCCAGGGTCAACAATATTTTAGAGTTACGACTGCATATGAACCTATGTGCTTGCATTTTCAGCAATACTGTTGTCTAGTGCTATTTATTTCTAAAATAAAAAGGAGCAAATAATGTGATTTGCTACCAAATATGATTCCAAACAGCAAATATTGTTAATATCTCTGGACAATAGAGTAGGATTCAGTAGGCCTGGTTACAAAGCCAATTCTAGCTTTCTCTTAAATAACGCTCTATATTTATTTGAATGATATCTGATTGGTTATTGATAAATACTAAAAATCAATGAAGAGAACTGATTGACCTAATATTCCACTTATCTATATCTTTTGTAAGTCAAAACTCCAAGTAAGGAATTTGAGAGTTAAAATATTGTGTTGGTGCCAATCCCCCTCACCATTTATGTGTTTTCTAACTGGAACGGTTATATCTATGCAACACAATTCAGCCTTCAGGCCAGAATGGATGAGGCTAATACCAGTTTACTTCTGAAGACATTTCATTCATTACAAGTAAGATTTCAGCTCCATCTTGCTCATCTGTCAATGGGGCCAATGTATGCTTGGAGTTATTAAATAACCACTTTCCATCATATGGGTTGAAAAACAAAGGGAATTGGCCTCCACTATGGACTAACCCAAAAACTGTGCAGAGACAGAAATCAGAGGGGATAGGAGACTCCTTGAGACAGGAGTCCTATTCCTCCTTCGCAGACTTTCTTTAGCACCAGCCCCACTGTCCTCTGTAAGTTCCAAAAGAGACCCCTGAATCCTGGCTCTAAATTTAATTCTTTGCTTAAAATGATTTTCTTTTACTTAAAATCAAAGAAGGCCTGAGAAATATAACTGGTAACCAAGAAGTGTCCAAGAGAAATCAAAGAAGGTTAATTGGTTCATAATCCCTAAAGATTCTGGCCTAAGAATTTCTTGCAAAAGGCAAAGTTAACTTAAATATTTTTCATATACATAATATCAATCAATTGTCATAATGACATAGTAGAAAAATCTCTAGTAAACTTGGTCTCTCTATACAATAAGAGCCCCAGATAAATACGGCATTTCAAGAGGGTAAAGCCATATATTATGCTAACAGTTAACCCAGACAAAGACATGTTATTCTGCATGTGGGACAGGTAGCATTAATTTCTTAGAATAAGCAGATTAACATGAAATATGAATTTGATTCTGGTTCATTTGGGGAAAACAAGATCCCGCCTACCTTGAGACAGAGGTACCATATGGACATAAGCATAGGCAATGAGAAGAAGACACTGGAAGAAGGCACATTGCCAAATATCATGAGCTTTAATCTGTTTACCAATGGTGTCCTAGATACCTTGAAAGGCCTTTACTTTTCCCCCAGAGTTTTCAGGCTACAGCATGAATATGAATATGTATTAAGAGGGATAAATGATTCAACTAAGATTTATTCTGTTAACTAAGAGAGCCAGAGGCAATTTCATATTTGCATTTTTATTATCACCTCTTAAAATAAGATTACATAAATTCTAAATTATCCAGTTGTTTTCCAAAACTTTTTTTTGCATCACATTTTGAATTAAAATTTATATTTGAAATAAAATCAATTTGGGGGGAAAAATTACTCTCTTCCACTTATGGGATTTGGTGGAAACTTTAAATTTCTCTTTTTATAATACTTTTCCAAAGACTATTGACCATGCAATGAATATTTTCATTTCTAAATTCAAGACTGGTGTTTTGTTAATGTCCATATTTTAAAAAATATGAAGTGATTCAATGAGATAAGGTGAGTGAACTGGTTCATATTTCTAGAACAAATGGATCAAACCTCACATAATCAGAAAATTTGAAGAAATAAAATGTCTTGTCCCTTAAACTATACTGAATAACTGAAGTGTGCTTATAGTTTAATATTTTCACATATTCATTAGATTGATGTGTAATTTTCAATCATTGCTAATTCCATTACTTTATGGGGCAACATAGTTTAGAAATCGCACAAACAGAAACCTTGACCTTTTGAACTGGGGTTTGAAAATGATAGAAAGAGGGTTAAAAAGATGCTATCAATTCTTAGATCTCTGCTCCAGGAAATTACATTTCAGCTGCTCCTTCACTGTTATTTATTTATTTATTTTGCGGTACGCGGGCCTCTCACTGCTGTGGCCTCTCCCGTTGCGGAGCACAGGCTCCAGACGCGCAGGCTCAGCGGCCATGGCTCACGGGCCCAGCCGCTCCGCGGCATGTGGGATCTTTCCGGACCAGGGCACGAACCCGTGTCCCCTGCATCGGCAGGCGGACTCTCAACCACTGCACCACCAGGGAAGCCCCCACTGCTATTTTTATAAACAAAAAGAAATGGTTATGGCTGGTATAACTATGGGATGCACTTCAAAGACTGATATTACTACACAGTGAATAAGGCACTACATAAATCAGAACTTTAAAAACAGGCAAATTTGATGTGTGGCTTCAAGGGCACTTATGGGCACAGTGCCTTCTCAGTGTGAATGACTAACTTCCATTATTGTTAATAATATTTTCTCATATAAGTACCTCAGGGAAAGAAACCATTTTCCTTTTATTGGTTGCCATTCCCATGTTTCTGAGTGTGTGCCAGCTCTTTGCAGATTGTACTAAATATTAGTTAATATTTAACGGATTTAAATGTATATTAAATCTCCTCATAACAAGATGGTGAGCTACTTGAGACTATTACTAGTTTTTAATACTAGAACAAAGATGATGTCAGATGTTGAAACATCAGTGAGCTATCATTATTTAATTGCTCTTTGTGTACAGCACAGTACTGCTTTCCTGTGTTTTAGTAAAGAGTATCTTTTGAGGTTGTAAAAAATTTTACTCTATCTCTTACAAAAAGTAAACTTTAAATTTTAAGCAGCTGATGACATAATAAACCAAAACAGATAGGGACCTATCATCACCATTTGGATAGTCTTAGGACCTAAGGACCCAGAAGAAATGAGATTGGTAGTACTAAATCAATCCCTACTGGGCAGTAACTCACCTCAATTTCCCATTACACATAATTCAACATGGAGGACAACCAACTAAAAAAAGGTTGCAGACTGTTGTTCCGGGAACATAAATTGCTTATTACTTCTTATGATTGAAAAAGATTATTTCTTCTAGTCAAAATTAGTATTAGTGACAGGCAAGTATTACAGTTAAAAGGACAAAAATGGAAGCTCACCGCAGAGATGGAGATAAGGGAATATTTGCCAAGATTGGATAGTATTTTTAAGCATAAATAAAAAATAGATTTTAGGGAACTTATCATTACTAAAATGATATTAACTGAAATGCATAAAAGGCAAACACAAGGTTTTAAAGAAGCAAAGAGTGGGTAAAACAAAGGTACCTGAAATAAGTATGGGGGGAGAGATTACACTCTCTATCCATAGAGCAGGTTCTTGCTAACAAAAACAAAGACTGTAAAATACCTTCAGCTTATTCTGCCTAAGTTTCAATTTCCTTAACCAGGAAATAGAGATATTAATAATCATACATATTTCATAGCATTGTTCTGAGCATTAAATGAGTTAATATGTATGAAGTACTTTGAACAGTATCCTGTATGTACAGTAACAACTCAATAGATGTAGCTTCTACCATTTTAATTATTATTGCACTATTTCTTCATGAAAAAGAAAGAGCTTGGAGAGTGATCACTTTCCAAGTGATTTATCCTTTATATTTACATCAGAAAGAGATAACCTTTTATAGACTAACCTGAGGAGTATTAAAAAATATCTATTAACTGAACAAATAAATTTAGGAGGGTCATAGGATACAATATCAATGTACAAAACTCATTTTTTTAATATACTAGCAACAATTGGAAAATAGAAGTAAAATATAATTCTATTTACACATGTGACAAAAACGTAAAAGATTTAGATATAAATTTTATTTGTTTATTTATTTATTTACTTGGCCACGCTGCACAGCCTGTGGGATTTTGGTTCCCTGACCAGAGATCGAACCTGGGCCCTTGGCAATTAGAGCATGGAGTCCTAACCACTGGACCATCAGGGAATGCCCTAGATATAAATTTAACACATGATATTCATGACCTCTATGCTTAAAAATCTAAAATATACTGAAAGACTTACATGCATAGGGAGATATACTATGTTCATGAATTGTAAGATGAGATTGCTAAGATGCCAATTCTTAATCAGTTGACCAATAATTATATCAGCAAACTTGGGAGGTCTTTTACTACTTGACTTCAAGACTTACTATAAAGATATAATAATCAAGTCAGTATAGTATTGTTACAGAATAGACCAAAGAGATCAATGGAACAAAATACTCCTACAACAATCAATAGATTTTCAACAAATTTGCCAAAGCAATTCAATGTGGAAAGAAAAATCTCTTAACTAATGGTACTAGATCTGGATATCCACATGCAAAAATGAGAACCTTGACTCCTACCTCACACTGTACATAAAAGTTGACTTGATTTGGATCAAAGACCTAAACACAAATGGTAAAACTATACAGATTATAAAGGAAAGTAGAAGAAAATATTTTTACAACAGGCAGGCATTGACTTAGGCACAGAAAGCAATAACCGCAAAAGAAAAAAATGATAAATTAGGCTTCATCAAAACTAAAGTATTCTGCTTATCAAAAGACACTATAAAGAAAATAAATAGGCAAACTTCAACCTTGAAGAAAATATTTTCACCATATTTAGACAGAGAATTTGTACACAAAATATTTAACTCTTAGAACTCAATAATTAAATGACCAAAAAAATCAAAATATCTTGCAGGAAGATCCGCTATAACGAATCCAAGAAAACATTATTATGCAACAAGGTAATCCCTTCTATTGTTGAGCAGTTATATATATATATATATATATATATATATATGTCTCGTTTTATTCATTTGTACATCTATTCAACAAAAGTTAGGTTAGGCTCTGGGAATACAAAAAGGAACAAATGATTGCTTCCTAGTGAAGTGAGTGAAAGGAGTGAGTGAAATTGAATGAGTCAGACCAGAAAACAGGCAATCACAAAATACCAGTATAAGGGGAAGTGGAGAATACTGCAGGGGCAAATAGGAGGATTAGCACACTCCGGGCATTAGCCGTGGTTATCCCAAGGAAGAAACATCAAAGCTAAGGCCTGAAGGTCAACAAAAGTTGGTGAGAGAAAGCAAGCATGTAGGGTTGAAAGAGGAGGAGATAGGAGATTTCAGACAGATGGAACAAAATAAGCAATGGTGAGAAAAAAGATGGTACATTGGGCAGACTGGAAATAATTCCGCATGGGAATTCACACAGGGTCTGTCTGCAAGCCTGGACCTAGGAACAACTAGGTGATTGGATTACGCCAAGGTTGGGATTGTGTTTGCCCTTGTTTGGCAGAGGGAATAAAAGCAGTTCATATTCTAGAGAGATACTATACAGTAGTGTCACCAGTATTTAGGTAGAGTCTATTTCCTCTAATGTCTTCTGCTGGCCGCCCTTAACAATAGAGTTCAAAATTCATCTCTATGGGGTCTTCTTTTCTTCTCTTCTCTGATAGTGTACTGTAGCTATCTTTATAGAGACATCACATTGTATTGTAAGTATTTGTTTCCTCACCAAATGAAGAGTGTCAAAGGCAGGAGTGACTGTTCACTCACACATGTTAGCAGCTCACAGTAGGAAGCCTTGAACACAGTAGACATTTAGTAATCAAAACCAGCCGGTTCCTGGTTCCACATACAGTGTGTAAGTTATCTATACAGCAACCATGTTCCTCTGATTATTAAGAACAGGCTGATTTTCAAATTTTCTGTCTTGTTCCCTCTCAATAAACAATGAAAATACCCCAGAAACTCCAAATGACATCTTTTACTGCCTTTTCAATGCCTTCAATGCCTTTGCAATTTGAGTGAACACAACAATTCTTTGTCTGACTATGGGTACCAATTTTTTCATTCAGAGAATGAATTCACCAAAGTATATGCCATGTTGCCTGCAAGCGTCAGTGCCTAAGAGGCAGAAATTAATTGTGAGAATGTTCCGCTCAATTGATAGCGTGCTGGGGTTGCTCAATAGTTATTTAAAATATCAACAAAACTTGTTTCTTTGCTTTGACATTTGAACCAGCTATAGAATGTTGGGCAAGGATTTTGATTCCCATACATCTGCATGCCAGAGTTGAAAAATAAGGGACTTCTTTTTCCTTCAGAATTGTTTCATGCCTGTATCAAAATACCAAGTTACCATGGTGATGGCTACTCGTAAATAGGGCAACTCTACCCCCACCCCCACCCCCCATAGAAGCAAATGTAACACAAAAGGGAGGAAAAATAAGCTCTGAAACAGAGGACAAAAGAGCCTGGGGAAAATCCCCACAGAGAAAGAGATAAAGGCTGTTCCAGATAAAAGTCTTGGAAGGTAACAGGCATTCCTTTTCCCTCCTCCTCACAAGCCGAAGAGGGTGGGACCTTGAATCCTTGAATGCTTGTAGGGAGGGGAGAGTACAGAGACGGCCCACAGAGGTCGTATTTGCTGAGCACAGTGAAAATAAGGCGTTAATAAAAATAATAATAACTAACATTCATTGAGAGCCGATTCTGGCCATGCTTTAGTGCACAAACTCATTCCATCCTCATAACACTTCTGTGAGGTAGATCAAAAGGCTATTTAAGGTCTTAGGCTGGGATTCAAGCTCATGCCCTTCACCTCTTTCGTTACTGCCTGAAAAGTAATGAGGAAGAAATATGAAAATCTAAAGAAAAGACCCTGGCCTGATCTTTTAGAAAAGAGTTCAGGAGAGAAGAACCAGCAAAGTCAGGGTATGACCAGCTAACTCGAGCTATCAGTTGCCCTGAGCTCCGAGAGGGGCCCTGGGAGGACAGCCAGGTTGGATTGGGAGGATTCTGGTAGGGGAAAGACAGCTGCAAATTACAGAAGAAGCAGTCAGAACAGAAGAGGAAAACCTTCTGCTAACTGATTCTGGATAGAAATTGAGGTCTATGTGCGTACAATTAGCTTCTGTGGGTGAAAACATCCCTTATTCCAACCCACCATGTCTCTCAGCTGTACGTCTTCCTTCAGTGAACGTGTTTTCCATTTTATTTTAATCAAATTTCAACAAATTGGTAGGTTGGGGGGATTGGTGACCTGCGGCTTTCATTGTCATCTACCCCATCTCTGAAACAGTCTTGATTTCTGGTTTCCTTTAGTTTAGGCTGCAAGCTCTGTGAAGAAAGAAAAGGTTGCTTCAATCTTCTGTGCTCCACCTGGTCTAGAAGAAGAGACGGGAATCCAAGGCAGTGGCTCATGGTGGTGACAGTGCTGAAGTGGCTTGTAGCGAAGAGCCCTAACCTCGCAGAAACAGAATAGTTTTGTCAGAGATGCGTGCAAGTCTCCTCCGAAACCAGACAGCAAACCCTAACCAGGCCCCAATGTTGCACTATAAAGAATTTTTTTTTAAGATTTATTTATTTATTTTTGGCTGTGTCAGGCCTTAGTTGCAGCACACGGCACCTTCGTTGAGGCATGTGGGATCTTTTGTTGCTGTTGCTGCGGCATGTGGGCTCTTCGTTGCGGCACACGGGCTTCTCCCTAGTTGTGGAGCGTGGGTTTTCTCTTCTCTACTTGTGGCGCATGGGCTCCACAGCACGTGGGCTCTCTAGTTGAAGCGCTCGAGCTCAGCAGTTACGGCATGCGGACTTAGTTGCCCCATGGCATGTGGGATCTTAGTTCCCTGACAAGGGATCAAACCCACATCCCCTGCATTGTAAGGCAGATTCTTTACCACTGGACCACCAGGGAAATCCCCACTGTAGGGAATTATGAAATGCTGTTTGTTTAAATGTCAATACCATAACTAATGCAACAAAAAATGAATACTGTTCTGCAAAATAGATGCATTGGAAGTTTATGTGCTCATTTTAATGAAGGTGCCATTTGTGCAAAATCCATTCAAATGTCTCGTGGAGCGATCACCATCATTTGTCATCATGTCTCATTTTCCTCCCTGAATCCTACTAGCCAGATTCATCACCTATTTTATTAACCATACTGAACCCCACATAACTTTCTTTTCAAAAATCGAATCCATTGTCAAAGGTTTAAGCTTCTCTACTGAGGATTTCCCGGAATACGTTGTGAGCTCTGAGAGAGCAGTTCCAAAAGAGGAAATGCAAAGTGTTTTGGTCAAGGGTCACCATCATGGTAAATATGCCCTCCAAAGGTGAATGCTTTGATGTGGTCTGTACTCACACAGACTTGTAAAATTTGGTAGACTTGAAATAAATCAGCCACTTTCCTTACCAGACACACCCATTAGATTACGGTCAACAACTTGGTATAATGATATAAACAGTGAAGACAATATTAAGCAAATTCAGGACTAATTGTCTGTACCTTTCTTATGAAGTGCTTTTTATTTTTTGAGTTTGCTCTATTGCAAAATTTTTAAGGTAGACTTTTGTTTTTGGAGACTAGACCCTTAAAGAAAAATCTTACTAAGGAAATTGACGCTCATTCATTCAAACACTCTTGTGGAATTAAGTTACATCTTTTCCTACAACAATTGGATGAAGTTCCGCAAAAGAGTGATTACAATAAGTGATGAAAGTAACACCAATCACTTTGATCAATAAAATCTCTAATAGAGATTTTCTAAGGACACACAGAGCACATGTGCCATTGTAGGTCTCACCGATATTCTGCCTTCCATTTTATGCACTTAGCTCTGTGCAAATTATCTAACTTGTGTGTATCTTATCCAAATACAATTGCCAGCTCCTTGAGGGTAAAGTACTACCCATGATAGTGCTAAACACCTGGGAAAAACTGGTATTTTACACGTAATCGGTCATAATAAGCAAAACTACAAGTCGATAACCAATGCAAGTCATAAAAGTGAAATGAACTGTGTTCTCCACTGTTAGATTTCCCCTGATTTAAAAAATATATAAAACATTTCTGGCTTTTCTACAGTTCTTTGCTATTTGATATAAAGAAACTTGACTGATAATAAGACCTACCCTTGGCAAATTTAGCTGGATCAATATTTGCATGATTTAATTTTATCTTAATTGGGTATCTTGAGACACACTGAAGGGGGATTTTTCTCAGTATGTGCCAGTAAGTAGTCTCTTCCATTTGCTCTTCTTAAAATTGTATCCAAAGGCAAATATTCCAACTGTTTCCCTTTCTCCACTGATACCGAGCTCAGAACTAAACTGCATGATTGCCAAGATTTTACTATATTCAAAAGCAAGCCAGCTCACATTAGGGACCTACAGATGGAGGAGTAAGCAAACCTAACACTTTAAGTTGTAACGTTGAAAGGCCTTTTTAGGAGTCTTCTAATTTAATGCAACGCAACTTCAAGTTGCTACAAAGCCTTTTTCTAATGCAAACTCTGTTTCTGCTAGAATCTCACATATTGGCATGTATTAAATATATTTCAGTAATTCAAAAGAAGTATCAAATATATAAAATGTATAATCCTGTTACAAGAAATACTCATGTATTCATGCCCAGAGAACAATAATTTCAAAATTATGGCTGAAGTCCCCTGAGTGTCCCTCCCCAATCCATTTCCCATCTGTCACCCTCAGATGTTACCACTAGCCTATATTTTATACTTATCATTCCCTCATGATTTTTAACAGTGTTCCCAAAAATGGTGTGACCCTAAATATATAGATTTTTTAAACTTTTAATTTAGAAATGATTTTAGACTCACTGAAATGTTACAAAGTCACTACAGAGAGTTCCTGTGTAGTATAATCTTCATGCAGCTTCCCCTAACGTTACCATCTTGCATAGTTCAATTATCAAACCCAGGAAACTAACGTTGGAAAGATATATGAACTACAGACCTTTTCAGATCTCACCATTTTTTCCCAGCAATGCTCTTTTCTGTTCCAGATTCTAATCCAGGATCTTACATTGCATTTAGTGTTAATTTGCATAACTCACTATGATTTAATTTAAATATTTTCCCATATGTTTCAGGACTATTTTATTTCCTTTTTTGTTTGAATTGTTTATTTATGTCTTTTCAGAATTTTCTATGAAGACTTGATTCTTTGTCCCTCAATTTTTGAATTCTTTATAAATTAAGAATTTAGTCCTTTGTCTGTCACATATATTGAAAGTCCTTTGTCTGTCACATATATTTCTCCTAGTTGTTCAATTGTCTTTTGACTTTATTTTTGGTATTTTGTGCAACATGAATTTTCAATTTTTATGTGGTCAAACTTAATCTTTTCTTTTATTGCATCTGTATTTTGAGTCATAATTAGAAAGTCTTCATCTACTCTGAAGTTAAAGATTCATTTACTCATGTTTTATTCTTGTGTTTGTATGGTTTAATTTTTTATATGTAAGTACCTAAACCATTTGGAGTTTATTTTTGTGTATGGGGTGAGATATAGATCTACTTGTATCTTTTTCCAAGTTGCTAAACAGTTATCTTGGCACCATTTATTTTAAAGTCAATCTTGTCCCAGTGATTTGAAATGCCACCTTTATCACATGCTGAATTTTTATATGTATTTGATTCTATTTCAGGGCTATATGTTTTATTCCACTGTTCTGCCTAGTCATGCACCAGTACCATAATGGTTTAATTATAGACGCTTTAGCAGAGAGCAGAGTGTGCAGTAGAAGTTTGCTGAACATATAATTATAGAATCTTTTTATTTCAATATCTGGTAGAGGTGGTTTTCCTTATAGTTTTTCTCTCTTAGTGTTTTTCCACATAAGCTTTAGTATCTTATCAACTTTGATTATTAATTTTTGGTTTTGCTTTGCATAGTATAATTCAGTTATCACTTTTGTGTAATATTCCATCATAGAATATATACAACAATTTATCCATTCTACAGATGATAGGCATTTGGATTCTTTTTACTTTTTTATTATCACAATCTCTACTGTTTTGGACAATCTAGAGTATGCCTTTTATTGCACAAATGCAAGATTTCCCCTAGGGCATATACTTAAAAATGGAATTTGGGGACCACAGGATATAAACATTTTTCAACCTAACTAGATAATGCCAGCTTTCTTTCCAAAGAAGCTATTTCAGTTCATAGCTCCAGCAGTTATAAAGAGTACTTGTTAATTTTTAATCACGTAGTATTCTAGTTGCTCTTTTCTTTTTTTGTTGTTTTTTCTATTGTGCTAAAATATACATGACATAAAATTTACCATCTTAACTATTTTTAAGTATGGTTCCGTGTATTAAATATATTCATAATGCTGTACAACCATCACCACCATCCATGTAGAGAACTCAGTTTTGTGAAACTGAAACTCCACATTGATTAAGCAATAACTCTCCATTCCCCTCTCTCTCCAGCCCCTGACAACCACCATTATGCTCTCTGTCTATGATTTTTACTACTCTATGTGTCTCACATAATTGAAATTACAAAGTATTTGTCATTTTGTCACTGGCTTATTTCACATAGCCTAATAACCTGAAGTTTCATCCATGTTGTAGCATATGTCAAAATTTCTTTCTTTTTAAAGATTGAATAATATTCTAATGTATTATTTACTACATTTTGTTCATTCAGTCAAGTGTCAACGGACACCTGGGCTGTGTTCATGTTTTAGCTATTGTGAATAATGCTGCTTTGAAAATGGGTGTAACAGTATCTCTTTGAGATCTTGCTTTCAATTCATTTGGGTGTTTACCTAGAAGAGGGATTACTGGACCACATGGTAGTTCTACTTTTAATTTTTTGAGGAACTGCCATATTTTCCAAAGTGGCTGTACCATTTTACATTTCCACCAGTAGTGCACAAAGTTTCCAATTATTCCACATCTTCACCCACACTTGCTGTTTTTCGTTTTTATGATAGCAGCCATCTAATGGATGTGAGGTGATATCTTATTGTAGTTTTGATTTGCATTTCCCTGATTATTAGTGATGTTGAGCATATTTTCATGTACTTATTGGCCATTTGGATGTCTTCTTTGGAGGAGTGTCTCTTCAGGTCCTTTGCCCATTTTGAATTGGGCTGTTTGGTTTTAGTTGTTGAGTTTTAGGAATTTTCTATAAATTCTGGATATTAACCCCTTACCAGATATCTGATTTTCAAATATTTTCTCCCAAAAAGTAAGTGGCTTGACTTTTTATTCTGTTGATAATGTCTTTTATTTTTATTAAAAATAAAAATTTTAATTTTAATGAAGTTCAATTTGTCTATTTTTTCTTCTGTTGCCTGTGCCTTTGGCATCATATCCAAGAAGGCATGGCCAAATCCAATGTCATGAAGCTTTTGCCCTATTTATTTTCCTTCTAAGAGTTCTATAGTTTTAGCTCTTACATTTAGGTCTTTGATCTATTTTGAGTTAGTTTTTGTATATGGTGCTAGGTAAGGGTCCAATTTCATTTCTTTCCAAATGCAAAGAGAAAAAAAAAAAAGCAAAACCAGAGCAGAACATGCAAGAACCATGGGCAATTGTAAAAGGAGTACCATACACTATACATAATTGGAATATCAGAAGACGGAGAGAAGGGAGTGGAAGACATATTTGAAGAAATACTGGCACCAAGAACTTCTCAAAATTAATGGCAGACAGGGAACCATAGATTCAGGAGTGTCAGAGAACATCAAGGAGGATACATACCAAATAAAACACACCTAGGCAAGTTATATTCAAACTGCAAAAGCCTGTAGACAAAGAGAAAATATTGTGGTGATGGTTACACAACTCTACTGATGTAGCAAACGTCATTGAATTGTCCAGTTAAAATGGGTAAATGTTATGATATGTAAATTATACCTCAATAAAGCTGTTGAAGATATGCGTCAGTCACTCAGGGCAGTATTAAAAGCAAGTGTTGATGTCGAGGCAGATACAACACGTATCTACATCAGGGAATCATTTCATTTTTTTTCCTCGGCAATCAAGATTCTGAGGAGGTAAAAAAGAGAAGCCCTGCCACAGCTTTGACCTGGGTGAGGCAATATTAAATAAATAAGCATTTTATCTGTTGCTGTTCCACAGCCCAACTTTGAATCTGAGTCTGTTTCAATCACGGGTCTTCCCTCATTTTAAATTTGCTCATGTGTCACCAGTCATTTGCTTTATAACCTGACTGATGTATATTTTCCGGTCCCAACTTTTTAAAAAAGGTAAGGGGAGGTTACCATGACAGAGGGTTAGATGCAAAATGAGCCCCAGACTCCCAGGGACGAGAGTCTACTGGGAAGATACGCATTCCATGGGACTCATTTTTGTTTAAAATGCATGCGAATTGTCTGTTTCTAATCAGTGTTTCCTCCTCTCTTGAAAAGAAAAAATATAACTTTTAGAGCAGAATGGCCTCACTGACTTTTTCCCTCCGATGCAGTGCTTATCTGCTTCCCTCTGAAGGTTTCTCATTGGGTTTATCTGTCTTATGCTTTTAACAATTCCTGATCTGATTATTGTTATTTGTGCAGCCCTGAAGCCTTTTAATCCCTATGGGTGGACATCCATCATAAGGGCTGGTTGCTAGAGAAGAACATGATTTTCAAGAAGACTTTTGTCCTTCAATGGTAATCAGCACACAGATGCATCCTGCTTCTTCCCACTTTAACCTCTGTGGCCATCAGGGATGTTTTCATACAGTCTTAGGTTTTCTAATCCAGTAATTAGCTAGACCAATTTTATTAGTTAAAAAAAAAAAAAAAAAGGCAGTGAGAGAGGATAGATTCCCGGTTTAGGAATGAGGTAATTCATTCCAAGGTTAGCCTCTGACTCTGTATAACCCCGGCTGGGCAAATCATTTCAGTTTGGTTTGACAGCCTAAGCACTTCTGAAGCATTTGGGGGTTGACCTGGTAAGATTCACATCCATGCAACAAAACAAGTTATGCAGGAAAGATTAACTGAAATTATGTCATTGAAATTGATTTACCCCATCTAGTCAAAAAGGGCAAAAGGCAAATAATTCCTAGGAAATTGGTTTGGTAAATTCTTCCTTGGGGGGCAGTGAGTCATCATCTAAATGGTTGATCCATAGGCCCACTTGCCCTGCTTCTAATTGTCTGCTGAGAACAGGCCCAACTCCACTGCCATGATCCTAGAGGGATGTAAATAGTAGATTTTTTTCTTCCTTGTTTTAACAGAGCAGGAAGAAGAAATGGGCTAGGCAGAGAACTGGATTCAGTCAAGGAATTACACTGATCAAGAGAGAAGTTCCTAGAAGGAGAAAAGGAGGAAATGGAAACTTCCTCAGGGGATTCAGTAGCACTGAATAAATGTGTGTGAATAAATAAACTGTGTCCCCAGGCTGTGAGCAATTTTGTGTCATTCAGTTTTAGCTCCCTCTTTGGATTCACTCTATCCTGTATCTCTTACCAATGGTGTAGACCTTAAAATCTAAGATTTCTAAGACCCTAGAAATGTCCCTGAACCTACAAATGTGATGTCAAAATATTGGACTTCCTCCAAGAAGTACACTTCTATTGCATTTTTATAAAACAAATTGATTCTTGATCTATTCCTCAGATGGCTTTCATGGAGTTTTGGAGTCAGACAATTTTGGTGAAACATACTTTAAAAATGTAGGCATAAAGTAGATGCCAAACAAAACTAATACCACCAACAAAAAAACAAAACAGTATCTGTCCAAGTTACCATCTCAGAATTGCATAGAGTAATTTTATTTGGGCCAAAATTATTAATAACCTCAAAGAGTGATTTCTGTTACTTGGGGCTAGCTATATAGTCTTTTTGGGGGATTGAGTTTCCTTACCTTGAAAGTAGGTATAATAATTCCTAACTTTCTTGACTGTTGTGAATATTAAATTATAAAATATATTTAAATGTCAAGCTTGGTGCCTGGCATATAAATTATAGTTTGCACTTCTATTTTCTGCACCTCAATTTATTATATTGCAAACTAGAATGGCTTTTATAACCTGTTTTCAAATAATTGTGAGATAAGGGCATAATAAATAATGGGAAAATATTGTTAAAATCATTACAGGACACATTGAGCATTAATACACTGCCTGCATACTTTGAATTCTAGTGAAGTCTGAGCCTGGGGAAAATTCAAGACTTCTACCACATGGAGATGCATTATTGGACAAGGAAACACTTGGCCAGGTCATTTCACTGGTCTGTAGGTCAGAAAGCCACAACAAACGGTGACATTAGTATTTCTAGTTCCATGTGATTTGACCCTATTGACAAGCTGTGACTATTCATGTTGACCACATTTTACAATCCTGGTGTAATTTGTTCACCAAATGGTCTAAAGCCAAAGTCATAAGTCCCTTAAACCTAAGAATATACAAGTCTTTCAAAAGAGATAGCAGTAGCTACCAAGCCTAACAGTGTTTGTAAACATCGCTGGGAGGGGCCCTGAAACATTTTCAGGCTGATAGGATGGGCAAATGATATCAGAAAATGAAGGTACAGAACCGATTATGAAGGTTTAGGACAGCACCAGAGAACAGTTCTGTGTCCTTGGGTAGGTCTTTCCTTTCTTCCTGAAGCCATTGTGAGAACAGATTTCCTAATCCCCATATGGTACAGAGGATCTGGGAACCAGCCTGCAGATATTTTGAGCATATCTATCTCAACTTTTTTCATCAAGTTGTGGTTTTGCTTCTCAAACACTGAGGTGTATCCATGGACTTTTCTTATACAATGATATCATTCCTTCCATCTTATTGTTCTTTTCCCACATGCCAAACACTGCACGGTGCTAGATCATTCCACCTGAGTGTCTGACTGTGGACTGTAATTTCCCTATAAACTATAATTTATATGCTGGATATATAATTATATATGCATAATATATATATAAGTGCAAACTATAATATATATGCCAGATATATAATTTATATATCAGTTCATTACCTCAGGTGCTTTTGCTGCTCCCCCTGAGAACCTTTTAGGTACTTCGTAAAGTCTGTGAAAAGCAACTGTGAGAAGTTTTTGTTCTTTAATTAATCAAAGATGTTCCAGGCAATCAAGTATTATTTAGTATTCCTAGTATGATATTGCACGTATGTGCCATAAACTAGGAAAAAAATCCGAGTTATAAATCTGAGTTATAGTCCTTACTATATTCAGTTAGTGCTTTCTGGGAAAATAATTAGTGGGGTTTATATATATATATATATTTTTTTTTTTTTGTGGTATGCGGGCCTCTCACTGTTGTGGCCTCTCCCGCTGCAGAGCACAGGCTCCGGACGCACAGGCTCAGCGGCCATGGATCACGGGTCCAGCCGCTCCGCGGCACGTGGGATCTTCCTGGACCGGGGCACGAACCCGTGTCTTCTGCATCGGCAGGCGGACTCTCAACCACTGCGCCACCAGGGAAGCCCAGTGGGTTATATTTTTAAGATTGTTTTTCTCTTTGGTTTCTCTTTAATAGTGGACTCTAGCTTTGGTCTTTAGCATAAAGTTGTTAATGAGGCTATTCCTTACAAAGCACAGCTATTCTTTTGTTCTTTCCAACAAATGATTTCAAATCGCATACTCTCTCCTTGTTGAAGATGTCAATCTACCCTGTGATGACCAATCCTTACAGTATTATTTCACAGCAGAGAAGTCAAAATACTCAGATACCCACTAATTGACTCAGGTCTGTGTGAGCCACAGTAATAATTAGGGAAAGCTTGCTTGCTAAATTCATACCAAACTCCCATAACAGGCAGAGATCACTAGTCCAGACATCTGCCGGAGTCTAACAGAGGCCAAGAAGAAAATTAATCACATCTTCTCCCAAACAAGTTGCTAAAGTATATCTGTTTCACAAAATCAAATAATAGATGTTCTATTAACGGATGTGTGAGATAAATAAAAATAAGAGGATTGAAAACTACGCACTAGATTAGGTAATCTTTTCTCTCTTTACTTTCATTAAACTGTGAGATTCTCTGTGTATCCCCAGTGCCTAAAAGAGCCTGGCACATTGTTGAGACTGGCACACAAAAGACTGTTGAGTGAATGAGGGACAGCACAACTTTAATCTTAAAAGAATACAATGCTGGGCTTTCTCCTACTTTCTTATACTCAGGTGTTTATCTTTAGTTATCAAATGGGGGTGTTGATGTACACATGTATGAAGACTTCAAATGTAGCAGTTCTTTTGGTTCAGAAATATCTATAAACTATCTATGCTGTGTGGGATACAGAAATAAACATGGCAGCATGTTCAGCCTTCAAGGAATAGGTAAATGATTTCTTTCTTTACATGTCCAGGAAGATGGCAAAAAGTAATTTAATTTCAAGTTGAAAATTTTGACAGTTTCACTAAACTGGGTCCAAAAGACATGGGTATACCAAAAGTGTCAGTGAAAGAGTCATCATCATGAATTCATAAAGTTTAATACATAAAAGCAAGTGCCAAATTCTGGTAACTCAGTGATCACCTCTGAGTTTCAGACAGGCATTACAGGACTAGTCATTTTCTAGGTCCTTCTCTATTTTAGTGAATGGTCTCTCAAGGACACTAGAATATTTCATAGTTGCTCACACTTTTCCCATTTTCAAGCAGAAAAGGATCCAATGATATAATAACATAAAGCAACAGTTTGCAAATAACAGTATTTATTGTGCTAGTTTTTCTTGGTCGTAGTTTCAGGGAACAGTCAAGATTGATATACATGGGAAGAGGATGATACCTTCCACCCTTGAAACCATCATCTGTTTCTAGGCTGACTTTAGAGGTGTGGATTCTGCTATGGACAGGGGCGACTCTTCGCTGCTGGGACACAAGCCATCCTGACTCTGTGTCCCCTGTCCCTTTGATTTTCTCTTCTATAGTTGGGGGCAAAAAGATTTTCCTTTTTTGTTATCTTTGCTGAGTGAGAAACTCCAGGTTATTTCGGCTCCAAGTTTGGCAGCATAAACCCAGCCTAGCAATCTCCGTAATTTGTGATATTGGACGGTGCTGGGTATCCAAAATATTAGATCAACTTTTTTCAACTTACACACATCTGGGATGGAGAAAGTTAGGGCATTGGAATGGAGGGTTGAATCAGGTGTATGAGTATTCATATGCTTTAAAAATTCCCCAGGTGATTCTTACTTGGCCCAATTGCCAATCCCCCAAGAACCACTCACCAGATGCACTAAGGCCTCAAGATCAAAATGAAATAGAGTACATTGGGACTTCCCTGGTGGTGAAGTGGTTAAGAATCTGCCTGCCAATGTAGGGGACATGGGTTCGATCCCTGGTCTGGGAAGATCCCACATGCCGAAGAGCAATGAAGCCTGTACGCCACAACTACTGAGCCCACATGCCGCAACTACTGAGCCCGAGTGCTGCCACTACTGAAGCCTGCATGCCTAGAGCCTGTGCTCCGCAACTAGAGAAGCCACTGCAATGAGAAGCCTGCGCACCTTAACAAAGAGTAGACCCTGCTCGCCGCAACTAGAGAAAGCCCATGCGCAGCAACGAAGACCCAATGCAGCCAAAAAATAAAAATAAATAAAGAAAAAGTAAAATAAAATGAAATAGAGTACATTAAAGAAACCAAATTTAGAATCAGCTTATGATCTACTATTTAATACTGTGTGTAGTCCAAACTTAACAAATTCAGAACAGAATCACACACCCACATGAGCTGATCTAATTGCTTGTGCTGCTGTCTGCAGTTCCGTGGCACATTGTGTACCAAGGCCAAGGCCGGAATAGCAGTAGCAGATCTCGGTGAAAATCTAATTTAAGGGACAACAGTAGTGATACTGAGGCCATGGCAAGCTAACCTCTATTTTTCATTCCCTAATAATTTTCTGAGAAAAACACCTTTGGGTACATAATTTATCTTGCTTAGTTTGGACCCAAAAGTGAATTTGAGAAAGGCTTCAGTGAAATTCAGTAGGTTTTAAAGTTATGCTGCTGTGATCAGCTGAATTTGCTTTGCTGCAAAAATATAAGCAGAATTTGCTTCATAATGTACCACTGGATGGATATGGTTTGATTTCAGTCCAGAATGGTTTATTTTGAACATTCAACTTATGTGGATATTCTAATGTGGATGATAATGAATGATTAATGAAATTGTAACGAGATATTTCTTGCCTACTAAATTGCTCAATGGATGATATAGATATGACCTAATGAACCTTTCCCTCCACACTGAAAAACAGATGAATACTAAATGTTTCCTCCTTAATTTAATCATGATATCTTCAATACGGAAACCACAAGTAATTTGTTGAAAAGCACCATATAATCATTGTAGAGCCCGGTAGTTTAGCCTGAAATTTTTCCAAATAGGAAAGAAGATAGAGTTTTAAAATGTATTTTTTGTCACTGGGTTTTGTGAGCTACTCAGAGGAAAGACAAGTCTTTGTGTTCAAGTACCTGTTATACTGCCAGATACTAGATAAAACAACACAGATAAATAAAAATCAACCAAGCAAACAGACAAATAACAACCACAGCAAAAATAAGGTAGACCCTTGGCTTGTTATTATCAAGTCTGTTTCAAAAAGGAAGGCCTGGATATTCTTTGCCATTCCTAGGTTTGACAATCACCCAAGTAAAGTGCCAAGGTTAGAACTGGAGCGGGGGGCGGATATTCTGGAGTGCTCACCCATCAGCAGAGTTTCAAAGATTTTATGTCAATTAAGTGGTAGATAAAAACCACCTTTCAAAAAGCCTACCACTAAAAGCTAGCTAATTCCACTTTATGTGTTTTTGATTAAAAAAAAAAATGTGGAAAGTAAGAGGTAACATTCTAATGTTTCTGTTCACTGTTTCTGCTTAGATGTTTATAAATTTTGTGGTGAGTGGGGTGATCGAAAATAGGGGCAGCCAGGGGCAGAAAATATGCAGCAACTTCTTCAAAGCAAAAGCTGTTTTCTGTAACAAAGAATAAAAGTAATGTATTTCTTTGCCTCTCTGTCTCCCAGTTTGCCTTGCTCTCCTCCTTGGCATCCAGTCCCCATCTCTTTATTCAAGACCAGGGAAGACTCTGGCTCTATAGTAACCTAAATCAACAATTAGATGAGATGAGATTAGAATCAGACATGATTAGATTTGGGCTTTTTGTGTTTGAATATTTTGGCTTCTAATTTCACTTTATGAAACTCTTAAAAATTAGATTAAACATATTTACTTCTAGCATAACATCCATTTCATATATTTTTAATTTTTTTAGTATAACATATATTTAAAATTTTATTTCTAATATAACTTACACCCTCATGAGATGAGGATGTTGGACTGAAGGGAGGAATGTGGGGATGGTGTTTATTTGCCAATATTTATGCTTGAAATTGTCTTCAGGACAACAAGTAAGTTCTACAAAGTATAATCTTGATGAGTGCATTCCTGAGAAAATAACTTGGTTAAGAGTTGCTTTTTCTAACACTTGTTACATATCTTTATTTTATTATTTGAGCCTCTAACTACTTGACTATTTTAACTTTTGCTGCTTTTCTCACTAGGGTAGATCTTAACGATCCTTTACATAAGATTTTACATTAGATGGCATCAAATATAGTGTCTTTAGTTTTGGGAGCACTAAAAAAATGGCAGTTAGGAAAAATAACTAAGATGCCATCTATTGAGATTCCTGGGTAAGGTGTTTGATCAGCCTAGTCTACTTATAATTAATTCAATTAATATATTTGACCCCAGTAGGTGGTGAGCACTGTGCAAGGAGCTGGTGAAAGAAGAAAAAAGAAAAATGACATCAATCTTGTCCTCTACCGTTTCCATGATAAAGAAGAAAAAGAATAAAATGATAGGAAGGATAAAATATTGTGAGAGCCCTGAGCAGAGTAATGAGCATTGATTTTTACTTGCAAGATCTCATGGAGAATAAATCAATTAACTCAGTTTAATTTCATAAATCTTTATGGATGGCAATTACATGCCTGGCTCTGTGGCAGGTGCTGGGGTTATGAGGGTCTATTAAGCCACCGTGCAAGGGTCTCATAGTCTAACCAGGAAACAGACAAACAAATAAACAACCAAACAGGCACGAATGGAGGCATAAAAGAACATAGTCCATCTTTAGAAATTACACATATTCCTGCGTTATAAATGGAAAAGAGAGGAAGTCATTGGAAATGTCATTATGGACCAGATGAGAGAGAATCTTGTATGTCATGCAAAGGACTTGAATTTTAACATTAAGTATTATATTTTATGTTTAAGATTGGCCATTTCTAGCATTAGAGTGACTACAAAATATTTATGCATACCCCTATCATAAGACCAATGTTACATGAGATATTCTATGTTTTAACTCTGTTTCTTTTGCTATATTCTAAATTCCTTCAAGGTAATCGAAATATCTTGATTACCATACCACATCCATAGGAGGTGTAATGTGAATATGTTTGGACTTAATTGATTATCAGCAAAATATTTAATATAGACCAAATACACTGCTTCCTAAACAGTGATTTACAAAATAAGCAGATATTTCCAAGTTTAAATATGCTGTTTTTCTCCAAACAGATCTTTGTTGCAGATACAACCTCAATTCCAAGCATAATTGTTCCTGTAATCCTAAAAGTAGCAATGAATAAAAATTAGAAGTAATGAACAACGAGTAGTTTGCTATTATTAAATAGACCTGTTTTTATAGAAGATTTGGCGACCCATCCTAAGCTCTTTTACCCACTGCAGCCTTTTTTTTTTTTTTCTTCAGTACATGGGCCTCTCACTGTTGTGGCCTCTCCCGTTGCGGAGTACATGCTCCGGACGCGCAGGCTCAGCGGCCATGGCTCACGGGCGCAGCCGCTCCGCGGCATGTGGGATCTTCCTGGACCGGGGCACGAACCCGTGTCCCCTGCATCGGCAGGCGGACTCTCAACCACTGCGCCACCAGGGAAGCCCAGTTTACTTACATTTTTGATGGGGAGCAGGGTCCAGCCAATATTTCCATCCCTCTGCTAGAGAAAGCTTTCTCCTTTCATTGGAGGAGCAGCCCTGCTTCCTTCCACATGAGCTAGTGGGCATGCCACTCTGGTATACTGCACATCCCTGTCATTTCTCTCTCCGCTCTCTTCGCCATTCCTGCAACCACTCTTCACCCCCCCAAGCTTACCACAGGGACATACTCACATCCCAAGTGAGGGCTATGGGTTCTCTCTCAATAATGTGAATTTGAACAAGAATACCGAAGGGCACAGGAGACTGAAGTTGAATATTCTTATGCTAGGAGTCTACAGGGTGGTCTCTGGTCGCTCCTGTTGAGATCGTCAAAGCTACCCCAATATCCAACTTCTCCAAGTCCTGACTGTTCCTTCTTTAGACTCGAGCCCCTGTAGGTAACAATATCCCCTTCCCGCTTTTGACTGAAATTAATCAGATTTTACTCTTTTTAAACAGAAGAACCATTTTGCATATACACTTGCAGGAATAGAGAGGTTAAACAAAATCACGCAACCTAAGATTTTTATGGAAAACTACATTTTCAAGAGACAGTTCTATTGTTTGTTGATGTGTTGGCTTATTTGCTTTTTTTTTTTTTTCAAGTCATCTTATTCTTTTATTGCTTTACGTAAACCAACTCCAGTGCCAGAAATGAAAGGATTGCCTGTGGCCACCTTGACAAAACACTCTAATAGTCATTTTAAGCGTATAAATTGAAATCCACTATAAAATTCTGATTACCCTTTCTGGTGAACTCTGGAGTGGCAGGTATATCTGTAAACTGTGATTGTTTGCACTTGAAAGGATTTTGCTCCGCTTCTTTGGTGTCCTCAAAACACCAATTCTTCTTTATCACTCTGCATTAAAAACTCAAGGCTAACTTTTTCATTCCCCAAAGTTTTTCTGAATAATATACTTGGTTTGAAATAGGCTCTTAGAGTAGGACAATGGTTGACTATAGATATTGGAAAGTGTTGGCTAATTCTTCCATTTTTGTTCTTGTGAATCAGCAAATGCATTTCTGCTTATGACCCTTGAATCAAAAGTGAATGCTGGAGAAATTAAACACCATTAATAATTCAGCAAGTAGGATGCATAATTTTATCCTTCTTTACAAGATAACATGCTGACATTGCTGTACTCAGTGAGGCTGATTTAAATAGGTATGATTACAGAGAGTCTGCATTTAAGGAAACATTAATACTTCTCTTCACCTTCAGAAAAGATACACTGAATTCGTTTTCTCCCCCTAACAAAGAATAATATTTCTGATAATGGAAACACCCAAAGATTCTGATAGAGATGACAGTTTAACATGTAACTTTGGAGTCATTTATTGCATTGCATGCTCCTTACCCTGTTCTTAGAACACTAAGGATGTGGAGCCATCGATGTACCTTTGTGACACATCACTGCTGAATGCCAAGCATAGTTGAAAAGAAATTCAAAGAAAATGTGCTGGATAACCATTCTAATTCCTCTCATTTGTCTAGAGAATTTTTGGTAAAGGGAATTGCTAACTGAATAAATAAAACATGATTGCTCAATACCTCCTGCCCAATTTTTCTTTCACTAGGTTCACAGTTATTTTCATTCATTCCCCAAAGTCTCTACTATTAAAAAGATGGGTAAACTGCAGATTGAATCTTGTTAGAGGCACCTAGGCACAAAGAAAAGAAATCATTTTACATTTCTGAGAACTATTGTATTGTCTCTAGAGTGCGTTTTACTTTAACATAAATATCATTTCGATTCCATGGAAATTAGGTAAAATCAAATGACATTATTGTGTTTAGAAATCTAGAGGCAAATAAAACATCCAAAATACAATACTTAGATGCAATTCTCTCCTTTCGATGGTAGATAATCTTAGTAGTAGCTTTCATTATATCCACTCCGAAATATTATTTTCCTTTCATCCTTTTCTATTACAAAATAAAAGGATTTCAAGATACTTTTGAAAGGAAATTTATTATAAATTAAAATTTGTAATATTTGGAAAGTTTCAATTATCTGTGACCCCTATAATTCAAATGTTGTTGCGTTTAATGTTGTCCCAGTGGTCTTTGAGACTGTCCTCAATTCTTTTCATTCTTTTTTCTTTATTCTGCTCTGCAGTAGTTATTTCCATTATTTTATCTTCCAGGTCACTTATCTGTTCTTCTGCCTCAGTTATTCTGCTATTGATTCCTTCTACAGAATTTTAAATTTCATTGTGTTGTTCATCATTGTTTGCTCTTTAGTTCTTCTAGGTCCTTGTTAAACGTTTCTTGTATTTTCTCTTCTTTTTCCAAGATTTTGGATCATGTTCACTATCATTACTCTGAATTCTTTTTCAGGTAGACTGCCTATTTCCTCTTCATTTGTTTGGTCTGGTGGGTTTTTACCTTGCCCCTTCATCTGCTGTGTATCTCTGTCTTCTCATTTTGCTTAACTTACTGTGTTTGGGGTCTCCTTTTCACAGCCTGCAGGTTCGTAGTTCCCGTGGTTTTTGGTGTCTGCCCCCAGTGGGTAAGGTTGGTTCAGTGGGTTGTGTAGGCTTCCTTGTGGAGGGGACTAGTGCCTGTGTTCTGGTGGATGAGGCTGGAACTTGTCTTTCTGGTGGGCAGGACCATGTCCGGTGGTTTGTTTTGGGGTGTATGTGACCTTATTATGATTTTAGGCAGCCTCTCTGCTAATGCGTGGGGTTGTGTTCCTGTCTTGCTAGTTGTTTGGCATAGGGTGTCCATCACTCCAGCTTGCTGGTATTTGAGTGGAGTTGGATCTTAGTGTTGAGATGGAGATCTCTGGGAGAGCTTTCACTGTTTGATATTATGTGGAGCTGGGAGGTCTCTGGTGGACCAATGTCCTGAACTCGGCTCTGCCACCTCAGAGGCACAGGCCTGAGACCCAGCCAGAGCACCAAGACCCTGTCTGCCACACGGCTCAGAAGAAAAGGGAGAAAAAAAGAAAAGAAAAGAATGTTCTTAAAATAAAAAATATTAAAAACAAGAAAAATTAAAACGAGAGAAAAAAATAAAGAAGAGAGCAACCAAACCAAAAAAACAAATCTACCAATGATAACACGTGCTAAAAATTATACTAAAAAAAAAAAAGGACCGAGAGAACCCTTGGACAAATGATAAAAGCAAAGTTATACAGACAAAATCACACAAAGAAGCATACACATACACACTCCCAAAAAGAGAAAAAGGAAAAAAATATATATATCTGTATATAAAAAAAAAGGAGGAAGAGAGCAACCAAATCAATAAACAAATCTACCAATGATAATAAACTCTAAATACTAAACTAAGATAAACATAAAGCCAGGAGCAAATTAGATGCAGAAAGCAAACCCCAAGTCTACAGCTGCTCCCAAAGTCCACTGCCTCAATTTGGGATGATTCGTTGTCTATTCAGATATTCCCGAGATGCAGGGTACATCAATTTGATTGTGGAGATTTAATCCGCCTTTCCTGAGGCTGCTGGGAGAAATTTCCCTTTCTCTTCTCTGTTCGCACAGCTCCCAGGGTTCAGCTTCGGACGGATTTGGCCCCGCCTCTGCGTGTAGGTCGCCGGAAGGTGTCTGTTCTTCACTCAGACAGGGCGGGGTTAAAGGAGCGGCTGGTTCGGGGGCTCTGGCTCACTCAGGCCGGGGGTGGGGGTCAGCCTGCGGCGGCAGAGGCCGACGTGATGTCGCACCAGCCTGAGGCGCGCCGTGAGTTCTCTCGGGGAAGTTGTCCCTGGATCATGGGACCCTGGCAGTGGCGGGCTGCGCAGGCTCCTGGGAGGGGAGGTGTGGAGAATGACCTGTGGTCGCACACAGGCTTCTTGGTGGCGGCAGCAGCAGCCTTAGCGTCTCATGCCCGTCTCTGGGGCCCACTCTGATAGCCGCAGCTTGCGCCCGTCTCTAGAGCTCCTTTAAGTGGTGCTCTGAATCCCCTCTTCTCACGCACCAGGAAACAATGGGCTCTTGCCTCTTAGGTAGTTCCAGACCTTTTCCCGGACTCCCTCCCATCTAGCTGTGGCGCACTAACCCCCTGCAGGCTGTGTTCACGCAGTCCTCTCCCTGCGATCCTACCGAAGCCGGAGCCTCAGCTCCCAGCCCCGCCCGCCCCGGCGGGTGAGCAGACAAGCCTCTCGGGCTGGTGAGTGCTGGTCAGCACCGATCCTCTGTGCGGGAATCTCTCCGCTTTGCCCTCTGCACCCCTGTGGCTGTGCTCTCCTCCGCGGCTCCGAAGCTTCCCCCACTCCGCCACCCGCAGTCTCCGCCAGCGAAGGGGCTCCTAGTGTGGAAACCTTTCCTACTTCACAGCTCCCTCCCAGAGTTGCAGGTCCCATCCGTACTCTTTTCCTCTCTTTTTTCTTTCGCCCTACCCAGGTACGAGGGGAGTTTCTTGCCTTTTGGGAGGTCTGAGGTCTTCTGCCGGTGTTCAGTAGGTGTTCTGTAGGAGTTGTTCCACGTGTAGATGTATTTTTGATGTGTTTGTGGGGAGGAAGGTGATCTCCGCGTCTTACTCTTCCGCCATCTTGAAGGTCTCCTGGACATAGTTTTAGGGACCAATTTATTATTTTGAGTGAAATAATAAATTATTATTATTTATTATTTAATAATAATAATTGAGTGAGTGAATCTTGGATCAACTGAATTTTTTTGTGAAGTTACTTGCTGGGCTTTCAGAAATTGTGTGCTGCATCTAAGAAATAGCCTGCAAAGCTTAAGGACTGAGCTGTAAGCCTAAGAACCCTTTACAGACAGTGCATTCATAGAGTCATCACTCCTCTTCCTAAGTGAAAAGGGTACATTTCTTTGGCTAATCATTTTCAGGACAATAATATGGTGTTCGGTTCGGTAAATAGTCTCATTCACTTCTTTGGACTAAATAGAAAGCACATGAGAGTTAAGTGGGGATACAGTGAATTCTTTATTAGCCTGGGGTGGTTAATTTTGATAACAGCCACTGGTTGCCAAGGACCTCGATGGTAGTCTCCTCGCCTTATCTCATTTAACCTTTTCAACATCTTGATGAAGAATATTGATTTATGAGCAATCTAAAACGTAAAGCAATGAATAAAGTTTTATGCCTGATAAGTGGCCGGGCTGTATTTTAATCTGACCCAAGAACCTCTTCTCTTAACCATTATGCCATAGACTAGCTTTGTGTTTAGCAGTCTGTGCTTCATTTTCTCCAGTTTTTCCTCCACCCTTGATAATTCTACTCTTCATTTCCCAGATCCAGAGTAGAGTAATAGATGGTCCAAAATAGTATCAGCTGATACTTAACTGAGTCTTTATGGTACTTCCAGCATTGGAAGATAACTGCTTCCTTATCTTTATTTTAAAGACAGAGAACAGAGCATTTATGTAATATAGTTAAGGAGGAAAACTAAGAAGGAAGTTGTGATGTACTGAGTTGTGGCCCCTCAAAATCTGTATGTAAAAGTCCTCATCACCAGTACTGTGGAGATAGGGCCTTTATAGAGGTAATTAAGGTAGGCTCTAATCCCATATGATTGGTGTCTTTATATGAAGAAGTTTAGACACAGACAAGTATGGAGGGAACACCACGTGAAAACACAGGTAAAGATGCACCATCTACAAGCCAAAGATCAAGGCTTCAGTGAAACTAACCTTGCCAATAGCTTGAGCTCAGACATCTAGCCTCCAGAATTATGAGAAAATAAATTTCTGTTGTTATGGCGGTCCTAGTAAGCTAATACAGAAGCCTAGGATAAGGGTTTAGGGTAACATGGGGAATAAATTTATTCCACAATCCCTATGACTAACATTGACTGGAGATGTTATCTAAACAAGCAGAATTATTACTATCCAGGTGTATTAAGTCAACTGCTTTCCAAGCTCTTGCAACTTAGGCAGGAGAAACAGGTAAACAATAAAATCTAGGACATTTCTTAAATCTGTTGACCAGTAAAGACTGCCAAGTGTTTGGTGCTTAGATCAAAAACGAAAATGGCTATCAGATAAAAAATTAGTAGATTGATAACAATCACCAAGTAAAATGGCAGAAAACATGTAAACACTGAATAACCAATGAGAATCAATGCCAAAAAGGAAGAATTTAACAAATGAGAAATGCTTAATGAAAAGACATGAGACGAAAACTGTTGTTATTATTTGTTTCAAGAAAGGTCATTGCATTTATAGATAGGATTAAACTCTGAGGAAATACTCTTGCTTTTTTTGCCCTGTTCATTATTATAATACATGGCCACTAGCATTCATCAGAGGTGGATTTTCAAGGGGACTTTCCAGCCTTACTTGAAAATTTTGCTTCATGTTTGTTTATGTTTTTGATGGTAAGTAAGATAATTAACTTTGCCTTTTACCTGTGCAGTTTTTAAGAGAGCAGAGAGGGCTTCCCTGGTGGCGCAGTGGTTGAGAGTCTGCCTGCCGATGCAGGGGACACGGGTTCATGCCCCGGTCCGGGAAGATCCCCCATGCTGTGGAGCGGCTGGGCCCATGACCCATGGCCGCTGAGCCTGTGCGTCTGGAGCCTGTGCTCCGCAATGGGAGAGGCCACAACAGTGAGAGGCCGGCGTACAGCAAAAAAAAAAAAAGAGCAGAGAATATTTCACCTGTGACATTTTCCGTTTAGCCATCATCACCTCAGAGTAGTGAATTCCAAAGAGTGTCGCCAAACCCTAGGTTCACAGGCTGTTAATAAAAATGGTATCTATTTACTTAGAACTCCCTTTTGAGAAATTTGCCTTGTGTAACTTGCACTGCCATACCAATAAAAGTTCATTTTTTTCTTTTAACATCTAAAATGACAAAATCAAGAGTTTTAGTAACTTCATAAAATTATTTTAAAATTATTGTTTAGTCTATATTCAGATGAAAAGTCAACAGACTGGAAGGATCTGAGAGATAAATCAATTAACTCAATTAACTAGAAAGTTACAAGGATCTGAACTGACAGATTTAATTTGTAGCCAGCAAATAATAAGGATGTTGATAAGGATGATGATATGAATACATGAGCATTTGTTGAGTATTTACTAGGTTTTAGGCCATGACCTAAAACTTCTTAGAGGCTTTATGTGCTAATGGACATTGTGGAGCTCCAACTGTAGAATGTAGTATGAACCCTTTCTTAAAATTATTTCACCACAGAGATCCCTCTTTTCATAAACACGTAGTAAGACTAGTGCTTGGAAGAGAACAATTTAGGAAAGATTATCTTAAGCTCACATTTGCCCTTATAATTAACATCAGCTTTATGTTGACTAACTGCTTATTAATAATTATGGAACTAACTCTTTCTGGGGACTGAAGAGGGTGCTGAATAAGCATCTTTTATCCTCTCAACAACATTTAGAAATGCTCATAACAAGTATATGAGTTAGCTATCTTTGCATAACAAGCCTACCAAACTTCAGTGGCTTAAAACAGTAACAACCATTTATTTAGCTCATGGGTCTGCAGGTTAATGACTTAGACTGGACTCAACTGGGTGGTTTATCTGATCCTTGCTGGGCTCACTCTCATGGCTACAGGCAAATGTGTCTGCATAATGGGGTGGCGCTCTCACATGCCTTGTGTCCCGGCAAGGGCAATTGGACTCTCCTCCATGAGGTCTCTCATCTTTCAGGAGGCTAACCCAGGGTTGTTCACATGGTGATTGCCGAGTTCCAAAAGACAACATGGAAGCATGCAAGGACTCTTGAGGCCTAGGATCAAAACTGGCACACTGTCACATTTTACAAGTCACAAATGCAGCCCAGCTGATGCAGAATTAGTTTTAGGTTGGTCTTTTAACTTTGTTTATAGTAAATTTTTTCCATGCATAAATATTTAAATAGTAAAGTTTATCAGTTATTAATTTTTGGATTCTGGGTTTGGTGTCATACTTAGACTTGTTTATTTGATAGTTTTTCCCTTAAAAATTAAAAAAATAATAAAATTTATATATTAAAAAACTTGAAGAAAATATGGGGAAATTTAAAAACTGACCTCAATACGGGAGAGGACTCCTAAACTGAAAAGCAATGGAAGAAATCACCAAAAAACCCACAAAAAACCCCCCCAAAAAACAGCTCAACAGATTTGCCCTTATAAAATAATAAAGCATGTGTCACTCTCAGCTGATGAAATTGCCTTCTGTTTTACTAGGAAAATGAAAGCCAATCAGTAGGAAATGTTCAAGTTTCCTCCACTATGTCTACCCATATTCCAGCATCTATGTCCATATCTTTCCCCTCCTCATGTCACTATGAATAAACGATCCATATTTTTATCTAAAGTCAAGTCTTCCATTAATCTAGTAGATCCTGAGGTTTCTTTCCAACTCCATATGTTGCTCCACTAAATCTTCTCTATTCTGAATCTTTTCCCCAAGTATCTTTCTCATCAACATAGAAACCAGTCATATTACTCTCATTTCAAATAAATCTCTCTCTCATCTAGCTTCCTCTCTAGCTGCCGCTACTCCTCTTTGCAGCAAAACTAAACCCAAGTGTTGTATTTACTTGCCGTTTCCAACTCCTTTCCCCCTATTTTTCTCTCAAACCGATTCCAAGAGGCTTTCACTCAAACTCTTCCTGTCAAGGTAATTGACAACTTCCATGTCATTATACTCATGGCACGTCTGAATCTCAGTTACTGTTCTATCCAGTCAACAGAATTTGCCCCATTGGTTATTCTCTCCTCTTCAAACTATCTCTTTCCCTATATTTCAGGAATCTTCTATCTTTCCTCCTCCTAAATGGCCATTTCTCAGACTCTTCTGCTGGTTGTCATTCCCTAGAGCTCAGACTTTGCTCCTCTTCTTTTTTATACCTACAGTCACTCTCTGAGTGATCTCATCTCATCTCATGGCCTTTTTTCTTTCACTTGACTATCTTAAGGACCATTCCATCCTTCTAGTTGCCCAGGCCAAAAATCTTAGAGTCATCACTGTCTTGTTTTCACCTTCTAAAACCTTGCCTTGAGTAAATCCTGTCAACTCTTTCCTAATGTATATCTAGGGTCTGACCATTCTAAATCAGTATCACCTTATTCTGTCTTTTGTTTGGATTATTGCAGTATCCTCTTAACCGTGGTACCTGCTTCCACATATTTCCAATATGGCACCTGGAATGAGCCTATAAGTCAAATCATAGCACTTATGTATGTAAAATTTTGCAATGATCCGTTTTTCATTCAAAGTGCATGCCAAGGTCTAACAGTGGTGCACTGGGTTTTTCATTATCTAGGTCCCTATAACCTCTCTAACGGCATCTCAACCTCAACTGATTCTAGCCACACCAGTATTTTTTGTACTCTTCCTTAAACATAACTGGCATATCTCATCTGTTGACTTTGCACTTGCTATTTCTTCTGCCTGGCCAGCCCCACCCCTCCCTTCAAGTTTTTGCTCAAATGTCATTCCCCCTGACCACCCTACTAAAAGTTGCAGTCGTCATCACTAGCATCTTTTATCTCCTCTGTATCACTTTTATCCATAACATTGCCATCTTCTAACATAGTATCAGTTAATTTTCTATCTGTTTGTTGTCTTTCTCCCTCAACTAGAATACAAACTTCATGAAGTCCAGGATTTTTGACTGTTTTGTTTTAGCTTCACAAAGGCCAGATTTTTTACTGTTTTGTTCATTTCTGTGTCACAGGGCTCAAAACAGTGTGCAACCCATAGCAAGATTTCAATGATTATTTCATGAATGAATGTCAAAAGGCACTCTTAACAATATTAAAATAGAAATAAAAATTGGGGAGATATTTTAAAATTTATAACTTATTACTATGTTTGAGATTTGTTTAGAGATGAATAAAAATACTAACATCCCTATTAAAAAATAAGCAATCATAGATGAAATGACAATTTACAGAAATAAAGTATATGTATAAGACCATGCAACCTCAGTATATAAAAAAACACAGATTACAATAATAAAATTTTATATTTTCTCATGAATTTGGCAGAGAGATAAAATTGTTAATATTCAATTATATTAAGTTTGTGAAGAAATGGATCCTTTGATATATTTCTTATGAGCATCAGAAGTCCTGTAAACAATTTTGTAATCCATGTAAAATAGCCTTTACATGGTATTTAAAGGTTTTGACCATAAAAGTCTACTTTTAGAGATTTATCTTAATAATTAAGACACCTAGCAATGTATAAGAGAAAAACAAACATATAAACCATCTAACTATCTACAATGGGGAATGGTTTAAAACATAATTATATAATTCAGTACTATGTGGTTATTAAAAACATGTCGTAAGATATTTACTGCAATAAGATAAAGTTTTCATAGCAATGAAATTGACCTTGACTCTATCCATAAACTCAATCTTGAATTTAACCCTTACTCACAACCTGAATATATAATATAATCATAATCACACTTTTGCAAGAAAAATTTAAATGTCTATATGCATACGTAAAATTGGAAGGAAATGCAATAGCATTCTAACAGTGGTTGGTAGTACTGTTATAGCTCTAGGAGTCAATCTTATTTCCTATACATTTCCTAAGTCTCTGAATATGAAAATGAGCACATATTTTTGATAATCATTCGAAACCAACACAATTTAAATAGTCTCAATAAAAATAATTATAGTTCTGTGTCTGTTTTCCTAGTCAGCCGTAGACCGTCTTCTGTCTTCCTGCAGAGTATCTGCTTACAACACACTTCTCTGTATTGATGTACTGATTGTACTAAGTGGAATTTAAATTTCCTTCAGTGGGTAGGACAGGTATCCTGTGAAACCAAAGTTGCCAGTATCTACGTCTAATTTTTAATTAAGCACAGTAATTCCTAGCCAGTACTAGCTGTTATCATGTTTCTTCAATTCTGTGCCTTGATAAATAGCTCAAGGAATGTTATATAAAAAACATAACATGCAAAAATCTTCTCACTTTTAAAATAAGCTTTGGAAATAAAACCTCTTTGAATTCCCACTTTCTTGAAAAGCTGTGACTGGATGCTTGTTGAGAATAACCAACACACACACACCACACACACACACACACACACAGAACATGTTTTTCTTCCATAACACATTTTAATATCAGATTAAATCACTTTTCAAATATAAATGAAAACTCTTGGGGAAAGTACAATTATTATTACCCCCATTTTATTTCAAAAGAAACATCTCTCAATAGAGTGGCTCATTCTTGGACTTTTAGATACTTGATTTAGTTCATGCCCGGTTTGCTGGCTTGGACTCCTGCTGCTATTTGCTTCTAATCTGAAGTTGCCTATCTCATTCCTCTTATTTCAAGGTCTCTTGTTTTCTGAAGGTTATGTAGTGACTCGGGACTGGGGATTTGCAACTAAGATGTTCCAATCTGGGCTATACGTTTCTCATAACCATAAGTGGACCCGAGCACAACTGAGAGATATCGCTCCTCCACTACAATTGCATGCTACAATTCTTTCTGAAGGATCTTCAAGTAAGCTGAGGAGGGTGAAAAAAAGTGATCGTAAAATTTTGCTTTAAAGTTGCTATAAAACATAAATAGATGGATAGATAAATTTAGTCCATTCAACCAAATTTTATTGAGCACTTATAGATATTTTTTAAACTCTTCCCATCATGGAAACAAAGGCTATCAGTCTATTTGTAAAACCTGAATACATTTAAGTTAGAATATATAAACAGAATATATAAAAAAATTGGGGTTTTATGACTACAAATGTTGGAAGTTGTCTTCAGTGCTATAGGGGTGCTGTAGAGCTTTGTGAAACAGAGGGTCCTCAAGAACAGGGGCTGTGTTTATTTTACCCATGTGTCCTAGCCATGCAGTGTATGGGACAAACACTTGGTCCAAAGGATGCTTGGAAGATAAGAAGCAAAGAGGCTACTTTTGGTTTTTAGACCAATTCCCTCTTAGAGTTGAAATACAGTAACTTGAGATGTTTACATTTAACCCCTGCCCATATTTGGCTTGTTGGCCGGATATATAGGGATATTTCTGTTGCTCACTAAAGTTTTTCTGAAGGCCTACCGTACATACAGTAAGTCCCCTACATATGAACCCTCAAGTTGCAAACTTTCAAAGATGCGAACATGCTTTCTATCAACATCAGGCGTGAGTGAAATTGCAGCTTGCCCTCTGTCTCCTATTGCTGACCATCCTTCAGCTCTACCATCTCCCACCTCCTCTCCCTCCTCCAGTCAGTAACTCTTCTTGCCTGTTCACTCGATGGCAGCCCCTGTATGCCAGCTGTTGTACTGTACTGCTGTACTTTTCAAGGTACTGGACTGTAAGATTAAAAATGTTTTATTTTTAGTGTTTTTTATGTATTATTTGTGTGAAAAGTATTCTAAACCTATTACAGTACAGTACTATGTAGCCAATTGTGTTCGTTGGGTACCTAGGCTAACTTTGTTGGACTTACGAACAAACTGGACTTAAGAACGTGCTCTCAGAACGGAACTTGTTCATATGTAGGGGACTTACTGTATATCAAGCATTTTATCTTAGCAAATAATACCAATATCTGTCACTTAAAGTAACATCAGGGCAATCCCTAAAATCTGTGTTAGGTAAATAACAAGAACACCATTTTGGCTTTTAGGGGAAAAAACTCAGGAAAGTAAAGAAGAAGAGAGAAAATATCATCTATTCTTGGCTTTCATTCATTCATTTATTTAGTGCCCACTTTATAAGCCAAACTCCGCTGAATGCTGACAATATACTAAGAAAACCTGTGGGACTTCCTTAGTGGTCCAGTGGTTAAGAATCTGCCTTCCAATGCAGGGGTCGCAGGTTCGATCCCTGGTCAGGGAACTAAGATCCTACATGCCACGAGGCAACTAAGCCTGCACCACAACTACTGAGCCCGGGCGCCTCAGCTAGAGAGAAGCCTGCGTGCCACAACTAAGACCTGAGGCCGCCAAAAATAAATAAATAAATATACATATAAAAAGAAAATCTAATGTGGTCTCTGCTCTACCAGAGCTTAAAAGATAGTGGAGAATAAGACATTAATCAAGTAAGTACAGAAATACATAAACTGGTGATAAGCATCAGGAAAAAGTTGAGGATGCTGAGAGTGTGTGCAGTGGTGGATCTGGCCTGTGCTGGAGGGTCAGGAAAGGCTTCCTCGAACTGAGATCCTAACGGTAAGCAGAGTTCGCTCAGTGAGGGGCTGTGGAATGTTCAAGCAGAGTATGAGCAGCAGGAGAAAAAGCTGTGATTTGGGGTGGGCTGGGGGAGGTGGGGAGGGGAACGTCATGATAGCTGGGGAAAATGGAAGAAGGCCAATGGGAACGAAGCACCAAGGACAGTGAAAGGATAGTATGAGATGAGCTGAAGGGGTAGGTGGGGCAAGGTCAGAGAAGCACTGGGAGGCCATATTAATAGGAGGAAACTGGGGTGTTTTAAAAGGCAAGATGTAGGGAAAAGCAGAGGATAGAGGATGAGGCTGTGGTGATTGCAATATGATTCAAATTGTGCTTCGAAAATATCACTCTGACTCCAAAGTGAGGACAGATTGAAGTAAGAAGTAGTTTATGTGAGATGATCCATTAGGAGGCTGAGATTCAGGGTGGGATGTGATGGTGGCTGGAGTTGGGTGGTGGTAGAGATCAAATGAATCCTTTGAGGTCTCCTGGGGATTTTGAAATGAGATCTTCAAAATAAAAATTTCAAAATTTAGATAAGCAGTGAAATTCTGGGAGAGAAAATGTCATGTTGATGTGACCAATTGTAGCAGTTTACTTCTACTATGAGGTAATTCTTGTCATCCTTTGGAGAGATTGATTTTTAGGAAAGAAACTCAACTACCTATAAAATGTGACAAATTCAATAAGACAATGGAGCCAGATGGGCTTTCAGCTTAATTTTGACAAAGTTATGCCTGATGTGCATAGTTTTTTTTTTCTTATAGTTTTTAATGATACGTTGCAATCTGGGGAGTTACCAGAGTCAATAAGAAAGGCCATAGTGAAGCTTCCCAAGAAGCTAAGCCAAACTGAGTTTTAAATCGTGCGTGTTGCTTGAGTTATTTTATTTCAGTTTAACTACCACAGATAGCATTCTAACATGAAATTATTACTGAAATCATGGGTACTAGGAAAGGCAATTTTCCTTAAAGAACAACACTCCTTATTATATATGCTGTTTTGGTTACACTGTTGAATTTTGGTGACAATCAAGAAGATTTTGACTGAATGAATTGCTTGTTAAAGGTTAGGCTGTGGCTTTGTGAGAGAAGCATATTAGTATTATCAACTTTCAAATACTGTATAACCATATAATAAAAAAGTAATGGAAAAAGAAAAAAATATCTGTAATCACAATTTTCTAATACCCAAACTGTTTTCACTTACTTGTTTTATTTAATAGTTTTGCATTGATATAGTCACAGTAAAGAGATAATTTATGTTACATAACATTGTATGATAAATGTATTTCCATATTGCTATATTATGTTAAAGGAATATTTTAACAGCATAGTATCCTATTAAGTCAGTGGTCTAAAATGGATTTAACTCTTCTCTTATTGGACATATAAGTTTTTATTTTCCAATTTAATATTAAATCATAACTTGCACTGAATACCATGCTGTACGTTGGTATCATCCTTTCTTTTGTATTTTTTTTAAATGATACATTCCAACAGCTTGAAAATCTTGGCAAAAATGATAGAAACATTATCAAAAATGTTGAGATACATTCTCTACTTTCTAACTTAAACTGCTACTAGCGAGACATAAGTATATAACAGGGTTGGATACGATTATTTTTAAGTTCTAATAATTTAATAGTTAGTGATACACCACTTTAATTGTCATATCTTTGATGAGATGAGACTACTATTCTTCAAATTTTGCCTACAATCTATATCTCCCCTGTGGGATGACCGTAGCCATAGCCTTCTTCCCTTTATCTGTTGGTAATGTTATTAATTTGTATGAACTCAGCTTGTAGGATAAGTACTGAGAAGAAAAACAGGAAATAATAAACTTTTTTTTTCTTTAATATTTTTCCCTTTAAAACTTCTCCCATACCCCTCTCAGTTCTGTGGTAAAGCAGTGGAAATTTCTCCATTCCTATTCCAGCCTGCACTATCCTCTGATCAGTGTGACCCCCTTTCAGTCATTCCTGCCCACTAACTTTTCCCAGGGTCCCATAATGAATCTGAAGAAGAGTAAACAAATGTTATTAATACAAAATGAGGGAGGAATAGTTTTGTGCAAATTTGAAAGCAAAAGAAGATGAAGAGTGTACGGAATATAAATGGAGCTTGTGAAGCACCTGGTGCTTTGCACCCAGGAAAGGGTGATACGTGCAGGGAATGGAGACCTCTCCCCAAGCAGAGTTGTTCTGCCGTCTGCTCTCTGCAGGTGCACCTGGGAACTTTTTTCCTGCCAAGATTATCTTAAGAGAATCACAAAATAAATTTTTGACCACCCCAAAGAATGGTTGTGTCAATTACAATGTATATTAAAAATACCAGAATTTCTAGATTCTTCTTGGTAGAGAAAAATAATAAATAAAATGATCATTTGGAAACATTCTGAATTTTTGTTTGAATGTTATAGAGATTGGCCCTGACTAGATCTCTTTAAGAACACTGAACTGCTAATTTTTCCAAGGAATGTACACACACACTTTATTTTATGTCTGTGATTTTGATACACCCATCAATAATTAGCAAGTAAACATAGATATGTTTTCATTGTAATTATGTGTGAATTTAAAAGCCTCTAATATCTAGAGGTTCTTATCACATTAAAAATCATTTGCTGATTAATGCAAAATCACAGATTGTATTTGCATTTTTGAGTTTTCCCCCCCGAAATCACAATCCTTTTTTGGGCATTCAAACATTCCCTACTGAGGATCACAGACTTCAAGGATCATACTCTGTCAAGCATGTGGTAAAAGACCATTTTGGCTATAGGTGTAATAGTTTTCAAGGGTCAAGAGAATAGTACAACATATTTATTTGGCCTATGAATTTATACGGTTGGAATCACTGTTTATGGCTGCTATAGCCTCATGAAATGTATTTCTTAATAAGATTTCAGAGTCAAAATCACTCCTTGATCCATAGGCTACAGAATGGGTGTTGTGTTAGCAGGCATGAAAACTACATGAATCTCATTGTACATCTCCATCAGAGCTCTTGGGTGACCAGGTGCATTGTCAGTGAGCAATAATATCTTGAAAGAAGTCTTTTCTCTGAGCAGTTGGCCTCAACTGTGGGCTTAAAATATTCAGTAAACCATGTTGTTAACAGCTGTGCTGTCATCCAGGCTTTGTTGTTCCATTTATAGGGCACAGGCAGAGTAGATTGAGCACAATTCTTCAGGGCCCTAGGATTTTCAGAATGGTAAATGGGCATTGGCTTCAACTTCAAGTCACCAGCTGCATTACCTCCTGACAAGAGAGTGGGCCTGTCCTTTGAATCTTTGAAGCCAGGCATTGACTTCTCCTCTCTACCTATGAAAGTCCTAGATGGCATCTTCTTCCAATATAAGACTGTTTCATTTACATTGAAACTGTTGTTTAGTGTAGCCACCTACATTCATTATCTTAGCTAGATCTTCTGGACCACTTGTTGCAGCTTCTACATCAGTACTTGCTGCTTCACCTTGTACTTTGATATTATGGGGATGGCTTCCTTCCTTAAACCTCATGAAGCAACCTCTGCTAGCTTTTCTTCTGTGGCTTCCTCACCTCTCTCAGCCTTCATAGAACTGAGGAGAATTAGGGCCTTGCTCTGGATTAGGCTTTGGCTGAAGGAATATTGTGGCTGGTTTGATCTTCTAGCCAGACCACTCATACTTTCTCCATATCAGCAATAAGGCCATTTTGCTTTCTTATCATTTGTGTGTTCACTGGAGTAGCACTTTGAATTTCCTTCAAGAACTTTTCCTTTGCGTTCACAACTTAGCTAACTGAATGACACAAGAGGCCTAGCTTTTGCATGCCTTCCCCACTCAGCTTAATAATCTCTAGCTTTTAATTTAAAATGAGAGACATGTAACTCTTCACATGAAGACTTAGAGGCCACTGTAGGATTATTAATTGCCTTAATTTCAATATTATTTTGTCCCAGGGGATAGGGAGGCCTGAGGTGAGGGAGAGAGACGGGGGAATGGCTAGTTGGTGGAACAGTTAGAACACACACAACATTTATCAATTAAGTTCACTAAGTTATACGGGCATGGTTAGTGGTACCCCAAAACAATTACTATAGTAACATCAAAGATCACTGATCACAGATTACCATAACAAACATAATACTAATGTAAAAGTGAGAATTACCAAAATGTAACATAGAGACACAAAGTGAACAAACGCTGTTGGAAAAATGGTGCTGATAGACTTGCTCCACACAGGGTTGCCACAAACCTTCAATTTGTAAAAGAACACAGTATCTGCAAAGTGCAAAAGGATTAGATGACCACTAATGCCTTTTTTAAGTATAAAATTCAATGCTTCGATCATGTATTTATTAAATTATGAAAAAATGTGATTGCTTCATAAACAAAAGTGACAATCAGGTAGGACTTTTTTTTTTACCCTGATTATTTTATTTTTTCAGTTTTTGAGGAATACCTGGAAGATCATCTTCCTGGAGCATTAGGTGGGCTAAATTAAAAACAGATTTACCTGCATTCAGAGATGATGTCATAAATGACTAGATTATATATTGATGCATCACTTATTTTCTTTCTTTCTTTTTATTTTTGGCTGCATTGGGTCTTCATTGCTGCATGTGGGCTTTCTCTAGTTGCAGCGAGCGGGGGCTTCTCTTGTTGCGGAGCACAGGCTCTAGGTACGTGGGCTTCAGTAGTTGTGGCATGGGGGCTCAGTAGTTGTGGCTCACAGGCTCTAGAGCACAGGCTCAGTAGTTGTGGCGCACAGTTGCTCTGCAGCATGTGGATCTTCCCAGACCAGGGCTCAAATCCATGTCCCCTGCATTGGCAGGCAGATTCTTAACCACTGTGCCACCAGGGAAGTCCCTCACTTATTTTCTTTACACTTTTAACCCACTCATCTTCAGCATTCATAGGCTTTAACACTAAGCATACTAAGTGTGAATCCATATACTCTTTTAAAGAAGATCCTACATGCAGTTTTTACATAGTTATAAATCTTGTCTCTGGAAGGGAATATAATACAATAATCTCCTTTCCTAAACTTTAGCTACAGGATTTACTTATTAATCTGTTGGGCTCTACTCTAAAACTACAATATCTGTAGATTCAAAAGTTACTCCCTGGGCTTCTCTGGTGGCGCAGTGGTTGAGAGTCCGCCTGCCGATGCAGGGGACATGGGTTTGTGCCCCGGTCCGGTAAGATCCCACATGCCGCGGAGCGGCTAGGCCCGTGAGCCATGGCCGCTGAGCCTGCACGTCCGGAGCCTGTGCTCCGCAGCGGGAGAGGCCACAGCAGTGAGAGGCCCGCGTACCGCAAAAAAAAAAAAAAAGTTACTCCGCAATTTGTCAAGAACTCAAATTGGTTCTTTCTAACATACTTTCAAGACGTGGTTCTGTAATAGCCATCTTCAGACCAGGAGTCACTGAAGACACTTAGAGGAATTTTCTCTGGGCAGGAAGAGTGCCCTTCCATCAGCTGTGTGCAGAGAAGGGCACCAGGGCCTTGTGCTCATAGAGAAACCAATCAGAGAATTCATGTTCAGAATGCGTCTAGGACCCATGGCTGTAATGAAATGTCTTGGTACTTCATTTCTCATTCAAAAATCAAGTGAATATCAGTTCTTTCTGGGTCACTGTAACTTTTCTATCAGAATAGTAAGAACTATTTCCCAACGTTAAGGAAAAGTGAGCATTCAAAATAGGTTATTTATGTCTTTTCCCTACCTAGGTCTTCTTTGCGGTAGACTCTGAACAGAATAAAGATATGTTGATGATTTTGAGTCTGGCTCAGCCTGTATAAAGAAGCCTTAATTTTCTTTTTGAGGAACTTGGGTATACTACCAAATTCCATTTAAAGATATATTCTTTTAATAATACCAAAAACCTCTCTTAAAATAACATGCTTCAGCACTTCTAGGAAAGATACATTTTGAAAGGAGATGAACCAAAGTTCAGTTCTAAAGTTGATTCCTCACCAGTGCCTCTATTTAGCTAGGAAAGCATCTCAAGCCCTCCCCATCTGACCACACCAACTATGAAAATATCTAGAGTGTATACTCCAATAAAGATGTTAAAAAAAGAGAATAGCCATTATTAAAAAAAAAAACTCCTAGAGTGTATATGTATGTTTGAGATACATAATACTTTGCACACACTCAGGTAATAAGTGAAAGTTAAAGAAGCTTCTACTGCACTCAGGCTCAGAGTAGAGCAATTAGTTGCACAATGTAAAGCTTAACGACACCACCAGACAGTGTTGGATCACCCACTACTGTGTGCTTTACAAGCCTGCTCTGGTTTCTGGAGCTCAAGAAAAAATGCAGACACAATAAAAACATCTAGGAACACGATCCAAGGTTAGTAAAAAAAAATTAATTAAGCAAAATAAAGTCTCTGGTCTTTTAGAGCAGCAGTGACAGGTTCTGACCTGGGGTATAGGGTGGCAGAGGAAGGCCAGGGCTGCCAGACGTTTAACAGCTGTTCCTGGGACTTCCCTGGTGATCCAGCGGTTAAGACTGTGCTTCCACTGTTAGGGGCACTGGTTCGATCCCTGGTTGGGGAACTAAGATCCTGCATGCCATGTGGTGCAGACAAACACCAAAAAACAACTGTTCCTGTGCCACCCAAAGAGACAACTGGGACACAGACTGGTGAGTGAATCTGCTGGCTACTTTATATGTCTCTAAAGAGAGGGGCAAAAAGCAAAGGCATGACCTGGATAACTTCATGATTACAGGTAATTAATTAATAGAATTTGGTCTCACCCACCCCTCATGTTTGGCTTCCAAGAACAATTGTGAGTTTGTTTTTCTGAATTATTAAGAAAAAACCCCATACAATTTTGGACTTGAGTGGGAATTTAGAGATTTTTACCAATCCAACTGTCATGGGTTGAAATCCATCCCTCCAAATTTTATATATTGAAGTCTTAATCCCCTAGGACTTCAGAATGTGATCTTACTGGAAAATAGGGTCATTACAGATGCAATTAGTTAAGATGAGGTCATTAGGGTGGGCCTTAATCCAATGTGACTTGTGTCCTTATAAAAAGAGAAAATTTGGACATTGAGATAGACATGCATAGAGGGAAGATGTGAAGACACAGCGAGAAGATAGCCATCCACAAGCCACGGAGAGAGTTCTGGAACAGACCCTTCCCTCACAGCCTTCAGAAGGAACCAGCCCTACTGGTATCTTGTCTTCAGACTTCTGACTTCCAGAATGGGAGACAATACATTTGTGCTAAGTCCCCCAGTTTGTGGTACTTTGTTATAGCAACCCTAGCAAATAAATGTATATTTTTTATACAGTAAGTCCCCTACATATGAACCTTCAAGTTGCAAATTTTCAAAGATGTGAACGTGCGATCACACGTCCAACCACGTAAGTTATTTCACGTGTCTGGTGTACATTGTCAAGTGCATGCATCCTCTACAAGTGGTTGTACTGTACTGTAAGATTAAAAACGTTTTACTTTTTGTGTTTGTTTGTTCTTGATATACCATGTGTGTGAAAAATATTCTAAACCTATTACAGTACAGTACTGTATAGCCGATGGTGTTAGTTAGGTACCTAGGCTAACTTTGTTGGACTTATGAGCAAACTGGACTTATGAACACGCTCTCTGAATGGAACTCATTCGTATGTAGGGGACTTACTGTAGTTAAAGAAATTCTTACAGAAGTAGAGGCACTTGCTGAAAGTGGCACGGATAGCTTTGAGGAGAGCTGGTAGTGGTTGGTATCTAGAGATTTAGGTCAGGTCCTTCCCACATCACCTTTCCTCCCAGACAATCCCCTTCATTTGCTACTTAAGCCCTGTCCAAACATGCTTCTAACAGAATTCCTTAGTGGAATACAGTAACAGAAATGGTCTCCTCTGATGCATTGAATTTCGGAGGATTATTTGAGGGCAATTTATGTCACCATTTGTGTCTTTCTATCTCCTTTTCCAAAACAGATGCTCCTTATAGACCATTATTTAGTATTCACATTTTTCTGGGGCTTTGTAGAGACACTCTTTATTCTGGTTGAGCAATAAAAAACTGTGTTCATCATGCACCTAGCTATATAGCAAAGTTTAAATTTGAATCTAGAGAAATTATAATCATCTGCGCTTGTTATCTAGTTGAAGGAACCAAACTGTACTCCACTCCTGTGGAGATAAGAATAGCTATTCCCTTTGCCTACAGGATACAAACCTTAAGAAATCAGACCAAAGGTAGGAGCCGTAATTGAAAGAACAGTGGCAGGCTGGCAGAAATGGAAACTCGCTTCGATCCCTGACCCACTCAGAGATATCTCACGTTAGTGCATCTTGGTGTTTATAGAAAACCTAGAGGCTAGTCATTTTAAAAGTCTTGATGAAAACCAGACGCACCAGAGTGATAACACTGATGAGCACCAGTGTCCTTTCAGTTGAAACTTTGCTGATAAAGATGAACCTTCTCTCATAAGAGAAATATCAAGAAAACGGTTCACGGAAGAAGGCTAAGTGATCACTGTTATCCAGGAAAGCCTCAATGAGCCTTGTAAGCCATATAATTACTTAATTAGGAATTACCTGGAGGGAAAGGTATACTTTCTGTAATTGAACCAACATGGCTGGCTGTTTGACCTGTGTATTTTCTTTATATTAAAAATAATCACCTATCTGATAACTGTTTGCTATCAGCGTAAGATAAGCCCTAATGGATACCGAGAGGCGAAGGGCCCAGCGCATTTGTAAAAGGAGGAGGGAGTAATTAGAGGAAAGGGATGGGCGTGCCTCACTGAGCAAATTACATTTCCCAGCCAATGCTGGGGCCTATCAAATATCCCCGTGTGAAAGAACAGGTCCCCATGTGACCTGGCCATCCTGGCACAGAGCAGAACGTTCCCTCCAGGATTTATTTATGACTAAATCAACTGTACCTTAAAGGGATAGTTTTTCAAACAGTTTTGCTCTTGCAGGAGGGTTCATGCAACAGTGGCCATCCTGAAATCCGAGAAGCAAGGTGTTTTAAGTTCCTTCAAATCCAGGTCATGGATAATGTTATTCTCCTTTCTCCCATTTCCCAACGCTGTGGAATTTATATGGCTTGGGATTATTAATCATTGAGGATCCAGTCTGGATTGGGATGAGGTAGTTACCTAATCCGTGGAAATTACTGTTGCTTCAGGTGACAAAGGTCATCTGTTTCTGATCTCTGATTATGTGCCTCGGGGAGGACTAATACATTAATACACTGCTGTTTCCTTTGTTGTTGTCTTAAGGATTTTGTTGAGTCAAGGGAGGTAACTTGGGAGACAGAAATCGTGTATTCCAGAAAGGTGCTTGTAAGACAAAACTCACGTTTCTACCTGTGCCTGTTTAACTCACCCTTAGAGGGGTAAGAAAGCAAGAAAGCAAAAGAGTTGTGGCTGCTCCTTGATTTTTAGTGAATTGCAGCAAAGCAGCGGCAAGCAGGAAAGATGGATGCACACTGGGCAGGCGCAGGGGAGTCGTGGCCGGCTGAAAGCCACAGTAGCTGCTGGGGCAGCCAGGCAGGCTGTGATCAGGAAGGACATGGCCTCTCAAGAATGAAAATTCTGGGCTGCCCAGGAATTCCTCAGTCAGAGCCAGACTCTGGAAATAGCAGCTACAGCTGCAGATCAAAGGAGTTTTCCAAGTGCACAGCACAAAAGGCAGTGCTGGTTACATGCTGGGGGTTTTTGCTGTCGTGTCATCATCTTCTGTCAAGGCAGCGTATGCAAAGAAAAAGGCAAGATGTGTTTTCTTGTTTTTGTTTAGTTTTGTTTGTGTGAAAGTGAAATGGGATGATGATTGCTTCTAGTACCTATTTGGGAATTACAGGAAGTTGTTCTGTCCGTAGGGTTAAGGAGAAAAAAGAACTTAGCATCACCTAAATAGCTCTACACTGGGGGAGTTTTCCTGAGCCCCACAGACAATGATATTAGCCGGACACACACACACACACACACACACACACACACACACACACACACCACACACACGCGCGTACCTATATGCTTGCCTGCTCGCGGCCCCCTACCCACAAGCATACCCTATAAAGCCAACAGCAGCAGGAAGACTCCTGTGGAGGGGCTGAGAAGGTGGAGTGAGCTTACTCCCAGGGGAAACAACCATATTAGCTTTGAGCCTAACTAGAGGAAAGGAAATGGGCTTCTCAAGCGGAAGCACAGGACAGAAGTGACTGGAGACACCTCTTAATACACTTGCGATTCAGCCTCCGTATCTCTCCTTGTCAGGAAATGTCCAGGGTGGGAATGGCCTCCCTAGACATCACACCTTTGTGCAGTATATACAACCACAGTGTCCTTACATGGTGGGCCTGAAAACGGTCCTCATGTGTCTCTCAGCCATGATTCAGGATAGACATTTCATGGAAGTGTCTTAAGATGAACGTAGAACCAGGGAAAGAAATGAAAAATTCTTGCTTGCTTGCTGCTGGTGTGCTGTTATCATCTATAAGGTTATTTTCTTTCTTCCCCACTAGAGAGTGATATACTCTTGTACCCATTTATTCTTTTTTATTTCCCTTAGACCCAGTGCCAGCGCATAAATCCACTGAATGAAAGAATTCCACGAATCATGGTAGAAAAAAATCAGGTTAAATTAGTTACTTTGAATAAATACCATGTGCTCTTCCTGACAAAAATGTATTGCTGTATCTCCTACCTGCCTCTGCCATAACCAGTGAACACTAAAGCTTTCAAGAGAACCTTAAGAAGTTAGAAATCACAGAGTTATCACTAAGAGGAAATACCCTCTTCTTAAGTGACCACTTTAGAGGATCCTTAATTGGGTTCCAGTAATAGAAGACAGTGTTCATAGTTAAATACAAATCTCCAAAATTGACAGGTTGTTTCCAGGTATATTTGTTTGCCTGGAAGCAGTTTCACTGTAGTGGTTTGCATTTCGAATTTTTTAATGGGGATTGTATCCTTTAGGTCCAAATAAAAAACTAGAAAATATCCATGTTGTGTTGTTGGGCTTAGTAAATGCATAATTAGGATGTAAATCAACATTTTAGATCTGACGGCAGGTTTTTCTAGACAGGCATGATTAGAAGGTGTGAGGAATTTGGAATGCTTCCTTTTAGACAATACAATTATTTTTCTCTGGTTTACCCTGCTGGCTTGACCACATCTAAACCTATAAATTCATATATGCAATAAGTAATTACTATTTATGGTACCTGCTTTGTGAAAAGTTTCATAGTAAGCCCTAGGTGATATGTTGGTTTTACCTGACAGTGTCTCTGAATATCACTGTGCTTTATGTACTCCTAAGGGCACTTTAGTGGCTTTTGTGTTTACGTTAGAAGCTAATCTCATCATAAAATTGTACTCCTCTGTAAGAGAGTTTTATCTTAGGGCTGTATTAAGATCTGTGAATGGAGATGTCTAGTAGACTATTGCACATTTGGGTCTGATTCTCAGCAGAAAGTTTGGGAATAAAAGTATGGGTAGAGACCTATTGTATTTTGCTTTTATCGCTGTTCTTTTTTTCAACAAATATATGTTTAGTATTCACTAAATACATGTAAGTACAAGTATTATAAGTACTGAACAAAAATAGTCATGATCTTTGCACTCATAGAGTTCACAATATGGCAGGGAAGGGGGACATCACACAAATAATGTCAAGTGTGAGGAGTATTACCACAGGGTAAGAATAAAATCCCATAAGCAAGTTACAAGGGAACCTAATTTAGTATTCTGAAGAGAGAGTGTCACAGGAGACCTGGTATGCCTGGGGATAGTAACAATTTAGCAAAGACCTCAATGAGCTTCCAGGGTGAGAAAAACATTATTCTCCACTCGACAACATATATTTTTAAGGGAATTCCACTTTTTTGCTCAGATGGTGGATGGGGATATTTTGAAATCAGGGAAGATAAGGCTGTGCAGGCTTAGTGTAAGTCAGCCACGACCCACACCCTCTGGGTCACATCAGCATTTTCCTGAAGCCAGGGATATAGTGAGAATGTTCTGATTGATAAGCTAGAAAGGGAAATCTGCTGTGGGGCTAATAGAGAGGAGCAGAAGTGTTGACCTCTGCTTGTCCTTCTTGATTGGGACACTGGTGTCAGGTCTTGTGACTGGACCTGTTCCACGTCCAGTGGCTGGGGGAAAGCTACCACTGGCCTGCTGGGTCATTTAGCTCCAGATTCCAGTCAGGTGAGCTAATTAAATCTGTTTATTGTTGAAACCATTGTTGTTATGAACGCCTGAAAGCATTCATAAACCAGGTAAAGGAGAGCTTAGGAAACGAAATAGACACTAACGAAGGCCCAAAGGTGAAAGAGCATGTGGTCCAACGATAGAGATAAATTCAACGTGATGTGGGTTCCTGCAAAGTTTTTGGTAATATAGTGAAAATGGGAAATTCTGTCTGCTACGAAATAACTGATGCTGGGTGATTATATCCTCCTCCTTTTCTTTTTTTTTTTTCCTCCTCCTTTTCTTGGTCTCCTTCCTTCTTCCTCTTCCTTCTTCCTACTCCTCTCCTTTATCTCTGTCCCTCATTCTCCTTCTCAAGTCTCCCCTTCCTCCTCCTCTCTCCCTCTACCTCTCACTTCTTCCTCTCCTCGTTCCCTTCCACTAAAACTGAGCCCAGGAGAAATTCAGATAAATTCCAGGACAAAAACGGAATGAGCTATAGACCAGAGTGATGAGCACAATGCTACAGCTGCCCTGAACACATCTGTCTGCATGAGGGACTTAAGGCTATTGGCATTGCCAGCTGATAAGGTTTATCTCCTGGCTGATGAGGCCAGGAGATAAGGTTTTGGATCTTTGCAAGGTAGGGAGTTAGAAGTGAGATCTGGCACAAAGCTAAGACCCTCATAGGGCCACATCCTCAGTGAGGGGTTGGTTAGAAAGAAATTTGCCTCCTGGAAGAAATGACAGAGATACTTGTCTGAACCAAAGGATCTACAATCAGGCATGAGCTCCTCACACAAGTTTGGAGATTAAATAGCCCTCTTTGGGTGTTATGAAAAATCTCAAGACAAGAAAATCATTCCAAGTGGACTTCAATTGTCCTGCCTTAGGGCACGTGGTGGAACCCAAATTCACCCTGGAAGAACAATCTATCAACCCAGTGTCCTCCAACTCCACAGATTCACATCACTCAAATATAAACTCACAGTCCGAAGTCATTGAAAAACAGAAGGAAAAGAGCCATGGTGGCACCTGAGGACTTTAGACACTAGAATAATTACACAGAAAATATAGACTTTTAAAAATGTTTTTTAAACTAAAAAGGGAGTGAAAAACAGGACAAAGGAAAATGAGACTATAAATAGGGTCAGGAAAGTTTGAAAAAAGAACGAATAGAAGTCTATAAACTAAACAATAAAGTCATTAAAATGATAATATTCATAAATGAGTTAAGCAGCTAGGTTAGATACACCTGAAGAAAGAGAATCAGTGAATCAGAGCCATGCTTCTCAACCTTTGATGTACATGGCAGTCTCTCAGGAGGCTTGTTAAAATGAAGATTCTGATTCTGTAGGTCTGGGGTAGGACCCAAAAGATTGCATTTCTAATAAGTGCTCAGGTGATGCCCATACTTTGAGGAGCAAGTACATAGAAGATGCATTTGAAAATTGTGGCCCAGTGAGACAAAGATACAGAAAATATGTCTTGAACAGCAAGAATAAGAACAGAAAGAATAGGGGTAAAGCAATATTTAAAAAGATAATAGCAGAGAATTTTCCAGATCTAATGAAAGACATGAACCTGCAGATTAAGGAAACCATACCCAAGGTAGGAAAGAAGGAAGCAAGGAAGGGAGGAAAGGAGAGAGAGAGAGAGAGAGTAGAAAGAAACCCTTACCTTGGAAAATTGCCAATTATCAACGAAAAGGAAGATCTTAAAATCAGCCAAAGAGGAGAAAAAAGTTTGCCCAGGAAGAAACAACAATTAGTTAGACTTCTCAACGGTACCAACAGATATGGAATAATATTTTGCAGAGCTCAGAGAGAGAAAAAAAAATCCTAACAACCCAGATTTGTGTATTCATCTCAATGATCCTTCAAGAGAAAGGACAAATTAAGTCATTTTTCAGACAAGCAAATACAGGGATTACAGCTGACCAACTCCCACTCAAAATCTGTTGATTCTCAAAGTGGTCACCAGCAGCATCAGCATCACCTTGCGAATATATGAGAAATGCAAACATTCGGGCCCCACTGCAAACTTAGGAATCAGAAACTCCATGGTAGGATGTAAGCTGTGTTGTATCAAGCTTTCTAGGTGCTTTGATGTCCTCCAATGGGAGAACCACTGCTCTAGGGGCAGTTCATGAGGCAGAAGAAAGAAGGTCTCTGAGGAAAGGTCTGAGACATAAAATGGAATCTTCATCAAATCATTTGGTGAACCTTAGGTTAACCTAAACTAATACTGACCGAGTAAAACAAATAATATCAAATTTGGGGATAAAAATAAGATAGAACTGAAATATTGAACAACACAAAAAGTAAGATAGGATCGGGATAATTGTAGTTAAAATGTTCCTTTCTTTCAACAGAACAGAAATTGGATATAATTTTTCTGACTGTTACATTATGACAATAATAATTATTCAATGATGTGACCTAGATATCAGCAGTGTTAATGATATCTGTATGTTTTGTTTAAAAATATTATAGGGCTTCCCTGGTGGTGCAGTGGTTAAGAATCTACCTGCCAATGCAGGGGACACAGGTTCGAGCCCTGGTCTGGGAAGATCCCACATGCCATGGAGCAACTAAGCCCATGCGCCACAACTACTGAGCCTGTGCTCTAGAGTCCACGAGCCACAACTACTGAGCCCATGTGCCACAACTACTGGAGCCTGCACGCCTAGAGCCCGTGCTCTGCAACAAGAGAAGCCACCACAATGAGAAGCCCGCACACCACAACGAAGAGTAGCCCTTGCCTGTCGCAACTAGAGAAAGACCACACACAGCAACAAAGACCCAATGCAGCTAAAAATAAATAAATAAAATTTAAAAATAAAAATATTATAAATTCCCCTTTCCTAATGCTTTTATTATTATCACATTATTTTTATTTAAGCTTTATAACAACACTATTAAATTATTAGATCAAATACATTCTCATTTAAACTGATGAGGAAACTAAGGGATATTATATATAGCTTGATGAAAATCGTACGTTTTGGTGGAGGGGGGTTGGTCAGAGAGATGGAATCCAAGGGGATTGGTCAGAGAGATCGAATCCAAGTATTTTGATTCCACATCTTCATCTGGCTTTTCCTATTATTAACCCACTGCCTTTTATCATTAATAAAATTTTGATGCAAGAATGCTTTTTGTAGAAAAACATATTCTTTGAAAAAAATTTCAAAAACAACTTTTTTTGTATCTTCTTTTATATAATACAAACAGAAGAGAAGCTAATTTTAAAAACTTTTTTTTTTATCTTTAGTGTAACAAAGCTATATTCTCCTTTGTACATACGCTTAAATGATTTATGGCTTTATTCTTTCCAGAGAATTAGGCTCAGAAGGAGAGGATAGAATGACAGCATTTTTTCTCCCGATGTGAAGTCTAAGAAGACTTGGAAAACTTTCTCATAACAATCATATTTTATAGATAAGATTTGTTTCCATCAGTCAAATAGAGTGGAGAATGTAAATGACAGAGTTAATCAAGGCATCTGCTTTGGAATGTTTCTTGCAGTGTCTTTCATGGATTCTGTAGGATGGCTGGTGATGATTATGCACTGGTCCCTCTGTCTGCAAACCATGGCAAAGAATAAGGAGGTGATCCCCGTTTCACAGCCATTAGAGATAATATATGTCTGCATTTAAGGCTGGCCATTACCAGAACCCTTGGCCTTATACAGTGCTGCAGAATTTTCTATAACCTTTATCTATAATTAGATTTACATTTTAAAGCTAAAAGATCTTTTGATTTTAAAATTTACGAAGGGTCAAAACCTGGTGAGTCATTTGTGGAATTTTTTTCCTGTAATAATTGAAGGAATTTTCCAATTGAAACAAATGCCAGGATGAATTTCTTGGCCTTCTGGAACACCTTAGGTCTTCATATACGTTGCAGACACAAGCTCATTCACTGCCTGACAGCCTCGGGAGACAGGTAAGTGCTATCAAATGTGGGAACTGAGGTTTGCGGAGAGTAAAACGCAGCGAATGCTGGTCCATCTTGGATTCGAATCAGAAGCCCAGCATCTTTCTTTGGAACACAGATTTTTATTTCTCCAGGACTTTATGTAATTACATGTTTTAGATTACTCATTATAGTTTGAAGTGACTCCAATATGGAAATATTCATTATATCCTTTGGGAGGCAATTTTGATCTTGTGGAAGGCTTTTTCTAACTGGTTATATATATTTTGATTCAGTACATTTCATTCCATCTAACAGAGTTATTTTTCTCCTATGGGGAGGGACTTGTTTTTCTTTTTAGTCTCTCTCTTTTAGCTTATTAATTTTTGAACTATATTTAGTTGTTTCAATAAATATTACAGAACACCTACTACATATTCACTCTTATGGTGCATCTGGGTATACAAAGATGAGTAAGATACAGTCTTTTCTGCATTGGAAAGAGGCATGAGGTTAAATCTGTAGATGGGCTAGCAATTAAGGGATTGGAGGGGAAGTAACTCTGGCTTGAAGTAGGCTATAGAAGGACCTTTTTCCAGGAAAGCGGGACTGGTAGGGTGAATTCCTTTATGCTTTTGCCACACAGAAAGGGGAAAGCTATCTCACTGCTCTGGACCTTGCAAATGTTGTTTAGAGTAACAACAACAAAAAATGTCTCCAAGGCTGTGGCAGAACGGAATGCAGAGAAGAACTCAAGACTTGAGTTCTAGCCTTTTATTGCTGGTTAAAGAAAGGAAAAACCAGAGAAACCTTAGAAAGAAAGAGGTAGATGAATCTCCTTGTGTCTCAATCCTGGCTGCTGGCATACTGTTTATCTAAGTCTACAAGATGTGTGTACAGCACAGCTAGTGGAGCCAAACACTTGTTTTTTCATTAAATAGTTATTGTGGACTAGCTCTCTCTCATGAAGTTTATATTTTCCTAAGGGGGTATAGGAAATAAATACTAAAGAGGCAAGATGAATTCAGATAGTGATAATTGCTGCTATGGATTATTTGTTCCCCTCAAAATTTATATTTTGCAATATCACGCCCAGTGTGGTGGTATTAGGAGGTGGGGCCTTTGGGAGGTGCCTAGGTCATGCAGGTGGAGCCCTCATGAATGGGATCAGTGCCCTTATAAAAGAGACCCTAGAGAGCCCTCCTGCCTTCTTCCACTATGTGAGATTACAGTGACAAAACAGCTGTCAATGAGGAAACAGATCTTATCAGACATGGAATCTGCTGGCACCAGGATCCTGGACTTCTCAGGATCCAGAACTGTAAGACATAAATGTTTGTTGTTTACAGGCCACTCAGTGTCTGGTATTTTGTTATAGCAACCTGAACTGAGGCAATCGATATAAAGTAAATAAAATATGATGTGATAGTGATTGAGGCGGGGGTTGTTTTAGATAGGATAGGAGGTGGGTTCTTTTGTTGCTGTTGTTTTGTTTTGTTTTGAATCTCAGGCCTAAATAATAAGGAACTAGCTATATAAGGTCCGAGGAAGCAGTATTCCGGAAAAGACAACAGTCCCCGGAAAGACCTAAAATGGGAGCAAACTTAGTATGTTTAAAGAATAAGAAGAAGTTGCACTATAGCTGGGATGGAGTGAGGGAGGGAATAGTATGATACAGTGGGCTAAACAGCCCCAGACAATATAGGGGCTGTCATAAAATGCTTGGATAATATTCTAAGTCTGGTGAAAAGCCACTGAACTAGTTTAGGTAAGGGGATGATATGAGTTTTAAGTAATCTGATTTGAAAAAAAATCATTCCAAATGTTGTGTATAGAGAAAATGATTGTAAAGAGGCAAGCGTGGAAACAGCGATTTAGTCAAGGGCTGATGGCACCTGGATCAAGGTTGCAGCAGATGTGACGGAGAGAAGTGAATCTATTTGGGTGGCACTTCTTTATCCCATGTCTTTGTGTATATTAGAAAAAGGCACCGTTTGCTCAAGTAAAAACAAATTTTAAGTTAGAATATTATTATACAAACAGAACCACTTCTGGGGCTGGGATCCAGGCTAAATTTTTATTTCTCCAGGTGGACATCAGCCCTGACTGGAACATACACATGCCCCTCACACACTCCATGGATGCCAGCCATGTTCACCCCGTTTGAACCCCAGCCTCTAAGTAAGGCAGTCATCCAGATTTGGAGTTGTGTGTATGTGTGGGGAGGATAAGGGGGTAGAATCAAAGTTTGCAGAGTTCTATCGGGACTAGATAGAATCAGGCTTAGCTGCCTGAACACGTGTTTCAGTGAGTTTGTGTGTGCGCTGTTTTACGTATGTTGTACAGGGTGCTGGATACCTGTGTGTGATTATGAAGGAGGAAGCTTGCCTTTGCTGTTCTAGGACTTGGCTAGCAGACCACAAAGCATAGGAATTTGTTACTGTGAGAGCTTATTCAGAGAAGGACTGCTGCTCTGAGGAAATGATTCTTGAGCTGAGATCTGAAGGATAAATAGGGTGTAGGTAGCTGTAATGGGTTAAATTATGGAGTCCCGAAAGTTTACATCGACGTGTATGGAGTACGTAAGGCAGGTGGAGGGGCATTCATTTCATACAGTATCATTAGATTCTCCTCATGGTTTTATGAAAACAATATTAAAATTCCCATGTTCAGATGGGTAAATTGGAAGCCAAAAAATATCATATACTGTCTACCCAGTGTGAGTCTTACTACTGTTTCTTAAATTACAGATAGTTATACCCACTGCTTAGTTATACCCACAGATGAAAACTTTCTTGAATGATTTTGCTATGGGCACAATATGCGCTCAGTTCCTCTATGACAGGGAGAATGAAGTAGAAACTTCCAGATTTGTCCAGGAAGGTAAATTAGAAATAAGTTCATAGCGCTCCTGGCAGATCCCAAGGCTCGGCAAATCCCAAGGTAATCAGCACGCCCAGCCAATTCCTTTCCGTGAACCAGAAATAAAGAATGCAACTGAATATTTTGGGTTGTGTGGGGTCTCTCCCAGTTCTGTGCTCCCACCCTGCATCCTGGGTCATGTTTTATGGTGCAGTGTCTGCCCTGAATTGCCAGCGGCAGACTAGTCAGAGTGGGAAACAGGGTTAAACAGTCAATGCCATAGTTCTTGAATTTTTCAAAGTTTTACCTCCAAATGAATCAATGCCATTGTTCTGTTTCTTGAAGAAGGAGAAAATGAGTTGCTCTTTCCACGCCCTTCCTGCCCTTCTTGATTTTTTTTTCTGTCCTAGCTCGAATTCAAGCATGTAGATATAATATGGTTTTGTCGTTAAAACATTTAGACAGAGAAACAAGGATGCTGAGTTCCTTTCTTGGCTCCTTCCATGACCACTGACATAGGAGGAGGGGAGATTATTTTTCTCCTTTTACTAATTAGGATATTGAGGTAAGGAGAGATTTATTGATAGAATCAGAGTGATAACATTGTCAGTGACTTATTCATGGACTAGAGCAGATCATTTCCTCTTTGTGGGCCTTAACTTTTTTCATATGTTAATTAGAATATAAAAAAACCCTGAGCACCTTCATCACAGAGGTGGGTTGGAGAATAAGTTTGAGTCATGGCAACAGGAACTGTTATTAACGTTTCCATTAACACCACTATCATTATTCTGCCAATCTTCTTTTTTTTAAATTAATTTTTTTTTGGCTGCATTGGGTCTTCATTGCTGCGCACGGGCTTTCTCTAGTTGCAGCGAGCGGGGGCTACTCTTCGTTGCGGTGCACGGGCTTCTCATTGTGGTGGCTTCTCTTGTTGTGGAGCATGGGCTCTAGGCATTCCTGCTTCAGAAGTTGTGGCTCACGGGCTCTGGAACACAGGCTTAGTAGTTGTGGTGCATGGGCTTAGTTGCTCTGCGGCATGTGGGATCTTCCCGGACCAGGGCTCGAACCCATGTCCCCTGCATTGGCAGGCGGATTCTTAACCACTGTGCCATGTCTGCCAGTCTTCTTTTTCAATTTGTCTTTAAGAGAGAAACAACAGCTCTTAATGGAAAGATAAATCTTTGGAGGCAGGCAGCTCTGGGTTGGCATCCCAGCTCTGTACCTTACACCTTATCCACTGGGTGAGATGAACTTTTCTCACCTGGAGATGATAAAAGCTACCCCAACAGGCTTGTTGTGAAAAATAACAGGTGTATTACCCACAATAACCATAGTTGTTGGTTGGATCTGAATCAGATTAGCTAACTTTGTATACTACTTCTGGATCCTTTGAATCTGGTTTGTATTTAGTTTGAGCAAAGAATCTCTTATTTATATGGCTTATGCAGATCTGACTCTGGTAGGTGCTTATACTACTCTAAAAAGAGGCTTCAGAGCTGAGACACAAGTTGTTTCTATATCCTTGGGAGCAGGCTAGAGGTCCACAGACCTCCTACGTACACTCAGAAAGCAAATGGGTGGTTACACGCAGAGCTGTCTCCTTGCATATGAAGACAGGGGAGAAAGACTTTCCATATATGGGGAAGCATCCAGTGTGTGTTAGAGAGTCAGGCTCACATACACTATTTAACATGTTCGCTTGGCCATGTAGTAGATTCATGTCCTGCTCAGGTAGTAAATCAGAATCTCTGCTTTTTCAAGGCCATGCTGTGACCAATGGAGTGGAATAGCCCAGGCAGGAATAACACTTAACTGTCATTTGTTGCTTCTAAGAATCCTAAAAAGTAGCATTACTGGAATCATTCAGATCTAGCTACTCAGTATTGACACTTTCTTTCCAAGGATGCTTAGAGTGTTTTCTTCTGCTCTGGCCTTTGGAACTATTTAACCAGCTTTTTCCCAGGCTTAAGGTAGTTAGCACTGATTTGAAACTAGAGGTCTCCAAGTATCTCAGTGCATGATGGAGACACTACCCATGGTACCAGTCATCAACCAGGCAGGTTTTCTAAATCATGACTTAGACAAGTGATGCAGTGAGGCATTGGAAAAATAATTCATTTTAGTGACAACTATCAGTCATACTGGTTGGTTGAGGACCAAACAAAATATAAGCCAGCTATCTTTCCAATTTGTAGCCTGATACGTCATCCTAGAGACAAAGTAATAGGCTCTTGTGAGACTGTATCTTGGGTTTCTTGTGTCCTATAAATTCAAACTAAATTACACCAGCATTAGTAGAATCACATCACCTTGGTTCACTCTGCCCTCCAGGGCATGGACACAGAAAAAGAGAAACCACAAGAAGTTGGGCTGATCATGTCTTTGATGCAAAAGACACATCCGAAGCGTTTGTGTGTCAAGAGAATTAAGAACCCTGCAGTCATATCAGTTTGACTACAATCTCATTGGATCTTATAAATAAAACAAGTGCAGACCAAGTCAGCGCCTGGACAGCTGATGCGAATCTCCTGGGGAGATGCAGTAAAGTAGTGCTAGGAAGCCAACAGGGCTTCTCCCTTTGCAGTGATAATAAATCAGTACCTAGTAGGAGACAAGAGGTTGCCTTTTAACAGATTCTTCTCTTTCCCTGGTATCTTTGTATACGGTCCGCATAAATGATTTCTGCGCCCATAGTTTGAGATGAGTTGCTTTTTCCTTCTCCAAATAAAATTCACCTATTTTTTTCATCACCTATCATGGAAAGAAATTACTTAGACACATTCTCTTCACGGTTGTGGCTACAAGTATGTGAAATGTATTATGACTTTTTTTGTTTGTTTCTTTGAGGAGTTGGTAGAGTTTAAAGGTGAATGAATCAATTTTCCCTAATATAGGAAATAAAATGCTTTTGATCATAGGATTTTAGAAATAGGTATAAAAATGCCAGTGTTTCTCCAGTAGTCCCTCTTGCTTTTTTGCATGCAGAGTTCATGTTGGGGCTAAGTCCTCATTCACCTGTCCCTTGTTCCAATCGTGAGTGTATTATTCTGGTTTGAATTAGGAAAGTTTCTGATATTTTATTTTATTTTTCATGGAAAAAAGTTAACCATAACTCCTATACCTTTCCTTGTGCTGAGCTATTATTTGAACAGTGTTTCAGTGTATCACTGAATATTTTATGTCATGTCTTCTTAGCTATGTCTCATATAACCAGCTTCTAATTTCAGCCTCTGCTTAGTTAAAACACTTTGTCAAACTTCCCTATCACATATTTTTTTTCTCTCACACATCATTTCATCCCACTCCTGAAAAATCTGTTAGTGGCAATTCCAATATTGGCAATGTAAGAGTGGAAAAAAAAAAAAAACTTGAACAAGGGAAAACTGAATCTGAATGTCATTATTGCAAAAATGAAACGTTGATTTAACATTCTCAGTGAAAGGGCACGTTACATCCCAGGTATGTGTGGGTTGTTTAGCAAAGAATCATTACACAAAGGTTAAATAATGTGTCATTCATTAAAACATAAGGATTCATTTAAATATTTAAATAGCTATTCCTCCAATACTTTTAAGCCTAGTTTGTGTATAATTAATGAACCGAGAGAAAGATTCCAGAGCAGAGAACCATAATGTGAAGAACTACTGCCAACTGAGGTTCAATAAAAATGAAAAGAATGTAGTCCTTGAAATGACAATGCTCTTTACTTGGAAAATGTAATTTCATTTTTAGACAATGTTTTTGGAAACTTATCTACTACATAATGTACTGTGAGTGGTCATATAGTGAAAGAGCTTTAGTTGATGCTGGATATGTTAATAGCATATTTGCACAGGAAGGACTTCAGGAATGTAACAAACCACGTGTCAAAATGGCCTCCCTGAGGACATCACCTCTGAGTTGAGATCTGAGTATTAAGAAGGTAAAGGGGGTAAATTTCTGGGCAGAGTAAGCATCACCTGGGGAGTCACAACGACCAACGAGCTTGTGGAGTGTTGGAGGAATTAAAGGCTGGGTCTAAAAAGTGAGAAGGAAATTGGGGAGACGTGAGCTAAAGTGTAGACAGGGGCCAGCTGGGTGTAATCTGGTAGAGAAAAATGGATGCAGTTAGGTGTATGTCTTCTACTTAACTATGAAATTTACAATTTGGGATAGCAATACCTTTATACAAATATAATTTTTATGTCTAATTAAGTACCATATTTTGATATTTTAACCTCATGTTTTGAGAACCATCACTCATCGATTTAGTGATTCACTTACATAATATTACACAAGTGCCAGATCAAAGGTTGGTAAGATGGTCATTGCCTTCAAGGAGATGATTGATGGTGTAGTTTGGTGGGGTGGGTGGAGGGTGGGAGGTGGAGGATGGACTGTGAACCGGTAGGCTAAGGAGGTGGGATGTTGGGAGAAGGACATAAAATATCAGATCACCAATATGGTTAAAACTTCTTATGGGAAAATACAAGCAGAATTGCAGATTCCTATCCTGCCTCTCTCTCACTAGCAGGGAGCTTCTGTTTCTACAAATGTTTATTTGGGGGCATTTCCTGGTTCTTTTGGGGGGTAGGGGGGTGTGGGAATGGGGAAGTGGCCCATGAAAGTGACTCCCTATTAATAAGTCACTTTGCACACCTCCAAGGGGACCATTCACATTATATTCTGTGTAAATGGCGCTGTTGGGACCGGCATCATTCTCAGAGAATGTGAAGGAAGTCTCAGGAGTTTGCAGGACTGACCTCTACGCCCTTCCCCTTTTTAAGGACACTCTTCAATAGTTAGTCATTAGATTCCATACATTGGCCAAGTTCAATGGTGAAAAGTGTGTTTACAGAGTCCAGCATTGTTAATTCGGAAGAATAGTCTTAACATTGATTTCTTATGTTCTGGAATTCCTGCTTAGTACCCTGAGTTTGGTTTCTTCCCACTCTAAGTTGGTCATTTTGAGGAAACAGAGCTCTTCTGTTTAGCTGAGGATACACACACACACACACACACACACCCTCCCTGTGCTCTCTTTTCTCACATCAAGCTTTGCCTAGTTTACTCTGCAGAATAACATGCTTTCCTGGTTTACTGAGACCTTCTTTAGTTGGTACACTTTTCCCTTCCCTAACAAACAAAATCTTCTATCCACTGGTGGGCTTTTTTCCAGTCTTTCTCTTCTGGATCACCACAGGATTTACAACCACACTTTTTAGCATAAATTATGTATAATATTTAAACGGCCTTGTTTACAGCCAAGAGAAGTATGCTATTCAATAGAAAGAAGAATATTTATGATACTTCCCCTTTGGTGCCGGTACCCGGAAACAGAGCTTGACCTTACTTTACGAAATTGCCTGCCAAATTTTTGAACTTCATTATATTATTTTCAACCATTGTAGTTTTAATTATATGTCTTGAGACTTTTCAGAACTTGTGTATTTTATTAAAATATATCCATATAAACAGGGACTGTTTGGAGTAAGATTAGACCTCTGAAAATGGCATACAAGAGTGGATTCGTTGGGGTAGGGGGTAATGGCTAGGCAGCACTACTGGTAATAGTCCAGGCCGGATACAGCTGGAATTGAAACCAAGGTGAAGACTATAAGGATAGAGAGAAAATATAATGGAAAAAATATAGGTTAGGTATAACTGGAAAGGGACTAGTTGTGTTGAGTTTGGAACCCAGGTGAATCAAAAGATGATCTGATATAAAAATAAACATGGTGCCCAGAGAGAAAAATGTAAGGATGGGAGGGAGAATGACAAGTTCACGTCTCCTAGATTAACTTTGAGCTCTTAGTAGGAAACCAAGCTTCGAGGGCTGAGTGGGAGCCGATGACCATATGAGCGTCATTCGCTCTCCCTTTCTTCCCCCATCTTTTCTTTCCTACGTCCCTCCTTCACAACTTCCTTTTCTGGAGAATCTTCAAAAAGGGGTGAGGTTGTGGCTGCTCCGGCTCTTATCCCAGTTGGAGAAAAGTGCCTTTGCCAGGCTCAGCTGCAAGCTGCATCAATTTGGTTTTGCCAATTGGTCCAGCAAGTCATACAAGTCATACAATACAAGTCAATATTTGGGATTAGAACTCAAGAGAGAAGTCAGAACTCTTGATAGCTATTTGGAAGTCTGATAATTGAAATGATGGGAGTAAATACATTTTCCTAGAAGACAGAGAGTGGATAAGAAGGCTAAATAGAGAACTCCAGGGGCCGGGGCAGGGAGCTAGACCAGAAGTGAGGTCAGGGAAGCAGTGATTCTAGGGAATGAAACAAACAGGATGAACAGTGCCAGGGAGGAAAGATTTAGGCAAAGAGATGCTGATCAGCAGTGGCATGTTGCAGAAAGAAAGGACCCTTGCAGAGGTACTTGGATTCGGTAACAAGGGAAAGAGCGGTGTTGATTAAAGCCGAGGTTTTAGCAGAGCGGCTGAATACAGATTGTAGGGTGGAAACTGGGGGCAGGTGTTGGAGATAGTAAATGAAGAAGAATTAAAGACAGAAACTGGCTTGAGGAACGAATAAGCAATGTGTTAAGTTTTAAATGCATGCATACTTTACAGAGTGCTTTCTGGCTAGGTGGAAACATCCAAGAGAAAGGAAGAGTTTGAATAGGGGAGAGTAGGAAGTGTTGTAAGACGCAGACACACACACACACACACAGCGCTTCCAACAGCCTATGTAATGTCTAGACAGAATTACCTCCCCTAGTGGATGTGGGGTGTGACCCCTCACTGGAGTAAATGGCCTGGTGACTAGAAAAATGAGGGCTTCCTTTCAGCCCCCACGTGCAACTCGCAACCTATACAAAGATACATGGCACAGCTCTCCATATACAACCTACTGTAATCACCCAGAAAAAAACGCTCCATGTACACTCACTAGCTTTGTCCTCTGTGCTCAGCCACTTTCCTTACTCTGCTCAGAACAGATTTCTTATTTATAGCCAGAAAATCAGTTAGTCAATGTCCAAGGCCGAGCTCTCTCCAAATAGTCCCTCCCCAGGGTCCACAGAAGCATCCGTGTAGAAAAGTCCCAGCTGATGCGTGTGTCACCCAGTAATCGCCTTATGAAGAACACATCCTTTGTTGACGTACCCAGTCATCTCCTTTCCTGCTGCTGCTCTCTGGGACTTAGGTACAATTCTGTGGTGTTGGCTTTGCTTTGAGAACTTAACACATTTTTAATTTCTCAATTTGAGTAGGTAGCTCATAGTTAGAAACACACAGTTTAATCACAGTTATGCCAGAAATAGGAATAATTGATTTCGTTTTTCTTTCCCACTTGGAAATGAAAGAAAAAAAAGAGTAAAGTTAGTTATGGATAGTATTTAATTTCCTTGGGAGCCTGGGACGAAGTGAGACAGTAGCATTGACATATATATACACACTACCAAATGTAAAATGGATGGCTAGTGGGAAGCAGCCGCATAGCACAGGGAGATCAGCTCGATGCTTTGTGACCACCTAGAGGGGTGGGATAGGGAGGGTGGGAGGGAGACGCAAGAGGCAGCGGATATGGGGATATATGTATACATATAGCTGGTTCACTTTGCTGTACAGCAGCAACTAACACGACATTGTGAAGCAGTTATACTACAGTAAAGATGTGAAAAAAAATTTCCTTGGGAGGACACAAGCCATCAAATGTTAAAATTAAAAAAAAATGTTTGTGCTTTCTTACTTGCATGTATATTTTTAGTAATTTCTGCAGGAATTTTAAAGAAAAAATTTTCTATTCCAGTGTATATGGAGGACATGATCTGGACATGAACCCACTGGGGAATTTGGCAAAGAATCTGTCAATGAACAGAGGCAGGAGGGAGCCCTCAAGTTCTCTGGCTCTAGGTAAGAAGGCCACTTTCCGGGCCCCTCCATTGTCTGTGTCATCATTCGCAAGAATAAAGAAGAGGTTCTAAAACAGCGAACTATACTGCTTGGATTACATCCCTCCCCTCTAGACCTACACCAGCATTTGCCTTGAGAGCATGATTACTCCGACATGTCTCCCATTCCTGTTGGTAGCAGTCACCATGGAAGCTGAGGACCCTACGTCGTCATCCCTCATTCTTCCATTTCTCATCCCTTTTGTCCCTCTACCCCTACCCTGCACACCTATCCTCTTTACTGTCAATTACCAGACCGTACTTATTTGTTTGTCTTTTGGCCCCAACTGCAGTGCAAGCCAGAACTTTCGTCTGTTTTCCTCACTGCCATATCCCAGAGTTCTCGAACAGTGCTAGGCACACGGTAAGCACTCCTTAAATATTTATTGAGTGCATGAATGAAAATAAAGAAAAAAAGAACAAACTGAGGAAAAGAGCATTTGAACTGGACACGGACTTGCATGTGGTCTGTGAAAGACTGAGCACGGACTCCAGGATTGTGGGCCTGAGTCAGCAGTTGGTACCAGGAGGCACCGCAGTAAAGGTAACAGGCAAAGAGACTAGGTCTCTTTATGCAAAAATTAATTTCATAGAACGAGTGGCCATCTTACTGGTTTCCTGCAGGCAGAATATTGTTTAAAACAATAAAAAAAATCTCCAAATCTTTTAACGAGCAGTTGCTATCTACATGATGGTTTTTCCAGAATGAAAGTAGAATGCATCAGTGTTCGTTTAGGTCAACATTTGCGTTCATGGAAGCTGCGGTAGTTTAAACAAATTGCAGAAATAGCGGAAGTTCCCAGCTGAGAGTTAGTGCTCGTCAGGTACCTGTAGGGTGAGCAGAGGTATTCAGGCCTGGGCACAATCTGAAGTAGACAAAGTCTAGTCTCTCTTTCAACTCTGTGGAGCTGCTTGCCTTCTGCTCTGTCCATCAGGCCGTCCTGCTGTGTTCTCCCCATCCTGAAAGGGCCGTTCAGAGATGACCTAACTTCTCCCTTCCCTCTTCTCCCTCTGAAATATTATTACATGACCTTTGGACTTTCCTTCAGAACCATATGCTTTCTCTGTGGAAGTAACTGATACGAGCTTCATCAGACAAAACAATCCTATCGACTGATCGATCACAGCTCCCAAGAAGTTACCAATGCCTAAAGCAAGTTAAAATGATCAGGATTTTTAAAGGCCCCTAAAAAAGGATGCGGGTGTCAGAAATTTCAGGCAGTGTAGGTATTTGAGAGTGACTGGACTCTGGTTTAAGAATTTAAAACCTCACTGAAAAAGCCAAAAGGCTGTGTAGATTCAGAGACCATTCTAAGAAGAGGTGACATGATCCTTACATTTCCAGTAAGAGATGTGAGCAGGACAGCTAGGCATCCTGGTATGTCCTGTAACACAGTATGATTTTCATGTATTCTATCTGAATATGAGAAATTAGCATTTTAATGTCAGATCTCATAGACCAACACATCAGGAATACACTGCACATGCGCTGGACTTCTTAAGATGAATGTTTTGTGATTTTTCTGTTGCTGAAAGAATCAATGCGTGGAAGACACCCTGAGATAGATAACCACCTGGGAATGTCAGTTTAGATCTCATTTTCCATAGTTTTTGTGATGTGGAGATGCTAGAGTGAATGTCAACGTTCAGAGAAGTTCTGTGGATTCATGATCTGACCCTGCAGTGTGAAGGAACCGTGGAACAAAAATTATATATTAGAACACTTTGATTACACTCCCCTCTGTGCAGAAGATGGATGAGGAAGTGAAAATATATTTTTATTTCATGTTACTGCAGAGTAAATCAGCAAAGGCTTTCTTTTTTATCAAAATTGGTTTTACTAATGTATCTTTTTATAATGTTTCTGAATGCCTATCATATTTTAAATGCAAAGGGTATCTCAGATGTCTACATTTCCTAGGTAACAAGTACGGTTCATAAATGGAAACTGCAAGAGAGAAGACTGTGGTTAGAGTGGAGACAGGATGGAGAGAAAATGAGAGAATAAACCCCTTCTGAGTAACTTTTAAGGGTTAGGTACATTCTCATATATTCTGTAAATCTTCACAATACAACTACATGAGGGGTGTGTGTGGCTAGAACCCAGGACTTTGATTAGAGCCCATATTTCCTACATGACCATCAGGAGGCAGTTTCAGCCCTTAAGGCTCCCACCTTCCTGGTTTTCCTCTGTCTCTTTCCTGACCAGTCCATCACATGATGGTCATGAGATTATAGTTGAACTCCAGGGAAATTAGAATTCCCTCTGTTCAAAGACAAATATTTATTAAAAAGAGTGATGATTGCTTTAAAAATGACCTCTATCTTTCAACTGTTCTAAAAACATTTTCAACAGAAAAGAAATCTATTTACCCAGAAACTCTTATGAGAGCTATAAAAGTTAAGACTTCAGGGTCCTAAGTTCCCTGAGCTCTTATTATTTTCACTAAAAACCTGTCACACTGGAGCAGAGGTGGCAACTTACAGCTCGAAGCCCCTATCTATTACATGTCTTTTACTTAATTTAAAAAATATTTATGGTCTTCCCTGGTGGCGCAGTGGTTAAGAATCCGCCTGCCAATGCAGGGGACACGGGTTCGAGCCCTGGTCCGGGAGGATCCCACATGCTGCGGAGCAACTAAGCCCGTGCGCCACAGTTGCTGAGCCTGCGCTCTAGAGCCCGCAAGCCACAACTACTGAAGCCTGTGCGCCTAGAGCCCATGCTCGGCAACAAGAGAAGCTGCCACAATGAGAAGCCCACCCACCACAACGAAGAGCAGCCCCTGCTCGCCGCAACCAGAGAAAGCCGCGTGCAGCAACAAAGACCCAACACAGCCAAAAATAAATGTAAATAAAATAACTAAATTTAAAAAAAAGAACTGTAGCCACTGTTAAAAAAATTATATATATATTTATAGTCCCCCCCAAAATGCAACTGTGAGTGAAACAGGTGACCACAGGTACTCACGTAGTACAGAATTCACTATTTTCTAGTTACAAATAGGGAATGAAGAAGGCCTGTAACAGACATTTAATATGGTTTTAGATACTACTTCCTGGATTTTGTCTAAATTGGTGGGCAAAGAATATTCAAGATGAAAATTGCCACTTTGTTGAACGATCCCCTCTTGTTGTACCTGATGACATTGTAAGGTAGAGCAAATGATACCAACATCCTTATTAAATAGAGGCCGATTATTTGTTACTTGAATTTGTTTTCAACTTTGGGTCTAAATCAGTAATCCTTGGGTCACTGCCTGGAATTCTAATTTAGTTATTATTTAAAAAACATCTTCCCAGGTGATTCTGAAGTGAAGTGAAGTTCAGAGAAAGTAGCAAGGTGACACGTGGGGTGAGGTGTTGAGGGCTAAAGGAAAATCTGGATGAAGGCAGCTAAAGAAAGGAGGCCAGACTGTATGAAGCTAGGACACCTCCCAGGAGGGGTAATGTCTGAACAAGTAAAGAGGAATTACCAGGGAGACCAGAGTGAATAGCTGCGGGAATGAATACATCCTGGACACTTAAAAGGAAATGAGAAGGCTAATCTTACTGACTTCCAAGAGTAGAAGAAAATGTTGTAGAAAAGGGAGGGTGCGCTTCACCATGCCTGACACATCGTAGGTGCTCAATAAATATTTGGTCACTGAATAAGCAAGTGGATGAGATTATGGAGGGATTTAAGAGCCAAATAAAGTCATGTGTACTTCTTACTCACTGTATACTTCCAGGGGCTAGCGTATACAGTAAGACCCCTACATACGAACGAGTTCCATTCCGAGAGCGTGTTCATAAGTCCAGTTTATTTGTAAGTCCAACAAAGTTAGCCTAAGTACCCAACTAACGCAATCAGCTACACAGTACTGTACTGTAATAGGTTTGTAATACTTTTCACACAAATAATACATAAAAAACAAATAAAAAGTAAAGAAAACACAAAGTAAAGAAAACACAAAAAGTAAAGAAAACAAGAAGAGTTACTGACTGGAGGAGAGAGAGGAGGTGGGGGATGGTAGAGCTGAAGGATCGTCAGCAATAGGAGATGGAAGGCAAGCTGCAATTTCACTCACGCCTGACGTTGATGGCACAGGTTCTGGTTCCTTGCTGGGTTCAATTCTATCTACATGCTTGAAAAAACGATCCAGTGATGTCTGGGTAGTAGCTCTTTTTTTCTCGTCATAGATGACACGGTAGCACTGGACTGCATTCTGAGCAGCTGCTGTAACCTTCGTGTACTGTTCTACATTCGGGTCCTGGCCTCAATAACTAACAGTGAACTAACTTATGTGATTGGACATGCAAACGCATGTTCATATCTTTGAAAGTCTGCAACATGATTCGCATATAGGGGACTTACTGTATTAGAAACTCCACAAATATCCGCTTAAGTGTTGATTGACCAATCTGCCTTGCACATAGTATGTGCTGATTAAATGTTGATATTGTTAGTCAAATTATGATTATCATTAGTTGAACACCTTTTTCAGATGGAGAAATTCAATGATTGGTTTGTATTATAAGACAGTTTCTATTTTAGTCTGATGGAATAGTATGAAGACACCATTTTGTTTAAAGACATTCTGTAGCGTTCCAAGGAGAAATTTTTACAGAACAGCATTATATGGCCAGTTAGAGAATTAGAGCACGCATGATAAAATCCTCTTAAGAAACATGAGAACAATGAAGCTGTTTATTGAAGAATTCAATTAGGATTACCTACTATGGACCAGGCATTCTTCGAACTGAACAAAGTATAAAGAAGTTTCTGCCCTTATAGGGCTCACATTCTAACTGGGGGAGCAGAAAATAAGCAAAATGTATAGTCATTTAGAATATGGTAAATGGGGAGGAGAAGAAAAGGGCAGGAAAGGGGAACAAGAAATGTTGGGGGAATTGTGAGAAATTCTAATTTCAAGAATGTTGGCTAATGGGACTTCCCTGCTGGTCCTGTGTTTAGGACTCCATGCTTCCACTGCAAGGGCCGCGGGTTTGATCTCTGGTTGGGGAACTAAGATCCTGCATGCCGCATGGTGTGGCCACAAAAAAACAAAACAAACAAACAAACGAAAAAAACAAGAAAAAAACCCCAAACAAATGAAACAACAACAAAAACAAACATTAAAAAAAAAACAGAATGGTGGCCTAGCAAGGTCTTGCTGAAAAGGGGAACATTTAAGACCTGCAAGAGTACTTCTCCCTCCCCATCGCCTACCAAGGATGTACTGTACAACACAGGGGTATATCCAATATTTTGTAATAACTGTAAATGGAAAGTAACATTTCAAGATTGTATAAAAAATAAAAAAATAGTTCAATTGTCAACAAAACAAAACAAAAAACCTGAAAGAGTGATGTAGGTAGCGTTGAGGATGTGGATACCTGGGGCAAGCACATTTCAGGCAGAGGGAACTGCATATGTGAAGGCCCCGAGGCAGCACTGTGCCTGTCACTTTCTAGGAGCAGTAAAGAGGCCAGTGTATGTGGAATGAATGAGAAGAAAGGAGTAGGAGATACTCTCAGAGAAGTTAACTAGGACCTTGTAGGTTACAGGATAGACTTTGGCTTTTTACCTTGAATGATTTGGGAAGCCACTGGGGGTTTTAAACAGTGTTATGGTCCTGAGATCATCGTGCTTCTGGCAGCCATATACCTCTCCATGAAGCTGTCCATGATTTTATCATCTAGAATTTAATGATCCATCCTGGGTCCTCATTGTATTTCTGTCTATTGGATTACCACGCTTCCTTTCTTTTTGATAAAAAGTAGGTACAGTTTTCCTTCTCTATTCCATGTGCTACAAATATCTTGAGGGTACCTTGTTCATATTTATGTGTCCAGTGACATCTGATGATACCAAATATTTGTTGTTTTTATGTAACTTTTCAACTTTGTTTATGATGAATGCTATTATGTAATGTCACACGAGTGCAGAACTAGTGATATTGACTATGATTCTCTGACAGACTGAATAAAACTTGTGCATCATTTATTTGAAACATTTTGCCTGTGTGAATGTTTGATCTTTAAGCAGTAAAGTGATGTGCCGTTCCACTGATGGCCGAAAACACTTAATCAACCATGTCACAATCTGGGTTTCATTTATAGTCATTTAAAACAACCTTGCAATTCCTTTGGAATTCATTCCGGAAACTGTAGTGCTGGAATTAGTCTTATGAGTGTGATCTGAGGGTACTGAAAGGGCCCACTTGCCCTAAAATATTTCCACTATAAGGATTGCTCCTCCCTAACCTTACCAGATCCTTCATCCTTCAGCTTCCTGCTCTGGAGCAATTGTATTCTTACTCAGCAAAGGAAAGGGTGTTGCCCTTAGAAAGTTTCTATAGGACACAGACTAATCTTAAGTAGTTGGAATCACTCGGAGCACAGCCTAATGAAGACCTTGTTAAAATTTTTGCTGTATTTGTACCTCTCTTAACCAGCTGAAGACAGAACCAGTATTTTATCTAGCTAGCTAGCTATTTCTCCACCTACCCCACCCCCCTCTCTGAATGAGAGGGCCTCTAACTCTGCAGGCTACTAATGACACAAGTAAGCACCCTTCTTCTGCAAAAATAGCTAGTGGATGAAGTGGTTCAGTTTTGGTAATTTGGAATCATAGGACTCTGCCAAAGGATTGGCTTCTCTGATTTGAAAGTAAATGTCTTAACCTCCCTCACTGTGGCATTTATTTTCCATAAACGGGGCTGGCTTTGCCCCACATTCTTGCAGCAGCAGGAGACCATTATCCTGTGAGAATGTCCTCTCTCCTTTCACATTATCGCTTAATTATTGCCCTCTTTTCAATAGACAATGCCTTTAGGAATGTTCATGTAATTTTTCCCCTCCATTCCTCTTCTGACTTGTACTGCCATGGGAGAGGATTTGGGTATTAACCCCAGAAAGTCCAGAATAATGAATTTTATAGACAGTTGGCTCAGTATCCAAGGAATCCTTTGAGAGGGGGCCGAGATGCTGTGAGCAATATACAAGGCAAAGGCTTGGGAACTAAAACATTTGCATTGAAATCTTCAAGGGAAAGAGGGAATAACAATGGAAATCTCAAGGCTGGTGGGGAAGGGGGACAGAAGATTTAGCTTTTCCCACATGCTAGTCTCTCAAGACCATCCCTCTTGTTTATTTATTTGGAAGAAAAGGTTTCATCCCTCCCACTAACAAAATTAGCCTTTGCTATGTAAACCCCATCTCTGCCATTTTGTTGAGCCCATAGCCAGCCAGATGAAAAGAATCGCTGCAAAAAAACTGAGAACTCCCCTGATGCATCTTAATGACTGTTTAACTTCAAAGCCAACCATTTAAATGCTAACACTACGAAGTAAGTAATCCAAAACATAAGCAACCAGTTTGAAACGTTAGCATTTAATTATCTACCATCTTTTGTTGTTAGCTTACAATGAAGGGTAAATTCATCATATAAATATGTGTATATACACACACTTTTTTAAAAAAAACACTTTAGAATGAAATTGACTTCAATACAAAGGGTGATACTAGAAATAAAGAGCAACATTTAGTAATCATAAAAGGTATAATTCATGAGGAAATAACATAAATTATGTGTACGCCTACTAAAATTACATGAAGAATCAAAATAAAATAATTAAAGGGAGAACTAGACAATTCCACAACCATACCAGAAGACTGCTACACCACTCTTTTAGTAATTGAGAGAAAGGCAGAACACCCATTCATTTCAAGGGCATATAGAAAATTCACCAAAAGAGACCAAAGGAAAACTCTCCAAAATAAAACTTCAGGCCCAGATAGTTACACTGGTTAATTCTACCAAACATTCAAGGAAAAGTTCTACGCAAACTTGCAGAACAAAACGTAAAAGGAGGATGGAACATAAACTTAATGCCAAAACCTGTCAGCTATAATAAAAATATAAAATTTTCAAAGTATTATATATGAGGTGAATGGTAGAATGAATAATCTGTGTTCCATACTGTAAAACATGACTCTGATCATATATCTGAAAAACAGGCTAAAATGTGAGGGATATTTGATTCGAGTTGTAGAAAATCAGAAATGAGACTTGAACATTCTCATGAGAATGTTCTCAATAGAAAGAGGGATGTTAAAAAGAAATTGGATGGCAAAAAGCATGACAAATGTCCACTGAAATCGGGAAGTTATTAGGTTTTTTTCAGTTATTTGTAGTTCTGTAATATTTATTCCATATTAGGTGACAAATTACTTCTAATTTGTAGTCTGGAATTAATCCATTATTGTATATTATTTCAATAAAGATAATATTGTAAATATAAAAAAACACTTTAGGATACAAGTTTATGTTTAGACATAAATGCTTCTTTTGTATTATTCATGAATCCACAGGACCCTAGGTTAAGGTTATCATTTTCTGCAAAGGCAGAGGCAGTACAAAACCTATTAAGATTTCCACCCTTCACTCCCATGCATTTGGATGTTAGCTCAAGGGATCCAGAGGTCTGTTGAGTTTGTCATCAAAATTTATTAACTGCACTTGTGATGTCATATAACCGGGAACATTGGACTCTGATTGCAAATGTTACTGGCAGTGAAAGAGTGGGCTGAAATTTTCCCCCCAATTCTTTGAAAATACAGGGGAAAAAAAAAAGGAAATTCCTGGTGCTTTTTCAACATAATATAAAGGTCACTGACAATAGCCTACCTATAGATGCTGATGTGTGACATTTAAACGGAATACAAGGAAAGCATGATAAGCATTAAAAAGAACTAGTTGCTTTCAAGCTAATGCTGTTTACCAAATCACTGCTCTTTCAGAAAAAAAATAAATGTACTGTTCCATTTTATTTCCCAGATATTGCTTGAGAAATATACATATATAGTGTCTTTGAGAATGTGAATAAAAAATAGAATGTTTATTACTGATATTTAATCCACTGATTCATAATATTTTAAATGTGTGGCCTGGGCTGTCTAAACTGGCACCTGGGGAAATATTCTCTGGGAGGCATTTTCAGTTGTTATGTTTAGGTAAAAAGAACTTGAGGTATTTATGTTGAAATAGTTGAAAAAAACTAAGTCATGTAGAAAATTGTTCTATTTTTGCCCACATACAGTTCACAACGGGCTGGAAAGATTTGCTTTCTTTCTGTGAAATCGAATTGTTTAACTGAATTTATGAAATTAACCCTTGTACTAGCATTATGTTGTCAGAGTTGAACCTGAATCTGGGTGAGAGATCAGTAAGGGCGGGAGAAGCAGGAAGAACTCCCAATTGAACCCTCGCCCCCATTAGGGCTCATAAGGAACCGCTGAGACCAGGTAGGTGAGTAGAGTCTGCAGGATGAGTAAAAGAAAAAGGAAGACGAGCAGAAGGGTTCACTAGCCTGAATGAGGATCTGCTATGTAGTTCTGTTAGGGAATCTTTGACTGAAATTGCCTGCCCCGGCCAGGCATGAAAATAACCACTTGCATAAGTCGTCTCACAAGAGGAGGTCCTGATAAAGAAACATGGAACTAACAAGCTGCCTCCAAAACCAACCGGAAAAAATTAGCGGCGGGGGGCAAAGAGGGAGGAGACGCCAGCCTGTATGATGCCCGGCCTACCACCCAGAAACCCACGCACTGGAATCCATCTTGACTGAGAGACGCGCGGCCCCCAGCAAGGCCTCTGAGTGGAACTAAATTTACGCCCGAGAAAGATTATTGGCCAGAGACAACCCGGAAACTAACCCCACCTCCATAAACCCCGAGACTGCAAGCCCCGGAGGCAGAGCATTCCTCTTGGGTTCTCTTACCCTGAGACTCTCCCCTCAAGCGCCCCTTTGCAATAAGGTCTTTTCCAATAATTCATTTCCAAGTGTTAGACAAGAGCCCGCCCTCAGGCCCTGGAAGGGGTTCAACCACCCCCTTACCTGGGCAAGTCCAGAAGTGGAATCAAGTGCAGGCTCTCCGCCCTCGGAAGCAGTGATTCTCAGTGCTCGCTGTGCATCCCATTGCCTTTTAAACATCGCTCTACCCAGCCCCCATCTGAAGCCAATTAATCAGCCTTGCGGGGGCGTGGATCACGGGTTCACTTAGCGCCTCCGGCTCCCCAGGTGTTTCCAATGTGTAGCGGGGTTTGAGTCTCGCGAGAGCCGTGGGCTTGATAAGGTGAGGGGCAAGCAGAGGCTAAGTTGAATGCCCTTCGGGTTCTCCAAGGACGCGGTGCGGGGAGGAAAGTGAAGACTCTTCTGCGGCTCCCTTCATCCCTGCAGGGAAGGTGAGTGCTGAACACACAGAGTGGGGAGAGTGGAGGTTGGAGCAGCCTGTTTTACCTGCTCAGGGGAGGAATATTTCCATGAGTGGGTCTCCCAGACGCGAGCTAGGCCTCAGGTCTTCCACCGTACATTTCATTCTTAATCTAAGTGGCCAGACATGTTGGGAATTTTCTCAGCACAAGTAACACCCATCCTTCTGAATTACAGAACTAAACGCCAGTCACAATTTTACATTTCTTTTGCGGTACGCGGGCCTCTCACTGTTGTGGCCTCTCCTGTTGCGGAGCACAGGCTCCGGTACGCGCAGGCCCAGCGGCCATGGCTCACGGGCCCAGCCGCTCTGCGGCATGTGGGGTTCTCCCGGACTGGGGCACGAGCTCGTGTCCCCTGCATCGGCAGGCGGACTCTCAACCACTGCGCCACCAGGGAAGCCCCCACAGTTTTACATTTTTAATGGGGTATCGTGACCTAAATTGATGTATTATAATCCGTTTGTATTTTTTTTCCTTTTTTGGCCTGTGGGTTTCAGCTAGTTTAGGCCACAGCCTAGTGACGGGAAGAAAAATTACATGGTGAAGTACAGTTTCTTTAGGAGACCCAGTGAGCACGCCAAACAAACATCACTGTCAATTGACTAGGGGGAGGACAAGGGAGGGGGGGAAGAAAACTAGCACAGTGTAATGTAGTCTAAGTAGTTTAAATGTTTTTTCACTGGATCCTCACAACACTGTAAGACTTCACCCATTTTACAGATAATATCTTTGAGTTTAGAAATTGGACTGGACGATGGCTCAGCTGGGTACGTTTAAAGGCTATCAGACAATTTTAAAACAACTGACATAAATTAAGTGGAAGGAGGTCTTGGTGAACCATTGGGTTTCTCTTTTGCTTTCAGTATTCAATTAAAGTTGCAAGTCGTATTTAATATTTTGGAAAACAGACTAGGGTTAGCTGGAATGATGGTCCAAGATTAGGAAAATTAAATTTAACCATGGTTAAATATATTTGCCTACATGTACATTAAAGAAAATTAACTATTTTAAAGATAGGGCTGAGAGAAAACTGAAAATGGCAATTCATATTAAATTCTAATATTGCTTGAGTCCTTTGTTCAACATGGGCTATCAAAGAAAATAATGGCATTTTAGGCATTTTGAGATGTAATACGTTTTAAAATTGGTTAATACAGGCAGAACACTTTGCAGGGTGACTAGCCTAATGTAAATGCTAAATTATTTTCAGCTGTTGTAACTGACCCTGCTCTTAACTAGGGGAAGTCCCTGCATTGAATGAGACACGTCTCATTTCCATGTGCCAAACATCTACATGCTTTACCTGGATAATCTCTTATCCTAACTATAACCTAGTGATGAGAGACTAATATAATTCCCATTTTACAGGTGAGAAAACAGAGCTGCAGAGATGTTAAGAAACCTGTACCAGGTCATTCAGCTGGTAAGTTGTGGAGTTGGGTTTCAAACCTGGGCATTCAGACTCCAGGGGTCCCTAGGGTTCTAAGACTTGGGTCATTTTGCATGTTCAGAGTCCAGAATTTATTATGTGCTTTAACCAAATATATGGCTTCTATCTTATTTCCATATGTGTTTACTTATACTACTGCAAATTGGCATGCTAATGAAAACCTGTTAATGTTCTAATTTAGTGAGTGGGGCCCTAGTGGACTAAAGACTCAGCTTCCAAACATTCATAAAGATAAGTTTTATCCAGTAATACTTGATCTGGTAATTTCACATTATTTTCCGCGTTTCGGAATGAAGAAAAGTGTTTCTTTCCTGTTCAGAAAAAGTATACACACACTCACATACCCAAGACCTTTTTAATGGTTGCGTCTCCTGTTGGATATATTGTCAACTTGGTCTTGTCATGTCTGAGAGTTTCAGGAAGATTGTTTTCACAACTTTCTAATGAAATGAGGCTCTTGGGAACCCTGAGTCCTTCCCATCTCGCTTAATCCTCTCTCCCTCCTGTCAATATCTGCCGTTGATGCTTATGTCCCAGGCAATGTTCTAGGCATGGCATTGACAGCATTGAACAGCAGGCAAGCACCCCTGCCCTTGGAGAGCTCAAATTCTGTTTCTGCCTTATATGGCTTTAGACTTTTGCTTGTCTCAAACCACAATTGGTGATTTAAAACAAACAAAAACAAAACAAAACTTTGGTCTACAATTTTTCTACTAGTGAACCTACTTGTGTAATGTAACTTCACCTATTCGGTTACTTAGAGACACCTTGGTCTCTTCTGGTTTAAAACTATCTCTTTAAATTAAATTTGTTTTCATTTTGAAATATTCCACCTCTGGAGGATTTAAACCCAGTCAAGTTTGGATTCTTCCCTTCATCCTTGTGCTGGGATACTTCTAGCTTCCCAGATAGCTTGGTACATCCAATCTGCTTTGGGAGGAACTGAAACTAAAACCCAGGTGTGGGAAGAGTGAATTACCAGGGGCGAGAAGTTCTAGATCGAAGCCCATCATAGAATCAGGGCAAATGGAATTAAAATCCTCACGTTGTACACTTTTGTTGAACTTTGTCATTTTGTTGCCAAAAACTTCCTAATAGTGTCTTTTCTGTAGTATGTGATTATACAAAAATCCATGCTAATTTTAGGGGTAAACACAGTTAAATAGCACTCTGGGATTTCATGTTCCAAATTATTACAGAGGAATGGCATTCCACAAACTCCTCAACAGACATGAGTCACTGGTATAACAAAATGTCTTATGCTGATAAAATTTAAATTTCAAAATCTCATAGCATAAGATAGTAGGAACTTTAATATTTTACTGTATAATAAAATCTGTAATTCTTTTTCAAGCCCTTATGCAAACCTTTCATGTGACCCAAGTGTGATTTGAGAGCAGTCCTTTTTACAGTTGACACCACTGATGTTGTAAGAGAAAAAGCCTGGAGTAGCAGTAGGTTGAATTATTAGTGTAGGGGGGATAAAGGATGATATAATTTGAAGTAGATAACTATTGTGGCATTTTTTCTTTGATTTTTTTTTTTTTTTTTTTCTTCCCCCCTATGCAATCCTTCTGTTTTAAGACTTGGCTGTGGGATGACAGTCAAAGGCTGCTCAGCTTGGCTGGGGACCATCTGAGAGACACAGGCTGGAAACGTTCAATTAAGACGGGGGGGGGGGGAAGCTGGCCTACCACTCTGGCCCTTTGTTGAATGTGGCCCCGGGAGTGTGAACTGTAGCCTGCCCCTCTCCCTTGGCCTCCAGGGGTAAGGGAAGCTCTCAGCATGTATGGGAGCTGTTTGTAGATGATCCCTGAGTAGTAGGTGAGTGCATATGGGCAGGGCACCAGTGAGCCAATTAGTCAAATCAGTTTTTCAGTAATGAATACTATTAGTACCTTCTGTGCATGGGTGGGTACTATATCAGTTTGCTAGGACTGCTGTAACAAAATGCTGCAGCCTGAGTGGCTTAAACAAGAGATTTATTTTCAGTTTTAGGGGCTGAAAGCCCCAAATCAAGGTGTTGGCATGATTGGTTTCTCTGAGGCTCCTCTCTTTGGTTTGCAGATGGCTGTTTTCTTGCGGTGTCCTCACACAGCTCTTCATTCTGTGCACAAGAATCCCTGGTGTCTCTTCTATCCCTAATCGCCGATTAGGACCCACCCTGAAGGCCTCGTCTTACCTTAATTACCTCTTTAAAGGCCCTATTGCTAATGTCATATTCTGAAGTGCTCAGGGTTAGGACTTCAACATATGAATTTTGGGGGAACACAGTTCAGTCCATAACAGGTACTATCAGATGCATAAGAGAAACACAGTATTATCCAGGTCTTAGAGGAGCTTGTGTAATTGGGTCACTACAGAAAGATGTTAGTCATTTTCTGTTCAATGAGTGATTTTCTTGATTTCTTTTGAGGGTGCTGGAGATTAAGTTTATGTACTGAATGGCAGCTTTTCTAGCTCCCTTCATCTATTTTTGGAACTCATACCCCTGAGTATAAAATTGGAAGATTTTTCAAATAAGAAACTAAACACTATAGGAAATAGAATATTGACACTTGGAGTTTCTGCAAAGAAAAATCCAGTTGATATCCTGATTATCTTAGAAGTAAAATCTAGTCTCAAAAATTGGCCAAAACCCAGAGCATCAGATTAGATTTTTGTGCCTCATTCTACAGTGTACGCAGATATAAAAGGACCATGAGATATTTGAGGAAAGCTTCTAACAGGAAGACCAACCAAAACAAAAACACAGGAGAAAATTGGAGGTAACAGGCAATGCAGAGACCATTTTTAAAAATGTGTAAAAAATACCAGATAAGAGATTTATAAGCCAATAATGATTTTTAAAAATCCTGAAAAAACTGAAATGATCAAAAAAAGAAAACGCACAATAGAATAAAAACAGGCAGTTAAGATATTAGCCAGGACATCCAATATCTACAAGTCTGTAAAGAGAACAGGAAAAATTGGAGAGAAAATTATCAAAGAAATAAGAACTTCACAATAGTGAAGGGCCCACAGAGTACCTGCTACAATCAATAAAAAGATTCCTATGAAGGGATATTATTAAATATTAAAACACTGAAGATGTAGAACTTACTGAAGAAAAAGAGGGCAAATACAGTAAACTGGGAGAAAATGTGACACTGAACCCAGGAAGGTAGGAACTACTAGAATGATACCTTCTAATTCGGATGAAAAAATGATTTCTAACCTGGGATTCGATTCTGGTCACAAACTGACAATCAGATGTGAAAGGGAAGACATCTGTGAACATGCAAGAACTCGAAACATTTGCCTCCCTTGTATTCTTTGTCAGGAGGCTGCTGAAAGTAAGCCAAGAAAGACGAAAAGGTGGGGGTCAGGAAAGAGTACCTCCGACACAGTGAAAGAATGTGGTAGAGAAATCTCAGCAGCCAGGAGAAAGTTCTCTAGAAAAAAAATGGAACTGATAATTTCTGATATATTTGTGTAGGAAGTATTATTGATACTAGTTTTCCTGAGCTGTTGGATAGGTTGAGCTGTTAGAATATTGACCAATTATTGCCTCCAAAAGGGAAAAAGTACACAAGAAACATTGTCACTATAAATTATTGATTTTTTTAAAAAAGCCTAATTTACGAAGTCATAGTAATATAAAGAATATGGATTTAGCTAAATACTGAGATAACATCTCATTTGGAAGATGAAGCAATAGGAACTGGTAGCTTAAGAGAACTAAATTCTCATCCTCATGAAAGAAATGTCTAAAATTGTTAAATTAAGAAATAGAAGTCTGTGTATCGTATTCAGTAATATGGAGATAAATAACAAAAGTTGGCTAAAATATAGGCAAGTGGTGGTAGTGCAGCCAGGAAGCTGCTATTTTTATAAGGAGTTCATACTAATTTTCTGAACTGTATATATAATAAAAATATATAAAACTAATAAGGTATAAAATCAATAAATCAAAATAACATGTACATATTTTAAAATATGTGGTTTAATCAGTTCATTTAATACGTTTATACACACCTTGGTTGTATATAGATTGTAAGAATTAATATGTAGCTTCATGTTCACGAAGATATGCCAACATGTTTCTTTGTGCCAGCACTGTACTAAGTACTTTACATTTTCTTAGTTTTTATAATAACACCTTTACCCCGTTTTTATAATAACACCTAGTACCCCATTTTAAAGACTGACAGTCTGAACCTAAGAGAGAATATGTCTTGCCCAAAGCCACATTAGCTAGTATGTATAGTGCAGTGGTTCTCAAGCTTTAGGGAACCCCTGAAAGACTTGTTCAAACACACATGGCTGGGTCTTAGAACACTAATCTGGGATGGGGCCCAAAAAAAAAAAAAAAAAAAAAAATCCCAGGTGATGCTGATGCTGCTGGTCCCGGGACCAAATCTGAGCATGGTTGAACTTGAACAAGTGGTATTGGGAAGTGAAATTAGGTGTCTCAGACTCCAGCTGCTTACACAGTGCGCCTTATCTAAAGCCACGCTGAATGGGAAATATTGGCTGAGTTGATACATAAGTTTAGGAAAGAATTTGCCCCAGAGAACCGTCATGGAATGAACAGAGACATTCGAAAGCAGGCTCTGAGGCCAACTACATCAAGTGGCACAGGACCTCTGACCACCATAAGAAGTGGTTTGATCTCATTCTTACATAGAGGTTAGGTATTTCAGCGGACACAACTAATGGGATAAATTCTGGCTGACTCAAGTGAATCATGATCGTGCTACACCAGTTGCCAGTGACTGGTTTAGAACGAGGCATGTGACACAGTTGTAGCTAATGAGATCTGAGAGGAGGTCTGGTTGTGGACTTCTGGGAAAGGTTCTTAACGAGACACATTTAGGAAGAGCTGTTGTCCTGTCTAGTTCTGATGTCTACAGTGGTGGCAACAGTTTTGTGCTCAGGAGAGAGCTGTTCTGAGGACAAAGCTGCCATCTTATTCAAAAGGTGGGCAGAAAGAGGGCTTCTTGGTGACACCGGGGAACTGCTGAATTAAGCAAACATGGAGCTGTCTACATCTGGATTTTTTTGGTGTGTGAGAAGATAAATTGCCTCACTCTTTTAGACAGCCAGTTCTGGTGCTTGCATCTGTAGGCATCCTAAATGGCAAGTGAGAAGTATATACAGATATTTCTGAAAGAACTGGAGCGTTAGTGAAAGCCAGAATAAGGAGCAACCTGGGGGAAAGAAAATGAGGGACGAGGAAGTATAGCCCAGTGGATCAGACTGAGCGGCAAGGCCTGGCTGCTGGAAGCAGCAGGGTTTCCTGGAATAGTGTGAGTCTATGGGTGTAACGCCCTCCTCCCCCCCGCCCCTGCCACTGACAGAGCTTTGCCTGGAATACCTGTTCGCTCTGAAAAGGAGGGACAACTAATAGTGTAATTCAAGATAATATGATAGCATAATAATGCTGCAATGCAGTGTTGTAATACATTATTTTAATATTCTAACATGTCATAATACGTAACGGGAAGTTCAGATATCTCTCTGGAGGGAGTGAAGTGATCTAGAGAGTTACCTACTATGTGGACCATTTGTCATGGGTCTGTTAATTATTACTGTGTAAGAAACCGCCCCCAAATTTAATGGCTTAAAATAACAACCAGTGAGTCGGTGGGTCAGCAATTTAGGCTGGCCCCAGCTGGGTGGTTCTGATGTTGGCTTAACTGCCTCATGCATCTGTGATGAGCTGCAGGCCAGTTAGGTGGCCCTGCCTCGGGGAGTTGGCTGGCAGTCACCTGGACTGACGGGTAGCTGGTCATGTGGTCCCTCACACCCCAGCCAGTGAGCTGGGCTTTTGCTCGTGGTGGTTGCGGAACGCGGGTAAGGCACACGCCACCTGTGCTACATTCTGGTTGCCAAAGCAAGCTGCGAGGTGAGCCTGGATTCAAGGGACAGGGAAATGGATTCCATCTCTTAATGAAAATGTCATGGATGAAGGGAGGGCTGGAGAGATGACCATTGTTGCCAGTGGTCTGCCCATCTCCAGTGGAAAACTGAGCAGAGAAACATCTGGAGAGACGGGCAATGAGCAGAGTTGCTGCAGAGGTGTGGGAAACAGCTCTGATTGTATGGGAGGTAAAATAACCACTGGGTTATGGACCACAGTCAGCCTTGACCTTTTTTTTTTCCTTTGCCGTACGCAGGCCTCTCACTGCTGCGGCCTCTCCCATTGCGGAGCACAGGCTCTGGACGCGCAGGCTCAGCGGCCATGGCTCACGGGCCCAGCCGCCCCACGGCATGTGGGATCTTCCCGGACCGGGGCACGAACCCGCGTCCCCTGCATCGGCAGGCGGACTCTCAACCGCTGCGCCACCAGGGAAGCCGCAGCCTTGACCTTTTGAAGTGTGGGGGTGGTAACTGGGCAAGGACAGCTGTGCCTGGCCGTGGAGCATCCCTAGGGGAGGGCAGGCAGCTAAGGTGGCGGTGAGGTACCTTGTCAGGAAGTCCGGAGAAGGGGAAGAATATGAGCGAACCTCTTGAGTGCCTGTGCAACACTCCCAGCAGTTTGCAGATAAGCAGCGGCAGACTGTGCGAAGGCGGGGGACGCTGGGGCTGAGGCTGGGTTGGGAAGGCGAGGCGCCATGGTGATTTCAGTATCAGTGCGTCACATTTACACCTGCCACTTGCCTTATAGAGGCGTAGCGATTCCTCAAAGAAAATAGGCAACATTGTTCTGAGGCTGACCTCTAGTCTTCTTCAGATGAGTCAGTCACATGCAGCCCAGGCCCGTGTCTCTGTCTAGGACCTGCCTGGACTCTCCTTGTTGGCCCTCCTGGCTCCAGGTTGCCGCCCTTTTTAGGAGTCTCTGCTCTTCTACATTTATGACATTTGCATGGAAGCAGCAGTTGCCTGGCATCACTCTCTCGTATTTGTATTGATTTCTCAGACCCCTTACGCTGAAGATTCTGAAATTCCTACTTTAAGTACAAAGGTAACATTTTATAGTTGCATTGATCCCTGTTTTCTGATGATGCATATATATGTGGGACCCAAACCAAAGGAGCTGAACTCTCCTATAATGTGTACTCCCTAGGATGGTATTTGCACGTGACAATGATGCTGCCGTGCTCTGGGCTCTATCCTGATTTTTCTCGTATGTGCAGCAGTTATGGGAAGTGTTTCTTATTCTTGGATGTCTAGAGAGAAGCTTCTGTTGATAGGCCTTGATGGCCTCCTTCACCGGGCAGAATCACTGACTTTTTTACATCATCTTGTTAAACATTGCTCTTTCTTCCCTTCTTTATTCTCCTGTTTAACTGTATTGCCCCATTGGGGGTTATACTTACAGTTTAGCTGGGGTAACTAACATGTGAACTGATAAAATAATTACAAGCTGATTACCCTGTTTTGTTGATGGGAAAGCATGTAAGGAGGACTTCACCGGGGGTTGTCCTTGTAGGAGACTTCTACATGAACAGTGCATGGAAAAAGGGACAGGAGGAGGGCAGGGAGAACATTCCAGACTGAGAATAATGTCTTAAAATTTTTTTTAATGTATTAAATATGTACATGTATTAAATGTAAAATGTAAATTAAAACCACAGATCTCTTATTCTATTTCTTAGAGGAAGGGTGAATTGTAACACGTGAAACACAGGTCACTCCTAGATTAATAGAGACGAAAGATTAATAGCTTACTTATACAATTTTTTAACCATTGTATCAAAAGTTTCTGGGCACAGAAGTTTTTCAAATAGTAAATTATTTACTAAGAAACAATAAATACTCCTTGATGTTAAAAAAAAATGATTCAGGCTGTCCTATTTTTCGATAGGATAAGTTTTGAGAGAGATGGCATTTAGGGCCTTTGCTAATTGAAGTTTCTCCTTTTCTCATCCTTTTATGTTTTGAGTTGAATCAAATCCTGTCTCAGAAGTTCCAGGAATATAGTTCATGAATGTGGATTATGTGCGAAAATTATGCAGAGGGAACATATTTGTGTTAGAATATATACTTAGATAGACGATGGTTGGGTAGGAAGATGACATACAGATAGATACAAACTCACCTCTGCAAACCCCTAGGATGGTGGCAAGAAGAGAGTCAGCGAAGAAAAACTTCCTTCGGGGGCTGAGACAGTCCCCAGAGGAAATTGCCTATGTTAAGGAAGGCTCATATATCAAGACAGGTTGCCCAGAGTATGACAAAGATGAGTGGAGTGGCCTAACTCTGGCAGAGGCTTCAGTACTGAGCTTTGAGCTTCCCTTGATATGCTCCCAGGACATTCAGTATTGTGCATAAGTCTGCAGGCAGCCAAAGGAGGACTGTCTGCACCATGGGGAGTTCATGCAGTCCTTGCATCCGCCTGTGACCCCAGCTCGTCCAGAGCTCCCTATCCATCTTGTTCCCTCTTCTTTCTATATCATTTTGTCTTTCAGTTGAATTGAGGGAGGAGGGGGAAGGGAATAACCATAAATACTGTCCTAAAAAGCCAGAAATCTCTGCCTTTCTCTTCATCCTTTTCTAAAAACAAACGAAAACTTATTGCTTACTAGGACGAAAGTTAAGGAATTTAATTAGTACTTTGAAATTCAAATCAAAGTCATCGATACTCAAAATATTACATAAATGTTGTGAAAAACTTGTAAAACTTGCATATTCTTTGCAGTAAAACTTCCTTTCGTCTTTCTCTGTTCCTGGCTTTATAAACTGATGCATGTTTTAACTTAATCTCTGGTTTTTACACTCAATGTAGAGATCATCTTTACTCATTGAAGAGTACATTTCGCATGACTTGACATAGCCCTTTTTAATCTTGCCGTCAGTAAATTCTGTTTCTCTGAATGTGTTGCTTTTAAGTATTTCACTTATTGAAAGATTGCAAAAGGTTTGTTATATTGTGCAGAAGTTTATATTTATCATGAAGTTATTATAGGAAAAGTTATCTTCTAAACTTCAGAAAGTTGTTTATACAAGTTTCTTTTTTTCAGCTTTGTTTGCTGTTTGCCTCTCACTGTTGTGGCCTCTCCCGTTGCGGAGCACAGGCTCCGGACGCGCAGGCTTAGTGGCCATGGCTCACGGGCCCAGCCGCTCCGCTGCATGTGGGATCTTCCCGGACCGGGGCACGAACCCATGTCCCCTGCATCGGCAGGCGGACTCTCAATCACTGCGCCACCAGGGAAGCCCCATTGTTTGCTGTTTTTTATTTGCTTACTAGGGCTCTTGATTATGAAGTCTTTTAAAGCAAGGATCATGAAGCTTTAGTCATTACTTTGAGAATGTTACATTTTCCAACTCTATTACTCTCCTCAAAGAAATGACTCACATTGGATTACATTCTAGGGTATTAAATTATGAATGGTTTCTGAAGCTTCACACTTACTCCTTCTCTTATTATCTTTGACATGAATCTCCTGTAACTGAGTAACTGTAGTTTGAGATGGTAATAGAAATTTTAGGTTCACAGTCCCTTAATTGCCTACCAAAATCCAACAAGTGCTGAAAACTGACACACTTTTCATAACTCATTTGGTAGCATCCTGACGTGTTCTGGACTCATTCAGTGGTAAAACCAAACCTGAAATGACAGGCTATTTTACAATCTTGTCTTTAATCGCACTGAGTATAAATATTTATGTGTTTCACTGAAGAAGCATCAAGATGTTTGCTTATGGGATGCTCTCCCAGATGTTGCTGGGAGTTGTCTGTATCTATAAAATAAAAATATATAAAATCCCTGCACCTTCTAAAATCTTCTGAATTCCAAAGTATCTGGTTCCATGTATCAAAGCAGAATTTTCAAATAAAACGAAAAAACAAAACTCAAGTGTAAAATGAACACATGTCAAAGATTTTATTCAACTCATTACTTGATGAGGAAACCAGTAACATGGTAAGCCTAGTTCAAAGGAGAATTTGGGAAATAAAGATTTATGCAGACAGTCAAAGGAAAGCTGAAATAAATGTGTGTGACTAGATTAAAAAATGGTGAATGGCTTACAAATTAAGAGCTTGATTCAGGAGGAACCTACAAATTATCGTGTGATTTAAAAGTATCAGTGCTTTGATTTAATATTAAATAACGAAGTCAAATACATAGGGACATTCTCTATGATATTTATACAATGCTTAATTAAACAATGACATTGAAAGGACATGCAGTTATCCTTAAGCTTTATTTCCAATTTTTGGATATTTTTATCTCAGCTTCTCCCTCAGCCCCCACCATGACCATAAATAATTTCTGAAGCTTATTCTTGAGAGCAACAAAAGTTAGCTTTATTTAATTTTGGCCTGATTATTTACATGGGTGCAGCAAGAGGTGTAAGTTAACACATATAAGCCTCTTCTGGCATATAGTCTTTTGCGAACTAAGATGGAGAAGGTATAAGAAACTGGGCTCATAAAATCTTCTGCATATCTAACTAACTGAAGTCCTATTCTGCTCATATTTCTGCCAGAGCACAGAGTGCCTCATTCCTGATCTTTGTCCTGAGCTCCTTTCAGGGTGTGTTGAAGGTCAGTGACTGCAGCAGTTAGTGACTTCATTATTGTAGAACCAGATGGCAAGTGACAATTTTTAGCTGGCACTTCTTTTTAAATTTTATTTTACTTTTTGACTTGAATAATATATATATGTATTTTATACAGCAGGTTCTTACTAGTCATCAATTTTATACACATCAGTGTATACATGTCAATCCCAATTGACCAGTTCATCACCCCCCACCCCCACCGCTTTCCACCCTTGGTGTCCATATGTTTGTTCTCTACATCTGTGTCTCAATTTCTGCCCTGCAAACCAGTTCATCTGTACCATTTTTTTAGGTTCCACATATATGCATTAATGTACGGTATTTGTTTTTCTCTTTCCGACTTACGTCACTCTGTATGACAGTCTCTAGATCCATCCGTGTCTCAACAAATGACCCAATTTCGTTCCTTTTTTTGGCTGAGTAATATTCCATTGTATACATGTACCACATCTTCTTAATCCATTCATCTGTCGATGGGCATTTAGGTTGCTTCCATGACCTGACTATTGTAAATAGTGCTGCGATGAACATTGGGGTGCATGTATCTTTTTGAATTTTGGTTTTCTCAGGGTATAATGCCCAGTAGTGGGATTGCTGGATCATATGGTAGTTCTGTTTGTAGTTTTTTAAGGAACCTCCATACTGTTCTCGATAGTGGCTGTATCAATTTACATTCCCACCAACAGTGCAGGGGGGTTCCCTTTTCTCCACACCCTCTCCAGCATTTGTTGTTTGTAGATTTTCTGATGATGCCCATTCTAACTGGTGTGAGGTGTGATACCTCATTGTAGTTTTGATTTGCATTTCTCTAATGATTAGTGATGTTGAGCAGCTTTTCATGTGCTTCTTGGCCATCTGTATGTCTTCTTTGGAGAAATGTCTATTTAGGTCTTCTGCCCATTTTTGGATTGGGTTGTTTGATTTCCTCTTTGATTTCTTCAGTGATCTCTTGGTTACTTAGTAATGTATTGTTTAGCCTCCATGTGTTTGTGTTTTTTATGTTTTTTCCCTGTAATTCATTTCTAATCTCATAGCGTTGTGGTCAGAAAAGATGCTTGATATGATTTCAAGTTTCTTAAATCTACTGAGGCTTGGTTTGTGACCCAAGATGTGACCTATCCTGGAGAATGTTCCGTGCGCACTTGAGAAGAAAGTGTAATCTGCTGTTTTTGGGTGGAATGTCCTATAAATATCAATTAAATCTACTGGGTCTATTGTGTCATTTAAAGCTTCTGTTTCCTTATTTATTTTCATTTTGGATGTTCTGTCCATTGGTGTAAGTGAGGTGTTGAAGTCCCCCACTATTATTGTGTTACTGTCAATTTCCTCTTTTATAGCTGTTAGCATTTGCCTTATGTATTGAGGTGCTCCTATGTTGGGTACATATATATTTATAATTGTTATATCTTCTTATTGGATTGATCCCCTGATCGTTATGTAGTGTCCTTCCTTGTCTCTTGTAACATTCTTTATTTTAAAGTCTATTTAATTTGATATGAGTATTGCTACTCCAGCTTTCTTTTAATTTCCATTTGTATGGCATATCTTTTTCCATCCCCTCAATTCAGTCTGAATGTGTCCCTAGGTCTGAAGTGGGTCTCTTGTAGACATCATATATAGGGGTCTTGTTTTGTATCCATTCAGCAAGCCTGTGTCTTTTGGTTGGAGCATTTAATCCATTCACGTTTAGGGTGATTATTGATATGTATGTTCCTATTACTATTTTCTTAATTGTTTTGGGTTTGTTTTTGTAGGTCCTTTTCTTCTCTTGTGTTTCCCACTTAGAGAAGTTCCTTTAGCATTTGTTGTAGAGCTGTTCTGGTGGTGCTGAATTGTCTTAGCTTTTGCTTGTCTGTAAAGCTTTTGATTTCTCCATTGAATCTGAATGAGATCCCTGCCGGGTAGAGTCATCGTGGTTGTAGGTTCTTCCCTTTCATCACTTTAAGTATATCATGCCACTCCATTCTGGCTTGTAGAGTTTCTGCTGAGAAATCAGCTGTTAACCTTATGGGAGTTCCCTTGTATGTTATTTGTCGTTTTTCCCTTGCTGCTTTTAATTTTTTTTGTCTTTAATTTTTGCCAATTTGATTACTATGTGTCTCGGTGTATTTCTCCTTGGGTTTATCCTGCATGGGACTCTCTGTGCTTCCTGGACTTGGGTGGCTATTTCCTTTCCCATGTTAGGGAAGTTTTCGACTATAATCTCTTCATACATTTTCTCTGGGCCTTTCTCTTTCTCTTCTCCTTCTGGGACCCCTACAATGCAAATGTTGTTGCATTTATTGTTGTTCCAGAGGTCTCTTAGGCTGTCTTCATTTCTTTTCATTCTTTTTTCTTTATTCTGTTCTGCATCAGTGAATTCCACCATTCTGTCCTCCAGGTCACTTATCCGTTCTTCTGCCTCAGTTATTTTGCTATTGATTCCTTCTAGTGCAGTTTTCAGTTACTGTATTGTTCATCTCTGTTTGTTTGTTCCTTAATTCTTCTAGGTCTTTGTTAAACGTTTCTTGCATCTTCTTGATCTTTGCCTCCATTCTTTTTCCGAGGTCCTGGATCATCTTCACTATCATTATTCTGAATTCTTTTTCTGGAAGGTTGCCTATCTCCACTTCATTTAGTTGTTTTTCTGGGGTTTTATCTTGTTCCTTCATCTGGTACATAGCCCTCTGCCCTTTCATCTTGTCTATCTTTCTGTGAATGTGGTTTTTGTTCCACAGGCTGCAGGATTGTAGTTCTTCTTGCTTCTGCTGTCTGCCCTCTGGTGGATGAGGCTGTCTAAGAGGCTTGTGCAATCTTCCTGATGGGAGGGACTGGTGGTGGGTAGAGCTGGGTCTTGCTCTGGTGGGCAGAGCTCAGTAAAACTTTAATCCACTTGACTGCTGATGGGTGGGGCTGGATTCCCTTCCTGTTGGTTGTTTGGCCTGAGGTAACCCTACACTGGAGCCTACCTGGGCTCTTTGGTGGGACTAGTGGTGGACTCTGGGAGGGCTCATGCCAAGGAGTACTTCCCAGAACTTCTGCTGCCAGTGTCCTTGTCCCCACGGTGAGCCACAGCCACCCCTCGCCTCCGCAGGGGACCCTCCAACACTAGCAGGTAGGGCTGGTTCAGTCTCCCTTGGGGTCACTGCCTCTTCCCCTGGGTCCTGATGTGCACACCACTTTGTGTGTGCCCTCCAAGAGTGGAGTCTCTTTTTCCCCCAGTTCTGTCGAAGTCCTGCAATCAAATCCCAGTAGCCTTCAAAGTCTGATTCTCTAGGAATTCCTCCTCCTGTTGCCTGACACCCAGGTTGGGAAGCCTGACGTGGGGCTCAGAACCTTCACTCCAGTGGGTGGACTTCTGTGGTATAAGTGTTCTCCAGTCTGTGAGTCACCCACTTGGGACTTGATTTTACTCTGATTGCGCCCCTCCTACCATCTCACTGTGGCTTCTCCGTTGTCCTTGGATGTGGGGTATCTTTTTTGGTGAGTTCCAGTGTCCTCCTGTCGATGATTGTTCAGCAGTTAGTTGTGATTCTGGTGCTCTCGCAAGAGGGAGTGAGAGCACTTCCTTCTACTCTGCCATCTTGGTTCTAATCCTAGTTGGCACTTCTGTCACTTATGTCTTGAGTCTAGGAAGCCAAGGCTAAGAATCTCCCATCATGAAATTTTACTTGCAGTACCTGTAAGTTGCGGTGAAGTTCCATCTCATAGATATTCCCCACATTTTATAAGGTTCTGACTATCTATCTATTAGAATAGATTCCAGGCCAGCTTTCCTGGGAAGGATTGGTAAGCATTGTCTCCATGCATCAAGAATTATTTTTATTCTTTAATCTGTATTCTTTTTTGCTTGTTATACCGTATCAAATAAGAAGCATTCATATGTGACACTCTAGGTATGGTTGTGGTTGCCCAGTTTGTACAATTATACCTTACTAGGGAGAACTGACTCTCCTTACTAGGAGAGAATATATGCAAATAATCATGTTTTCATTAAAAGTAAGGAGAGCAAATAAACATTTTCATTACAAATAAGGAGACTGTCTAAAAATCATTTGAATTCTGAAGGTCAATAAGAATTGGATATCATTTTTCAAATGATTCAGTCTTTAGAAGCATAGTCTACTAATTTGAGAGAGGTTTTCTCATATACTGATTAGAAAATAGAACACTAAAAATAATACTGAATACATTCCAAAATAAATAACTACAATTAAATTTCTGTCGTTGGTTCATTTAGTCTGCTGTAATTTTTGTTTAACTTTCATGAAATTGTCTACTTCTGAGGCAAAAAGTGTTTTGCAGATCCTGACTATCTTCAGGAATAATTAGCTGTCTTAAGTGATGTTATTTTTAAGCTCCAAAGCCTGATCTGTGAGTCTTGGCCTGGAAATCTCTGGTGTAGACCTTTCTAGGAGTTGCTGAGACCGTCTTTTTTGTTGTTGTTGTTGAAGATACAAACTCTGCCTGTAGCTTATAGCAGAGTCTTCAGGCAAGCATCCTGGTAGGACAGAAACCGGTTTGATTATGAGGCTAGGGGCTGTGACTAATTTATTACAGTAGCCAGTAGTATAAAAATACAAGAGGGGTAAAGTTCTCTATTGCAATAAAATACATAAATCGTTTGAATTTGACCAGTGTTACTCCTGAGGGTAAGGATGTATAAAGCAGAGTGAGGGTAGGAACAGATTTCTAGGGCATTTCTATCAGTTCTGTGAGGCAGTGGTTTTCAGGCTTCATCAGGCACTATATCACATGGAGGGCTTGTGTAAAATTCAGATTGATGGGCCCCACCCAGAGAATTTCTCATTCAGGTAGGTAGGTAGGTCGGTCTGAGGTTTGTCTCTAGAATTGGTATTTCTAGCGTGTGGGGAAAAGAACTTTCCTCTATCCTCTAGGTTCTTCTGGCTGGTCTAAGAATTAAATTGACACAAGACATTAACAGGAGAACGTCAAATTTAGTTATGTATTTACGGGGGTGGAGGGGGTTCCATTGAAGCTTATGTACCATCTGAGAGAAGGAGGGGGTAGGGATCTGGGACTTCAAAGGGAAGGAAGGTAGTTCACAGAGATAGAAAAACAAATGTTTGATAACCAAACATCTGCTAATGCTGTACAGAGACAGTGGGACACACACTAGTCTCCTGTTCCCCCTACCACACCTCGCCTGTAATCTTTGTAGATGTCTCTGGTGACAGGGCTCTTCCTGGACCAGGCCCTCTATATAAATTATTTTAGGCAGTTAAAGGAGAGGTTAAAAAAAAAAGACTTCCTGAGTTGCCTGTTTCTTAAACGTAATAAGCCTAAAATAACCCTCATGCCAAAGAGACACATATTGGGGTGGCAAATTTTGTTCCCTTAAGTGAACAAGATTCCCAGTAATGCTGCTGGTGGTGGTCTGGGGACCACACTTTGAGAAACACTGTAAAGAGTGTCCTCTCAAACATTTTACTAATATATATCCTGTACACATTCATCCTTTTTTTTTTTAAATTGGGGTATAGTTGCTTTACAATGTCATGTTAGTTTCTGCTGTACAATGAAGTGAATCAGCCATATGCATACATATATCCCCTCCCTTCCACCACCACCCCCTGCCCCATCCCATCCATCTAGGTCACCACAGGGCCCTGAGCTGATCTCCCTGGGCTATACAGCAGGTTCCTACTAGCTATCTCTTTTACACATGGCAGTGCACATAGGTCAATCCCAATCTCCCAATTTATCCCCCTTCCCCCACCCATGTCCACACATCCGTTCCCTACGTCTGTCTGTCCCTGCCCTGTAAATAGGTTCATCTGTACCATTCATCCTTTGATTTGACACCTTACAAGAGTGTCCTTATAATAGTGTTGAGCTAATTGAGAAAAATCGAAAAGTCCCAAACATGCCCCATCATTTCTAGGGTCCTTCTTTTTTCTAAGGCAGAAAGACATATTTGTGGTTATCCAGAGGCTGAATGGGAAGTTGCAAAGTTAGTTTTAAATGATAAAAAGAAATCTGGAAATTTGCCTTCTCTACATGTGAGTTCTGATCTTCTTGAAGGCAAAACCAAGAGTTGTTAGAAGAGATGTCTCAGCTGATTAAGATAGAATCGATGGATTTTTAAGAAAAAATTTTATTTTTGGCTGCATTGGGTCCTTCATTTCTGCACGCAGCTTTCTCTAGTTGTGACGAGTGGGGGCTACTCTTCGTTGCAGTGCGTGGGCTTCTCATTGCAGTGGCTTCTCTTGTTGTGGAGCGTGGGCTCTAGAGCACAGGCCTCAGTAGTTATGGCGCATGGGCTTAGTTGCTCTGCAGCATGTGGGAGCTTCCCGGACCAGGGATCGAACCTTGGTGTCCACTGCACTGGCAGGCGGATTCTTAATGACTCTGCCACCAGGGAGGTCCCAGGATCGGTGGATCCTTGAGATAAAATACTTGGCTATCTATTTAATCAAGGTAACATTACAATATTTCAAAATGGACGCAATAGAAGGTAACATGACCATAGGGGATTGTGCACGTAGCATTCCTGTTCATGGAAGGACTTGCTGCCCAGCCATCAGCAGGCAGCCTCAAGCATTCAGCTTCCAGGGGCTTTGCTCAGCTGCCCAGAGCTGCCTTGTCTAACTGCTCTCCTTTCAGGGTAGCTGATATCCAGTCATCCCAGGTGGACAGGCCTTGCCATTTTGGTCCAGCTCTGGACACTCTGAGCCATATACATTCCAGGGTTCCCCAGGGGGTTGGCTGAAGCATTGTGGGGCCTGTACACTGTGTAACTCCTGCCAGTTCTCTACTCTGCTTCCATCCTGCCACTGTCTGTCTGCTCATGCAGAACCCAGCCTCTGACCTTTGCACCTTCAGAACTGAGTACACTTTGTTCTTTATTATTTTTGTTAAATCAAGGACATGATGAAGCAACGCAAAGCACAGAAGATTATCCTGGTGAGTGTGGAGTCCTATTTGGACAGGTTACAATAAACAGGAACCATTTACTATGCATTGTTAAGACTAAATATTTCAAGACTAGTTGTCATTTTAATAGAGAAGTTCTGGTTCAGATATTAATAAAATATTTGGTAGTAAGTGTTTTCAAATTAATAAGCCCATCAAAACTAAGCAAACTGTCAATTATAACGTATTTCATTATTTTTCAGACTCAGGTATTTTAAACCAAGGTAAATAAAATGCAGTTCCCTCTAAATCTCCAACTTGTTACACAAACTCAAATTTTGTTCTCCACTATGCTCTTTCATATTCTGGAACAAACAGACACTTTCCTTTTGAACAATACTACTCTGATTTTCCTGAGAAAACAAAATTACATCCCATTACCTTGCATATTCAGTTGTATTTCTCTGCTGCTCAGTGCTCCAAATTAACTTCTGTTTTGCTGAGAGGCAGGTAATTGATAATTGCTTATCTTACAGTTTAACAAACAAACAAGAAAAACTCAGTCCTTATAGCCACACATATGAGCTTTATACATTCTTATAGTGGCAAGCATGAGCACATCTAATATCCAAAATTATAACCACTCTATGGTAAAGAAACTAAAGGTACATGTTAAACCTGTGCTTGGGTTTTAGTATTGTGTTTTACGTAGAAATTATCCAGGTATCTGAAGATTTTCCAGTAATTAACTCTACAGTTAGTCCAAGACTTTTTAGTTAATGAAGGAACTAGGGAATTATGTTTAAGTTGAAGTGATACAGAACATAATTACTGTTTATATCAAAAAGCTTGTCAGAATTATAATTTATTTTAGCTGAATACATTTTTCATAATCTTAAAAATAATGTAGGAGTAGTGTGACTTATTTAATCAATAAGCAAGTGTAAGAGGTTTGGGAAATTCATGAAAACAAAATCAAACCTTTAAAGTAAAATGTATTCTTATATAACACTGAACTCTGATATAATGGCAGGAAAGATATATCACTGTTTCCATAACCAAGACTATCTAGGTAGTCTTATTTTTCCAATGGTTCATCTTGATTATATGAACTTGGATTCTTATATAAACATGCATTTGGGCCAGTGATTTGTTTTATCTTTAAAAACTGTCACATATAAATTCGGTTTATTTTCTGGAATAATTTTAGGAATGGTTCACTCATGTATGTATTAATGTCTGTAAACCCACACAAAAATGAGCCCCTTTATTTTGAGACTTTGCTAATAATTTATTAATAACTTCCAGAGGTAGGACAATATTTCAGATTTACAGTGAGAGGTTAAGGCTTTTTCTCAATCTTAGACACACAGATACATACATAATCTCGCTGAGCCACAGGTCAAAACAGAAACAGACTCACCAGTTTCCCTCTCCAAAAGCTGTTTTCCTTTTTAATATGTACAAAATATTTTCTTAATTGATGTGGGCACATAAAGAGACAAAGAATTTTTCCCCCTCTCCCTGACAGAAGGCAGATGCCCATCTCGATGCAGATGACCACAGTGTCAAACTGCAAAACCAAACCCCCATTGCTACCATCAATGGGAAATAATACAGTGGTCGTGTACAAACTAGAGTCAGAACTGAATGTGGTCAAGAACCAGAAACAAAACAAGAACACAGGCAGAAGAAGTAAGCAGAAGTCTCCTGCTCCTTGAGATGGACTGTGGGAGCCAAGAGAATGTGTGCCTGGGCTCAAACAACACAAGAAATTGTACCTCTTGATCAATGCGGTTTAATTGGCTTCAGCAGGTAAATGCATTTGAGCATCTCAGTAGAACCTCCAACACTGCCAAAGCACAATCGTCAAAAAAATTAAACATGACTCATACATAAAATAAGTGCACTTTAATGCTTTTATTCAGCCCTTAATGAAGAAATAATGAAGCATTTTATTCAGTGCTTAATGAAGAAACCACTAAGATGGTTAGATGGGCGTAAGGGAACTTGAGAAAGAGTCAGATAAAAGGATATCAGAATAAATTTTTTCGTAGATGCAAACCTGGTTAATGCGTTACAGGGCACTCAACTCTGACTTTGGGATTACCTTTCTTAGGAACAGAAATCTACAAGTTTACATGTAGCTTCACAATGTCTCTAGTTGAACATTAAAAAGCAGATAGGGCTTCCCTGGTGGCACAGTGGTTGAGAGTCTGCCTGCCGATGCAGGCGACACGGGTTCGTGCCCCGGTCCGGGAGGATCCCACATGCCACGGAGTGGCTGGGCCCGTGAGCCATGGCCGCTGAGCCTGTGTGTCCGGAGCCTGTGCTCCGCAACGGGAGAGGCCGCAACAGTGAGAGGCCCGTGTACTGCAAAAAAAAAACCAAAAACAAAACCAGATACTTTCCTTTATATACTTAAATATCCCTAGGGTGAGCCAGTTAAACAATAGGGTTGAAATGACATCCTCTTTATTTCTAAATTTTGGTAACTTTAATTAACAAAGTTTCTTATAAGAGACTGTGGATCTGAATTTACTTCGGTAACGTTGCCTCTATCATCATTTGGTCAACTCATATGACATGTATTGGTTTGTGACTCAGTCTGTGAACTGTTACTTTTTCCCACCCTGATACTTCTGTCATCAAGATAAAATGAGCTCAAGTCACCAGTAAGCACTAGTTGATCCGTTCGGTACTTAAAACACTCAAGATTCCAGTACAGTGTTAAAGGCTGTTCCATGGAGCAACTTCACTGGAATCACCTGGGATACTTGTTAAAAACAGACTCCTGGCAAGATGTCAGGCCCAGTGAAGCTAAATCTCTAGGGAGGTGGCCTGGGAATATGCCTTTGAAAAATTATCCTAAATGGTTCTCATGCTCACTAATAATCACTTGTCTAGGGGGAAAGAAATACCCCTGCTTAAAATAAGTTAATACCAAGAAAAGCTCCGGGAAACAGAACTAAGTCATCTTGTGCCTCCAGGGATCAAGCCACAGAGGAAAAAGGGTAGTTGTTGACACACTGTTCCAGGGTTAAAATGGTGTATGTACTTAAGGGGCCTTGTATTCAGTAGGTATTGGTACTACTGAACAGTATTTATGTGATTGTAAGTGTGACACTGAAAGCTCTTGTTGGTTCACAACCTTTAACTTAACCTCCCTGTTAAGTTGATAGTGATCTTTGCTGTTGCACGAAACCTTGGCCTCAAAGAAAAGGGGGAATTTGTCATGAAATGTGTGTGTGCTTTGGGGGAGAGTAAGAGAGGGACCCTCTTTATTTAACAAAGGTATTGGTAGTCCTCTGCTTTCACTGTACCTTCTCTGCTGCCTGTGTACATAAATCTGAACCTTCAAAGTTTGTGTTTTACTACATTTCTGGAAGCTTTCCTAGAATCATGAGCTGGATATTTTTGTAAAAATAAGTTATTTGTAGCTAGCAATGTATTGCTTTAAAAAAATCTCTTCTTACATGGTCTTTATCAGAAATAGGCCTTTGCTAAATTAACAGTTAAATATGGAACTACTGCAGTTCTCATCAGCTGTTGGCTTATTGGGTTGAGTGTGTATATGCATCTGTTGAGGGGATGCCAAAAGGGAGGGGTAGGCAAAGAGGGAAGACGACGGGTTAAAGGCTGAACTGGTAGAATTATGAAGTGCAAAAAAAAACTGTAGTGGTAAATCTTATAACTTACCCCATGTCGTTCACTGTTGTGGCCTCTCCCGTTGCGGAGCACAGGCTCTGGACGCGCAGGCTCAGCGGCCATGGCTCACTGGCCCAGCTGCTCCGCGGCATGTGGGGTCTTCCCAGACCGGGGTGTGAACCTGTGTCCCCTGCATCGGCAGGCGGACTCCCAACCACTGCGCCACCAGGGAAGGCCTAGAGGGTCCATATTTTTAAGACCGTGGGCTTTAGAATTGATGTGGATTAGAATCTGAGCTTCTCTACTTAATTTTTCATATAACATAGAAAACTTTAGGCACGTTACTTAATCTCCCTGATTCTTAGTTTATTTATCTATAAAATGGACATGATAATTAACTGCTATCACAAAGAGTTGGGTTGAGATTAAACTAGTAATTTTTAAAAAGTGCCTGGTACGGAGTGAATAAACGGTAGCTGCTATTTTTATGGAGAATTCTTCACTGTTGAAAGCATCTGGCAGCTCTGGTTACAACCTCATTTTTCCAGATGTGATTTTAAAGTTAGGATAAACTGGTGGCATGTGCCAGGAAGTGGCACGTAGACTAATAACTCTTTTCACCAAGACTGATGACAATCTAGTCCTCTGTGAATGTGGCAACCAATCACAAGAAGAGATAGCTTTCTGTCAGTTTAAGAATTTACCAACTCTGGGAAATGGTAATTTTAGTTTGAGTTTGAGGGTTTTTTCTTTTACTTGGGTAATATGCTGCTGATGAACATCCCTTGCCTATTCTGGTCTTGGCCCTCTCTGCCTAGCTTTTAAATTGGGATTAAATTTTAACAAACTTTCAATTGTGTGTGCCTTATGTTATCACAGAGTATTATATATATCAGGCATTATAAATAATTCCTAGGCAATATTTAGAATGGCTGCATGCCATTTTTAGAATAGGTTGAGAATTCTTTACAATACCCTACTCACCCACTTTGCCTGTCATGTGTTCACTATTTTTCTTAAAATCTTAAAGCAGGGAGGCTACCATTGCTACCCAGGGGTTTATCCTGTGCCAGGTCAAGGATGGTGGTAAACCATTTTTTTTCCCTGTCGAAAGCCTACATGAACTTAGTTTCTTGAACTCTCCATGGTCTAATTCGCCTCCAGGTTATGACTCCTGCATGGAGCCTCTTTCTTTTCTTTTTCCTTTCATGTGCACACTCCCCCATCTCTTTGCTAATTCCTACTGTCTGGTTTAAGTGCCTCCTCTAAGCCCCTCGTGCGTATCTCTGCTCTGTTTATTGGTGAGTCTTTGTCACTGGACTAAAAGCCCCTCAAGGACAGAAAACTGTCTTTCTCTGTGTACAGGAGTGATACTAAACCGATTTAACATGTGATAATACGTATTAACAAGCCTGGCCAGCTGATGGGTCCTGGAGGCCCACTGATGGGACAGGGTGAAGGAGAAACTGTGAAAGACTTTCAAATGGACCGAAGATTAGCAGGTGTCTTCAGTGGAATATGCATGGTGTGGAGAACATTCTTCCAGGCCATCTATGAAGTTTGGACCGTTCATTGTCTGTTCATTGTCTTTGCGCTAAGCTACAACTCTGCAGAAAGAGAAAAGTTAGCTTGCCAAAAGTTAATTTGCATGTTACTAACATGAAAATAATTCTTGTCTATTTACGTGCAAAAAAATGTCTGGTGGATGTTCAGTTGACTTCTGTTCCCCGCTGTCGAAGCAGCCAGTGTTGCACCTATTAAGCAAATTTTCACAGACCTGATGGGCTTATATATTTACCTGGTCTTTGAATTTTCCTTTGAACTGGTTGTAACACTTTTCGGGTTCCCTTGTTTATTAGAGTTAAAATCTCTGACAGGTGTTTATTCTAAGTCTGTATGAGAGTTATTTTATCTTTTTAAAAGATTGCCCTTAAATAGTTGTGGAGTTATTTCACTGAGATTATTTAAAGAAAAAACACGTAACAGAAAACAAACCTTCCTCTTTCACAAAAGAACAAAGGTTCTTTTTAAAAAATTAATTATTTATATTTAGTTGCATTGGGTCTTCATTGCTACGTGCAGGCTTTCTCTAGTTGCGGCAAGCCAGGGGCTACTCTTCGTTGCAGTGTGCGGGCTTCTCATCACTGTGGCTTCTCTTGTTGTGGAGCACGGGCTCTAGGTGCACGGTTTTTAGTAGTTGTGGCACACGGGCTCAGTAGTTGTGGCTTGCAGGCTCAGTAGTTGTGGCGCACAGGCTCAGTTGCTCCGCGGCACGTGGGATCTTCCTGGACCAGGGCTCAAACCCGTGTCCCCTGCATTGGCAGGTGGGTTCTTAACCACTGCGCCATTAGGGAAGCCTCCAAAGGTTCTTTTTAGTTGTGTTATCTTCACTTACATTTAAATGCTTTATTGTCACTTTGATTAAATGGGTAATCAAGTGTTTCTCTCAGGCACCCATTTGAGGTCCAATATTAATCAGATGTGTATAAATTTTCTCTAATGACTTTTTTTTGTTGTTTTTTGCTTTCAAAAAAATCAAATTCTAAATATAGGAAAAGAAAACCTTCAGGATATCTTTTATGACTGAAGCTATCTTTGAGATTTCCCAGAAGATCTCTGGAAAGTTAGTGATTTGTTCTTATAAAATGATGCTAGAAATAATCAGGTTTGTTTAATGAGTTACTAAATCAGAAGACATGCTCAGATATCCCTAGGTTACATTTGAATACATAAAATGTGTATAAACATTTCAGAAATTGTTTTCATGGAGAATTCCTAGAGATTGGTCACTGCCCTCATTGCTCATAATACAGACAGTGATCAGAACCCTGGTGATAGTTTGCTTGATAATATTAGGTAACAACTGGTACAGTGTTACCAGTCAGTTATTATTTAAATGCTTACGTGGAGCAAGCTTATATATTTTTTCCCTAACTTTATTGATACACAGCTGACATAACATTATGTAAATTTAAGGTGTACAGTGTGATGATTTGATATATATTTACCACAATAAAGTTAGCTAACACATCCATCACCTCAAATAACTTTTTTGGTAGTGAGATTATTTAAGATCTACTTTCTTGACAACTGTCCAGCACATGACACGTATTGTTAACTACAGTCACTGTGCTGTATATTAGATCCCCCAGTACTTATTCATCTTTTTTTTTTTTTTTGATTGGGCTAAGTGACTTTATTAGAGAAAGCCAAGATGACAACAGACTTAAGAGTTGGCATTGGGGCCCTTCTTCTTGTCAAAGGTAGGCACAACATTGACAAAGCGCCGGTTGTACTGCATACGCCTCTTGGCCCGGCCCGTCTTCTTCTTTTTCTCTTGTTTGGCCACCTTCGGTGTCTGACCTCTTACTTTTCCCGGCTCGGGCCAGGGAACCATGGACTTTACCTCCAAGCATGCGGCCGGCTACTTCCAGAGTGCTCAGAGCCTCCACCCCACACTGGCCCAGGGTAGCCTCATCCTCTAGGGGCATGCCTGCCATGTGCAGGACTTGATCTTCTGGAGCGATGCCCTCCAACGAGGCTACATGAGCCTTGATCTGGGTGACAGTCTCCTGGACGGTCACCTCGAGAGTGTGTAGCTCCTGGGCGCGGACAAAGAGCTGCATGTTGGCGACTGAACCGCGGATACCGCAACCGCTACCGCTACCGCCTTATTCATCTTATTACTGGAAGTTTATACCCATTGACCAGCAAGTATCTCCTCATTTTCCCCATCTCCCGGCCCCTGGCAACGTCTGTTCTACTGTTTCTCTGTGTTCGCCTTTTTTAGATACCACATATAAGTGAGATGATACAGTTTTTATCCTTTGGACTAACTTATTTCATTTAGCACAGTACCCTCAAGGTCTGTCCATTTTGTCCCAAATGGCAGGACTTTTTTTTTGTTAAGGCTAGATAATATTCCATTTTACACATACACCACATTTTCTTTATCTGTCCATCAGTGGACACATAGGTTGTTTCCATGTCTTGGCTAACTGTGAATAACGCTGCAGTGAACATGGGGCTGCAGATATCTTTTCAAAATAGTGACTTCATTTCCTTTAATCATGTGGTAGTTCTATTTTTAATATTTTGAGGAGGCTCCATACTGTTTCCCATAGTGACTGCACCAATTTACATTCCCACTAACAGGACTCAGGGGTTCCCTTTTTTTCTACATTCTTGCTAATACTTAATCTCTTGTCTGTTTGATAAGCTTTAATTTGAATCTGACATCTTCTAGGCCAGTGATTCTAAATTGGAGATGCATATTAGACTTACCTGTAGAGTTTTATAAAATACAGGCCCTACTCCAGAGTTACTGAATTTCTTGATATTCTTGATATGTATCTTAGGATTACTGTGTATCAAGATTTTTCCTCTATAAAAATCATATTCATGCATTTATTTATTTTAAAATATTATTTGGTTGCACCAGGTCTTAGTTGTGGCAGGCGGGCTCCTTAGTTGTGGCATGGAGACTCTTAGTTGCGGCATGCATGTGGGATCTAGTTCCCTGACCAGGGATTGAACCCCGGCTCCCTGTGCTGGGAGCATGGAGTCTTAACCACTGTACCACCAGGGAAGTCCCCATATTAGTGCACTTATAAATCACATGTAACACTTGAAAATTGAATTAATCATTACGCAGAAACATTTCATCTACATTTTTTTGGCATGGCTTTATTATCTTGTTATGTATGCCACAGAAACGACCACATTTCCTTGTCACTTCTTTCTGAACTCTCATCAGATCTTTCATGTTTGAAAATTATCAGTAATAAATAACCACACCTATTTCACGTTTCTTTCCTCTATGGATGCATTTTGTTTTACTCTAATTTTCACCTGAGTGAGCAGTTTGTCAGTTTGTGTCTTCCAACAAGGATTGTCCTGGCGCCATGCTGTACCAGCTACTTTAAACTATTGCCTCTTTTAAGGATAGACTCTTGGGTGCAGAAGGCATTGCTTGCCAGTGGGCTGAGTCAGAATCTTCAAAATCTTTAGTGCAGAAGCAGCAGGCTTCCCGAGTCTGCTAACCCAAGACCTAGCAGAACACTACTTAATTACACAGGACTAAATGAACTGATGAGGAAATTTTTATTATGGATATTTGTTTAGAATACTGTTGATGTTCTTCTAATGTTCTCTCTTCTAGATATGTAAGCAACCTCCTTTTTTTTTTTTTTTGCGGTACACGGGCCTCTCACTGTTGTGGCCTTTCCCGTTGCAGAGCATAGGCTCTGGACACACAAGCTCAGTGGCTATGGCTCACGGGTCTAGCCGCTCCGCGGCACGTGGGATCTTCCTGAACCGGGGCACGAACCCGTGTCCCCTGTATCGGCAGGCGGACTCTCAACCACTGCGCCACGAGGGAAGCCCAGCAACCTCCTTTTTAAAAGAATTCTTAAGCTATCTGTAACCAATAGTCTTTAGTAGATGCTATTTTAAACAAAAATGTAGCATTTTCAAATAATATCTGATTCTCAATAACTACTTCCCCCTCCCTTCTACTGGAAATCAGAAACTCTCACTAAATCTTCTGTTCTTGGCACTATAGTTATTTGTGTAGGTTCAATAAGAATCTGTCTGCCTTGGTACCAGGAGTTAATAGAAAAAAATTGGGTTTACAAACAAATCCTTGCCTGGAATGTCTTATTTGAGAATGGTTCTCAATCAGGTATGACAGTCACTTTTAAGAAAATAAGATTGACTTGTTTATACTTCACTTAGAGCCTTTTTAATGGAGCCACTGCCTTTTGGAAGCTTCTCAGGAAGACTGTCCCGGAAGCTGGCTTACCGGGGCCCAGTCTTACTGTGGTGGTGAGGAAGCCACCTCCAGGGAGGCCCGGGGCCTTGTGAGGGGGATTCACCCATACTTACAGGCACTGCCGGTGAAATTTGGTGGAGTGTTTTTTGGGCTTGTTTTCCTAGCCTTGAGATAGCAAATACTAGAAACTTGAAAAAGTCCAATCTGAAATTCCTTGTGAGACAGTTTCCCAACAGAAGTTTATTTTGTGATTGTTCCATACTGTAGAGCTCTGGATTTCCAAAGCCAACTTGATGAAGCCTCTTGCTGTGTGGAGGAGGGGAAATTTCCCCTCTTAGTTCTTTTGGTGGGCGATTAAAATGACCTAAGGCAGATTAACAGGAAAAAATCCAGTTTACTACATGTGCACGGAAATTCACATAGGATGACCCGCAAACACAAAGCAAGATGAAATATACCTACATAACAGTATTTGCACATCTCCTGAGTTGTTTTACAGATGGGAAAGCGCCCCACCAACTGGAAGATGTTAACTACTTGATGACCATGAGCACATAGCCCCAGGCCTCCTGGAGCCTATGGACTGATAATGTTAACCCCTGTGACACCACCCTTCACCATCAGCCAATCAGAATTGTGCATGAGCTGATCAGGTACCCTGTGATCTGCCTCCCTCACCTGCCTTTTAAAAATGTTTTGCCGAAACCCTTATGGGAGCTCAGGGCTTTTAGGGCATGAGCCACCCATCTCCTTACATGGCCCTGCGATAAACCTTTCTTTGCTCCAAAGTGCAGTGTTTCCGTTTGTTTGGCCTCACTGTGCCTCAGGCACACGAACATGGGCTAATATATATATATTCTGGACTAAGGAGAAAGAGGTAGGGGTCTGAGGCTTCAAGGGGGAAGTAAGGTAATCCACAGGAAGAAAAAGAGTTCATGGGCCATCTAGAGACAATGGGACACAGAGAGAACTTTGATCAAATGGGCTCTGCTAGGTTGCTCTCTGTCTACCACATCTAATACTTTACATGGTTATCTATGAGGATAGCTTCTTTCTGGGACAGGCCTCCTATTTTAAATTCTTTTAGGCAGTAAGGGGGAAGTTCAAAGGTTCTTCCTGAGTCTTTGGGCCTTGATCTCAGCTCAAAATAATCCATGCACCAGAGTGGCACACCTTGGTGTAGCCTGCCCTGGGGCCCATCTATGCAGATGATGAGGCCAAATCTAATGAGATCAGCCCTACAAGGATGATTTTTCCTTGGGATTATTGATCAAGGAGGGAAGATCATAGCCAAAAAGTTGTGAAAAAATTAGGCCAAAAGATTTTCAGGTGTCTTCAGTGGAAACCTATGCGTTGTTTAGAGCATACCTTTCAGAGTTATCTGATTCTATAGGGTTTGGGTCTGTGCTTTTAATTGTCTGGGTTATTTTACAACCCTAGAGATAACATCTATAGAGTTAACGATATCTAGTTAACTTTTACAATACTGATATAATGCAAATAATTCTTATCTATAGACATACAATAGTTTTTTTGTGCTAGTCAATGTTCGACTTCCTTTGCCATTGTAGAAGAAGCCAGTTTTGCATCCTTTAAGCAAATTTGTTTCAACATTCCTAATGGGCTTAAGTATTGGTCCAGTCCGGTCTTTGGATTCTCCTTTGAGGAATTTATGATGGCTTTTCCAGTTCCCTCATTAATGAGTTAAATCTGTGACATAGTTAGTGTTATATCTGTATGAGAGTCGTGATTGTACCTTACTCTGAAAAATTATCCTCTAACTGTGAGTAAACCTTCCTGCTGCTAGATAACGAGGCATCCCCCGGTGTTCAAGGGAGGGGATCAGTGGGGAGCTTAAGGGAGTTGCTATTAATCAGCTGGTGAAATACTTTAGCATCTTAAGAACTGGTGTGTCCATATCTGGGCACCTGCCTGAGCATCAGCCCTGATTACATCCCAGCCTTTACATAGTTCCTACCCTGAGTAGGCGCTGCAAACAGTTTCTCCCCCTCTTCCCCCAGTTGAATTCAACTGTAGATAGAAAAAAAAGACCATGTAGGTGGTTGGATGACTTAAAATTTATGTTCAAATTTGCTGATGATTCTATGTTTCTACATGACAACTAGAAAAACCCCCACAAGAATAACAAAGCAATTTTTTCATGAGGCAGAATCAGTAACTTAGGCAGCTAAGGAAGTTTTAGGAACTTCTGCTTCTGATTTAAAGTGACAGTTAACCTTTAATGACCATGTGCTGTGTGCCTGGCACTATTATAAGATCGTTACTTGTATTCTCTAATCCTAAGTAGACCTAAGAGCAAGGTACTCTAAATAGATCCTTTTTTTAAACTGAGGAAAGGGAGGCACAGAACTGTTACCTTGCTCAGATGATACAGCCAGTTACAGTTTAAATACATCAGTTCTCCTTTTAACATTAGATTCCATTTATTCAATTGGTTTTCTGACCAGAATCTTATCTTCATGCAATTCTTACGACAGCCCTATAAGAGAGACATTGTTATTCCCGATTTGCAGATAAGAAAACTGAAGCTAAATGGTCATAGAGTTGAGATTTATCATTTGTTGTACAGTTTTCTGCCAGTTAGCCCCTGTTCTGTCTGCTTGCCTCCCGTGCTTTGCCTACTTTCAATCTGTGTAATGGCTGGAACCTGCTCTTCCTTTCAGTAAGCGTGTGGTTTCAGGTGCTGTGCATCCCCACCTCTCAAAGCTGCGAGTGCTGTGCCCCCTCCCTTGTGGAGAAGGAGCCCCTTCCCCTCAGAGATACTGCTACATGCTTCTCAGGGCACTTGGGAAGCTGCTGGGTTAGGAGGTTCCTGCCCCGGTTCATGGAAGATGCAGAGAACATAGCTGACCAAATAGAACTATCACAAAGTTAAGTGCACAGACAAAAGTGGTTTTTTTTCAGGGGGTGGGGTGTGACCACCTCTTTATCTTAATGAGTCCTTGCCTTCGCGCAGCCAACACCCCCCCCCCCCCCCGGCTCATTACCAGTTTCCAGCACACTCCATAAGTGCCTCCCACCCCTTCTGGCAGAATGAGACTCCCAGCTCTGCTGTCCCTGAGCCAACCCTGGTAGTGGTCTGTGATGACTCCAGCAGTGTGTTCTTGGCTGCCTCTAGCTTGATTTCAGCTGGGTTTTGTTCACTCAGTGGCAGATTGTTAAATAACATGTGTTTCTTCTGCACCAAGTTCCTCATCCATGTGGCATCTGACATTTTTGTTTCTGCTTTGTCACAAACTTCACAGCATCTACAGTTGGGGTCCTTGGCTATTCGTTCAGCATTGACGTAGGCTGGGTCTTTGTTTCCTAACACCTGGAGACATTGCCAACCCTCCGAGTCACATCAATCAATGTGCAGAATAGGTTTTTTTGTTTCTTGTAGCTGCTTTGTGCGCTGCAGCAGGGGCTTGGTCCCTCTTTCAGGCGCAGAAACACAGAAACTCCAGCCCTGCCGCTGGAGGGGGTGTGTGGGGAGGGGACAACCCCCCTCTCCCTCTTGTGCCCCAGTCTCTTACTTCTAGTATCTGTGAATATATTGCAGGCCCTCTCGTTCCAGCATGTGGGGGGACTGGTGAAAATGGTCAAAGGGTACACACTTCCAGTTAAAAGGTAAATAAGTACTGGAGGTGTAATATACAACATGACCATAGTTTAAAAAGCTGTATGGTGTATTTAAAAGTTGCTGTAAAAGTAAACACTGAAAATTCTCATCACAAAGAAAGAAATTCTTATAACTCTGTGAGGTGATGTACGTTAACTTCCTGTGGTGGTCATTTTGCAGTATATGTGCATGTCCTGTCATGATGCTGTGTACCTTAAACTTACACGGTATGTTAACCATATCTCAAACCTGGAAGGAAAACATAGAGGAAAAAATTTAAGAAAGGATTAAACTTACCACTTGTCTCTGAATCTTCTCTCACCCTCCCTGTTTCTATTAATTAATAGCCATTGCCCCATTGATTCCTGCTCAAAACCTGCAACTGTTTTCGCTCCCTACATACTTGATACCTAATGGAGTGTAAGCTCTACCCGTTTCTTCCAGCCTATCTCTTGCACCTACTCTCACTTTACCATTCCTCTTCAAATGTTCCATGTTCAGTTCCTCAGTACAAATAGCTGTCTCTTCAAGAATTACATACAGGTAGGACCCCACCTCCCTATATTTTCATACAGTTGCCTGCAGCCATGGTAGGTTCTAGAGCTATCTGCAGGAAGGTGGGTGGTGGCCCAGGCAGAGTGTCTTCTTTATGACGAATTAGGGCTTGGAGTTTCAAAACACTGGCAGCTCTCTTCCCGTGAAGAGCTGAGCTATACTGTGTTTGAGTTTCAAAGACTATTTTCTCCCAAACTCTCTTGTGGCCTAGACAATGTATAGCTTAAGCCACATATTCCACCTTTTTCTTACCTGAACTTTACGCGGTCTGTTTTGCTTTTCAAGGGAAGTTTGCTCTCCAAGCGGGAGGAATTTTACACATTGCTCTACTAATCAGATGAATTCAAGTCTGAGTCTAATTTTTTTAAAAAGTGCCTTTAAACCCTCTCTGCATCCCTACTAAGGCAACTCCACCCTTTGTCCTTCTGGGTTCCATTTTGCCCTTGACCTCCCTCTGCAGAGGTTAGATCCAGGTATTGACAAAGGACTATATGACTCAAACTGGATCCAGTCTTCCTGTCTCGTTCTCATCCCTGCCTGTGTTCCCTCCTCCACACTCTAGGCCACCGTCAGAATTGGCTTCTTAAAATCTCAAGTCACTGCATCTACTTCAGTGGCATCGGAGGCTGCTCATTACTTCAGAATAATGGCAGCATTTCCCAGTCTTTCCTCTGAGCCTCTGCCCGCCCAGCTTCCACCCGTTACCTTGACTCACCCGGCCCCGCTGGACTCGGTCCCAGAGGAGATTGGCCACTGCATTATTCAGCAGCTCCTCTCTCTGGATCCGTTCCCCTGTGTTCAGTGAAGTGGCTTTGCACTCTGTGGAGGGGCGAGCACGGAAAGGTTTTATTTTGATTCAGTCATCACTTTAAGCCATGTTCTGCTGACTTGCTCTTTCATCCCCTGATATCTGCAACAGCGGTCCATTCACTTGCCTCTATTAAAATCCGGACGACTCTGTTTAGAACTCATGTCATGCCTCCCCTTACGGTTCAGGGTTGATGCTTGGCTCTAAGGATCCCCATGTGCTGTGGGAAGGGGTGTGGTCTGCTCAATCCCTCCCCCTCCTGGAGCTCCTCTGGGGTTGTGCACTAGGTGAGAGAACAGGGGAGGTGGCAGGGGGAGTTTCTGCAGCTGACCCACCTGCAGCTCATCCTCTCTAGGCTGTCCTGTGTGATCTTTGTGACGTGTCATTCACGTGCTGTCCTCCTCAGGAGGGGCCTTCATGCTGTGGAATTCCCTCCTTGGGAGGACAGGGTGACATCCACCTCCAGATGTCCCATGAAGTGTGAAGGAGGATTCAGTTCTTAGGTGGACCTCTAAAGCCTCTTCAAAGCCCTGGAAACCGTGCCCCACAGGCGGTCATTAACCTCGAAACTGGCAGGCAGAAGTCCACCTGTGTTCTTGGAATTATTGACTACTATTAGGGTTGTCTTTCTATTCAGAGTAGCAAGTGAGAAAAGAATTCTCTTAGAAATCGATCCCTGAGATGTGCTTTGGGGTGCGTACTTAACGATGCTGCCTTTTCTCTCATCTGTGGCTAAGTTGACTGAGAGGACTTAGGGAAGGGAGTGACTAGTGCAGAGTAACTCTTCCTTTGTGTAGGGAGAAAATGGTCATTCTGCTTTAAAGCTCTCAAACAGGGAGAACTGACTGGGTTCCTTCTGATTGCCTCCTTGGGTTTCTTCAGAAGGATTTGCTCAGATTCCTGGAGTTTTTCACTTCTGTTCTCTCACTTCCCAAAGGCTAGTCTTGCCTTTGTATCATGTGGAAATAATCTTTTTTTCCCTCCCCATCTTGCGGATTTGCTGAAGCTTACTCAAGGTGAGCTGAGGTTCCTGTAGAGTAGAATCAATCAGGCTTTGGGCCTTCTGAGGCCCCCTCCAAGTCTTGGTGCTATATGTGTGTATGTGTAGTTTTTTTTGTTGTTGTTGTTGTTAAACTTTATGTTAAAATTAGCATACAGTATACTTACCCTTTTCTTGATGTACAGTTCTAGAATGTTCTCACATGGATCTATTCATATATCCACCACCACAATTAGGATACGGTATACGTTCCACCACTCCAAAAACTCCCTTGTCCTGTCCCTTCCTGATCACATTTTCCCTCACCCATAAACCTTGGCAACCACTGATCTGTCATCAGCCGCTGTAGCTTTATCTTTTCAAGACTGTCATACAATTGCAGTCATACATTATGTGACCTCTTGAGACTGGCGTTTTTCACTCAGAATGTTGCCTTTGAGAATCACCCAACTTGTATGTATTAATAGTTTTTAAAATTGAAATAACTGACATAACATTAGTTTCAAGTGAATAACGTAATGATTCAATCTGTGTATACATTGGCATATGATCACCACAGTAAGTTTATTTAACATCCATCACCACACATAGTTACAGATTTTTGTTTCTTGTGTTGAGAACTTTTAAGATTTACTCTTAGCAACTTTCAAATATACAATACGGTATTATTAACTGTAGTCACCATACTGTACATTACATCCCCAGGGTTTGTTTATCTTATAGCTGGAAGTTTGTACCTTTCGACCACCTTTATCCATTTCACCCACCCCCACCTCTGGCAATGACCCATCTGTTCTCTGGATCTATGAGTTTGGGTCTTTAAAAAAAAAAAATCCACATATAGCTGAGATCATGCAGTATTTGCCTTTCTCTGTCTGAATTATTTAACTTGGCATGATGTCCTTGAGGTCCATCCATGTGTTGCAGGATTTCCTTTTTAATGGCTGAATAATATTCCATTATATATATTTTTTACATTTTCTTTACCCATTCATCCATCCATGGATGCTTCAATTGCTTCTGTAAATAATGCTGCAGTGAACATGGGGGCCCAGACATCTTTTTGAATTAATGTTTTTGTTTTCCTCAGATAAATACCCAGAGTGGAATTGCTGGATCATATGGTAGTTCTATTTTTAATTTTTTGTGGAACCTCCGTACTGTTTTTCATAGTGACTACTGGTATCGACAGTTTATTCCTGTTTGCTGCCCACTGACATTCCGTGGTGTGGATGTAACAGTTTCCTGGTGCTGCTTTTAGGACTGCGGATTGATCTCTCTGGGGCTGGATCCTGGTTTTCCTCTGAACTCGGCATTGACCTTGCTCAGCAGTTGTTACTGCTGATCCCAGTTGGGACCATTTTATACCAATTGCTAATTCTGTCTTCATTGGAGCAGCAAATATAGCCATTGGTGTTTTTGTCCTTTCTCTTTCGGTAGCTTTCTTTCCAACAGGATGTGATTTTGCTCTTTCAAGGTTAATGCTTCCCTTGTTCAGGGCAAATTCTCAAGGAACGGTGCTGTGGAATGCATGCGAGGCTGCACTCTTTGATGCTGGATGGGAATTTTTAGGGCTCTGAAGGGGATTACATTTCACTGAGTCTTTTGTAGCTTAGGCCAAGGGTTCTGATCCGACAGAACTCAACTCCACCCTATCCCAAGTTCTCTTCCTAGGCTCCAAGAGTCTCAACGACTGTCCCTCCAATGGGACTCTTTGGGGACTTTCATGGTGTGCCCAGGTTGTGGGTGACTTTAGAATAATAAAATATATAGTGTGTTTAGGGTTAAAGCACTTTATATATCTAGCCTCATTTAATCTTTATTACAGCAGTGTGATGGAGGAAGGAGAGACTAGACTTAACGTTTACTCAGTGCCTAGGATGTGCCAGGCCCTTTAAATTATCATCTCATTTAATCTTCCTAGGAACTTTATGGAGAATTCTCACTTTCCAGGCGAGTAATCGGCAGCTTAGAGAAGTTAAGTGACTTGCCTGAAGACAGCGAGTAAAGGTGGTATCAGGATTCAGACATCAGGTTAATCAAACACCTTCCACCCTGCCCTCTGTTTAAAAACAAAACAAAAACCCAAAAGGGCATCTAAGAAGGGAGAGAAATACAATGTATAATGTGCCTGTGTTACTTTCCTAGGGCTCCTGTAACAAAGTACCATGAACTGGGTGGCTTAAAACAACAAATCAGTTCTGGAGGCTGAGTCCAAAATTAAGGTGTTGGCAGGACCTCTCCCTCTGAAATCTGTAGTGGAACGTTTCCATTTCTCTTCCCAGCTTCTGGTGGTTTGCTGGCAATCTTTGGTATTTGGCAGCTGCCTGACTCCAATCTCTGCTCTTGTCATCACGTGGCCTTCTGCCTGTGTCCCTCCATCCTCATACAGCCATCCGGTGAGGGCACCAGTCCAGGTGGATCAGGGGCCCACTCTACTCCAGTATGACCACGTCTTAACCACTTACATTGGCAATATTTCCAAATATGGTCACATTCTGAGATACTGGGGGTTAGAACTTAAACATATTTTCGGGGTGGGGTGGGGGGACACAACTCACACATAATAGTACCTATTGTGTATCAGGGCTCTACTAGGCCCAAGGACAAAAACATAATGGAAATAACTATTCTTATCCAAAAAAATACTTTATCCTCTCAAATTTGGGTCACACGCTGTAGAGCACTTCATTAGAGTAATCATAATTTAATATGTAGATGCTTTTCTGTAAGAGGCCTACTAGGAATTATAATGTTCAGTCTAGTACAAACTTTGTAGTTGAGGAAACAGTTGACTTGAAAAGTCCATTTCCCCTTGTGAACAATCACACGCATGGCAGAATAAAAGTTAGGCTTAAACTTTGTTTTTCTCAGATTTTGTTGTCTAGACCTCTGCACTGCTTTCACTGCTTTGTCTAACTTGTTTTTTCTTTTTTACTTTTTTGGAGAAGGCTTGTCTTTTCTGAGCACATGCTTTGTGATTCTTGATCAGTAAGGCTCAGAATGGCAATTAGTACATTGTGTTATTATGTCTGCTATTCTTTTGCTTTATTTTTTCCTACAATATCCATATTGAAGCCATTTTTAGTATTTTCTGTAAACGAGAACAGAGTGGAGAAGACTCACACAGGAACTTCCTCTCACACATCTCAATGGTTGTCTGAGGTTGTTTTAAAAATCCATTTTGATTTTCAATGGCAATACTATTTTAAAAACCATTTTCATAAATCATGTTATGGACAGTCTCTGTATAATGGAAAGTTAATTGGTTATTGCCTTTTAAAATTCCACTTTCCTCTAAACACATTTTTATAAACTATCCCATGTGACCTCTTGCCATGCTGAATTTGAAATTCCAGCTCACTAGACAAGGATCATGTCTAATATGCTTGGTTTACCTGTCAGTCTCAATGAATATTTAAAAATCGCACACAACTATACATTTTGTTCTTACAGTGCCTAAGTACTTATTCCCATTTCTCTTCAGAACCAACCACAAATCCTTTTTTAACAATATCAGTAAAGAATATGCTTGAGTGCATTAAGAGCTCTGATATTTTTGACAGAAAATTCAAGATTCGAATATGAGGAGAAAAGTGGTGCATGAAATCAAGGTTTTTTAATTGATGAAACTACTTTTAAACTAGCTGATTACCTAGTCCTTTCTATTTTAACATGTATACTGCTTGTTTTACCTCTTATAGCCGAATCATTGGAAGCAGATACAGGATATTTTACATCAAACCAATTTTATGACCCTTCTCTATCTCTTGGTTTTGACAAAACACTATGAGGTAATGGAATGATAGTATTTACATTACAGTGTTTTCTTTTGGAATTTCTTGGAGATGAGGATATTGCCATTTCTGAAATATTTTTTAGGTGGTTGGAAGCAAGAAAGCTATTTTTTGAGGATGAATTCAAGAGAATAACATAGAAATGAGAATTTTAGCATCTTAAGGTTTTATTTGGGAATGGAATCTTTGAACTAAAGTTACTCTATTTGTACACTCTTTGGCTAATTGTACTACATAACGCTAAGCTAGAATCCCAAAACATTAGGCCTCAGTATTCCTTTGATTCTTCCAGAAGCTCCTAGAGACAGTAGAGGAAGCACTAGGGGGCGGTGAGAGCACAGACCCTGGAGCCCCACTGCCAACACTGCTCATGTGACCTTGGACCTCAGTGTCCCGTCCTGAGGATTCTATTAAATGAGTCATGTTCTCAGAGCAATGCTTGGTAAATAGTGCTATACAAGTTTTACTATTATTTTTCCAGGTTTACTTTGGTATTATATTAGCTATATGATCTAGGGCTAGTCCTTTAACCTCTTTTCGGTTTTATTATTCACATTTCACATAACTTGCAAGCTTTTCATGAGGATTAAATTAGATATTTTATGAAGAAATCCAGTGTGCATCTAGCTTATTGCTTTTAACTATGCCAGGCCATCTATATACTGAGTGTTTTATTCAAGCCATTCTGGTGACTAAAAATGATAAACATGTCCTAAGCTCTTAACATCCATCATTTCCTGGGAGTTGTTTAGACCGTGGGAACAATCTAGATCATTACTACTCATTTAACACATTGCTTGATGTTATTGCATATGTGATACTGAAGTATATACAGCTACTTTTTTGTTGTAATTCAAGCCATAATCATTGAGGAGTTGTTCATCAAACCATAAAGTACCAAATCTCTTGAGCAAAAGTAAGCCATGTTGGAGAAAACGTAATTTGTTGCCTGCCATATCATCATTCTAAGACTCTTGTCTCAGTGAAACCAGTTGCTGTTAGTAAAATAACAATCTGGTTATATAAATCTCAGCCATGACTGTGACTAGTTGTTTACAGCTTCTAACTTAAAAATAATGTTGCACATCATTATGCTTTTTCTGTGGGTGGGAAAGTAATAAAGTGAGTCAAAAGTGTAGCCTCAAGTTTTATTGAAAAGAAAGGGTTAAATATTTTTGTGGGTTTTTTTTTTTTTTTTTAAATTCATAAGAACTGCCTACATCCTTAGGACTGATGTGGGGACATGACATGACTTGCTGATCTGAGGTGGTAATAGCAAGTTTGGAAGGTAATGTTCTATTTTTGTTTTGTTTTTTTTTGTTTTTTTTTTTTGCGGTACGCGGGCCTCTCACTGTTGTGGCCTCTCCCGTTGCGGAGCACAGGCTCTGGACACACAGGCTCAGCGGCCATGGCTCACGGGCCCAGCCGCTCCGCGGCCTGTGGGATCCTCCCGGACCGGGGCATGAACCCGCGTCCCCTGCATCAGCAGACGGACTCTCAACCACTGCGCCACCAGGGAGGCCCCGGAAGATAATGTTCTTTACCATAGGTGAGGGTAGTAATTTCCGGAGCACTATAGCTTTGTTTTGTGTTTCTAAGCAGCCTGACTCATTTTGTTTTGGGTTTCCTGGTTTATTATGTGATCATCATTCCATATGGTGCTGTTATCTTCCAGCTCATATTTTCATCAGCTAGCGCTAGCTTGTTGCCCATTTAATGATGCAGAAATTCAAATTCATGGATCACAGTTTCGGATGTTAAAACACCGTTGCAAATTTACCTAAGGAAAATGAGTAAAAGACTGTTTCTGCATTCAGAGCAGAATGAGTCTTCATGCTAAGGAGGAATTCTTGGTCTCCTCAGTGCCCATCCCGTATAAAAACATCACCTAATTATAGACTGTCTAAAATAAGAACTTTAGGCTTCTAAGCCTACTATGGATTGAATTAGAATACGGAGGAATGTGTTTTAACTCCAGTCGTGTGTTCGGTTTACCAGACTGTCATAAACCTCTCATTTGTCAAAATGATTCATTTCAGAAGGAACGAACACATGTTTTCTCAGGTGTCCAAGGGCCTCCCCCATCCCCCCACCCAATTTTTAAACCTCAAACTAAGGTCTCTTACATCCATCCATGATCTTCATGCTTTAAACATCTGACATGGGCTAGATGACCTCCCATCTGTTGGATGGCAGAATCCAACAGATGAATTTAGTTATTTCTGTGGCTTAATGAAAATCCAGAACCACATCAAGCCGAGGTGCTAGGTCACCGAGCAGAATTCTAAACCATGCTAAGAAGTCCATGAATCTCGAGGTATGCAGTCTAGATGGACTCTTGGAGCAATGTAACCGCTGCTTGTTGCCTTTGAAAGAATTCCCAAGTAATGCTGCTGTTAGCGTCCTTCCCAGATGCAGGAACGTTGCCCAATTTTTTTTTGGCAGGCTGGTGAGATGTTCTGATGATTTCCAAGTGGGTGCCTTTTCAGAAACAGGTGAATATGGTTTCTGTAAATTGGCTTCCTAGCTTAGCTTTCTCATTACTTCTATCCAGGAATTTAGTCTTTTTCACACTGTAGATTGCATTACTTGCATGTGTTAACGTTTGCTGTGGTTCCTTTGTGGCATTGAAAACAGATTCTTAGTACTCGGTTGCACCTCGGCCTCAACTGTTTGCTATAGCCAGGCAACGTCCAAGACTGCCAGAAAGAGGGGTCCATAACTGATGGAGTAGAGTAGCCATAAAGTAAATATTTTGTTTTCTTCTGAAGCTGACCACCACCCTTATTTACTTAAATAATTAGGGCCAGATGTTTTACAAATGACTGTTTTCAAGAGGAAGTTAATGGTAAAAAATAGAGGCTCGTATATCTTAATTTGAATTGGCTATTCTTGATTCCTTTTCTGTTTTTGTAGTGTTGTTAACAGCTTGGATCCCATAATAAGAATTCATAGTTTTTAACTTACAATTCAAAGCAATGCTTCTAGATATTTCCAGATGCTTAAATGATTTGCAACATATAAAATAATACATGCTTATTTGTCAATAATGTAAAAAATCCATATATTTGTCTCTGGAAGATAACATCGTACGTGAGCAGGAAAAATATCATTGCTCCTCATTGGTCAGCTGCTGTGTCATCTGAAGGCTAAAGTTAAATCTAGTGGCAGGGAGAATGAACTGGGTGTACTAGTTCTTCATTTCTGCCTCCAGCCCTGACTTGCTGGAGTATCTGATATTGATCACAAGTCTTCTGTGCCTCCTTTCTTTTTCTCTGGATGGCAAGCACCATCCCGTTGCTTGCAGGTCAGCCACAGATTTAATTAGGCCTGGGAAAGTAGCTGGATGCTTGGCCTGGAGTCACTGGGCAAACAGGAACTTCAGTTTACCCATCAGATACACCAACCAGAAAGCCAAGTGGCATTACTTTGCTCTCTCTCATCTTTGCCTCATTCTTCTACCATCTAAATTTCAAAAGCTCTTATTGAAAGGGGGGGTGAGAAAATTGCTTCTTTATGAAATCTACAAGACTACTATTTGTGTATACAGGTAAAATCTTCTCCCCAAGTCATAGTCCAATATCTTGGAGTGACTGTCTACGGAATGAGAGGAACAGATAATAGATTGGTTTTGAATATAAACAGATGATTTGGTGGGGGGAGGATGCAATAGCGGGTGTGGGTTTTTCACAGCTCTGTGTGAGCTGAATGCACCACGACAAAGATCACCTAGCAGTCCATGACGATGTTCTGTGCACTGGTCGTGAACGTTTCATTCATATATCATTTATAAACTCTGTGCTGTGATGTCACAATGTCATTCCCATAACACATAAAGAAACGCAAGGAGACGGGCTCACTTTCTCTTCTCAGGGACTGCTGATCCTGGGTCACATAACTTCTGGGTGGAATGAGATGGGGCCCCTCACGACCAAGGAGTGACTCAGCAGTTGGGTTCTGAACGTTCCATTGTGCGGCTGATGCATTTCACAGTTCTAACCCAAACCCCACTCAGAATCCTTTCTCCTTCCACTCTTCTGAAAGAAAAAGGCAAGCAGGAGTTTTTGTCTTTCCGAAAAAGTGCACGGCTGAATACTGCTTCATTGTCATCTTTCTCATTACATGTGTGGACCTGATTCAGCAGCCTTTTCTCCATTGTCTCTTTGTGTCATTTGGGGTTTGCGTCTGAAGATCTCTCCACTGACATCTCTGACGAGACTTATTTCAGGTCTGCGGATCATTGCATAGGTTTCCTCCAAGTACCAGCTTCATATTCACCTTCCTGTCCAGTCTCGGTCATTTCTCTGCGACAGTCATACTTTGTTGCTTACTTCCAAGATTTAAAATAACCAATTGCTAATTTTTCCTTGTCTTTGCTCTCTGAACCTTTTCTTTCCATTTCATCTCATGTGCTCCCTAGCACTCTGAATTACTCTCTAACCTGTAAGCTTCTTAATGATCCTTAGGTTCAGCGGTTGTTCATACCCCGATATCGAAGTCTCTTTATATTAATTCTGCCAGAGTAAATAGCTTATGTTAAAACATGTAGTCAATATGGAATGATGTAGGTTTGAAAGGGAGTAACACTGTGGTCAGATGAAGGCTACATGGCTCTCTACCAAGGAGCCATCCAAGATACTATTATATTGTGGTATTACCGTAGCCCACACTCTACCTCCCTATTATGTTAGTCTGTGTTTTACAGAATTGGAAGGGCTGACTCATGCTAATCAATTACATGATAATAAAGTATATAAGCCATAATGAGCACTTAGAATGGGGATATGAGTACACTGTATCAGAATCCCCAAGAAGTTGGCTTACCTAGAGTTGCTTAGTGAAGAGGGCAGCCCTGAGGCATATTTTGCCATGGCTGTTTTGAACCTGTGTAATCATCCATCATTATAGATTACATCACTATAGGAACCAAAAAGTGTATGTCTTTTATTGGACTTGATAAACAAGGTCAACTTCAGGCCCCTGGTCTTTCTGCCCTATTCTTGAGGCTGACTGTCCTCCTTCTGTTCAATTTTTCTCCAAAATGATAGTTACATTCCTGCTTTAAAAATTATAAACATCTTCCAAATCTGCTTTCCTTCTATTACTTTTCAGTCTTTCTAGCTTCTAGAGATAAAAATTTAGAGAGAATCTCCTGGGTTGACTCCTACAAAAGCTAATCCTATGCATTGTGTATGGAGTTTTCTACTTTAGTACCTAATATTCCATACTTGGGTATGTGGGTAGGCAGCTGATCATTTCTTTATGCCTCTGTGGTCCATCAACATATAATAAAATACTTATTATAGTAATTCTTTTATCATTCTCAGATTGACAAAACATGTATACCTTTCCCAATTTCTCTATAGTTTATTTTTAACAGAAAAATGCAAGTATTTTATGCAAATACTTGACAGCAGTAAAATTGGAGAGTATAGAAGCTCAGCTATAAGTATATAAATCAATCATCAATCATTAGTCACATAACTTTGCATTGTGTGGGAATTCCCTCCACTGTATCCCGACTGCTAACTGTTTAGTGGAAATCTATACTGACAAGGAATTCACTGTTTCATGGAATAACCTAACATATTTTGGGGTGACTGGAGACCATTAGAAAATCCTTCTTACTGAAGTTATTGGTAAACATTTGATTCTCATGAGTAGTTTTCCATGCCTCGCATAATCCTTATCTTCCTCTCAACCACTTTTAGTTTTTCCAGTGTTCTTAAATGTTAGTGTAGAATTGAACAAATATGTCATTTGGTCTGGAGGTACCGTATTTGCTTTCAAGACTCCAGCGCTTTTTAATGCTCACATCACAATATTGGCTCATAACAAGATTGGGATGAACTGAAACCCAAGGAAGTTTTTACAAATCCCAATGACAAACCAAGTCTCCCTATCCTGTGATAGCACCAAAAAATCCTTTGATTCTAAGTGCAGAACTTTCCATGTATCCTAGTTATATCATTTTGTTGTGTGGGTTTGGCCTTTCACTCCCTCAAGGCCCTTTTGAGTTCTTATTTCATTGTGCAGTGTATTTATCCAGGATATGGTAATGAGAAAATAAAAAAACAAAACAAAACCCAGAACCCAACCCAACCAAGAAATCCCCAGAAAGGCCTTGTATATCTCCATATAAGACATTGATAGAAAATATATTCTGAAAGGTCAAATAGAAGATATGATATCACAACATAGGGTTGTATTTCATTAATTCATTCACATGTTCACGGAAGCCTAATCCATGGCAGACATTGTGTTAGGCCTTGTGAATACATGGTGAATAAACAAACAAAGCCTTAGCTTTTGTGAAGCTGATGTTTTAGTGGAAGAGATGGGGTATAAACAGAATGTGGTAGGAAAAAAACAGGAATAGGATAGAGAAAGATAGGGTTGGGTAGGTGGCCATCTAATTTAGAGTTTCTGAATAGGTGGCATTTATACTAATGACTTCAGTTTCAGAAGGATTCAGCTATTCAAAGAGCTGAGAGAACATTCCAGGCAGAAGGGAACAGCAAATGCAAGCAGGAGGGGATGAGCTTGGTTAAGAATAGGAAGTCTCCAGCATGGAGCTTAGTTTTCTTTTTCTTTCTGGATTACCAATTGCTTTTGAATAAGCTTGGTTAATTAGTATGGTTAGATGAATTATTTACTATTATCCAATCCACACTCCTTTGCGGTGTTCATGAGAATATCATGAGAAACTGTCAGTTGTATTGGAAGAATCCTGGTTTATTCTATATATAGAGTTTTCTCCTGATGTATGGTTCAAAATGAACAAAATTCCTTTGGGATTTGTTCTTACTGAACTGCGTTGGCTTGTTTGTTCAGGTCTTCTCAACCACTTGTTCTTGGATCCTTTATAGAATTTATCAGGGATTTGAGTCAAGTTGAACAGTCTAATTTCTAGAATTTGTTTTTGAAATTTGGGTCAAGATGTTTTGCATCTTCAGCCTATTCAGATTTCTTCTATTCCCCCTGATTGTGCAAAGATGACCACAAAAGGTTCTTGATGAAACTTACAAGATGGTTCAATACTTGGAAATATAATTCACTCTGTTTCGAGTAACTAGATTTTCTTTCTCACTAGAAATATATCAGGGTTTGTTCTGGTTCATTATACTTTAAGTTTGGAGGCACTTTTCTTAATAAATAAAAAGGAATCAGAACAGTATTCAACTGCTCTGTCCCCTCTCACCTGGAAACTTCATGTGTCTTGATGGTTCACTTCATGGCTGCCATGCTTGGGCCAATGCTCTTTGTCCTGTTTCAGCATAGCTAACCTATATGATATCAAACATAAGTCCTTTTATTTCTTTCTTTTTTTTTTTTAAACCACAGATAAGGACATCTATACAGAGCAGGTTGGAATGCATAGCAAAGCAGTGGTCACCGTGGTGTGACTGCTTGACATCATGCCCATACCTCCCAGGGCGTGGGGAGAACGGTGTAGAACAGGATCCAGAGGCTTTTTAGCTTCCCAAAATGTTCCCTTTCTTCAGTCTTTCAAAGTCTTCCTAGGTGTGTAGATTGAACAGAGCTCTATGCAGGCATCCCCAACCCCCGGGCTGTGGACCGGTACTAGTCCGTGGCCTGTTAAGAACCAGGCCGCACAGCAGGAGGTGAGTGGTGGGCGGGTGAGCGAAGCTTCATCTGCCGCTCCCATTGCTCGCGTTACCGCCTGAACCATCGCCCCACTCCCCCGGTCTGTGGAAGAATTGTCTTCTACGAAACCGGTCCCTGGTGCCAAAAAAGTTGGGGACCGTTGCTCTATAGGAAGGAGAATCCACATGCCAGGGTATTCCAACACTCAGAAGTATCTCAAGGACTCTTAGAATTGAGGAGTGGCTGTTGTGGACACTCTTCCACACCAAGCTATCCCAGGCAGTAGGGCAACATTTGAAATTGGTGAGAAAGAACCCAGGAAATTCACAAAAACAAAAGTCACCACCAAACTTAAGTCCTCTTAAAGATAGTTTAGCATTTTTTGGACAGAATTATTTTATTTGAGCAAACAGGATTCCTTAATTAATTCCCAGATTATTTGTCTTCAGAAGAACACGGGGAAAATATATATTCACTTTCCTTGCCTGCTTCTGCTGACAAGGACAGCTCGTAATATGGAGAAAGTACAAGGAGAGAAAGGGCATTGTAGTTGCTTTTCAAAGCAGAGGAAAGGGCAGGCGGTGACGTAAGTGTGTTGAATTCATCTTGTAGGAACCATAGGAGCCAGCACTTACTCAGCTGACTGTTCACTGTCAGTTGTAGGGTTCTATGCAAGAGTGCTTCGTCTTTCTTACCTTTGTGGTTTACATCTGAGTGAAGCAAATCTGCAATACAAATCTTAGAAGATTAAAATGTCTAAGATATCTCATTAAAAGCTAAGAATGAAGGTGGCCCTGAGTCACTTAAATTTGTCTGGACCCCAGTTTTCTCATCTATAAAATGACAAGGCTGGAGAGGTCGTCCCTGAGACTCCTTCCGGCTACAATACGCTGTGATTGTAAGAAAACTGTCTTGCTCCTGAATAGAAAGTTTGATCTTTGTGGAGATTGAAGCCGAGCTATGATCTTTCTTTTTCATTCTTTAGCAATTTTATATGCAACTTTTGCATAAGGCACTAGAAAACTGGATCAATTTTCCTTGGAATTTTTGAAGAACTTTAAAAATACATTTCACTTACCAGTTAATATCCCCTGTATGTCAAATAAGGCAACATTGTGCTGGATGTTAAAAATGACAGAAACATAAGTGATGATTCCTGGGTCATGTTCCCCCATTGAGCGATTTTTATGAGGCTGCATTGAGTTTCTTGCTGCCAACTACTGTGAGAAGATGTTCATTAAATCTTCAGTGTCTTCTGTGTTGCCCAGTTTGAATAACAGTTCTTTCTATTGCAGCATCTTATCTGCATATAACTTGGTAAACAATAAGTAATTTTAAGCCTGGTAAAATTTTAGGATCATTTTTGAATAAATAGTGCTAACTCCTTTTCAGATGTTGGTTTTTTCTTTAAGTTGAAATACTCTCATTTTATCCAGAGGGAAAACAAATTGCCTCTAACATCAATCCAGTGGAATTTCATATACCTTTTTTTAATCCAGAGGCTTAGAAACAAATACAGTTTGTTACAAAAACAAATAGAACGTGTATCAGATAAGCCAGTCATTAAAGGTGAATGTATTTTTCTCAATCTCTTTTTTCAGCCTCCTCAATTTTTATGGGATATTTGGTTAAACAGCATCACTCAGGGTATTCCTGATATAGAATAAGCATTAAGATTAAATTTCTAAAAGAAAATATTCAGTCTTCATAATTTGTACCAGACCAAAAAAAAAAGTATGGGAGAGAATAATTAAAGGTTGCATCGAGCTATATTCTGGTTTGAGAAAGAAAGAAAAGGAGGAGGGAAGAAAAACAAATTTTCCCCCTGTTTTCTTAATTCTGTTTATCAAATACTATATCTCATTTTTATGGATACATGTTTCTTCTGAATCTCAGCCAATCATTCTATTGTAATATATCTGAATCCTGAGGAGTAATTTGCAGGTTTTCATAAATCTCGATAATAGAACCTAATTCTTGGTAGTTGGGTAGTACTAAAACAGGTTAGAACAGTTATTTCAATATATTTGATTAGATAAATCGATTGCATTAACTCTATTAATTGTTCTGGATTGCAAATGGAAGTCTGGACTTGGATAAATTCGGAGACTCTGATCTGTGCTCTCACTCCAAGGGGTAGAAGGATGTTTCTTTTGTCTATTTTTTTTTAATCCCTTTATTAAAAAATTTTTTGGTAATATTTTGAAAAAGCAGTACTGCAAACATGGAAGTTTGTTTTTGGTATGAGATTAAATAACGTGTACCACCCACCAAGTGTGTGTGTGCACATGCACGTCATGTGTGTATGTATGTGTGCGTGTGCGTTATCACCAGCACCACTGTGAAACTCTATGACTGTGGTTCCTCCGAGGCAGATAGGAAGGCTGGAAAAATGAGAGGAGAACTTGGGTCCTCACATGAAGCCTACAGCACTTCCTATTGCAATACAGACACATGTTGTTGAACTCTCTCCTTCTTAGCTGGTTATGAACACAATGTGTTGTTTGTTATTCTCCTTAATTCTCCAAGAACTAAAAGAGATGCCCTTGGCCAATTTAATGGGGAACAATCCCTGTCTGTTGAGGAAGAGCAGTCAGGGTTTTTCTTGCATGCCATCAGTCTCTGTATTCTGCCAAAATGTAACATCCCTGGAACAATCCCTCAATGGACTGAGTCCACAGAGCTCTGAAGGGTGGCCCACAGGCCTTGTGTGGCTTCAGGCTGTAATCCTAAGAGGACAGTGATTCTTTTCTTAGAACTAAACTGTTTTGTACTCCTGTTCAATGTGAACTGACACTGTTTCTTTACCTTCTCACATTTAATTGTTGTGAAAACTTATCTCAAGGATTCTCCATATCTAATTTTCACATTTTCTCCCAGAAAGTGCTTTTGAACATATTATGTTTTTTTTTTTTTCTCTTTCTATCTGGAAACAGTTGGCGTTACGTTTATTGGGGGCATCAATGTTACGTTATTTGTGGTGTGACAAGTGCGGTGTGTTGCCAAAGTGAGAAGCTTGAGGGTCGGGTATTCTAGCTGGGTAGCACTTCCTGGTGTTTGTGCTGGTGCCTGTGAAGTTTCAAAGGGAGTTGTAATGAAGGCACACCCAGGCTGAAGGGTAGAATGTGTTCCCTGAAAGGGCTTCGGAACATGGCGTATCTCGCATGATTTTCTATAATTACAAAAAGCCCAGTTCTGGTCAATAATACAATGTATACTGAAAAGAATAGTTGTAAGGGGCATAAAAATAAATGTGGTACAATGCTTGCTTTCTTTTCTTTCTATTGTATAGTACAGAAGGAAACAGGGAATCTGAGGCATCTTTTAAATCTGTTATCAAATAATGCGTAAGACTAAACTGAAACACTTTAGACTGGGAAGCAAGCATCACCTTGTAGGGGAAGAAAGAAGAAATTTTTCTCAGATCATACATTACTTAGGTAAAAGGGAGATTCTGTCGTCTAATGGGCAGTTCATTGCTCCGTTTACTTTTGAATATTTAGAGAATGCTAACTTCTGGTTAGCATTTGAATATTTAGAGAATGCTAACTTCTGCTAACTTGTGAATTGTCACTCAAAAGTTGAACATTTTAGAAATTAATTCTACCCAGATGTCAACTGGTTACAACTGCTGCTGGATTTTGCCTGGTTTATTTTTAATCAGTGATAAAAGACAATTTCCCATTAATGTAGTCTGACACTGGTCCTCAGACTGACACTGGTCCTCAGACATTTTGTTTTCTGAGCTATAAAATAATTCCAACCCAAATTAATCATCTGGGTAGGAATGTAAATATAGAATAAAAGTAAAAAAATTCCTGTTCCATTTGCAAATCCAGGGATGGATTGTTATACAATTCTTTAACTTGTATCATGTGTGTATACCACCATTTCACAGTCTTAACTAGAGCCTCTGCTCAGAATAAATGGTAATGGAACGAACCACTGAATTAAGATTGTTGGGGGCCTGGGTTACTTCAGAGACATAAAAACCAGTTACACAAGAGAGGCAGAGAACAGGAAGTAGCCCGACCAGCTGCCAAAAAACCCTGGGTGGTGGAGGCATCTATCTAGAGCTGGGCTCCAAAGCAGAACTCCTGGGGGGGATGATAGATTTTCAGGATGTCTTCTCCTCTGTGGGCAGACACAACTATCTCTGCTTAAAAGGGAAGGCTCCCTTTTCCTGTGCAGATAGAGAGCAGGCAAGCTGTGGCGGTCCAGCAATGCCTGCCCGCCTCTCCTAGTTCTTGCCTCCTTGCCTCCCCTTTGGGTGGTTGTCATCACTTCTGGAGGGTACTCCTGCTGGCCCGCCCTGCTGCCCACTGCCTCAGCCACTGGCATAGCAGTGGTAGTCCTGGGCCTCAAAGACCTTCCTCTCCTCATGGTGAAATGGGAGGCGATGCCAGGTCTGAAACTAGAATTGGAAAGAAGGTGACACTGACTCACTAAAGAGTCAAGGGGCCCCCACTCTCCCCACCCCTTGGAGTGCCAGGCACTGTTTTAGGCACTGGGAATACAGTGTGAACCTGGCAGGGACAGTCCCTGCGTGCACAGAGCTTACAGATTGACCTTGTGCGGCAGAGTTAGCTCAGGTCTCAGCTTGAGTGACCTCATCTATATACAATTGGCACGATAAGGATGACGCCACATGGTGGTGTGAACATGTATATATAAAGCACCTAGTCCAGTGTCTGGCTCTTAGCAGACAATCAGTAGATGCTTTTCTCCTTTCCTCCTCATCTACTTAGCCTGAAACTTAATCATTTGTATAGAAACTTTTGAAAAACAGTGGACAGATGGTCATTCCTTGTCCATATAATCAGCCCTCCAACACCTCCTTTATCATCTAGCAACTCCCCCTTTATTCCACTGCATGTTTCCTTTTGGCGGTGATTTCATTTCTCCTCCAAGGTTGTCCTTGATGTTCTTTTTAACCTCATTCCACCCACAGACCATATGCTGGAGGGGGGTGGGATACAGGAGAGGCGCTGAGATTTGTTCTGCATTCTGCACCTGCCCAGGGCTGGACCTGCCTATATATAGATAAACACGAGCAGCAGGCATCTCTGACATGTCACACCAAGGGGACTGGCAGGGCCCTTTGCTCTTGGGGGAGTGTGCAGAGGGGTATCGATAGACGGACATGGCCGTGCTCTCAAAACCCTGTGCGGTGACTCTAACCCTGTTCTTTCCGTAGATGCTTATTCTGAGCTGCTTGAGATTCTAGGGCTATGTTCAAAGCTAGCCTGGGGGCGGCGGTGGTATGAGGGGTCTTAGAGCTGCCTTTGACTGTGTAGCCTTCAGAGTCCGCCTGACTTGCTTCAGGCCCACCTCCACCATGTACAGGCTGTGTCACTGAGGCAAGCCCACAATAAAGCGGAGCCCACCTTTCCTAATCCTTAAAACAGAATGCAAGCAACAGCCCTGACTTACAGTAACCCCAGCTCAATAAGTGGGGACTTCATTCTTTTGCTCAAAAGTTTTGGACTCATCCTTAATTTTTTCTTCCTTTCGTGCTCCACTCTCTAGCTATCGGCACATCCTGTTAGCTCTATGTTCAAAATAAATCAATAATCCAAATCCAAACACATCTCTCACTTCCTTCCCTTCCTGGGGCATCTTTTTGGAGAGTCTTGCCCTGATCACTCTGTATCATATCCATTTCTTTCCCCTTGTCCAGAGTTAGCTTGTCCATGGGACTTCTTTCCATCTAATGTACCTAAGTATTGGGTGGACCAAAAGGTTCGTGCGTTTTTTCCCATAAGATGGCTCTAGTAGCATTCAGTCGTCTTTAGCTTCATTCGAAACAATTTTGTTAGATTGTATGTGACAGCTGTCATATCACTGTGCATTTAAAAAAATTATCAAAATTGGTGAATTTTTGTGTAGCCATTTTAATATTGAATATAGAAGAAAAACAACATTTTTGGCATATTATGCTTTATTATTTCAAGAAAGGTAAAAACACAGCTGAAACACACCAAAAGAATTGTGCAGTGTATGGAGAAGGTGCTATGACTGACCAAACATGTCAAACGTGGTTTGCAAAGTTTCATGCTAGAGATTTCTCGCTGGATGGTGCTCCACAGTCGGGTAGACCAGTTGAAGTTGATAGCGATCAAATTGAAACAATAATTGAGACCAGTCAAGGTCATACCATGCAGGAGATAACCAACATACTCAGAATATCCAAATCAAGCACTGAAAGTCATTTGCACCAGCTTGGTTTTGTGAATCATTTTGATGTTTGTGTTCCACATAAGTTAAGCAAAAAAAAGCCTTCTTGACCATATTTCCACAAGCGATTCTCTGCTGAAATGTTTTAAAACAAATCGTGATGGGTGATGAAAAGTGGATACTGTATAACAATGCGGAACAGAAGAGATCGAGGGGCAAGTGAAATGAACCACCACCAACCACACCAAAGGCCGGTCTTCAGAGAAGGTGATGTTGTGTATGTGGTGGGATTGGAAGGCAGTCCTCTATGATCTCCTTCCGGAAAACCAACTGATTAATTCCAACAAGTACTGCTCCCAATTAGACCAACTGAAAAAGGCACTCGAAGAAAAGCGTTCAGAATTAGTCAACAGAAAACGCATAATCTTCCATCAGGTTAACGCAAGACCACACTCTTTGATGACCAGGCAAAAACTGTTACAGCTTGGCTGGGAAGTTCTGATTCATCTGCCGTGTTCACCAGACATTGCATCTTTGGATTTCCATTTATTTCGGTCTTTACAAAATTCTCTTAATGGAAAAAAATTCCACTTCCCTGGAAGCCTGTCAAAGGTACCTGGACCAGTTCTTTGCTCAAAAAGATAAAAAGTTTTGGGAAGATGGAATTATGAAGTTGCCTGAAAAATGGCAGAAGGTAGTGGAAAAAGGGGGTTTATATGTTGTTCAATAAAGTTCTTGGTGAAAATGAAAAATATGTCTTTCATTTTTACTTAAAAAACCAAAGGCACTTCTTCCCCACCCAAAATGTCTATTTTCCGTTTCCCCCACTAACTAGACGATAAGCTCCATGATGACGGAGTTTGTGTGTTCTGTTTATTGCTGTATCCTATCCTCGTCAGTCAATGCATTGTCTGGCACAAAATTGTTCTTGTAAGGATCCATGTCAAAGAAAGCACTGAGCCCTCTGATTAGACTAGAAAAAATACATGTAAATCACCTAGCAGAGCACCTCGGAGTCGTGCATTTGAATCATAGGGAGCTTTTCTTTGGTGCTCTCCTGCAGTGACACAAACTAACTTCAAATTCTAGGCCACGGCTTGGTGAGAATCTCCCAAAGGACAAATTGCTAAATCTTTTAGAAGAGAAAAAAAAACGACATCAAGCTGCTTTTGACTGTGTCAAAAGCAATGTACAAGGCTTGCATAGAAAGCTGTGACACTGACGCATGGCTGTGACTGCTTGATAGTGGTGTTTTTGGACACCTGGTTGCCAGCGACCAACATCAGAATCACCTGGGGTGCCTGTTAAATACGGATTCCCAGGACGCATGCCTGATTCTTTGAGAACTGTTTTATAGCCACGCTTTGTACATTGCTCTTGTAGGAACGTTGACGTTGGCAGCAGCCTCCCATTTCACCAGGTGTCGGAATGGACTAAGTGTCCAGTAAGTGGCCCTGGGAGCCAGGTGCTGAATGGAGAAAAATGGTACCGTGCTCGCCCCAGTTATCTAAGATACACTGATTGCTTGAACGTACCAGTACTGGATAGATCAGAGTGAAAATACTAAACCTACACCTGAACTTGAAGTCAGGTATTTTTATACCCTGAGCAGATTAAGATGTTTGGGGGGATGAGTAAGGATTGTGGTTCACTGTGTAAAGAAAGACACGAGGCAATAGTTGTCTAGCAAGATCTGTCAGAACTGTCTAATCTGGGAGAGGCAGAGGGTCATGATGGAAGATTTGAAACTCTATTTTTGAAAAGTTCAGCTTGATATGCGTCTATATTTATGAATCTTATAAGCATAGATCCACATAGGAAAATCTTTTTCAAAGGCAAATGTAGAGCAGTATGGTGCTAATGTAAGAATTACCCAAATGCCCAGAATCTGTATTTAATTCACATAATATATTACGATTTTGACTTCTGTTACACTGAAACCAAACGTGATTGTGTGTAATTAATGTCATTTTAGGAATAGTAAAAGAGAATTAGTGTTACTAATTTCTAGTTTTTCCCAAGACTTAAATTCTGAAACTTTTCATTGTTTGAATGAAATATAGGAAAGGAAGAGTATTATCAATGTGTAAATTGATATTTTTATTAGAATGTTAACAGGATTTACCTAGGTGGCTGGAAACTTCATCCAGAGTCACTAGAATCCATAGGCCCAAGGAAGACTTGTAGTCAAAACTACCGTGGATTCCATTATTTGGTGATGGAATGAGATACCATGTGACTCTTGAAAGAAGCAAGTTACTTTTCTGAGAATATTTTAAAATTAATATGACTTACTTGAATAACATGATAAAACCCTCCTATTCTTCTGAGAAGAGAAACACTGAATGACTTTTACATTTTTACTAAATACTAAGCTTGGCTGATCTCTTTTCACAGCTTTCTCCACTTCATTGTGTTTTTCATGTTTCCAGCATAGACTCTAGACCATGCACTTAAAACCTTATCACTTGAAATTCATAAAATGTAGTCCACCAGTTCCTTTTTCATCGCCAGTTCAAGCTCAGCTGCATATGGTAGTGAGAGAGTCTTTCATTAGTCATTTGGGCTGTCTCCACCTGATTTCATAGGGTCTTTGGCACCCAGAAAATGAATTCCAATCATTTGGTCAGGCTGGAATGGGTATCTGTATGGAGTCTTGGCACCTGAACAGAAGACTGAACTGTAACCTTATGTGGGTCTCTTTCCTTTATTACTACATGATTAAAACAAAAAATACAACCTACAAATTAGAGAGGCTGCCGTACTTCTCTCTGGGAGGGGCTGAGGGGCTAAGGGACGATATTGGAATGGGGAGAGACTTGTCTTAGTGCTGCAGTTGAGTAGCAAGTACTATACTGGCAGAATATTTGGCTCACATCTGAACAGCTCTGATTCTGAGACCAAATTAAATGTATAAATCACAAAATTCTGTCTGAATGCCTCTTCCCTTTCAAACATATAAAGGTCCACTAGTGAGAAGTTTGTTTGTGAGAATATACTGTGAGAATATCTGATTTACAGCACACCCTGTTTAAATTTGGTTATAACATGGTTTCTTGGCTACTATGACTGACTGAGAACATAACCAGTTTCCATTGCCCTTGTAAGCGGTGCAGAATGCGGGAATGGACCACACAAGCATGCTGTGTCTGAAAACCTGAAATTGAATGTTAGAATATAAGGAAGTACCTAAATTGTTAGAGTTGAATCACAGTCTATATGAGTTAGTGGGTCAGTCCTCTAAATTAATACCATTTTAGGATTTAGCCTCCTATAAATTAGAAACTTGAGAAGTCTGATGCATTGTTAGTGATTTCCATTAATGTCTTCATGGGTAGAATAGTGTGGCTTATATACATGTAGAAAAATGAAGAAGAAAGTAAATCCTTTAGCTTATGTTCTATTTGATGGCCCTGGGGTCCTACCTAATGAGTCTAGTTTTGATACATTCTTTGGCAGGAAAGTATAACACAGTAAGTGCCAGTGTTGACAGTATCAGTGAAGCAATGGGTGAATTGCTTCAGACTCCCTAAAGCAACATGTTTATGCCCCAAGCTTACTCCCAATTAAAATGGGGCTTCTTGTAGTCAAAGTTGTTTTTATCCATCACAAATCCATCATATTTTGTGAGTGGTATATTTTAGTGCAAATTTTATTTTTCGGTGCTATTAGATCATTTTGGCTTACTGAGTAAGATACATTTATTTTAAAAATAATATATATATTTTTGTTTCTCACCATATTGTGACCCTGTAATACTGTTTTTAATATTGGGAAATTAAGATTGTGTGTTGATCCAACTGTTGAAGATATGTGTCAGCAAAAGAGTATCCTGTAAACCATGAAGAAAGATGTCAAAATTCACACCATGGCCTAATTAAGCATTTTCTCCAAACATATTCCTCAAAGTTCTACAGTGTTGGTAAATCGTCTGTTACTTAGTAATAGAATTACTCATAGAAATTATCTCTTTAACATAATTATAAGTAAGTATTCTGGAGTATATTATCATGAAAATACCATTATTTTGATCTCAGTGAAGTCACGTTCTTAATATTGACATTAACAGCTATAGGGTAGAAATATACCCTGATTAAGGATGCTTGATAAAGGCTTAAGGAAGATATAGTTTCATTATTATACTACGTATAAATAAGTTTTAAAAATCATTTTAAATGCTATAGGTTAGCTTATAATTTAGAGAAGCTGGAGGCTGACGAAATAATGAAGTATTTTCTCTGAGTAATATTTTTATTCTAAAATATCTGATTTTTTTGTATTTTTATCTTATGTCTTATATTTGATTTTTTTTTCAAAGCCAGGCAGACCTGTGAACATGTGTTTTAAAATAAAATATATTATTTAGTTTAATAGGGTGGAAAATATACTTGGGTGTATCTGTACTGTTCCTATAGTGTTTAAGTCTTAAAAAAAAATAGTAATTTCTTGGAGTTAATTATCCTTTACATGGCTAATCACAGTACGGAAAAAGAGCTATTAGGTTTATATTAGAAAAACAGTGGACTCTCAAAAGCTTGTGAGTTTAAGTCCAGAAAAGTATTACGAGGACCCTAAGGCAAAAGAAACTCAAGAAAAATGGGCAAAGGTTCGAGCTGCAGATTAACCCTCAGATGACTCCATTTACACAAAGGGAATTTTATGGAGATCTCTAGGAGCATGGTGGTTGCTTTCTAAGCTATGAAGATATACCTGAAATTCTCCTATAACTTTCTTCTTCCCTTGAAGCTCTTGAAAGGAATGTCAGTACAGTAGAGAAAGGCAATGAGCTGACTTTAATTCTCTTTCAAATCAGAGTAGACTGCTTTTGTAAGCTTGTAATTGACCTTTTTAATTTTTTTTACTAATCAAGAGGCTTCATGAATTTCTTGTTTTCCTTAGAAAATTTAGCATTTTATTTGTTACGCTGTTTAATTACTGTATATTTGTTATTGTTCCTGGAGTAAGTAAATATATGCAGTCACATAATTAAATAAGAATCAGTAATTATGATGTGTGATTGTGACGTAAAGTTCTCTACTGAGTTTTGTCGAATGAAATGTCTTAAGCATACACATCACATTCAAATCTCAGTGGAGGACTTTTCTAATTTGTTCTTTTTCAGAACCACTGAGTGATTGCTGTGTTTAAAGTGTTTTAAACACTTCTGTGTTTAAAAAAAAAAAATACCTTTCAGTGTAATTTGTAACCTGAAGACATGTGTTCTCATTAGCTCCCTCCGGAATATTGCTTATTTAATGTTCAGCTTTGGCTACTTGTGGAATAGAAGGGTCAAGAGAACGTGGTAGATGATGTTACAGGGGACTACTTAGCTGCATGGCAAATCTCCTGGGGAACAGTAAGGCGGATTGACCTGAAGACTAATGAAGATAGGCTTAAGGTGTGCAAACACCTTCCAAAGCCAGGAAAGGGGCCCTTACTCGGGTCTTAGCATGGTTACAGAGTTGTAAAATCTGTTGTCTTCTCCAGTCTCTTTCCCTTCCATTACCTCTTTCCCTAAGATTGGGTGGTATCGCGGTGGCTGCAGACATTTTGATATCTGGCTAAGGCATAACTGAGTTGGAAATACATCGTGTTGCGTCTGATGTGACGTGTTGGTGTGGTTTTCATTTCTGTGTAGTACAGTTGCATGAGTGCTGACTGTCCTGGCCTGACAATGGCTTCCTGGAATATTCCTACTGCCCACTGTGCCAACTGACCTGGCGTCTTGACACAAAAAGTACTAGGCAATTTGAAAAGATGTTTTGGGATGTTTTAATAAAACATGAGAAATCAGACCTCATGTAGGTGTATATGATGAAGCCCTTTTGCCATCTTTAAAGTTATTTATTAAAGAACTGAGAGAAATTTCAGATTTAGAAAACGCATGAATATGGGCCAAAGTGACGAAGGTGAGAGGTGAAGTCAATAGAAATTATGCTAACGTTGACCATGTAATTACAAGCAAAATTTTTTCAGAGCAGAGCAAATCAATAATTAAGAGGAAGAAGTTATAAATTTCTAATAGAAGTGGTGAATACGTTCTCACGTTAAATCATATGAGTGAATGACAGTATGAACCCTCTGGGGAAATATTAAAATTTCATAATGCAAAATACTAATAATGTAACAAAGATAACAAAACTGATATGATGTCTTTGCACTGAGGTTATCAATGACAAACTGGTTAAGTCAAAGTTAAGAGTAGTCACAGCAGAAAAAACTTGAAATGCTATATGTAAAGGAATTTTTTTTATGTTGACAACTGCCATAAAATATATGTATTATTAACAATGATTTGAGAAGCTGAAAATAGCTTTCAAAAACTGTCAATAATAAGTAAATTTCTATCACCTGGGGTAGAATGAAGGTTGGCAAACTGTGGTCTGTTTTCTATGGCCCATGACCTGATAATAATTCTGATATTTTTAGATGACTGGGGGAAAATTTTTCATGACATGTGAACATTACATAAAATTCAAAATCCAGGGTCCAAAACTGTTTTATTGGAACACAGCCATGTTCATTCCTTTATGTGTCATCTTTTACTGACGTGCTATGACAGAGTTGAATCCTGTGATGGAGACGGCGTGGTGTGAAGCCTAAAATATTTACTATCTAGCCTTTTATAGAAAGTTTGCTAACTTCTGATGGTAGAGGGAAAGACTGACTAAATTCTCTTCATAATACATGAGATTATAAAATCTTTGTCACATAAAGAGGTGATCAAAGAGTATGTGGCCAAAATCTGTAAGAAAAACTATTATGTGGGTGAAACAGATAATTTATAAGCATATCTTGTGATCCTTCTGGATTTTTTGATATTGTGGTATTTGTCAGCCTTTCTTTTAGCTTATGATAACTTTTCTCATTCTAAATATTCACTTTCATTTCTAACTTATTTTTTTAAATTTTATTAAACTACAGTTGATTTACAATCTTTTAGTTTTAATTTTGTCTTTTTCTTAAACATCACCCTCTCAAATTATTTAAACTCTGGGTCTAACAAAAGTGGATACAACAGTATATAATAAACTAAATTTTCTCAACTGGCGCCTGAGTGCATTTCTCATGCTATGTCTCTGTCCTATTTATAAACATCACACATTAGACTGGAATTAGTTTGTAGGGGCAAACAAGCATCTAGGGTGAAATAAATTTAAAAAATCTGCTAAATGTTTTACCTTATTAGAACTTGACCCCCTGCTAAAACGTTCTCAAATATTGTTTTTAAACAGTGGAAACTGCTGGGTAGAGTCTTGGAATGGCAAATTATTGCTCAGAGGGATTTTTTTTATGACTAGGTTTAAAATGGAAATGCCAACAGGTTTAATTATGGTCCTGCTGCCTCTAGAGGGCACAGCATATTAACATTATTGCATGAAAAATATATCAATCTGTTCCGTGAATGTATTGAGCACCCTTAATATTTTCATTTGCGTTTACAAAAACTCACATTTAAATCTTTCATGAAAGCTAAATAAGACTTCAGAGAAATGCCCTCTCAAGATCTTTCAGTTTGAAATCCCTATTTTAGAAAATGTGATTAGAGAATATGAAGAACTATGATTATTGATAAAAATCAATGAGCTTGTCATTCTCCACTATGGCGCTTCTGATGATCATATTTGACCCATTTTTCTGGGGGTGAATAGTATTAAAATAGGCTAAATGTTCAGCTGTTAGGCATTTAAGAGAAATGCAGTTATACATATTTAAATGACTCAAGACTGTGCTATAATAAAACTAGATGGAGCCACTGGCTAAGGTATTTGGGAGCCAACATTTTTCTTTTTTTGAGCCCATGTGTGTGGCAGAATCAAAAACTGTTATATAAATAGACTTTTTTGTACCTTCTAAAAATTTGGTTCAGTGCTGCAGTAGAAAGCATTCTCATCTGAGCTTTAGTCTCTTTCAAGACACCAGATGGTTTTGAATGTCCTGAACTGGTCCATTGCTCCTGACAAAGACTCACTTTGTCCAAACTCTAGTATGGCTTCTAGCTGCTTAAGGCCATGTCACTAGGATGACTCCAGGACCCACTTAAAATGCCTTCCTGACAAAGCTTGCAGTTAGAAATCCTTTCTCTGACTTTTGAGATGGAACTCTTCTACCACCTAAAATTGACTCCTCAAGGATCTGGGGGCAGTCTCTGTGAAATGAAAACATCCAGAGAACTGCCACTCTCACTTCCCAGGCTCTGAAGGAAGATAAGGGCCAGACTTTGGGAACCTTGCTCCATCTTGTACCATTATACCTCCTGGCATGAAGATATATTTGATTCTCTGTTGTATAAATGACAGTTAGCGTAGTCCATGGACCTACGCCTTAACCCCTTAATGCCCTTTGGGTCTTTCCTTTAGCACACTCCAGCATTGAAAAAGTCTCTTGCATTTTGTGTTTCAGTGGAGTTGAGCTCAGGTTACACTGTGTTCTCTCCTCTGTTGCAATAGTCATTACTGAATAAAATCTTTTTCAACGAGTGTCCAGCTTTATCACTGACACTACATTCATTCCAAACAGACTGATGATGGTGCCTCATAGCTTTTTATTTTTTAATCTTAGAGTCAGAAGGGGCTCTTAGACTGCATTTTATTTCTATCCCCTCTTTTACAGTGAAGACATTGAAGCTTAGAAAGACAAAGTGTGAAGCATGGGTCAGTAACTGTGAAGCTGAGATCAGAAGCCAGTGTCCTTGACCATCCCCTCTGCTCTTTGCATTGCCAGCTCCCTGGTTTGGGGGCAGAATTTAACTTTCTATGAAATTATTTTTATGGTAGAAACTTCTGAGATAAAAGGCCTCATTTTTCAGATTTAAGTGCAAAGTTTTACAGATGTTATGATAAACAAGACATACTTGTGCCAAACAAAAATGAGACTTCCTAAATTAAGCATAAAATCCAACAATTTGATCAGTTTAATCTCCACTGAGTTAGATATTCCTTCCCCCACCCCCTCATATTGAGATTAGGATGAAGTGAAGATTTAGTACAAGATTATAGCCACTGTTGGTATATTCAGGCTGTTTTAATGCATAGCTGTAATTCCAAGGCTCAAACACAAAGGCTCTATACATTTTCTTTATGTAACTTTTTTTTCCTCATGGGTTTCGTATCCCTTAAGAACAAAACTTAGTTTGATATATTTAGCATCAGCAGTGGGGCAGATCTAAAATTCTTTGATTCTCTTATCTCTGTTAGAAATATGGGTAAGCAAACTACTATAAAAGATGTTTTGGACAAAAAGAAAAAAGTGGGAAAATGAGCTTTAAAAATGGAGATGTCTGCACTTGTATCCTTACTTTAAATATGTGAAAATAGCAAATACTAGTCTACTAGGCAGGGTATTCGTTCACAGCATCTAGCTGGGCTTTAAACAGCTCTTTCTTGGTTACACTGCATATCTGCAGGCACTGGAGTGATTAGGAGGAAAATGGTGCAATTGCAGTGAGACAGAAACCAACTCTTCTAACGGTTTAGACTTGAGATCAATGATGACACAGTTCAATTACAGCATTAGTTCTTGATGTCACAGAGGGGTTAAAAATGGGTCATAATGACTCTTCAGCAGATAAATTTGGAGCAATTAGAGGCCTGAAAATGTCTCTTTGTGTAACTAAAAAAAGAAATTGCTCTTAAATTATCTGGGCTGCAGAGCCTGTTTCTTCTGCATGTTAGAAGCTGTTTTAAAATTCTGTTGCTTCTCAGTTTGGATTTAATCAACTGAGTTTCTAAACACCACGTTGCAAGTAAAGGCAGATTAGATTTTAAGTTAGTCTGAACTACAAGCATTTTAAAAGTTTAGTAGGTGTAAACATACAATGGAAAAATAAGAAAAATTATTAAACCTAGCACGGTGCCTTGCATACAGCAGGCATTAAATGCTTGTTGAATTAAACTTTATATTCCTTTTATAGATGTGACTGAAGTGTACAAACTAGCTAAATATCAGTCATTCCAAACAATCCAGACCAACTGCACTGTCCCCTTTATCTTTCGTTTGGTGCATATAGAAGCTGAATAAACGTACGGTCTAAGCCAACATGATTCTTTTACGGTGGATTTGGTGGGCTGAGACTGTCATTTTCCAGTTTGTCCTCCGAGTTCCCAGCCTAGCCCTTAGAAGTCTAGAGTCACACTGAAGCCAGAAACTGTCATTACCTTTTTGTTTTTCCTGTTGTTAGGATTATTGAACTGTGACATATTTATTGTTTTATCTCTATATATGTGCTTTAGGGAGAAAATTTAAACTAAATTGGTTGTTTTTTGAGATGCACAAATGGACAAAAAGAGGCTTTGGTTCATAGACATTCTGTCCAAATTAGCAAAGCTTTGACTTCTGTGAAATGTGTCTAGACATTTCATATACAAAGAGAAAAATGTTATCGTCTCCTCCTTCCCTTTGCGTTAACCTGGTTATTGAGTTCTGTTTCCCACCCTCTTCTTTCAGAACCCTATTTTCTGGAAGTTCTCTCTTCTGCCAGTATGTTGTGGCATTTAAATCAATGTCAATATGGAACAGACATAAAGGAAGAACACTGATTTCTTGTAAATTAATTGTTCATCGATGCTGTATATTATGGAAGATTCTCCATATTTTAGTTAACAGATATAGGAGTTTTCTTTTGCTCTTAAAAGTTTTGAGATCATATAAATCACTATTTCAATGACAGGTGAGTAAGCAGAACTTATATATAATAAAGACTTTAATATTTCTGACATGTTGATAATCCTGTTTGTCACAAGTTCTTACAGGTAGTTATTATTTTTATTACAGGTGGGGAAACTGAGGTTCAGAAAATTAACTTGCTTATTTTGCCCAGTTGGTATTTTGCACAGCTAACTAGCCGACTTTAAAAAAAAGTAGAGATATTGTTCATAAATTTTAACCACTAATAATATGCTAATAATATGAAATAGATTACTCATGCTTTGATGTTTACAAATTATTTTCAAGGGCAATAGCTTATTCCAATGGAATTTTTTTGTCCTATAAATTTTATTGTTGAAGGGTTTTAGAGAGCTCCTTATTGCCTTTCTCACTGTATTCACAACAAACACGTATATCTAGCCTGTTTTTCAAGACTTTATATTTTAATTTCTTAAGATGTCCTGATGCTGAGTTTATATACATTAAGATAATCTCAGTTCTTCCTAAGGGCCTGTCACTCACTCTTGGTAGGTAATGTAGAGATCTTGTGAATTTCAGAGCTAAGGTTTCTTGCAACTACATGTTGTGGAACCAAATGGACTAATTCAAAATTTCCTTTCTTTTCCAGAATGATATTTTCGCAAAGTGTAGATCTTCCTTTTTCACTTAGGAAAAAAAACTGTAAAAATATCTTCTCCTGGACTCTTAGTGTGTTATCTTTAAGATTGCTAATTCAATGGTATAAATATCAGGCAACATAAAAATTAAGGTCTGATTATCATGTGGGGCTTAATCTTTTACTTGAGGGTTTAAAGCTACTTTCTAACAGAACTGAAACTGGTTGTTTTGCTTTATTTTAGTTCATGTGTCTATATTTCTGCATGAAAATGTCTCTTGTTAGACCAACAATACTTGGAGTATTTCATTGTTTTTCAGTTAAGAGTAAAGGAGCAAATCTTTTAGATTTATGTTGACTCGCATAAACCTATGATTTGGTGCAGGCATCTAATATGAGAAATTTGGCGTTAGTTCAATTCAATAAGCACTTAAAAGCTACTGTGTTCCAGGTATTTTACAAGGTGCTGGATCTGTAAAAATGGAGAAGACATATTTCCTGCTCTCAAAGATCTCACAGGGTAGTGAAAAGTCAGACAGAAAAAAAAAGAAAAATCAACGTCAGATGAGCGGGAAGGGAATTTAAGAGACATTGGCACCTGATTTGATGGCACATGGCTCATTAGCCTTTCCGGAGTTGTTGTCCAGATGTTCACCCATCATTTCCTCACAACCTGTGGCCATGTTCAAAGGGACATGGAGATTTGCAGGCGTCGCATGAGAATGCTTCAGTGACATTTCAGCCCCAAGGCTAGGCTGATCATCCTATACCTGGGAATTCTTCCCTCTTCAGCCATGCATGTAGTTTCATATAAAGAGAAGGAAGGAAGAGGACTGGTCCTACTGATTAAATCAGCAGGGTGGTATTTTACAGTTTAATCGTCTTCATACCTTTGTGCTACAGGGCATTCCCTTGACTGACCTATGAGAGTCCATGAACAGAGATGATACTGTATCTCTCCAAGTTTTTCATTCTCAAATCTGGCTCCATTTTCTTCAAGAGGTCGTCATTCGAGTCAAGGTACAAGAAGAGAAGGAGGGGTTGGATTGATGGGGTAGCTGAATCCAGGTACTGATGCACATGACTCTGCCCCACCCCTCTGGCAGCAATTCCACTAAAATCACCTTGCTGTGATAAGTTGTGATCTCTACAGCATTGAAAAAGATAGATGCAAGACTCATAAAAGATCTCAGAGCAAGGTTCCAGGAGTAAGGGATGAAATAAATGAGAATGGCTAGAAAACATCTTAATAGAGGATCCCAGGGGCAACATTCAGGATGAATGGAAGCAATAAATGAAGCAGTAGAGAGAAAGTACTTTCTCTATTGTTCGGCTTTGCTGCCCATCATTTTCCAGGTCTCTCTCTCTCTCCCCCCCTTGCCAATACCCTTGACAGATATAACATTCTAAGTACAGAGCAGCTGCCTGTGAGGATATAACACCCTCACCTCCCACGTTATGGCACCAAAGATGCAGCTCATATTCTTAGGGAAGCTGAATTTGAAAGAAGAGAGAGCCGGTGTGTCACCCCCATGGTTTTTCACCGGACACAGGAATGTGCAGAAACCTAGAAATGTATCAGCTAAGCAGTCTGGCTGCACGCGCTGACTGAGAGGCTGGGTAGCACAAATGTTTAGCTCAGTAACTGAGTGCAGGTGAAGGTAAGCATGTGAGCTGATGATGCAGATGAGGTTTGCTTCAATTATAGCAGCTGTCTCAGCACCAGCCTATTTTAGTAGTTTCAGGTAATACAGCCTTTTGAATATACCAGAAACATACCTTGGCTGTCCTCCTCATTCTCCCTTATCTTTGGTCCTAGTCCAGTGAGAAGTCTCTCCTTTGACAGCCTGGGCTCTGGAGGTTAAATGGAACAATTGAACTCTATCTCCTCCTCCTCAGAATTTTTTGCTATTCTGAGAAACTATAGATGGTCTTTCCAAGTTGATCAAATATAATCTTTAGTGTAAACCAGCTGGAGTTGTGGGTTAAGCTTTTGTCATTGGTGGTTTCTCTCTCTTTGTAGGAATATCTTATAGCAAAAGTCTCTATTGCATTTCCTGTATTTATGATTCAGTAGGAACTCAGTAGACTCTGTAGGAGAGAGTTGTCTAGAAATCTCTTGAATTAGATATCCAAAAAATCAGTCTAGGAACATCGATTTATTGTGCTGGGACATCTCTGTATGCTACAAGTCCTTTGGGGGCAAAGACTCTGCTTCACAAATTTTTGAACCCTCCTCACCGCCCTACCTAGCACTGTACTTTAAATGGGGAAGGTTCTCAGTAAATAATTGCTGGTAAAACGTGTGTGCTTTTGAAGCAATATTTCCTTACTTTGAAGAATGAGCTATCTCAGGAAATTTTAGAAGAGTGAAATGTAATACTTAATTTTAAAAAATCTCTTGTACCAAACTCTTCAAATTAGTTTCATCCTTCTCTTTAAAAAATATTTGTAAGAAGCTATTTGTTAATAAATTGACTCAAGTTTCCCTTCAGAATTAGTGTAATCTGTTTAGGAGAGATAAGAGTGAGGATATTTTGCAATTTGTAAAATGAAAACTCCATCTGGATTTGGCACTCGTCAACCATATACAGACTGGTTCTTCTTGCATCCTAGACTAAAATTATTAAAGGAAAAAAACTACATAAAGAAAGTCTATTAAGAAGTTTTCCATGCCGATTCTCCCTGCTTTTCCCACCACCTTGAAACCATTATACCTAGAATGATAACACTTTTCTTCCCCCTCCTGTTATCTACACAGTTTTCCCTCCTTTTATCTCTTAGAATAATGTTACTGAGAATTCTGTTTGTGTGAGCTGAATTTTTCTTGAACTGTTCGAAACAGACTTCCGTGATGCCTTGGTAGCAATGCTATCACACCCTGACATTTTGCTTTTCTCATTCTCAATTTCTTTTTCTTCTACTACAGTCCAGTTTTTCCAGCTAGAAGAAAAGTCAGGAACTTTGGGCTAAAGCTGTGCTTTGACCTAGACATTCACTTGGAGCAGATGAAGGAACAATTTAAGCCACATTCTTCTCTCCCTTTCCATTACGGGAGACTGCTGATGTGCTGATTGCAGGCGCGTGTGCACGTGTCCCCCCACCCCCCACACCCTGGTGATAGCACATGCCCCATTTTCTTCAACCTAACAGTAATTTGGGATTCCCCATCTGACGGGCACTGGCACAATGATCTCTTTCAGTTACAGAGTAGTAATTTCACACTAAATACTTCAATTATTTACAAATGGATCTCAGAGACAGCAACCAGCAGCTGGGCTATAGAAGCTACTCTGACTGAGGCGTGGCCAGATAGAACCACGCCACTTTAGATAGTGTTATTAATATGTATGCGACTTGATCAGCTAGTTTGGATGCAAGTCTTCCCTGGGCTGAGCAGAAGAAGCCTTCCTCTTCTCCCTCATTTGTAATTATAGGCTGATGCTTTTCTTGGTCAAACTTCAGGGGTGACGGAAGGTTGGGTCCCGGCTCAAGAGCGTGCCAAACACATCCAAGCCGTCATGCTTTCTCTCCTTTTCCTTCAGGGCTGAAACATAGGCCTGAAAGTAGGAAATCTGGAAGCTCAAGCTGTGAACCTTGGCTAAAGATTCTGGTTTGAACTTTTGACAATAAGTAAATGGCAATAAGTAATCTGACATAAGGGGAATTAAAACAGATCAAGAGACTCAGGTTAATTTATACCTTTTTTAATTTGTAAATATGTTTATTAGAAAAAATTTATACCTTTTATTTTTTATTTTTTTTGTTGCGGTACGCGGGCCTCTCTCACTGCTGTGGCCTCTCCCATTGCGGAGCACAGGCTCCGGACGTGCAGGCTCAGTGGCCATGGCTCAGGGGCCCAGCCGCTCCGTGGCATGTGGGATCTTCCCGGACCGGGGCACGAACCCGCGTCCCCTGCATCGGCAGGCGGACTCTCAACCACTGCGCCACCAGGGAAGCCCAATTTATACCTTTTAAAAGAGACATACATATATACAGACAGATATGAATGTGACAGATAATCAGTGCGCTTAAAGGTCACTGCCGCAAACTCCAGGTCTTGCTTACTTCCTGATAAACGTCTTTGTTTTCAATGAGAATATGTTGTACTACAGTCTAGAGTAGAATCCTAGTATTCCACAATCTGTTAACGGAAGGGTGTATGGTATTGGCTTCTGAGAGCTCCGTAATTTCTCAAGTCAAACACAGATGCAGGAAAGTGATGCTTCTAGTGCTGATTCAATGGTGGTGAATCTTTTGGAAAAGATGATGTGGGTTTGGTTTAGAATCTAACTTCTGCGTTGTTTATCCGATGACATCCCTTGCACAGTGGTGGTTCTACAGCTGAATTCTGGTGACCTTAAACCTGCAAGGTGATACCCATTAGAGGGCAGTACAGTTACATCTTCTTAGCAGGAAACCGGAGGGGAAGCGATATACAAACATTCCTTGCGGGGGTCTTCGTGACTAAGACGGGTAGTCTCAGCCACAAGAGTGTTTTTTTTCTACCCCCCCTTCCCCTTAATGGGGACAGAATGATACTCAGAAGCTCATAGTAACAAATGAAGCTCTATTAGTAATGTCAACACAGGAACACTTTTACTTTTGTGTAGTTATAATTATATTAAAAATACTGTCTTAGTTTCTGTCTTGACCAAACAACAGTTGACCTTTCTGAATTAGGTTTTTCATTATCATTTGTCCCTTTGAGATTTGTGTGTATGTGTTGTGTTTTGGGAACCTGTAAGTAAACAGATGACTACCCTCCTATTAGTCCAAATTCCTAAGTCTTCCATGACCCAGCATTATAACAAAGACAGTTATTGTGGAAAGCCTGGGTTGAAATACATGCAGAACTGATGACCTGCGATAATGACAAATCACCTTGTGCGTGATCTCATTTGTTAGCTATGGCCATCTTAGCTACAAGCTGCCAGGGAGGTGAAATCTGGGTAAATAATCCATAATTACAGTAGACTAGATGAAGATTGATTGGTGAAAGGAAGTTTGATCCTTTGGGATCGAAGAGCTTTTCCTTTGACTTGACTAATGAATTAGTTGTTAGAGGATAGATAAATACAGTGTGGCTTGTTGTGCTTAAAAATACTCCCTACCTGGGCATCTTTCTCAGTAGATGAAGGAATGTCTCAGGAGGATGCATGTGCTCAACAGCTGAAGGGGTGGAGCGTGGAGACCTGCCAGTGGCCCAGACTCGGGAGTTCACTCATTGCACAGGCCAGTGGGCCGGAAACGGGTAATGAGATCATCGGCTCAGTCTTTGAACAACCACAAACCGACGTCCTTCTCAATTCCTTGCTCTCTACTCTGATCTCCCAAGGCTCTGCTTTCTGCTCAGGCAAGACTCAACAGAAACAATTCCGAGATGCTGAGTTTGAAAAGAGAAACAAAATTTAAATGCTAGAAGGATGAAAAGAATCAAGTTAAACCTGAGGGTGGTTGCAGCTAATTAGCATGTAGGATGCTTCTTCACACCCGACATAGTGAGATATTTACTTTCCTTTTTATGGAGTGGGAATAAGAGGTAAAAGATGGGGAGATTTGATTGGGTGCTGGAGGTTGGAATATACATCACCAAGGAAAATATAAAAACTCAAAAAATTTGGTGCACATTCTAGAGATTGAATGAAAGCTTGTATCACTGAATTAACTTTTCCATCAGCCAACCTGACTGTTAGTTAAGACCAATGTTTTCAGTTTTTCCTATGTCCTTTGACATAATTTTTGACTCTTTCAAGTACTAACAGCTTTGGCTGAACTGGGCTTTAGGGGGCTTGACAAGCACTGGAAAACAGAAGACAGAGTTACATGTGCACACATGTGCATACATACAGCGTGACTCCCTGTAATTCTCACTGCCATTCTCAGTCATCACCATTAATTTTAACCATTAAGTTGCATAGACCGTGAGTTTAAAGCCGATTGTCCCTTTGCATTACTCTGTATTAACATAGTGCCGTCAGTTGTTCAGCTGGAGCTGCCTCATCCGGTACGGGAGCCTTTGAACACAGGTCAGCTGCGTTTTAGGGAGCACGATTCTCAGCGGTGAGAAGTGTGGCTCTTCAGTAGCATGGTGACGAGTGACTGTAGAGGATGAGAGAGGAAGGGGTTGATGTGCACCTTGGGCATCATATTTCTGTCCCCAGACTCTTTGTATCAACAAAGCTACAGACTGGTGCCCACTTGAGAATGGTCCTAGGCATCTTACCCTGGTGTATCATTTATAAAGCTGGGTGTACTTACCTGTTGACTCCTCTTGCCCATTAAGCTAAAAATCTCTTTGTAGCCAGAGGCAATGCATATGCTGGGGCTGCCATTATAATGTATCCCAAAGTGAGGGGCTTAAACGTGGTCATTTACTGTCAGTTTTGGTGTCTGTTTTGGAGGCTAGATGCTGGGAATCAGGTATCAGCAGGGTTGGTTCCTGCTGAGGGCAGTGTGGATGCATCTCTTCCCCACCTCTCCCCTACCTTCTGGTGGTTTGCTGGCCATCTTTGGAGGTCATTGGCTTGTAGAAGCATCATCCCAACCTCTGCTTTCATCTTCACATGGTGTGCTCCCTGTGTGTTCACACTCTTCTTTCTGTACTTGTCTGTCACCAGATTTCCCCTTTTTCTAAGGACATCGGTCACATTGGAGTAGGGGCCCAGCCTACTCCAATCTGACCTCATCCTCACATCTACAGTGACCCTATCTCCAAATAAGGTCACATGCTGAGATACTGGAGTTAGAACTTCAACATATTAATATGGGGTGGGGCTGGGGGACGCAGTTCAACACATAGCAGGCGGAAACTTGATTAAGAATGTGAATTGAATTTTTAAAATACAGCCTTGCAGTTGGCCCTGTATACTTTATCTGTTCAGAGTAAAACCGTAACATTATTCAAAGAGGTATAATGGAAATACTTTTATGATGGTTTATTTCTTGAATTTTTAATTGAAACAGTGTATTTGTCTAAGTAGTGTAGCTCTGTTTCTGGGAATTAATACAACCAAGTGAGTTGATCAGAACATTATTTTGCTCCCATTCCTTCAGCAGAAGAGTTTGTCAGTTAATCCAAACCTTCGTGGCATCCCTAACAAGCCCATTATAATGCTTAGTAACCCTCAACACCACCAAGTTCACTTTGCCTCCAAACCCCCAGGCTTCAGGTTATGTTGCCTCTTCTTGTTCCTGCCTCCACGGATACAAAGAGCCGGTGGCCAGCGAGCTTCGTAGAACTCTTTATATGACAAGCGTTAGGTTTCCTCTTCTTGAGTTAGTTATGTCAGAACCAGAGAGAAATCTTGAAGCAGATCCGAAGTCAGCAGGGGATAGGAGGACAGACAATTGTGGATTCAGGTGTGTCTGTTTTCTTAAAGAGCCCTGTGGTGAGGTGGCAGGTCTTCTTCTGAATTTCACTGCTTCTTCTCCACTGAGCAGTGACCCATCTGTATTTCTTTTCTTTGAAATAGATTTATTTAATGCTTTCTTTGAGCTTGATATGAGTCAACATAATGAGGCTCTGTGACAAAGAGATTGCAGTCTAGAGGAACAGATCTCAAAATGACTCAGGATTTGACCTCTGAAAAATTATTGAAGACCCCAAATAACTTTATGTTGATATATTGATATCTCTCATATTAGAAAGTAAAACTGAGAAATTTAAAAATACTTAACATAAGTTATTAGTGTTATTTTTAACATGAATAATAATGTATTAATGAAAAAATAGGGTTTCTGACTAAAAATAAATTCTGTGAGAAGAATGACATTGTTTACCGTTTTTGCAGATACTTTTTTTTTTTGTGGTATGCGGGCCTCTCACTGTTGTGGCCTCTACCGTTGCGGAGCACAGGCTCAGTGGCCATGGCTCATGGGCCCAGCTGCTCCGTGGCATGTGGGATCTTCCCAGACTGGGGCACAAACCCGTGTCCCCTGCATCGGCAGGCGGACTCTCAACCACTGCACCACCAGGGAAGCCCAGCAGATACATTTTTAATGCCTGGCTTAATAGAAGATAACTGAATTCTCTTACCTGTTTTTGCATTCAGTCTGTTGTGAGATGTTATTTTGGTTTGAGTATAAGAAGATAAGTAGCTGGAAAAAGGATGAAGATTTTAATTGCTTTTTAGATGATTGTAGATATTCTTCTTTGATGCTATACCAAAATGCAACAAATGATAGGTCCCTAAATGTTAGCTGCGAAGTGGATTTTGAAACCACATAAATGAACTTTTCATATGCTGTTAACGTTAAAGTCCATTGGTCCATCTTATACTTTGAATGGGTATTTTATCCATGCATTGTTCATTTGGAAAATATTGGCTTAGTTATGCAGATTTTCTAAATGTTAATCTAACATTTCATCATATCTTATCAAAAGGTCATTTGTCAATATCACTGATCTTATCAGAAAAATTTTGAAGTATTGGGAAGCTCTAAAGATCATGGAGATATGTTTTTCAAATTCTAATTTTCATTGAAAGCTTAAATCTTATTGATAATAAATATTGTATGTTTTTTCCTTGAACTGAGAGACCCACTTTGTTCATTTTCCATAAAATGTCTGCCAAATACTCAAGTCTGAATAATTAGTTTTTCAGTCATTCTTTCACGTGAGAGTGGAATTCTATGAAAAAAGTGAGTTCCACTGTTAAACTATTGTACAAGTGCTTTTCCTGGAGACAGCTATCATCTGTTGGTATATAGCAGAAGTGCTTTATGCTTGCTTCTCATTTCATCACAGAGACTGAAAAAGACGTGCACTTAATGGCTGAGATTTAACTGAAATAATTGTTACTCTTCCATCAGGGAATTAAGTGAAACGGCCATTGCTTTTACAGTGAGTATGTGGCAGTGAAGAATCTATGGTTTCTAGTGAAGTTGGGAGCCATTGCTTTGATTTGAGATAAGGTACCACCATTTTTAACCTACCAGTACATTTGCACCATTAGTGCACGTCTGCACCGTGAGGAAGGCACACAAAGTCCAAGTATTTATACTGTTTGGAAATAGTTTTGATGTTGTGGACACTGAGAGTCTTGGGGACCCCCCAGGGGTGTTCAAATCACACTTAAAGACCCGCTGGTCTAGTTTGGTCAGTAAACAGGCAAGGACAATACAGTGTTTTCGATAATAAGCTAGGGTAGGCATAATAAAATTATGAGCTAGGAGAGTCAGGATATGATGCTCTGAAGAGGTGACATCTAAAGTATTCTCTATTTAATATGTTTCACTTGATTCTAGATTTAAAGATAATTAAAAAGGATTTCTGAATAATGACAAGTTTTGAATCCTAGAAAAAGGGGCATAACAAGTATTCGGATACATTCTAATGAACATTTAAAATAATTTATTTTTTTTCATTTAATAAGTTTCTGAAAAGGAAGTGCTCAAGCATTTTAATTCTATTTGAAAATAATAGTAAGGATAGCAAATAAACATACTACTTGTGAAAGCTACATTACATTAAGAAGAGAATCACTTTTAAATTATTGGGAAAATGCCACTGCTTTAAGAAAATACTATGAAAACCCTTTCATGTATACCTGAGTACCTTTTGATGATCTTTCAATCTGAACTTTTTTCAACAAAATACTACTGAACTAGGTGTATCAAGTAAATCCAGAATTAGTTGGTTATTTTGCACTTTCAAAGGGTTTGAGTTTCTAGTATATTTAATATTTTTCCATTTTTATAAACCAGATATGGCAGACATGTTATATTCCTTATTGTAGGGATAGGTATATATCCTAAAATAATAGCATTTCACATTTTTATGTTTCTAACCCAGAAAATTAAAGTTATGGCAAGCTCACTCATTTTTGTAATTCCCACAACCGGTATCTATATCTCACTGGTAAAAGCGTAGCCTGCTGGAAAATTCCTTATGGTAAACCAGGGTATGTAATGGAATGCATCCATTTTTATCCTATCCAAGGAGGTTTACCTAGTGGCCTGTCAGGAAGACTTCATAATGTGAGCTTTACTTGAGGTGGCCCACAGCATGGGCTCCCCAAAAGATCGGTGTGAGGACAGGGTTTTACCTGATGTGTATATGCTCTTCATCTGGAGCTTATCTTGCCGAATTTGGTGGTATGGCTAGATTCTAAAAACAAAGTAATTGCTGAGAAACAAAACAGAGTTACTTTGAAAAAAAAACACCACAGGCCTTTAGGCAAACTTTGCTTTTGAATACAGAAAAAGAATTTACTTATGTGAGTCCAGTAGAATGTACTGTTTTCTATACAAGTAAGCATGTCCGCATTTTTACCAAAGTCTGTCTTTAATAAAATTTCTCATGTTACTAAGAACCCAGGAATTAAATAAGCATAATTTTAGTCTATATCGCCTCCATGGAATAAAGAGCTTCTCAAATTAGAATTTAAAATCTCAATTTCAATTTTCTTTTCAAAGTATGTATTTCTCCCAGTTTTCATCCAGAGGGAGGCTGTTTGTTGTGTTAATCTGTTTTTCACCTTTGAGGATTTCCTAAGATCTGTCAGATGCTGCTGGAAAAACAAGAAACGTAGCTGAAAAGGAAGTACGTTCTGATTATTGCAAGAAAACCTGCATTTGATTGATCTTACCATGAAAATTAAGTTTAAAGCCTTTCTTTGGTGATATTTTAGCAGATACGCAAGGTTATTGCCATCTTTCAGAGCTTTGTGGAATAAGAAACTAATCTAGTACAAACTGAAGATTAAATATTTCTGGGCAGTGCAGAGATAGTGAATAGATTATGTATCCGTGGACTTCACATCAGTCCATCAGAGCAGGAGTTCACATTAGAAATGGAATGGGATCAGCCTAACATTGTTTGGGGTCTGTTTTCTTTTCTTTTCTTTTTTTTTTTTTTTTTTTGCGGTACACGGGCCTCTTACTGTTGTGGCCTCTCCCGTTGTGGAGCGCAGGCTCAGCGGCCATGGCTCATGGGCCCAGCTGTTCCGCAGCATGTGGGATCTTCCCGGACCGGGGCATGAACCTGTGTCCCCTGCATCGGCAGGCGGACTCTCAACCACTGCGCCACCAGGGAAGCCCATGGGTCGGTTTTCTTTTGCTGTATTTTTTTGAATGGGGATTGGGGGCCCAAGTGTCCATATGAAGCTGTGGTCGACAAGAGCTTGTGGGGGGAGCACCATTGTTCTGCTGTGTTCCTGCATCTGGCAATACAACAGCAAGACCAGTTTTTAATAGAGTAGCCTTCACATTAAATAAAACCATCATAGACTATATTGTACAGTTATGTTGCTAATTTTCCTTTGAAATATAAAATATTTTAAGCTCTTTTTTTTTTTTTTGGTCAAAAGTGGTAACATCTTAATACAAATAAAAACCTTTTTGTGGTTGGAAGATTTAGCTTATAAATCATTCAAACTGAAGTGAAAGATAACCAGGTCATTGTTAATGACTTAGTCTGTTAAGAATATATGTATTTTTGTAAAGGAAAAGCACTTGTAGATATTTAATCAGTACCATATGTCTATTTTTTAGAAATAAAATGCTGCTTAGAGATTCTCTTTAAATATTTTTAATTTTTGTGCTCAAATACATTTTCTGTTAATCTGTGGAATGTTCTGTACAAAGCTGTATGGTTCTACTGTTGAGCTAGATATTTTTTAATGTCTGGACTTAGCCAAGTATATTTGACCATGTTAAAAATAGTATCTTTGTTATTAAAAATTTGATTGCATAAAAAACATTATTCTCTAGAAGGCAAAAGTTAGAAGGTGTTAGGAAAATGAAGAAAGGGTGGTTAGAGGCAAAAAACCCCACAAAAAACCTGCTCAAGAAATGGCTTGAAGGTGAGAAAGTATGGCACTTTCATAGTTCTGCAAGAGTTTCAAAGGGTCTGCAGAATATAATGTGAGGGTGATGGCATAATTAAAGGAGATAAGCAGGGGCCAGTTAGGTAAAGCCACATGTGCTGTGTAATGATATTAAGAACTGAAGACTTCATAGACAGCTGTTGAAATATTCTAAGGAAGAAAGCATAGTGGCCTAAATTTAAGGCAGTGTTATTAGGGATGGAGAGAGTGTATGGATTTGAGAAACACTGAAGAAGTAAGAATGGAAGGTCTGAATAGTTAATTGGATGTCAAGGATAAGGGAGAAAGGAGTCAGAGATGATGCCCCAGTTACTAGTTTGGAATATACTGATACAGAACACACGGGAGGAGAAATGAGTTTGGAAGGGAGGAAGGTAATGAGTTTAATTTGACATATTGCTTTTCTCCAAGCCAGCCATCAACAGTGACTTTCAAGAAAGGATCTGAGACTCTTTCCTACAATGGTGCAACAATACTACCCTTGCAAATAAAGTTGGAACAGAACTTGTATTTTTCAAAGCATCTTGGAACCTCAATGCATGTATGAGCCTATATTCCAAAGACCATGTTCCAGAAAGAAACCCTTAGCATTTTTCCTCAAAGTCTGGGATAATTTGAGTTGGTAATGTTAGCTGTAACCTATCGATACTAGCAATATCTTAAATTCTACAGGTGCTTTGGAGATCACAGAGTGGTCACATTAAATCATGAAATACCTGTGAAGTGGGTACTCTTGTTATGCAATTACACGTATATCATGTTTAACTGGGACTTGCTCTACCCAGTAACGTACTAGCTCTATGTAAAGTTCCCCCACCGTGGTGTTCCTAGGAGTCTCCAGAGGTTTCTAATATATGACTATGAACAAGTTTGGTCAGAGGACATGGGATCAGCTGTGCTCTTTCTCTTCTTGGCCTCAGCTGTCTGCCCCAAACGTTGCTACGCTCATGAAGTTTGTCAGCTACTACAGTTGAATCTTCCAAAAGCAGCCTTCTCTGTTGAGTTCTGTGTATTCCGATTTCCCATTCCCTGGGAGAGTTGGTACTGCTGTTGGGGTCCCTCACTGATGTAGTGGAGCCTTCGTGTTGGCAAAGCTGCGGTGGCATCTTTTGGGAGTGGTGCTGAGTATCTCTTTCCCACTTGTACGCTCTTAGAAGTGTTACCTGTGCCCCAAATATCTTAGTAGAACATCTCTTATAGGTTCTGTTATGGCCTAGGCCCTCTGATGCTGCATTCAGTTAAATTCTGACCTCCTTTTCTGCAACCCCGGCCCATTATAAGTGGCAGTCTCTCTAAAGTATTTTCTCTTGACCTTCCTAAAATCTCCTCACCATTCTTTTCAGTGCTCCTTGACTATCGACAGAGCCGGCTGGAAGTGCTGCCGCCTTCCTGTCTGTTTGCAGGGTTGCTAGTTGGCTCAACATATGCCAGTAGAAAAGAGCAGTGGTGGATATGGAAACCTCAGCAGCGCTTCATGCTACTTTTTTCTTCCCATGCTTTCTTGCGTTCCTCGTTCATTCAGCCTGCTTTACTTTTTGTTTTTGTTTACTTTGAGCACTGATTTTCTTCCCTACTGGGGTTCTGTAGTGAGCTCTGGCACAAGTTATGGGATCCTTTTATTGTCTGTCAGACTTTCCTGTGGGGGCAAAGTGAGCTGGAAAATCTGTTTACACCTCTCATGCCAAGAATGGTTCATTGTGATGCATTCTGCTCATATCGGTTTTATTTTCTGTTTCTTGTTTTATCAAATAGACGTGAGAAAGTTAAGATGGTTAGAGCAGGAGAAGCAAGACGAAGTAAGAGAAAGTCAGGTAGTTACTTCTATTTGGGACTTTTGTAGCTGGTTTTCCTTTTAACATTTGCCCAAGCCAAAAAAAAAAAAAAAAAAGAATAGTGCAATTGATTATAAAGTGTTTACAGAGGCTGGACTCACCAGAGCTGTGCGTTACCTCTTCCGGAGATACCCTGCTGGCTACTTGCCCCCGCCTCCCGCCCCCTTTTCATCCCCCTCTCTGTCCAGCTCTGTCTCCCTCACTTACCATAGTCTCATCACTTGCTAACTTAACCTCCACTGTAACTGGATAATCAGCAAGGAAAAAATATCTCCTTCCAGTATCTCAGTCCCCACACCACACACTTGCGATGAGAAAGACCAGCGTATCTGAAGGGCCACGGGGTGGGATCTTGAGAGATTGGGTGGGACGATGGAAGCTGCTAAGTTTCCGAAAGATTTAGGGTATTCTCTCAGATACTGGGAAGAGTAAAGGGGTTTGTTGGTTCCAGGAGTAGGTGAGACCAGCACCCAGTCACTCAGCTTCCACATTTAGTGTCCTGAGAAGCAGGGGTGGACACTGTAATAAGGACCACGGTGGTGATGGTGGGAACTCATCACTAACATCTGCACCCTGGGAGGGTGAGGGAGGGTGAGAGAAATTTGCACGGATGTCATGGAGCTGTCCATTTTCAAGAACCGATGACTTCAGGAGTGCAGAGTAAGAAAAGTTGGCCTTTCTGAAGATGTTATTGATTCTGTATGCACCACAAGAAACGTGAACAAGCCCAAGATGGGGGGAGGCAGCATCAGTGATAATGAAGGACGTGCTGCCATCATAATGGGATGGTTTCTGAATGTATGAAATTTGATTTAAGGAAACAGAGGAAAGTGACTTTTTTTTTTTTTTAACATCCAACATTGCAGGGTAAGATTCATGTCCATTATAGAGTTTTGTGACCTCAGTTACCAATAATATTGATGATGATGATAATAATAGCAGTAGCTAGTATTCATCAAGCTATAGCTATGTAACAGACACTAAGTTAATGTTTTACGTGGATCGATTTCATTTTTTAACAAATTTTCAAGGAAGTTGTTATTAGGAATACCTTTTTATAGGTAGAAAACTGAGGCTGGAGGATTCAGGTAACTCCTCCCAGTTCACAGTGTTTAAGTAGAAGAGCGGCATGGGCTTGTATTCCCCAGTCACCTCTTTCTGTTCTGCCTAAAATGTTATGCTGTGCTGCCTCCCCATTGACCAAAAGAATTGACAAATAGATGAATATTTATCCAGAAGAGGCCTGGATAATTATCTGTGACACTTAACTGACACGAATGGAAAGAGAGTTGGAACATATTCTCAAAGTTTGCAAAGTAACTTGAAGATCTACAAATAAAGAGATTATATGTGCTGACAAAACAAGGTATCAGTATGTGCGTGTTAATACATTTTAAGTTGCATCACTGTTCTCATTATTCCTGTATCCCTCCCTCTCTTCTGTGACACCATGAAATTTTTCTCCTCCCGCATTTCAAGCTTGTGCATATTATACGAGGAATGCTCAACAGTGCAGTACACTAAGCTGGTGAGAACTGTCTCCCACCAAAGAAAGACAAGTAAAATTAAAATCCCTCTCTCAGTCTTGAAACAGGAAGAAAGATCACCTGGTGTCAGAAATGAAGAAGAAACTCAATGATAATGCCATCATGATCTAGTAGAGCAGAGATTGGCAAACATTTTCTATGAAGAGCCAGACAGTAAATATTTCAGGGCTTCTGGGCCATTATAGTCTCTGTTGTAGTTACTCAGATCTGCTATTCTAGCCCCAAAGCAGTTGTAGACAATTCATAAATGAATGAGAGCGACTGTGTTGCAATAAAACTTTATTTAAAGAAAGAGCAGGCCATTGTTTGCTGACCCTTATAGTAGAGAATCAAGTCCAACACCATAAACCCTGCAGTAGTGGGGCTGGAGATTGAGATTTTAATGCCCATATATGAATAGGAAACTGAACCTTGGGGACTGCATAAGATGTGGAACATCTGAGTCCTTTGAAAACCTAAACCATTCTCTAACACACGCTTTTAGTTCTTTTGATTTGTTCATGAAACCAGTTCATTGCACAGAGAAGTAGAATGCTATATCTTCTGGCCCAGGGACACAGCAAAGAGGCTCTGGGTGGATGAGACTCAGGGGTCTTGGTTGCAAACAGTGTTATTACCCTATTCACTTTGAGCAGAAAACAATTTCCAGGAGGTCCAGAGACCTGGAAACTGAAGCTACCAGCCAGGTAGAATGCCTAGCCCACTGCAGGGCATCTGACTTACATACATCATGAAATGATTATCACAGTAAGTGTAGTGAATGTCCATCATCTCATAGATACAAAATTAAAGAAATAGAAAAAACACTTTTCCTTGTGATGAGACCTCCTAGGATTTCCTCTGTTGACAACCTCCATATATAACATACTACAGCATGAATTACAGTTCTTATGTTGTGCACTACATGCCTAGTACTTAGTTCATCTTATAACTGGAAGTTTGTGCCTTTTGACTGCCTTCATCTGTTCCCCTTCCCTCCACCCCCTGCCTCTGGTAACCACAAATATGATCACTTTTTCTATGAGTGAGCTTGTTTTTGAACTATAATTGACCTACAACAAACACTGTTAATTTCTGTTGCACAACATAGTGATTCGATGTTCCTATACATTTCAAAATGATCACCATGATAAGTCTAGTTGTTACCTGTCACTGTACAAAGATGTTGCATAATTATTGACTATATTTCCCACACTGTACCTCTCATACCTGTGACTCATTTATTTTGTAACTGGAAGTTTGTACCTCGTAATCTCCCTCACCTATTTCTCACCTCCCCTCACCCCCCTCCAGTCTGGCAACCAGTGGTTGGTTCTCTGGATCTATAACTCTGTTTCTGTTTTGTTATGTTTGTTCATTTGTTTTTTAGATTTCATGTATATTGTTCTTTATGTCTCTCTTATTCTGTCACTATTATTATCCCTCACTTCCTTTTCCTTACTTTGATATGTTCAAAAAGCCAGCTGATTTTTTTCATGTAGAAAGACCCCATTTTAGATTCAAGTGAATGTTTTCTTTTGGTTTCCATTAGATTGTCTATCTTCTATATTTCCTGTAAGTTGGTAGTACAATCTAGAGAACGAGTCTGTTCACGCTAGACTTGTCTGGATAAGAATGCTGCACAGGTGGCACTGTATCCTTCCTGCTGTGTTCAAACACAGGCACATAAATTCTGGTGGCTCTTTCAGTGATGCCAGGATGACTTCATGGGTTCAGGTTGTTGTGGCTCATTCACCTGCTATCAAATTCCCTGTTAACGTTTTACCAGCTAGCTTTAATATTAATGACAATCATTGTCTATATCCATTATTTCATTATGGCTTTCAAAACAGCAGTTTTCTAGGTCTGTAATTCTTTCTGCATTTTAATGAACAGTCCTTCAACAACTATGTAAAACCGTTCGTACAGAAAGTCTTTGATTTTCTTTATCAGCTTTTATAGTGCGTTGGGGCTCTAGCAACTCCTAGGATGACCAGTGTGCTTTCTAATTTTTAACATCATAATTTCAGGGATCTTTAGTATTACTCTAAAGGCATGGATTTTAAAAGTGTATTTGGGAATGCAGACAGCAGAAGCAAGAAGAACTACAGTCCTGCACCCTGTGGAACAAAAACCACATTCACAGAAAGACAGACAAGATTAAAAGGCAGAGGGCTATGTACCAGATGAAGGAACAAAAGAAAACCCCATAAAAACAACTAAATGAAGTAGAGATAGGCAACCTTCCAGGAAAAGAACTCAGAATAATGATAGTGAAGGTGATCCAGGACCTTGGAAAAAGAATGGAGGCAAAGATCAACAAGATGTAAGAAATGTTTAACAAAGACCTAGAAGAATTAAAGGACAAACAAGCAGAGATGAACAATACAATACCTGAAACGAAAACTACACTAGAAGGAATCAGTAGCAGAATTACTGAGGCAGAAGAACAGATAAGTGACCTGGAAGACAGAATGGTGGAATTCACTGATGTGGAACAGAATAAAGCAAAACGAATGAAAAGAAATGAAGACAGCTTAAGAGACCTTTGGGACATTAAACACAACAACATTCGCATTATACGGGACCCAGAAGGAGAAGAGAGAGAGAAAAGACCAGAGAAAATATATGAAGAGATTATAGTCGAAAACTTCCCTAACATGGGAAAGGAAATAGCCACCCAAGTCCAGGAAGCACAGACAGTCCCATACAGGATAAACCCAAGGAGAAAAATGCCAAGACACATAGTAATCAAATTGGCAAATATTAAAGACAACGAAAAATTATTGAAAGCAGCAATGGAAAAACAAGAAATGACATACAAGGGAACTCCCATAAGGTTAACCGCTGATTTCTTAGCAGAAACTCTACAAGCCAGAAGGGAGTGGCACGATATACTTAAAGTGTTGAAAGAACCTACAACCAAGATTACTCTACCCGGCAAGGATCTCATTCAGATTCGATGGAGAAATCAAAAGCTTTACAGACAAGCAAAAGCTAAGACAATTCAGCACCACCAAACCAGCTCTACAACAAATGCTAAAGGAACTTCTCTGAGAAACACAAGAAAAGAAAAGGACCTACAAAAACAATTAAGAAAATGGTCATAGGAACATACATATCAATAATTACCTTAAACGTGAATGGATTAAATGCTCCAACCAAAAGACACAGGCTTGCTGAATGAATACAAAAATAAGACCTATATATATGCTGTCTGCAAGAGACCCACTTCAGACCTAGGGACACATACAGACTGAAACTGAGGGGATGGAAAAAGATATTCCATGCAAATGGAAATCAAAGGAAAGCTGGAGTAGCAATACTCATATCAGTTCAAATAGGCTTTAAAATAAAGAATTTTACAAGAGACAAGGAAGGACACTACATAATGATCAAGGGATCAATCCAAGAAGAAGCCGTAACAATTATAAATATATACGCAACCAACATAGGAGCACCTCAATACATAAGGCAACTGCTAACAGCTGTAAAAGAGGAAATCAACAGTAACACAATAATAGTGGGGGACTTTAACACCTCACTTACACCAATGGACAGGTCATCCAACCAGAAAATTAATAAGGAAACAGAAGCTTTAAATGACACAATAGACCAGATAGATTTAATTGATATTTATACGACATTCCATCCAAAACCAGCAGATTACACTTTCTTCTCAAGTGCGTGCACAGAACATGCTCCAGGATAGATCACATCTTGGGTCACAAATCAAGCCTCAGTAAATTTAAGAAAATTGAAATCATATCAAGCATCTTTTCTGACCACAATGCTATGAGATTAGAAATAAATTACAGGGGCAAAAACGTAAAAAACACAAACACATGGAGGCTGAACACTACGTTACTAACTAACCAAGAGATCACTGATGAAAGCAAAGAGGAAATCAAAAAATACCTAGAAACAAATGACAATGAAAACACGACAATCCAAAACCTATGGGATGCAGCAAAAGCAGTTGTAAGAGGGAAGTTTATAGCTATACAAGCCTACCTCAAGAAACAAGAAAAATCTCAAACGATCTAACCTTATACCTAAAGGAACTAGAGAAAGAAGAACAAACAAAACCGAAAGTTAGCAGAAGGAAAGAAATCATAAAGATCAGAGCAGAAATAAATGAAATAGAAACAAAGAAAACAATAGCAAAGATCAATAAAACTAGTCCTTTGAGAAGATAAACAAAATTGATAAACTATTAGCCAGACTCATCAAGAAAAAGAGGGAGAGGACTCAAATCAATAAAATTAGAAATGAAAAAGAAGTTACAACAGACACCATAGAAATACAAAGCATCCTAAGAGACTACTACAAACAACTGTATGCCAATAAAATGGACAACCTGGAAGAAACGGACAAATTTTTCGAAGGGTATAATGTTCCAAGACTGAACCAGGAAGAAATAGAAAATATGAACAGTCCAGTCACAGGTAATGAAATTGAAGCTGTGATTAACAATCTTCCAACAAACAGAAGTCCAGGACTAGATGGCTTCACAGGTGAATTCTATCAAACATTTAGAGAAGAGCTAACACCCATCCTTCTCAAACTCGGAATTCCAAGAAATTGCAGAGGAAGGAACACTCCCAAACTCATTCTATGAGGTCACCATCACCCTGATACCAAAGCCAGACAAAGATACTACAAAAAAAGAAAATTACAGGCCAATATCACTGATGAATATAGATGCAAAAATCCTCAACAAAATTCTAGCCAACAGAATCCAACAACACATTAAAAGGAACATAGACCATGATCAAGTGGGATTTATCCCAGGGATGCAAGGATTCTTCAGTATACGCAAATCCATGTGATACACCATATTAACAAATTGAAGAATAAAAACCATATGATCATCTCAATAGATGCAGAAAAAGCTTTTGACAAAATGCAACACCCATTTATGATAAAAACTCTCCAGAAAGTGGGCATAGAGTGAACCTACCTCAACATAATAAAGGCCATACACGACAGACCCACAGCAAACATCGTTCTCAATGGTGAAAAACTGAAAGCATTTCCTCCAAGATCAGGAACAAGACAAGGTTGTCCACTCTCACCACTGTTATTCCACATAATTTTGGAAGTCCTAGCCATGGCAATCAGAGAAGAAAAATAAAAGGAATACAAATTGGAAAAGCAGTAAAACTGTCACTGTTTGCAGATGACATTATACTATACATAGAGAATCCTAAAGATGCCACCAGAAAACTACTGGAGCTAATCAATGAATTTGGTAAAGTTTCAGGATACAAAATTCACAGAAATCTTTTGCATTTCTATATACTAATGATGAAAAATCTGAAAGAGAAATTAAGGAAACACTCCCATTTACCATTACAACAAAAAGAATAAAATACCTAGGAATAAACCTACCTAGGGAGACAAAAGACATGTATGCAGAAAACTGTAAGGCACTGATGAAAGAAATTAAAGATGATACAAATAGATGGAGAGATATACCATGTTCTTGGATTGGAAGAATCAATATTGTGAAAATGACTATACTACCCAAAGCAATCTACAGATTCAATGCAACCCCTATCAAATTACCAATGGCATTTTTTTTTTTTTTACAGAACTAGAGCAAAAAAATCTTCAAATTTGTATGGAGACACAAAAGACCCCAAATAGCCAAAGCAGTCTTGATGGAAAAAAATGGAGCTGAGGAATCAGACTCCCTGACTTCAGACTATACTACAAAGCTACAGTAATCAAGACAATATGGTACTGGCACAAAAACAGAAACATAGATCAATGGAACAAGATAGAAAATCCAGCGATAAACCCACGTACCTATGGTCAACTAATCTATGACAAAGGAGGCAAGGATATACAATGGGGAAAAGACAGTCTCTTCAACAAGTGGTGCTGGGAAAACTGGACAGGTACATGTAAAAGAATGAAATTAGAGCACTCCCTAACACCATACACAAAAATAAACTCAAAATGGATTAGAGACCCAAATGTAAGACTGGACACTATAAAACTCTTAGAGGAAAACATAGGAAGGACACTCTTTGACGTAAATCACAGCAAGATCTTTTTTGACCCACCTCCTAGAGAAATGGAAATAAAAACAAAAGTACACAAATGGGACCTAATGAAGCTTAAAAGCTTTTGCACAGCAAAGGAAACCATAAACAAGACGAAAAGACAACCCTCAGAATGGGAGAAAATATTTGCCAACGAATCAATGGACAAAGGATTCATCTCCAAAATATATAAACAGCTCATGCAGCTCAATATTAAAAAAACAACCCAATCCAAAAATGGGCAGAAGACCTAAATAGACATTTCTCCAAAGAAGACATACAGATGGCCAAGAAGCATATGAAAAGCTACTCAATGTCACTAATTATTAGAGAAATGCAAATCAAAACTACAATGAGGTTATCACCTCACACCAGTTAGAATGGGCATCATCAGAAAATCTACAAACAACAAATGCTGGATAGGGTGTGGAGAAAAGGGAATCCTCTTGCATTGTTGGTGGGAATGTAAATTGATACAGCCACTATGGAGAGCAGTATGGAGGTTCCTTAAAAAACTAAAAATAGAATTACCATATGACCCAGCAATCCCACTACTGGGCATATACCCAGAGAAAACCATCATTCAAAAGGACTCACGCACCCAAATGTTCATTGCAGCACTGTTTACAGTGGCCAGGTCATGGAATCAACCTAAAGGCCCATCGATGGATGGATAAAGTAGTTGTGGTACATATATACAATGGAATATTACTTAGCCATAAAAAGGAACGAAATTGAGTCATTTGTTGAGACTTGGATGGATTTAGAGACTGTCACACAGAGTGAAGTAAGTCAGAAAGAGAAAAACAAATATTGTATATTAACACCTATTTGTGCAACCTAGAAAAATGGTACAGATGAACCGGTTTGCAGGGCAGAAATTGAGACACATATGTAGAGAACAAACGTATGGACACCAAGGGTGGAAAGTGGTAGGGGGTGTGTGGTGGTGTGATGAATTGGGAGATTGGGATTGACATGTATACCCTGGTGTGTGTAAAATTGATGATTAATAAGAATGTGCTGTATAAAAAAAAAAATTAAAAAATTAAAAAAAGAAATGCACTTTTTAGGGAAAATAATCTGTTTTGGGAAAAAAGGTCATTGTATTAACAGACAGTTGGTTTTAAATTTCAGCTTCATAACTTAGTATATAAAATGAGAAAATCCACTTCACATGAATTATTTAAGTGTAAAATGCCTGGCACATAGCAAATGCTCAATGTGTGTCAGCATTTATCATTCTAGGGATGATTTGTGTTTAAATATTACTGAACTTATGAGGCTTTTGATTAAATGTTTTAAAGAAGAAAGAAAAAAAAAGTGTATTTGATGAGCTTCAATACATTCATTTTTTTCTTTGTTCAAATTGTTCCAGCTTTTTGCCAGTGAGAACTCCTCCACATTGGCCCCTGCGATGTTATTAATCTTTGGTAGGCTCCTTACTTTCTGGCCTAATGAGATAGCTCAGGCTTATTTTATACATTTCCAATATTTCGAATAAGAAAACTTCCCAAGAAGTCCTGCTTCTTTGTCATGGCAAATGGCTGTAGAGGCCTGGGTGATGTCTGTATTCATTGCTACTGGGATGTTATTGCTTCTTGGCTTTTCCAATAGACAAAACATGGAAAGTTTTTTTTTTTTTTTTGAAGGAAAAAAATAATGTTTTATACTGCTATTTCTAACTTTTTATAAAAGACTTTTTAAAACTAGGAATTGGTTACAGATAATACTGTATAAAACAAGATGCTGAGTTTACCCAAAGATAGTAACAGTAGGCCCAGGAAACAAAAGGGAAGAGACAGGGGCTTAAGAATTTATGATTTTAGAAGAGAGGCCTCAGGGCCTGCAGGTATCCATATAAGGACCATGATGAAGCCAACTACAGCCTCCGAGGTGACACACTAGTCCTTGTGTCAGTGTCTTTACAATCTGCTGAAAGCTCGTGGTCTAGGAGATTTCTCCAGAAGGGCTTATGAGAACAATATTATCAGATTTCTTGTAGGTTGATAAGTATGTGTGGCCTTTACACTTAAAATTCAGCTCAGCTATATGTTAAATTCTGAAATCACATTTTCTTTCCTTGAAATTCTTAAATTTGTTAGTCCTTTATTTTCTTTTTAAAATTTAAAAAATTTTAAATTAACTTTTTTATTGAAGTATAGTTGATTTATAATGTTGTTTCAGGTGTACAGCAAAGTGATTTATACATATATATATATATATATATATATGTCTATCCTTCAGATTCTTTTCCCTTACAGGTTATTACAATATATTAAGTATAGTTCCCTGTGCTACACAGTAAGTCCTTGTTGGTTATCTGTTTTGTGTATAATAGTGTGTATATGTTACTCCATTATTTTCTGGCATAAAAATTAACCCAAAAATTAACAACAAAAATCCACTTTTTGCCTATCTGATTTTTCCCTCTAATAAGCCCCTTGATTTGTTGCCTGTGGGCCCAAAAACTTTGTCTTTAAAGTCCAGTTATTTTATTAGGTAATATTTCAGAGTGTGTCATTCTGGGTTGTTGTTCCCACATACTCATTGTTCCCTTTCACAAAAATAATTGCGGGGGGGGGGAATTAGTAAATTTTCTTAATTTTATTGTTTTGTTCCATTGGATTTCCATTTTAGTAAGCCCTTTATGTACATGTTGGCTTTTCTTTTTCTATCACCTATTTCCCCCCACTGCCCCAAGTACTTTTTATCCCTTTGCTATCTTTTGATTGTAAATTTCCTTTGCTTTTACCTTCTACCTCTCACAAAGAATTATCTGTTTGTTTCCTCTTGTGTGCATTATAGTTCAGGCTTCATATCTGAAATAATTTTTTTTTTATTTCTAATTCTTTGCTTAGTTCTTACCCCGTATCTGAGTTTTTCAATCTTTACCTGGTGTATTCTGTAGGTTTTAAAATATATATGTGCAAGTTTCTTTTAGTTTGTTTGAAATAGTTGGTTATAACTTTCATCTGTTTGGTGATTTTATCTTTCTGGAATTCTTTCGACATCTGGAGGGACATTTTTTCTGCCCCTCCTGGTGTTTGTGTGTGTATGTGGCAATTGACACAGTTCTGTTTATTGCTCATTTTTGTGTGCTATTAGATTTACTGAACTTTTAGGAAGCCAGGGTGGGTCAGGTTAGCGTTTTTAGCTTCGCAGACCTAAACCTGCCTTTTTAAATTTTTTATCTTTGTCAGGTGTTTACAAATTCAAAATTCCATAAATATGGCCTAGTGTTTTCTACCTCTTTCCCTTCTCCTACTTTATCTGTATCTTCCTTTATCCTTTACGTCTATGGATTCTGACTTGCAAAATTTGGCACTCTCCCCAGCTGGCTTTCCTCAGGATGAGACTTTTCGTGAAAGGAGGCTTTATCTAGTTAGTTATGTGAGCTTGTATTCCCAAAGCTCCAGCATCTTCAGATGCACACCTTTTAATTATCTGTGAGTGTTCAGAATCCTCTCAATTTTATTTTGGCATGTCAAACTCTGCAGTAAATATCTATTGATTATTTAGCGTTTCTTTTATTTTCAGGCCTAGCAGGTAGCGCATTGCTTTCCTCTGCTGTCTCCTACACAGATGCTCATAGCATATTTTATCCATATACCTTTCTATTTGGGGGATACTTTGTCACATAGTTTTGTTGTAAATGTTGCTTGTGTATTTTTAGTTTTGCATTCCTAGCTGTTCTGTCCATTTTTCTGAGGGTGTTTGAAGAGATTTTAAAAAGACAGCAACACTGCCTCTGTATTTCCCCAAATTCTTTCCAATTCACATTTACTTGTTTCTTGTAATTACTTCAGTTTTGTATGTTACTAGCACTTTTTTCTTATGCTGATATCTTGGTTCATGGCAATATTAATATAATTACTCTATCTTGACATATATTTATAATAACTTCAAAACAGTGATAAAATTATTGCATTCAGTTTAAGATTTCTTTGCATTTATTATTTGTCTTAAAATAAGGTGATGTAGTTGTCCTGGTTTGCCTAGGACTTTCCTGGTTTTAGCACTGAAAGTCTTGGGTGCCAGGAAACCCTCAGTCCTGGGTAAAAACCTGGGTGGTTGGTTATCTTATATATGCTACTAAAGATAAATGGCCAAGAACTCTGTCGAAAATTTATTGGAAACTATTTGGTTTTAAGTGTGGTATGCCAATAATTTGATAAACAGGCTCACTTTTTTCAGTATCTTTCTTTTTTACTTCAATCAGAAACATTTACGTGGTCTACAAGTCAAATGTACAGAACAAGATACAGGTAAAATCCTCATTTCCAACTCTTTCTTTCATGCTGCTCATGTCCAGGTGGCCATCTTTACTGGGTTTTTGATTTATCCTTCCACTGTTTCTCTTTGAGAATATAAACATATCTTTGTATATTTACATATTTCCACTTTATAAAACAGAAGTTTAATTTATACTCAGCATTCTGTACTTGATATTGTCTCTTCCAAGTATGTGCTGGAAATAATTTCATATCGGTATTATAGATTTTATTCAGTATCTTTTAAAGATAAACATACTCCATAGGATGGATGAACCATAGTTTATTTAGCCAGTCCTTTGTTGATGGCTGTTAGGTTGTGTTTAGTCTTCTGCTATTGCGAATGATAGCACAGCAACCAGCTTTCTTCAGATATCATTTCTTCTTTTTGTCATTGTGTCAATGGGATAGAATTCTGAAAGTGGAATGGACTACTGGGTCAGAAGGTGTGTGTGTGTGTGTGTGTGTGTGTGTGAGTGTGAGTGTATATGTATAGTATTACTAAATTCCTCTTTATAAGAGTTGTGCCATTTGGAATTCCCATTATCAGGGTATGAAAGTACCTGTTTCATGACACATTATCAACAGAATACGTTGCTGTGCTTTTGAATATTTGACAATATATGAAGAATAGTACCTATAGTACCTCCCAATTTTAATTATCGGAATATGAGTGAATTTGAGCATATTTTTCTGTGACTAAGGGTCATTCACATTTTGTTTAGGACCTTTTCCTATTTTTTTCTGTTGGCTTGTTGGTGTTTTTTTCTTATTGTTTAGAAGCTCTTTATAGAGAAGGAATATTAACCCTTTGTGGTATAAGTTGCACCAGCTTAAACATGGTTCTTGTAAGGCTTAAACATTTTCTTACCCCATGGTATCCAGGCAGAGTGTTTGAGAAAGAACTCACCCCCATCACTACTTTGCAGGAGTTTGTTCATTACACACCCAGTCCTGAAGTCCTAAGGCGTTTCTTCAAGCAGGAGTTTGCTGATCTGGACATTTAGTGTCACTTCTCCCTGAGGAGAGGCTGATTTCCCTGTTCCCCCTTTTCTGGTACCTCACCCTCTCCCCCATGTCTGTCATCCTCCCACCCTGGCCATCTTCTTCCCTTACCACCCTGGCTTTGGCAGGGTCATGGCTTTGAGCTATCCATGTCCATATTGATTAGCTGCCCAGGAAAATGAAGAAACTGAGGACAGAATTGGCGTGGGAACTTTGTTGAACTCAGTGAAAGCTCTTTAACCTTGCTTGGACCTCCCTGCTGCTCCCAGGACAGCTCTCCTGACCTTCGAGCCGGCCTTTTTGTCATCACGGCCTTGGGATGTGTTCCTAACTCCCTGTTCGCAGCCTCTGTATTGGATGCGTGTGTTAGCATGGGCCCTGGTGGCAGTGCCTTCCTCTAATAACTGTTGGGTTTTGCCTGAGGTGTAATTACCACCTGTCTGCATTTCTGCTAGTTACCTGCTTTACTGCCTCTTTGGGCTCATTTTTTTTGCGTAAAAGAGAAAATGATCATGGCTGTCCCCAAAACTCATATTTTGGAAAAATCTGTTTTGTCTCTATAGATCAGATTTTGAAAAATGAGGGAAGGTCATCTTGGAAAGTTTTACTTACCTATAACTTTGTCTAAATCAGATTCCTCCAGGTCCATAGAATGAAGGAAGAAATTTTAAGTTAATTAACCTTTTATTCTCTGTGGTCTTTATTTATCTCAGCATTCTTGGTTCCTTCAGTTTTTGTTTTTTTTTTTTTTTTTTAACTTTTGGCTGTACTCTGCAGCATGTGCAACCTTAGTTCCCCGACCAGGGATCAAACCTGCGCCCCCTGCATTGGAAGGCAGAGTCTTAACCACTGGACTGCCAGGGAGGTCCCTTGGCTCCTTCATATTTTGAAGCCCATTTCTTATTAAAGATAATGTAAGGAAGACTTTTAACCCCATTTTTCGTAATATTTCCCTATGTATTTTTGAAGGATAGTATGAAACTGACAAAGAGAAGGAAAATGTAAGTTTTATGGCAGTTTAGTATTTATATAATCATATCTATGTAAAATTATATGATGAATAAATAAAAAGTGTCAGTACCTCACGTTGGCCACATCCGTACCTCCTTCCGCATCCCTTTGTGGAGGAGAGGAACAAGTAGGAGGCAACCAGGGCAATCAAGAGCCACAAATGGCATGTGGGCGCCTCATCCTTATTCCAAGCGCAGTATCAACATTGATTTTTGCACTGTGACAGGTTTCAACTGGCTGCTGAGAAAAGGAAATAGTTGTGTAAGCCCGGACTTTTTGCTCACCAAAAAACTCAGTTCCTAACTCAGTCTGCAGGAAATTCCATGTACGTATGTGGGTAAATGCTTCTTGCAATTCTTAGGAAAGAGTTTGGGGGAGGCAGGACTTCGGGAGTTTGGGGATGGCTGAGTGATGATACCCAGGTGGTCTCTGATTAAAACAAGCTTCTCTTAGCTGTTAAGATTTCCTTGGGAAATATTCACATAAGTCCTCTCACTCTGGGATAGACTGCTGCTTTTCGAAGCAACAGAGCCCTCCTTTACTCCATGGGTCAACAAAGAGAATGGAAGGTTCTGTAAGGCTGGATACCTCTTGCCATGAGTGACCTGAAGCTTGAGTAAAGGAGAGCAGCTGATGGATTCCAACACCACTGCAAATGGAAAAGAACATTCTGAGCCCAGTTACGTTGTTTTCGAAGTTACGCAGTTTTGCTTTACAAGAACGCTTCCTTATGATTAGGAATGAAGCCTTGAGCTACCTGAGGACACCCCTAATATTTGCAGACTTGGGCCATGGCAGAGGGTGAGATGAATTTTCAGGGCCGTCTCACAGCTATCATCCTCTGAGACGGGACACTAGGGCCAGCTGACTCTTAGAGCGACACAACTTGTCATCTTTGCTAGCTTACTCTTCATCTCAGGCTAAAAAACAGCCATGGTGCTTGGAATGCCTGCGCTGAGTGAAGATGGGCAAAATTGCCCATTTTTCATATTTAAATTCCAACATACTTGTATCTCTCTATAGATATCAGCAAGAGAAGTTTTCTCACTGAACAAGGTGTGGAGGTAGTTCTTGCAAGGCTTAAACTTTTCTTACCCCATGGTATCCAGGTAGAGTGCTGAGAAAGGACTCACTCCCATCACTACTTTGCAGGGGTTTGTTCATTACACACCCAGTTCTGAGGTTCAAGGAGCGAGGTATTTGCAAATTGCTACCCATAATGCACAACTAACCTCTAAGAAGCTAATTTGTTTTCCAGTCTATTTTATGATATAGTATGATGTTGATGTAATGAAAATCTAAAAAGGAAAATTCTTGCCTGTGAAGTAACAGTGCTCAAGATAAACCTGCGAAAGTTGAGACTTCCTCATTAGACATTCAGATGAGTAAAATCCAGGCACAGCAGAAAAAAGTTGAAAAGGAAAAAAAAAGTTTCTAAACAGATATATATCTGTTTAGAAACAGATTATAATCCTCCTAAGATTAAAAAAAAAAAGTTGCTACTGATACTTTTCTTCCTCTTTTCTTTTGGAGCTCATTGAAATACACATGTAAATGGAATGCCACTTTCTGTAGAAAGTAGCAGAAAGAAAAGTGCCCCGTGAGGTAGAGTTTCTCTTTCAATGGAAGTGCTCAAGCAGAAGCTGAATAACACATTATCAGAGATGTTGTGATGGGGTGGAATAAATAACCTCTAAAACCTCCAAAATTCTATAGAACTACATCTTTATTAACATTTTTTTACTTTCAAGAGAGTAAAGAAAGGGGAACTAATATTTTGGGGGCATCTACTAAGTGGCAGTTGCCTTCCTTACAATGTGAGGAATTTGGTTATCCACAATCAGTGTTGGGGATTTTAATATTTTAAAAGAATACAAGAAAATACCTTAAATTTACTATTTGGAAAGTTTCCACCTGTACTATGTTGTTTGGTTCCCTTATAACCCTGTGAGATGGGGAGGGAAGATGTTTCCATTCCCATTTGTAGATGGGATACAGACCAGAGAGGCTATGTAACTGGCCCCTGAGCACAGTAAGCTTGTTCAATAAGTTACGTAGTCTTGAGCAAGGATGACAGGTGACCAATGAGCACAGTCCATGAGGTTGCCATTGTCTGTAATAGCTCCATAATTAAGAAGCTGAGTGTGCCTGTTCCCAACTCTTCCTTACCTGTCAAATGGAAAGAAATAATAACCACACAATCTGCTACAAAAGTTTATCGAAAATGTCTTCAAGGTAAGCAGTGATTTAGATGCCATTTTAATTGTGATTATGATATATGTGGGGGGGATAAGATACAGTTGTGTATCATTACAGTTCCAATTGGTAGTTTGTAACAGTTCAATATGCTAATGTAATTTCATTCACAATTTAAAAATTTCTACTTATTGAATTTGTTCGTTTGGTCTCTACTGATGAAATTAAAATCTTTCCAAAATATAGGAAAGTAGAAAGGATAATTTTGAAAAGGCCATAGTTCCACATAGTTTATTAATAATTTGGTAGATTTTCACTAGATACAGTTTTATAAATAGTTTACTTATTTATAATTTAATAGTTTTATATTTTAAATATAACTACATAGTTTTACAAAAAACTTTTTAATGACCACATATAATTCCACCAACGTGATTAACCATTTTCTGATTGATAGGCATTTAGGTTAAAAAAAAATCATAGCTAAGATTTATTGGGCATCTTTTATGCACCAGACACTAGGTAGGTAATATTTTGCTCTTTTAATGAGAAAACAGGCTTAGGCAAGGCCAGGCTAGAATTTGAAGCATCTCATTATACAATCTGTTTTTCTAGTCCATGTCGCCTGTAATAACACAACACAACTTTTAACATGGAGCATTTGCTAAAACTAGTTGCATGAACTACAGTTTCTTGAGGTCCAAAGGAAATTGACCATAGATTTTTTTTTGACAGCTTTCTGTAAATTTTCAGTTAGTATTGGATCTAAAAAGATTCCCAGATTATAAGGGATCGCTTTGCAGCCCAAATAAAACATGCCTGAATTCTTAAGGATGCTATAGGGTATATCTGGCCTTAACCAATGATTGACACTCAGCATTCAATAGAGTTGGGTTTCAAAGTGGGTATGGAATTCAGTGGAAATCTAGGACCTTAACTAACTTTATTTCTTCCTTGCACTGGAGGGTAGCCTTAGGTGCTTCCGTTGTGTTTTTATTTATGATATATTAATACTTTTAGGTCTAAAAGAAAAACAAGGGACAACAGTTCTAACCTGAAAAATGAACCAAGGACATTATTCCCTGAAGGCTGATAAATGTCCCTTTTTAAAAACATAGAATACTTTAGTTAATTTAAATGATCACATCTGTGAGTCAAAATACATCTGGCCTTACAGAAAACAGCTGGGTCCAGAAGCCAAGCTGGTGACGGCTGAATACATTGTAGCAGGGAGATAATTGGTCTCAGAAGTAAAGGCTTCCAAAAGCTCAGCTATTCAACATTATTTCAAGGAGTGTCTCTGGAGGAAGATTGATCTTGACATGCCATTCTTCTTTCTGTGGTGTCCTCTGACAGTGCACGAAGACAATGACGGTTAGCAGGGGAGTAGAGAGAAAAGCTCCCAGAGCGTTTGCAGGAGATTCATTCCTGTGGCAGGCGAAGTCGATCAAGATGTGGACTCTTTGTTCAGTCCACTGGCTTCAAAGCAAACCCCGACTCTCTGAGCAGAGGAGTAAGGCCATTTGAAGAGGCATCAAATGGTTTAGGAAAAGGGTGAACATTTAGTTAGTCCTTTATGCCAAAGGTTCCCAATCCATGGGCTCGGAAGCTCTGGGAAATGAAGTGACTACTGTCAACGCTGGATTTTTTATGTCCTTGACAGTGAGTCTAGTGCACAAAAAAGGTTATTCAGAGGTGACTTCGATTTTAAATATTAATATTTAGTTGAATCAGGTTACTCCAGTAAAACCTGAGTTTTTCCTTAAGCTTATAAATCTTATTCAATATATAATGGGTACATTTTTGTGGGACTCTTTATTAATGTTTGGTGTCATTTACACTTAGATCATTAACCTTTAAAGAGTCTAAGCTGTGCTTATAGATTTAATATTATTGACTTTTTAAGTAATCTGATTTAACTCAAATTCTTAAGCAATTCTTTTAAGTCTAATAAATTTACCTTACGAATAAAGTGAATCTTAAGAACCTGTAAATTAGTGTTTCTCAAAGTGTAGTTCCTGGGCTAGCAGCAGCAGCATCACCTGAGAATTTGTTAGAAATGCAAATTCCCAGACTCCACTCTAGATCTACTGAATAAGAAGCTAGGGATAGCAAGCTGTGTTTTAGCAAGCTCTCCAGGTGATTCTGAAGGATGGGAAGATTTGAGAACCAGTGCCTTAAATGTCCCAATGTTATAAGCAAATTTATAAGATTTCTGGTTAATGTCATAAGTCTAAATCGATCGTTTAATTACAGATTTCCTAACAAAATCATGACTTATTTTGCATTAGAACAGCCTAATATGTCAAATCCTCTCACTCATTATCAATACCTAAAATATCTCATATACAGGTTAGTTCTAAATCTAACATAAATCATACCTCTTAGGAAATTTCTTAACTTCTTCCTAAAGAATTTACCCTCTAACAAAACAACTGTGGTTTTGCCTACCAAGGGAATTAAGTTTTAAATTACGTTATTAGCTCTTGGAGGTTGCTAATTGACCAATAGTTTTGGTTGGCTGTGAGGTCTGGAACTGGTGACATTTAAGGTAAGCTTCCTTTTATAGTCCTTATGACGTAGAACCCACAGTTTAATGAGGATCATTAAATTGATCCTCATTAAAGGATCACCTTCACCCACCACCTTGGTGATGAGATAGCTCATTCCTTGATTTTCATGGGAAGTTATAGTCCACAGCCTCCACCCATGTTAATCCATGGTGCTTAGCTTTAGTTAATCAATGTATTACTTATTTCTATTCTGAATTCTTGCTTTTCCTGTCTGTTCCCTCTGACAGCTGACTTCCATATATAAATGGCCCCTGACTGAATTCAGTGTATCACAGAGCTGTGTGACTTGGATTTCACTTTTCTGCAGAGGTCATTTCCATGACAATGACACAGGGTCTGTGAAACCTTATGCACCTTACTTGTGGTCAGTGAATTATAAGTATTTGGTTTTCTGCACCTGCAGTTACTTTTCAGTTGAGTGGAGATGCTGTTGTACTTATGAAATATGGCATTTTCAAGCATTACTGATTTTATTGTAGCTTTTTGTCGTTATGTACTATTTTCATCTGTGGGTGCTCAACATGCAGCTGAATGGAAATATTCACAGGCATTTTCTGTTAAAAGTGTCCGCCTTTGGAAAATGCGCTGTAAGCAAATAAAAGGAGAGGTGCTCAATGTGAAATGCATTTAGTTACTTGTCCTGTTAATTATGATCCAAGAGCAACACATTTTCTGCAGTAGTTGGGGCATAGAGGCTGAAAATATACAGTGAATTTGGGTATAATACATAGGTCTGAATGTGATACTGCTAACCTAGCAACATCAAGAGTATATATTTAGAATGGACTTTATCTGCAACAGTGGAGTTGCAGATAAAATCATGTCTAGCTGGAGTAGTTTCCTGTGTCTGTTTATGTGAACAAACTGCTATCAGCACCTCCACAGCCGCCCCTGCAGGACATCCTTCACCGGGAATCCTGCAAGCGCCCGGACTGGTCTCCCACCCATTTACATGACCTCCATAGTGATCCCACAAAACTCTCAATCACATTGTGTCACTCGTTCGCTTCAAGTCCTCCAACGCCTTCCCGTCTTGTTCTGAGGAAGAGCCATCTTTACAGTGGCCGTCGGGGCCCTCTGTGAGATGACCTTTGTTCCTCCTGACCTCATTGCTGCTTCTCTCTTCTAGCCACCTGAACGGCTGGCTAAACACACCAATCACATTTTGCCTCAGGGCCTTTGAATTTGCCCTTTCCTCCGCTGAGTAGATGGGCCCTTGGTGCTCACGGGACTTCCTCACTCTCTTGACAACTTTGCTCACGTATTACCTACTCAGTGAAGCCTTTCGCATCCACCTAATTAAAATGGCAAAGTCTGCCTCTGCTCTGCCTCTCCCCCTTACCTGCTCTTTTTCAGGATACTTATCACCTTTTAATCACATGATTGTCTACCTTCTCCCTGTAGAATGTATATTGTATGAGGGCCGGGATTTCTTTCCTCTACTATATCCTCTGTGTTTGAAATGATGCCGGCACACATGGTCAGCATTCAATAAGTAGTGGTTGAATGAAATAAATAAATGGAATCGAAAAAGAAGAGGTCTCTTCATTACGCATCCTCACCGTCTTCCCCCGATGGTCCCAGAATATAATTCTACGAATTCTGGCCCTGGTTCTCTCCAGAGGAGAGATGCATCTTCCAATGGATGTGTTGTGAATAGCTATTGTAGAGAGCTAGGGTGAGTCAAAAACAGGATGGGGTGTCAGAGCTTCATGTGCACAGCAGGAATCTAGCTCCCCCCCGTAACTCCCGTCTGTAATTGGGCTCAGAATTTGTGCAAAGCTTCTCCTCCTCCAGCACTCGCTCTCCGTGCCCTCCCATCCCCCACCCCATACTGGGCCCATCCCCAAGCCTGTAACATCAGAGATGGGGAGGATGGGGGTCTAGCTCTGTCACTCATTTCGTCCTAGGGGCTTTCAAGGTCATGGCAATCTAACATTGTAGTCTTAACTTGTTTATCTTAGTGGTGTCTTACCTGTGCTGGATAGTATCTGTTCTCTCAGCTCCATACTGGCCTTTCTCTTCACACTGGGACTTGGAAGACTGCAGACTGTGTTTCCCAAGCCGCCTTGGCCAGCTGTCTTCCAGGTGGGGCCTTCCAGTGGAAGGCACTGGACTGAGATTGTGAAATGAAAAGAGGAAAAGCCATATTGGAATGCTTCAGGTCCTGGCCTGCGGCAGTGGCGGCAGTGGCAGAAGTGGCTCCCAAGGGGTGGGGATTCTGGCACTCCTGCCAACACTTTAGTAGCAAATAGGAATGCAGCTCCCATTTTTCGGCTTAGGAGTGGTGGGGTTCCATCAAAGTAGCAGTCTGTGTGGGCTCACAGGATCCTGTCCGGGAGCGATAGTGGCTTCCTGATCCGAGATGAACAATTCTCTCTTTTCACTCTTCAGCACCCCTCCCATCGACCTCAGAAATTCCAGCTCGTCTATAACCAGTGTCTTTTCTTAACATCTCTCTGTTTGAAATACGTAGTGGTTTTCCTGTTCCTGGTTGGATGCTGATTGACTATTTGAATCCTAGACATGTGATTTTTTTCCTGTTTTCCAAGTGCCTAGATCATAACAGTATGGCTAGTTATGATCCTGTGGTGTCCTATGTGATTGGGTAGGGGTACATATTTGGCTTTTTTTGGCTGGCCCTAAGTAGGAAGCAGGGTCAAAAATTGGGGAAGCTGTCAGATATTGATCAAGTCCTGGACATTTTGGGCTGATTATTACAAAAGTTATTGTTTGGCCTCCTCAGTTGTTACTAGAGATAGCAGTCTGACTTCCTACAGGTCAGATTTATAGTAGACTGGTTTCCCGGATTGATGATTATAAAGGGTTAGTTTCTTGGGCAGGCTGCTGCTGGTCATGGGTCAGAGTTCTCTTCTGATATATGGTCTGGCCATTGTTTCTTTATGTAGTCAGTCTCTCAGAGTTAATGGTCTTATGGAATCCTTGTTTTCCTGCTGACCTTGGAGAAGCACATTGGATCTGGGCCAAAGCTACAAGCTTGGGTCAAAGGGAAGAATGGCCATCTTGGACCTTTTAAACACTTCAAGTCAGGTCATAAAGCCACAGGGCATAGTGGAGGTTAAAATCAAGAGACAGATTTGATATCTCACCCTCATGCCAGAAACTCAGAATCGCCTAATGAGTCAGCGTGCTTTCTTGAGAACCAGACTCCCAATTCAAATCTAGGAAAATGTGGAAAGTGCATTTTAATAGCTACATAAATTGTGTTTATTTATAAATTGTGTTTAATAGCTATATACATTTTATTTTTCACTTCCTTTTTTTGTTTTGGAATTATATTTTGAGAAGTTTGCGCAGATTTCCAGTAACCCCTGAGCAATGCTGAGCACATTTGATCTCTGTTAATTTTGGTTTACAAAGAAAAAAAAAAAAAGACTTGCAAGAAAATCCCCAAAGGAGAGGTAACAAGTACGTGAACAGCAATCACAAGTATGGCTTGGTGGGTGTTCTAGCCTATCTGGAACGGGGGCCCCAGCAATGTTCTTTGTATGACGTAATTATAAATGAAAATACATCTGTGTGGAGCAAAAGTATTTCATCACATGCAGTTGATCCTGCATTACATCTCCTTCAGCTGAGAAGTCATGGTTTGTTAAAAATAAAATATATTTTCCGCTGAAAAATTCATTGTTCCTACAACTGATTTTCTGTTTCGTCAAACCAGCTCTTTCCTCATGAATTCACTTCATATCAGCAGACACAGGATGGAAGAAGGAGAACATGACAGAGTTATTACACAAACCCATTGGCTGTGGCAAAAGCCCAGAAAGAAATTTAAACAGTGAGTCTCGTTTCCAGATTAATACTGCAGAGCTATCAAGTAGCACTTGCCTTTCTCCCCCTACCTCTTGCTTTCTATCCAAAAATGATCTAGATCATCCTCACTTTGTAGAAAACATCTGAATCCAGGAACCTTCTTTTCTATTGACAACTTTTATTGATTCTCTAAAACGTCTTTGCCTGGACTGACTGTTCTTATCAGCTGCTGTCTTTTGTGATGATGACATAGCACTGGCTCAAGTGTTTAAGCCGCCCTCCCAGTTTTTTCCTCTTCTGGAGACAAAGAAGGGTCCCTGTCTTTTGATATCCTTGAATCAGAAGCAGGATCTTCAAAGGACATCTAGGAGAGTCATAGGGACAGGTTTCCCAGCTGCTTCCTGAATGATGCATTTCGTGTAAATTCCTTCCAAAACCTTTGGCATCCCCAGCAAAAGGCCCCACGAAATCTGTATCTGGAGGTTACGTGCCTTAAAGAAGTTTCTTTTTTTTTAAGCCTGTGTTTGCTGGGAGTATGTGTTTCAGGATGATCCTGCAACTATGCCTTTGAATTGTCAGATACCCTTGGGACACTGAAATGCCCAGACAGATGAATACATCCCTATCTACTGGACATCCAGCAATATTCAGCACATGTAGTGATCAGCTTGTGATGGGAAGATTTTTCAGTGTGCCTCTGTAGTCGGTGATATACTCCATTTTTGCTAAGTTGAAGTGTAAAGGTAGTTGTTTCAGGGGTTTCTTAAGAGAAGAACCATTTTACTGTGAGTTCCCATTCCTTTTCCAGACTGTTTTCCACATGAACCACATAGCATGGTGCCTTTATTCCTACAGGGAAGATCCATTCATTGCCCACTGAAGCCCCCTCTAGTTTAAATGGGTAGAGAAAGGGCTTTTCTTTTGACCCTTTAAGCCATAAGTGGGTTGCAACCCCTGGAGTGGTTTTTTTTTTTTTTTTAATTTAATTTGGTTAAAGCAAATTTAATTTGGGAAAGCATGAACAAGAAAAATTTTAGACTTTGGCTTCCATCTCGACTTTCTTGGTGACCCCTGTTCCCTTGGCTTCTAGCTCTCATTTCACCTCCACCTTAAATAAAAAGAGAGGCTGCAGCACTGGCACCCAGGAGCTCGACCTTGCTTTGGAGGATGTAGCAGAATACTCAGGCTGCCAAATTCCTGATGACCAGAGGGGTCTTCCTGGGGACCAATTTAAGCTGGCAAGCACATAAGCTTCACTGGGCTGTTTCAAAGTTCACGGAGCTTTAGGGCTAATCCTCTTAACATATTAGGCCAAGTGACTCACACACCATGATGGCAGTGGCATAAAGGTCTCTTGGATTTTTATTTACGTTTCTCTGCATGGTAGAATGCAAGTCAGTTCACTATCCTCCAGATTCCTTCCTCCCCACGCCCTGCCCCATGGTGGGTGAAATTATTTGAAGGCCAAACTGCTTAGGCTAACTTATTTGAAGATTTTATATAACACTGCTTTCCCAAAGCCCTGAAACACTTACGGGTATGTTGGTTTAGTGATTTCTGTTTTTTTTTTTTTTCTTCTGTAAAGGATAGCATCTTGGCTGTAGACAAGGTAAGCATTTCCAGTATGGATGTTTAATGAAGATGAAGTCAGCACGCAGCATGCTGTTTACTTTGCTTTTTCTAATAAACCCAGACTCAGCAATAGTTTTATTACTGCTGTGACTCCTCGCAACAATTTTTCAGCCGCTTCTACACTCAGAAGAAATTACCTTCAACATTACCATTCTTACGATAAATTAATTACACAAAGCATGCAGATGTCAAGGTGGTGAAGAAGCGATGAGCTAAAAATAATCCCTAAGAACTTTTAACCTTCAAATATCATGTACATGTTCATATATGACAGAGGCAGAGCAAGCAAGAGTGATCTCTGAGGTCATCCAAATGTATTTCAGATTTCAAATGAGTCTCAGATGTGGATGATAACAGAAGAAAATCTGGTGGAATGAAAATACTGGGTTGGCCATAAAGTTCGGTCAGTTTTAAGTAAAAATAAATGACATTTTTCACTTTCTTGAAGAACTTTATTGAACAACGTATTCACTAACCGAAAGAATTTTTTGGCCAACACAGTACTTGAGTGAATAAAGAGTTAGGAATCAGAAAAAAAAAAAAACAGACTGTTGAAAGGCTAGAAACACTGGGAAAGTCTGAGAGTCATCGAAGGGAACTGAGCGTAGGACAGAGTCCGAAGATTATGTTCCAATTCCCTGCTCAGTTGCGAGGTGGTTGTGGGACCTTGGATAAGATACTTTGCCCCTCTGGCTGAAGTTTACTCTCAAAATGTTCAGGTGTAACTAGTATGACCCTAAGGTGCCTTTAAGTTTAAAAACTCTGGATGCTGACACCATGACAAGACTCCTCATCAAGGACTTCTTGTATCTTAGCCGACTATGTTAGCTACATCACATAGGTTTTCCAGAATTCTCAAAGTTACCCACAATGGTAAGTATTACTATGTACATTTTAAAGTTGTAAAAACCAAGCTTGGAGAATTATCTGCCCAAAGTCACATCAGTTGTAAATGGAGGATCTGGGATTCACAGGTTTGCCAAACTTCAAAGCCCCTTTGTCTTTTGGTTATGCTGCGTTCTCAAAGCTGGCAGAAGCTAATGGGTTTTGATATGTATGAAGAAGTAGACACAACCGTCTACTTTCGTCACCCCTTCCCCTCAGGTATCATAAACAATACTTGCTTTGGATGTCAAGACAGATTAATGCTAGAGAAAGTCCACATTTGTTGAGGTTCAAAAGACAGCTTCTGGTAGAAAAGAGGGAGCACAGAAATGAGAGGTGAAGTCGTGGAGTATGTGTCACTGTGTTTAAAAACCGCATTTTTAGACCTGTGGGAAAGTAGAAACAAGAATAAATGGAAATCCAGTCATTTTAAAGCAAATTTAAAATCTTGTCAAAAGAATGAGAGATGCCATATGTCATTGGAAACTCTTCCAACCTCAAATAGGCACCCCAAATTGTCTGATGAGCAAGAATACTCAGTGTTTGTGTTGGAAAAATCGAAGTATCAGTTATAAGGCTTAGAATGCATTTCCTTGTATGTGCAGTTATGAGTCCTGCAGCCTCTGGTACTGATGCTTATCCTGTAAGGTGAATGGATGGGAGTAATTGGTACATGGCTAGCTGGAGAAACACCTGTATAAATAGATCATGAGGTTGGGAGGACCACATGACCTTTTAAAAAGATGATGCAATGGGAAGACTATGGGCCTTGGGATTAGATGTGTCCCTGTCACAGCTCTGCAGTGTGTTAGAGTAGGAAGATACTTATCCTCCTGGTGTCTTGGTATCTATGTAAGATGAAACTGGTAATACCTACCTCAGAAGATTCAGTAAGATAACATATATAAAAGCACTTACAGTCAGTGGCACATGGCGGAAACTCAAAAATATGTTCTATCTTTATCTCCCCTTTATGTTTTACTCAAATCCCCCGTTTCACAGTTGAACGCAACTTATCCTAGGGAAGGGGTCAGTGGAAACAGAATGGCTGTTCACCATCTTTGTCACGATGATCTTTCAAATGTCTATGGATGTACAATTTATTCTTGAGTCTCAGACATGTCCTCCCCACTCCAAAACTTTGTGTAGATTCTGCTATATCTTATTTTTACTTCTGAGCATTTTCTCTGACTTCTAACATATCACTGGTCTGGGGATACAATATAATTATTAAGAATACAATAGGAGCATCGACTATGGAATCAGATTGCTAGATTCAAATCTTGTATTCAGCATCTAAAATTTCTGTGATCAGGAGAAACATACTTAACCCTCTATGACTCAGTTTTTCTCATTTGTAAAATTAGGGTGACGATAATACCTAACTCATTTTTGTGAGCTAGTACTTTAAAAATTCTTGGAAATAATAGCTGGGAAGTACAGATAAGTACTATAAGTACAGATAAGTACAGATAAGCTGCTATTATTATTACTATTATCATCATTAATTTATCCTACTTAAGAAGGAGAGCTTATCACTCAGGATTTTCATAGGTATTTGAACATTCTGTGCATTTAACGTGTTCTTTTAACTCACTGCCACACCTTTATTTGCACATGCCTTTATTTACATATGGTTATCTGTGGAGCATATTTTCAGTTATTCTGTGCGTAGTTTTATATACACCTTGTACCTTCTGTTTTGCTTACTTTTTAAATTCGTCATGTTTCTGAGATTTATTATACATATATAAGTGGACCGAGTTCATTTCTTTGAGTTCTATAAATATAGGTATGTAGCTTCTTTTTTTATGTTCTCCCTTTAAGGTCTATTTAGGTTGATTTAGCCTTTTGCCTTTCCCAACAAAGCTATGATGAACAACTTTATATTCCTTTGAGTGCGTATGTGACGGTTTCTCAGAGATGTGTACATAGAAATAGGATCACCTAGTTGGAGGATATATGTGGTCTCGATTTCATTTAACACTGCTGATCCAGTATCTCTTAGAATGCCCTTTTGCTAGTCTAGGTTAAACTGATAAATTTCTGGTCTTACAATTTGCCTGTTTCTCCTTTTGGGATGTCTGCCTCTTGCAGATTGTAGGAATTCCTTATGTATTCTCCATACGAATCCTTTGTCAGGTAAGTACATTGAGAAGCACTGTCGTATGTCCTTATTAGCACAGTGTTAAGGTAGACTGCCATGGTTCAAGCACTGGCTCCCCCTTTCACTAGCTTTGTGACCTTGCTCAAATTCCTTAACCCCTCTGAGGTTCAGTTTCCTCATCTGTAAATTGGGATGGTAACAGTGAACTCCCTCATGGAGAACTATGAGGCCTAATTGAGTTAAAGCATGCAAACCACTTAGAATGGGATCTGCACAAAGAAAGCACTTAGTTGTCTTTTGGAAATTTTAATATGCCTAATGCAGACATGTTCACTATTTTTTTTTTTTTTAACTCTGTTCTAATTGTTTGACCCTACCCTTCTACTCACTCAATTCCCCTCATGCTCCCTGATGGATTTTGTGTTCTTTGTGTCAAGAACCATGTCTTGGTAGATTTTTGTTTCCAAGTGCTTAATAAACAGCCTGGCCCATATAAGAAGTGTTCATTTCATGTTTATAGAACAGATGAATGGACGGATGCTTTCATTGTCATGTCGCCTCTCTCTCGTTATAGAGTCCCCTTTCATTGCCTTAAGGTATAGTTGTGTGCCACTGAAGGGCAGGTTCCTTTCCTCCACTATGCCTGCGATTAAATCGATGGAGGGCTCCCTTTGGGGATTTATGATAGCTGGGCTTTTGAGACATAGTTCCTGATACATTTAAAATTTAAAACTTCAACAGAACAAGCTGCTTTCCACTTTCCATTACAACAGTTTGCAAACTGAAAACACTTATTCCAGTTCCATCATGTGGGTCAGTTTTTGAAGCTTAGATGTCCCTGTGGCATATGAATGGAAAGACAGTACTGATCTCTTGGTAAAAATTCTCTGAGTAAGGCCCAAGGAGACCTGCCCAAGAGCCTGGAATGAATTGTAGATGGATTGAAGATTAGACACCCTGTTCCAATTTATAAATCAATTCTCTTAGGCTTTTTATAACTTAAAATTTTAGAAATGTTCAGATTATCTCAAAAAGTGACCTTGAGTTTCAAGATTCTCTGAATTCATATAAGAAAAATGTGTTTCTAACCTTGGCAATTTCCCTTAACTTGGCATGGAAGTTCAGTTTCGATAAAAATCAATAAAGGGGTCTCAGAACGAAAGGTAAATGATTTTAAAAAAAAAGTGTATTTATGCAATTTAGAAGTGCTGAGAGAATGTAAGGAGGAATGAAAAGGAGCAGGCAAAAGAGAAGTGACATTGAATATTAATAGTTTTACAGTATATTAAAACCTAGTAGCACCTTTTTATGATTCATACAGTAAATATTTGGCTGAAACTATAAGGCTACATGGAAAAGAAGTAATATAGGAACTGTGTTACATATTCTCTAAAAATTGTAAATGCGACATAACAGATGAACAGTGAAATGTTTGCTATTGCTGTGAAGGTGTAAATGGAAATTCATGGTTATCTTATTAGTTCTCATATAGGATTATCATTAGTGAATTTTTATTTACTTAACGTATTAAGTATAAAACTTCCAATGAAGCTGAGCCATTGGGAACACAGATAAAATAAAAACTCAAGGTTTCCTGCATCTTTAATCTATCAGTAGCTTCTGCTCTTTTAGTGGTTCTGTCTTCAACCAGGTTGCTTTAATGAGTTTTGCAATTTTTAGCTAATGAGTGGGAATTAGTACTTAGCCACTGACAAATTGCCTCCTCATCTAATTTCTTCTGCCTGTCCTAGGTAAGTCACGTCATGTAGTCTGGTTATTACACTTGGATTGAACAGCAAAGTTGTGGTTTTCATTGACTGTTTCTAGCTGAGTCCCTTTCCTCTACTGTTCTAAGAAGAATCGTGCACAGACTCAGATCTCCTCTCATCCTTCAAGTGTACGGGCCTTTCGAGGCTTGTTAGTAACAAATACGGACCAGACTGGGCATGCATGGACTTCCCCCAGGTTTCCCCTTTCTGCGTTCATTCATTCATTCCTTCAGCAAATAGGAATTGAGTGACAGCTATAGGACGCTTATGTGGTGCTACAGATGAAGCGATGAATAAAATGTGGTCCTGCCCGTGGAAAACTGACAAGTCAGTAAGAGACAGTAAAACTGTTACTATATAGTGAGTTAAGTGCTCTGGGAACAGTAGAGAAGATCTGAGAGGCAACCTTGCCTATCCTGAGAGGGGAAGAAGCCATAGAAAAGTTTTCCTTGGGGAGAAGGGAGTGAGCTGAGTTTCCAGGAATTGAATAGGGATTAGTCCTCGGAGGAGTGAGCCAAGAGCACACCCCACCTGGGGAGCCATGAAAACAGTGGCTCAGAGGTATGAGACCCACGTCTGCTCCTGTGATTTTTGAAAAGGGTGGGTGGGTTCAGGAGTGAGTTACTGAATGCCGACACCGCCCGCTCCCACCCCCAGCTGGGGCTCCTGCCCGACTCTCCTGCTGCAGAAGCCTGTGAACTTTCCTGGCCAGGACTGGAAAGGAGAATGCTATTTATTTTTATATTGTGTATTTTTTTTTCTGGTCTGCTGATTCCCTGTTTCTCTGAGGGGCACACTTACCTCAGTAGTTAGTTCTATATTGTGCGTTGGGTAATTTTTTAAAAGAACTTTTAAAAAAGCTTAAAAAAGGCACATGTCAGAGGACAACCTGAACGGGTCTCTCCTAAACATTTTGTGAGCCCATCAAGGCGGCACAGGGGCTCGGGGATATGGAGTTGAAAGGGATCATGGCAGAGGCAGGAGGCAGGAGTTTGAGAATTTCAGGAAACCAGAATTATCCTTGGAAGTTTGGGAAAGGTGGGGGGGGGAGTGAGTGTGAGGTGTGCCTTCTCTTCTTTCCTCCACTCTGCCTCTGCCCTTGGGATGCGGTGGCTTCTGCAGCCCTAGTTTAACGTGGTCATGAGATGAGGGGAGAAGTGCCTGGGCATAAAGTATCAATCTAGTCCTTGAAAAAAAAAAGTAAAGAGGAAGAAAAGGAAAGAAAGGAGAGAAGTAATCCCCCAGACGTGGAGGGACAGGCAAGCAGGGACTGCTTGAAAAGAACTAGAAGTAAATATTGAGTTATAATGTTAATAATTTAATCAACACTTCGACACCTTAACTGTTTTTTTTAAATTGAATTGACTAAATTTATTTAGACACCTCATAAGACACACATTTAAACAACCACAGTGATGCTGAAAAAGAAGAATGAGCCCATCTGCATGGTTTTATTGTTCTCAGCTATTTAGGGCTCTATCTTTATTGCTGCCAAAGCAAGCAGTTAATTTAGTTAATTTAGCCAAGCAGCCAGTCATAGCAGGAGGAACACAAGGCTTTCAGAAGAGTCATGTTGCAAAATGCAAGCCCCAGGCCCCAGCGGTTTGGCAGGACTTTGCACTTTTCTATTTGTAATATTGGCGTTCAAAACCAGGGCTCCTGAGGCCTGGAATGGCACTGAAAGACAGGCTGTTAAAATGTGAACAGTAGTTGAGGATTAGAGCAAAAAAGATAATCCTACAGTATCTTCTGTTGATACAGTGACTGTTTCTAAAGCACTTTCTACTTCATTGTATGCTTCCCCATAAAACCATAGGGAGAGAGGAGAGGCCAGCATGAGCATTAGTTACATTTTAGAGAAGGGGAAACTAGAGCCTCAAGATATCACATGTTTGGAGCAATTCCAGGCAACGCATCATGAGCAGGATCATAAAGCTTGGGTTTTTCAAAATCTCACTTCTGGGCTTCATCTGTTATAGCATGCAATCTCCATGTTCTTATGAAGCAGTCTTCCTCTACTGGCAGGCCCTGGTGGGTGCCGATGCTTATTTGTTGAAGATGGTAATAATGCTCGTGGTAATGATCATCATCTGGAATGAACAAATGGTACGTAGCCAAAGGGAGCCAAATGAGAGAGAAGTGTTCATGGAATTTTATTGTCAATCCTAATGGTGTGAATGGAAAAGTGATGGGAACATCTAAAGAAGAAGGAACAAGATGGGGAATAGGCCTGGCTTCATTTCAGATTAGTTAAACTTTGATTTTTATGACACTGACATAAATGGGAGAATGTTTTAAAATGAGCCCTTAACAGAAAAGAAACATAAAGACAAGGAAGTGATGACAATGTCATCATAAGACAACTGATAAAATTCCAAGTGGGGAATACCCATCAAAACCCAGCATCTTGTATAACAATCAGCAGATGTGAAAACTCTTGGCCCTGAGGTCATAAGGAAATGAATTAATGAATTCACAAGCAATTCTTTCTCTAACAGTCACAAAAGAAAACCTGAGGCATTACCAGAAGGCCCATGGCAAGCAGTTCACTTGGCATCTGACTAATGGCGGTGTAAACTCTGAGTTATCATGCTGGCCTGAAGACTTCAATGATATGTTTTGCTACTACCACCAACAAAGTGATACGCAGCAGGGAAGCTTTGGTGATGGACTTTCTATTACACATCATCTTTGTTTTCTACCACAGTTGACATTTTTTCTCTTCTGGCTCCATTTTGGAACTAAAACCACTCAGGGTTGGAATTGAGTTTCTACTTTAAGGGAAGCATAATCAGATCCAAATACAGCACATTGCCAGCTAGAGCTTTCTAGTCAATTCTTCTTCCCCGTAAAATGTTTAATTGGCTGTACGACTTTAGGGAAGGGACAAAGTTACTGGGTCTAACTTTCTTAGTTTAGGAGTTAGGTTCTCTCCAAGTTGAAAATGATATGATTCCTTAATCGTTTCATCTAGATAGTGAATCACTACAGGGATTACTTTAGTATGAAATGATACAATAGTGCAAGAAATCGAGGCAGAAATGACTGTTGAGATCAGGATAACTGTAGGGACACTAGCTGTGGGGCCTCAGCAAGGCAAGCAGAGGCAGGAGAAATAGAATGAGGCACACGGCACTCCCAGAGCTGCTTAGCTCAGAGAGTATTACCTGAGCTAAGGAGTCACCTGCAGCCTCCCCGGTTGAGAGTGGGCCCGAGAGACAGATTCTTATCCTGGGTCAATATTTCTGGAAAATGTGTTTTTAAATTACAATAAAGAGGGCTCTGTTATAATGTAAACTTGGGGACATGCTGGGTTACATAAAATCAAACAGAATGCTTCCTTGGAAGGGTTTTCAAAGTCCTCGATGGACTAACATGCATTCAAAACTCCACGAGGCATATTTCCCAGTATTTAGTAGTTCCTAAACTCATCTGAACGTGAAACACTTATTTTTTTCATGGAGATTCTCGAGGGTTCAATTTTCCGATGAACAGATTTTTGCAAACATGCTTGGTAGTAATACTTGGCAAATTCCGGTTCACCCAGAGCGGGGGCCCAAAGGATGCCTGAATGTGAAATCCTGGCATTTATATTAGACCTGTCCTTAACAAGCCCTGAATTTACAGTAGATAACTCTTGGGGCAAAACCAGCTTCCAGAATTCATAAGGTGACCTTTAACTTGTTTTTGTTTGCATAGTTTTCTTACTTTATCTTATCTCCTGAGTAAAGGTTAGTTCAATTTTGACTGAAAGAATATTTTTTAAATGTGTAACCTATTTATGTATTTCCCCTTGAGGTGTTACGAATGCAGTTTCCTCTCTATTCGTATAGAATTTCAGAAAAGATTTTATCGTCAATCTCTTTATAGTAAAATTGACAAACTTTACAACTCAAGTTTTCTGAATGGCAGCAGAAATCTCCACTGATTTATCTGCTTAATTTTGATGTTTTTAATCACATTAAAAAACTCATTAGGGGCTTCCCTGGTGGTGCAGTGGTTGGGAGTCCGCCTGCTGATGCAGGGGACACGGGTTCGTGCCCCGGTCCGGGAAGATCCCACATGCAGTGGAGTGGCTGGGCCCGTGAGCCATGGCCGCTGAGCCTGCGCATCCGGAACCTGTGCTCCGCAACGCGAGAGGCCACAACAGTGAGAGGCCCACGTACCGCAAAAAAAAAACCCCAAAAACAAAAAACGAAAACCAAAAAAGCATTCATAGCTCATGTGATAACCCATATAATTCATAATGTGTAACGTTTCAAATTTCCAATCTCTCCAAGATAGAATCAAATTTTGAGAACTGACCAAAAGATTCTTTATAATTTTTAAAACTCCTCGAATGAGACAGAACTCATTTTGGAGATATGTAAAACCAAATGAAAATCTGGAGATCAGCAGATTTTTTTTTTTTTATCTTCCACTTGAACATAAAAAGGATTTCATAAAATGCACATTTGGGAAAAACAAGTTTAAATAAAGGAAAGCAGAATCCCTACTAGAGGATGAACCTTATTATTTATTATATAGCCTGTCTTCCCCACTTTTGGATAGTAAAGAGAGTCGCATATGACATGTTCAAGAAAAATTTCATGTTTTTCACCTACAGATAACTAAGGAAAAAATGTGTAGATAGAAAAATGACAAAGTGGTGTCATCCAAGTCCTGTACATATGCATATGACAAACACCTCCCGTTGCTTTTAAAAATAGATTTAGTTTGACGGGTCCCTTAGTATGGCTTTGCTCAGTGTATTTCCAATCATGTTGAAAGCCTTCAAATAGGCCCTGAGAAATACTGGCTGATTGAGATTCATTTAATTTTAGTTTATCAGAATATTGTTAGGTGAGAGCTATTTGGTGTTCAAACATTTCTTCACTGTTTAGATATAACTTGATTAACCTAAAAAAAAAAAAACCCACTAGGGTTGAGGACAAAAATGCAAGAGCAAGTCGTGTTTATTAATACAATATGGGTCCTGTCACATGTAGAACCACCTATGCAAAATGCTTTAAATAATAAGGGACTTCCCTGGTGGTCCAGTGGTTAAGACTCCATGCTCCCAATGCAGGGGACTCGGGTTCGATCCCTGATCAGGGAACTAGATCCTGTGCGCCGCAACTAAAGGAGCCCACGTGCCCCAACGCAGATCCCGCACATGCCGGCTAAGACCTGGCGCAGCTAGCTAGCTAGCTAAATAAAAAGTAAGTAAATAAATATTTTAAAAAATAATAGTTGGGGAGTGGGAAGTGAGGCATCGTTGGTCTCCCATTTGAGACCAGAGTGTCAGAGATTTAGAAAGTGAATACTTTGTAGTTGTACTCGCTTTTTAATTGTGTATGTATTTCAAAATTGCTAAGAGAATAGATTTTAAAATTTCTCATCATAAGAGAAAGTAACTATGTGGTGATGGCTGTTAACTAGACTTTGGTGATCATTTTGCCATGTATTCATATACTGAATCATGTAAACCTGAAAATAATATAATGTTACATCTCAATTTAAAAATTATATCTCAGTTTAAAAAAAAAGCAAATACTTGATTGCCCTGTCACCTCTTCCTCCCACCTCCAAATTTCTTGAATTTGAAAGTTATTTAAATTATTAATTCAGCAACCCCTACACTTTTTGGTCTCAGTAGCCTTTGCATTCTCAAAACTTTTTTGAATCCTAAAAAGGTATTATTTTTGTCAGTTATATACACCAACATTTACAGTGTTTAAAAAACGGACTCATTTTTAGAATGTAAGGATGTACAAGTACACATTTCATTAGCCATCAGCAATGACATCATACGCAGTTTCTGGAAAACTGCTGGACACTTGTAAGAGAATGAGCTTAACACAGGCAAAATGTTTTAGTATTAATAAAATAGTTTTACCTTATGGACCACCAGAAAGAGACTCAGGAACCTTCTCCAAGGGGACCCTGGACCACACTTTAGAACAGCTACATTAATTAGTCAATTTAATCAGTATTAACTAATGCCTACCACGTGCTGGACACTGAAAGAGTTACTATAGATGCATGGTTAAAGCCCTTGGCGCCTCTATACTTTTATTGCTCAAACAATGCAATCTTTTAGCTTTTAAGTAAGCTTCTTGAAGGCCATGATCATGTTTTAGTCACAGAATAGCCTCAGAGTTCTGTGGACATACATCGTAAATGCTCAGTAAATACTTGGATAATAAATGGACAGTACCAAGGTTTACCTGCACCATTCAATTTCTGTCTTTATCTCTGAACCTGCGATTACCTACTCTATCTGAAAACATGCAAAGTAACACCATTTTAAACATGGATAGATGACTTATTCTGTTGCATTTCCAAAATCAAATAGAGTGAGAAGAAAAGTAGAATAGGAGAAAGCCATGGCCAAAGGAAAATAAAATTAAGTTGATTGTTATTCGGTTCTGTAGCATTATCCTCTGAGGAATTTTGAATGCTAAAGATTCATGGTACAGATAGAACAGATACCCTCTTGGACTCGGCCAGACCTGGGATCAAATGCAGCCAGACCTGAATCCAAGCTGTGGAAGTGTTATAAAAAGTTGTACTTCTTTGAGCCAATTTATTCCTCTTTAAAAAGAAGGGAGCGGTTATTATGAAAACCAAATCAGGTAATAGATATGAATAAAGTGTAGAACATTTAAAAGATGATACAAATACAGTTTACCCTTGAACAACATGAGTTTGAACTGCATGGGTCCACTTTAACATGAGTTTTTTTCAGTAAGAAATACTACAGTATTACATGATTCGCAGTTGGTTGAATCCACGGATGTGGAACTGAGGATAAGGAAGAATCACGCAGGAACCCCAGATAATGGAGGAACCTTGGATATGGAGGTGTGGCTATAAGGTCTATGCTGATTTTTTATTGTAAGACAGGTTGGCACCCCTTAACACCCATGTTGTTCAAGGGTCAACTGTATTAATTATAACTGTGAGTCTTAATCCTCAGAGTAATTAATGTCAAAAATTGTTATTTAGATGTACAAAGAGAAAATATAATAGAAAATAACGCCAACATACGGGGAAAAGACAGTGAGATGGGTCCCTAATTCACTGATGAATTTAAGAGAAGGAGGGTGTGATTGTAGACGTATAACAAGAAGTGACTCTGATAATGACAAGAAGAGGCAGAGGGTGACATAGATATGAAATATGTGTCTCAGAGAGGAAGTGATTTTTTTTGCAGGAGGGCAGGGTAGATTGCTTTTGAAAAAACAATGTGGAAGCCTAAGAGGTTCTAAGACCATTTTATGCACTATGGCTCATGGTACATAATAGAACGAGAAGCCTGCTTTTATGTTTCATGGTTTCTTGGTAATTCCTGTAGTTAATCATTCCAGCAATTTTTTTAGGTAACCACACACGCATATGCACACACAAACACACATACTTATAACTGTTCCTGGAACTTAAAAAAAATGAAGAACAAAATGACTAGAATACTGCTAGTTCTAAGTGAAAGATAAAAACACAGGCATTCTATTTTACTTAGAAATATTCCTATTTCATTTCCTTTAGTGATGAAAATTATATTTTTTCCTTGTACGTTATATTTTACAATCAAATGCCAAGACACATTAGCTTTCTAATAGCTTTATTGAGGTATAATTCACATGAAGATTATAAGGCTACCGTACATGACTTCAATTTTAAAAACCATTTCCATATATGTCTATATAAAAATTGATTTTAGGAATACTTTATTGTTTATATTAACTTTATCCTTCATTTTCAAGGAAGGCAAATCTTTGAAAACGATCTCTAATCATTATTACCAATAGTCAACTTAAAACTAACTTTGGCACTGATGAAGATACAGTGTTAAAATGAGGAGAAAAAGTGCTGAGAAATAGGGCAATGTAAAATATAAGCCAGGCTATCTAGATCACCTTTTACATTTACAGCTAATGTAGAAAAATGAGTTATTGAATAGAACTATTTTCATCCTGGCTAAAGATCTCAGGCATGCATATAATTATAGTTGTCTTTACCCAAGAGCTAAACACATGGATACTCATCAAGACTCGGGATTGCTTGTGAATTGATTTTGTCTCCTTAAATTCAGTTGTTCTGATACTGAAAAAAAAAAAATCTTCCACCAATTTGACAGGTTACTCTGCAGATACTATACTTTGGATTCACTAGGAAGCATTGAAATGGAAAACCCTAATTTGTCATGCTGGGAGGAATATAGTACTTAATGAAAGAATAGAATTCTATTGCTTCAAAATGTCTAAAATCAGGATAAATAATGAAGTATTAGGTAAATTAACTATGTATGCCTACAAATATTTGTATCTGATTTTGAGTTATTCATTCTTGTTTGTTCTGATGGCAGTATCATATTGTTTATCATATTGATTATTTTGTTGGTGACAGGAGAAGGCAGCAGACATACATATTTAAAAGTAAGACAGAAACATTTATTGAACTTCTGTTGTTAGTCTGTATTAGGTTACCAAGTCCACTTCAGGTTTTAGCTGCTGCTATCATATTCTTGTTGGGTAAAAAGTTATCATGACTTGGCTAGAGTGCTATAATAAACATGAACTTTTAACCCATGAATTAAAAAATTTAGATGAATTGGAAAAATTCCCTGAAAAATCACAATTCAACAAAACTAAAACAAAAGTAGATAATCTGAGTAGTTCTCTATCAAAGAAATAGAATTCACTACTTAAAGCTTTCCCATAATAAAAATCTCCAGGTCCATGGGCTTCCCTGGCGGCGCAGTGGTTGGGAGTCCGCCTGCCGATGCAGGGGACACGGGTTCATGCCCCGGTCCGGGAGGATCCCACATGCCGCGGAGCGGCTGGGCCTGTGAGCCATGGCCGCTGAGCCTGCACGTCCGGAGCCTGTGCTCCACAACGGGAGAGGCCACAACTATGAGAGGCCCGCATACCACAAAAAAAAAAAAAAAAACTCCAGGTCCAGAGGACAAAGGCAGTTATTCTTTCCAAATTGTTAAGAAATAAATAACAATAAGCTTATATAAATCATCTGGAGAATACAAAAAGAGGTTACACTTCCCAACTCAATTTGTGAAGTTAGCATAAATGATACCAACAAAAATTACTTGGCAGTTTTTCTTATGTATATAGATATAAATTTGAACGGCTTTGTAGAAATAAACTCTAGCATGTAGAATATTTTACTTGAGGAACAATTCTGTCAACATGTTTGCTCATTCAGCTCTCACTAGGAGTGAAGCCTCAAATAAAGTATTAGGAAATTAACTGAATCTAGAGATACATAAAATGATACAACCAAATTGGGTTAATTCTAGGATCACAAGTCTGGCTTAATATTTGAAAATCAATTACTATAATTCACCATTAACTGAATAAAGAAGAAAAATCATATGATTAGTTAGATGCAGAAAAGGCATTTAATAAAATCTAATTTTTTTATGATTAAAACTCTTAGAGAATCAGCCATAAAAGAATGGAAGAGAAATTCTCTAAAAAGGGAATAAATACCTACAAAAATCCTATAGCTGTCATCAAACTTAGTAATGAAATATTGAAAACTTTCCCCTTGAGTTCAAGAACAAAGCAATAATTGTCACTGTAATCACTTCAGTTCAGCATTGTATGGGAGCTCTTTGCTAGTACAATAAGGCAAGAAAACAGAAGATATAAGAATTGGAAAGGAAGACTTAAGACCCATAATTGCTGATGTAGGAAAGCCAAAATATTCTACAGACAAACTATTAGAATTAATAAGTGAATTTAGCAAGGCCATTAGACGTAAGGTCAGTAGTATCTCCATACAAAGTAACAACAACTAAAAATGAAATAAAAAACATTATTTACAATAGTATTAAAAATATTAAGTACCTAGGAATAAACCAACAAAGTATGTTTTTATACATTTTTGTACACAGAAATCTATAAAACTTTAGAGAAATTAAGGAAGACCTTAATAAATACATTGAAAGACTTGTATATTAAAGATATCAAGTTTCTCCTACTTTATCATTAAATCAAATGCCACCCCAAACAAGATTCCAGAAGCATTTTTTTTTAATGGACAATCTCATTTTAAAATATATCTAAAAAGTAAATGGTCCACAAACAGTAAGGACAGTCTTGAAGAATGAAGTTGGAAGAGTTACACTATTAAATCTTAAGACTTAAAGTTATCACAATTAAAACGGTGAAATTGGTTCAGAGATTAAACAAATAGACCAGTATAACATCATAAGTTCAGAAATAGGCTCATATATATGGTATGTACAGGCAACTATGATATAGTTGGGTAAAGATTTTTCTAAAAATAAATAGTTTTAGACCAATATGATAATATGTTTGGTAGAAAATACTGAATTCTGTCTCATACTATATAAAAGTCAGTTCCAGATGAACTATAGACCTAAATACAAAAGTTTTTTTTTTTTGGCTTCTCACTGTTGCGGCCTCTCCCGTTGCGGAGCACAGGTTCTGGACGCGCAGGCTCAGCGGCCATGGCTCACGGGCCCAGCCACTCCGTGGCATGTGGGATCTTCCCGGACCGGGGCACGAACCCGTGTCCCCTGCATTGGCAGGCGGACTCTCAACCACTGCACCACCAGGGAAGCCTGAATACAAAAGTTTTTAAAACATAAAGTTTCAACCTCATTTATCATCAAGGAAATGCAAATTAAAATCAGTAAGGCAATACTAGGTACTGGGTAGAAACTGGCCTTCTCATGTACGTACTACTGGGGGGAATATAAATTTGTACCACTACTTTGGAACACTAGTAATATTGACTACACATACCATGTTATCTTTATTACATTCTGTAGTGAGCTTTTAAAATAATCATTAAGTAGGTTGCCGTTTATTCTTAAATTTGTTCCTAGATGTTTTATGGTTTTACTGTGCTCTGAATGGAATCCTCTTTAAAAACAAAAAAACAGAAAAGCTTCTGATTGCATCGTCTAGTTGGTTATTACTGGAAAGCTTGAGCTTGATTTTCTGTGTTGATCCTCTTTCTGGCCATGTGTGTTTTTCAGTTGTGTGTTTAGGTGGAAACTCTTAGAATCTAAGTTAGCGTCAGTTTTATCACATCCTTTTGTAGTCTTCCAACATTATATTTATGTTTTTTGGGTTATTGCTTCAGCAAAGATCTCTGCTAACATACTGAATGTTAGTGATGATAGTGGCCAAAATATCTTGTGCCTGACAATTGAAAGATAATGTTTCTAATATTCTATTATTAAAAATCATTTTTTGTAGGTTTTTGGTAACTACTCATTAAGTTAAAGAAGTTTTCGTCTATCCTTAATTGTCTAAGAGCTTTTATTTAGAATGAGTGATGAACTTTATCAAATCCTTTTCTGCATGTCTTTTTTGATTATTTTATATATTTTATTATATATAATTTATTATATATATTCCTTTATATTCCTTAATCTTGAAAAATATTTTCATTCCTATATCATTCTTTAAATATATCCCTGTGTTCTACTTGGAAATAATGTGTGTGAGTGTGTATTTTGCATCTGTGTTTATATACTCTTTTTGTACTTCTCACTTATTTCAGGATCGAGATAATCCAGGTTTTAAAATGAGCTAAAACTTTCCCTCTTTTTCTGTTCTCCATCTTGGAAACTATCTTTTCCTTAAAGGTTTTGGAGTGCTTACCCACAAAATCACTTGGACTCTTTTTTTTTTTTAACTTCTTTATATTGGACTGTAGCCTTGTGAGAGTTACAGGTGCACAGCAAAGCGACTCAGCCATACATATACATGTATCCATTCTCCCGCAATGTCCCCTCCTGTGGACTCATTCTTTCTTAGAGGTACATCTTGTCAGCCTTCGACTATCATTTTTAAAAGATTTTTTTAAAGGTTTATGAAATTTTTCTTTAGTCAGTTTTGGCAATAAACTTTTCCTTAGGAGGAAGCAGTGATACTTTCTTTAGGTTTTCAAGTTTATTGATCAATACATATTTTAATCCTTTTAATCCTTTTTATATATACAGTTAAAGACTATGAGTATTGATATATTTTATCTTTTCTCTTTTGATCAGATTTATCAAAGTTTACCTTCTTTTAAACAATTTTATTGTCTTTCCAAAGATCCAGACTTTGGTTTTAATGGTGTAGTGTATGATTCTTTTTTTTTTGTATTATACAGCACACACATACATAAAATATATTTAATTCTGTGTGCATTCTAAAATGATATGTGGTCCTTTCTGTACAGTTCCACTTGGAACAGTTCCAATGAACTGCTTACCAGTGAGAGATCTTCTATTTTTCTGCTAAATTTAACTTAAAATAGACTGACTCTATGTTTAAAAGTGTGTAAAAGCCCAAATGTAACTATGGCTTTAGATCCTCTTCTCCAGCCACTGAAAGCATTCTATCTCTGGCTCAACCTCATCCTAAGATACCAGGTCAGAATTTTCATTTATGGCAGATCTCTGCTATTTGCTTCTTCTCTCCACCCTTCAGTAATTAAACAGAATTGCCTAAATCCAATATTCTGTTGTCCACTGAGGCTGTCTCCTCTTGGTTAGAATTACAGTTACTTTGCTCCCATGTATTGTTCGACATTCCAAATATCAGAGACCTCAAAAGATTCGGGACTACGAAGAATTCCTCTATATCCATGACTCTAAAGCAAGCATTTCATGGGCTATTTGCTTGTCTTCTTGACCCAGTTCATCAAATTTGAACGGCTTTGTAGAAATAAACTCTAACATGTAAGATATTTTACTTGAGGAGCAATTCTGTCAACATGTTTGCTCATTCTGCTCTCACTAGGAGTGAAAAACATGAAGGATGAAATACTTTTTGGAAAACAGTGTTTCAAAAGAGGCGCTTAGACAGAAAGTTAAAGCAGGCTATACATTTCCCTCCCCTGATGTCTTGAAGTGCCACAATCTGCCGACTAACAAAAAATGGAGAAAAATCCTTTCTTGCCTAGCTGACATTTTACTTTCTTTGGGAATGAAGGAGGAGATGTCCCTATACCTCGCAAGAGCAGTGCTCCAGCTGAGAGTCAGGCAGACATCTACTTTAGCTGGAAATGAAGTCGCCACTTCCTTGAGAGTTTCAAGTCTCAGAGCAAACATTGGTTTAAAGCCTGTAGTCATTCTATTGCTCACTTCCTGATTTACAGCTTTCGGGGACAGAGAGATTGTCCTGCAACAAAGATAGATGGTTAAGCAAGTGAAAGCCATGCTGTGTTGATAATTTTGCTCACAGAGAGCTGTATAAAAACACTCTGAATGCCAGAAGTTTACTCGTATGCTTAGGTGTTTAGCCTTTCCTGCCTCCATCCCTGTGTTTGCTTTATACCTAGTCCCACCTCGCATCAGTTTTGCAGAAATGGATTAGGCAGATTGGGCTGCTGCTTTCCACCTGCTCTAAACACACGTTAGCTCCACACTGCCAAAATAAACGGCTGTTTCCTCTTCGGAGCTCTGTGATCGCTAAAGTTGAGCTGATTTGAGCAACATAGGAAAGAAAAAGCCATCCCCTGCTCTGCTTTGCAAACTGCCATTCATTTCAGGAAAATAACTCTCTGCCTGTTGGCTGGAGATCCAGCTGCTTGTCATGTTAGAACATGTGGCGTCTGCTGCTGAGTCCAGCTGTACAGCTGAGATCAGTGCCCTAAGGACTGAGCACGGAAATGCTGTGATCCCTGGCGGTGACAGGGTCTCTGCTAACAAGCCTCTAGACATTCAAGATGAAATGTCATCACCCCAGCACAGCTATCACAGAAGGATGAAACAAAGCCTCTAAAGACCTTTAATAGCATCAGAGTCTGGGAAATAAGTGAAGCATCCCTGTGTAGTTCCCCATTCTGTAGAGTTGATGTCAATTCTGTGAGCAATTGTGACCCCTCTCTTATCATCTTTATCCCCAATACTCAGGGATGAAAAGGTAACTTGTAACAACCTTTCCCATGATTGAGCTTAAAGCATTTTTAGATCTTCCTGCTAGTTGTCATTTCATTACTCAATAAATCATTATTAAATATCTATTGTGTAAAAGTCCCTCTGCTAGAAGTGGAAGTCGATGAAGAAATGAATAGTCAGATTCTGTACGTTCATGGAGTAACAGGTAAGAATAAGTCACTGTTGATTTCAGGTCCCCAGTCCTACTGTGATGGCCCTACTCCAATGACTGGTGTCCTTATAAGAGGGAAATTTGAACACAGGCACAAAGGGAAGAAAGCCATGTGACAATAGAGGCGGAGATTGGAGTGAGGCATCTACAAGCCTAAGAATGCCAAGGATTCCCAGCAACCACAAGAAACTGGAAAAGAGGCACAGAACAGATACTTCCTCAGCCTGTAGAAGGAACAAATCCTGCTGACACCTTGATTTCAGACTTAAGATGTCCAGATCTGTGAGACAAAAATTCCTGTTGTTTGAAGCCACCCAATTTGTGGTGAGTTGTTCCGGTAGCCTAGGAAACTAATCACCTTATCTACAATTCTTGGACTAGGCTGTGAAGGAGAAGCTTTCAGGTTGAGGATAGTCCAAAGAAGTTGGGAAAGACATAGAATGAAGCAAGTAGTCAGTACATAGCACTGAACCTTGATTTATCTCTCTAAAGCTCTGTTAAACTAATTTCAGTCTTGTAATAATAAGAGCCAAGTTCTCTTTCCATGACTCCTCCTACAAGTAGTGCCACCTGGAGAAGGTTCTATATGCCAAGCACCGAGGAGGCATCTGTCAGTTGGAACGCTTTCCTTCCGGTCAATTCCTTTGTTAGAACAGGTATCATTCAAGCCTCAGCTCCTTTCTGGCTACGGAAAACTATAAATCACAGGTGCTAGCAGTTGTCTAGAAAATGACGTTATCGTGGCTATGGACGTGGCTAAGTTTTACTGGGTCCAGTATTTTTTGGCACTTTATAACGTGTGACCGTAAGCAATGAGTGAGTGAAACATGCCAGGACTAATACATCCAAAGTCTGCCATCCATTAAAACCGTCACTTTGGCACCACATGCCTAACCATTGTCTCTATAACTCTGAATATTGCTAGAACTCCTCTTGTGCACTTCTCTTCAAATCTGGTTAATGAGCCACAGAAGAAGACCAGCCTCATAAATTTAGAGTCACACATAATTTTGACTGTTAAGAATGTCACGGTGCTTGATGGGTCTTACCCACCGCATCCATCAGAATTGACTTTGAATTACTTTTGACCATTTCCCCAAATAAAATCCACCATCCATGGATGAATATTTGCTTCCAGTGAGCACATTCAGAAGGATAATAGCTTCTAAAATTCCTTTCAAAAGAGTGTTTAGCACAGTGCCTTACAGATGGTTGACATCCAGTTAATATTTTGTGGAATTGCTTTGAATGTACCGTGTCTGTACGGAAGACACCACCGAAGGAGGAATTAAAAAAAAAAAAAAAAAAAAGTATTACAACAAGTATACAGCTTTCTAACTTGATACGTACGAAGAAAATAATATTCAACTATATATTTGAATTGCAATCCATGTTAAAATAAGTAATATTACCTTACTGCTACATTAATACAATACTTACCTTTCTGTTAGGAGATACAATTTTATGGATTTCCCAAGCGACCAAGAGTGCATGTACACTTATGGCTGAGTTTACTTTTTATTTTCTTGGATAACGAATAACATAGTGAAACATGATTTCACCAAAATTTATCATTTTGTTGTTTGACACCATCTATCTTCTTGTCAAACTGTAACTGTGAATCTAGAGGTTACATTTGTAAAAGCAGCAGGAAAACAGCTAACCAAGCTGATACAAAAACTAAAACCACTAGCATTGGGGTAACTAATGCACAGGTAGTGTGAATTGTTTTCTCATGCCAAGAACGCTGTTGGAGAAGGTTCAGGGAGGAAAAAAATGCATTATAACTCAAGGATTAGATGACAAGTGTGATTAGATTGTCAACAAAAAAAGGGGCAGAAGATGTTTAAACAGATAAAGCATTTTGATGATTTAATGTGTGATTTTATTTTCCTTTGATAACCTTATCACTTAACCTGCTCTTTAGCTAGTCACTCTAACAGATGTAAAATGACAGGTCACAGCAAAGCCACTAATTTTTTTAAAAAGTGAACATGGAATACTAGGCTTTAAAAGTGGCTGTAGGAATGAAAAATGGTGCAGCGCCTTGGAAAACAGTTTGGCGGTTTCTCAAAAGGTTTAATTAACATGGAGTTACCATGTGTCACAGCAGTTCCACTCCTAGGTATACACCTGAGAGAAATGAGCATACATACACCCATGAAAACTTGTACACAAATGTGCATAGCAGCATTATTCCTAATAACCCCAAACTAGAAGCAGTCTAAGTGTCCATCAACTGTGAGTGGATAAACAAAAAGTGATATATGCATACAATGGAATATTATTTGGTAATAAAAAAATGAAGTACTGACAGATGCTATAATACGGATAAACCTTGAAAACGTTATGCTAAGTGAAAGAAGTGATTCAAAAAGATCACAAATTATTATTCCACTTATATGAAATGTCCAAAATAGGTAGATCTCTAGGGACAGAAAACAGATTAGTGATTGCCAGAGGCTGGAGGGAGATGGGGAGATTGGGGGGTGACTGCTAATGGGTGCGCAGATTCTTTGGGGGGTGATGAAAATATTCCAAACTTGACCTGGTGATGGTTGCACAACTATGTGAACACACTAAAAGACATAGAATTGTGCACTTTCAGTGGGTGAATTGTATGGTATTTATCTAAACAAAGCTGTTAAAAAATGACTCAGATCTTTTTCGAAAGCCTCAAGCCCTGTGTGAAAAGGACCTTTCTCCCTAGGCACTGGTACCTTTCCCAGGTAAGAGATAAGGAATGAAATTGAACTTTCAGTATCTGGAAAAGTCTAGCTTCTGCTGCTCCCCCAGCAGTAAGAAGGGTTAAGTCAAATTTGGGGTAGAGCTATTTTAGCTGCTTTGTCGTGTTTTTTTCAGAGCGTATCGTGCTTACCGTGAGTCAATAGATATGTGCTTACGTTTGATGTCTTGCAAGCAAAAGTAGCTCTTAGGAGATCATCCTAGCCTCTGATGTTTCTGAGTTTCCCCAATGTCTCAGAAAGTCAAGGCCATCAAACTAAGGATTTCAGGGACATTCGGGCTTGTTGATATTCTTAAATTCTGGTCCAGCTACGGTTTCTTTAGGAAGTCAACGCTGATTGATGTCACTTCTGTTACTATTTAAACTCCCAGTTTTTGGGCATTGCTTCCTGTCAAGGACTTACCTAATTTATGTGTATTTGATTTTTACAAAAATGAAATATTGCATAATGCCAAGGGGAACACCACTCAAAGTGGATACAGTGTTTGACTCAACAGTTCTAAATTTCATTATCCCCAGTGACTCTGAGGAGGGTTCAGAGCCTTACCCAAGGTGACATAACCAGGAAACAGTAGAGCAGAAGGCGAGATTTGGCGCATCTGACTCCGAGACTGTACGAGGTGTCTCCTGGCTGAGAGTTAGTGAAGTCAGCTGGTTAGTACACGGAGGGAGGCGGCCATGGCAGTACAACACAGAGGCTAAGCCTAGGGTCCGTTTAGATATTCTCTTTAGGATACTAGTTGTATCACGTGATATTGTAGATTGTGATCAATTACTTATGCTCTTTTGCCTGGCTGTAATAGCAGAGTAATAATTTTATAATATTATTTTGAGGCTTTAAGTGAAATAATCCTTGTAAAGAGGTCAAAAGAGTATTTGGTACACTATAAAGCTATCAACAAGTGTCACTTCTTAAGGTGTTTATGAGTTTATGACTTTATAGGGCAAATATGTTACTGACTGTCCACACCTTAGAAGCAACAGTCAAATGGCAGGACTCTCCAGTTATTCTCTCTGTCTTAATGGTAAAGTTGGAGCTCCCCGTCATGGACGGATTAGTGAAGAAGCCATCACTGATATTTTGCATACCTAGATTAGCTACAAAAGCATCAGTTCACTGATCTCAAGCATATATATGTATAATTTTCGTGACCCTTGAGAATTGAGTTGTTTGTGCTTTACAGAGCTGGACGACTGGGGCTTATTTTGCCTCTATTCCCTTGTGAACAGGCATGGAATAATGTTCAGTTATCTCAATGCCACTGTTTAAAACACCTCCATTTGAGAATCTACATTTGAGAAACATTTATATTTGAGAAACAACTGATCAATGTGTACTTTTTTAAAAAAAGCAGTGAGGATACCCTATACACTAATATGGAAGAGCTTCAAAATATATTGTTAAGCAAAAAAAAAAGGCTGTGAAGCAGTGTGATTTGTATGATAAAATTGGTATAAAGGCAAAAATAAACTCATTATGGATTAAAGACCTAAATGTAAGGCCAGACACTATCAAACTCTTAGAGGAAAATATAGGCAGAACGCTCTATGACTTAAATCACAATAAGATCCTTTTTGACCCACCTCCTAGAGAAATGGAAATAAAAACAAAAGTAAATAAATGGGACCTAATGAAACTTAAAAGCTTTTGCACAGCAAAGGAAACCATAAATAAGATGAAAAGACAACTCTAAGAAAATATTTGCAAATGAAGCAACTGACAAAGGATTAATCTCCAAAATATACAAGCAGCTCATGCAGCTCAATATCAAAAAAAACCACAACTCAATGCAAAAATGGCAGAAGACCTAAATAGACATTTCTCCAAAGAAGATACACAGGTTGCCAACAAACACATGAAAGGGTGCTCAAGATCACTAATCATTAGAGAAATGCAAATCAAAACTGCAATGAGATATTACCTCACACCGGTCAGAATGGCCAGCATCAAAAAATCTACAAACTATAAATGCTGGAGAGGGTGTGGAGAAAAGGGAACCCTCTTGCACTGTTGGTGGGAATGTAAATTGATACGGCCACTATGGAGAACAGTATGGAGGTTCCTTAAAAAACTACAAATAGAACTACCATATGACCCAGCAATCCCACTACTGGGCATATATCCTGAGAAAACCATAATTCAAAAAGAAACATGTACCCCAATGTTCATTGCAGCACTACTTAACAATAGCCAGGACAAGGAAGCAACCTAAGTGTCCATCGAAAAATGAATGGATAATGAAGATGTGGCACATATATACAATGGAATATTACTCAGCGATAAAAAAGAAACAAAATTGAGTTATTTGTAGTGAGGTGGATGGACTTAGAGTCTGTCTTACAGAGTGAAGGAAGTCAGAAAGAGAAAAACAAATACCGTATGCTAACACACATATATGGAATCTAAAAAAAAAGGGTTCTGAAGAACGTAGGGGCAAGACAGGAATAAAGATGCAGATGTAGAGGATGGACTTGAGGACACGCGGAGGAGGAAGTGTAAGATGGGACGAAGTGAGAGAGTGGCATGGACGTATATACACTACCAAATGTAAAATAGATAGCTAGTGGGAAGTAGCTGCATAGCACAGGGAGATCAGCTCAGTGCTTTGTGACCACCTAGAGGGATGGGATAGGGAGGGTGGGAGGGAGATGCAAGAGGGAGGGTATATGGGGATATATGTATACATATAGCTGATTCACTTTGTTATACAGCAGAAACTAACACAACATTGTAAAGTAATTACACTCCAATAAAGATGTTAACAAAAAATTGGTGTAAAGGGGGCGGGGAGAATGTGAATATATAATTGTATCTTCAGCTAGAAGGGGAGAAGTACCCTTCACTCTAGGCTGTTTTGCACTTGTGGATTTATTCTTGTGAATGTATTACTTATTCAGAAAGTTAAACACATAATTTAAAAAATAAGTCTCCTCAGTGGATTTTTGGTTAGGGGAAGTTGAGGAAGCATATTCATATCACCTTCTAATAAATGGTAATAGTTGAAGAACAGAGAGAAAAGGGCACGGGGAATTCTTATTTGTCACTTAGGACAGAAAATGCAAATGAAAAGAGCCAGTTGTTTTCAATTACTTCATTTATAATTATGAACCTGAGAATAAGAAAATAATATCACCGAACACAAGGAGAAACCCCAGGTGGTGGTGCTGAACTGAGCAGGGAAACATAGCTGAGCAGCCAGCGTCTGTTGCCCAGGAGAAGATCCTGACCTTGAGACCAGGTGTGCAGAGTCACATTCAGAGAGAGTCAAGGGCAATTATATTTTACGCTTGCCACTTTAAGCCATAGGATTGTTTGCTCAGAATTTACAAAAAGCTAAGAGTTCAAAGAAAGTTTGTATGTTATATAATATAGGTATAGTTAAATGCATAATAAATGTGCTTATACAGTACAACAAATAACTTTCCTATTATATGGTGTGATTTTTTTTTTTTTTTTAGAGGTTGATTCTTTACCAAAGTGATTTAGAACAATTCCATTACTTAGATTCCTCTGAAGGAGAAATAATCTGTAAACTCTAAGCTCCTTGGGGTCAAGATGGTATCTTGTATCCATTATCAGGCATTAAATAACAATTGTTTGTTTGTTTGTTTAGCTCACATCATCAGAGTAGAGATTTATTTGAATTTAGGACAACAGACTCAGCTATGCCTTTAGTGTTTTGAATTGATTTAGGGCTAACAGACAGCTGCCTGCATGAATAGTGGGAGGGTAGCAGTTAGTAGCTTGAGGTAATTTACAGTTCCTTGAGGAGGATGTTCCTCTTTTCCATTCAGAAGGAAGATTGGTCCAAGGACAAAAAGCCATCTAGTCTGAGACATCTTGTGTTACAGAGTGAATTTTTTTTTTTAAAAAGCTGAAATTGACTTGAGTTTCCTCCTCTGGCTGTCAGATTACTTGTATGTCCGGGAAGAAAAAAACTAAGTGAATCACTGGATGGTTTGAGCTCTCAGTCACGTGTGCCTGGAGATTGCTTTTTAGATTTAAGAAAATGTTGCCCAGAAGATATAAAACTTGGAATATAATACCCAGTTCTGCTGCTTCCAACTCTATGGCCTTAGACAATTCATTTTACTTAAGCTTTAGTTTTCCCTTGAGTAAAATGCGGTGGGGGTTGGGCAGAGGCAGGATGCTGGTTTTGATGGTCAGACCACTAAGACCCCTGTACTTTCCAAGAAATATATCAGGATGTTACCTCAGACTGCTGATCACCCTTCCTTCTAATTCCCACACTTTGGTGGTTTGTCCATAGATTTTTGCCCACACACACCACATGGGCTCAGCAGTGTGGATTTACCCTATTTGGATTTTGACAAATCATGTTTGTTATTCTGGATCTCATGTGAGGCATGCCTCCCCTAGTCTTTACCCGCTTCACCCCCACCTATGCAGCATTGGTCTCAAATTCCCCAATGTCCCTGACAACCCGCTGTTCTCTGGTTTAGTGTTTTCTACTGAATTAACAGTTCAGCTTGGGTACTGCAGCAGGACAATTTCTAGGTCAAAAACTTTATGAGTTTTAGCAAAATAGCTCCTGGCAAAAGGAAATATTTTTTAAGTCTCTTTGTTCAGAAATAAATACGTGTATTTCTAAAATTATATGGAGCACAATCACATTTTTAGTGATTCAAAGGCATTCAGGATCTTTCAGTGACTTACACTCATCATTATGTGTATCAGTTTTCCTTGTATGCCTTTGTGGAGGCATTTTGATTATTGGAGTTCACTGCAAATTGGCCTGTTCCCCATGTGATCAATGAATCTTACTGTTGTCAGTTAGCATTTTATCAAGCCTTTGTGGGCTCAGGACTATTCTTACTGCCCACCCTTGCCTTGAGTTTTTCTATCGACTTCTGTTGACTCTTCTATCAATTCCTGAAAAGCTTTCAACTCTCTTGTTCTCTAACCGTTTATTTATGCAGATACGATTTTTGTTATTTTCATCTCTACACTCAGATTTTTTATTCCATTAATTAATCTTAATTCACCTACTACTATTTAAATTGACTGACATGCATGGAGTAAGCCAAATGAGTTGAGAACATGATACATAGAAGTGCACATGCATTTCTTTTTTTTTTTTTTAACATCTTTATTGGGGTATAATTGCTTTACAATGGTGTGTTAGTTTCTGCTTTACAACAAAGTGAATCAGCCATACATACACACATGTTCCCATATCTCCTCCCTCTTGCGTCTCCCTCCCTCCCACCCCCCCCATCCCACCCCTCCAGGCAGTCACAAAGCGCCCAGCTGATATCCCTGTGCTATGCGGCTGCTTCCCACTAGCTATGTACCTTACGTTTGGTAGTGTATATATGTCCATGCCTCTCTCTCGCTCTGTCACAGCTCACCCTCCCCCCTCCCCATGTCCTCAAGTCCGTTCTCCAGTAGGTCTGTGTCTTTATTCCTGTCTTACCCCTTGGTTCTTCATGACATTTTTTTTTTCTTAAATTCCATATATATGTGTTAGCATACGGTATTTGTCTTTCTCTTTCTGATTTACTTCACTCTGTATGACAGACTCTAGGTCTAGCCACCTCATTACAAATAGCTCAATTTCGTTTCTTTTTATGGCTGAGTAATATTCTACTGTATGTATGTGCCACATCTTCTTTATCCATTCATCCGATGATGGGCACTTAGGTTGTTTCCATCTCCGGGCTATTGTAAATAGAGCTGCAATGAACATTTTGGTACATGACTCTTTGAATTATGGTTTTCTCAGGGTATATGCCCAGTAGTGGGATTGCTGGGTCATATGGTAGTTCTATTTGTAGTTTTTTAAGGAACCTGCATACTGTTCTCCATAGTGGCTATACCAATTCACATTCCCACCAGCAGTGCAAGAGTGTTCCCTTTTCTCCACATCCTCTCCAGCATTTATTGTTTGTAGATTTTTTGATGATGGCCATTCTGACTGGCGTGAGATGATAAGTCATTGTAGTTTTGATTTGCATTTCCCTAATGATTAATAAGCACATGCATTTCTTAATCATTCTGAGGGTAGATTAAATATTGTCTCTCTAGCCTTTTGTATTTATGTTAATACGTCAAATTTAAAAATCCTGTTAAATATCATTATGTCAGTTTATTTGAAGCAAACTATAAATACAGCAGTAGTTACTGTCCCACAAAATACTTTATGGTTTCTGAGAAAAATCATGAAACAATGATGGCTGTAGACGTAAAGCAGAGAAGAGTCATTTTACTGTGTTATTTAAAGGACACAAGAAACCTTTTTTTCCAAACAGTTCCCCTACAAGTGTACCAGATGCTAGATGTTCCCACCACTAGGACCACCTACTTTGTTAAAGAACCCTATTCATCTCTACTTTACGCAGACTCATTCCTTAGTGTATAAGGCACATGTACGCATAACCCATCTTAACACATTTTTTTGCAGTTTGTCAGATTATTTAGTGACCTCCTGACTGAGTTTAAGTCTTAGGGAAAAGTACAGAAGACAGGTATGTTTAAGGTCCATGAAGAGAGAAGAGACACAAGGAAATATTTAAATTGTGATATACAGAGTAACAAAAGTTGGTCATGATAGTTTTATTAGGGCTGTAGGATAGCTGTTGTTTGGATTTTATGTAAGAAACAAGAACAGAAGATTGGACTGGAAAATTGGTACAACGTGATGATGGTCTGGCCCTGGGACACAGGAAGAAATGAAGAGGTGGGTCGGACCAACAGGTCAAGGCCGTGGGAATTGTCCCCAGTCCTAAGGAGAGACCTAGAAGTCAGGATGAACACAAGAGTTCAGAAGGAGACACTCAGTAAAACACAGGCAAAGCCACAGCAGAGTGTGCAAGGCCTTTAGGGTTTAGTACCTTTGCTTTGCAGCAGTGTTCAGTGGCAGATGTCTTGAGACCTGCCCAGCTGGGGCAGGCAGAGCTTGAGCCATTCCAGTTGGCCCCTTGCTTCAGCTGGCGGATTGTGACAGATTGTCCAGGGTACTCATCGTGCTATAGTTACCCTTGTCGTGTCTGGATGCATATCAGATTGTGTCCTAGAAACATCATCTCTGCACCCACGCTATCTCAATATTTCTGATATGCAGACATCACTTTGGCATCTCAGCTTTTGCTTTCTGGGTTTGCTTTTTTCTTTTTCAAACAATGTGCCTCATTAAGAGCCTTACAGGAGCTGCCAGGAAGACTTGAGAGCGTCTCTTTCTGTGGGTCTTAGGAAACACAGTCTAAGGTGGTATTTTCATACCCAAACCCCAGCTGTCCTTTCTGCGGATAGAAACTTTTGTGGCAGAGTGCAAATCGCTCAGCAAGTGATTTTAGGGTGGATGTGGAATTCCTGCTGCACTGCCAAAGGGGGATTTGTCAGAAGCACTTCTCCATGTCAGTCTCCACAAACATCACATGGTGCCTAGTGGCAGCTAGTCTGACACTGACTGCATCTTCCCCTGTTTGTGCTGATGTTTACACAAGGTTTGGTGTCAGCGTCTGGGTTGCGTGAGGATAAAGGGACAGCTATCTGACCCATGACCTTCTCCTGAGTTCCTGAACAGGCCGGGCAGTTTGGGTTTGCCAAGTGGAGGGTATGGAACATTGGGGAGAGAAAGCCCCTAGCTAAGGAAGGAATTGCAGTGAGCTGCTTCTGTTTCCTGGCTAGCTGAGCTGAATGAGCTCTACAGTTGGTGTACTTTTAGAATGGACTGTGTGTAGTAGTCAAAGAAGAGAATCAAATCTTTAGGCAGAAAGGGAGAAGACAAAGCTATATGAGAAGGATATCTGATTAGGAAAGAAACATGAAAAAGATTCAGAATAGGAAATTTAATATAGAATAAATTTGGTGGTCATTTAAGTATGGTGGTATTGCCTATAGAATACATTTCAAGTTAGTGGTAGATTGCATTGATTTTTAAGAATATTCCCAGTTCTAAAAAAAGAAAAATAAATTGGTAACCAAAATGAATTTAGAAGACCAGAGTGAGAGAGCCTGCTAGATATTTACCAAACCTACTTCTTCTTTTTCTGAGCTGTAGCTTAGCTGTAGTTCTCAGCTTCCCACGTGTGGACATGTGACTGATTTTCAGTAAATGAAACAGAAGCATGAGTAACATCTGCTAGCTCCCAGCCAAGCCCACTGCGACCTCCCTCAAGATACGCTCTATGCTTTTGCCTCCTTCTGATTGGCTGCAAAAGGGATCATCACGCAAGTAACCTTGGAAGCCACAAATGAGAAGGTGATCCCTGTGGATCATCACTTGGAAGTGATGCTGATTAGGAATGCCCTGTTCGGCCATGGCATAAGCAAGAAGTAAGCTTCTATTGGGTTTGAAGCTTTACTCATTTTGGAGTTTGTTAACAGCCGCTCAACCAATACAACTTTAATACTGTAACTAAACAAACCTTGAAATTTTTCACATTGGAAAGTCACTCATGTTTTTCTGGCAGTTTTGGCTCTATCAGAGCCAACCATAAGCACTACCTAGAGCACCACCCAGCTACACCACCATGGTGCACATTAAGATTTATCTAACTAAGAAGACAGAAATAGAATATCAATGAAATCTTTTTCTTTCCTTATATATGCAAACTGACTTGAGGCCTTAATGGCAGTGCATCGTAGACTATAACTCTTTAGGTTACAGTGACCTGAACATTCAGGAGTTATCTAGACAATGTCAGTTTTTTTCATTATCCTGCATTTCTCAGGGGAAAGTGCCTTGTTCCTTAAGGCAGTGCTTCATAAGAGGAAAGAAAAAATTGCTCTTGGAACAGTTTTGCCTATTAATCCAGACTTGTTTTTAACATGTCTGAGAGGGAAGCTGCTTCTGCATCCAGCTGCTCTGTCTCTTGCCAGCTTGCAATCTTGGCCATTCAGGTGATGCAGAAAGAGAGGTCTGTGCTTTCCTAGGTAATCTGGGTGATATGAGGCAAGTAGCTACATCTGAAGACTCAGCAGAGACGGTAGAGAATCATCTCTGCAATGGCCCGTATGCTGCAGTGCTTCTTCCAAAGCAAGCAGGGAGCTGCAGAGGCAGTGTTTCCACTGATGCCTCAGGTAATGAAGGGACAGAAGTGGCTACCTCGAGAACTCAGAGTGAGCAGAACATTGAAGAGAGCAGAAGGACTTTCCATAAAGGTTCTTGTCTAGCTTTAGACATGCGCAGACTCCCAGGCATAATACAAAACATCCAAGATTTTGCGCTTAGAAGTAAATTGCCCAGAGGTGGTGTGGCTGTTGAATCACTCTCCTTGATTTCAGCAAGGGGATTCCTCTCATCCTCAACAGCTAGTAGATTCAAGTGTTTAGGACTATTCTCTCCCTTCAGTGCTTTGTCTGTACTCTGGCTTTAAATATCTTGGCTCCCCTGAATAACATTAAGGCATGCCAGAGTATACATACTCCTAGGTGTGTGTGTGTGTATGTGTGTGTGTATATATATATATATACATATATATATATGTATATGTATATATGTGTGTGTATATATATATATGTATATATGTGTATATATATATGTGTGTGTGTATATGTAAAGGGCTAATACTAAGTTCCAAGGCAGAACACATAAAAAGTAACAAAGGAAACAAACATATATAAATAAATTTCCAGTGTTATCAAAGATAGAGTTCTGCAGGCTTGAGTGGTTTGTGCTGTTCTCTTTTTGTTTCCTAGGGTAACTGGACTAAGAGCTGCTTCACTTGGAAGGCAGCTTCACCTTTTGAGCCTTCTGGGGCCCTCCACCTGATGCTTACCCACTGTTCTATTGCTTTCCCAGGCAGGGTCAAGAGAAAGGTCCTGTCTAACAATGTCTACATAAAGCCCTTTTCTCATTTGTAGAATCTTTTTATTCTAAGTGTAAATTGCAAGACTGTTTACTAATTTTCAGGAGTTACTATGCTTTGAGTCATTAAAAATTTATCCATTTCCAAACTTTTTTTTTTTTTGGATCAGATCGTATGTCCCAGGAAAGAAAAGTCTCGGTTATGAAAAACTGGTTAAAGTTTCCTTTGTAGACCAGTATCTGATCATTTTTGTAAATATTCCTTTGATATCTAAAAATACATAGCCTCCATTTGTTGAGTATATATATATATATATATATTTATTAACATCTTTATTGGAGTATAATTGCTTTACAATGTTGTGTTAGTTTCTACTGTATAACAAAGTGAATCAGCTATATGTATACATATATCTGTATATCCCTTCCCACCCTTCCTATCCCACCCCTCTAGGTGGTCACAAAGCACTGAGCTGATCTCCCTGTGCTATGCGGCTGCTTCCCATTAGCTATCTAGTTTACATTTGGTAGTGTACATATGTCAAGGCTACTCTCTCACTTCATCCCAGCTTACCCTTCCCCCTCCCCATGTCCTCAAGTCCATTCTCTACGTCTGCGTCTTTATTCCTATCCTGCCCCTAGGTTCCTCAGAACCATTTTTTTTTTTATATTCCATATATATGTGTTAGCATACAGTATTTGTTTTCCTCTTTCTGAGTGACTTCACGATGAGTATATATTCATTAGCTTATCAATTGAATTATTCCTTTATGTTAATGATTTTTCGTATTTCCCTACTGAATGTTTAAATTCATAAACCATATTTGCTAAGGCTCAGAGATGCTTTATGTGCTTTCATTGGATCTCTTTAGGTTCTCTTATCAGTTTGGGGCTCACATCTTGTGCATGTTCTCTTTGGGTCCAGCTGCTGCTGTCCTCAGACTGTGGCTACACGCTGGACTACGGGAGGTGTGAGCCTGCACCCTGTCACCACTTTGTAGACACTGGAGAAAGCCTCATGGCCCCTGAGTATCCTCCTCTGCCAGGGCCATCCCCTCCCAAACTCAGGGACACATTCACGCATAGCCCCTTAGAGCTGGGGACCAGCACCTCCTCCCTAAAAGTCATGTGGGCTGCTGTTGCCAGGGACCATGGGTCTCCTCCAGCCAAGCTCGCTCCAGCAGACTGGTCATTTGGATCCACCTCCATCCTGAGCTTCCTTGTGGCTCTGAGCAAGAGCATTATGCCCCAGTTCCCTCCACTCAGACTTCAGCAGAGCCCAAGGCCTCACTCACAAACTCCAGGTCAGGTCCCTCTCAGAGACAGATCAGAAGTCATCCTGATGATGGGAGGGCAGGGCAGAGGGCCGCCATTTAGTCCTGTCTTCCTCAGCTCCACTTTCTGTCCCTGGGACACACTCTTCCCTTGGACAGTTGGCTGGAGGGTCTCTAGACCATTCAATGACCTTACCATCTACCATGCAGGAATTAGACCCCGTTGTTAGCAGAAAGGTCCTCCTGCATGAGGAAGGAAGCATTTCACTTTTCCTCTCTCCAGGCTCCCGCCCGCCATCATTCAGAGTATCAGCTGCAGACAGTCCTTTAAGTCATAGAGACAGACTTCTCACCTTGGAGAAACTTACTGGGATGAACAAAGAATTTATGGTGATGACTGTGGCTTTCCAGGGCCTTCTGAATATGTAGAGTCCATCAACAAGCTTAAATTTCTCTTTGTTCTGTTACAGTGTTCTGAAATCAGTGATTTGCTAAGGGGGTGAAACTGTGTATATGTCACAGAACCTCCTTGCTTATGTCACACACGGATGAAAAACTCTTCTCCCGATCATAATATTACCCCAGAATGTCATTTGATAATACAGGAAGTTCATAAGCCATTAGGATAATGATTCCTAACATGACTTGTCAGTAAAATATGGAAATCATTTCTTATTACCCATTTGTATTAATTTTATCTTACATTTATTTAGTCAGCAGCAAAGACTTCCAGAGGTGATTGTTTCCCACTGATTGATTCCCACTTCTAACAGATCACTAGATGATATACGGTAATATTTTCTTAACAGTGTATTTTTGCGGAAAGAAAGATTTATATCTCAGCTGACTCATTTAGGTGGTCTCATAAATGTGAAGGAAATGGCTGTACATTTTGTCACTGGTCCATTGATACTTATCCTGAGATACCCGGAGACACTCATCACCAGGGTTACCTATGAGTAGAGGGAGTTCTTCTCTGCGTCCCTTATAACTCGTTGACCTCCCTTGGCCCTCTCCCTTTGATGCTGCCCCTATTCTCCTTCACTCTGGGCTCAGGATTTACCTGTGGCTCCACACACCCCGACAGTAGCATCTGAATTGCTGCCCAGTTTCTTAAGGTGCAGATGTCCCATAACCCTTTCTCCCAAGTACCTAGTGAATTAGGTCAGTTTTGGATACCAGAGTACCTCTGCTCAACTTACTCAAGAGTTCTTCTAACCAGATATTGTAAATTAATTTGAGTTGATAGATGGTGGTTCATGCAAATATTATCCCTCTCAACAGTACTTTCTTTGCTTAGCTTAGAGGAAATCCTAGGATAATTGTAAGCATTGATGATTGGTATGAATGTATTTGTGTGTAGAGGTGCAGGCAGTGAAGGAAAGGGGAATAGAAGCATTTGGGGGATCTTCTCCAAATCTCTCAGTTTCTGTTTATCGGCTTCTTGGAATGTTTGGAGTTGTGAGTAGGTCTTGTTTTCAGGCACTAAGCATCTCATCATCTTTTCTAAGGTTGTGGTTTCTTTCCTTTGGTAATAAAGTAACTGCACCATAATGATGTTTCCCTTTCCACAGTTCTTATGCATCACTAGCTTTGCTCATTGTATTTACTGTGTCCACTGTAGCAACAGGAAAACATGAGAATCTACCACTGATAGTCCTGAGAGTTGAAAGGTTTTTGAAATGGGAGTCCATGAGTAAGAACCCCAATCCCATTCACTCACAAATATAAAGAAACTTTTAAAAAAAATCTTGATACAGAAAACAGCAGCAGTAGAAACTGGTGCACTGTGGGGACTATCACCCACTCTACAAAAGCTATCACTTCTCACTCAAGCCTGACCTCTACGTAGCCACACTCAGCCATGCAAAGAAGGCATTTCCCCCTTTCCCAAGAGAAAAGAGGCAATTTTAGAAGTAGAAAGAAGAGATGATAGGAATACAATGGGGGAAAACATGTCACACGCTCTCCCTTTCCCTTCTTCCCTATCTTTTTCTCCAACAATCAGTATAAATGCTGAAAAACAAAACAGAACAACGTAAACTTTTACAAGGAAGAATTCACAATTCTCAGGCATGTATCTCTGGTCAGGCAGACATTCTGTCTCATTCTAAGCAAGAGTGGCACCCTTAGGAGATAAGAATTGGATAGGAGGATAGGATTATGCAAAAGATCGAAGGCCAAAAGAGGAGCATTGAAATGTAGTAGGTAATCCTAAACAGATGTTGTTTGGATCAAGATCAGGCTCTATTTCTCAAGCAGAGAAAGGGCCCAGAGTCGGCCCTGCTTTGATGGATCCCAAGTGGCAATCCACATTGCTGTGACACTGATGACATACACAGAACTTAAGATGGCATTCCCAAAAGGCCTTCAGAGATAAGTGGTTACAGACAACCTAGCTCTAAGTAGATAAGGAAATATTTAGCATGCTTCTCCCTAATTCTTATGAGGGAAAAAGCTATGTATTTACTTACTTAATGGTTGGCTGGAGTAAATATACTTAATACATAATTATAATGCTAAACTGTCAATTAAATGTGACAAGTACTTCTTTGTTAGAATTGTTCTGGAACACAAGGTAACCCCAGCTGTCACTGAACACTCATATGAAACTCCTCATCCAAAGATGGTTTTCCCTTCAAGGCCTCTCACATGTTATAGTGAAATTCCAAGGGGCTTTATCAGTTAATTGGAAAGTAAATACTGACAATCCCTTCATGCACAATACTTAAAACTTAACTGTGATAACACTGAAGCAAAAAGGAAAAAAATGTTTGCTGGAATTGAGTTCAACGCCTAATGTGACTATGACTCACTCTTGATGGATAATAAGGAAAAAAGTCACACGGAGGAAAGCAGAATAACGGAAATTGTTCCCCAGAGGCTGCCAGGTAAATGTCCACTGACCCCTGAGACATGGCTTGACCTTGGTAGGGAAATGATATTTTAAAATAAATGACTATTGACCTCTCTGAGTTCTCTTCTGTGACACTCTGCCTGTTAGCTCTACGCTCAGTTTCCAGGGATTTGTTTCATATTAAAACATTGATGGGATTGGCTACAGTGAAGGATAAATATTTACTTTAAAAAATATTTTTTTTTTTACAACATCCATGTACCAGTTTGACATTTGTGTGAAATATTAGGCAGCAAAAGTGAGTAAATTCTGAGGTGACTGAATTATAAGGGCTGGTTTCTGACTAGAACTTTTCTCTTTTTTCAACATTGCTAGATAGGAGGTTCACTGGTGCCCACCACACTCAGCCTCTGACTTCAGACATAAGTGACAACTTCCTCCCTGAATTCTCTGGCACTTAACATGATTTTAATAGATTGAAGATAATCGTTGGCTCATATTCATTTTGGGGTCCCTATAGCACAAGTTAAATACCTTACACATAGTTAGCGCTCAATAAATGTTTGTTGAGAGAATGAATGAATAAATGCATGAATATGTATCCAGAAAATATTCCACCAAGATTGATACCAAAAAAGACAATAAAATAGCAATCAAATGACAATGAAATCACAATAAAATTACAAAGAAAATGTTACACCAATTGACACATCCTTTAGTTTTTCTCATGATGGTACTCAGAATAGATTGTGAGTAAATATGCACCTTCATTACTGTGTGTCTGAATTTTTTGTGTCTGTGCCTTCATTGTTTTCATTAAATAGCTGTTTAGAGTGTGTGCTGAAATGGTATACCGTGATACACTGTGGCTAGAAATGCCTTTGTTCTCTGTTAGAGTGGGCAAATCTCTTCTGTAGTAGAATACTGTCAGTTTGGGTTTTTTTCCTTGGGGTGGGGGGGGAGTGGGGTGGAGATTTTCTTTGTTTTTTTTAAATTGAGGTAGAGTGGATGTACAATGTTATATAAGTTTCAGGTGTACAACATAGTGATTTATAATTTTTAAAGTTTATACTCCATTTATAGTTATTATAAAATATTGGCTGTATTCCCTATGCTGTGCAATATATCCTTGAACTTATTTATTTTATACGTAGTAGTAGTTTGTACCTCTTAATCCCTTCCCCCATCTTGCCCCTCCCCCTTTCCTCACTTCACTGGTGACCACTAGTTTGTATCTGTGAGTCTGTTTCTCTTTGTTTTTGTTTTTTTTCTGCGGTACGCGGGCCTCTCACTGTTGTGGCCTCTCCTGTTGCTGAGCACAGGCTCCGGACGCACAGGCTCAGCGGCCATGGCTCACGGGCCCAGCCGCTCCGCGACATGTGGGATCTTCCCAGACCAGGGCACGAACCCATGTCCCCTGCATTGGCAGGAGGACTCTCAACCACTGCGCCACCAGGGAGGCCCTGAGTCTGTTTCTTTTTGTTGTATTCACTAGTTTTTAAAATTTTTTTAGATTCCACATATAAGTGATATCATACAGTATTTGTCTTTCTCTGACTTTTCCTTTTTTTAATTTAAAGGCAAAATCTATTTGCACAAATAGACCGTTCCAGGTTCCATCATGTGTAGATTCATCATAGTGAGTTCTACGATTGCCAAAAAAAATTAGGATATCCAGCTAAATTTAAATTTCTAATAAACAATATATAATTTTTTGATGTAAAAAACTTTTTAGAATAAGCATATCCCCAGTATTACATAGGTCACACTTCTATTAAAAACATTTATACTAAACATTACCTATTATTTACCTGAATTATAAATTTACATTTACTAGAAAAATTTTCATTGCTTGTTTGAAATTCAGATTCAACTATGCCTCCTGTATTTTTATTTGCTAAAGCTGGTAACCCGAGTAGGGACTAAAAATCAAAGGAGAACCAAGTAGGAAACCTCTGCCACAGGAAGAGCAACGTGAAACTCTGCTTGCTTAAGTCTGACAACACGTTTACGTTTGTTGGATGTCTGCTTTTCCTGAAGAAAGCTCCAGGAGACGCACTCGTTGTGTGCCCTACTGCTCCCACTGATGTGGGCAAATCTTTAAGCAGAACTGACCTGGCAGTGGCTCTTGTAGCATCCTTGAGGAGGAGAGCAGTAATGCAGATAGTTAGGTCTGCAGTAAGCAAGTTTTTTGCCTCCCTGCACTTTTCTTTCTATAGGTCTTTATAGGAAGTTATTTAAAATGGATCAGGTAAGAAGGAACCAGATGTTCCAATTGAATAAAACGGTCTTTTCAAATTAAAATCCCCCATGTCGTAATCTGGGAGCCATAAGGCAGGTCTTTTTTTAGTCAGTTTCAGAAAGGACAGGCTTGGGAGACAATCTCTGTAGGACAAAGAAGAGGAAAGGACAAATCTAGAAAGGGCATTGGAGGGAAAGTCAAGAAAGCTGTATGGAGGATGGATATTAGAGCTGGCCAGCCCTGGGTCCTAGTCATGGTTTGCTTAGTTGCTGCATGTCTTCTAGCAAGTCACCTCAATTTTGTTCCTTGTAAAATAATAAAAATTGCTTATCCTTCAGGATACTTATGGATATTAAATGAGCTTAACTCTTTCTTGGCTTATGGTAAGTGCTCAGTCAACAGTGTGGGCAGTGATTTCTGGTTATTTAAAAAAAATTTTTTTTTATTGCAGTAGGATGGGCAAATACCTCTTGGTGACGGTCAACTTCCTGTCCTCCGGGTTAAGATAACTCATGCTTACATTCACTTTTCTTAACTTCAGTGGCTAAAGGCCTCTTGGTTTGTTATTTTCTAATACTCATAGCACCCAGTTTTACTCAGCAACCTGACCCTAAGAGTGAAAGCACAAATATCATCAAGCAAAGAGTGTTTTTAGAGTTACAGGAGGAAATAAGGGCAGAGCCAAAGCAGAAATTATAAATTCAGACTAAGCAAATGAATGGTTAAGATTTTAGAGAAAAGATCATTTGATTTCTAGAAGTTGCATGCATTAAAAGATAACCACTTGTACGACCAAGCTGACAATGCCCTTCCTCTCACGTGTCACAGATACTGGGAAGACTAGTTGAAAGACCAATGCAACCTGTCTGTCTCTTAGAGACAGTGAACAGCACATTGCTGCATTCAAGTAGGTAAAGGATACCGTACACCCCTCTATATAGGGATTCTAAGCTTGTTTTCAAATTTTTGCCAGCAGACCCTTGAGGAAACATTGCAGGTAGAGAATTTTCATCTTTCCTCTCATTTTTACATTTCTTTACTCCCTTCTTTCCTTCCTTTCTTCCTTTCTTTTTTATTGGTTCATAATATATGTACGTTCTAATCACTACCTTTTCAGATAATCAAAACGACTCCCTTGGCCTCTGATGTAGGATTCATTTGAGCAGAGCACTAAGGATTCTTTGTTTTGCTAGATTCCTATGTCCATTAGGGTTCAGTGGAGCCTTTGCCAGCAGACAATAGGCTTGATCTGTGGCCTTTCTGCTCCTAGAATGCCCTCCCTGAAAGGCACTGGAGGAGATTCATGTTACCAAAACCGAATTAGCAACAAAAGGTTCAACGAAAGGGTTGCACAGACGAGGGAGATTTTCTGCCATGAAGCTATTGATTGTCCTCCTTTCTGTAATCTTTCTACAGACAAAGCACATGGCTTTGCCTAACCACCGCTCTGCGTACGGATCTTATTGTGAACTGAAAGATGGTCTGCATGTTGTCGCCCTGAGGGTGATGATCTCAAAGCCTGCTTTCTCCTCACTGACTCTAATGAGCTCACTAACGACGGCATGGCTTTCGTTACACCCCTTTGGTTCTGCCGCTGAGAAATGAATTTAAGCAACAGTTACTCAAGAACCCTAGCATTTATTGATTGGATAAACACAAACCTGAGATGTGGTTGTGTTGCTCCCAAGCCTGCCAGCTCCATTTTTGCTTATCAGTCGGCCACCCTGCTTTGCCTCCCACCCGAGGGAGGGTGATGCTACGGTTGCGGTCTTGCTCTGTAAAGGCAGGCAGCGAAGGGCTTCTCAGGTGGTTCTGATGCATAGTGAGATTTGAGGACCACTCTTGGAGGTGAAGGGGATCAGAACGTGCCACCCCAACTATGACCCTTGGGCAGATGGATTATTTTGTGATGAAGGCCATTGAGACTGACAGATACAGAAAGAGGTTTCCACACTCACTTTATCTGCGTAAAAGAAGGGTATAAAATTCCCTTTGAGGAAGTTATCCCCTCTAGTCCATACCAGGGGGAGAAAAGTGACTCATCCTAGAAGTTGGGGAGTCAACACCAAAGATGAGTTTGCATAAACACACTTTACTAAAATAGTCCTTATTTTCCATTAGTTCCCCCATATGTTTCCAAGTCACTTCCCCACAATTTATCATCCCTGGAGTCCAAACCCTCTTTCCTTTGTTAAAAAGGTATATATATATATATGTATGTCCCTGAGTCTGTTTCTTTGAGTTTCACTTCTTTTCTGTGAACTCCTGTGCACATAAACATTAATAAAAATTGAGTGCCTAATCTGTCTTTTGCTAGTTTAATTTTCAGACTCCCAAAAACTAAACTTAAGAGGATAGAGGAAAGTTTTTCTTCCCTGACACAGGGATGCAATACAAAAATATGATTTGATTCAACATTAGGAACAAAGTTGTCACAACTGAGAAATGGGTGCTATGGACTAAATCGTGTTCCCCCAAAATTCATGTGTTGGAGACCTAACTTCCAATGAGATGATATTTGGAAATGGGACCTTTGTGAGAGGTAAGGTGAGATCATGAGAGTAGCGCCCTCATGGTGGGGTGAGTGCCCTTATAAGAAAAGAACAAAGAGATTGCACACCCCACCTCTCTCTCTCCTTCCCTCCCTCCCTCCCTCTCTCCCTCCCTCCCTTCCTCCCTTCCAGCCTTGTGAGGATACAGCAAGAAAAAAAGCCATCTGCAAGGCAGGAAGAGAGTTCTCACCAGAACTGGACAATGCTGGCACCCTGATCTTAGAATTTCAGCCCCTAGAACTGTGAAAAATGTCTGTTGTTTAAGCCACCTGGTGTATGATATTTTGTTACAGAAGCCCAAACTGATTAAGACACTGACCCAAAATATAACTGTTTGATTTATGAGATTATGGTAACTTCTTCCCATCGTACTTGACATTGATGAGACTTGACAAACACTGGCTAGCAGCTTTAGCATTGTGTAAGGATATAGACCAAAATCTTTTCCAAATTTAGAACGTCTGGGCAGCTGCTAAGGCATGTGAGGCCTTGGGCAAAACATTTTTTTTGCGAGGTCCCTGCCTATATAACCAGTTTCATTTAAAAATTCATTATAAGATTGTGAATTCTATCAAACATTTAGAGAAGAGCTAACACCTATCCTTCTCAAACTCTTCCAAGATATAGCAGAGGGAGGAACACTCCCAAACTCATTCTATGAGGCCACCATCACTCTGATACCAAAACCAGACAAAGATGACACAAAGAAAGAAAACTACAGGCCAGTATCACTGATGAACATAGATGCAAAAATCCTCAACAAAATACTAGCAAACAGAATCCAACAGCACATTAAAAGGATCATATACTATGATCAAGTGGGGTTTATCCCAGGAATGCAAGGATTCTTCAGTATATGCAAATCAATCAACATGATACACCATGTTAACAAATTGAAGGAGAAAAACCATATGATCATCTCAATAGATGCAGAGAAAGCTTTTGACAAAACTCAACACCGATTTATGATAAAAACCCTCCAGAAAGTAGGCATAGTGGGAACTTTCCTCAACGTAATAAAGGTCATATATGACAAACCCACAGCCAACATTGTCCTCAATGGTGAAAAACTGAAACCATTTCCACTAAGATCAGGAACAAGACAAGGATGTCCACTCTCACCACTATTATTCAACATAGTTCTGGAAATTTTAGCCACAGCAGTTAGAGAAGAAAAAGAAATCCAAATTGGAAAAGGAGAAGTAAAGTTGTCACTGTTTGCAGATGACATGATACTATACATAGAGAATCCTAAAGATGCTACCAGAAAACTACCAGAGCTAATCAATGAATTTGGTAAAGTAGCAGGATACAAAATTAATGCACAGAAATCTCTTGCATGCCTCTACACTAGTGATGAAAAATCTAAAAGTGAAATTAAGAAAACACTCCCATTTACCATTGCATCAAAAAGAATAAAATATCTAGGAATAAACCTACCTAAGGAGACAAAAGACCTTTATGCAAAAAACTATAAGACACTGATGAAAGAAATTAAAGATGATACAAATAGATGGAGAGATATACCATGTTCTTGGATTGGAAGAATCAATATTGTGAAAATGACTCTACTACCCAAAGCAATCTAAAGATTCATTGCAATCCCTATCAAACTACCACTGGCATTTATCACAGAACTAGAAGAAAAAATTTCACAATTTATATGGAAACACAAAAGACCCTGAATAGCCAAAGCAATCTTGAGAAAGAAGAACAGAGCTGGAGGAATTAGGCTTCCTGACTTCACACTATACTACAGAGCTACAGTAATCAAGACAGTATAGTACTGGCACAAAAACAGAAAGATAGATCAATGGAACAGGATAGAAACCCCAGAGATAAACCCACGCACATATGGTCACCTTATCTTTGATAAAGGAGGCAAGAATGTACAGTGGAGAAACGACAGCCTCTTCAATGAGTGGTGCTGTGAAAACTGGACAGGTACATGTAAAAGAATGAAATTAGAACACTCACTAATATCAAACACAAAAATAAACTCAAAATGAATTAAAGACCTAAATGTAAGGCCAGACACTATCAAACTCTTAGAGGAAAACATAGGCAGAATACTCTATGACATAAATCACAGCAAGATCCTTTTTGGCCTACCTCCTAGAGAAATGGAAATAAAAACATAAATAAACAAATGGGGCCTAATGAAACTTAAAAGCTTTTGCGAAGCAAAGGGAACCATAAACGACGAAAAGACAACCCTCAGAATGGGAGAAAATATTTGCAAATGAAGCAACTGACAAAGGATTAATCTCCAAAATTTACAAGCAGCTCATGCAGCTCAATATCAAAAAAAAAAACAACCCAATCCAAAAATGGGCAGAAGACCTAAAGAGACATTTCTCCAAAGAAGATATACAGATTGCCAACAAACACATGAAAGAATGCTCAACATCATTAATCATTAGAGAAATGCAAATCAAAACTACAATGAGATATCATCTCACACCAGTCAGAATGGCCATCATCAAAAAGTCTAGAAACAATAAGTGCTGGAGAGGGTGTGGAGAAAAAGGAACACTCTTGCAGTGTTGGTGGGAACATAAATTGATACAGCCACTATGGAGAACAGTATGGAGGTTCCTTAAAAAACTAAAAATAGAACTACTATACGACCCAGCAATCCCACTACTGGGCATATACCCTGAGGAAACCAAAATTCAAAAAGAGTCATGTACCACAATGTTCATTGCAGCAGTATTTACAATAGGCAGGTCATGGAAGCAGCCTAAATGTCCATCAACAGATGAATGGGTAAAGAAGATGTGGTACGTGTATACAATGGAATATTACTCAGCCATAAAAGGAACGAAATTGCGTCATTTGTTGAGATGTGGATGGATCTAGAGACTGTCATACCGAGTGAAGTTAAGTCAGAAAAAGAAAAATGCCGTATGCTAACACGTATATATGGAATCTTAAAAAAAAAAAAAAAAAAAAAAAAGAAAAAATGGTCAGAAGAACCTAGGGGCAAGACAGGAATAAAGATGCAGACCTACTACAGAATGGACTTGAGGATATGGGGAGTGGGGAGGGTAAGCTGTGACAAAATGAGAGAGTGACATGGACATAAATACAGTACCAAACGTAAAATAGCTAGCTAGTGGGAAGCAGCCGCATAGCACAGGGAGATGAGCTCTGTGTTTTGTGACCACCTAGAGGGGTGGAACAGGGAGGGTGGGAGGGAGGGAGATGCAAGAGGGAAGAGATATGGGGACATATGTATATGTATAAATGATTCACTTTGTTATAAAGCAGAAACTAACACACCATTGTAAAGCAATTATATTCTAATGAAGATGGTAAAAAAATAAAGTAAAATAAAATAATAAAAATTCATTATAAGATTCATATATGGATAGGCATTCACGAAGTATAGGGATTTACTGATGAAGATATAAAATTAAGGGTAGAGAAGAAGTACTTTATGTATTTGCTTGTTATCCATTCCAGCATGTGAAATGTCCAGGCACCATCTTTTTATACTCTCTATTGTCAAACACACTGTCTCCTGGCTAATTCCACATTTCTCACCATGACAAAAAGTGGCCATGCTGTTATTTCTCACAATGCCATGGTTCCTTAGTATTTGTATTTGAAACAGTATAGATTTTTCTTGCCTTTACAATTCCCTAATGCCATCTATTTAATGTCAACCACATCATTACTCATGATACTGCATCACCCATCGTACCACGTGTGAATACTGGCTTCCAATGACTCTGTCCAGCAAGGGCTGTTGCTGGTTTTTATGGAAAATGACCACAAAGCAAAGCTTACCTGGCTTATGCAGGAAAATGTGAACAATAATTTGTTTTCTGATCATGTAATATTTACCTGTCAGAATTTTACAGTATAAACATAGAACAGTATATCTTCCAACCACTCTTTAGGTTGTAATCACTGCATTCCTAGAATGTGATCTGTTGTCCATACGTCACCACCAGTAGGGACCGTGGGCCAGGGACAGTGAGCAGAGTGGGAAGAACAGCCTCATTTGTACAAGCAATGTCCCTTCTTTCTCCAGCACAGCTTAGGACAACCTAGAGAGAAATACAGCAAGCGCATGGATTGGAGACAAGAGAGGACGTGGATTAGCAAGGCCAGTTGGCATTGTGGAGCAATGGCCTCAAAAGCCCAAGGAAGAGGGCAGCCACCCCCAGGACAGCCTGTGAGCCTGTGGAAGCTGTAAAGACAGAGGGGCTGCCCTGGATGGCAGTAGCTAGGAGCACATGGGGTGAAGGATTCCTGATACCACATTACATTCTCAAATGCTGAAGACCGGAGGCCATGTCGATGTCAGAATATGGATGGCCAGAGTCACAAATGAGCCTACATCCATGGTCCAAGTCTTGGCTTAAATCTGACATGAGGTTCCCACAAATCAGTATGTCAGCACTGTTCAGAGGGCCCAATCTCATGTGATTCTGTGAAAGACATATGATGCCAGAGAACCAGAGTGATCTGCTTGCCAAGTGATCCCCTGGAATCCAGGCCTGCCCAAGGACAACTCCATAGATATGAATCTCACAGTTCCTCAGGGCATCTGGTCAACCCCATGTGTGGAAGTAGAGGGTTGGAGAGCATCCAGAGAGCATCCTAGAAACCAGAACTGAGGACCATGTGGGTTCTTGTCCAGGCTTGGGGGTTCCCCACCCAGGCGGCCCTGTTGGTTTTGGCTGGCCCCAGGCACCTGAGGGGTCATTAAGTGTGGGGCCCTGGGAAGCCCCCCAGTCTCCTGGATGTAAGTGTGTTACTGTAGACCACTGTAGGATTCTGTGTCCTTGTTTATGTGTGATAGTAAAGTTATCAGAGAATCCTAGGGGAAGGCATGTGGTTCTTTGTTTCTAGTTTTTCAGAAAGAGAGGGTAAGAAAATTAATATGATTTTTATATACGTCAGCTATATATTTTCCCACCTTTGGAACTGGATTTTATAAAGCCAACTGTAACCTCAGTTTTGGGATGAAAATTTCATATTTAAACCACATAGAAAAAACCAACATTTTGTTTTGGTTACAATGACAAAATGCATATTACATGATAGAAATATATGTACCTTGGTGGTTTGGTAGTGATGGCTTACCAGAATTCAAAATATAAAGGATCAAGAGGAATAATCCAACATGTGGCTATTTTAATAAACTTCATAATAGTATAATTATGGTTGTATATAAAAACACATTGGGTGATATCTTAATCGTATTCTTCCCTCAGACTTATTGATCTCTTAAAATCATGCTCTCATATTTAAAAATTAAAAAGTACTAAATCAGATTCCCAGAAGTAATAATTTCACAGTTAATCTGAATCCTACTACAGTTCATCTCATCATTATTTGATCAAATCTCTTACAGAGTTATTGTCTCATAGGAGAGAAAACATTAATGATTTTCCTTTCGAAGTGAACTGACTTATTAATGAATCACACCTGCTGGTAGGAAGAATTTTCTCATCGGCATCCATGGTGTTTCTTCTTTACTTTTTTCTTATTTGCACAACCATCCACAAGGGAGGGATGCTTAGAACAAAGACGATGGGGAGATGACTTAAAACCCAATAAACACTTATTAATACAAAATAGATAATAGATGTTGGGAGAGCAATTTGCCAATCTGCATCTAAATCCAAGCTCAATAACCTAACAAGAACAAATGAAACTCACTAATCCGAGGAAGGTGCACAAGAGTTGGAAAAGGACTTAATAGATGCTGTTAGGCATTTCATGTGTATTATCAAAATTACTTGCTCTAGTGTCAACCTAAGTACATTTCACTTCAAAGAGCAAACAACTCAGATCAATAAATATTTATTCGTGCCTACTATGTTTGGACAAGGCAGTAAGCTGAGTTAGGGGGATACCAAAATGAGTTAGTCATATCTAATTTATTTAACTGAATTGACTGAATAGTTTACTTAATCACTGAAATGTCTGTCTAGACTTCAGACTATTAGGTTTTAAAAACAACTTAAGGGACTTCCCTGGTGGCACAGTGATTAAGAATCCGCCTGCCAGTGCAGGGGATGTGGGCTCGATCCCTGGTCCAGGAAGATCCCACATGCCACGGAGCAACTAAGCTCATGTGCCACAACTACTGAGCCTGTGCTCTAGAGGCCGAGAGCCACAACTACTGAGTCCACGTGCTACAGCTACTGAAGCTTGTGCACCTAGAGCCCATGCTCCACAACAAGAGAAGCCACAGCAATGAGAAGCCCGTGCACTGCAGCAAGGAGTAGCCCCCGCTCGCCGCAACTAGAGAAAACCCTTGCGCGGCAATGAAGACCCAACACAGCCAAAAATAAATAAAGAAAATAATTAAATTTATTTAAAAAAAAGAAACTTAAGAAGATATTGAATATTTAGACCAATAGGGTTATGATTAGACAATAGGATTTGCCGTTTTTATCAATATTTTTCTTAACTTTTTAAGAAACTTAGAAAAAATGGATAATGTAAAGAATGGAAAGTGGCTGTCATTCTAGAAAATAGATATTTGCGATTTTCAAAAAGTTCAAAAGAAATGCTTTTATAGAAACTGACTAAAATTCACATAGGGTTCGTATTGTATCCAACAAAAACAGGATTATGAGAAATTAAATACTCACATTTATAAGGATGGCATTGACTCCAAAAATTTCACTTTATTATTTTTGTTCCTCTCAAAATGTGATAACTGAATGTAATTGCCTATTGAAGGGCAAATATGACATTGTATTGTGTCACACGACAGGCATTAGGAAATATGCAGGCACCTTAGGGAAGCTAAGGAAACATGGGATTCAGTGCAGGACACTAAATGATTAATCGGCTCAGTTGTGTCGTCTTTAAATTATTGTCATATACTTCTGTGAGTGCTCAAAGGTAGTACAATCCAAGTCTGGGACATCTATCATGCAGCAGGACCTGAATAATAATATTTTTTGCAGGATTTTTTGTTGTTAAGTTCCTATCACGTCATTTAAATAGAGAGGAGAAAACACAAAGCCTTGAAAGTTAGTGGCATTTTAAAAAAATTAATAGTAGTTGTACCTACCATTCACGTAGCCCTGAGGTAGGTAGGCGCTCTGTGGATATCGTCTTATTTAATCTTGAGGCTCATTCCCATTTTACAATGGAGAAACTTTAAACTCAAAAAACTGAGGAATGAACCCCAAGCCCTATAGCTTATATATGATATAGACAACATGTGAATTCTGGTCTGCTTGGTTATCATGAAGGAAGAAAGAGGTTTGGGTGGAACCAGCCTATAGTTATAATTTAGGAACCATGTCTGAGGCACTTTGATTGATTGGTTGATTCATTAGTTCATCAAACAAACTTACTTTGAGCACCTATTTTATTTCAGAAAATAGCCAGGGCCCTAAAGTGACAAAAGAATCCTCCTTCTAAGGAGGTTCAAGTCTAGTGATTACACTTGATATTAGTATTAACTCTCTTAGAATTCATACTTTACCAAATCACTTGGTGGTGAGAATCCTACAGAAATTACTCTGGTAAGCAAAGGACTTCCTCCAACCTGTTGCATTCTCATTTTCAGGAAGCAGTCATTCAGTGATTCTTTGTGTATTTCCAGAAATTTTCTAGGCACATTGAAATATACAGATAATATATATTTTTATGGTTTGAAAATAATAGGGGCTTTCCCTGGCAGTCCAGTGGTTAAGACTCTGTGCTCCCAATGCAGCAGGCCCGGGCGATCCCTGGTCAGGGAAGTAGATCCCGCATGCCACAGCTAAGACCGACACAGCCAAATAAATAAATAAATATTCAAAAAAAATAGACAAAATATTGTGCATTTTCTTAAACCCAAATGGGCAAAGAAATAGAGATTTGGTGGAGATTTTATGTAGTTTTACCTTCTTTGCATTATCTATCAATTTTCTCCACTATTACTGCCTTCTGTGATGTGCTCTGGGTGAGCAGGGGCCCTGCCAGGGGTGCTAAGAAATAGGCTGGTGAAGATAGAGTTTAGGATCCTTAAAATACCTTCTGCACTTGGACAGATAGTACTTGATTACAAAACCCCATCCTTGGAATAGTTCTAATTCTTCTAACCCTGTGCTCTAGGCAGCCTCACTCAATCAACAAATAGAATTTGAAAGAAGAGAAGAAACTATTTGTCATTTGGAATCCAGTTCCTGCTCTCCATAAATGCACATTTTGCAAGTATATATACAGAATTTACATGCAAGTTAGAATTTCATCAATGTCTTAGAAAAGGAAAAATAAAGCATTGATGAGTTGGAGAGTTCAGGAAAAAAACCCCATCAGTTTCAGTCTCTTAGAAATTTGGGCACTGCTGGGGTCAGAGGTAACTGGTTTTCTATCACTATCAATAATCGAGTTATAAGCAGTAATATAGTTTGGAATTGAGCGGGAACATAAGGGGCGGATGCATGTTATAAAATCCTGGTCATAGCTTTTTTGACAAGAAATAGTAAATGCCTAAAATATGCAGATACTGAGATTTTCTGATTTGAAAGTTCTCATGGCCATCTTCACCCTCCCTGTCTAGTTAACTAGACACAGCTGGACTTCCACCAGCTGCAGACCTGAAGATAAATGTCTTCTCTGATGGGCAGGGTTGTTTCATGCATAATATCTAGTTTCTTCACTTCAGAAGGACTTGCTTTGTAAACCATATTTCCAGGAGGGGAAAGGCTGCACCACTGAGCTATACTCATTAGAACCAGTCTTTTTATATTTATTCTTTTGAAGATAGCAACTCTGCAAACATTCTGTTTAGAGCTGGGCATGTAGTCGTCTTCTGCTTCTATGGAGCACAGGAGAGCCTGCTGACCTGTTGGGAAGCAGAGAAAATGCAGAGGTAACTTTCCTTGTTAGACTTGAAAATCACTTAAAAATGTAGAGTAACACTGAGATCTGAATGACCTTATGCTTATGTAGAATAGATAGCCATGAAACACTAGGAGATCAGGGGGCCAAAGATCCTTGGACATTGAATGCATAGTGGTGGGTCTATGTGGCTTTGACGGGGTAAAGGGAGATGATCTGCAGTATTGTTTCAGATTCCCAAAAAGCCCATGGCTCAAAAAAAAAAAAAGCTCATACCCCTTTCATTTATCTTCTCATTTATCTTGTCCAACATCCTAGAAAAGCTGTGACGTGCTCAGGACCTTGGGGCTTACCCACAGCCAAATCTGAAGTGGTTTATTGAAGTCCATGTTCATGCTTTTCTATCAAACCACCTTCCATGGCTTCAGTTAATCTTGGAAAATATGTCTTTTCCTTATACAAACTTTTTTGCTTTAAAGCACCATTGTTTTTTAAACATCTTTATTGGGGTATAATTGCTTTACAATGGTGTGTTAGTTTCTGCTTTATAACAAAGTGAATCAGTTATACATACACATATGTTCCCATATGTCTTCCCTCTTGCGTCTCCCTCCCTCCCACCCTCCCTATCCCACCCCTCCAGGCTGTCACAAAGCACCGAACCAATATCCCTGTGCCATGCGGCTGCTTCCCACTAGCTATCTACCTTACGTTTGTTAGTGTGTCTATGTCCATGACTCTCTCTCGTCCTGTCACAGCTCACCCTTCCCCCTCCCCATATCGTCAAGTCCGTTTTCCAGGAGGTCTGCGTCTTTATTCCTGTCTTACCCCTAGGTTCTTCATGACATTTTTTCCCTTAAATTCCATATATATGTGTTAGCATACGGTATTTGTCTTTTTCTTTCTGACTTACTTCACTCTGTATGACAGACTCTAGGTCTATCCTCCTCATTACAAATAGCTCAATTTCATTTCTTTTTATGGCTGAGTAATATTCCATTGTATATATGTGCCACATCTTCTTTATCCATTCATCCGATGATGGGCACTTAGGTTGTTTCCATCTCCGGGCTATTGTAAATAGAGCTGCAATGAACATTTTGGTACATGACTCTTCTTGAATTTTGGTTTTCTCAGGGTATATGCCCAGTAGTGGGATTGCTGGGTCATATGGTAGTTCTATTTGTAGTTTTTTAAGGAACCTCCATACTGTTCTCCATAGTGGCTGAACCAATTCACATTCCCACCAGCAGTGCAAGAGTGTTCCCTTTTCTCCACATCCTCTCCAGCATTTATTGTTTGTAGATTTTTTGATGATGGCCATTCTGACTGGTGTGAGATGGTATCTCATTATAGTTTTCATTTGCATTTCTCTAATGATTAATGATGTTGAGCATTCTTTCATGTGTTTGTTGGCAATCTGTATATCTTCTTTGGAGAAATGTCTCTTTAGGTCTTCTGCCCATTTTTGGATTGAGTTGTTTGTTTTTTTGTTATTGAGCTGCATGAGCTGCTTGTAAATTTTGGAGATTAATCCTTTGTGAGTTGCTTCATTTGCAAATATTTTCTCCCATTCTGAGGGTTGTCTTTTTGTCTCGTTTATGGTTTCCTTTGCTGTGCAAAAACTTTGAAGTTTCATTAGGTCCCATTTGTTTATTTTTGTTTTTATTTCCATTACTCTAGGAGGTGGGTCAGAAAGGATCTTGCTGTGATTTATGTCATAGAGTGTTCTGCCTATGTTTTCCTCTAAGAGTTTGATAGTTTCTGGCCTTACATTTAGGTCTTTAATCCATTTTGAGCTTATTTTTGTGTATGGTGTTAGGGAGTGTTGTAATCTCATATTTTACATGTACCTGTCCAGTTTTCCCAGCACCACTTATTGAAGAGGCTGTCCTTTCTCCACTATACATTCCTGCCTCCTTTATCAAAGATGAGGTGTCCATATGTGTGTGGGTTTATCTCTGGGCTTTCTATCCTGTTCCATTGATCTCTCTTTCTGTTTTTGTGCCAGTACCATACTGTCTTGATTACTGTAGCTTTGTAGTATAGTCTGAAGTCAGGGAGCCTGATTCCTCCAGCTCCTTTTTTCGTTTAAAGCACCACTTTTGAACTGCTTTTCTCAGAGACATAGAAGTCCTTCCAGGGAGCTAGAGGGGGTGGGTCCATGGGATTCCCCATCTACAAGTCCAGCAGGGCAGTTGTGCTTTTATCTATTTTATGTGTTGGTGTTCTGAATAAGACTTTTTTGGGGAAAGATTCAATTCTCCTAAAATAATAACTATTTCAGTTTTCTAAAATGACAAATATGGATTGGAGGCCACAGTGTTGATACCACCTGGTAGTCGAAGTGTTGGAAGTTTCTCAAAGCTGTGCAATACACGATTACACAATGAGGTATGACAGCCCTCAATAAGTGGGGGTCTTTGGGACATACATTCCCTGAAGCATTTTGGAAATTGGAAAATATCTTTCCAGTGTGATTTATCTCAAAACAAACTCTTAAACGTCTTATCTACCCATCCTGTTCTGTGATTTTTAATAATGTGGAATGTTTGGTACACTTTGTGTTGGAAAGTTTATCCCTGAAGCTTTGGAAACTTCTCAAAACAGAATTTCTGATACAAACTTCTTTGCTCATAAAAATAGTACTGTAAGATGAAAAGGTCCTTGGCAGCATCTTTCTTTAGATATAAAAATTGAGAAAATTTCATGGGAGAGATTTATCATTTTTTCAAGTAAAATGAAACAGAATGTCACAGTGATTTTTTTGGATGGCCCTTTAAGTAGCCCAAATAAATAATAATCGTTTGAGAATAGAAGATGCTCTTCTTTCAGTCTTCCTCCTCATCCCCACACTTTCTTTCTGTTCTGTTGATGTTAAGCCTTGTTCATAAGTCAGGACTAGAGCTAAACATAGTACCTATGAAGAACTACTGCAAGGCCAAGAAGGCCCTGGCTTACATCTTTTATACCAGTTCATGTTTAGCCTGAGCCCTATTTATTTCTTTATGTATCCTGTATCTTTCAAAAAGTAACTGCCACGTTTTGTAAACACAATAACTTATTTCCTTCTCAATGGCTTAGCTTATAGCAAGATGGAGTGAAAGAGTTCTGAGTTTATTTGAGAGAAAAACTGAATTCTGGTTAAAGAAGAAGTTTCTAAATCTTTTTGTGTGTTGGAAGTAGAAGAAAGAAAGAAAAATCCCACAGGACATCTGTGGTTATCTCAAACCTTTCAGAGAGAGCATTTGGCATACCATCATAACTCCATACTTCTGAAGCATACTGTACATGTACCATGATCATTTTAATGGAAAAGCTTTACTTGAATACACTGAGCTGTAGTGCAGTGGGGACCCATAAGGTATTTACACCATCTACTGTATTCTGAAGGAAATATGGAAACTTGGCAAAATGGGCAAGCAGTTGGGACTGTCAAGTAATTATGAAACACTTGAAAACCCACAGGTAAGGACCTCTTCAGAGCTGGCAGGCATCAAAGGATCATTAATTATCCTCTTCACTGTTGTTTTTCTTTGACAAGCCATCTCAAATCTCATGGGGGAAACAGGATGGATACAATGTTCTCAGTGAACCAAGGAATAAGAACAAAAGAGAAAGTAGAATTTGGGCAGTTTTCAATACATTAAGTAGCTTTGTAGTTATCTCAAATTCCAAAGTGCCTGAAAGGACTGGGGTTAAAATAGAACAGCAATTGTCTTGGGGGTGATGACAGCGACCGGAGCAGTCAGGGCTTAGTATACTCGGCTGAGGGAAGTGGTGCCAAGTCTATTAAGTCTTTTCATACACCTGAGAGAGATGTGTCTCTTAAGAGATGTGTCTCCAGAGAACCGAGCAACATTATAAAGGAAAAGAAAGAGAATGTACTTGCTATAGACAAGTTCAAGTAAGAAGAACTTTGCACCAGAGTTTCCACTTAAATCTACTTCAACAGAGGGATTTATTTTGATGTGAAAATAAAAGATGGGTCAGAAGTCTAGATCAACAGCGGTTTCATTCATCCATTCATTCATTCATTCATTCATTCATCATTTACTCGCTATTGAGCAAATGCTGTGTTGAACACCCCGATGGGGTGTTGTGTGTAAATGGAGAAGTGCCCATCTCAAGGAGTTTACAAAATTAGCTACTTGGAGGTGAATGTGAGTATTTGAGAAAATGATGATTCCCTAGAATGGAAGGTCTGTTGTTTTCAGGCATAGCATGTTTAAAACAGGGAGTCATGGCAATAAGTTCAGGGCACTGCTTGATGTCTCATCACAGCTCCTGGAGCTCTGACGGAACTGCTTGCAGATTGAGGGTAGGATGCTGAGCAAGGTATATTTTATCCAGTTACAAAGCAATACTCTCACTGTCCGCCTCAAGAGGCGTGATTCTCAACATAGCTGCAGCTTTTTATCACCTCATAATTGCAAGAGAGGTGAGTAAAGTTGAAAATATTTGATATTTATCTCTTTTAACATATCACCTATAAAAAATCAATATTATACTTGCAGCTTGAAACCTTGTGTTCAATCACAGTAGTGAAATGAGACCTATGACAGTCTTATACTATGTATCTCCTATGTTCACTCATATTTCTTTCATAATTTATAACATATTCAATGATCTTCTACCAAATTATACAGACATTCTGTGTATGACTCTATAGAAGTGATGTTAGGGGAAGCTAATTTTATAATAAGACACAGTTGAAGGATAAGACAAAATAATGATGACATTTGGGAGCTAGGGTTAAGGTCCAGAACAAAGAAAGAATGGCTGTTTGTTGATACAGTCAAAGCTGAGGCATCAGGTAAGAAGAGCATTCTTGGACTCTAAGGGGGAGACCATCCACATGGGCTAGTTGGCATTTAGTGAGGAACTTGGGCTCACACTCAGAGTCTGGCCAGAAAGAATCTAGGCATTCAAAATATTGATACTGTGGCAGATAGGCTACCAGTTCTGGTGATGAAACATCTTAAGATTGACAATAAAATTTGTATATTAACTTATTCTAAACTGACATCTATAATTAAACTGAGTATCGCTACTTGTCTATCTGTATTTTGTTTGTATTCTTTAAGAATGCTCGAAACTCCTGAAACTAGAACAGAAAGAAAGAAAGAAAGAGGGAGGGAGGGAGGGAGGAAGAAAGAAAGCAAGGAAGAAAAACAGATATAATAAAAGAAAAATATTTCTGAATAAAAGCAACCTAAACATACACATTCAAAAGTGCTTGCATTTTAGCTGAGAAGAATGACGAGAAAAGAGGCTTATGCCTCAAAATACTATGATCCTCGTTTTCAATTATGAGGAAAAAGAAAGAAAAATCTTATAGTTAAAACATCTGGATAAAATTCCTACAAAGGAACAAAAATCAGATTGGTTTTATATTTCCCTGCAGTTTGAGATATCCAGGAAAATAGAGCTCTACAGGTCCAGGGCTGGGAGGCGAAAAGATGTGCCACAAGAAATCTCTACCTAGAAGCTTTAGATACGGACGCAAAGGCAAGGCATCCTTTCAGGAAATTTTCCAGGAAAGTTAAGACATAGCCAAAGGACAGAAGAATCCAAAGTAAAACTTCAGAGTCATAAAGGAAATGATTCTGAATGACATTTAAATCAGTTAAAAATAAAATTAGGTTGAATACCAAAAGCAGTTCTTGTAAATACTAAAAATTCCAGATTATAATAATAAAAGGAATATGAGGCTATTATAAGGGAACACAAATATGTCCTAAATACCTAGGTTTCTATCGGCAGTATCAACAGATTGCTTCATACTTGACTTTGAGAACAAAAAATATGCATACTTTTGAAGAACTCATAGTCTCCCATAGAAGTTTTAAAAAACCAAGTGTATGACGATTTCAAAATCCTTAGATGATAAAGCAAATCTCTGAAAACAAAGAAAATTACAGTTCACATAACAAAAGACAAAATATAAAGAGAACGTGAAAGAAGAGTAGAACAGTAAACAAAAAATAAGATTTCAGAATTAAGATTAGACATAGCAAATACTATAAGAATAAATAGCTTAGAATTCCATAATAGACAAAAATTAATAGGAGAAGAAAATAAGCTCTAACCATAGTTTCTTACAAGAAATAGAAACAAAATGAAATAACACAAAAACATGAACAATGTAAAAATAGGGAAAGATTTATTATCAAATATAAAAAGAGAAATGCTAGCTAATTGGTTAGCTTCAGTCTGGATGAAAATAATTGCTTTTAAACAGGTAACCAAGAATCTCTGCCCATTTAGGACAACCTAATTTTTAGGTATAAATAGGTCTGAAGCAGGAGGAGCCTATTTTCTTTGTAAGAATGCTTGGGGTAATGTTTGACTGTGCTTCTAAATCAGGACAACTCAAGATACATTCTATTTAGTGGTGTGTTCACTCAGCAGAGCCTGGGACTGCTGTAAGCTACCAGAAAATATCAGTTGATTTCATTCTGGAGATTTTTATATTTGAAGCGTATGCAATTTTGAATCCTCATAAATGCATACAGATTTGCGTGCCCACATACAAATACATACACACAATGCATTGGGCACCCTAATGTTAAAAAAGATTATCCACAATGAATTTCCCAACCTCATCTGTTGTTTCACATTCATTTCCTGTAAAAGCTACCCTCTCTCATTTAAATCATCTAAAGAAACTTTGACAGCTTTCCAAGCAATTTCTCTATAGAGACAGACGCAAGTGATGTTTTTTTCCCTCCTCTTTCTGCCTATTTCTGCTTTTTAACGGGAACAAATGATTAAAAGCAAAGCTATTATTGACAGACAGATACTGAAAACCCAGAGACAACAAGTAGAAACATTAATTATCTTTTTTAAAAGGGTATATATGGATTAGATAATACATGCAGGAATAGGTACATTTTTAATTAGAATTATTGCTATCATTGCAGAGCTATAGGGATTGTAGTGTTGCTGAATAAGTCAATTTTAATTCTGAATTAACCAAGTGGGTCAGATGGACAGGTGCAGCTGACCATTAATTTCATCCTTAGGGAGAGTAAAGGACAAGGAGTCAGAAAAAAAAGAATAAACAATAAAGGATTGCAGGACTTTCAGTCCCTAGGACAAAAAGCTCCCTACCCATTTAATTTTCCAGACCAATAGAGGGTGTGCTAGGACTTTTGAAAGTAAATCCTTATGTCTTTTAACAGATCTCTTCTCATGACAATGAAATACTCATACGTGTTTTATAAATGAAGGTATGTGACTGGTTTTGAGCAGCATGTTTTAAATGTGTGCAGGTGTATTACCCGCATTTCGATAGTTTAAAAGTAAGATTGAATCGGATCACAGGCCCGTAGTTCTGGTTATCCTCATCGACTGTGAAAAAAGCTTCAGCATATTTAATCCGTCAGCCCCTTCCTCCATCCGGTACCGCATGTTAACATCTAGAATGCATCCTCGCACATCTTCCTCCACATACAGGGTCTCCATTGTTATTGTTTGTCTTTTAACAAATGGTATATGATACGCTTTTCTATATCTTGCTTTTTTTTGCTTGGAAATTCCTCAAATACAAATTACTGGAGCTCATATTCATTCTTGTAAGCAGCTGCATATTACTCCCTATGAATATACCAGTATTATTCAACCATTCTCCTTTAAATACTTTTATTTTCCCTTGGGATTTTCTTTCTAGGAGATTCAGTACCAAGAATGAAATTGCTGGCTCAAAAGACAGACCAATTGTTAATTTTATGAAATGTTGCTAGATTGATTTCCAAAAAATGCCAGCACCTCATAGTTCAACTATACTATTTTCTCATTTTCTCGCCTACAATATATGCTCTTAGTCTGTTAAGTTTGGCCACTCTGATGGGTATAAGAAGATACCTAATTCCTTTAGGTTGCTTTCCCCATTAGGGACTATGAGCTTCTTTTCATGTACTTGCAGTCATCAGGGTTGCTTATCAATTGTTTTTAATATTCTATTGGTTTGCTTTCTTGTCAATATAAGAAATAATACCCCTGTAAGTTTAAATATTTGTTCTATGGCTATCTGCTTTCCCAATTTATTTTTCAGTACTGGACCTTCCTTTATTACTTCATTTTAAGTATTTTCAGTTAAACAGCATATAGCTGTGTTTTGATTTTGACCTATCTAGTGATTTGTCTTTTCATAAGAGAATTCAGACAGTTCACATTTAGTGTAATGACTGATATTCTTGATGTAATACTTTCCCTCTTTAATATTTATTTTAGGTTTCTCCCTCTTTTTTATTCTCTTTATTTTTTGTTGCTTTGATTACATTTCTGTTCATTTCATTTTTCTCTTTGTAAATTGGGAACTTCTTTATTACTTTTCTGTTCCACAAATGATTGCCTTTCTGTTCTTGTAGCCAGACACAAATATCTCTGCTAATATTTGAAACCTCTTTGACTCATCAAGATCTTCTGTTTGCCTCCATTCTCATGTCCAACTCCTTGGTCTTTAAGAAATAGTTTAATACTTTTAATTTTAGAACTATCATGTTTATTGATAGAATTACTTATTTATCATTATTTAATTTCTCTGTGCTCTTATTTATTTTCCATTTACTACATCTGTACCATGAAATTTTCCTTGTAGTAAGTCCCTTATGTACTAGGAAGCCTCATCATCAATCGTACTACCCATTTTAAATCCTTCAAGGCTATCTGCAATCTTTCATAGTCTCACCTCTCTCCCTTTTCATGACCTGTTGTTTTTCCTGTTTTGTTTTTAATTAGTTTTCTCTTTCATTTTTTGATTCACGAATTCAGTTGAGACTGCCAAAAATTTATCTAACATATTCTGTTACCTGTAATAAATACTTTCCATATTGTTTTCATATATTTCAGAGACAAGGTGATTTACCCTTCCCTTGTTCAGTGACCTTCCCCCCGCCCAAGCCCAGTTAGTGTTTTTTGTTTCATTTTTCCTTTCATTCTGTTTTCTAACAAGGAGCCATCTATCCAGAATCACCATTTGTCAATAGAAAGAACGTATATATTTTCCTTGTCTCTTTGAATGCCCGTCCAATTCCCTTCTCAGACCTATAGCCAAGAAGGTGACCAGTGGCTACAGCATTTCTATGGTCTAGTTGGTGTTTATCTTCTGGGGTTCTGTTAGGTCAAATAGCATCTTCCTCTTCCTCACCAGTGCATCTCTGACATTTGGGGTCAACAAAGTGTTGGAAAAACTTCAGTGACTAGTAAGCAGTGTCATCAGAAAATACCTAGAGCCCTTTAAGTTCAGGATGCAGGATGTCCAGTGGGTCAGTGGAAATTGGGATCTGGAACTCAGAAGAGAGACTGGGACTGGAGGACAAAAATTAATTCACAAGTACGTAAATGGTATTTTAAGCCGGTGAAACTGGATGGGATTTCTCAGGGAGGAAATTTAGCATGGGAGAGAAAGAAGATTAGTATTAGACCCATGGAAGACAATGACCCTTTTGGGCTTGTGGAAGGAGAGAAACCAGAGAGGAAGCTTGAGAAAGACTCCTTCTCTGTTGGTGAATGAAATATTATAGAAGAATAGAGCAGGGTAAAATCTATTCTTTCTTGATAAATTGAGAATTTTTATAAATCTTGTGCTTTAAAAAATAACTATATTATTTGAATGATAATCTCATTTATACAATATATATTCATAAGTTATTTGGTTAAGTGGAAATAAAATAGACAATCCAAAAATTTAAACATTGTAATTATATTTACATTATGATTTTGTGGTCTATAAATTAACACTAGTGATTTATAATAAATGCAAATGTTTCTATTTCACTAGTGAGGCTGTTTTAATCTCATATATTTTGTATTTCACACTGGCAAACCAAGATCAGCCAATATGAATAATACTTTTCAAGGAGGATATAGATCCATGGAATTTCTTATTCTTTGCTGGTGGGAGTGTAATTTGGCATTACCTCCTGAAGTTGAGCATTCAATTTACCACGACTCAACAAATTCCACTTGAGAGGAAATCTCCATTAAAGAGAAAATCAGACACATTTACAAAGAAAACATATACAAAAAAAATCCATAATACTATTTCCAATGGTAAGAACTGGAAACAACTCAAAAGCCCATTTATTGGAGAATGGGTTAATAAATTGTATATTCACACAATAAAATATTATCAACAAGGTGAATGCACTATAGCAACAAGTGACATCATCAAAAATCATAGCAACATAATATAGAAGAAAAAGTGAGTTCCAAAAGATTACATGTAGCATGCTAGCCTTTTTGTAACATTAAAGAGAACTACAACAAACTAACAAATGATACATACGAATGCAATAAACTATTTTCAAAGGAAAGCTAGGAAATGATGAACACAGAATTTTGGATGACGCCTATTTTGCGTTGTAGAGCAAAAAGGGATATGCTGTTGGAGGAACCATGTCATTAGATGTCAGTTATGCTCTACATAGTAGCTTTTGTCTTGGGGTGGTGAATTAGCAGGTGTTTGTTACATTATTCAAAAAATACTAATTGAATAATCAATAAAAGTGAGGCAAGTATGGATCAATGATGTCAATGTCATGGCACAAAGATATGATTCATCCAATACTGTGCATCTGAGGTTGAATGGGGAAAAATTATTTAAATGTATGGTTTACAGTTAAAGCGTAAAGGAAAAGTTGCTAATAGTTCTCTGTTGTGATGATTAGACAGTGCTAGTATTTTAGTGAAACATAAACTCTCACTGTGTATGGTGGGAGACTGGAAGAAAACACATCTTGTTCAGGGATGTTACCTTTTTCAGATGCAGAAATATTCTTTTTAAATACCCTGTGTTGAAATCTAATACAGAAATCATTTTGTTCATTACTTGTTTGCATAAATTTGGGAAGAGTTCATTTCAATTTGATTTTTTCTCTCTCTCTAGATAAGAAGTTGTTCTTGAGGCTTACAAAATATTGTTAAAAACTGTAAATCCTGAATCTTTCATGCAATATTTTGCTTGCTAGTTTTCTTTGCCTTTCTTTCTTTTTTCTTCTTTCTTTTCTGTACAGCTATGGTAGGAGCAATATTTTTTTCATGCAGTCTCATCTTTGACATTTTAGTTAATTGCCCAAGGTTGTAGGGAATCATTTTGATAACCATGGCCACTCACCTTGTATTTCAGCCTTAACCAACTATTGGCCTCTGAATTCCCACGTAGTTCTTGGAGATTACAAACCTTTTTTAGCAACTGTGTATTTTTGTTCACCTTTTTATTCAGCACTCAATACAGGGCGAATTCCTTGTGTGTTTATAGCGTAGTGTAAATAAGGAGGTATTCCAGTCAGGAGGCTACTGTATTTCAATAGGCATGTTATATTCATTTACGATGAGGAGTTACACTCACATCACCAGGAGGATTTATCCTTTGTTGATAGTCATTTTGCTGGATTGAAAGCATTTCTGTATTCTACCTTAAAATTATCCACATTCTTCACGTTTGTTTTCTGTGAAAACTTGATTCCCAAGAACAGAGTGCCCCTTGGCAGTTATTTTGCCTGTTAAATATGTTGATCCCATTGGAAATAATGCTAGATTGTTTATATTGTAATAAGAAGACATTCATATATATGGTGTTAGAGATTTTTCTTTGGATATGTTGATATTCATTTGGTATGCACCAGTAGGGACTTACTGATTATTAAAATATTGAAATTCTTCTAAACTGGTTGTTATACATCCACTTGCCTGAGCCTTTATAATATCCCTCTGTTATTCCAGACTCTCCCCCGAGACCCCAGAAAGTCCCCTCAATCCTGGCACCAAATGGTTAATAGGTGGCAAACGAGATTTGGCCTAGCTCTACGGCAATGTCTGTTATTTTTCAAGTTATTATAATAACGATCACATCATACCTATTGTTAAATAATTTCGACTGTCATCTTGCTGTGCCTCTTTCACTATATGAATAACGGTTCAAACCTTCATAGGAAAACTGAGGACTGCTCAAACCCTCAAGAGGCAATATCTAATTAGCAAGGTTAGTTTACGTTCATAATTATAATGATAGCAATGAGTGTAATCCCCAAGGCTTATAAGAGTGCATTTTAATAAACTTACTGGAAGTAATACCTACCCTGTCTTCTACATTATTCAGCAAATCAACACTTTCCTTGTGTGCATTGCCCAAGAAATACAGACAAGGATTCAATTGCAAGTCAATTATTTGGGAGGTACAAGGAACATCAGCAAAGAAATAGAAAAGTGATAGAGGGAAGGGAAGCAGCCCACGAAGCATATGTGGTACCATCCTGTGAGAGAAGCTTAATCCCACAGGGAATCTCCTGGAATTGTTGAGATGTGTGCTTCAGAATCATCCCGCTAGGTGGGTTGAGGGAGTTGAGGTATTTATACACTCACATTGCCAGTCATTGGTCGAGTGCTGCTCTTCTGAATGTTAAGTCCTTGGCACTTCTAATCTGTGAGCCCTAGAACAGAGCAGCCTTCCGGAAAAGCCTTCAAACACAGATTGCCCAATACTGGCTTGTGGAAGTCCTGATTTCTGAAGAAGTAAGGCTGAGGGATATGGGCTGGGCACTGATAGCAACTACTATAATTACTTTATTGTCATCCGAGTTAGGTTCCATGTTTTGTATCTCCTGAATTGCTCTTTTAATCTATCCTCATTGGAGATCCATTTTGCTGTGATAAAGAACTACTTATTTTAGCCTTTTGGGGAGAGATGGAATTGAAAAGCTTCTTTTAGAAAGGTCATGTTCCTTAAAATAAAAAGGCTTAGTAAATTTGAAGCCTTTGAGAATTTAACTTGCCTTCCAATTTCAAGATTGCCTCCTATGTTCATGCAAGGCAGTATTTATTTCCATCTGTGCAGCTATCAGTGTGTTCAGTTGGTAACCGTGTACTTTTATTCTGCCGAACATTTAAAGAATAATTGGGTGGGGTTTTCTCTCTTCTGTACCCCACATGTAGATGTTGGTGTGCAGAAAGGAGATTGTAATGGCAGTGAGTTCAAGCAAGCCGACTGTATGGTGTCATCGTAAGAAGCTCTTCTGGTTTAGCTGATGATAACGTCCTTTCAAAGACCAAAACAGATGTGTTCAGTAATATCCCCAAAGTATTATAATCATTTCAGCAAATCTGGATAATACAAAAACATATAAAGAAGAAAATAAAAATCATCTACAATTTTATTCTCTAGCAATAGCTGCTATTTGTCATATTTACTTTCATTCGTTTTTCCTATGCCTATTTTTATATCATTAAAATAATACGTATGAGTACTTTTTTCATTTTATAACAAAATACATTTCCCTGGGCCAGTGGTTCTTAAATGTTGGTGTGCCTCAGAATCCCCTACAGGCTTTGGTAAAACAGAGTGCAGATCCTCATTATTTCTGGGCCTTCTAACTGGGTAGGTCTGGGGTAGAATCTTAGGATTTGCAAGGTAGAGAACGTACAAATTCCCCATGTGAGGTTGATGCTCCTCGCCTGAGGTCTACACTAATAGAGCCTAGGTTTTTAAATTTTATACACATTGGAATGAAGGTAACATTGTTTCTCAACTGGGGCGTAGGTACACATGTATGTTTATTTTGTGAAAATTCATCCAGTAATGAATTTTTATATGAACGTTATGTATCAACAAAACTTTAAAGAAAACTTCAAAAGGATGATTATAATGACTTAGTAATATATTTCCCTATGTATGTGCCATACTTTACTTAACCATGCCCTTCGTTTCAATTTTCTTCTAATGAATATTCGTATATTTTAATATTAAGGATATTAAAATTTTGGAGAATTTCAAATTGCTTTATAGAAATGCAAATCCAAGTTAAAAACATTATGAATATTTTAGCACTGTTGCTACATATTGCCATCATGCTTTCCCGAAATTATAATAATTCATATTTCAAACAACAACATTTTCTTCTTTGTTTTCTGAATGGGTGATTGCCGCCTTTGGCTGAAGATGGTATGATAACGCTTCTTCGTAATTTAGGTATATTTTTAATATTTGATGCGTAGTTAAAACGAGTGATTAACCTATGTGGTTTTCATGAGCCATGCTTTCAGAACTATGAATGATAGCATTCTTTGAAAGATAGATGGTCTTTGAAATCTTCTACATAGCTTTGTCCTAGGTAAAATGCTAGAGATTAAGAAGTATTGTGTTTTATTTTGTTTTTACTTTTAAGGACTAGGAGCTAATACTGTAAATTGAATCGACATAATCACTTTTATGTTCTCCAGAGTACTACTTCTAGTATTGTACTTTGGCCAGAAAAAAACCTGAGAGGTTCTCATTAACTCTCCTCCTTCCTCATTGATCAGTGAAACCACAATTATGTGATAATCAGAACTGCTATTTATAGGGCAATGGCATGGAGGAATAGGCTTATAACTCCACTAAATACATTTTAAAATGAATATGGTCCTTGAGTGTAGCCCTCATTGGACTACAAGTTTTTAAAACAGTCTTTATTGAAAAATAGGCATTAAGAATAATCAGATTGTGTGCTTATCTCTAAATGTGTACTCAGCACAATGCATTATCTTGAACAAAAGCCCTTCAAAGTAGCCTTTCATGTATATATTTGTCCATATAATTTTCCTTAAATTCTTGAACCTAAAGATTAATATAAACTGAAAGAGATTTTCAGTACATTTTTTTGTATGTTCAGAGAGAATTACAGGTATGGTAATCACCTATTGCTACATCACTCTTTTTTTCTTTTTATCCAATAAAAAGTTCTTACAACTCTGACAAGTAGTCAGCTCTCTCTGGTTAATGGAAAAAATTTCAATATTCCCCAGTATTACTTGTGTCTCATAATGAGGAATTCCAGGTGGCACTGTTATGTACTTGGCAAGAGAGAACATGGAATGTATAATGTCAAAGTGGAGCCTTTAAGAAACTGACACATCGTGGGTGATCGGTGAATATTTTTTATACAAACACATTAAAACTAAAAGCGTTCATTCTTTAGCTGGAGCTTGTTCCTGGGATAGAAGTCAAAATGCTTGATGATGGATTACAGTTGCTGGTCTTGTTTTCTGTATTCTTTCTAAATGTTTAGGAGATAAATGATAAGGGTAAAATTTGAAAATAAGGGAAAAAAGATAATATGGTATGTTCTCCAACCATCACTTGATTCTTTTATTTCCTTTTATCTGGATGTTTTCCCTTAACTATTCCACAATCTGAATTTAATTTACTACGAAAAGTGGAAAATATTTTACATAAAGGAGTGTATAATTTAGGTATTTAAGCATTCTGTGCCCCCCAGCCTTTCTCTTTCCTTTTTCTTCATTCTTTCCATATTATAATTTATATTTAAAATTTGTCTAGCTATATCACACAGCTGCTATAAAAATGCAATAGAATATATACAAGAATGAAAAGACAGAGAAATCAGTGTAAGAGAGCTTCCTTGAGTCTTGTATCCTTTCCTTTTGCTCTCCAGCTACTAGTTTTATTGGAAAAGGTGTTTGATTCAAATTTTACCATCTCAGAAAGTCTTTGAGAGGAAAAAAGCCAGTCACTTTTTTTTCAATAGTATATTATTTCATACAATATAATGCCAATATTATTACGTACAATACCTTCCAGCAACAGGATGATGTAGTAGATTAGCAAACTAGAAGTTTCTATACATACCATTATATATATCATTATATCTATATAATGATATACATATAGACCACATTTATATTCATTATATATATACCACATTTCCTCTGAAAGCATCACTGAGCACTTCACAGCCAATTACTGGTCTTAAATGTCAGTGAGAGGATGTGTTAATTTTTAAGTGAAACCAAAATGACTTTCCTATCTGAGCAGCCAATGAAATTCTCCATCTAAGGGATTTTCTCCCGCAAATGCCAAACTGGATGCATTTGCATATGTTCTCTCTGATGTATCAAGAAGTTGGAAATTGCACATGACTTTAAAACAATTTAAGAAATTGCTTTTACAAGCTGGGTATTTACATGTATGTATGATTATTTTAATTTTGGATGTTAGGGGATTCTAAAAAAATAACTAATCAAAATTGATTATGGTTTTTTCTTGTCTGTTACCTAAATATAAACTTTTATTGCTGATAACTTAGTACTCAAGTTTATAGACTTCATATAAAGTATAATGATTATTCCTAGACTAAAAATGTAAACAGAATTGAGATTTGTTACATCAGGAATATTATGCTTAAAAGCAAATAAATCAATTCAGTTTTATTGGCATTCCTGACACTTAAGTTACTGTAAGATCTCCTACAGAGAGCAAATAGTCATATGGATCTTTTCCCCTTTTGATTAACCAGCTATTAGCCGCTGAAATTCATAAGCAACAATGGTCTCAACCCCTTTTCACTATAGGAAACCATTTGTCACTAAGTTGACTCCTTTTGCATTATAATCAGAGAGCTATTAAACTTTGTTCATTATGTACCTTTTACGTAACCAGGAGATTCACCACGTACTTCATGTTAGCTTCTGAAGTAAGTTTATATTTAAAAAGTGACAACATTCACATACGAGAAATATGTACCTAGTAACAGTAAAACATGCTGGATTCTTTTGGTGCATCTCAGGGTTTATTTGTGTTTTAATTGTGAAACTATATTTTAATTATTGAGCATATACTAAAAATAACAAATATGTAATAAGCACTATGATAATCATGCAGAATTGCTTACTAGCCCATTGCTGTTACTGCCCAGGTTTTAAACCCCTACCTTTTCCTGCCCAGCCATCTAGAACCACCTCATGAAGTGCCAACCAGGAGTCCATAAGTACATAATATTTTTTTAAATGCATGTGTAAGTACCTAACTGAATGGGTATTTTGCTGATGGACAGCCAGAGTAGAAGAAAAAAAAGGAAGTCAGCCATAAAAAAAGAAACAAGTAGTTCAGGGAGTGGGTAGACTTCTTCTTTTCTTCTTTTTCTGCCAATTCTAGGTATAAATGCCAAGATAGGGAATGGGTAAAATGAGAAGACATTTTATTTCATTGCTGGAAACCTCTGATTTCCCTTGATCAGGCAGAAGTACATAAAGAGGCTTCCCCACATACACAATTTTTCATCGTGGAAAAGAATTTCCTTGAATTTGGAATGTATGTTTTTACTGACCGTGGCAAAAATCAATCCATCCAGAAATTATTAACTATCCATTATATGCGAAGACACTGTTAGGAATAAAAAGCAAAGATAACACTACCCAGCGGTCCCTTTCATATTTTCCCATAATCATTATGGCCCAGTGGAAACTGCACTATTTAACTTCAACTAGCTTGAAATGAGCCTCTGATACAGATCCTTTCTATTCATTCTTCTTAATTTCTGTTTCTAATGTGTTCCTTAGTGTTCAGTGTCCTAACAGAATGTATAGTGAATTGTTGGATCTGGAAGTACAATAAATCTTCATTTAACATGCCTGCTGTATACTGGATGGTATGAACAGGATGAGAAGAAGTAAGAGTGAAGGTCTTTTCTCTAAGCGGACGCAGAGCTGAAACCAAACCAAACAAAACCAAATGAGAAGCAACAGGTCTGAAAGGGAACAAATTGTCCAAAGGGTGGCCTTATTGGTACTGAAATAGTCAGTGACTAACAGAGATCTTACCTTCTTCACATCAAGGGATGGTTTATTCAGATCAATAAACCCACACATTTTTCATATTTGCACAGCAAATATGAAAGGCAGCTCCTGAAACAGCATCCATTGTGGTGATTGCAACTGGTCTGTTAAGAACCTCTGGGTGTCCACGTCAGTCATTTCTAAAGCATTGCTGTTAAAAAAGAGTCACCCCTCCTGAGATGGAGCGTGCTTGACCTTGTCTGGAGCTCAGGCGCTCGTGCAGAGGGAGGGCTGTTGCATTTAGGTAACTGCAGGTGAGGTCTGTGTTAGTACCAGAAAAACGGTCAGTTTATAAGAGAAGCCATTTTTCTCTGAGTCCAGATATTTGCATGTGCTTGTTTTTAAATAGGGTAGGGAGCCTATCAGTGTTTCCCTTCTGTGGTTTAGCTGAGATCTCTGGAGCAGCACTGAGAACTTTATGGATTTTAGCGATGATAATGTTTTGTGTTTCTCATGTCAGGATTTCAAAGCGTTTTTATTAAGAACATGAGTGCCCTCACTGGGTGAAAATGAAGAGCAGGTTGGTCATAAATCCAGGGGAGAGCTCTAGTCACCGGCTCACGTTGCTCTCATTCAGAGTTTTATGATCTCCAGTGCCAGACATATGGCAGCAGGATAGTATCATGGCCTCCTCTTTCATTGTCATTTCCCTGGAGACAATATGATCGCCATTTAAAAAGTGTTTATGAAGTTGGATGAGTCTCTGGGGATGCAAGTTCTTTGTTTATTTACAGAACCAGAGGATTGTCTTTCCTCTCTATTGTTACCTTTAGGTACTTTGTGGAAAGGGCTGAAGACCTTGGTGGCTGTGGGCATTTTCTTTCATAAACACATGACAGCAGGCAGAGCCCCTTGGCAGGCAGTGGGCATTCCATGACTGGCTTCTCGTCTCTCTCCATAGAGTCTCTTAAAGAAGATACGACTTCAGATTTTCTTCCTTCTGTTAGAACTTTGAAGGGTGAGGGAGTGAAATCTGGCTTCCCCTAAGGCTCTCGTGTGAGTGTGAGTGTTGGTTTCACAAGCCATCTATGAAAAGGGTGTATGAACAGACTCTACAGATGCTACATCTAGCTTCATTGTGCCAAAGAAATTGAAGGTTCTCTGCCACCAGGTTTTCTATTTCAAGATGGCTTATATTTTTCACCGGTTTAACTTTTTACGGGATATCTTGTTGTTGCTGATAACTGACCTAAACGCTGTGGTGAGTAGATGAAAAATGGCTCACATATTCCTTTTTAGACAGACAGCTCCAATCTGTGAGAGGAGTAAAATCCTCGTTAGGTCATACGTTCACATGGTAAAACACTTTAAAATGTCATTTGAATATTTGAAAATAAGTGGAACTAATATGTTCGTCTTTAAAATACCTTAATTTGGATGCAAGTTGCTTTTTTCTCCTCTCATCTACCCCATCTCTCGCAGGGATCATATGTTTATGAGACTCTGGCTCCCTGGGTCACACAGTGTGAGACGTCATATATCACATCGGAAGTAATATAAGGGCACATTCCTGGCTCTCTTGGCCATAATTTTAGGGATTCTAGCTCTATCACAGTTTCCCCTTCTCCTTTGTGGCATCTTTTGTAAGTGTTTTAAGAGTGATGATGAACTAGATCTCAACTTGTAGGTGACTCTCAGCATTTTCCTCCCTTCCTTTGTTTTTTTTTTTTTTCCCCTGTGTCTTCTTGGTCACAGATGTGGGTCGGTCCAGCATGATGCTCTGGCCCTGTGTCCCTTCTCTGCCTCGGTGAGTTCCAACAGTTGCCCCAGACAGAGATTCTTGCCAGGATCTGATACAGGTAGGCAGTGAGGCCATTCTGATGCAATACCTTATTTGAATGAATGGCTCTTTAGATTTTTATCATTCATTAGTGATATTTTATCTTCCCAGAGTTCAGACATTAGTCCCTGAGAACTAGAGCTGAAAATAGGAAGCAAGCTCTAATAAAAATCACTCTTTCCTTTGGAGACCAGCCTGTACTACGCTGGAGCAAACTTCTTCCTTTAGGATGAATTTTTCCGTAGGAGAGACCTGGTCCTTCAAACATATCTCGAACGTGTCGGAAGTTTCCCTGAAACTCTTTTCATTTCTGGATTTCCCATTATCTCTTCTTTTTCCTCCTGATTGTGTATCATTTGACAATTTTTTTCCTCCATCTCCTCTTTAAATACGGTTGTGTTCCCTGTGATTCTGTTTGTCCATTATCCTATCTCTTCTCATTCTTTGTACTCTCTCTGGGAAATCTTACCACCCTTACGGTGTTATTTTCTTTTTCTTTCTTTTTTTTTTGTGGTACGTGGGCCTCTCACTGTCGTGGCCTCTCCCGTTGCGGAGCACAGGCTCCGGACGCGCAGGCTCAGCAGCCATGGCTCACGGGCCCAGCCGCTCTGCGGCATGTGGGATATTCCCGGACCGGGGCACGAACCTGTGTCCCCTGCATCGGCAGGCGGACTCTCAACCACTGCGCCACCAGGGAAGCCCTACAGTGTTATTTTCTATCTTGTCTTTCAAATCTATTTCAATGTTTCAAATCATCGAATGAAGATATTAGACAATGATGATATCCCCGGAACCCAGCCACTCCATTTGGGCCTCCCACGGACATCTCCATCTCAACATGCCCAAATTTGGGTTCATCACTACCATAAACCTTTTTATCCTCCTCTCTTCCTGCTCTTGGTGTATGATGTTATCCAGTCTTTCTTGCAGTTGCACGAACAAACAAGTTTTGCTTTTTTACCTCTATGTTTTTTCACATGCTAGTCCGTCTGCCAGGAATATTTTCCTATACAATTTCACTTAGCTAATACTTTTTATCAATAGGATCTCAGCAGAAATGCTACTTCTTTCAGAAATCTTATATCAAATCCCAAGTCAGGGCTAGAAGTCCCCATTGCATACTTTTCTTGACCCTTTTTACTTGTCTATAATCCTCTAGACTGTGAGTTCTTTGAGGCTTACGGCTGTGTCTTTTTTTTTGCATTTTTTTCCCTGCATTTTATTTTATGTTATGTTATTTATTTATTTTTAAACATCTTTATTGGAGTATAATTGCTTTACATTGTTGTGTTAGTTTTTTAACTTTTATAAACCTTGAATAAGTCGAAATTTTATCAGAATCAGCTTATTTATAGGCTGTGGGTCACAAAAGCTTATATCTCAAATTTAGGAAAAACTCTTAAATTGTTTTTTAAGAACAGCATGCATTTTGAGAATGAATTTTTTTTTAACATCTTTATTGGAGTATAATTGCTTTACCATGTTGTGTTAGTTTCTGTTTATAACAAAGTGAATCAGCTATACGTATACATATATTCCCATATCCCCTCCCTCTTGCATCTCCCTATCTTCCCTATCCCACCCCTCTAGTGGGACACAAAGCACCGAGCTGATCTCCTTGTGCTATACAGCTGCTTCCCACTAGCTACCTATTTAACATTTGGTAGTGTATATATGTCCATGCCACTCTCTCACTTCATCCCAGCTTACCCTTCCCCCTCACCGTGTCCTCAAGTCCATTCTCTACATCTGCATCTTTATTCCTGTCCTGCCCCTAGGTTCATCAGAACCCTTTTTTTAAGATTCCATATATATGTGTTAGCACATAGCTGTGTTCTTATGGGCACTTTTCTTTCCTTATATGTTCTCCTGGGATTGCATTCTTGTACCTTCCTGGGAGAGAGAATACTGTGGCACATGGCAGTGTTTTGAGAGCTGCCAGGAGAAATAAAAGAGATCCTTCACCGAGCAGTTCTGCCAGGGAGCAGTCCAACCATGTGTTGGGACTCTTATCTGATATACTTCCTTTTAATGCAAAAAAAGAAAAATACAGCTATGAGGTGGACCTCACCTCATTCCATTCATTCATTTATAGCTCCCAAATAATTATGGCATTGCTAGGTACTGTGGATACAAAAATGAGTAAGGCAGAGCTCTTTTCCCCGGAGAACTTATAATTCAGTAAATAGAATAGATAAGCTTAAAAAATGCGTGTGTAAATTCAGTGATAGACAAAAAACATTCCTCAAACGTAGACCTGATCAATCATGAGTAGTGGAGAGAATCAGGAATGGAAGATGATAGCTTTGGTTTTTGACAGTATTGAGTTTGAAGTGCTTATGTGACATCCAGGTGGAGCTGTTGCACAGGCAGGTGGCATTACAAGCATGGCACTCAAGAGATAATCCTCTCCTGGTAACGTAGATGTGAGATTCACCAGGTGAAAGAAGATATTTGAAGCTGTGTAAAAAAAAAAGCAGGTAATGGCAGCAATATTTAAGGGTTATAAGAGGGGGAAAAAGGAGTCTGCAAAAGAGAGAAGCAATGGTCAACAACCTCAGAAAGAGCATGAGTTGGGGACAACATTTCAGAAGCCGAAGAAGGATATTTACAAAGAGGAGAGTGGTCACCAGTCAGGTATTGCCAAGAGGTCAATACCAAGGCATGAGGAAGAGTCCATCAGTTTCAGCACTGAGGCATAGGTGATCGTTGTTTGAGCAGATAGGGAAGAATATGGGGGCAGAAGCCAGACTGGAGAACCATTGCGCAGTAAGGAAGTTCAGATGGTGACTGCAAAGTATTTGTCAAGGATTATGACTATGAATAGAAGAATGGCAACAAGAGAGAAGCCAGAGAAGCATGGCTAAAAAATATCCTTCATATTTAAAAAATGTGAGAGACATAAGAATGTATAAATGCTGAGAAATCAGTAGAGTGGAAGAGATGGAAGACACATGAGAGGAAAGAGCTGATGATAGAACAGGGTCCCAGAGAGACAGGAAAAGATGCTTTCCTGTGTCACATTTCACGCGTGGGGTTGGGCAAGGGAGCCATTCAAATGGATACACAGGAGCTCACGGATACCAAGCATCACAGATGCTCTTAAGACATCTGTTGAGCCTCTTTCGATCTTACATTGTGTAGAGACTTTGGCAAATGTGATGAATTTATTTCTTAGTTCATATTAGCAAATAAGAAAAATGTTCCCCTGAGTGCCGCAGAAGCAGTTCCGAATATTCATTCCCTTAACTAGAACAAATCTCTTTGGTTCTTCTCTCTGCCGAGATCACTTAACGGCTGCACTGAGGACGTTCAGCCTCCCTCACTTCACGGATCATCTGAAATGAGCTTCGGCTGCACCTCGAGCCGAGCTGAGGCTGGCTTCGCAGTTCTTCAGTCAGACTGAAAATCGGGTCATCACCACAGTACTTATTAAGTGCGCACACCTCTCTGACGTTCTTCTCCTACCAAAGAACTTGAATTTATTTCCCAAACAAATGCCGTGCAAATTCTAATCATCACAAATAATTTTGTTCTCTCTTTATTTAAAATAAAATCCTTAAGCGTTTGACCGGCTGGCCGGCACTAGTGCGTATGACTTAACCAAGGGCTGATTTAATTTGCACAAGTATTTAATATCTCTAGATTGTGGTAAACAAGTGCCTTCTAAGCGGAGCAGCATGCTCCAGCATGGGAAGTGAAGATTATTGATATTACTGTGCTCTCTGGAGGGTAAACTGTTTTCCTTAGAGTCGGATATCCGTAATTGGAGGGTCTTGTGACGTAGGAGTACGGTGCTTGGGACAGTTAGGGCTTCGGCTCGTGTTGTTTTCTGGGCTGAAATACTGCTGCTTTAGCTTGAAATCCAGAAGTATCTCTTTCTGACACTCTGTCTTCGAAACCTCCAGAATGGGGGAGGTATTCCTCCTGTGACCTCACATCTCACCTGCACACACGGACAACATAGATGATGCAGTGAAATTGATGCATTGCTATTTCTGCACCATCCAGCTAGATTGTTTCATTGACGGTCACACCACCTGGTCAGAGCCCAGGCTCCAGTTTCTAGCAGCCATTTAATAAAATGTGTTGAATGGTGAAATGAACGAATGTGTCCAGATCTTGTCATTTTGATTTGGAAAGTTACGAAAATATATCTGCCTAAAATAGTGAGGGCTGACTTCCCACTCTGATGGGTTTTCTGAAACTTAAAAGCCATGATTCTCTCAGGACAGTTTATACCAGAAGACTTCCTATTTTCTTGTATCCTCAGAAAATCTTATATTCTCAGAACACCTGGCAGGGTGGTTTCTTGGTAAGTTTTCTCTTTCTCTTTTTCAAATTTTCTTAGCTTTTTATGCCTCACCCCCCACCCCCTTTTTGGCATTTGCCACAATCTGAGATACCATAGTGCTACTTAAAAAAAAAATCATCCAATAAATATTTTTTTAAAAGACCCCCCAATAAAAAGTTAAAAAAGATCATCCTGTTTTCTTACTGGCTTGTAATTTACTTAAAGGAAGGGATTGCATTTATTACCTCCAAAAGTGCTTAACCCTGTGCTTTGCCTATTGGTAGTGATTAATAAATATTTTCATATTGAACTTCATCAGCAACTGTGACTTAAATGGGGCAGCAAAATGCTAAGGGGCTTTCGTGCAGTGGTGATGCTTTATGGTGTGGAAGTGGGACCAATGGATGACGCTAATCACCACTGAGTAATGACCCCTCTCATCAGCACACTCGCTCTTGGGCTCTGACAAAGCCGAGAGCATCGGCCCTAGCCTCCTGCTTGCCAAACCCTGGTAATGACTGAACTAATTCGTATCCCAATTGCCAGCCAGTCATTTGCTCAGTAGATCAACACTGTGGTGAGAGAAACTCAACCAAATGGTAAGAATCTATAGGGAGAATCAGGTGCTTTCTAAACTAACACTCTTTGTAGGAAAATAAACCCCAATATTGCTGAAATAATAGGATTCCATTCACAGTTGAGGTTTCTCAGGGTGCTGGCATTGTATGAGACACGGTGAAGTAGCGTTGAGTGAAATATGTGAGAAATTTGTAGTTTGTTATGACAAAACATACCGATTACAGCCAAATAGATAATCTTATCTGAGCATGTAAGATTAAATAGTCAAATATCTACATATACAAAAAACGGATGGGACAAGGTTCATTCAAAGTCAGTGCTAGATATTGCCTTTGTCACATTATGGTCTTCAGTGTATATAAATCAACATGGAGTGCAGTCCGCGGCCACAGTTGGATTTCAGCAGTGCTTAAAAGATAGCTCAAAATGCATTATCTTTTCATTTACTAAAAAAATGAATCAGTCCTCTTATAAAACTGTTCACCACCCATAGTATTTATGAAGCAGAACAAAATAACCTTTTATTTGTAAGTAGACTAAGAATACAAAGATAAACATGTTAGCAACACATCATTTATCACACTTAATAAATTACGGTGATTTAGAGAACTGTGGATTGGAAAACATTTCCTGCCAAACACTTTTTTTTTTTTTTTTGTGGTACGCGGGCCTCTCACCGCTGTGGCCTCTCCCATTGCGGGGCACAGGCTCCGGACGCGCAGGCTCAGCGGCCATGGCTCACGGGCCCAGCCGCTCCGCGGCACGTGGGATCTTCCCGGACCGGGGCACGAACCCGTGTCCCCTGCATTGGCAGGTGGACTCTCAACCACTGCGCCACCAGGGAAGCCCGAGCATCTTTTTATTTGCTTATTAGCCAACTGTATATCTTCTTTGGAGAAATGCCTGTTCAATCCTTTCTCCATTTTTTAATTAGGTGGTTTTTGCTGCTGTTATTTGAGTTGTAGTTCTTCCTTATATATAGGATATTAATCTACTTTTTCAGTTCATTGCCTGTGCTTTTGCTGTTATATTCAAGAGATTTATTGCCAAATCCAACGTCATGAAGATATTCCCCCATGTTTTAAGTTTTTGTAGTGTTAGCTCTTAAACTGAGCCATTTGAGTTAATTTTTTACATGAACTAAGAGTACAACTTTCATTCTTTTGCAATGTAGATTTCCAGTTTTCCCAACATTATTTCTTAAAAAGATTGTATTTTCTCCATTGAATGGTTATGCCACCCTTGTAAAAAAATCATTTGATGATATATATATTTTTTCCTTTCAGTAATTTGAATGTATTATGCCAGTTCCTTTTGTCCTATAGAGTTTCCACTGAAAAATCAGCTCTTAGTCTTATGGAAGTTCCCTTGTATGTAACTAGTTGTTTTTCTCTTGCTGCTTTTAAGATACTCTCTTCAACTTTTGACATTTTAATTATAATTTTTGGTGTGGGTCTCTTTGGGATCATCTTGTTTGGGACTCTCTGTGCTTCCTTGAGTCAGATGTCTTTTCGTCACCAGGTTAGGGAAGTTTTCAGCCATTATTTCTTCACACAGGTTTTCTGTCCCTTTCTCTCTTTTCTCCTTCTCTACCTATAATTCCGATGTTCATATTCTTGATGTTATTCCAGAAGTCTCTTAAACTATCCTAATTTTTTTTTTTCTTTCTGCTGTTCTAATTGGGAGAATTCCACTACCCGGTCTTCCACATCACTGATTCACCCTCTGCATCCTCTCATCTGCTATTGATTCCTTCTAGTGTATTGTTCATTTCAGTTATTGTATTATTCAGTTCTGATTGGTTCTTTTTTATATTTTCTTTGTTAAAGTTCTCACTGAGTTCACCCATTCTTCTCCAGAGTTCAGTGAATATCTTTATGACTATTTCTTTGAACACTTTATCTGATAAATTAACGTGTCTCTATTTCATTTAGTTATTTTTCTGAGGTTTTGTCTTGTTCTTTCCTTGGAAGGCATTCCTTTGTCTCCTCATTTAGTCTAAATCTCTGTGTTTGTTTCTCTTTATTAGGTATATAAATTATGTTCCTTGGTCTTGAAAGAGTGGTCTTAAATAAATGGTGTCCTATAGGGCCCAGTAGTGCTGCCTCCCTGGTCACAAGAGACAGGTGCTCCAGGGGCATCCCTCCCCTGTGTGCCCTCTTACTGTGGTTGGGCTACAGTTGTTGTGGGTGCATCGGTATGCGGAGTTGGTCCCCATCCAATGCCTTGGTCCCTACAAGAGGCCTGACCATGACTGCTTCAGGTGCACTGGTGGGCAGGGTTGGCCCGAGCCCAGCTGGCTGCAAGGCCTGGCCACTACTATTATGGGCATGCTGGCATTTGAGGCTGGCCTCCAGAGTGGGAGCTGCTTTGGAGGGATGCCAGGGCTGGCCGAGGCCGCCTTCCAGATGTGTGGGGGGGTAGGAGACTCTTTGAAGGGGCCAGCTGTTTTGGGCATGTTGAACAGGGCTGGTTCTCAGGGGAATGCCGGGGGTGGGGTGCCTGGTGTTAGCTAGTTTGATGGATAATGACAGAAATGGTACCCTCCAGCACCGGGCCAGCTAGGCACCATAAAAGAATGATGCCCACTAGCACTTCTATCCCCAGAGAAAGTTCCACTAGATCCCTACCCCTCCAGCACATGCTTTACATTTAGTCAGTGAAACTCCTTCTCATGTGACCCAGTTGCTTTTCAACTGAGGGTGAGTGACAGTCCTTCAGGAGCAGTGTTGTGGTTTCCCACAGCCTTCTGCTTTGCCCAGACATAAGCCCCACTGGTTTTTAAAGCCAGATGTTATGGGGGCTCATCTTCCCAGTGCTGGTTCTTTAGGCTGGGGAGCCCAAAGTGGGCTTAATTTCCTCACTCCTCAGGGGGCACCTCTGTGGTTATGATATCCCTCCCATTTAGGGGTCACCGTGCTGAAGGTGTAGGTTCTGATGAGACCACATATCTGCCCCTCCTACTATCTTGGTGTGGCCTTTTCTTTATATCCTTATTTATTAAAAAATCTGTTCTGCTAATCTTCAGGTCATTCTTAGAGATAGTTGTTCTATATGTAGTTTTGGTTTGGGAGGAGGTGAGCTCAGGATTTTCCTACTCCACCATCTTGATCTGGACCTCCTTTATTTGTGTGCTTCAATCAAAAGGACAAATTATAATAAGTACTCATTAGTACCTATTATTTATCTCCCCACCAGATTTTGGTTCATCCACATGACCAGTTCCAAATTCGGGCAACGACATTTATTTTATTTTTTCTCTCTCTCTTTTTTTTTATGCGGTACGCGGGCCCCTCACTGCTGTGGCCTCTCCCTTTGTGGAGCACAGGCTCCGGACGCGCAGGCTCAGCGGCCATGGCTCACGGGCCCAGCCGCTCCGCGGCATGTGGGATCTTCCCGGACCGGGGCACGAACCCGTGTCCCCCGCATCGGCAGGCGGACCCTCAACCACTGCGCCACCGGGGAAGCCCAGGCAACGATATTTAAAGTGAACTGATTTAACCCTTTGGCAAATGGGACAGGCTTGTAAGAAGAAAAGAAAATCTTATTTTACTACCTACATTTCTACCTGCACTGTGCTGGATCTATATAATTGATTCTTTCACATTGACTGTTTACAACTTGATTGGGTCTTTGTTACCAACATTAGTGACAAAACCCAGAACAATTTGGCCTACAAATATTGAACTCGGTGGTGTTATGAAACGTAACTCACATCAAGCAGCAGTACAGCAGTTCAACAACAAACCCATTAGTAGGCAGAGGAAGGAAAATGCCACAGATAAAAAACCGTTGGAGTGACGGGGCAAATTCTTCTAGGTCAGCTCCATCTGGAAAATATGCTTTCTCCACTTAACATCCGGGGTGCCATAAAAAATTCTCAGGTCAGCTGTATAAATTTGGTAATGAGCTAGCACAGCCAGGTAACTTTTATATGAATGAAATTTATATAAAAATGGGCTTTAACCATTTAGTACTTCTGGGACTCCCCAGTTTGGGGAAATAAATAAGACCAAATAATAGAGTTAAGGATGGCAAAAACAAGAGAAGGCGAAGTACAGGTGTTTAAATTGTGTGGTTGATATTGAAAATCTAATGATTCTTTGGATAGGTACGTGGACAGAAACTAAAAACTGTTATTCTCTTTGACCCCAGAAAATGACAAAACAAGGTTCCTGACCTCAAAAAATATCACAAGCAGTAATGCATGTCCATGTTCTAACTCATTAGCAGGGAAGGTAAACAGGATTTGTTTTAAGAAATTTTGCTTTTTCTAATATAGGAATAAGAACAGATTATTGCTACTACCACTGGTGTGATTTAACTCATTAGCTTCTGAAAGAAAATAGTTCTGGTTTGCATTTTCCAAGTTCCACCGAAAAGGGCTTTGTGTATTATAGTAATTGTTCTATAAGCATACATTTAAAGAAAACTGCTATGGGAAATTTGATGAAAATGGGCTTTAAGCTTTCTTTGGACCCCATGACTTAAGCTTTTTTTAAAAACAGGGCAATCTACAGAAACCTGAGGCTGTAAAGTGGCATTTCCGCCCATCTAAATTCATGTTGAGTATTAAGCACTGGTAGAGTCTGAAATGAGGAACAGACAGTCACTTAGACAGCACATATTGCAGAAATATCCCATAAAGATGTAAGAGTCTGCATTAATCATCTGAGGGGGACAATGGGTGACCTTTTCTAATAAGAACTGGAGCATCTAAAGTGAACATTAAATTTCACTGCAGCCCTATTTGCTGTCTATCTGTGGCATTCATCACTGCTGAAATGTGAATGTCCTCAGACTGTTGGAATCTGACAGTCATACTTCCTAGAGAGGGAATGTTCTGAAGAGCCCAGAAAGCTTGTTTACCCCCAAAGTTGGGCAACCTTAGGGCCATCATGGCTTCGTTTCTCTTTCATTCTGAAAGCAGAGCAGCTGTTGAGCGAGCAAGGTTAACAAACCTTGGAAAAATGTTAAAGTTAATTTGTTTTTAGGGCTTTCCTAAACCCAGAAGTTGGAAGATTATTTTATATGGACCCATTAGTCTTTCAATAGTCGAATCTGCAGAGCTGCTTATAAGATTTACTCTTTGTGTTTTAAGTAGGTATTCTCAAGGGTGGGCATATGTTTAACTGGCATACAGAGTCACTAGGGGCCAATGGGTTGGCCTAGAAAGTGCTTTGGACTAATGACCTGTTCAGAGACTGGAGAGTCATGAAACCTCAGCACAAGTCCTGACATTGAAAAGCCTTTGAAATTAACTGGTGAACAGAGTCGATGTTTGTAAAGAATTAAAACAACTAGGTGGAGAGAGAAAAAGTAAGTATAAAAGGTTATTTGAGTGAATTCAAACCCTTAAAATAAAATCTGTAAATCTAAGTCAACCAAATTTGAGCAGGTAGTACGGAAATACAATGCGAAAGGCCATAAGATCTGTCACATCTACTTCTTAGGTACCCAAGGCTATATGGTCTCTGAACCTCAGTTTCTTCATCTTGAGATTGTTACAGTGAGTGTGGCCTGCAGATTTAATTTGAAGATTAAATATTTATAATAGATAAGATCATAAGATTAAATATAATAAAGTCCTAGAGTCTCACCTTTGTGTAGCTGGTGAGCTACACAAATGCTATTGAGGGCTGTACAAATCGTCTGAGGGAGCTGCATTTTCCAGAAACTCTAAGGATCTTGCAGATAAGTTTGGGTTAAATATTCTGAATTTCAGTTCTAGCCTAAATGCTCTAATTTCCCTTATTGTGGGCCCTGAGCAGTATCACCTGTTTCTAGATCGGGGTCTAGGAGCTCAGTGGCTAATGGACTGAGGCCAAGGTTGTTGGTATAGCAATCAAAGAGTTGAAGCTGAAGGTCAGTTCAGAAGGGATGGCTGGATCTAAGTTTAAGAAAGTTGAGATCTGAAGGGACAGAAATCCTGGAGCAGTAAGGGTCAAAGCGCTCTATTGAGAGGCCTACCTCAGAAGTCAGGAAACCAGTAGGAAACTGGGCTTGGCCTGAAATTGTCACCAGCCTCATGTGGGCTGTTTGAGACACTTTGCTAAAGGAGGAGCGGTCGGGTGTCCCAGGACTGCAAGATTTTACAGGGTCCTGTCTGGCGACACTCCTCTGTCTTGGTCAGGGTCTGTGGTGGCATCAGCACACAGAGCACTCAGCACGGTGTCTGTCACCTAATGTGAGTTCAGGAGTCTCACGGTTCTCAGGACGAGAATGACTGCAGAGACTTAGGATAACGTCCAGGCCTCTGAGCACCCCTGTGTCTGGGCGTCCTGCAAGGTCGTGAAGAGGCCATTGCTGAGTGCCCAGGACAGAGTGTCCTAAGGGATTTCCAGAAGGATCTGTAGTAGTGGGAAATTGATTGTTATTGCCTTTCAAATATATGATAGGAAAGCAAGTATACTTAAAATATTTTGATTTATTTTGATACTTGCGTTTAAGTTCAATGAGCTGAGAGTGTAAAGAGGAACAATTACAAAAAATTGAAAAGTGAGTGAAGTGAGGACGTGACATATTTGAAATTGGGGACCAATGATAGAGGTACTCTACCTTTCCTGGTTCACAGACTTGCTTTTAGTTGCTTTGACTCATCTAATGCTCTCACTTTAAGCCTGTAAAGTTGAGACCGTTAACACTTCTCTTAAACAGAGTTTAAATAATTTGTCCAAGGTCCTGGAGCAAAGTCACGTCTCACACCCAGGCTCTTCAGCTCTGGAGTCCACATTCTAAATCCCTGTGCCAAGCTCCCTTTTACTTATGTCTCCATTCTTAATGCCACTTAAGTTTCCACAGGATAGAACGTTGCCATCCTGCTTTGCTTCATCAGCATTCCCAGGAAAACATAAAAACCACCTTTGTTAACTGGAAGTGAACATGACTAACATTGACAAACACAATCTGCTCTCCACTTGCTGGGATCAATTCATGTAAATTAGACATTACCACAATGTCTCTAAAAGGAACTCATTCATTAACTTAACAAGTCCTCATTGAATGCCCACTGCATGGCAGGCATTAAGCTAGATATATAGGGGTGTGTGATGTGGTAAAGGCCATTCAATAGTCTCATCTGACTCTGAAAAAACAGCGTGATATCTTAAAGTTGAAATATTCTGAATTATCAGGTGTCAAACTCACACTGAAGGTAAACTTTAGGGTACCAAACTCCAGGCATCAGGAAACTGCCTACCTCTACCTTCAAAAGGAACCAGCAAAAAACAAAACAAAACAAAACAATATATATATTGTTTATTTATATAGATATATATATATGTTTAGCTATTGTGTACAAATAATGCAGACACACTCCTGTAAAAAATTGATCAACCCAATTTCAGATGAGGTGTGAGGAATGTTAAATTCCTGCCTTTCTGATATTTCCACTTTGGAAATAGCACTACTGGAAGGCTAGGGGGAGCATTTAAAAAGAAAAGAATGATTTGATACGAATCAATCAGCAAACAAGTGTAGAAGCACGACAAGAGTTTTGGTCAAAGGTTTTCTGCACTGTGCTTTCCATGACCTCTGAAAGCAGAGTATCAGACAATTGGTTGGAGGAAGAGTGAAGGTTGCAGTTCTATTATATAGTAATTTCATGTCAAAAGGAATTAATTGTTATCCATTCTCTTGGTGCTCTTGATAGTTGTGGTCAATGAATTTATCTGACACTGAAAATTAATGCCTGCCATATATTCTGTGTGAAATAATGATACTGTGCTCACTGAGTTGTCAAGGCAAGCTGCTACCTTAACTGAGAAATCTATCTGAAGTTTAGCTTTTCCAAAAAAATTTAAAAATCTGGATGTTTTATCCATCAGCCTTACTTTCTATTCCGCAGTGAGGTTCTCTGTACCTAGCCAAAAGACCAACCTTATCTTGAGTTTTATTCCCAGGTAAAACATAGCATGTGGCACCTTGAGGACAGCAAAATTTAGAACAACAAGGAGAAACTGATGAATGGGCCATGCTGTCTCAGGTAGAATAATACAGAATATTCCCTTTAGGAATTTAGGAAGTGCAAAACTCAAATACTGTTCAGGTGATTAACATAAGACAGACACACACATCAACGGTTAGTTGAACCTTAAAATAGACTCAAGGTGTTTTTTGGGGGGGCGGGTAGGCTTATCTGCAAAATGTAGATAACGGCATCCTTGAACAATGTCAGAGATCGATGAGGTAATATATGTAAAATGAAATTGATTGTTCCAGGAAAAAAAACCCCAAACTCATCTAAAGGCTCATCTAAGTATTCTGGCTGTCAATTTTTACCTGATCTTATTGTTAATGAAGTAAGTTAGTGCCATTAAGAAAAAAAAGTCAACATTAAATAGCAAGTCCTTCATTTGAGAGATGCAAAGTGATTTTTGGCTAGAATCTAGAAAGAATCTAAGTTGATGTCTTTCCTAAAGCAGATAAGCATTCCATTTAAGAGTTTGAAATATATTGACTGTACTTTAGTTTGTTTCTACTTTGCCTTTATTTTGTTTTTGTTGGGAAAACACACAGCTGAAATATATCCTCTTGGGTAATGATAAGAACAATCATTATTTAATACATTCTTGATAATCAACATCTATGTAGAATACAAAGCTTCAAGTAGCAAGTCAGATATTTGCATCTTCTTTTTTTATTCATGTCTACAGAGGACCTTTTTAAAAAATATATATATATCTCCAAATATTCTTGGATAGCATAGCTTAAAAATGTATTAAAATTTTTTTAAGACAATTATTACTTTTCAAGAGGCATGATTGTCTCCTGTTTGCATTATGCATTTAAAATATCTTTTACACAAGTTGCTACTTCACTAATGACAGATTGGCAAGGGATCAAGGGAACTAATAAGGGCATGCAGATTTTCCTTTACAAAATTCTGTTGTAATGTTAATAAAAGAGGCAAAGTTACAATGTCAGTCGAAGAACTGTTTTCTTTTCCAGACACTTGTTCTTAATGATGAGTTATACCTGAGGAAGACAAATATTCTTCTTTCCTAAAGAACTCATTTTTCCCCCATGATAGCATTTTGAAGTTTATGATTTGTCACAACTCTCAGCAGGAAGTATAATGGCCAAGCATGGCTTAACATGTCATTTATTCAAGTAACGTGGTCTCAGTTCTGCAGGTGACAAGACTTCTCAGTCTCTGGTTTGCCCTTGGCCACCATTTTAGTCAATGATTACAATGAAAGAATGAAGTTTGGACTTTCAGAGTTGCTTTATTTTGGCTGAAGTTCAGAGTCACCTTGCTCCATCCTGCAGGAATAAAAATTAGATGTCATCCAGTAAGAAGAACAACGTCACCATCACCAAGTACCTTAATTACTTTTCCATATATGGAAGGTAGCTGATACTCTAAAGAGATCCCTTGCCATGTATAGTGAAAAATGTACATATGATATAAACAGATAAGTTCCCAGATATCTTTGAGAAGCATAGCCCAAATTGTAAACCCTGCTGTAAAGAAAAGAGTAGCTTTACAGAAATGAGGGATGAGTCCAGAAATTTGCATGAGTATGCCTTGGGCCTTTAGGACCGGATATCTGCATTGGCAGCTGAATGTGGCTTATATGACTGGAAATGAAGTCACCAGACTTGAGTTCCTGCTGCTTAGAAGAAAAGCACCTAGGAAGGAACTTTCCCCAACAATGAGCTATTTGACACAAATCCTCTGCCTTGGTTTTATGGGTTGTGTGCATCACTTCTTTTCATTTTGTCCTCCTAACTTTTCTCTTAAGTCATACTCTATCGTCCAAAGACCACGCATCCTTCAAGCTCAATTTCAAATGCTCCAGTTTGAAATGTTAACAGTATCCAACTTTCCCAAGTATCATATTCCAGGTCTGTGTAAAAATTAAAAACCTGAAATCTCGTCAAAATACTCCTGAAAAAATCTCTTAAATATTTGGTGGAGAAGATTGCAATGACTTGATTTTGTATATATGACCTGCAACTAATTATTTAACGCTTTTCTCCAGGATTTAAACAAGTCATCATCATCCACATTCCCTGGGCATCTTGATACAAGGTCAGAAAACCCTTAAAATCATTCATACATTTCTTTCATATGTTTCGTCAGTGTACAAACAAAGCTTGGTTACCTTAATTCCTTGCAGTACACAGTCACTTGAATGGAATTTCAGAGGAAACTGTCTATACCACTTAAAATGCTTTATATCTCAATACTTTTATTATATATTTATTATATACTTTATGAAATAGTAACAACTTCTCGTTTAATTTAAATTTTGAACACTAACCCATACACAATGGTATGGTCTTTCCCAACTTTGGTTTGTCAAATTATAGGGGAACTAGCCCAGTTAAAACAGTAATTTGTTTCTTGTGGAATTAAAGGAAGTGTCTCTGGGTCCCAGCATCGTCTGTTGAACAAGCAAATTAATATAGTGGAAAAAGCATAGGGGTCAGATTACCTGGATTCAATTAAGTCTTGGCTCTGCCTTTTCCTGTCCAAACAACCTGAGGTTGAATTCATTACCCTGTCCTGAGGCTTAGTTTTCACATTTTAATGATTATGATAATAATATTATCAAGTCCATAGGATTATTGGGAAGTTGAATAAGATATTGCATTAAAAAATCACTTGTATGAAAAAGTACCATACAAATATTGTTCTTATTGTTTTTGTGTTTTTCTGAAAAGTGTGCAATTTGGAGAATAAAGCAATGTAGTGAGTGTGAATAATTGTATCCAAAATGTCTTCTACCCATGAATTGCCTTATCAGAGAACAATTTAGAAAGAGACTCTAAGGAATGGCAAAGTCTCTTCTAGTACGTGTGTTTCCTTCTTGTACACACCTAGTTCCCAGGTATTTCTGTAAAGTACGTTTGAGTTCGTTTGTTAGGTTTTCAAGAAGGGACTTGGATAGAGGTGGAGGGGTGCTTTTTATATTTCAGAATATATTGGCCTTGAAGTGACCAGGACCTCCTAACTGAATTATATCTCATTGGCCTTTAATCTTCCACTTTCTCTCCTATTTTCTTATTTCTGCATAAGTGGAACATCTACTGCAGTATATAACAGAGACCTGAGCAGGGTGGCTGTGGGAATTAGAGTTAGAGCATGAAGTCTCTAATGCCACCCATTTTATTCTCTACATCAGAGTGATACTTCCCAATCATGTACCTGGGGATACATAATATTTGTGATCCCTTTTTTTAAACACATGTATAATCATCACCCCTGTTGTGAAATCACCGTTCTTTTTCATGTGCCTATGTCAACTGAAACCACATTCACCATTGGCCGACTCATAGCTTAACCCTGAAACCTGGCTTCAGGTTTCCTCAGACCATTGGATAAGGTGATCATGTCCTTCTTTCACAGGCTTACCTTCACTTGTCTCTTAATTACTAGCATTTTCTCTTCGAGTCAGTCTTCAATCTTCTTTTCTCATCGCGGACGTCAACATGCAATGAGATCATCATCTCCCAAGGCTTCAACTGGCACTTATGCGATGATAGCTTCCAAATACTGGTCTCCAGACATTTGCCTGTATTTCCCTTGTTCAGTAGGCACCTACAAATCAAATATAGTGCTGAAATTCAAACCTCATTTTCTTTCTAAAAAAAAAAGAAAAAAAGACAGAAAAGAAACTTGCCATTTCTCCTATAATTCCTGTTTCAGTTACTTATATCACTTTTCACTGAATCTGGTAAGACAGAAAACATAAGGAAATCTTAGACTCTTCTATGCTCCTTTATCCTCCATAACAAGTCAGCCATAAAAAAGTCTTGTCAATTGCCTCTTCAAAATGTCTCTTTAATCCATCCATTCTTTTCACCAGCACTGCCCACGTTCTAGTGTAGGTTCTCATCAGCCACTTAATTGTTAAATCTAACACCTACTGGCCTCTTCTTCCTTCCATCCTCCTTCCACACATCCACACACACAGAGTTTATTGAAAATGAGATCCAGCTATGTCATTCTTTCTCTGCTTAAAAACAAAAAGCGAACTAAATAAAAACCCAATAAATAAAAGCTCAAAGACTATTAACAACTTACTCTCAGCATATCTGTGCAGATTCATATGTCTCTAGGATTTTGTGCATTTTCTTTCTGGTATATGGCATATGGTTGTCTTTTCTACTTACTCTTCAAGACTTTGCTCAAATGAATCTCTTTGTAACTCTCTCGTGAATCCCTTCTTTTTTAAAAATTTATTTTATTGACGTATAGTTGATTTACAATGTTGTGTAAATTTCTGCTGTACAGCAAAGTGATTCAGTTATGTATACCTTCTTTTTCATATTCTTTTCCACTATGGTTTATCACAGGATATTGAATATAGTTCCCTGTGCTATACAACAGGACTTTGTTGTTTATCCATCCTATATATAATGGTTTACATCTGCTAACCTCAAACTTCCAATCCATCCCCACCCCCTCTCCTTGGCAACCACAAGTCCGTTCTCTATGTCTGTGGCTCTGTTTCTCTTTCATAGATAAGTTCATTTGTGTCATGTTCTGGATTCCACATATAAATGATATCATATGGTATTTGTCTTTCTCTTTCTGATTTACCTCACTTAGTATGATAATTTCTAGGTCCATCCATGTTGCTTCAAATACACATTATTTCGTTCTTTTTTATGGCTAATCCGCCATTGTATATGTGTACCACAGGTGAATCCCGTCTTGTCCAATGCTCTCTTAGCACTTCGAACATGCCTCAGTAACAGTGATGGTGGCTATATTTTTTCTTAAGCAAAAATGGGAACATGTAGCCTTACAACTGTGATTGTGCTTATTCATAGAACATGACAGAATATTTGAAGTAGATCATGTCTCAAGATATCTAGTAAGAATGGCCACTGGAAAGATGATACGTATCATATTCAAATAAAGAGAAGTGTAGTATTATTTTTTCCCATGTCTGGCTCCCCAGTTAGACTGTGAGTTTCTCTGCAATCACAGTGACTAAGACTTACTTGGGTAGCAATTTTCTCAGAGTTGGTACATTATAGATGCTCAGTAAAAGTTTGTTAAGAAATGATTGATGAATTCATAAGTGAAAAAATGAACATGTTGTCTCAGTTTATGAAAGTGTGCTAATTTCAGGATTTGAGTCCTTATATGCCCTGTATCATTTGACTTGGGGATAAAACTCAATTCTTTTTCATAAACTACCCCAGGTGCCATCAGACTTTCAACAGTTTCTCTTTTCTCATCAAGCTTAGCTGTGGCTTTGCTTCTTATTTCCCAGAAGAATGGAGAAGAAAACTTCTCTACTCTCTCAACATTGTGTCTGCCAACCTGCTTACATTTTTGTGCCTGGCTCCCCCTTGTTTCAGGTTGAAATGGACTTTGATGCACTATTCAGTGACCCCATTGGGACACGAGGTACCAACTCCTCTTGGCTCCTCAAGGACAATGCTCCGGCCATCATCCTGTCTCTCACCTGTGTCATAAGTTATTCTCTTTCTCCTGGATAATTCCCTTCACCATATAAACATGCTAAAATATCTCCTTAAAAAAACCAACAACAACTTACCTTTTTCCATGTGTCTCAAGTGGTAATGCTCTATTTTTAAATTTCCCTTTTCATCAGAGCTCATTCAAAGAATTGTCTATACTCAAGGCTTCTTCTTCCTCCACTTCTCTCTTGATTTCACTCTAATCAATTTTTCCTCTCCAGCAATCCACTAAAACCTCTCTGGTCAACATCAAGTATGATTTCTGTGCTGCCATTTGAAGTCATTTTGGGTTTCATCTCACTCCATTTATATTATTCAGCAAAGGTTCATTCTACATTTTTGAAACATTTTCTTCACTTGGACACTGGGCTACCCTTCTCTCTTGAGTCTCTCCTTTCCTTTCCTAGATCCTTTATTGGTTCTACTATATCCACCAAATTCCAAACACTGGAACACCTGAGGGCTCAAGCCTCCATGTCTTCTCTGCCTGCACTCACTCCATTGATGATTTCATCCATTCTCATTGCAGTAGTTCCATAGGTAAACTAATGGCTCCCAAATTCATACCTCTGGCCCTGACCTTATTCTTGAACTTCAGATACATGTGTGCAGTTGCCTATGTGAGATTTCACTGGCATGTCTGATAGGCCTCTTAGGTGTTCAGAATTGAGCTCTGCCTCTCTATCAGGGTCAGATCTACTCTGCCTAAATTCTTCCCATGTCAGTTATTGTCAACTCCACTCTCCATTGTTCAAACCAAAACCCACGGAGGCATCTTTAGACAAGTTATTCCCACCTTTACGCCATTGCAGTGGCATCCTAGTTTGTCTCTCTGCTTCCGTCTTCATCCTCCTTTGGTCTTTTCCTAACATGACAGCCACAGTGATCTTTTAAAATATAAGTGGGATCATATCATTCCTCTGTTCAAAACCCTTAATGCCTTCTTGTTTTACTCAGAGTGAACACCCAAATTCTTACTCTGGCCCCAAGGCCTTCTATGGTCTTTCTCCTCTACACCTGTGAAGCCATGATCACCTGCTACCCTCCTTCCCTCACCCCTCAGCTCTAACCCATTGGCCTCCTTCCTGTGTCTGGAACATGCCAAGGATGCTGTGGTCTCAGGGCCTTGGTACATTTTTTTCTTTGTCCAGAAATCTTTTTCCTCATATCCATATTGCTTTTTTCTCCACTTTCTTCAGATCTCTGTTTATTTATCAATTTATCCTAGAGGTCTTCTACCACAGCTTCATGTAAGTAACACACTCATTCTGTATCTCTTTACCCTACTTCCTAGTACTTACTACCTTAGGAATAGCAATTTGATATTTAAGTCCAATTTATAGTATTAGAACATAAGCTCCAGTGAGGGCTAGGACTCATCTGCTTTTATTTGCTGACAGTTTCTTTGGACTTAGCTAAGTACTAGGAACAACAAATATCGAATAGAAAATAACAACAAATACTGAATAGAAAAATGGTTAACATTGTGCATATATAACTAAGTAAGCAAGATTTTTAAAGAAAGAAAAGTTATCACAGTTTCTGGCAAACTACTCAGAATGACTGAAGGTTATTTCAGTAATCGGAAGAGGGCAGCACATGGCATTTCACCTCACATTTTGTTCAGAAATAAACATTAATAGTAATTTAATATTTAGCTAAGGCAGTGACTCCACAAAGACAAGTAAGCACCTGAAAAAGAGAAGAGGATGGGGGCTTCCCTGGTGGCGCAGTGGTTGAGAGTCTGCCTGCTGATGCAGGGGACACAGGTTCGTGCCCCGGTCCGGGAAGATCCCACATGCTGCGGAGCGGCTGAGCCCGTGGGCCATGGCCGCTGAGCCTGCGCGTCCGGAGCCTGTGCTCCGCAACAGGAGAGGCCACAACAGTGAGAGGCCCAAAAGAAAGAAAAAGAGGATTAAAATTAGTGAGACTGGCAAACCAAGAGGAGCTTAATGGCTAAATCAATGTCACTATTTGATCTTGGCCTCTGGTCCACGTGTACCTGCCAGTTGACCCCAAGGAGATCATTAGGACGGTGTTTACTTTTGCTCCCACTCTTCTAAATGCTAGTGATGGTCATGCACAGACTGAAAGTTGGGGAGTTTATAGGTGGGAATTGGTTCTTATTGCAATTAGAGTGGAATGAACCTGACATTAACTGGGCCAGTGGTTTTCAATCATTTTCCCCCCAGAGCGAGATACCTGCCAGGTAACATTTTCCTGAGCTACGTCCTCACATCACTCACTTGAGTTTGCTGCCTCGGTAGTATAGCCCATGGGTTCTGTGCAATTTTGAATTGCTGCCTAAGTGTCCCTACCCCAGAACAATTTCTCCCATCCGTTTATACACTCACTGAGGCTGGGAACTGTTTTCTAGATGAAACCTGCCATTTTTCAGATAACACATCTGAGGCTTACAGAGAACAAGCGACTCACCCAAGATTATGGAGAGTAGAGATCTCAGATATCAGAGACTAGGAGACCTAAGAGATTAAGGAAGACATCTTCCTGGCCTGAGGTTTATTTCTTTCTTAGTGAGAGACTAAATATACAGACAGACAATGGCAAGACCATATATAAAAGTAAAATCCTGACCTACAACCTGCAGCAAAGAGCCCAGGAAGCCAGGCTGCTCTCCATAGTAACCAGTCCAAGAGGTCAGACTGCTATCTGTAGGAACCAGTCCAGGAGGCCAAACATAGCCACGTGACAGTTGGTCCAGAGTGGCTAAGACATGATTAATCACTGACAGCTCCCCTAACTTTTGCCCTCTCTTCCAACTTAGGACCAACCCGAGAACCCCAAATATGCACACCTGACCAATCACATAGGGTGCTCCACTTCTGTCTAGCTCAGCTGCAGTGTCCCCATGTCAACAGCCTCCAATCAGGGCACACCTGAAGTCATCCCTGCTTCCATGAGAAGGCTTTCCCATGGCTCTGCCTGCCTTTAATTTTCTGCCAAACACAAGTGATGGAGGCTGACACCCTTGCTATAGAAAGCTCTGAATAAACAGCCTCTTCTTGCTCTCATGTTCATGAACTTACTTATTTTCACAGGTCTCAGTTGGCACTGCCCATCGCTGCAGACCCCAGCCTTGGACCATGGCTCCCCGAGAAGGCAGAGAGGCCCCTTGTGCCTCACTGCACACAGCTTGTCGAGTCCACGCTGATATGGTAAGTCAGCATTGGGTCTGAACTCTGCTGTCTTTGCATTGAATTTCTCAGCTATTTGTTCTCAGTTTGGTACCCAGGTTTTGTTATTAGTTCCCACTTGGTTGGCATCCTTGGTAGAATCAGGCTTTTTCTTCCCTTTTGCTCTCTTTTTTGTTACTGTTTTATGTTGCCCTGTCTGACTGTTTTTTGGTTGTGAAAGGAGAATCATAGGGTAGAAGACAGGCAGAGGCTCTCAGAGTCTGTTGTTAGAGCTGACTTCACACGCTGGTGTGTGGTTCTCTAGACCGGCATCTACTTGGACAAACTTTGCTGTGGGTCACCTGTACATCCTAACCATGTCTTTGTAAATGAAGACTAAATTCTCTTGAATTCCTACAGCAGTGCTGTATTACACATTATTAAATGGCTTTGTCTTCCACATTTCCATGATTCCATAATGTGTAATGCGTTTATTACTGTCAAAAAATTTTACATTATTACTATTATTCATTGTGTTCTAATGTTCTCTGCCAGAGCTCCTGGCAGAGAAATTTGGCTTACTTGGCAAATTCATCCAAGGCTGGTTCTGGGCGTTTTTTGGTTCTGTCAAAGTGCTTTGCCTTGTATATGATAGACATTTGTAGATGTTTTTCCCAAATGGGAAAAAACAGAGAAGGGGGAAGACAACTACAAAACATCAAGCCAATACCTATATATTTATTTGATCTCACTCCATGAGGTAGATCTTATCATCTGTGTTTTAACCGTGAGTGAAAGGAAGATTGGCAAGATTCAACAGTTTGACCAAATAACACAGCTAGTTAGTAGTGGACTCCAGATGTAGTCTGTCTATCCCCAAAGCCTATATCGTTTCTGCTTTGCCACGTTATCCCTCAAAGCATAAGCACAATCACAGTTTGAAATCTGCAGTAGAATTCAATGAAATTATGTTAATACAAAAATATTTAAAGAATCACATTCTGGAGGGAGGCTTTTGCCTGAGGTGGACGAAACCTGGGATCTTCGTTGCTAGAGCACTTACTGGAGTTCTGGCTGCTAAAGTAGGAATTCAGCGCAGCCTGCTTCCCTAGTTAATGAAGTGTGTGCTGCCCTCTACTGGCACCGAGGAAACACTACATCATGCTTTGTGTTGGTTCAGCAAGGTGAAGGATGTAAAGATTCGATTCTGCTTCCCATTATCAGAGATTTCCAGTGGGTCTGGATTCTTTCTATTGTATTTTCCCCTCGAATAAACTTATCGACTTCAGTTTCTTTCTTTGCCAATCTCATCTGGTTATGTCACTCCTGTTAATATGTTTAAGATTTAGTAGAGGCACCTAGAAAAACTAAAGCTATATCGGCATTAATGGAAATCCAGGAGATTAGAAATTGACATGCGTGCTAGATCAAGGATGCGTTAGTCCTTGTTATTTACTGTTAATATTGCCCTAGATTATAGGTGACTGGTATGTAAACTTTTGAATCCATTATTCTTTCCTGTGCTATGTAAAACAGACGATTGATTCTCAATAAGGCAATTTTAATATTCACCCATTCATTTAATCATTCATTTATTACACCAACACTCGTGAAAGTCTGTCTTGCACCACGATGCTAGTGGTGAGGAGGTATAAGTAGGAATAAGCATCCTACAGTTCAACGGTGCAGATGGGCATGCGAACAGATAATTGCAATGCAGTTTAAATAATGCTGTGGTCTTTCCAGAGTGCTGTGTGTTCTCAGGAAGAATGACTAATCTTATGGATGAGGGTGTGCTTACGCTCCAAGATGGGGAAGAGTTTACACGATGGATAACAAAAGAGGGGTGTTTCAAGTCGAGGAAATCTCATGTCAAAGGTGTGAGGATAGGGAAAAGCGGAAGACAAAGCCGGAGCACCCAGTTCCATATGTTGACACGAAGAGTATTCAGGGAGTGTGTGAATGAAGTCTGCGATGTAAAGAGAACAGAGTTATGAAGGCGTTAACTTCTCCACATAAGAGTGTGGACTATGTGTTATATGTATTACATATACAGAGAAAGAGGGTGGGAAACTATTGAGGGGTGATACTTTAAATCCATGATTCTTCTTGTGGTTCTGTCTTGTTCAGTATAAAATGAGAAATTTGACTACTGTAAGGGAATTGATTTGAATACCAGTTTTACTTTGAAAAATGCATATCCTATGTGGTATTTTCTGAAATCTTCTGACTGATGACCTAACTAAATGGATAACTACTGAATTCCACTCGACGCTGTATTCTGTAACCATATATTGGCTCTTCAATATCAATGTGAATGTGAGAGTAAGACTTTGAATAAGAAATAAAAACAACCTTCCTTCTCCAATATCCACCATTCACCCCCCCTTCAGAGGACAAAATTCTCTACCCTACTTGGTTGGTATACAACAAGTTTCTGCCTACATTTTTTTTAACATCTTTATTGGAGTATAATTGCTTTACAATGGTGTGTTAGTTTCTGCTTTATAACAAAGTGAATTCTTTATACATATACATATGTTCCCATATCTCTTCCCTCTTGCGTCTCCCTCCCTCCCACACTCCCTATCCCACCACTCTAGATGGTCACAGAGCACCAAGCTGATCTCCCTCTGCTATGCGGCTGCTTCCCACTAGCTGTCTGTTTTACGTTTGGTAGTGTATATATGTCCATGCCACTCTCTCATTTTGTCACAGTTTACCCTTCCCACTCCCCATATCCTCAAGTCCGTTCTCTAGTAGGTCTGTGTCTTTATTCCCATCTTATCCCTAGGTTCCTCATGACCTTTTTTTTTTCTTCTTAGATTCCATGTGTATGTGCTAGCATACGGTATTTGTTTTTCCCTTTCTGACCTACTTCACTCTGTATGACAGACTCTAGGTCCATCCACCTCACTACAAATAACTCAGTTTCATTTCTTTTTATGGCTGAGTAATATTCCATTGTATATATGTGCCACATCTCCTTTATCCATTCATCTGTTGATAGACTCTTAGGTTGCTTCCATGTCCTGGCTATTGTAAATAGAGCTGCAATGAACATTTTGGTACATGACTCTTTTTGAATTATGGTTTTCTCAGAGTATATGCCCAGTAGTGGGATTGCTGGGTCTTATGGTAGTTCTATTTTTAGTTTTTTAAGGAACCTCCATACTGTTCTCCGTAGTGGCTGTATCAATTTACACTCCCACCAGCAGTGCAAGAGGGTTCCCTTTTCTCCACACCCTCTCTAGCATTTATTGTTTGTAGATATTTTGATGATGGCCGTTCTGACCGGTGTGAGATGATATCTCATTGTGGTTTTGATTTGCATTTCTCTAATGATTAATGATGTTGACCATTCTTTCATGTGTTTGTTGGCAATCTGTATATCTTCTTTGGAGAAATGTCTGTTTAGGTCTTCTGCCCATTTTTGGATTGGGTTGTTTGTTTTTTTGATATTGAGCTGCATGAGCTGCTTGTAAAATTTGGAGGTTAATCCTTTGTCAGTTGCTTCATTTGCAAATATTTTCTCCCATTCTGAGGGTTGTCTTTTCGTCTTGTTCGAAGTTTCCTTTGCTGTGCAAAAGCTTTTAAGTTTCATTAGGTCCCGTTTGTTTATTTTTATTTCCATTTCTCTAGGAGGTGGGTCAAAAACGATCTTGCTGTGATGTATGTCATAGAGTGTTCTGCCTATGTTTTCCTCTAAGAGTTTGATAGTGTCTGGCCTTACATTTAGGTCTTTAATCCATTTTGAGTGTATTTTTGTGTGTGGTATTAGGGAGTGTTCTAATTTCATACTTTTACATTTACCTGTCCAGTTTTCCCAGCACCACTTATTGTAGAGGCTGTCTTTTCTCCACTGTATATTCTTGCCTCCTTTATCAAAGATAAGGTGACCGTATGTGCATGGGTTTATCTCTGGGCTTTCTATCCTGTTCCATTGATCTATGTTTCTGTTTTTGTGCCAGTACCATACTGTCTTGATTACTGTAGCTTTGTAGTATAGTCTGAAGTCAGGTAGCCTGATTCCTCCAGCTCCGTTTTTCTTTCTCAAGATTGCTTTGGCTATTCAGGATCTTCTGCCTGCATTTTATCTACTTTATGCCAGCTTGATATTTTTAAATATGAACTTTATTTTTAAAATATAAAAGTATTATAAAAGTATTATTTGATATAAAAAAAATTCAAAGAAAGAGAAAAGTGGTTAAAAAAGATCCCCTTATACCCAACTACTAAAGATTCCCATTTTTAAATAAGTATGTGTTGGTATAGACCAGGAAGATAGCAAACCTTTGCTGCTACGGTTTTCTCAGGCTACGTGTTTTATAGTAAGACTTAAAAATATCCCATCATGAGTTCATATGGTGTCTGATTCCAGTGGCGCCAATCATCAGTGAATTGGGTGTCCAGACAGTGCTTCCATGGCCATTGTAATTTCTTGTAATGAACTAATAGCTAACAGAAGTTTAAAACACTACTACCTTTCGTACCTCTGGTATGGTAGCTGATTTATTTTTTTCATCATTAATTAATTTTCTATTTATAGGGAACAAATAAAGCTGCTGTGAGGAAGTCTGCCATGGTACCCTCTCTAGCTAATGAGTTCTTTAAAATTGGTTTTACCTAAAGTCTTATTAGAAAACTTTTCAATTAGGCAGCAATACCTTATTAGGTACAGCCTGTGGGAGGAAGTGATATGAAGGAAGCCTCTATACTAACTAAAGAATTCACTCACATTTTATTAGCAGAGTTCACACCTCAAATCCTTGTTTATGAAATCTGTCCTCACTTTCTGCATCTCTCATACTTTTGGCATTATTACATACAAGATATATTCAAATTCTATGCATGTATTATTATTATTAATTTACATTATGTGTAGCTCCTCAATTGTAATTTGAGGCCAAGTTTATCTTTTTTTAATTTCATTCCATTTTATTTTCAAATCTTTTATTCTTAATACAGTTTTGAAAAGTTACTTTCCATTTCCAGTTATTATGAAATATTGACTCTACACCATGTGTTGTACAGTACATCCTTGAGCCTGTCTTACACCCAAAAGGTATTGTCTAAGAAGGATTCCAAACTCATTTTTGGATAGCCACCACTTATTCTCTTATAGGTTGACAACAAAACAAAAAACACCTAGAAATATGCCAAAGAATGATGTGCCTTAATTCTTTTGCATTGGTCTCCTTAATTATCCATCAGCAGTTCCAAATCCAGGATGCTCCCACTTTTTAAGGGCACCCTCTCCTCACTGCATTTGATGTAGTGGCACAGCTGGCTGGGGACCTAGTAGTCAAATGGCTTTACCATTGAGAAATTTGTTTACTGAAAAACTAGCCTTTTACCTACCATCTTTCCCCAGGTGGAGCACACCTCTGTTTCTACAGCAGGCCTGACTCAGTGGGAGAAAGCTTATCATTCATCTCCAAACAGACACTAAGCTGGAGATTCAAATGGGAAGTACTAGCAGATGTCACCTGCTCCCAGTATTGGGTGAAGTTGTGGTCATCTTTTCCATAAAGAACATTCTCCAACAGCATCACTTGGTTAGAGTAATACATGGTGTTGCATTTTCATTTCTAGAAGCAGGGTAAGGATCAGAGTTCTCTGAGATCAACTTACTGCTGAGTACGCTGTGTTGGATTTTCAGATGATTTTTTTTTTTTTTGGCCACGTTGTGTGGCTTGCGGGATCTTAGTTCCCTGACCAAGGATCAAACCCGAGCCCCCTGCAATGGAAGCCTGGAGTCCTAACTACTGGACCGCCAGGGAATTCCCTCAGATGATTTCGAATAGCCTTAGTGGTCCTCTGAATGGTTGCAGGCCCTGGTCATTCTTGGTTCTGATGTAGACAAATATTAGACAAATATTACTTATCATTTGATCTTAAGGATATTTGCTGTTTTCCTTGAAATGTGAGAAAGTCAAAAGCCAGATATTTGGAACAGCTTTTCTTTGCCCCTCCAAGATGAGATGTCCACCCATCTCCACCTTGCTTTCTGTCTTAGGAGGCGACTTTGCTGGGCTGCATCAATCAGTCCCCACTGCCCTCTGCCTTTCTGTTTGATTTCCAGGGGGAAAGTCAGGAAACAGACAGAGAACTGGGGGAAAGAGAAGCTCTGGTTTTGATTCCCCCAGTCCTCCTGCTAGGCCGTGTGTTGGTAGTGACTGCATTCCTCACTGAAGGCCGTGGGCACCATTGTGGTGGTCCTCTCCTATAGCTAGAGTCTCATCCTGTTCGGTAACTGGTAATCCCCTCTCCTTGAGCACAGGTAGAATCTGTGATTTGTTTCTAACCAACACAGCATTGCAAAGGTGATGATGAGATGTCACCCCCTTGATTAGGTTGTATTGTACAAGACTCTGTTGGCCTTGAAAAAGCCAACAGTCCGATTGTGAACTGCATGGAGAGGGTTACGTGGCAGAGAACTATGGTTGACCTCTAGAGCCTTAGGGTAGCCTCCAGTCAGCATGAAAATGGGACCTCAGTCCTCCAACCATAAGGATATAAATTCTGCCAACAACCCAAGGGTGTTTGGGAGGGAATCTTTCCCTTGTTCAAGCCTCTGATGAGACCACCACCACAGCCAACACCTCAACTGTAAAACTGGTGAGATCTTAATCAGAGGACCAGGCAAGCTGTGCCCAGAATCCTGATCCACAGAAACTATGAGATAATACACGTGTGTTGTTTTAAGCCACCATGTCTGTGTTATTTGTTATGCAGCAATGGAAAACTAATACAAGTCCCTTCATTAATGTTCTTTTGAGGGTGACATCTGTTTCTTTCCAGGACACTAAATAAAACAGGTAGACCAGGAGTTGGTTATTATTTTCTGTAAAAGGTCCAGATAATAAATATTTTAAGCTTTGCAGGCCATAAATGATGTCTGTTGCGTATTCTTTCTCTCTTACAGTCTTCCAAATATTTAAAAATGTAATAAACATTCTTAGCTCATGGGGTATATGAAAACAAGTGGTCTGCTACATTTGACTCATGGACTTTAGTTTGCTGGCCCCTGTGTCTGACAGACATATGGTACTGGGAGATGAGTATGTTACATATTTATCGTATTGCTACATATTCATCAAAACTTATTTCCTGTACTTCCTGAGCACAAATCTAGACAACATTTCCCAGCACATGAAGTATGTGTGTAACCATGGGTCTGAATTCTCTTCAGTGGAATGAGGGTGAAAGTGACGTAAAGCAATTCCAGGTCTGGTCATACAAACATCTTGTGCAATTTTCCACGCTTGCTGACTCTCCATCCTCTGGCTGGAGTGAAGGCTGCAAAGTTCTCGTGGATGGAAGTGCCACAAGGTGGGGGGACCTTGAGTCCCCACCTCTCATCATGGAAGACTGCCTACAGAACACTGTGTTTAACTATTACATGTATGAGAAATAAACTGTTGTTGCTTAAGGCACTGAGATTTGGGGATCCATTCCTTTGTATATATCTCAAAGCTGACAGTACCAAGGAGGAGCTCTTTCTATTCATGTTTTCAGAAGAGAATGTCCCAGAGATCTATTCAGTCACATCAATAAGGGAAACACTCCTGGTCTGTGGAAATCAGTAAGAGTAGGAAAGACCCCAGAGTTAGACTGGAAAAAATCCACATCCAAAGACCCTCGGGTCCTGCACCCTTGTTACGACTTTATGGTCCCCTCTGTTTCTGAGACAGAGCTCTCCTCTCTACGAGGCTCCCACCCAGAGAGACTTCCCAAATCTCTGGACACACATTTGCTGTGCCATGGCAGAGCAAGAGGCAATCACAATATCCTCCCTGTCCTGGCACCCACTTCACACACTGGCTACTCCAGCTTGCTCTTTACCGTGGAACCTCAGCCTTTCACATTTCTAACAACCCCTCCCTGAAGAGCTACTGTTGAATGGCATATAAACACCCCTATAAAATGGATATGAATCTTGAAATTTATTTAAATCTCATTCCTTTAGACCCTTTGAAAGGTAGTTCCTATTCAACAAAATAATTTCTCATGTAGGGAAATTCTTGTACTGTGTTTATCAATTCAGCTGGAATACAGTAGTGGGTTTCTTCCCTGGGCTTGTCTTTGCCCTGCAATGCAAAATGACTTAGTGGTCTGTGGGCTTCTTCTGCAGCTTTTGCCTCAGCTATTGACAACCATGCCCTTAGGGGGTTGAAAGCAATAGGAATAGAATAAAAGGACACAGTGCTTTGAACACATGGATTATTACAGCATATATCGATTTATAGTGAACTTCATCAATATGGATGATTGCCTTAAGGTACCACATTGTCCTTAGTATTCATCGATTTAAAGCCTTCAAAGAATTCAAATGCCAAGTGTATTAAAGAAGCATGTCTGGAACCCAGACTATACAAATATAAAAGAGTCAATAGAAAAAGACAAAAGTTTCCTAAATAATTAATTACTAAGATCATTGCTAAAGTAACAGCCCTCTCCTCTCCTCGTCTCTTCTCTCTCTCTCTCTCTCTCTCTCTCTCTCTCTCTCTCTCTCTCTCTCTCTCTCTCTCTCTCCCCCCCCCTCCCTCCCTCCCTCCTTCCCTCCCTCTCTCTCCCTCTCCCCAGAGGACTGTCTCTGACACAAACGCAAGGGATAAAGCCAAGGCAGTGCTTGTCCAGTAACACTAGGTGGCAGCAGTGGGTTTTGAGCCAAAGCACTCTCCCTTTTCCAATGGGCAAAGTCACCATGATTAAGAGCCAACCAGCTAATTGATGAATAACTAGATTTTGGTTACATATGAAGACATGGATTTCCTTTTAGTACCTTTTTTAAAACAAATAAAATATGTCCAAATATTATCCGTGGGTGAGAAAACAAATTTGCCATACAAGGGGGTGTCAGGAATGTTGTGATTACAGTCTACGAAAACTGAATAAAACACACATCAAATTAGAAGCCTTCCTCTTACAGAAAATAAATTATTCCTTGAGGAGAAGCAATGGTTTCACAGAAGACTTGTATTTAAAACATTGGCAATTACTACCAGCTAGACAGTTCTTAGCAGTTTGTAATTTGAAAGGGACTGACTTGTCAGTGTATGATTGATATTTGAAAGGTAACTTGAACTTTTGTTGATTTATTTTCTGTAATGCTACTCAGTATTTTGAAGGCTCTGGTGTAGATATCTTTTAACACAAGAGAAACCTATTAATCCTTCTGGAAAGAACTAAATTGTGTGTCAATTTTTGAATCAAGAAATAATACAAGATTAACAATCTGACCTTAGTGTGGCATGTTGCGTCAAGAAATAAAGATCGGGTACATTCTCAGATTCTCACAAGGTTTTACTCAGCATTTATCTGAATAACTGAAAGCAAGTTCAGAGTAATGTTGCCAACAGATGCAGGATGATGTGACGGAAGTCTGGGCAGAGTGTGAAGTTTGGTTCTAGCTCTACCTCTAATTTATTTTCTGACCTTGAGTCAATAATGTAGCAACCCTAGATGCCAAGTGTTCATTTTTAAATACATAAAGTATATCTGTTGTTCTAGATGATTTCTTCTACATTCTCATCTGGTTTTATGATCAACACATTACAATTCCTTTGCCCAGTGATCACTTGGTATATGTATTTGGCATATAATGTGAAAAACGTGTGTGCGTGTGTGTGTGTGTGCGCGCACGTGTGCTTGTATGTTAGAGGATTGATCCTGGATTTAAACTCACAGTGAAAACAGCATAGCCGATAAGTGTTGCTTCTTGTGCAGGACTACATTATGTATTTACTAATGCACTTCACAAATAGCTCTTGAGAACATTGTGCAAACGTGTACAGTCTTGTATCCGGGAGAAGGAAAGGGGGACAATAACAGGTGATTTTGTGACAGCCACAGAGCATAATTTGTATTTTTCACCCTCATTTTCTTTACTCTCACCTACAGGATGCAGATCAAGCACACTTACGTGAAATCTACCATAGGGAACGATTTCACTTAAGTCATTAGGTCTTGGCTTAGCCTCCACAGAGATCAGGCACTCCCGATTCTACTAAAATGGAAAATGGCCTCAAGGCTCAGAGAGACAAAGCTGATGAAATTTAATCTATTTAGTGTTTATTACACAGATTGGACTCCAGACATTTCCAAAGGTGATGGGCTCAATGTGGCAACTTTCAGGTCTTCCTTAATTAGAAATATGTGTTAGTTAGGAGAATAACCCCACTGTCCAGTTAGATCATGGGTATGACATGTCATGAGAGAAAGGATGGAAGGACTGGAGTTTATGAGTTTGTGGGAGACTTAGAGTTCCAGTCTGACAACTAACATTTATTGAGCATCTACCATGTTCCAAGCTCTGTTCTATCATTAGCACCTCATTTAATCTTCCTATAGGAATACGACATTTACATGATCAATGTTTAATACAGATGAGGAAGCTAAGCTGGTGGAAGGTTAAGAAGCTTGCCCAAGGTAATAAGTGGCAGAACCAGGAATCAGATCTAGAAAGTCTTGGACCTGAGCCCAAGTTCTAAACTATCACTTAGATAGTTGGTCTCAGAGCTGAGTCTTCTGCTGTGGAAGCCTCAGGAAGCAAAGTGATAGGCCTTCGTTGAAGAATTAGTGCAATCAACATGTAGCAGTTGCCTTATGGGTTTGCCGACCTCAACCTTACTTTGGAAGAATTGGAGCGTTAATACCCAGTGAGAACAATCAATTACAAGAGTTCTTGCGGCAGGCTTCTCTGACACAGTTAGTTGGAAGGCTTCTCACTCTTTGGTCAATACCACTTGCTTTGAAAACAAAAACCTCAACAGTTTTGAAGGACTGTTTTGTTATTTTAGAATATGTCATATAAAAAGCTGTTTCGTCATTTTCTCTACAGAAGAATTACGTTCCGTCTCCCTTGATTGTTCATGTCTCTTATTATTAATGTGTCCACCCGTCAGTTGATCAGTGCTGCTCAGGAAGCTTCTGTTCCTCTCCTGTTACTGTTACACCAGAGAGGAGCACAGAGAGTTTAAAACGGCATAAACTATCACTCTTAATATTTGCTCTCCCCAATGCTGCCTGGTTAAATGTGCAAAAAAGAATAAAGTAAATTGGTCGGCTTCTGTCAGCATACATATTCCATGACTGTCAATGGGTTGCACTATCTGTAATTCTCGAAGGTGCAAGAGAGAGTAATAACAAATTCCCAATTAATGGAGAGGTGCAGACCCATGGGAGACCATGTCATTTGACCACTGATCTCTTTATTGGGGACAGGACCATCTCTTTGGCTTTCATGTACTGAAGAAGTACTTTTTTCCTCACCTCAACCAAAAGCTGAATATCACCAGGGATGATCATTTAATTTCACATTTTATTAAAACACTTAATGCAGAGCCACGTTATAACTGAAGGTAAAGCACAGAGCCTGGCGTAAGAAGCTCTTCTTCAGAACATAGTAATGAGAGAATTACCACATTAATCTATGTATAAAAGCCCTTTAGAGATTTTCATGCCTCCCGTGGTTCCATTTTCCATGGAAATGTGGAGTCAGAAGAGCTTCAAACAAAATTATTCATCGTTAAACATTTCACTTTTACAGGTACTGCTCTGTCAAGACGCCGCTTCCATGGCGACACACAATGTGACACTTCTCTTTCAGCTGAGCTCTCTGTAGCACCCACCAGCGCTGCCATACCTTGATCGGGTGCACGCAGAGGCATCACTCAGTCCATAAATATATCCTGGAGAAGCTGAGCCTCCTCTGTTTTATAAAGGGATGTCGTCCAAGTAGCAACTTCGTGATCTGTCTGATATTTGTATCCGGTTGAGAGATGCTGGCAAATCAAAAGAACTCTGGGTACTGTTCTGTAATGCTCTCCCTAAATGGCACCCATCCAGCCTGGACTATTGCCAGCCTGCCCAGCTTGTTTTAAAGTGTCAAAAGGGCGGGGGGGGTGGGGAATCAGCGGTGAGACTAAAATTATTTTCATAAGCGTGTGTCTGCCCCCAGGAGTCTTGCCCTGTTTTCTGTGATTCCAGAAATCACCCGAGCAGACCATGAAGTGAGTTGCAGTGAGATGGAGACCACTGGGTGAGGAGATGAAGCAGAGTTTATCTGGGCCACCATCTGCATTTTCCTAATCCTGACAGGTGCCTCTAGTTGACCACGGTTTCAGCACAGGATTTCTGTTATGGAGTCAACAGTCAAGGGTGGTTAAATGGAAGGAGTATCAGAAGTTTGATAAGTGGTTTAAAACCAAAGCCTATGCAGAAATCCTTAGCAGCGTTGTGAAGTTTTAGGGATACGGTGCTAAGAAAGCTCGAAACATCTTTAGAAGAGACTAGAATACAGTCTCCTTAGTAACAAAAGACAGTAGACTTTATATCAGTTACAGCCAAATGCAACCTGCAGTCTAGGCCCGTTACCACATGGTCCTTGTTGCCATTAAAATGATCACGGGGGAGTTCAAGGACAGGGCCGTCATTTGAAATGGCCTTGGAAGAAATATGTCGAAAAATTGCCTCAAGCCATTTCCCCTGGTGCTCGTTCTTTGTCCCTGTGATCTAACACACGGTACGCGATAAAATATATCCTGTATATTTATAGTGTGTCCAAGAAATGCCAAAGTGCTTAAGGCTCTGACATTGTTTTCGTTAGAGATGGATACTTCAGGGAACTGTAAATGCCAGCTTTTCAAATTTGCTCTAGATGGAAAAGATCCTAAAGACACCAGCTTTTACAAATATTTTGTACCGTGTGGCGCTCTGAACCAGCTGCTTGTGACTAGAATGGAGAAAGGCTTTTGTGTCAAATGCAAACGACAGCACCCCCAGCTCCTAGCAGAAATGCTGGTGGTCATACTAGCAAAGACCAGGAAATGAGGTTATGCAGCCAACCTTCGTCTTTCTCCAACCTCACTAATGCTAGACAGTAAACCTGAGAAGGAGTATATGTATGTAGATCCAAACATCAGTAGTCTTTACAACTGCAGAACAGCTCGTTCCTTCTGTTCTAGCCCATCAGTTCCCCCTTCTCATCCATTTGCAGGTATCACAGGACAGGCGTTCCTTTATCTGTGTTCTGATTGGAGCCCTTAGTGACCAATGGACCTCAGCTTCTCTGCCGCTGAAAACTCCCAGGCACTACCTGCCCTCATCTCTGTCCTTTGCTTTTCACTTGGAAACCATCACGTAATATCTCAGGGAGAGCAGGCTAGGCTCTCTGTTTTTGCACCCATTTCCTCTATCAAACAGACTTTATAAGAATCCAAGCCAACGCCTTTCAGATCTTCCCCTGCCTGCCTGTGAAATCATCCTTTTAAGGCTTTCACACCAAATGAAAAGCGTAGAGTCATCACCTGTTCCAGGTGGGAGGCCGCCGGGTGACTGGGTAACCACACTCAAGCCTAATTTTGTATGCAGTGATGGCAGAAGACCCCCTTGTCATTTTTTCTTTAAGCAGAGAAGATGTAGTTATCCTTTTCTCAGCATGGGGATAATAGAAGGATGATAATACCTACTTCCAGCCATGGCAGAAGATGGGGATGGGCATAATAATTATGCCTCTGTAGTTGTAATAGAGTGCTTTTGTCGTCTTCAATAGACATATATTTATCACATAGTTTGTGCCCTGTACTGTGTCAGATACTGGAACTACGCAAAGGAATAAGACGCACTCCCTGTTGTTCAAGGAGCTCACAGTTTAATGGAGGAGCTAGATTCCTGAATACATAAGATGGTACAGTGTCAGGGGAGCTATGATGATGGTGACCATGCTGAGGGTGTCATTATGAGGACATACACGGAGTCTCCTACCTGAAACTGCAAGGTTCGGGAAAAGTTTCTGGAAGGGAAGACGCTTGAGCTGAAAATTCCATAAAGAACAAAGTTAATCAAAGAAGGGATTTGGATCAGGGAGTGGTAACTGGGGTGCAGACAGGGAGGAGGGATATTAATAAAGGAAGGAGGAAAGGAGTTGTAGGTTGAGGAAGCAGAAGTGAGATTCCGTGACAAGTGTTGGAGATGTCAAGCAGTTAGTTGTGCTTGGGTGATTGTAGAGTGCACTTTGGTGGCCAGTAGGACAGGGAGGTTGGGGGGCCAGCAGACAGCTGACTTGAGGGGCTCTGGATGCCTTGGTGGGAGGTAAGTTGCAGGCTGACCTGAAGATTCTGAGGAGCCAGTGAAGAATGTCATAGGGAGGAGTGACATGATCTTGTTTGTTTTAAAAGATCACGCTACCCTTGAAATGGACCGTGGCCCAAGTAAAGTGGGATTTGGGGGTGAGTTGGGGACAAAGAGTAGAGGAAACCTTATGTGATACTTAAAGATAAATATACCTTTGACCTACCCCCTTTTAACTATTACCAGGTTTAGGGTTTTCAAATTTGTGTAAATATATTTTAAAGAAAAATACATTCACAGTGTCATTAATATTTTTAAAAAAATTTTCCCCAGAAGGTGAAGACATTTAAGCCAGGGATGGGAAAGATTTTGCCTGAGATCCTCGGTCTTCCTAATAAAATGATGGCTGCTGTAGTCCTAGAGAAATGAGCTCTCTGGACCTGATATGAGGAATCGATTCCCTATCCTACATCTTCCAGGTCTAGGAGGTACTTTGAGATGCATACACACTACATCCACTTAAGTTGATAGGAGATCAGATTGTATTGGCTTCTTTTTTTGGGGGGGATGCTGTGCTGGGTCTTTGTTGTTGCTGCCCATGGGCTTTCTCTAGTTGCGGTGAGTGGGGGCTGCTCTTTGTTATGGTGTGCGGGCTTCTCATTGCGGTGGCTTCTCTTGTTGCAGAGCACGGGCTCCAGGCTCGCAGGCTCAGTAGCTGTGGTGCATGGGCTTAGTTACTCCGCGGCATGTGGGATCTTCCTGGACCAGGGCTCGAACCTGGGTCCCCTGCATTGGCAGGCGGATTCTTAACCACTGCGCCACCAGGGAAGCCCTGTATTGGCTTCTTGATCAACAGGGGCTGAACTTACTGTCTAAATTCAGATGGAAACATTTTTCTTTTTTGCTTAAATCCTAGCTAATACTGGTTAGCTGGCTTTCTTAGGTAGCAACCTTGATCGATTTGTTGAGTGTGCTGAATTGGCCATCAGCACAATATCACGTTGCCCTTTTACATCAAGGACACGTGGTCTAAGTTTATAGTTTTTATTTCCAGGGCTATATCATCAAATGCAAAGTTCAGCAGTCAATGTAAACGTGGTGGACATAGTAGGCATTAGTTGTTTCTTTGGTTAGTCAATACATGATTTCCTCTTCCTAACAGCATCACTATTTCCTTTGGGGGACTTTTACCTTTCTTCCCTGTGTGTCATCTTGGAAAGCCAGTGACTGAGGTGCCCATTTCTCTTGCTAAGGAAGCTGATGGGGCTTTGCAAGCTCTTTGTGATAGATCTCTCTCACTGCTCTGTTGGGGTAAAGGGAGAAAGTATGTGATCTTATCTGAGCCAGTTGATTCTCTCTTCCACAATTGGGGTCCCCAGCAGAGGTTCCCTGTTGGAAGGAACAGCTGGAGGAGAATCATCCCAGTGTTGGACCAGGTAAGAATGCGAGGCTGTTTCCACTTCCTACACCCTCTCTAGCACCCCCATTCTCATCTATGCTAAGCCAGTTATTCAATATTCCCCTTCAGTCTCCGAGCCCCCTCACATCCTTCTGGTCAACTCCCTTTATGCTTAGGTAAGCTGCGTGTATTTTCTGTTGCTTATTTTCAGAGAATCCTAACTGACAAAATGGTAGGAAATGAATAATTTTCTTTTCACAGAAGCTAAAGTACATTGCTCATGACTCACACAAACTCTAACAATATGCTTATGAAATCTGGAAGAACCAGGGGGTCTTAACTCCATTTTATCATGAAGGGAGCTAAAGTACTGGGAAATTCAGTATTTGGTTTATGTCGTGGAGCTCATCAGAAGCATGAGTAAAGAAGAATAAAATAGAGACCTATTGGCTCCTAACTGCCAATAATTAGCGGTGTGACCTTGAGTAAGCTACTGAACTTTTTTGGCTTCTGTGTCTTCAACTGTAAAATTAGAGGATTGGGTCAGATGATCTTTCAGACCTCTTCCACCTAGATCATTTGGTTTTTCATCTGAGGCTTTTTTCTAGAGGCTTCTCCATGGTTGGAGACCCTAATCTGTGGACAGAATACATCAATAGCTAAGATACAGTGGTCTTAATAAAATACATTTAAATTCATCTGTGAAAGCAAAAAAAAATGATAATAGATTTCTCATTTGTATTTCCTTAGGCTCTATGGCTGTCTCTCTGTAATATTGAAATTTTCCTTCTTTTCCCAATTAGAAATTTTGAGACATCCTAAATGTTTATTATCAATGGGAGAATCAGTGATTTTTTTCCTCTCTCTCTTTTTTTAGTTAATATAAATGAAGTCCATAATTCAGTTAAAAAAAAAAATTAAGAACATAAAACTTTAAAAAAAGTATACTTGATTCAGTTATATATATATATATATATATATATTTTTTTTTTTTTTTCCAGATCTGAGAATCAGTGATATTATCAGAACTCAACCGAAGCCTTTTTGGCTGTGCCTACTGGTATATTTATATATTTAAAGTAATTAAACATACTGGGAGACAAAAATACACTGGGTCAACGTTTCACTAGTGTTACCACATATGTTCTTTTCCCACGTAGGGATGTCATCTTCATGCTTACCATCTTAACAGTCAGCATTATAATTTTTTACATCTCAACTTAATGAATACATTTGTTTCATTGTATTGTCCAACCCAAGACTCTAAAGAGCATATTTTCTGAAAAGAAATTCCTCTGCTGTCAATTTGTACATACCATGACTATAATTGTCTATTTTTTTCTGCTCTGTACAGGAAGAGGGAAGCAAATGAGAGAAATAAGTGAAGTAAAATAACAAAGTGGGAATATTTAATTGGAAGAATTGTTATCAGATATTTGATCATCTTTTACCCATAAAATGATGAAAGCACAAATGAAAGTTTTCAAAATGGTTTTTGATATCAAATTCCTCTGATGTTTTGAAGCACTCAGATGAGAAAGGAGTGGCTTCTAATTATAAGAATGAATTGATTTACTCATTCTTGATAGTAATACCAAAAATGTTTAAGGAAATCCCCCAAAAGTTTAAGGAAATCCTATATAAGTAAAAAAGTACAGAATTATACTTAAAAGCTCATTTTTAAAAGAACTCAGTCTAAGATGCATATCACTTTTTTTTTTTTTTTTTTTTGGCGGTACGCGGGCCTGTGGCCCCTCCCGTCGCGGAGCGCAGGCTCAGCGGCCATGGCTCACGGGCGCAGCCACTCCGCGGCATGTGGGATCTTCCCGGACCGGGGCACGAACCCGTGTCCCCTGCATCGGCAGGCGGACTCTCAACCACTGCACCACCAGGGAAGCCCTGCATATCACTTTTTATAATAGTAGTTTTCATATATTATTGTTTTGAGTTTGTTGTTTCAGAAAATGCACAAGTTAATACATATATACATGTGTATATGTATATATACATATATACATATATGTACACACATACATACAATATAAAAATACACACTATGAGAATGAATTAATTATGTTGATAAGAAATTAATCATTGGAAGCATATAGGTGTAACTGGCCACCAATGCCTACTATGAGACAGCTGTTAAAATTTCAGAAAGAATGATTTAAAGGAAGCAAACAGTGTCCTGTTTATAGCTTTTCATACCCAATTCTAGAAAATAAAAACAAAGGTTACATGTGTCCTGTATTAATTATAGTTGTTCTCAGGTAACAGAGAGCCCAAATCCCATATTCATTTAGTGGGGGAAGAACAATTTAGTAGTTTACAAAATAGAACATTCTAGGTGTAAATGGGGCTATGGGTGAGTGGAGCTCCATCCAAGGCTCACAGCTCACAGGATATAATCAGGACCAATATCTCCTTCCCTGTTTCTAGGTGATGCTTTCTTAGCTGGTTCATGGTTTCAAGAGGCTTCACAGTAGTTCTGAATCCACGTGCTTATAGGTTTAGATCCAAAGGTAAAAAACACAAACCTCTTCGTGTAGGCCCAGTAAAAGAACCACTGTGGCTGGCTGGCTCTGATTGGGTCACATATCCGAGCATGTAAAGGTGTGATTGGCAAGGCTTGGATCACCTGCCTTCTCCCTGAACTGGAGGAGTATCAACTCCAATGAAAATATGCTGCGCGAGGCAAGGGTGGAGTTCCAGGGAAGAATAACCGAAGAGTGAACAGATGCTAGACAAGGAGGGAAAAAATTCCATCCATCCTCCCCACCAGTGTGTCATCCCTCTTTTCATGAAAACATGGTACATCCAAAGCTCAGTCCTCCATAGCCTATTCTGGGCTCTTCTATCTCATTTGAGGAACTCCTTTATCTTCAGTCCTCAGGGATTGACTGTTGACTAAGCTTGTAAGTTTAGCTCTGTAGTTTACACTGTTGTTCTGAGCTCATTGTTTGCTCATGGATTTTTCAAAATTCACTCCCACACCGGAGTCTTACAAGTGAGGTACCTAAAGCCTGGGAGTGTGAGGAAAACATTTCACAAGGTACTTCTGTACAGAGTTTTAAGGGTGCTAATTTATAGATTCTCAACTTCCATCTACATAGGTTTGGATTTTAATGAGAAGTAACACTTTCTGGAACAAATTCTGCAACTTGGAGAAAGTCTAATGACTGTGGTAGTTCAAATAGTAAAGAATTCGGGGGGTGAGGGTGGTTACACTTTATCATATCTTTCAATTTATCTTATATGTGAGCATGAAGCTCAGCTTGAGAAATAGTAAGTGACCATTACATATGAACTATAAAATACTTAGATCTATTATTGAAATAACGAGCAATAATGCAAGTAATTTTTATTGAATGTAAAGTGGTTATGAATTTAATATGGTCTTCAAAAAGGGTCACCAGGGAGGTTTCCAATTATTTTTAACTAGATTGAGCCCACGGACTCAGAAAGATTACTTCTACCCTGTCTAAGAAATAAATTTAGAAAATAGAATTAAAATTCTGTCAACTTAAGTAAGATTTGTTTTTAATAGCACACTTTAGTGCATGCTATGATCTGAATGTTTGTGTCCCCTCAAAATTCCTAACCCCCAAAGATGATAGTATTAGTAGGTGGGGCCTTTGGGAGGCACTTAAGTCATGAGGTTGGAACTCTCGTGTATGAGATTAGTGCCCTTATAAAAGAGGACTCAGAGAGCTCCCAGCCCCCTTCTGTCCTTTGAAGATATGGCCAGAAGCCTGCAACTAGGAAGAGGGCCCTCACGTGACCATGCTGGCATTCTTTTCTCAGACTTCCAGTCTCTAGAACTGTGAGAAATAAATTTCTGTTATGTATAAGCTACCATTCTGTGGTATTCTGTTATAGCAGCCCGAACAGACGAAGACAGTGTCACTTCAGATATCTATATATATATATATGGATATAGTCTTTATCTTAGCATTAAGCGTATCTGAGGAGAGAACTTTCTGGATCACCATGCAACTAGCTAGCGTCTTTGCCCAGCATAAGCTTACCAACTTTCCTAACCATCCTGTATCAGAGAAATGTGAATGGGATGCTGTACTGAGACCCTAGATATTTATAATTATCCAGACATCTGGAATTATATTACTAAGGCATTGGGATGTTTAACTGAACGTTGAAACTTGTCTGGATGTTTTGGCACCATGTGAAGACACACACAGAGTATAGGTGAATGTGTGTGCCCACGCAGTCCATAGCGTATCCTCAGAGCAGGCTCGTGGGAAAGGTGTGACATATTAGAAAGCGCTTCAAACCTTTTCTTCCAGGCTATTAGGGAATAGCAGTTAGTTCTTCTCTATTTGGATTTGAAGGTGATGACAGTTTTTATTAATCCTAGTCATAAACTGCATCTGAAAAAAAGTTCCTTTTAGGCTGAAAAAAAAAAAACTGCCAAAAACCAAACCCAAAACAAAACCCAGCTGTGTTTTGAAGTCTTACATTGATAGCCTCAGTGTGGACTAGTCTGCTTGCTGTAAGCAACATGTGGAAACCACCTGGAAGGGTTCCCCGCTACCCACTTGACTAACTACACTTCTTTCAGCACCTTTAGTTCTACCATGCGATCATCAGAGAAATAAAATGATGATGCAGTGCGCACTCTGGGTGGCTTCTGTAAAACGTGAGAATTAAATGAGAGCCAAACCGATGCGGAAGTTAGTAATGATCCATCCCTGACTCACAGCATAATCAACATAAGTTCCTCAGGGCTTTGACATTTAAATATTAAAACATGAAATTGCAAGACTAACTCCTAAAAGAAAATGTGGTGCCTATTTACATGGTTCTGCATGGGAAGATCATGATAAGCACACAGAAAAGAGAGAAACCGTAATGAAAAAAAGTGATAGATGTCAGTACCTTAAGTATACACAGATATGCATCTCACAAACATCAACACATGCACATACATTCATCCACACTCATACCCACGCACACAACTATTTCTAGGTGTTAAAAAGCCATTAATAAAGGAAAAGAGAAATGGGGGAAAATTGCAAGTGGGCAGCATACTCATATTTGCCACTAATCTCTTGTGGACCAATGGAAATGAGACATCTCTCAAAATGCACAATTCCTAAAAAGGAAATGAAGTGACCAATAGAGAGAAGAATATTATAGTTTTACTAATAATCCAATTGAAGGCCAGAAAGACCTGAAGTTTTACATAAAAACTGGCCAAAAGGGCCAAAAAAGATTTTCATTGTTAGTATGAAAAATGTGTATTTTCATGCACAAATGAGCAACATGACGATGTGCTCCAAGAGCCTTAAACATGTGCATCTTCCATGACACAGCCCTTTCACACCCAGGAACTGATCACAATGAAGTATTCATAGCCATGTGCCAAAATAGAAGTAGAAAGCACAACACTGTCAATAATTCTGAAAAATTAGAATTGTCCAGGCTGATCAAAAATAAGTTTTTTGATATCCGTATGGACCTTGGTGGTGTTATTAAAAACTATGTTGAATAACATTTAATTACTTGATTTTATTTATTTACAGTTACGTGATGCATGTAACTGTTAGATGCTTTTGGGAAAGACTGACAAATACATTTCATCCTAATAACAGTTCTGGGAGGTGAGGCAGTTACTATATTTATCCTTATTTTGCAGATGAGAAAACTGAAGTCCAGAGCATTGATTGACAGGTCCAAGTCACACAGCCAATATATGTATATGGCAGAGCTGGTCCACCTGACCATGCAGTACTCTCTGAACTGGTTACCTTCCATTAATATTGGGGTAGTTGCATGTTTTGATTCCTGGAATTACAGTGTCCAAGTTACGCTGGCAGAATATGATGAAATAAACTACATTTCTTCCGAATCGCGTCCTCCTGATGAAGAGCTGAATTTTAGTACATATCCATCTATGAGGGTGTGGGGAGAACAGCCTTGGAAACATTCCACTGTAAAAGTCATTTTGAAGGCCTTGCAGACCCCATTTATATCATCCTTGCACAGTACTCATTCAGTATAAAAACTCTTCCTCTCTGAATGATTTTCCACTATAAACATAAAAAGCAGTCCATTTCAGCACACTCAACGTATCTATACATATATTCCCCACCCCCTGTGCTTTGGGTGCTAGCTTATGCTCAGAGCCAAAGAGTTAGATTGTTTTGTACGTTCTTGGCCAATGAGTTTTAGTGCAAATTCTCTCAGCCGGTAACCATTCTAAAGTGGTATTCAGAACGGACTGTTCTGTGCTGTGTATTATTTATTGTGCCCTGACCTCAGTTTCCACCATGTATTTTATCTTTGACCGGAAGTTTTGACACAACCTAAAGTGGACAAAGGATGAGCAAATGTTAGTGCCAGCCCTGGGCCCAAAGAAATGAATGATCTGTATCTGTGTGCATATTACAATGAAAAGATGTGTGTGGGCTGGATGGGGGGGGGGTGAGTAGGATCGAGCATAGCTCGAGGTAGAGAAAACATAGCAAAGACCAGCAAACAACGAAGGAGTGGTGGTAATCCGCTGACGTTATGAAGGGCAGCATAAACATCATGACAACCTGTGAAGCTTAACTAACATTGGATGGATGGTGAGGGGAGGGAAATTGAGAGGAAAGGAAGAGCAGTTGTCATAGGATGACTAAAGCTCACACTGATTCAGTTACTCTTCCATTTACAATTTCCATTTTCTTGATAGAATCCACTCCCCTCTCTCTTTCTGCTAATATTGTATTGGGTTCTTGGTACTGAGAAGGGGTGGTCCTACTCAAATATTTTCATCAGTTTGAATTTAGGTACCTCTTAGTCATTTAGGAGCCTAAGAATAAAGATCTGGTTTTGGTACAGACTTGCCTCCATTCCTGATCAAGCTAATGTTTATAATCAAACTCTTGCTCTCCATTTAGTTAGGCCCACAGGCCAAATAAAAAGATGGTTTCATGAAGGTGTGGCCTTTCTCCAGGGCAAAGTTCCCCAAATTTGTGTTCCTGGGAAGCAGTCCCCAAAGTGTTACGAAAGAAAATAGCTAAGTTTCCTCTGCTTAAAAAAAGTTCAGGAAAAATTGAGTTAAATGAAATTCCTCAATGTTCTTTAATCCTGGATTGTTCAACAACTTATATCTGTGAATATATCTTAGACTTTTCCAAAAGGGCGGCTATATTATGATTCAGTATTTCCCGGAGAGCACTGACTGTAAGAACTCTGTTTCATGGGGTACACATTACCATCTCCTGGAGCTGGAGCTCTTCAGAGTCACATGGGGAATGCTTCTGCCGGGTACCAGCCAGGCTTCTTTGTGGATCCTCTCTGTTGTTTCATTTCTATTTCTCTGTCTCTCTTTCTTCCTCTCCCGCCACCCCCGTTTTTTTTTTTTGCATTTTCCATTTAGCTCTTTCATGACAACTATTAATAGAAGAACTATGCCAAGGCATAGTTATCTGTTTAAAAGTTTTCCATATAATTTGAGTGAAAGTGTCGGATTTTTTAAAAAGTTTGCTTTTCCATTATAAAAGAATCCATACTGATCAGAAAAAGATTTTAGCTTGAGAAAAGTCCAGACGATGATGGACATGCATAATCTCCCACCTGTAGAAAACTTGTTTGCGTTTTGGTTATTTCTGCTTGCAGCTCCAGTGGGACAGCCTCACCTCCTTCTTTTTAATGACCTTTTGGGCACACTTATGTCCTTGCTCATTTTCACATCAGAATATCAGCAGTTGCTGGAAGTTCTTCTGGAATCTTCTTCTCTTACATCGGTACAAAATGTGTCCCTTTTGATCATAGAAGTTAATCAGACAGGCTGGTAATATTGATTTTCTGTACCCCAAGATTATAGTTTATCTGCTATTCTTAAGAAGTGAAATTCTGGTATTTTTGTTGATATTACACTGTCATTGGACCAATAAAAATAATCTGAAATTGGAGTCACTGATGTTTTGAAATCAAGATAAAAAAATTCAGTTCTTCAATTTACATGAAAAGGAAACAAAGCCATGTGTACACTCTGGAGTGGTCCATAGCTGCAGATGACAATGGGTTGTGGTATAGCAGAGATTCTACCGAAATAACAACTCACATTTTAGTTCAAAGATATTTCAAGGGCTTCCCTGGTGGCGCAGTGGTTGAGAGTCCGCCTGCCGATGCAGGGGACACGGGTTCGTGCCCCGGTCTGGGAGGATCCCGCATGCCGCGGAGCGGCTGGGCCCGTGAGCCATGGCCGCTGGGCCTGCGCGTCCGGAGCCTGTCCTCCGCAACGGGAGAGGCCACAGCAGTGAGAGGCCCGCGTAACGCATTAAAAAAAAAAAAAAAAAAAAGATATTTCAAATGAGTGGAATATAAATGTAAGAGTATTGATATCGGTTCAGACAGTTTTATCAACACATGATAAGACTCAAGAAGTGACAAACTACAAGTCTTTTTTTAAAAACAAAATCTATAGCTTTCTATCAATAAAAACACTACAGTCCCTTTAAAACTATCAAAATAAACATATAAAAATGTTTTCTAAAAAAATCTCTTCAAATATTTCTAATGAGAGATGGTATTACGGGGCTTCCCTGGTGGTGCAGTGGTTGAGAGTCCGCCTGCCGGTGCAGGGAACACGGGTTCGTGCCCCGGTCCAGGAAGATCCCACATGCCGCGGAGCGTCTGGGCCCGTGAGCCATGACCGCTGAGCCTGCGCGTCCGGAGCCTGTGCTCCGCAACGGGAGCGGCCACAACAGTGAGAGGTCCGCGTACCGAAAAAAAAAAAAAAAAAGATGGTATTACGAAGAGTCAAGAGAAAAATATTTGGAGTGGGCACAAGATCCCTGCTCCCTGTCTTCTTTAGCGGATAGTCAGAATAAACTTAGTTTAAAAAATTTGCACGCGATGGTCTTTGGTACAAAATGATAACCACATCAATGAGCTTTGTTTTTTAGTAAATATGTTACATAATGTTACTCTTAAAATTTTCAGGATTAATTAAAATTTCTTCATTTTGTGGAGTGTTTGTTTTTAAGCAATAATTTCCTACTAGTAATTTTTATCAGTTAATAATTTATATTAAAATGATAATGCTTCTTTGATCTCTGAATTTATGAATGTGTGGGTTAATTGATGTTATAATATAGTTATATATTTTTATTTTTGAAATTATTAAATAGTTAGCTTCATGGATTTTATTTTATGAAATCTGAACTTATTTATTTGTTTATTTTGCCAAATATAAGTATTTATATTTGGTCAGTATTAGGTAAAATAAATGATGAAATATCAGTGGTTTTTTTTTTTTTTTCCAGTATTGCATCCACTAATCACCGATTTGGTCTCTTATCATATGTCGCCATCTCAGAAAGCCCTTTCTGTCTACTCTGCCCAAAACAGAATGTTTCACACTCCCACACCAGGCCAGTCAGTACCTCACTTGGCTTAACTTTCCTGCCACTTAGATACTGTTTTGAAATAATATTATTTATATATATATTTTTTTCATTTTTATTGGAGTATAATTGCTTCACATTGTTGTGTTAGTTTCTGCTGTACAACAAAGTGAATCAGCTGTATGTATACATATATCCCCATATCCCCTCCCTTTTGTGTCTCCTATCCCACCCCTCTAGGTGGTCACAAAGCACCAAGCTGATCTCCCTGTGCTATGCGGCTGCTTCCCACTAGCTCTCTATTTTACATTTGGTAGTGTATATATGTCAGTGCTACTCTCTCACTTCGTCCCAGCTTCCCCTTCCCCACCATGCCCTCAAGTCCATTCTCTATATCTGAGTCTTTATTCCTGCCCTGCCACTAGGTTCAACAGTACCGTTTTTTTTAGATTCCATATATATGCATTAGCATATGGTATTTGTTTTTCTCTTTCTGACTTCACTCTGTATGACAGACTCTAGGTCCATCCACCTCATTACAGATAACTCAATTTCATTCCTTTTTATGGCTGAGTAATATTCCACTGTGGAGAACAGTACGGAGGTTCCTTAAAAAACTACAAATAGAACTACCATATGACCCAGCAATCCCACTACTGGGCATATACCCTGAGAAAACCATAATTCAAAAAGATACATGTACCACAATGTTCATCGCAGCTCTATTTACAGTAACGAGGACATGGAAGCAGCCTAAATGTCCATCAACAGATGAATGGATAAAGAAGACGTGGTACATATATACAATGGAATATTATATATATATATATATATATATATATATATATTTCTTTTTTTTGCGGTACGCGAGCCTCTCACCATTGTGGCCTCTCCCGTTGCAGAGCAACAGGAGATGCACAGGCTCAGCGGCCATGGCCCACGGGCCCAGCCGCTCCGCGGCATGTGGGATCCTCCCGGACTGGGGCATGAACCCGTGTCCCCTGCATCGGCAGGCCGACTGTCAACCACTGCACCACCAGGGAAGCCCTATTATTTATATTTTAACCTACTTATTATTCATCGTCCCTCAAAGAAGTATAATAAGCCCCTGAGAGTAGGAATTTTTCTCTCTGTGTCCCCAATACATAGAAAAATGCCTTGAATACCATAGGTGATTATTAAATATTTGTTAAATGAATTGAAGAGCCACTAATTCCAGTTTTTGAAAACATAATAATCATGGTAACAATATGAGTTGCTACAATTTGGGGGTTATTAGTATTGATACTGAGATGAGTATCTGTTATTTTTAAATTTGGTATTATTTATTTAAGATTTAATCCCATTTAAAAAAAATAGCAGATCAAAGATAATAAATATTCTAAAGTGACTAAGAATCCATTTCAAAAATTGCTCTTCAGGAAGATTGCACTGATTTACATTTCTACCAGTGATTCATTCTCACTTTACTGTTTGACTTTCAAACTTCTGTTCATAGGCGTCTGTCTCCACCGGTATTGGTCTCTCTTTGCTTTGTTTCTTTCAGCTGATGGTATTAGATCTGTCTTTTTCTACTAAAAGCCACAGTGCCCCTTGTTACGGAAGAAAAGATTTGAGAAAACAACTTGAAGTGCCATTGTTTATTTCCTTAAAATTTAAAGGTGCTTAAAAAGATGTGCTCCATAAAATTTGTTGTGGTAAATGATCTTAAAGATTAAAAACAAAATTTACTGAAAAATCATCAGTGTCTTCAAATATGCCCTTGCAATCATGACTATGAACAAAATACCTAAATGCTTTTCATAGGATGGACTTGAAGTTTGTATTTTTATCTAGTTAGTTTATATACTGACAAATTGTTTTATGGTGATTTATGTAATCTCTAACATTTTGAATTTTGCAATATACAAAGAAGACAATCCTCTTTAGGTTTTGTTAACAAGTTGCTTGTCAAAATCTGTGTGTGCATATGGCCATGGAGATTTTTTTTTTCTTCTTTATTTTTTAAAAATGCCTGCTTTTAGTTTTTTTGCGGCTAATTGATGTGGAGTGCTGTGTATACATCTGAAAGGTAGCACCTTTAAAGGGGGCACCTCTGCAGGCTTTTATCCCACACATCTAATAATAATTACTGCATAAATAAATTCATAACACCAGGCAGTTAGAAGCAGTCTAATTGCAACAATTAATTTGTAGACTTACCTAATTAAATTTCCCTAGCCAGAATGTGTTGTCTGCACACATCAAAGTTTACAAAGGAGAAGTAACAGAGCAGAATAAAAAATGACAGTGTCCCTAATAGAGTCCCTTGAGAGGAACTTCTGAGGTTAAAATAAAAGTCTATCAATGCTGAACTGGAAAATATGCAGTTCCACCGAAATGATGGATGGTTCTTCTAACCTTCACGCAAAACGATCCTGACACGTATTATTATTGAAATAGAAATGAGCATATCTTTGTCTGCCTTGTTGCCTTTATAAAGTGGACGAAATGGTCTGAGAGTTGGAAAACTCTTTTTTATGTTGTGCTTGGGAACATTAAGATGATCTTGATCTCCTTCTTCCTCTTGAGACTCCCATAGCTACTTGTTTATCTGCTTTCTTGCCTTCCTGCAGGAATTGAGTAATTGCACAGATGCATGGTGAGGAGAGAAAACTGCACAGCCTGCACCTTTTGCTAGCACAGAAGAGCTCGCCTCGCCACCGCGGGACATAGGAAAACTCAAGTTTTCCAGTCCTGTGTGTGACATATACAAGAACAAATGACAGTTATAATGTCATACTATTTTTAAAAAGAGAGGAAAAAAATAATTTAGTAGCCAGAAGGACATAGCACAAATCAGATTAACTGGGGAATAATACTATGAAAGCTTTCCAGTAAGCCTTTTTTTTTTTTTTTTTGCAAAAGCCTTTGCTTTTATTTTTCCCTTTATCACCCACATTGGTAGCTATTTCTCCTTTTATTCTCCTAGGGATTTATTAACATGTAAGGGGCTCTTAGTTTCAAATTTGTATTACAATCATCTCTCCATATCGGGGTGATTGGTTCCAGGACCCCTGTGGATACCAAAAGCCAGGGATGCTCAAGTCCCTTATATAAACATGAGTTAGTATTTGCATATAACCTACGCACATCCCCCTATATACTTCAAATTAACTCTGGATTACTTATAATACCTAATACAATGTAAATGCTATGTAAATAGTTACCAGGCACAACAAATTCAAGTTTTGCTATTTGGAACTTTCTGGAATTTTTTTTTTCAAATACTTTCAATCCAAGGTTGGTTGAATCCTCAGATGCAGAGCCTGTGGATACAAAGGGCTGACTGTACAACTATTCTACATAGGTCTCACTGCCCTTACTAGACTACAAGTGCTTTCTCACCCTGCTTCCCCACCATGGTGGTCTTCTGTCTTCACCTCCCACCACCCTCTTTCCCATTCCTGATCCATGGCTGGTGATGATTGCCGTCTGCCGTATAAATGCGGAGCTCCTGAGCCAGTGCTAGGGAGGGCAGGCTGAGCATGAGGGGCCCCAGTTCCCATCTCTTCCCTGCTGGCAGTGAGGGGTACAGATTCAGTCAACATGACTGATGCTAAGAGACGATGCCGTCAGTGAAAAGTCTTCCAGGGGCCTTTTCTCAGCGCCCTGTGTGCCTCTGAGCACACAGCCACCTCTTCCTCGTGAGGAATGGGATGGGTTTTCTTACAAAATAAAATATAGATTAATTTAGAAGGGCATCTAAGCAGCGTTGTTATTAATAAAGAAAATATTATTTATAGAACTGTAGTGGGGGATGAAGCTTTATACTTAGGTACTGTAACATCCTCTTATTCCACCTTGAGTTCTGTCTGGAAATGTTGGTAGGAGTAAAAGGCAGACAAGGTGGGATACATCTGAGTTTCCTTATAGAAACTTACATTAAGGTTTTAATAGCAAATAAAAGAAGAGAAAACACCAAACGAAAATTCGGGAACCGTGTCAGTGCAAAGTTTCTGAGCGCTATGTCTTCACTGATTGTGGGACGTACCCTTCCATTTCATGAAGAAAAAGTAGATTCTTAACTTTGGGATATATATATATATATATATATATATATATATATGGTTTTTTGGGTTTTTTTGTGTGTTTTTTTTTGTGGTACGCGGGCCTCTCACTGTTGTGGCCTCTCCCGTTGCGGAGCACAGGCTCCGGACGCGCAGGCTCAGTGGCCGTGGCTCACGGGCCCAGCCGCTCCGCGGCATGTGGAATCCTCCTGGACCGGGGCATGAACCCGTGTCCCCTGCATCGGCAGGCGGACTCTGAACCACTACGCCACCAGGGAAGCCCTGGGTTAGAGATATTTACAAGGAAATGTGCTGACTTCAAATCTTTTATTGATGTCATCCCTATCTGTATTTTCTCTTGCATATTTTTAAACCAATAGGAGCCTTTAAGTGCCAAATGAAACACTTCCCACAAAATTATAACAGTCTTCTCTCCATTCTCTTGAGGAAAGTGTAGCTCCAACAGTTTTATCTAGAAAGATTACCTTTGTTTAGACCAGGCTCTATTTATGTCTCATACCCAACATGGAAAGATGATGTGTTGCGCAAAGATGGATGCATGCAGGGTAAGAAATCCAGAAAATTCCTTGGGTATTTTTCAGTCTTCTATTAGTCTGATTTCATCCTTTTATTTTACATGTAGATTCCCAGAGAATTAGTTGTACTGAGATTCAAATGCAAGTGTCACATCATGTAAAATAGAGTTGATCTTTGATCCTATGTAATAATGGATTATTACCACCCTTTGAAAAAGTAGAAAATTAGGAGCTTTCAATCCCTGTGCCTATGACATATTATTTGATTTATACATCTGATTCAAATAAATTTGACTTTGAAATGTGTCTGCCATAAGAAGGGTCTACATATAGAATTCAGGTCAAAATAAAGTGAAAGCAAATCCTATCTTCTGATGTGAATTAAATTAGACTCTCAGAACAATAGGATGAAAGAAAGATAATGAAGTTTGGGTAATGGAATTAACCAGAAAAACACTCCTCCCCCTTTGACCTCTCTTGGAACAGTCTCCTTTTGTGCTTATTCTCAGTAAACTTTACTGGCTCATTCTGTTTTGCTTGGATCTCATCTGGTTTTATTCCAGCCTTCTTTTCCTCTTGTTCTGATGGATCTCCAAGGGAGGTCTCTGGATCAGGAGCACCATCACCACCCCACAGGGTACTTGTTAGTAATGCAAATTTCAGGCCTCAGCCTAGAAACTCAAGCCCTATTTACTAAATCAGAAACTCTGGAAGTGGGGTCCAGCAACAATCTATGTTTTCTCAAATGCTCCAGGTGATTCTGAATGTACACTCAAGTTTGAGAACATCTGCTCTCTTCTGAGGCTTTCTGATCCATGATTCGGGGCTTCAGGTGTGATGTATGTACTGTGGGAGATTGTATTTTCCAGAGGTGGCCACAAACATATCCGCTGTTTCATAAGCCCTTCTTGAACCTTGCCACTCCCCCACCAACAGTGAAATCTGATTACCCTCCTCTTGAATCTGAGCAGAATAGTGACTTATTTGTAACTAGTAGTATAGAGTGAGATTGAGTCTAACTTCTGAGGATAAGCATAAAAGGTGATGTCTTTTTGAATTATGGATTTCTCAGGGTATATGCCCAGTAGTGGGATTGCTGGGTCGTATGGTAATTCTATTTTTAGTTTTTTAAAGAACTTCCATACTGTTCTCCATAGTGGCTGTATCAGTTCACATTCCCACCAACAGAGCAAGAGAGTTCTCTTTTCTCCACACCCTCTCCAGCATTTATTGTTTGTAGATTTTTTGATGATGGCCATTCTGACCAGTGGAGGTGATACCTCATTGTAGTTTTGATTTGCATTTCTCTAATGATTAGTGATGTTGAGCATCCACAACCATGTAATGCAATTATACTCCAATAAAGATGTTAAAAAAAAAAAAGGTGATGTTTTCTGTCTTTTTCTGTCTTGCTTACTAGAACACTGATACTTGGGGTCATGAGCCACCAAGTAAAAAGTCTGACTTCCCTGAGATTGCCATGCTGTAAGGAAGCCAGCCACATAGAAAGGCTGCCTACTCCAGTGGTGGTCCTAGACTTTGAGCTCCTCCTTCTCAGGCACCAGACACGTGAGTGCATGAGCCATCAGATGATTCTAGTCCTTATTTGTCTAGTCACCTTCCTGCCTTCAAGTCTTCCCAGCTGTGGCCTGAACACCATGACACAGAAACAAGCCTTCTTTGCTGTGCCATTTCTGTATCCTTGACTCATAGAACACATGAGCATAATAAAATAATTCTTCCTTTCCCACTAAGTTTGGGTGGTTTGTTATATAATGATAATTGGAACACATAGGGATACCCAAATTTATATCTCCTTTTAAAACTTCTGTTTGAGGTCCAGACATGGAAATTCAATTGCCTACCTGACAACTCCACTTGGAAGTTTACAGGCATCTCAAACTCAAGGAAAAAAATAAAAGACAAAATTGATGAGCTAGAAAAAAACAAAAAAATTATTTGTTCCGTGTTAGCTGAGTTCTATGACAGCAAGGCCCATGTATGGTAATTCTTCACCATAACCTCAACACTAGTGCAGTGCTCAACACAGAGCAAGTACTCTGAAATATTTGTGGAATTAATGAGTTTCTGAATTCCTAGGGACCCTGAGATAGTCTTGATGTAGTCCAAAACATACCAGACTTAGGGAAATGAAATTTGAGTTCCTTCTGTATCGTAGCTATGGATCTTAATCCTCAGAATCTTATTTTTCTCCACTTAAAAATGATATATCACAAGGTGGTCTTAAACAGTAAAGGAATAATAGATGTTTAAGCCATAAGCAAATTTTAGAGCAAAATACAAAAGAATTGTTTTTAACAATTTCAAAGTGTTCTCAATATCACACTATTATTTCATAGTTTTGTGGAACCAAGTGGGATTTATAGATATTAATGACACTGGGCAGTGCAAAAGTTTACAGGTATCTACGCATTTTGGGGTAAAGTAGTGGAAAGACCATGGACCCCTCCCCTGTCTGAACCTAGCTCGGCTGCTCAAAGGCTTCCTGACCTCACCTCTCCAGGGTGGGCTCTTAAGCCTCATTTGGAGAAACGAGAGCAGTGGTTTCCCCATGAAAAGAGTGGAAGCTTAGCACTAGGTAGACAACAACGAAACTTCCTTTTCCCTTTACATTTTAATGCAGCGTGTGTGTGCTATAAAAATCGGGGATCACTGTATTTTCTAGGCTGGATCTAATTGTGATATTTTAAACACAAGAAAAAAGGAACTAATTTCAAGATGTGAGAAATGCAGAAGTCAGTTGCAATGGATTTCCTACTGAACCTTGGTTTTCTACCCCCCAAAATAATTAATTATATTGTCTACGTTAGCCTCAGCCCTCTGCTTATATGATTCTTCCCTTTTGTTATTTTTTGCTTTTCACTTCCTATCTATATGTCTTGGCAGAGCTTACCTCTCTACCACCATCTCCCCGCCCTACTTTCTGGCTCACAACTAATGTCTGTTTAAAAGGGGAAAGTTGTTTTGATGCTTTTTAAAAACCTGTTTTGGGGCAGAAATGATTGGCAGCATTGAGAGTCTATCATAAATCTACTACCACATTAGGGTATAATTGGTGGATTTTATCTGGTTTTTTTGTAGCAACTTCAGAGAGTAGGTTTATTTTAGAGAGGAATCCCTCACAGGAACTTTGTAAATGTTACAGTTCTACTGGTGGCAATTTGTGAATTTATCTTGGGGAGCATTACATGCAGATCTCAATGTGACATACCTAACTACAACAACACATGCTAATTCTATGTGTTTCTAGCGGAGAAAAAAAATCCTTAATTGTAAAGGTGAGTGATAGGGATCATATCAGATCCATAATTTGATCAAGAGTCTTCCAGAAAATGAACAGAATACTTAAACATGAATCCTCACTGAAATACTCTCACTGAAATACACTGATGTATTCTAGACTGATTTAGGGGTCTAGCACATTCTTTTCCTGAAAACTCTTGCAAGTATTCCCCTCCTCCCCCTACAAAGCTAGAACAAATGGATTTTGAGGAGCACTACGTCAGTCTCTAAACTCCTACCATCCAAATGGACGGGGCTGCCAAGCCAGCCCTCAAGCCCTCATTACCATTTCTTTGTCCAGACCTGAGGGGTGGGGAGTAATTTCTGCCAGCTCACCTGTGGGCCACACCAGGAGGAAAAGGGGCAGAAGGAGGTGAGCCAGGCAGCTGCTCTCAGCCTTATCTCTGCTTAAAATTTGGTTAAAATGACCACTTGAATTTGGCTGGAGTTACCTTTTCACTTCATTCTGCTATTAAAGAAGCCAATAAGCAGTGCAAATAATGTGCATGAAATTACAGATGCAAGAGGACCCTTCCCCTGGAGCCTCCCTTGCCTCTCAGGGAAGGATGCTGAGACTACCATGGTCTCAGGAACTTGCATGAAATGAAGAATTCACCTGATCAAAAGAGCTCACAGCCATTTAAAACAATTTTCAGGTGAAGAAGGAAGTGGTCCAGTGGATCCACATGACCTCACCTCACCTGGACTTAGTATCTGTGTTATGAATTCATTATCTCCTGTTTTATCATAGATATGAATTTCTTTTTTTATTTTTAATTTTTTAGCATTAAAAAATATCTTTATTAGAATATAATTGCTCTACAATGTTGTGTTAGTTTCTGCTGTATAACAAAGTGAATCAGCTATACATACCCATATCTCCTCCCTCTTGTGTCTCCCTCTCACCCTCCCTATCCCACCCCTCTAGGTGGTCACAAAGCACCGAGCTGATCTCCCTGTGCTATGCAGCTGTTTCCCACTAGCCAACTATTTTACATTTGGTAGTGTATATATGTCCATTCCACTCTCTCACTTTGTCCCAGCTTACCTTTCCCCATTCCTGTGTCCTCAAGTCCATTCTCTACTTCTGCATCTTTATTCCTGTCCTGCCCCTAGGTTCTTCAGAACCATTCTTTTTAGATTCCATATATATGTGTTAGCATACGGTATTTGTTTTTCTCTTTCTGACTAACTTCACTCTGTATGACAGACTCTAGGTCCATCCACCTCACTACAAATAACTTAATTTCGTTTCTTTTTATGGCTGAGTAATATTCCATTGTATATATGTACCACATCTTCTTTATCCATTCATCTGTCGATGGACACTTAGGTTGCTTCCATGTACTGGCTATTGTAAATAGAGCTGCAGTGAACATTGTGGTACATGTTTCTTTTTGAATTATGGCTTTCTCAGGGTATATGCCCAGTAGTGGGATTGCTGGGTCATATGGTAGTTCTATTTGTAGTTTTTTTAAGGAACCTCCATACTGTTCTCCATAGTGGCTGTATCAGCTTACATTCCCACCAACAGTGCAAGAGGGTTCCCTTTTCTCCACACCTTCTCCAGCATTTATTGTTTGCAGATTTTTTGATGCTGGCCATTCTGACTGGTGTGAGGTGATACCTCATTGTAGTTTTGATTTGCCTTTCTCTAATGATTAGTGATGTTGAGCATCCTTTCATGTGTTTGTTGGCACTCTGTATATCTTCTTTGGAGAATTGTCTGTTTAGCTCTTCTGCCCATTTTTGGATTGGGTTGTTTGTTTTTTTGATATTGAGCTGCATGAGCTGCTTATAAATTTTGGAGATTAATCCTTTGTCAGTTGCTTCATTTGCAAATATCTTCTCCCATTCTGAGAGTTGTCTTTTCATCTTGTTTATGGTTTCCTTTGCTTCGCAAAAGCTTTTAAGTTTCATTAGGTCCCATTTGTTTATTTTTGTTTTTATTTCTATTTCTCTAGGAGGTGGGTCAAAAAGGATCTTGCTGTGATTTATGTCATAGAGTGTTTGCCTATGTTTTCCTCTAAGAATTTTATAGTGTCTGGCCTTACATTTAGGTCTTTAATCCATTTTGAGTTTATTTTTGTGTATGGTGTTAAGGAGTGTTCTAATTTCATTCTTTTACATGTAGCTGTCTAGTTTTCCCAGCCCCACTTATTGAAGAGGCTGTCTTTTCTGCATTGTATATTCTTGCCTCCTTTATCAAAGGTAAGGTGACCATATGTGCGTGGGTTTATCTCTGGGTTTTCTATTCTGTTCCATTGATCTGTGTTTCTGTTTTTCTGCCAGTACCATACTGTCTTGATGACGGTAGCTTTGTAGTGTAGTCTGAAGTCAGGGAGCCTGATCCCTCTAGCTCTGTTTTTCTTTCTCAAGATGATTGTTTTGGCTATTTGGGGTCTTTTGTGTTTCCATACAAATTGTGTAATTTTTTGTTCTAGTTCTGTGAAAAATGCCACTGGTAGTTTGATAGGGATTGCATTGAATCTGTAGATTGCTTTGGGTAGTAGAATCATTTTCACAGTGTTGATTCTTCCAATCCAAGAACATGGTATATCTCTCCATCTGTTTGTATCATCTTTAATTTATTTCATCAGTGTCTTATAGTTTTCTGCATACAGATCTTTTGTTTCCTTAGGTAGGTTTATTCCTAGGTATTTTATTCTTTTTGCTGCAGTATCCCCTCCCTCTTAAGCCTCCCTCCCACCCTCCCTGTCCCACCCCTCTAGGTTGTCACAAAGCATTGAGCTGATCTCCCTGTGCTATGCAGCAGCTTCCCACTAGCCATCCATTTTACATCTGGTAGTGTATATATGTCAATGCTACTTTGGTCGTTAACTCTATTTGAAGTTTCAGTGCAGCAGGCCTGGCCAAGGCCATAACAAGAAATAAAATATTCTTTGGATACCGAGTGAGGTAGACATAGAAAGAAAGAGGAATAGTTTCTCAGGATATTAATGTATGATCTGTAGCATGTGAAGAAGGACCACTGAGAAAGTCTTTCTCAATCAGTTTTCAGGAAATGATGGAATAAATATAAGGTAGAAGGAAACATACCATTTCAGGGCGTGTGTGCTCTGATTGAAAGAAGGGGACAGGGTAATACAGTCAATGGAGAGTCAGCTATTGTGCCCCTCCATGGCACTTCCAGAAAAGCACTAGCTAATTGTCCCCTTTAAGTGTCCACTAGGTTAGCACTGCATATGAATGTTAATGCCTTTTGGTTTTTTTAAATTCAAAATGTCTTAGGCTTTCAGCAACCAGTGGCACCTTGCTTTTTCTTTTCACAAGCTCCCTTTTGACTACAAGTATGTACAACATTTATTTATCTACTCCATTCAGATACATTTGAAACCAGTATACCCTTTTCCCCTTTGCTTTTAAATGAAAAGAAACTAAAATTGAAAAAAATCTTTCATCTCACTACCTTTCCCTTGAATGTGAAAGCTAGGCTTGAACTGGCTTTTCTGCCACTCGTAACTTCTTGGGGAATTGTTGAGTAGGTTTTCTTAAAAGAAAAAAGGCAAACTATTTTGCTTTTAGGGAATAAAGAAGGATTAAAAAAAAGTACCATTCATCATCAAGTAGATTTCCATTAGCACAGTGATCAGTTTCATTACATGGTATGAATACCTCTATTATGTGCTAGAAGCGCTCATTCTCCTTTCAAAACTATATTGAAAATAGTTTGATGTCAATTTCCATGGTGATAGAAAAGAAGAACATCACTTGGAACCATAACAAACACATGTATCTGAATTATTGTGAAACACTGAGTTGGTCCCTCTGTGTCAAGAGTTCTCTGGTTTTTGTTGTTATTATTGTTTCATTACCTGAGAAGAAAAAAATGCTTTTTTAAAAATGTAGGGCAATTATTGAATTGCATCCTTTTAAATACCTTGCTGGTCAACCTTTTTTTTTCTTTTCTTCCAGAAGACGATGTTTCAAAGCAAGCATCCTAATTCTGCTTTTGTAAAAAATTTAATAATGCAACTCTCTTTGGATGGAAAAGAGCTTTATGTAAGGCAGCAATACCTAATATTCCCTTTATATTGCCAAATGCCACCATTTAATTGTTTTTATTGTTTATGAAGCAAAGAAACTTTTGGATAAGTATTATATTGGTATAACATTCCAGTCTTCTTTTTCTTCTACAATTTGTACCTACTTGGTATCACACGTTAAAACTATGTAAGTATGAACCTCTCTGGTGCAGTACTTGTGAGGGATGTGATGAATCTGGTTTGCTTTTTCTGGGTTCCAGAATCAGGCCAACAATTGTCAGGTAGGAGCCTCCCAGCCCAGGTAGGTTCCACATCATATTTTGAAGAACTTCAAACGTGTTAGGTCAGGACTTCAAAATAGAGGCAGAGAATTACTCATCGCAAAAGAACTCATGAAGACCCTGAAATCCTTATTCAGATGTTTCTAAGGCCTTTGTTTCCATTCTACTCCTGTTCAGGTCCTCTGCTTTCATTATTCTGTTATTACATCCTTTCTGCCTACAATCCACAGTTTTATCTATTAAAATGGCTTCTTGCTTATATCTGGACTTTTAATAGTATCTGCAGAAATGCATTAATCCCCCTTTCTGCAATGATATTTTTTACCTATGTGTCTGAGAGTTTTGACTTTGTGCTATACTTCCTTCACACGCTGTCAGTCTTAGTTACTAAGAAAGATCTAGATGTTACCAAATCAAAACTTGGGTCCACTCACCCATGAGCAGTAAAGCCAATCTACTGACACTGGGTTATGGTGAAGGAAAGTACAGCATTCTAAGGTGCCAAGCAAGGAGTCCAGGACAGCTAGTGCTCAAAAAGCTTGAACTCCCTGATGGGTTTCAGCAAAACATTTATAAAGGCAAGGCAAGGGAGGGTCCGTGATCAGCTCATGCACAATTCTCTGATTGGTTGATGGTGAGGTAAAGTATCAATAAAAGGGTTATAAGTTGTTGAAATTTTCCAGTTTCCAGCCAGACTCCAGAGGACATGTGTTAATTTCTTCCATTCAGTGGGGGTTTTAGCATCTGCAAAGCAACTCAGGAAATGTGCATCAGATACTATTATCTGAGTACTTCAGAGAGGAGCTAAAGCAGAGGATCTTCCCGGGAGGGATCTGTCCTTGGAAGGCTCCATAGGGTCCTGCTCAGTTACGTAGAGCTGGCTTTCTCTCCACTTGGTATCAGCCCTTTCACATCTTAACCAGAGTTACAGAATACCAGAGTTACAGAAGGTGTTTCCTTGTCTTCAAATTTCCTCCAAGTTGGGCATGATTCAGAAATGATTGTAAAATCAGAGAGGGATTATGTTCTTATGGTCACCGCTGGCTCTGAGATCTACTTTCACATAGTCAGCCTAGGTCATGGATCATTTTGCCGTTTTCAGCATGCTTCCTTGTCTCATGTAAGGGGAATGTGGGTCGAGTTGGACCTTTCCCTGACTTATACTGAGAGGGAGAGGGAACATAGCACACTTTGTTAAAGACTTAGAAGATGGAAGAAGTTTATGTTTCAGAAATTTGAAAACTTGAAATTGTATGTTAAATATGCTTCTTCAAAGGTCTTTTAACTACCCTGCCCTTGAGATTTTTCCCTAGCCACTCATCATTTATTTTCTATTTCTTCTTTCCTCCTCTTCCATCTCACCTCTCTTCTTCAATTTCCCTAGATTCCTCCCTCCAAATTCTTCTGTCTATTTGGCAGAACAATTTGGCCTTCCCTTTGCTTCTGCTCTCAAATTTAGTTGCAGGATTTCCCAGGCTCACCACAGAGTTCAGGTGACTGTAAGAACCATCTACTCCATTAACAGTGACACTCAGGCTTGGCAAAGAAATTGAGATTTCATTTTTCAAAAAAATTTATTGGAGTATGGTTGATTTACAATGTTTTGTGGGCTTCAGGTGTACAGCAAAGTGAATCAGTTATACATATACATATATCCACTCTTTTTTAGATTTTTTTCCCATATAGGCCATTACAGAGTATCGAGTAGAGTTCCCTGTGCTGTACAGTAGGTCCTTATTAGTTGTCTATTTTATATATAGTAGTGTGTATGTGTCAATCGCAATCTTCCAAGTTATCCCCCTCCCTTTGAGATTTCATTTTATAGGAATATAGCTCTGACTGTGTATCTAATTTTCATTTGATTATACTGGGTTATAATTTCTTTCTAGTTTACATTGATATGACTAAATCTGCACCATTATGTTCAATTTTTAGTATTTTATTTTGAAAAGGACTTGACTAAACTAGAGTTAGAGGAAGAGAAAGTCCTTAAAAATCGAATATAGGAAATAATGATCATAACTGGGATGTATTTATCTGAAAACGAAACAAAACAAAACACAAAAACAACTGAGTGAATGGGAAAAATTAGTGTATGTATCATTTATTAGAACTATTTCTACAGAAAGTATTTTAATGTTCTACTCCTTTTTTTGTGTGTGTTTTTTTTTTTTTTTGCGGTACGCGGGCCGCTCACTGTTGTGGCCTCTCCCGTTGCGGAGCACAGGCTCCGGACACGCAGGCTCAGCGGCCATGGCTCACGGGCCCAGCCGCTCCGCGGCATGTGGGATCTTCCCGGACCGGGGCACGAACCCGTGTCCCCTGCATCGGCAGGCGGACTCTCAACCACTGCGCCACCAGGGAAGCCCTGTTCTACTCCTTTTTGAAATGTTTCAAAATGTGACCACATTCACTAACCATATAGTCACCTAAACTCTTTGGTGGCACTTTTGTTACAATTAACTCATAAAAGATGTTCTTTCCAAAAAGGTGACTGTACATGGAAATAAAATCTTACAGTGAGAACACAGTTGGCTCTCACATCTGTACCACTGCCCTTCCCAACAAAGTTACAGGAAATTCTTCATTCATAACAGAAACTGTGTGTGACCTTCAAAAGAGTGGACATGAAAAGCTGCCTGTGAACTTTGTGCTCAGCTTTTTAGGACAAGCAGCTGCTGAAGTTCATCCAGAAAATTTACCATGAATGTGTATGTGACTGAGTCTTCCAGAGTGATGCAGGTTGTGTAATTTGGATTCTCGAGATGGATATTTGATGACATGATCACGGGTCCAATTTCATGATTATCCCAAGAGAAATGCTGATCAGCATCGAATTTATTTTGGGAAAGGGAAGGTAATTAATTCACTGTTTGTGTCTCGGACACCTGCCAGGTCTACTTTGAGAGGCCAAACTGCCTCGGCCAGCTGTCATGGCCTTCCAAAGCATTTCAAGCCCTGTGTTGGCCATACCAAACTACTGATCATTACCTCTGGCAGAAACTGTACAGGAACAGACATGGCCTCAGGACAGGCTCGCTCCTGATGACATCTGAGTTTGTGGAAGTGAAGTCTACTTCACTCTCGGGTCACTATTCGAACCCAGGTAACCTTGGAGTCAACTCCAGTGGTAACTATAAACACGGGACTTCTATTTTATTTACCCAAATTTACATCTCTGTATTTGTTGGCAAGCTCGTGCCATAATGTGGACAGCAGGCTTAAATAGTTTTGTAAAAATTGATTTCTTTGGACACACACCTCTATTTACTCGTGCCCTTTATACCTCATTAATGATTAACCCTCATTAATGAACTTAATTTGAATATGGTTAGAGAAATTGAGTGGAAATTTCATATTCATTAAAGATAACTTTAAATCTCTCTAAAACCAAAGACAATATGGTTTGAAAATAAGACTGCTGTACTCTTTCTAGAAATTACTGTTTAGAGGTCTTTTGAGAAGTGCCTTCATTCATTCAAAAACTAGTCATTGATATCTATCATATATCAGACAATTATCATATATCAGTATATATCATATATCAGACATTGTAGGAATACAATGATGAATAAGACAGATGGTTGCTAGGATAGAAGCCAGTTGTTTCTGGGTGAGACAGCCGAAAAACAAGTTAAAAGACAGACAAAGAATGTCCAAGTTTAATAAGCGCTGTGAAGGGAACAAACAAGGGACTGAGAGAGAGAAGAACAGAGGTTACTCTAGGGATGTTTTCTAAAGAGGGGCATTTACCCTGAGACCCAAAGGAAAAAGAAGAAGGGGAGACACGTGGTGGGCTGGACCCAAAGGAACTTGAGGGAGATTGAAACACGATGAGGTTAAATAGAAAGACAGAGGTCAAGTCATGCACAGATTTATACATCAAAGCGAGGAGATGGACCATATTCTAATTACAATGGAGAGTACAATAAATGTAGGGTTTTTTTGGGGTAAAGATATGATCCGATTTTTGTTTTAAAAATGCCATTTTTCTTATCTGTCAAAAAGTTTGGAGAGGATAAAAGGAAACAAGAAAAGAAGTAGGGAGACTACTCAAAAGATAGTAGCAGGAATCCAGGAAAGGGAAGATGTTGAGGTGACTAAACACAGTGACTGTGGGAAATGAACGAAATATTTGGGACGTATTTTGGAGGGAATATGGAAAGAAATGCCTGATCCATTGGACGTAGGGGGCATGGTTTCTGCTGAAATAACATGGTAGAAATTGGAAGAAAGACAAGAAGACTGGACCTTATTTTGCAAAGAGCAGTTTTACCCCAACCAGTCTGTAGACTACAATTGTGCATATTTATTTCTCAGACACAGAGGATGACACCAGGGCCTATACAGGGAAAGGAATCTGATGGAGAGTGCCTTTCCTGTGGGGACTGGAAAGCAGAGTTTTAGAGGACATTTGCCTTATTTTAGGTGATGACAAAGACTCTCTCCTTGACATAATTTTAGTCAGATTCCCCTGAACCCTCAAAGTCCCAATGTTGGGCTCTGTGTTTGGCACTTAGAGTCTAGTTTTAGCAAGAAGCCTGCTGGGTTAGATTTTTGAAAACTCCCCACCTTGATATCTTATCCCCTGGCCTGCCTTGTTGAGTTGGTCTAGCGAGAATGCTCCTAGCTCGGATGTTTCCTCTTAATAATTTTCCATCCACTGACCTCCGACTCCTCCTTGCCTGTGAATCTCCACTGGTCCTTCTAGTCAGCGTTGAGCCTGGTCTCTCCCAGCTTCTGCAGCAAACCCCTTGCATCGGTCCCCCTGGATAAAGTCTGTCTTAGCCTCTTGAACGAAGTGCCATGACTATTTATTTTACCAGTAGAGAAAAAAACGAATGAAAGAAAGCAGTCAGGGAAGAATAAGAAAGGGTAGCAAGAGCTGATGGATTGGAAAACTGAAGGTGAGTGGATATATTTGAATGGCAGGAGGCAGCCAGCAGAAAGAAACAGTGACCCTGCACCTTGTGGAGAGAGCTAACAGCTCTTGGGACAGAAGTCTCAGCACCTCCTCTTGGCCATCTTCTTCCTACTTCTCAGAAGAAGAAAAGGGAAAGTCTCTTGCTCCAGGGGGCCTTTCCCCGCCATCACTCCCAGCCACCTAGGTTGTTTTCCTGCTAAAGGATATTTCTCTTGTAAATCTTAGAAGTCCCCACCGTGACAACAATTTCTTGGAAATGGAAACCTTGTGATGACATTTGTTTACCTGGGGAAGCACCTGAATTTGTGCCTTCTTACAAGAACCTGAAATGGATACGCGCATACCTGGGAGGAAATGAATATAGCTCTACTAGACTAGATGGCATGCTGAGCGCATTATTATTGCCGTTACAATGACACTTCCATTTGAATTACGCTGAAAGCTTTTGATTATTTTTTGTTTGTTTGTTTTTAAATTTATTTTTGGCTGTGTTGGGTCTTCGTTTCTGTGCGAGGGCTTTCTCTAGTTGTGACGAGCAGGGGCCACTCTTCATCGCGGTGCGCGGACCTCTCACTGTCACGGCTTCTCTTGTTGCGGAGCACAGGCTCCAGACGCACAGGCTCAGTAGCTGTGGCTCACGGGCCCAGTTGCTCCGCGGCATGTGGGATCTTCCCAGACCAGGGCTTGAACCCGCGTCCCCTGCATTGGCAGGCAGATTCTCAACAACTGCGCCACCAGGGAAGCCCAACTTTTGATTATTTTGAATGCATCTTTTCAGCGTCGTGTAAAGCAGATCAATCTGAAATGTTCCCCTCCCCCACAAGAAATCCCACATGTCTATTAAGGGCTGTATGTAATATAAATCCAGACAACCCAGACCTTGATTAAGTGTGATAGTTTTCATTTCAGATTTAATCTCTCAAGGATTCTGATACTAATCTGAATGCAGGTTTGGCTCAATTTTCAGTGTGTATCTCTTTGAAAGGTGTTAATGCTTGACAGTTTAAAATCCATGCAGGTTATTTTAACATTGTTCCCCGAATCAGATGTTTATGTGTATACTGGCCAATGTTAATTCCTAAAATAGTTTCACTGTTATGTGTTTGTCGTGCTCCTAATGATGCAAAAGAGACTTCTTCAGAAACAAGGGGCTCAGATGAAGCGGTTCCTAGCTGTTCTCTGATATTCTCTTTCCCTTCCTCCAGAATATTCGTGGCAATCTGTCATGAAGAGGACCAAAGTACAGGATATAATTTCAGTATTTTTGGGCTCTTGCATTAGGTTATTTATCTAGAAGTCATAATAAGGGTTAAGAAGCTCTCAGTGCCCAAATGGTCTTTGGTATTGGAATTACAGGTACCTCGTTGACAGTAATAATCAAGCTATTTCATCAGACAGACGGCTGAACTCACACTGGAAGACTTCTTCACAGAATGCCGTCCCTCAGCTGTCAGTCAATTCTCCAGGGTTTTGCAGACTTGAATAGAAATAATACCCAGCCAGCATTTATCATCAGGCTCAAAGTACTTATCCAGCATGAGTATTCTTTATCACTGAATCGGGATGAGCCTGTAAAATAATTTGTTAGGGGAAAAAAAGTATCTTTGTCCTTTGGCTCTTGAACAGAAAAGAAAAGGCTTTCTTGAAATCAGTCTGCAGTCAAACTAGCGCCTCCAGGTAAATCAGAAATAGAACTTTTGCAGATGACAAAGGATGGTTAGGTCTCTGAAACAAATGTGTAAAAATGAAAGTTTTGGTTCAAGGATCTATTTTCCAGTTTCAGAACTCGGAGCAAATGACAGTAGTGATATTGAAAACTTTTCCAGATGCTGACACCCTCAGGTCTTCCTCGTAGATTTATCCGTTAATGGTAAGCAGCCCTAAAACACAGAACACAAGCACTCTCCAAACAACCAAAAACTTCTCTCACAAGGAATATGAAAACAGAAATTTGATGATGATAAACAAAATTAGAAGCAGGTACAGAGAGAATTTGGGAAAATCCAAATATGCTTCTAATGTGCTTTTAACAACACCTCTTTCTCAGGCATTTTTCATAGGAAAATTTTAGTTCTATCTTGAACAAAGCTGGCCTTTTCACTTCATACTTTATCTTCTCTACTTGATTTCTCTTCTGTATTTGTACTACGTCTATACTTCGATTTCTTTTCTGTACTCTGGCTTGATGGCTTTTAACACAATCAGCTGAATAGCTCTGTGTGTGGGGGGGGGGTATTCAGGTGTGTGTAAGGAAGTGAAAGCGTATTGTATCTTTTAAGCAGCACTATTAATGTGATCACGTATAACAGGAGTCCACTGGCTCTAGGAAATTAAGCAGCGGTGGCAGTTGTTCTCAAAGAACACCCATGTTGACTTTCTTCTCGAATTCTAAAAGCAAATATAGAATAACATCTTGTGCATGCTGTGTTTGAAAATTCTTCCACACCGGCTGAGTTGCAGTTTATTTTTTCTGCCGGCTGAGTTGCCCTCACTATTGTATGTGTTAGAGTCTGCCTGAGCCGAAAGTCTAACATCCCTCCTCATTCCTATTGTTTACTTATAGAGATCTTCCAAAAAGAGATGCAGTTTGCATTCGTGAGTGGCAAAAATAAATTAATTAGGTGCTTGGGGAAATAATTGTGGAAACATACTTCAAGGATTCCGTACATGGCTATAAAAGTAAGACAACTTAGCTACTACTGGGTTTGGATCTATAAGCAGTACCCAGTCACAGGACTCATTTCTAAGGAAAAATTGTAAATAAATAATTTAAAACTTTAAAACTGTGATCATCTTACACACTTATATGGTGTTTGAAATCCTTTACCACAATCAGGGATTTTCCAATGTTCCTAACTTAGCAGCAGAAAAAAAGTAAATTTGAATCCTTGGGTAATTCAGGGTACAGTCTGTTACTCCCTGACCCAAGCATGAAATTTCTCTGAATTCCTGTAGTTTCTCATAAATATTCATGAGCATTTTGCACTGTATACATGTAATAGACATGGTTATTTCAACACGAAATTAATGTCTCCCATCTCCTTGAATAAAATGATGCTGAAAAATATACCAGCTTTATTCTGTGGCCTCCAGTAGGTGTGGGGCTTCTGTCAGTAGCATCGGGGTGTCACTCAGGTTAAGAGGCTTGCAGCAATTAGGCTGGCTTGTCACGACAGCCCCGCAGCGTATTCTAGGAAGGTAGCTCTTGTTACCTTTAGTTTACAAAGGCAGGAACTGAGGCTCAGAAATTTTAAGCAACCTGATACAGGTAAGCTGTGATCTCCCAATGATTCCAAGCCCCACTGCTCCCTTAATGCCACTGAGCTGTCTGAATAAATAAACTTCTATCCTCGGTGCTGTCTATGGAACCCAAAATAAAACCCCTTCTGTCATCACCTCTCTGCTTCCCCACCCCCTCATCTTAGCCCAAGAACTTTAGAGACATGTTATATTAGGCTAATATTTTTCAGCGGGACTGGGTTTGCTATAAATAAACTCTGAAAAATGTCACCGACAATTGCTAATTTTCTGGGTGAGATGCACGGATAAAAGGAAACAGGCAAACGCGGGCCTTTCCTTTCCAAGTTCATTCACTTTCTGAGTCACTCATTCACGCACTCTGCAGTCTGGCGCACATTCTTTAAAACTGTAGGCACCATGTTCTAAGCGCTGTGCTATGAGAATTATGTGCCATCCGCAGACAAATCACAACCACATTTTGTTTTTCTTTTTTCTTAGTTTACTTATGTCTCTTTCATAGATCACTGAGTGGGATAGAGAACTAAATATAGAAGATGATATGGTACAGAGAGCTCTTTTATTGAGTTATGCTCAGGGTTTTATGAGAACACAGAGGTGATATATCAAAATGAGAACCTGCAGTCAGGGAAGACTTATGGGGGAGGTGGCAAGTGAGCTGAAATTTGAAGGATGGGTAGGAGTCTGATAAACTAACCATGGGTGTAGAGCATGACGGGGTCAGGGGGGCAAACTGGTTTCCTTGCGTTGTTACTTCTGATCCCATGATGAAGTTGAACAAAAGAATGAGTTGAGGTGAATATAGAGACCTGGTCCGGCCTCTGTTAAAAAGAGCTTCCAAATCGACCTGTAATGTCTGCCAGGGCATGAAGAGAATGCCAGGTGTTCCCCACATTAGCACTATTCTCAACGGACTGTTGGAAGAGAAACAAATAGAAAAATTCAGGTTTGATTATTGTGACTTGTGGTAAGCATGGAAAGAAGTAAAGCTGACAAATTACCACATTGGAAATATACAGCAGAATTAATGGCAGAAAGTTATACATTTGCCCATCTCTTTTGTGTATTCTTATCTCTTTTCATTTAGTGGAAGAAAGATGTAATTTTCTTTTTCCTGGAAGACTATAAAAATGTTATTGTTCTTACTTGCACATTTATGTATCTATTTGCTGCCTTGGTCACAATGCCATTTTCTTATTTATATGAAGTATTTTGAGAAAGGTGAAATACAGGCAGACTGTGATCTATTTGTTAATGTATTATACATAAGGATGGTTTGAATCTATTTTATCTAAACCTGTGCCATCTATTCAACTCTGAGTTTGCGTAAAATACATATTTCTATTGCCCTTAGAATACATGACATTTTATCAAAAGTGACCTATGTGCTCCTGTATGTTTCTCCTGCAATGATACCTCCTGGGTTTCCTGTAACAAAGAACTTCAAGCTTCTGAGGAGAAGTTAATGTTCTTTCTTTTGAAGACTGTGAGTCTGTGAGATCACACACTAAATAACTGAAACTTGAAACATCATAAATGTATTTTCGAAACTCAGGCATTCTGTGAGACATGAAATGAATTTCATGCCCATCAGCTTCCTGGAGCCTTGTCACAATAGATAAGGCCAAATTGAAGGATGCAGCATTACTTCTTGTGGGCTAGTGAGTGGCAGAGTTAATAACTGAATCATAATTTCACTCCAGGACATAGAAGCTGCTACATCCTGTCTCCTTTTGATCACTTTATCCATAATAGCAAAAATAGAAATATTTTAAATCAGACCAAATGATGAAGATATCTATATATGCTCTCCTATAATTTGACTTAAACACTTATTCAAAATCCTTTCCTCTGGTGGGCTTCTCAGATTAATCCCACCATCTGATTACTTAATATTTCATTTATGTAGTACGTTGATTGTGCTAATGATCCCAATTCTTCATACCCTCACACCCTCCCCACATCCACATGCTCTGCGATGTGCCTTAGTGGTCCTCAGCATTCAGGGAGTCTGTTTCCCCAAGCCTTCATTCTGAGTTGGGCCATGTGATTTGATTTGGCCCCTGCATGTTCAACAGTTGTGATGCAAGTAGGAGCTTGTAAAAGTGCATGCCATTTCCATCTCCTCTTTCTTCCTCTGATTTTGCCATGAGAACAGGCCTAGGCTAGCCTACTGAAAGAGAGACATGTGTCCCTACTCCCCCAGCTGCCAGCCAACCAACCACCAGACATCATTATTGTGACAATAAATCACAGATGACCACAGATGCATGACCAACCCTGCCAAGCCCAGCCCACATCTGCCGAGCACTGTAGACTCATGAGTTGAGTACATGTTTATTATCTGATGACACCAAGATCTTGTGCTTGGTACATAGCTGTGTTGTGACCATACATACTGATAACGATTTCTGTTGTTTCTTTATATGTATATTATGCTTTCTAATTTATAGCATAAATACATTTATATTATGCTTTTGTTGCATGTACTAAACTTATTCCATTATTCTCCCCTGTCCTCACCAGCTTTATTTAAAGAACTTTCTCTCTCAGACCCTAGAAAAGGCTACCGCATGGCCCTCCACTCCCTTCTGCCAAAATAACTATTTGGATTAAGATTGTGTACCTTGTTTCAAGGACATACAAGCTGGCTGGCTGGCAGCTAACCAGATTCAATATCTATCTGAAGAAAGGAATTTGAATTGAGGTAGTTGGGATGCTCGCTGAAGCTGATCCAGCGTCAGAGAGGTTAGGGATGGTATCCATAGTGGACCATGTGCATAGTTAGTTCATCGTTAGATCAAGCAGGTTGCAAAAGAGAACCCAATATGCTGAAGGAAGCAGAGATGAGAGAGCTTGGAGCTACTGAAAGACAGCAAAGGCAACCTTGCTCCTTGTGGCTCTCTGGTCCCCAGCTCTGGTATTCATGGGCTCTACCTCTGATTCTAAGACATTCCCTTTCACTTACCATAATCAGCCAGACTTCACCCTCTCTACTTCTTTTTAAATTAATGTTATTTTTTGGAACAGCTTCAGGTGTACAGAAAAATTGCAAAGGCACTACAGAGGGTTCCTGTAAATCCTGCACCCAATTATTCCCATTATTAACATCTTACATTAATGTGGTAGATTTGTTAAAATGAGTCAGCCAACGTGGATGCAGTACTACTTTATTCAGGTTTCCTTAGTTTTTCACCCAATATTCTTTTTTTCTGCTCCAGGATCCCATCTAGGATGTCATATTATGAATATTTGGTCATCAAGTCTCTTTAGGCTCCTCTTGGCTGTGACGCCGTCTCAGATTTTCCTTTTTTGGATGACCTTAAAAATTTTGAGGAGTACTGGTCAGATATTTGGTAGGATGTGTCCTAATTGGGATTTGTCTGGTTTTTTTTCATGATTACACTAGAGTCATGTGTTTTTCAGAGGAGGACCATAAAGTGCCATTCTCATCACATCACATCAAGTGGACATCTGTCAACATGACTCATCGTTGATGATGCTGACCTTGATCACTTGGGTGAGGTAGTGTTTGTCAGGTTTCTCTACTGTAAAGTTACTCTTTTTCTGCTCTTTTCATACTGTATTATTTAGAAGGAAGTCACTGTGCACAGCTCACATCTAAGGAGTGGGGAGTTATGCTCTCTCTCCTTGAGGGCAGAGTATCTATATATATTATTTGGAATTCCTCTGCATGGGAAACGTGTCTGTTCTCTCCCAAGTATTTATGAAATCATTGGAGAGTCATGAGTACTTATTTTATGTTTAGGATATAATCCAATACTATGCTATATACTGTACTGCTGAGCTTGTTTCCTTTGGCCAGTGGAAGCTTTTCACTGGGTTTTTGGTTTGAGCACTTCCTTCCTTTCTGGCAGCACTAGATGCTCTCTGTGCCACTTCTTATTAAAGCTGAATTTAGTAGGTTTCTATTGCTTGCATTCAACAAGCTCGATTGGAACGTAGATTTACTTAGGTTCAGTTTAATGTCCTTGCTATGAACCTATTGTCTTTCATCTACTCATACTCCATTCAGTGTGTATGTGGGCATTTGTTAACTGCGTGAATATTTGCATGTGGGTTTATTGGGTAGAGAGGCTGGCAGGAGGGAGAGGGTCACGGTGAAACAGAGGAATAAAAACAAGAGTTAGGAAAGAGTGACTTCTAGAATACCCAAGAGAAAAGTCAGTGAAGGACCAAGCTCTTCTTGCTCTGTGCTACTTGCTTGCCAAAAAATATAGATGTATCTTGCCACGGATTTCTAGGACTACTTATACTTCATGCTAATTATAGCTTCATAACCACCCATATTTATATTTTAACTTCTTTATTAATAGCATGGAAAAATGAAATCATACTAAAATATGTCAAAATACCAATAGGATGTTATCTCTTAGAATAAGTGGAACAGAAACTATTTCAGAAGCATTTGTTTCACAGTGAGCCCAGAGGGAGAGAATTCACATATAAGAATAACAATGGATATTATTGTTCTGGTACTCCACTAAATGCTTTACTGAAGTACTAATTTTAATACTCAGAACAGAGTGACATCATCCAGCTGGCGATGTCATTCTCAGGTCATTCTCAACTTCATTCCCCCTCATAAGAAGAACAATTAGCAACTCTTCATAGACAAAACACCTTGGGAAAATCCAGAACCTAGGCGGGAGGCTGAAGCACACCCTTGGACCACAGAGAATGAGAAGGACCATATTAGAAGGGTTACAAGGGAGGTTTCATGTTGACCCCATCACACTGCCCCCAGGCAAGTAGTACCAAGGGGGCACCTCAGGGCCTATGGTTTCTCCAGTGGGAAAAGAGAAGCCAAGGTGGACATCCAGCTTCTGCAGTGTTTCCTTGAGGCCCACTTGGGTCTTGCCTCATGGGAATCAATGGAGAATCTACTAGACTCAACCACTGGGGATCAGATAGAGATGAAGAAAGGGGGAGGGGCAGGGCTTTCAGTAACCAGAGTTAAGATCTGGGCAGACTGCATTCCTGCTTGCAGCTGTGCCTCCACTGATATCCCAGCCAGTGGCTCTGCCCATCTTCAGAGCCAAGCCGATGGCCTGACTTAGTCAGGGAGCTGGGTTGACAGTTCTGCCTAATTTGGGTTCCCATCCAACAGGCCATGTTGACCATGGAGCCCATTCTATGGCCCATCTGGGCAAGGAAGCAGGCTCAAAGCCTGGCTTAACTTTTGAATCTAACCTCTAGCCCTGCCCCACCAGAAGCAAGGCCATAGATACCTAGCAGCCAAGGAGCACATGCTACAGCCAGCCTGGACTGGTGAGAAAGATCGCAGATGTTATCTGGAGAAGTAGACACTGCCAAGATGTCCCAGATATATTTCTGAGTAATAAGTGCTGTTTTATATATGTTTTGCAGTTTCCTGTCCCCAGTAGAACAAGCCCACACAGACCCCACATACAGTAAAAAACCAGTTTCAAAATGTACACAACATGTCTTGATCATTTACAAGTTTTAATTAACTGAGGTGTGGACCAGGTAATCATTTGTATGGCCTTTCCATTGCTGTCTCTTCTGGTGAAAGAGAGAAAATTAGGACTAAAAAAATAGGGAAAAGAATGATCAAATTTGAAGGTAGAGAATTTTCCTAAATGTTATAGAGCAATTTTGGCTAATCTGGCTAGAACATAACTCTTCCATCTCAGGTCAGTCGCCTTTTCTCTATAATACTTATTCTCCAATAGAAGTATTTGAGAAGCTGGTTACAATTACTGGTGCTAGAACTCTCTTTTCGATTCCGTGGTTTCAGGATAATTATGGATATCTATCTGAGCCACAAAATTGCAGAATAATTTACTTATTTCATAATGTTTAACATATGACATCTATCCCATCCCAAATACAAAACCCTCCCAATCTCCTTTCAGTTCTGTCACCCTGATAATTTATATTTCAAAATGAACAGCCACAGTATTTAACAAAAATGACTGCAGGGGAATCTTCTAGGATTAATCTACGTGGGGAATGAGAGAAAATTCTCTCTCTAGTTGCCTTGTGTTAGAAGTGGATAGGAACGAAGAAAATTCTCATTTCATAATGTGAACAGAGTTGGGCTGTGTACCTATGTTATGTCTTGGTTTATTGACATGTAAACTTGACTCTTAGATTCTTATCCATGGATAATGTAGCGTCTTATATTATGAAGTTTAAGTGAGAGTTACATTGCTAACGATCAATAATGAGTTAAGTGACATGGCTATGTTCTCTATGCTCTGACCTTGGTAGGAGAACTTCCCATATATACTACCAAAGATAGTGGTTAAACTAGCTAAAAGTGCATGGAGTTATCTGTATCACTGGGATTTAACTAAAGAATATGTTAGTAAAAATCATGTAAAAATTATCATGTACTAATTGAGAGATCATGACAGATGAAGTGTTCAATCTTTGGTGTAAATTTTGATCTTAAAAAGAATGCAGTTGAGAGAAATCTCCTGGACAAAATAAAAGCCCAGAATTTGTACCATTAAATCTTCTATGTAGGAGAAAATGCAAGTTCCTTGGGAAAAAACTCTGTCTTACATTCTTTGCACCAAGGACAGGATTGACAAGGAGTCATAGCTCAATAAATATGTGTTGAGTGAATGAAAGCACATATCTGGCTTATTTTTTCTCTCTTCTTTTATCAAATTTTGTATTTCCTAGTTAATTTTATTCAGTTCTTTTTTTCAGTCTACTTTATTTGGTGTCAGCAAAGCAGCAATGAAGAGAAGCTCAACTTGAGTCTGTTTGTATTCATTATCCCAAAACAGAAAAATAATTTCAAAGAACTGAATAGAGTTGGGAAATACTTGTTAGATAACCTATTAGATAACTAGTTAGATAACTAACTGGATACAATACACTGTATTATAACAATCAAAATGGTGACGGCCCTTCCCTCACCTGCACTACTTTGTACCCCTCTCAGAATCTCTGACTCTTAAAGTTCTTCTCCGGTTTCAGAGTCCCATTTGTCTCTCACCTAAGGTCTGACTCCTCATAAGATTCTTGCTTTTCCTAACCTTTACAAGAACACATCAAAACAATCAAATAATATGGTATCAGAGGTCAACTGCTTCTAAGAAATCGAATACTTTACTGCAGCTGAGGAACAGAGACATTTGGTAACTCCTCAGCCGGTAATCATTTATTAGCAACATAAATGGTTAGCTATCAAACAAGTAGAAAAAGTAAGAAGAGAAAACTTTAAGCTGCTTTATGTGGGAATGGTCAGAGAAAATAATGTGTTGGTTCTCTTGCTCAAGTTAGCCTTCTTTTCCTTTTTCATCTGTCCCTCTTCTGATCTCTTCTCCTTCAAAGATGGTCCAGTACAAAATTATGAAGGAAGAAATACTTTACTCTTGTGCCATGCCATTACTTCCCTTGTTGCCTTTCTCCTTGCCTGACTCTGTCCCCCAGAGCCAAGGTTCCATTTTAGAAGGGACTTAATAGCAAATGGAATCCCAAAGAAAGTTAATACCTTCCCCTTGTTAGCTGATTCAACAGCTAAATCTATGCAGAAATAACATTTATGTTAATATAGAATCACAGTTTCTATCATAAGTGTAGTATCCTAATTTGTGTTTTGTTGTGTTTAAATCTTGGAAAAGATAAACACTGACCAATCCCCAGTCTCTTTTGGTGGCTCCTTTTCCTATCCCTGACTCTGAGAGTTAGAATAACCCAGGGATCTGCTCTTGATCTTTTATTTTTGTTTTTCTTCTTTATCTTGTCTCGCTACCATCAGCCCTATGCAGTAGAATTTTCCATGATGATGAAAACACTGTGTGCTGTCCAGTACGGTAGCCTCTAGTCACATGTGGCCATTGAGAACTAAATGTGACTAATATGCGTAAGAAGTTGAAGGTTTAATTTTATTTAATTTTAGTTCATTTTATTCTATAGCCATATGTAGCTAGTGGCTACCACATTAGACAGTGCAGCAGGATGGTTTCATCTAGTCCCATGGCTTTGAAAACCACCTTTATGCTGATTTTATACCCACATTTTATCTCAAATATTGCCACTTCTTATCAGCATCATCTTGGTTACCATAGTCCAAGCAACCGTAGCTGCTTTTAGCATAGCATCCTAACTGGTCTTCCTGCTGCCATCCCTCTTGCCTTTCCTACAATATATTCTCCATATAGTTGCCAGAGGGATCACTTAAAACATGGATCATAGATATCATATCACACTCAGAATCCTTGTATTGCTTTTACATTGATACTGTAAAAATTACCACAATCTTAGCGCCTTAAAACAATACAAATTTATTATCTTTTCTGAAAGTCAGAACTCTGACACAAGTCTCACATGGTTATGATCTAAGTGCTGGTAGGGCTGCATTACTCTCTGGAAGTCCCCTTTTCCATTTAAGGTACCATATTTCCAGGTTCTGGAGATTAGGACGTAAACTTCTTGGGGAGGATGTTTACGTTTATGTTATGTTATTTTGTTTCCTTCAGCCCATCACTTCCATGGTCTAAACACTTCATGATCTGGTCCATCTCTATCTCTTTGAGCTCTTTTTCTACAAAGCTCCCCTGCTCTTAGTTCATTTTTACTGCTCCACAATACTGTAATACTCAATATTCCCTTCTCAGAATCTTTCCGCTAGGTTTGTCCTTCTCCAGAGTTTCCCTGAAACTGTCCATGTCTTATCAGGGGTCTCTTCAACTGTCACTTCCTTGGAGACACATTCACTAGCCATCTTGACTAAAAAAACAGGACAAACAAATAAATTATTGTCACCCAGATCAAGCTATAAAGACTTAACTTCTATTATTTTTTTCATAGGACTTATTATTCTCTGAAATTATGTTAAGGAGCAATTTTTGTTTTTATATATTATTTATCTCACCTAGTAAGATGTAAGCTGTGGAAAAACAGAAATCTTATCTTCTAGCTCATTATTGGAATTCCTAGTACCTGGAACAGTGTAGACACTCAGTAAATATTTGTTGAATAAATAGATAATTGAAGAGTGTTAATACTTAATGTGTTCATAATAATGGAAGTTGATTTGGTAATTCTGATCATATTCAACAAACGCTGACAAAGATTTAATGGTATTTTGTAAAAAGAAATGTTCACCCATGGAAAACATAGATCCATTTTGACCATTATCAAACTGAATTCTTAAGCTAGGTTAACTCCATTGATATAATTTAGAGAAAAAATATAATCTCATGACTTCCCTTGAAGGCAGAAACTATATTTGCTTACTGTACCATGCTCTAATAAATTATATCTTATGAGAACAAAATAATTCTAATGAAAGCAAATGGGGCAAACACTTGCATTACATATTAAAATTAAATTTATCCTTACTTTCAAGAGTAAATTTAACATCCATTTCACTGATGAAAATTGTATAGTAGATCAATGCAGAAGTCCCCAAATCCTCATTAAGACATGTACATGGAGTAACGCACTAATTGTTACCATGACAATTTACAAAGCCTGTAATCGGCAGGCAAAGTCTGACTTCTCTCTATTAAATATTTATAAAGAGTAATAAGGTGTTTTCATACCTCCACAAATTTATGTGTCTACCAAATATTCCATATTCTGGATTACATACTATAAAGTTAAAACAATTAAAATTTAAATTAAGCATGGAATAATTGTCTGTTACTGGGCATTGACGTATCTACAAAAGCCTTTACTAGATTGTACTCAGTAGTCTTGAATAGATCTATTTTAGTGATTTCTTCCCTTGACCTGCTTGATAAGTTCTGGTCAGAGCTGCAAATATTCTTCAAGGATTAGAAAGTCAGTTATGAACACTGTATCAGATTCATGCAGTTTATTCCATATATAATCAGAAGTGTGAGTTGGTGTGGAAGGAAAAGCCAGGAGAAATTGGCAGTGGGAGATCCTGGTGTTCATTTCTGAAATGGAAATAGAAATAATGATTATTTCATAAAAACCCAAAAAGGTAGCAGTCAAATAAAAAAAGTATTGCCATCAATACCTCTTATCTGTTCATCTTCGCCTATTTTCTTTACTTTTATTAAAGTTCAGGTTGGCACATGAACTTGCTGATAGTATGGTCACTATCTTGAGTGACCACACAAGTGTCCTATTTGCTCTTGACACACGTGGTTTATGCTGGTTGTCCCAGTATAATTATTTACTAGCACTTCCTTTAACTCTAAAAGATGTCCTCTTTTGGATGATAAATTATATACTCACCCTAACACTTGCTCACCTGCATTACAAAAGAATACCAGCTAAATAATGTTGCCAAGAAAAAAGACTTTTAAATAATTACCAGTGTAAAAATATAACAATACAGCTTATATTCCATGAAATTGTAATCAACTTATCAATTGGCTTGAAATGTTAGTGGATTTAGCAAATATGGAAGTTAAGCTCTGGATTTATTTACTTAGAGAATATTTGTGGTAAATTTCCATGTGCCATGTTGGTGTGTTATCATTTACATAAACACACAAAGACACTCACACATTTGTAAATACGATTACAGAAGGAGGATCCAAGCTATTTATATGCTGGGGATTCAGGCATGCCCATGCTTATCTAGAAATATGGTAGGACAGGTCTGCCTCTGGAGTAACTGCCATTTTCGTGACGAACAGAGAAAAGTTTATGAGCCTAATAAAAATGTGAAACCAGATAAAAATGCGAAGGCTCATAAACTTTGTCAAAAGAGAATGGATCCACTCAGTGTGATTACATGTTGGCATAAGTATGAATGTACGTGTCTTCCTACACATCTGACTCTAATGCAATTAAGGGTGGAGAGTGACCAGGTAATAATTTAATTTCCTTCCTCCCTCCCTCCCTCCCTCCCTCCCTCCCTTCCTTCCTTCCTGCCTTCCTTTCTTCCCTCCTTCCTTCCTGCCTATACCTATTTGATCCATGTGTAAATATAAAATAGTATAAACTTGACAATTGACCAAACCTTCCATATTGTTCCTACCCAGAAGTCACACCCTCATCAAAATACATAGAACTTATCACATACACCTAAAACTTGTAAATTAATCCTATACGCAGTTATGATAAGCTTGTATTTTACCTTGGCAATAACGTATGTAGTATATGTGTATACAACTTCCATACACTTAAGTCTAGTTTCAAAAATAGCGTGTAAGATTCTTTCGATCAAGGGTCATGTTTTATACTCCACGCTAGCACAAAAAGCGATCAGTGGGTATTTGTTGATTAAATTTCATTTGCATTGGTACGCTATAAGGAATTATGAATGAAAGTCAGAACACTTGGGTGTTCAATTATGATCCTTGGTTAAATCAATCCTTTTGGTCTGCTTCTTTGTGTATATGATAGTGCATAATTTAACAATGAAAGAAGGCAGACAGACAAAGTTGAAAAGAAACTTGTAAGACCACTTATAAGCCTTGCTGGCTTTCTCCCTTGATTCTCACTCCATGAAGGGATTCAGTGCCCCACAGCAGAGGCAGGAGACCCATTCTCCTATCGCTAATATGGCAGATCCAGATGCTCTAATATACTCTTACAGGCAGCATGTGAAGAAGGGCTGCAATGCTATAGCAGCCTTGCACAAGATAATAGACTCCCTCCTCTTTAATATAGGAGGGAATACATTCATTCCCAAGTTGTCATTTAAACTATGTTGGCCCAGAAGCTCAATCTTATAGACACAGCCAAAGTTTTAAACACAGTTTGCAAACAAGTAAAGTGTTTACTAACCATGTAAGGTGAAGCTGGATCAGAAGGACACACAGCCCAACACAGAGGAAAAACATTGAGACAAACAACACACTCCTGGATCAACTTATGGATCTAGTGCTTCTTTCAGTGTGAGAACGGCATGACTTTATAGTCACATAAGGGACACAGACCACAAGGTGAAATGACACTCTGCTGGCCACACCTTGTCTGCCTTTGATAACTGTTTCTGCTTTCATTGGCTACGGGGTGGTTCGGTCCTCTGTGGAACACAGTTTTATTATGAATTCTCCTACTTACAGGGATATTAGATAATATGTCATAGCTTTTAGGTTTGTCTATGTCATGGAATTATTGTTTGCAGCCATTTGGACAGTCCTTATCTAAGGAATATATAAGTTCAGCACGCCCATATTGGCTAGCTAAAGTGGGAGAAAATGGTTTATTCAGTTTAGAGGAGGGAGGCTCTTGCTGGTAATATCAATGTATATGTACCTGCAGGCTACAAATGGAAGTGGGTGCCCAGGAGGAAAGTAACTGGCAAGTCTGAAAAAGCCATGGATCAGAGCCAGATGGATTCTTTAGGGTCTGGTTAAGTGTGGTATCCAGGCATCAGTCAGCAATAACAATATTGGGATTTATAAAGATTTGTGTAGCTTCATAAGTATTTTCACATACACTTTCTTATGAGATTCAGACACAGCTCTCTAAGGGGTGTGCTCTTATCCCCGTTTTACTAATGAAGAAGCGGGTTCACATAGCCAATGGTCCTACCTCTGCTACTAACCGGCTTGAGCAATAACCTAACCTGCCAGTGTCTCAGGCTCTGTAGAGGTAAAATGGGGATAGCAGTAACGATACTTAGCTCATATTGATGCTGTGAAAAATAAATGTGTTAATGCATGTCAAGTGCTAAGAATAGCATGTGACATTCGGTAAGCCTCAACGAATATTAGCTAAAGATCGTGCCGACTGTATGAGGAAGGACCAGGATTGAAATGTGGGTCCTCTGACATCAGATCCAATGAAAGCCCCGCTGTGGTGCAACTGTGCTTTGAGGAGACGGGTCAGAAATGGAACCAGAGGCCCTGGTGTGTGTCTACAGGGAAGGGAGGCAGACAAGCGAAGTTCAAGCTCGAGGCCTAAGCAATAAGGACCAGGTTGTCACCACAGGATATGACTCGAGAGAGAGGATCTGCTCTTAAGTCAGCCTCTTCTCCTCTGGGAATTTGACCTGCTGCCTTTTAGGGCTGGGACTATCTCCCAAGGACAATTAGCCTGAGATCTGCAGGCACAAGTGAGAGGTGGAAACTGGGCTGTTCACAACATCGTGCCATTAGTTTGGATGTCACATCAACTCAGAGAGTGGAGAGCCCAGTGATTTTTCCTGATTCTTGGTGACAGGGCAGTAGCAAAAAACTGCTTTTAGATTGTGCCCTAGAAATTTTGTGGCATGTTAAAGAGGAGGGTTGGAAACTATGAGTCAAATTCATAGTGTGATTGGACAATTTTTGGAAAAAATCAGTATACTCTCTAGTTATTAATCTCATAAATCCTGGCTTATTTAGCCCTCATAGCCTATTGTCTCTAATATGGGAAATTAAATTTGGATAAAAAGAAGGACCTACTTAATGAATATAAGTTTCTAAATTGTACTCTGCTGAAAGTTACTAGAATTTAATAGCTCTGTGATTTTCAGCCAGAGAGTTAAATCTCTGAGTCCCCTATCCATCATTGGAAAGGGATTCCTATTTTAGAGAGTTGTTATAAAAATCAAATAGGAAAATGGTTGTGAAAATACTTTGAAAACCGTATGATGTATGATGATTAACTACCAATTTAACATAAGCTTGTCTTCCTGTTTCTTTTTTAGTTGTCTAGTCCCAAACTTTTCAAACTCATTGGCTGAAAATGATGGTGAATTCCCAGTCCAACTAGTGATATGAACAGAGCTGCTGGAAATGTACACTATTTCCAATTTATAGATTACATCAACATGTGAAGGTGTGGGAGGGCTAAGGGCAGAATGATGAGACAGGAGGGTATTGTACAAAGGCCACTTTAGGGGAGAGGGATCCTCTATAACCAGGATGATAAGGATGTCAGGATTTGGGAGGAGGAGCTGCATTTGTGAAGAGGAAATGAGTTCAGTCTTAGCTGTGTTCAAAGCCTTGAAGCAGAAACCCAGAGTCACCCCTGATTTATTCATCTCTACTACCATTTCAAGTCATTTGCCAAGCCCTGAATAGTCATCCTTTTCAATATCTGGCAAAAATCATCTCCCCCTCATTTTTGCTGCCAAGACCCTCATCATTTCTAGGCTGACGACTGCCGTAGTCTCCTCACTGGTCTGTCTGCCTGCCTTCACTCTCAGTCCTTTTCATTTCCTCAGCTATGCTATTGGCATCGAAGTTGCAAAGTATAAAAAAAATATACTCTTCCTCACTCAACGCACATATCACAAGCATTTTGAGCCCATTGATCTCCCCTTGTTTAGACGCAGTGAGCCAAAGATTTTACTTTGGGAGGCAACTGCTATATGCTGAGCAAAGTTGCTTCTTCTGTTCAAATTTTACATGAAAACTCTAGTGTGCCTTGTAATGCCTCTCAAGGGCACATAAAGAAAGTAAATGGTTATTTTGAAATTGTTGCAAAGCCTTCAGGGAAGTGATGTTTGGATACTGGGAAATGTATAAATAAGATTTACTGAGTGATCAGCTCTTGGTCTAAGTAAAGTTGAACAGATGTTCATGAAAAGTTCATATAAACTGCAGATAACAAAGCTTATATTTGGCTGAAATAGTTTCAAAAGTTCTACTGAGGAAAAAACACATGGAACATTCTGGAAAATTCTAGAATGAGTAAAAGGCATTGTCAAATTCCCCAACAATAGCCATATATGTATTGTGAATAGTTGCAGAGAGAGCACAGTAATTACACTTTGATTGTGAAATGAAGATGAAATCAGACGAAGTTTCCTGAAGGGTTATGTCACTTGCAGTGAAGACAGTACTTAAAATTCTACCAGTTGGCAATTTCATAGACTCCTAGAGTGCCTAATACCTTCGATTTTATTTAAATGCATGGACCCTTTATAAAGTGAATTGTCTTGATTTCTTCCTATGATTTATGAAATCCAGCAGTCTTCAATGGTAAAATTATGAACAAATAAGGCTGTTGAAGGTCATTTCAATCACTGTCTTGTACACTATGCCTGTATGTCTTAACCTTTGAGCATTAAACCATTGGCTGAGCATCACAATTTTGAAGGTCATTAACTGTGATGGATCTATGAAATTCAATAAGATTGAGGGAATGAAAGGTAAAAGCTATCAGTAACTGTACAGTGCTCTATATGTAGTTATTAGATAATTAAAAGTAAAAGCTCACACAAGCATATATATAAGTAATACACATTACATATAATATACGTGTGTTTGTGCACGCACGTACACCGAGAGAGAAAGATGGAGAGGAGAGAGAAAATACAACTATGTTAATACTACTGAAGGAAGGGAAAAGTCAGAAAATTGACATGGTGCTTTTTTTAGTGGAAATATATGGTATGCTGATAGGAGAGCAGGAGTTAGGGTAGGATTTAGTTGAAATCAGGATAATGGTCACTTTATTTCCTCTGGACTCCTCCAGTCTTCCTTCTAGGCTCTTGGAAATTATATTCCCTGTGTAGGAATGCTAAACACAAGTTGGTCAACCAAGAAGCTTTTGGTCTTAGATAAATTACTTTAATTCTGTGTCATTTATTTCACCAAATTTGCAGTCTCATGTAATAGATACATCAGAGCAGTAGAGTTAGGAGTTGTTCCTTTTTCAGAGGTGTGGAGATTTATGGAACCCTATCCATGGAAAATACATCACCCCCATTGCATACATAGAGCAATTAGCACATGGCATTTTTGTTAGTTGTGTATTCCGTGTCTGCTCTGACTTGCTGTGAGCTCTTTGAGAGCAAGAACTGCCTGATTTATCTTTATAATTTCAACGGTAATGATGCTCAGTAAATGATAATGGAATTCAAAGAAGTTTAGATTTTATCAAAAAGGACTACAAGTTTAGTGCAATAAGTTCAAAAGCAGATCTTTATGCAGAGCTATTAGCAAACCAATAACAAATATTTTTTAAGTAAAATTTCTATAGCACAGGATTTCTTCTGCAAAGAACTCCATGACAGTCAGACACAAAAGTAACTCAGGGATATACCACATTGTGGAATAGGTGTGTCATGACTTGACTCTTAAGTGTGGTTGCTTACTGAAATTAAACTATTCTCCCCAAATCCAGACATCCTAGAAACAAATAAACTTTCTAGTCATGACAATAAGGAAGCTGTTTGAGGCAACTGCAGTGTTTTGAAGAATTTTTTCTAGGAACTTATGGTTATAGATCTTTAAGCATGATGGAATATGAACCAGAGAAAAACTCAAGTAAGGGAAACGTAAAGATGGCGAAGGTGGAAAAAAGTATTGGGAGTTTGATAAGAAAGCTGCCCTTGCTGCTCAAGTAACAGCATTTCATGTCATTGAACTGAAAACTCCTTGGTGTGATCATCATTGGAGCCACAGGACACACAATATTGAATCTACTTCAGTCTCTTGATATCTCTTTCCTCAAACTTCATTACCCTAGGCACCTACAGGGCCCAGAGAAAAGCTGAAGTGTTAAACATGGAAACAGAAATATTTTTAAATACTGCCACGGAGCAGCTCAGCTTGCCTTCCGCACAAGGAGGCAGAAGGGGCTGAACTTTACGTTAAGCTCCGGGGGATGTTGGCTGGGCTGGCTGTGTGGAACGCCCCAAGGGGTGAAAGATCAGTTCAGCTTTGCTGAGCCATGTCAACAGTGGCTTTCCTTAAGATTCCGACATGGCTCTGGTTGACAGCTTGAAGAAATTTAACTGCTTTGATAAGGTTAAAGGGGGCACCCAACCACGAATAGAAAGCAAAACGCAAGGCTGCTTAGAGGCTTGATTGCATCGCTAGAAACAGGTTTTCAACTGGCAAAGTTATCAACACCCATTACCCATTAAAAAAAAAAAAGGACAAAAAAGAAGAAATGAAAGCAAAGCAAAGGAAAAAAAAGCCAAAGTTCTCATAAAAACTACTCCACTAATTTAGAACACTTATCAGCTACTCTGATACTGTAAAAAAAAGTTTGGGCTACTGCCAGTTAAAGGCACATCACATTAACCCCTTTGAGAAGTGTAATGGCACCAATTAAAAATCCACATGGGATCATGGAAGGAATAACAGCTTTTATGGATCTGTTGAGAAAAATAATAAAGTTTGTATTTTCTCCAGAAAATTTTTTTAAAAATCTAAAAATAAATAATTGCTGTTGATGTCCATGCAATGTAAAAAAAAATTCAGTCCAATTAAATTTAGCAATATGTACCTAGATATGACCTATACTCTCAATTTAAACAATCAACCAAGAAGTGTCGGACTGATGCCTTGACAATGATCATGGCCGTTTAGCTTTGGTTGTAAGCAACTCAACTTAGTAACGTGGTACAGAACACAGCTTATTAAAGAGGTTATCAAAATATTCCCCGTGAACCCACATTAGCTGTTGCATGAAGTTATAAAATATCTGGTTAGATATATTTGTTCACTATTTAAAAAAAGGAACTTGTATTTGTGCTACTCTCAGTATCTAAATATCCACTTTTTAAAGATGTATCTTGTGAATTAGTTACAAAGCATTATCCTTCCAGTTTCTACTTATTAATGATTGAGTGAATTATTAATTATTTGAAATCCTATAAACTGATTCCTCTATGTACCCATTACTGTTCTAGATTCTAGGTTCTAGGGCTTCATCAATGAAAAGAAGCAAAAGGGCTTCCCTGGTGGCGCAGTGGTTGAGAGTCCGCCTGCCGATGCAGGGGACACGGGTTCGTGCCCCGGTCCAGGAAGATCCCACATGCCGTGGAGCAGCTGGGCCCGTGAGCCATGGCCACTGAGCCTGCGCGTCCGGAGCCTGTGCTCTGCAACGGGAGAGGCCACAACAGTGAGAGGCCCGCGTACCGCAAAAAAAAAAAAAAAAGAAGCAAAAGTTCCTTCTCTCAAAGGATCTTAAATTGAGAGAGAGGGCCAGTAGATGGAGGGAGTAAGATAAGAAAAAGTCAACATCACTAGCAAGTAAACTATCTGGTATCTTAGAAGATGATACACTCACAATACAGAAGAAAAGGAAGAGGAGGGTAGGGGGAAAGGGTGTGATGCTTGTTGCACCATTAAATAAGGTGGTCATGGTAAGCTTCGTCGAGAAGGAGAGATTTGAATTAAGGCTAAGAAATGAAAAAACTATGTGTGCCTGTGTGTGTGGAGGGGGTGTGAGGGGATTTCAAACAGAGGGAACAGTTAGTGCAAGGCTCTAAGGCCAGTGTGGGTCTGGAGTGTTCAAGGAAAGCAAGGCAGATGGATTGCCAGGAGATTGTGATGGAAATGGAGAAAAGTCGGGAGTCAAGTCAGAGAGGGAATTGGGAGCCAGATTATGTATGTTTTGTAGCCCTTTGAAAGGACTGATTTGCTCTGATGGAAGTAAGGAATCATTACAAGATTTTGAGCAGAGAAGCGACATGATCTGACTTATGTTTTCAAAAGATGAGTATGCAGGGTACACAGAGGCAGGAAAACCATGAGGAGGCTATTTCACTAATCCAGGAGAGCTGGCTCAGACTAGGTGGCAGAAATAAAGATGATAGGGAATATTCAGATTCTGGATACATTTTGTTTCAACTTTTATTTTGAGCTTGCAGAAATTCGCAAAAGTAGACCGAGAGTTGTTGTATACTCCTCATCCAGCTTTTCCTAATGCTAACTCCTGATATAACCATAGCATGATGACCAAAACCAAGAAATTAACACCAACACCCTACTATTAACTAAATTCCAGACTCTATTCAGACTTCACCAGTTTTTCTAATATCTTTTTCCTGTTCCAGGATATTGTCCAGAATCCCATCTTGCCTTTACCTGTTATTTCTTCTTGGTCTTCTCCAATCTGTGACAGTCCTTAGTCTTTCTTATCTTTTTTAATATTATCTCTTTTAAAAAGCACCAGTCAGGTATTTTGTAAAATGTCCTTCAATATGAGTTTAATGTTTTCTCATGATTGGAATGAGTTTATGCATTTTTGTGAGAATACCAAAGAAATGACATATACTTTTCAGTGCATAATATCACGGGGTTCATGATGTTGATAATTTTATTATTAACTTTGATCACTTGGTTATGGTGGTGTCTTCCAGATTTCTCTACTGTAAAGTTAATAATTTGATACTCTACTCATCTATTTCTCCTCAAATATCCGTCCATTATTTTTAGTATCCATCAGTGGATTATTATCTGCAACAATTATTACTGTGGTGCTTGGCTAATAATGATTTTCCATTTCTTTTCTACACTTATTAATTAAAACGACATGGTAAGGAAAAGTTGTCTCTTCTCCCCTATGTATTTATTGGTCCTATTATTTCTTGATGGGTTCATAGAAATTTATCTTATTCTGTGGGTTAAAATCCAATGCTATCATTTTTGTTAACATCTTTATTGGAGTGTAATTGCTTTACAGTGGTGTGTTCGTTGCTGCTGTATAACAGAGTGAATCAGCCATGCGTACACATACATCCCCATCTCCCCTCCCTCTTGTGTCGCCCTCCCACCCTCCCTATGCCGCCCCTCTTTATTTTGTGCTCGAGTTTTTCAGCTTTGACTCCTGGGAGCTTTTCTCAGGTTGGCAGCCCTGTTCTTTCTGTAAGCCGCCATTCCTTTTTGATCATGTTCTTATTTCTGGTACTACGAGATATTTCAGGCTCATCTTATACCGTCCCTACCCCAGCCCTGTAATCTACCACTTCTCCAGTGAACCCTGGTTTCTTTTATTAGAAAAGGTGTTTAAAAACCATGATCAAGGCACTAGGTAAGCTGGTGTGCTCATTGCTACTTGATTTCGTCTTCTAGAGCCTCTCAGTGAACAGAGATGCGTTGCTTTTTTTAAAAAATTTTTTATTGGAGTATAGTTGCTTTACTATGTTGTGTTAGTTTCTGCTGTACAGCAAAGTGAATCAGCTATACGTATACATATATCCCCTCTTTTTTGGATTTTCTTCCCATTTAGATCACCACAGAGCATTGAGTAGACTTTCCTGTGCTATACAGTAGGTTCTCATTAGCTATCTATAATATTTTATACATAGTAGTACATATATGTCAGTTCCAATCTCCCAACTCATCCCACCCACCTCTTCCTCCCTTGGAATCCATATGTTTGTTCTCTGCATCTGTGTGTCTATTTCTGCTTTGCAAATAAGTTCAGAGCTGGGTTGCTTTGTATGTTGGTTTTGAAAATTCTAACGCTAGTCTAATCCTTTTGGCTTTAATGGACCGTCTTCAGAGCCCTTTAAAATTTTTTCGTTTGACTCTCTTCCTTAGGTGTCTTCTAACTTATTCTTCACTTATCAGGTAATTTTTGTTTTCTTTCATTTCTTCCTGAGCTCAATGAACTCTTTTTTCATTTCTCTCAGTTTTTAGTCCATTTGGGCATTCAGGTTTTTGAATTTCTGATTCAGGGTTAATACCCATATCCTAAAATGCTTTTTTGAGTTCACTTAATTCTGTATGGAGTGTAGATTTACACTTTTCTTTTGTTTAATGATTATTTCCCAGGAGAATTTTCGTCTATATATTAGTGTGAAATTCTGTTTCCTCATTTTTTTTTTACAATAGTTCTTTATGGATTTTACTTTCCTTTTGTTCATTTTCATGATATGGGGTTTTTACATGATTCCTAAGTAAGTGATTTTTCTTCTAGTAAAATCTAGGCACTTAAATGGGCTTTTGTTTGTTCATTTTGTTTTGTTAGAGGGGGAAGTTGTTGTGAACTTTCCAATTTTACAGTTCTGTTTTGCCTTAAGAACTTTACATTTTCCCCCATTCCCCCACCTCCAACTACCACCAGATTTCCAAAAGACACTTCTTCCTCCCTTTTTTCTCCCCCAGAAGCTATGCCTATGGTTTTAAATTATATTCAACCCTTAAATCTCTTTAAATTTCACACGTGGAACTTTACAGACGCCCTGATTCTTTAAATCATGTGTGCTTTGAAACTCCTTTCCTATAGTGAGTGCTCTGATCTACCTGGTTACTTCTATCGTAATTCAGATTTTGTGTTGATTTGATCTTTCTGATGTCTATCCCAATGCTCATGCTTTGCTAGCACACTTCTTTTGTTTTCTTGACAGTTTTCTCTACCTTTGCTTACTGGAAATTTTTGTGGTTGGGCAGGAGTTGGTAGAAATGTGAGGAATTAGAGTTCTGGCTCTTGTCATTTTTTTTTCTCTTTCTACTCACAGTTATTTCGAAGTTTCTGTAGTCTCTGTTATCAAGTCATGTGGAGGGTTATGTTTTGTATAGGATTTTTGTACTTGTGAAACTACTTTGTATTTTGGGGGGAGAAGAATGTAGGAAGTTGATTGAAGTATAACCTTTGTTTTTCTTTAGCCACCTGGATGACTTCTGAAAATTTTGATAAATTTTCAAAATATAGCCAATAGGATTTCCTAAGAGATTATATGTACAATATAAGAGAATGAAGGGATTCAAGGGTGATTCCAAGACTTTTTGCCTAAAAAACTGGAAAGATGGAGTTGCCACCTAATTATTTAGAGAAGACTTTAGATGAGAAAGTTTTGGAGGATAAATAAGTAATAATATCAGTGTCATTCTGGGCCAGCTAGTCATAGTTTTGACTGATGGAACACCCTCTATCTGGAACATTGTTGACCTTATGGAAGAAGGAAGAGAAATGGTGAGCCATGTTTCTGCTCAGAAGTGACACACATGATAACTTCCTGCATTTCATTGGCTTAAGCAGGTCATGGGAATGGGACTGACATAAATGAAGAAAAGAAATGTAATTGATTTGTTTAGTTCATATCCCTTCAGCTTGGTGATAGAGGACCTGCTATTTTAATGCCATTTTTTCAACCTTGGATATCCCCTGGCTTAATCTTCTTCTACCAGTGTCTATGCAGCTAATTACGTGGCAGTCCTTTGGAACACAGATGTCAGAGCAATAAAGGGATACACTCATAGAGATGGGCATATTTACTTGCAAGTACACTTTAGGTTACTCTCCAATTTTATTCTTAAATTTGATCTAGTAGATACTGGTAGATACTGGTAGAAAAGTATCACCTTGAGCAAGGTGGACTTAAACACAGACAAATACTATTAAGAATTGAGTTTAATCAAGTTTCAATTATCTTTAAGATAGTTTTAATAACACATAATAGAAAAATGTGGTATTTCAATACAAGTCACATCTGCCACTGGAAAGCATTCTAGACATTTGATTGGTGGCATAGTATAGCTTCTCTATTTCTGTTTTTTCCCTGATACTACTATTAAAATTATTCTGTATTCCATTCATTCATCCAAAGAATTTTTATTGATACCCAGTTATGTGCCAGGGCTTTGTGCAAGGTATAAAGGGATATTTGGTTTTCCTGAACAAGCTTGCAGTCTAGTGGTGAGATATTTATTAAATAATTTTACAAATAACCAACTATTATTATAAGGAAGATGCTCAGCCTACTAGTTGGAAAATCTGATGATACACAGATTGCTTGTGGGTGAGCGTAAACCAGAAACTTACTAAGTAAAATGAAAAATGTAAAAGAGATTAAAAGTTTCCTATGAATACTCTGTAATACACACAATTTGGAGACAGATTGTCCAAACAGAGAATGTATCTACATAAAGAGACATATCATAAAGCTGGCACATCATAGGCACTTCTGATGGTATGTTACACAAAAAGTGTGTGCTTAGTACCGAAAGCAAATGGCAATGTTAATACAACATTTAAAGCAAAAAAAAAAAAAAACAATTGTCTTATTGGTGTCTAAGATGTATGAATTAAAAATTTGGAGAGTTTTTGAGTTCGCTTAGTCCTCAGGTCTTTTATTCAAATTATTCAAAGGTTTACAGAGTTAGAAACATTTCCTGATGAGATGGATGTAGAAGACATTTCTATTTCTAGGGAGTTTTAATTAACTTGGTTACCTTAAGCAAATAACAACCTCTCTGGGTGTCAGTTTTCTCAACTCTAAAATGAGCAATTGAATTGGATGATCTAAGTTTCCTTATAGCTATGCTTGCTAAATGCTTCAAAGGATTGAAGCAGATTGAAAGGCAGTACATATCATAACCCACACATACCTGCACTCCATTCTTAAGCAAACCAGGTGCTTGTGCCATTTAATGTTTTTTTCCTATGTTTTTACTCTCACTATAATTCATCTGATATCATTAAAGCAATTAGGCACCTATGTAAAGCTCACCATTGGCTTAATTATACTAGTATTTAGATGAAAGTTTTATTATTCTAAAAAACATCCAAAGAATCAATATAATACCAGTTAATACAGATATGAAAAATTATAAAGGCTTTATTTGATATATATGTATGTATACATATGTATCTATATATATATTCACTTTTCTACATGCTACGTGAGTATTTTTCATGACCCTACACTTTTCTACTATAAGAGAGTTCTGAGAGATCCTGTGATGAATAAAAATAAGTGTTTGTTTTTGCTAAGAATGTCAGGTCCCATCTTTCTCGGAAAAATAATTTAACACTTTTTAGTTGGTATATGGTCACTTGCACACATCACTAAGCCTCCGGATATTTTGAGTCCATCTGTTGGATACTCAGACATCTCCATCAATCACATAGCACATGCTGTTCAATCAGAACCTTTGGCTTTCTTCCCTGATTTTTGGTTGGAACAGAGGGCCAGTTAGGGGTTTTGGAGGCAGTACTTCAATTTCTAATGGATCCACTTGCCCATGCAAGGCAGACACCTGATGCTCTCGTGATATCTATTCAGCCAGGTTTTCTCACCCACCTTGGTGCCAGAAGGCTGTGGCCTAGATGGACCTTAAGTGACTACTCCCAGACCACCCTTTACACGCCAGACCTTTAGGAATGCTTGTTGGTTCAGGAAGCTTCTCAGTAGATCTCCTCTGACTTGTAGCTAAAATTCTACATCCAACCTGAACTTAGAATTCTAACAAGTCCTCAAGAGAACCTGAGTCCTTCCACAGGGATTTGGAATAGCTCCTGGGTATCTGAATTCTGTCAAGAAGCCAGACACGTTTCGATAGTTCTGGGCATATTCAGTTATTTAAGAAGACATTTATTTTGGCTGATAGTTTCAAAGTAGATATATGTGTCAAATGTAGGGCTAAATATTTCTTTATGAATTTTTTAATGTAAATTCTCACACAACTGCCTTGAAGTAGATGTTTTTAGTATTCACATTTTGCAGAGAAACTGATTTTGAGAGAAGCTAAGTAACTTGCTCAAGCTTGCAAGTAATGTAGTCAGGAACTTAAACCCAGAACTGTCTAACTTTAAAAGGCTCTAATATGAAGAGCCTTATCAGAATTTCAGACTCTCTCTACTTTTGTTCTCTCAGTACAGAAGATGATCAGAAACCTGGAGGCAGATTTAGGGGTACAGGAAGATCTTTGTTCTTTTGGATACATTTTTGAATTACACAGAGCTAGGCAAAATTCTGGCTCTGTCGATTACTAGATATGCTATACTGTACTTCTCTGAATTTCACTGTCTTTATTTGTAAAAAAGGGATGCTAGTGCATGTCTTATATGTTTATTACCAAGATTACATATGTTAATGTATATAAAACTCTTAGTAAATAACTCTTAGCAAATCACTTAGTAAATTGACATCAAGCCTGATAAATAAGTATTGATTTCTTTCCTTTTCTTCCCAGATGGCTCAAAGCCAACTGGACATTCTTTGGAATACACTGGAGCCTTATGGGTTCAGGAGCCACTTGGAGGACCAAGAGATCTTATGGTTTATCTCTCTTCCTCTTGGTGAACTCTTTCTCAGTATTAAACATCAAATACTACTTTCTTGTGAAGCTTTCTCTAATACTTTCAGCAAAGTTAGTCTAGGCTTCCTATGTGTTCGAGGGATTGTGGTACTTATTGTCATGCCAGTCTCCCCTACCAGACTAGATTGACTGAGAATAGAATATAGGTTCTATTTCTGACTCTATTAGAACATGAAGGCATTTTATAATGACTGATTATTATAACTCTATTTCTTTTATTTCTAATATTTCTGACTATTAAAACATGAAGGCGTTTTATAATGACTGATTATTAATATTAAGAAAAATGAATGATAGTACGATTCTGAGCTTTTTTTTTTTTTTTTTTTTTTTTTGCGGTACGTGGGCCTAGCACTGTTGTGGCCTCTCCCGTTGCGGAGCACAGGCTCCGGACGCGCAGGCCCAGCGGCCATGGCTCACGGGCCCAGCCGCTCCGCGGCATGTGGGATCTTCCCGGACCGGGGCACGAACCCGTGTCCCCTGCATCGGCAGAAGGACTCTCAACCACTGCGCCACCAGGGAAGCCCCTGAGCTTTTTTTAAACTTTAATTTTATTTATTTCTTTATACAGCAGGTTCTTATTAGTTATCCATTTTATACGTATTTGTATATACATGTCAGTCCCAATCTCCCAATTCATCACACCACTACCACCCCTCCCCCAACAGCTTTCCTCCCTTGGTGTCCATACATTTATTCTCTACATCTGTGTCTCTGTTTCTGCCCTGCAAACTGGTTCATCTGTACCATTTTCTCAGTTCCACATATATGCGTTAATATGCGATATTTGTTTTTCTCTTTCTGACTTACTTCACTCTGTATGACAGTCTGTAGATCCATCCACATTTCTACAAACGACCCAGTTTTGTTCCTTTTTATGGCTGAATAATATTCCATTGTATATGTGTACCACATCTTCTTTATCCACTCATCTGTTGATGGGCACTTAGGTTGCTTCCATGACCTGGCTATTGTAAATAGTGCTGCAATGAACATTGGGGTGTATGTGTCTTTTTGAATTATGGTTTTCTCTGGGTATATGCCCAGTAGTGGGATTGCTGGGTCATATGGTAGTTCTATTTTTAGTTTTTTAAGGAACCTCCATACTGTTCTCCATAGTGGCTATATCAATTTACATTCCCACCAACAGTGCCAGAGGGTTCCCTTTTCTCCACACCCTCTCCAGCATTTGTTGTTTGTAGATTTTCTGATGAAGCCCATTCTAACTGGTGTGAGGTGATACCTCATTGTAGTTTTGATTTTCATTTCTCTAATAACTAGTGATGTTGAGCAGCTTTTCATGTGCTTCTTGGCCATCTGTATGTCTTCTTTGGAGAAATATCTATTTAGGTCTTCTGCCCATTTTTGGATTGGGTTGTTTGTTTTTTTAACAGTGAGCTGCGTGAGCTGTTTATATATTTTGGAGATTAATCTTTGTCTGTTGATTCATTTGTAAATATTTTCTCCCATTCTGAGGGTTGTCTTTTCATCTTGTTTATGGTTTCCTTTGCTGTGCAAAAGCTTTTAAGTTTCATTAGGTCCCATTTGTTTATTTTTGTTTTTATTTCCATTACTCTAGGAGGTGGATCAAAAAAGATCATACTGTGATTTATGTCTAAGAGTGTTCTTCCTATATTTTCCTCTAAGAGTTTTATAGTGTCCTATCTTACATTTAGGTCTTTAATACATTTTGGGTTTATTTTTGTGTATGGTGTTAGGGAGTGTTCTAATTTCATTCTTTTACATGTAACTGTCCAGTTTTCTCAGCACCACTTATTGAAGAGATTGTCTTTTCTCCATTGTATATCCTTGCCTCCTTTGTCATAGATTAGTTGACTATAGTTGTGTGGGTTTATCTCTGGGCTTTTTATCCTGTTCCATTGATCTCTATTTCTGTTTTTGTGCCAGTACCATATTGTCTTGATTACTGTAGTTTTGTTGTATAGTCTGAAATCAGGGAGTCTGATTCCTCCAGCTCCGTTTTTTTCCCTCAAGACTGCTTTGGCTATTCTGAGTCTTTCTTGTGTCCATACAAATTTTAAGATTTTTTGTTCTAGTTCTGTAAAAAATGCCATTGGTGGTTGGATAGGGATTGCGTTAAATCTGTAGATTGCTTTGGGTAGTATAGTCATTTTCACAATATTGATTCTTCCAATCCAAGAACATGGTATATCTCTCCATCTGTTTGTATCATCTTTAATTTATTTCGTCAGTGTCTTATAGTTTTCTGCATGCAAGTCTTTTGTCTCCCTTGGTAGGTTTATTCCTAGGTATTTTATTCTTTTTGCTTCAATGGTAAATGGGAGTGTTTCCTTAATTTCTCTTTCAGATTTTTCATCATTAGTATATAGGAATGCAAGAGATTTCTGGGCATCCTGCAACTTTACCAAATTCATTGATTAGCTCTAGTAGTTTTCTGGTGGCATCTTTGGGATTCTTTATGTATAGTATCATGTCATCTGCAAACAGTGACAGTTTTACTTCTTCTTTTCCAATTTGTATTCCTTTTATTTATTTTTCTTCTCTGATTGCCATGGCTAGGACTTCCAAAACTATGTTGAATAACAGTGGTGAGAGTGGACATCCTTGTCTTGTTCCTGATCTTAGAGGAAATGCTTTCAGTTTTTCACCATTGAGAATGATGTTTGCTGTGGGTTTGTCATATATGGCCTTTCTTATGTTGAGGTAGGTTCCCTCTGTGCCCACTTTCTGGTGAGTTTTTATCATAAATGGGTGTTGCATTTTGTCAAAAGCTTTTTCTGCATCTATTGAGATGATCATATGGTTTTTATTCTTTAATTTGTTAATATGGTGTATCACATTGATTGATTTGCGTATATTGAAGAATCCTTGCATCCCTGGGATAAATCCCACTTGATCATGGTGTATGATCCTTTTAATGTGTTCTTGGATTCTGTTTGCTAGTATTTTGTTGAGGATTTTTGCCTGTGTATTTATCAGTGACATTGGTCTGTAATATTGGTTTTTTTAGTATCTTTGTCTAGTTTTGTTATCAGGGTGATGGTGGCCTCATAGAATGAGCTTGGGAGTGTTCCTTCCTCTGCAATTTTTTGGAAGAGTTTGAGAAGGATGGGTGTTAGCTCTTCTCTAAATGCTTGATAGAATTCACCTGTGTAGCCATCTGGTCCTGGACTTTTGTTTGTTGTAAGGTTTTTAATGACAGTTTCTATTTCAGTGCTTGTGATTGGTCTGTTTATATTTTCGATTTCTTCCTGGTTCAGTCTTGGAAGGTTATACCTTTCTAAGAATTTGTCCATTTCTTTCAGGTTGTCTGTTTTATTGGCATCATAGAGTTTCTTGTAGTAGTTTCTTAGGATGCTTTATGTTTCTGTGGTGTCTGTTGTAACTTCTCCGTTTTCATTTCTAATTTTATTGATTTGAGTCCTCTCTCTTTTTCTTGATGAGTCTGGCTAATGGTTTATCAATTTTGTTTATCTCCTCAAAGAACCAGCTTTTAGTTTTATTGATCTTTGCTATTGTTTTCTTTATCTCTATTTCTTTTATTTCTGGTCTGATCTTTATGATTTCCTTCCTTCTACTAACTTTGGGTTTTGTTTGTTCTTCTTTCTCTGGTTCCTTTATGTGTAAGGTTAGATTGTTTATTTGAGATTTTTCTTGTATAGCTTGTATTAGGCTTGTATAGCTATAAACTTCCCTCTTAGAGCTGCTTTTGCTGCATCCCGTAGATTTGGGATCGTCATATTTTCATTGTCATTTGTCTGTAGGTATTTTTTGATTTCCTCAGTGATCTCTTGGTTATTTAGTAACATACTGTTTAGCTTCCATGTGTTTGTGTTTTTAACATTTTTTTCCCTGTAATTGTTTTCTAATCTTATAGTGTTGTGGTCAGAAAAGATGCTTGATATGATTTCAATTTTCTTATATTTACTGAGGCTTGATTTGTGACCCAAGATGTGATCTATCCTGGAGAATGTTCCATGTGCACCTGAGAAGAAAGTGTAATCTGCTGTTTTGGGGTGGAATGTCCTATAAATATCAATTAAGACTATCTTGTCTTTCGTGTCATTTAAAGCTTGTGTTTCCTTATTTATTTTCTGTTTGGATGATCTGTCCATTGGTGTAAGTGAGGTGTTAAAGTCCCCCACTATTATTGTGTTGCTGTCAATTTCCTCTTTTATAGCTGTTAGTAGTTGCCTTATTTATTGAGCTGCTCATATGTTGGGTGCATATATATTTATAATTGTTATATCTTCTTCTTGGATTGATCCCTTGATCATTATGTACTGTCCTTCCTTGTCTCTTGTAACATTCTTTATTTTAAATTCTATTTTATCTGATACGAGTATTGCTACTCCAGCTTTCTTTTAATTTCCATTTGCATGGAGTATCTTTTTCCATACCCTCACTTTCAGTCTGTGTGTGTCCATAGGTCTGAAGTGGGTCTCTTGTAGACAGCATATATATGGGTCTTGTTTTTGTATCCATTCAGCGAGCCTGTGTCTTTTGGTTGGAGCATTTAATCCATTAATGTTTAAGGTAATTATCAATATGTATGTTCCTATTAACATTTTCTTAATTGTTATGGGTTTGTTTTTGTAGGTCCTTTTCTTCTCTTGTGTTTCCCACTTAGAGAAGTTCCTTTAGAGTTTGTTGTAGATCTGGTTTGGTGGTGCTGAATTCTCTTAGCTTTTGCTTGTCTGTAAAGCGTTTGATTTCTCCGTCGAATGTGAGTGAGATCTTTGCTGAGTAGAATAATCTTGGTTGTAGGTTCTTCCCTTTCATCACTTTAAGTTATATCATGCCACTGCCTTCTGGCTTGTAGAGTTTTTGCTGAGAAATCAGCTGATAACCTATGGGAGTTCCCTTGTATGTTATTTGTCAATTTTCCTTTGTTGCTTTCAATAATTTTTCTTTGTCTTTAATTTTTGTCAGTTTGATTACTATGTGTCTCAGCATGTTTCTCCTTGGGTTTATCCTGCATGGGACTCTCTGCGCTTCCTGAACTTGGATGGCCATTTCCTTTCCCATGTTAGGGAAGTTTTTGACTATAATCTCTTCAAGTATTTTCTTGGGTCCTTTCTCTCTCTCTTCTCCTTCTGGGACCCCTATAATGCAACTGTTGTTGCATTTAATGTTGTCGCAGAGGTCTCTTAGGCTGTCTTCATTTCTTTTCATTCTTTTTTCTTTATTCTGTTCCATGGCAGTGAATTCCAGCATTCTGTCTTCCAGGTCACTTATCCGTTCTTCTGCCTCAGTTATTCTGCTATTGATTCCTTCTAGTGCTTCTTACTTCTGTCTGCCCTCTAATTCTGAGCTTTAGTTTTCAATATAATATAAATAAGAGGATGTTAATTATTGTGGCTAAGTGATCAATATGAAATGCCAAACAGGGCATTCATCTTCTAAAACTCTTTTGGGAAACTGAGTTACCTGCTTTTTCTCTCTTCGTTGACAATCTATTTTGTATGGCTTTGCCTTGAAGCAATGATGAAAAATATATTTACTTTTAACAATTTGGTTCCTATGAAGTGCGCATTAGAGGAGTTTTAAAAGAACAGTTGTTCTTCTGTCTCATGGTTAAGACTCTATTCATTTTCCCTTAGAAGTTGGCACCAATTAATAACTTGTATTAATTGATAATAATTCAAAAGACCAAGTATTAGTTTTCTAGGCTAGAATTGATGGAAAATAAGGGGGATTATTGTTTACTCTTACTACAAAAAAAACTAAGCTCAGAACACTTAAGCGTACAAATGAGCATCTTATCTTGAATTTGGGATTCCAACCTATCACTGAAAATGAGGTACTCTGTGAGTAATAGAAACTCTAGCCTAGTGCATTAAAGAAGCAAAGGTTCAGTCTCTCACATAGAAATACAGAGAGAAACAGTCCACGGAAAGTCCATTTTCATAAGACACCAAGTTTATTCTCTTTTTATTCCACCATGATAGCTCTTGACACCCATCCTCACCTCATGGTCCAAGAGGGCTCTGGATATCCAGCCATATTTTCTAGATTTTGTTCCGAAATAAAGCAGGTAGGTAGAAGGGGAAGAAATCTCCCTTTCCTATGAGGGACATTTTAGGAAGTCTGCTCAGGTACCATTTACCAGGACTTAGTCTCATGGGCCACATGGCTTTGGCCTGAGGCTACTGCAGAGAGGAAAGTGCAGAAATGGAATTACAAGTCTTTGTATGGCTATAATAATTAAAACTATGGGCCTGGCATAGTGAAGGAAACAATAAAAACTACAGATATTTCTAAGAGCTTGTTATGTGCCAGGCATTAAACTAAGTGCGTTATATACTTTTTTCATTTAATATTTAAAATAACTATATGCAAATGAGGAAAACAAGGCTCAGAGATGTTATGTAATATAACAAGGCTATATGACAGTGGCAATACCAGATTTGAACCCAGATTACTCCATACTGTATTATTTTGCTGAAGTAACAATAGATTAGTAAAGTAGAATAGAGAGCATATATAATAATTTAATATAAAGTCAAGTTGTCAGTCATTCATCAGGTGAAAATGATTATACTGGGATAATTGGTTTTCTATTTAGCAAAAAGCTGAGTAACATTCTCAACTCATAGCATACAACAAGATTAATTTTATATGCATTTTTAAAAACCCTAAACTGTAAAGTACGTCAATAAAATATGTAAGTATATCTGTTTTAATACTGACTCAGCAAGGAGCTTTTTTTTTTTTAAACATCTCTATTGGAGTATATTTGCTTTACAATGGTGTGTTAGTTTCTGCTATATAACAAAGTGAATCAGCTATATGTATACATATATCCCCATATCCCCTCCCTCTTGTGTCTCCCTCCCACCCTCCCTATCCCACCCCTCTAGGTGGACACAAAGCACCGAGCTGATCTCCCTGTGCTACGCGGCTGCTTCCCACTAACTATCTATTTTACATTTGGTAGTGTATATATGTCCATGCCACTCTCTTACTTCATCCCAATTTACCTTTCCCCTCCCTGGGTCCTCAAGTCCATTCTCTATGTCTGCATCTTACCATATGTGTGAGGAATAAAATACAAATGAAAAAATTGATTTGACTTTTAAACTGTCCAAAATATAAGAAAAAGTAAACTTGAACTAGGAAAGAAAATTTAAAACAAACAAAATACTTAGAATAAATTTTCATTTTTTATACATCAAAATTTCATTCCAATCTGAACACACTAAATATTGGCATAGATCATGAACAATAAACAGGAAACATAAACACAAATGAATAATAAATATAGGAATACGTTTAATATGAAAAAAATAAATGTTGTTTTTCACTTATCAAAAATTAGCAAAATTAGAAAGCTAATTATAGTTACGTTACAGTATTTCTATGTATCCATAGGACTGTTCTGAAAAAGCAATTGAGCAGTATCCCTCAAGCTTCCCTGAAGAAACCATACTTTTTAACTCAAAATCCATCTTTATAAATCTAAGGATATAGTGAGAGATATAGTTAAAGATTTATTTCCAGCTGTGTTTATCAGAGCATTGTTTATAGGCACACAATAAGAATATGTGTACTGTGTAATGACAACACAAACAGTATATTGTGGGCAAGACTGTAGTCTACAGAGCCAAAAATTGAGTTCCATTACATACTAGTTATGAGACCGTGAGAGAATTGTCTAACCTTTCCACATCTCTGTTTCCTTAGCTGTAAAATGGGCATAATAATAGTAATAATATTATCTACTTCGTGGAACTGTTCTGAGAGTAAAATTTTATTAATATGTGTAACAATACTTAGAATAGGAATTTGTACAAAGAAAGGGCTATTGTTTCAATTATTGTAATGATCATTATTATTTTATGATTATTCTTATACATAGGATGAGCTTCTATTTAGCAAAGAAAAGAAAAACTGTTCTTAAAATGAATGACATGGAATAACTCTTAATGAAATGCTAAGAAATATACAAATTATATAAATACTATTTTCCTATTTTAGTAAAGAAGCTATAGTTATAGACTAAAGACTGGAAGAAAATTTGAGAAAATGTGAACAGTGATTGTCTGTGGGATTATAAGTGATAGAATTCACTGTATCAGCAGACTTAAGAAGAAAAACCTCAGCGTCATCACAATAGATACAGAACGTGCATTTGGTAAAATCAACATCCATTCATTATAATAACTCTCAGCAAACTAGAAGTAAAAAGGAAATTCTTCCACTTCATATATGGCATCAGTTGAAAAACCTACAATTAACATCATACCTTATAAGTGAAAAACTGAATTTTTTCCCCCAAAGATAGTAAACAAAGCAAGAATGTCTGCTCTCAGTACTCCTATTCAACATTATACTAGAAGTCCTAGACAGTGCAACAATGCATGAATATTTTGTAAAAGGTAAACAGAATAGAAATGAAAAAATGAAATTGTCTTGATTTGCAGATGATGTGATTGTTGATGTAGGGAATTTCAAATAACTTATAAAAAAATACTATTAGATCTATTAAGTGAATTTAACAAAGTTGCAGGATATAAACTCAAAATACAAAACTATAGTCTATTGTATTTCTATATGCTACCTATATATAATTGCAAGTTGTAACTTTTTTTTAAAGTTTTATTTAAAGTAGCACCCTTAAAAGGAAAATACTTATGGATAAATCTAATAAAGTATGTTAAAGTTTTGTGTAGTTTTATGCTGAAAACTATAAAATCTTGAGAGAAGTCAAACAAGATTTAAATAAATGGTAAGCTATACTAGATTAGTATTAGAACTAAAATGAGCTGGTTCTAAAATTTATTTGGAAAAATAAAGAGCACTGTATAGCCAAACAAAAGAACAACAAAGTTGGAGGACTCACACTACCTGATTTTAATAGTTACTGTAAAGCTAGAGTAATCGAGACACCGTGGTATTAGCAAAGGAAGGACACAGATCAGTGGAATAGAACAGAGAATAGCTCATTATATGTGATCAACTGATTTTCAACAAAAGTGCCACACAATTCAATGAACAAATGATAGTGTTTTTAACAAATGTTGCTTGAATGATTGGGCATCTGTATGCAAAAACATGATTCCTGACCCATACTTCACAACATTTATAAAAATTAACTCAACATTGATCATAGATCTACATCTAAAACTATAAAACTTCTACCAGAAGTCATAAAAGACATTTTTTGATTATAGAAAAAGTTTGTTTATTTTATTTTATTTTTTTGATAGTGCACAAAAAGCATGAACTATAAAAGAAAACATTGGTAAAATAATTAGGCTTTGTTGAAATTGAAATGTTTTGCTCTTTACAAGTCACTAAGAAAAAAAGACAAGTGACACGTTTGGAGAAAATATTTGCACATATCTGATACAGGACTTGTATTCAAAATATATAAACAACTCACAATTCATTAACAATAATAACAAATAAAAAGTGGGAGATGATTTGAAGAGACATTTTATTACAAAAACAGATGTGGGACTTCCCTGGTGACGCAGTGGTTAAGAGTCCACCTGCCGATGCAGGGGATGTGGGTTCGTGCCCCGGTCCGGGAGGATCCCACATGCCGTGGAGCGGCTGGGCCCGTGAGCCGTGGCCGCTGAGCCTGCGCGTCCAGAGCCTGTGCTCCGCAACGGGAGGGGCCACAACGGTGAGAGTCCCGCGTACCGCAAAAAAACCCAAAAACAACAACAACAACAAAAAACAGATGTGGATGTCAAATAAGCACAAGAAAGGGGTTTAACATCCAGACATTAGAGGACTCCAAATTAAAACCAAAGATACCACTACTTATGTGTTAGAATGCCTGTGTTTAAAATAAAACGACAATACAAAGTGTTGGCAAGGATGTGCAGCAACAGAAACACTCATATGTTGCTGGCAGGAATGCAAAATGCTGCAACCACTTTGGAAGACTGTTCGGCTGTTTCTTCAAAAGTTAAACACACACTACTTTATGACTCAACGATGTTCCTCCCAGGGTTTTATCCAAGAGAAATTTACACACAAGTCCACATGAAAATCTTTATGCAAACATTCATAGCAGCTGTAGCCAAAGTACCCCCAAAATGGAAACAGTTCAAATGCCATCAGCTGATGAATGCAGAAACAAATTGTGCTGCAGTCATAGTATGGAGTATAAAAAGCTGTAAAAAAAAAAAGTGTCCTATCGGTATATCGAACATCATGGACGCATCCCAAAAGCATTATGCAGAGTGAAAGAAGCCAGACTGAAAAAGGCAAAATACAGCATAATTCCATTAAATGCCTTTCTGGAAAAGATAAAACTGTAGGTACAAGGAAACAGACCTGGGATGGTCAGGAGGTGGGCGTAGAAGGAGATGATCAGCTCTAAAGTTCATGGGAAAATCTTTGACGTGATCGAAATATTTTATATCTTGGCTGTTGTGGTGGTTACTTGACTGGGTCAGATCACAAGAACCGTCCACCTAAATGGGGTCAGTTTTACTGTATGCCACTTATACCTCAATAAAACTGACTCAAACCAACATCAACAAACAGAATTTGTGACTATGGAAGCATTCAGGACCTAGGAATACTCCTAGGACCTCAGTAGCACTGAATTCGTCCAGTAATTATTCCATGCTCTTTCAGCAACACCTCCTCATGGCTGAAAGTATTTGGGATAGTGGATTATTAAGTAAGGAGAGGTTTATTTAGTGTTAAATCTCCAGCATCTGAAATAGATCTTTTGATTTCCTGTACCATGAGGTCAAGGACTTTGAGTCTAATTTCTTTTTTATTTAGTGCCTAGTACGTGCTGGAAAATGTGTCTTAGGTTGAATAAAATTGAGAAAAACCCTGTGAAGTGGTAAATTTTGCACTATCATTCATCTTTGTTTACCCAACAATCCTGGATCCGAACATTCTCTTGTTTTGAGTTTTGCAACTCAGATTAGGTGTAGTTTACTGTCAGAAAGTCTACTTGTCCTCAACTTTGAGTGTTGGTCTTTATTAAGCAGGTGAGGGAGTTTCTAATATGCAGATGCCTGGCCCACTCTCTGGGCTTCGGATTTGTAACATTAATATCGAAAGTTTGCAAGTTTCACCAGCTTTCTAGGTAAATCTGCTGTAGGTTTTCCCCGGTCACACTTGAAGAGAAAATGGCTTGAAGCTATCAGTAAAATTCATGAAAGGGGTGAAAATCAAGCCATTGTAAAAGGTATAGTAATTGCATTAAGGTTGCCTTAATGAGATAAAAAGATGAAAGAATTTGGAATTTAAAACAAAGCCCATTAAAAAAAATCTTGGTATTTCATAAGTGCCAATTATTTATTCTTTTATTCATTTTAGTTTAAGTGTATCCTTTACTAGCAGCAAGATTAAATTAAATACATAGTCCAAGAATTCTTTATTAAGACATGAAAACCAATAACAGTGATCATATTCAATAACATGGCTAATGGCCTTAATTTTAAATAAAACTTTGTTAAAATTTAAAGTTATAAGTAGGAATTAGGTGGGAAATTAGTTCCTGAATGCCTCTCTAAATTCATTTTCTAGAATTCTGTATTTCAAATGCAGGTAGTCATACTTGTAAAATCCAACTGAGACATTGATCCCTTTCTTACTGTATTCTTTTCGTCTATCTTTATGTTAAATAGTGCAACAAAAGGCTTCTTTCTTCTAATATTTGGTATAGTTATAATGTCCATGTAACCTACTGGAAATGCCAGAAACATTTCTTCTCTGATTCTGTAGCAGTTTGTGAGTTTATCATCACCTTGAACGTATTGACTTAAACAAAGCAGGAGCTCCAAGAATGAAGCCAAACAAGAGTGAAACAGAATATCGTGTGTCCCTAACTCAGCCTTTCAAAAACTGCTTGTCTTCTGTGGTCTGCAAGGACCCAGGCAACAGCAACTGCATGGGGGGATTCACAGAGCTGGAACTCGGAATCAAGGTTGCTATGTGGATGGCAGCTGAGACACTGACTAAGACAATGGCGTCTCACTTTCTCAGGCATTCGGCATCGTCATTATTAGAGCTAATTGGGTACATGTTAAAGGTATAGCCACTTAAGGCTCCCACTTCCCAGTATCTGCATCTTTTGTTCTTATGGAAGACCTCACACATTTTTTTCTAGAGACATCTTCCTTATTTATACTGAAGTAAAGCCTCAGGTCGTGAGCAGCATTTGGAAGAGCCCATCATTCGTCTTCGAAGAAGGCCAAATTGTTCCATCTCAATTGTATAATGTCCTAAAGGTACCCTAGACAGCATCGTCTCTGCTGAAATTTTCTCTACTTGTAGATTAAAAAATAAGAGTGTGTAGAGGGTCATAATTCTTCTCTGTACCTATATCTGCCAGTTACGATAATTTTCTTTGTTTAGCAGAGCAGGAAAATAATATACATAGTGCTCTTGGCTAACAGATTGAGCTGTTATCATGAGGCATGTGTGCTAGACAAGGTACCTAATGCTGTTGTATGTTCAGTAAGATTGGAGGAGAAGTGGAAGTATATTTATGGGCAATACCACTGTCTGCCCTCTTATAAGTATCAGTAGTTCATAGAAAAATGCCCCCTCGTGTTGGGGGAGGGGCCACATATTCTAGCTCGTATCTAGTTTCTGACCTCAAACTCCACTGATGTGATAACTACTTTCACGCTATCTTGTCTGAAACTGCTTGCAATGCTGACTGCAGTTGGTGACGTAGCTACTATGATCCTTAGTGGAACCCATCAGAGTTCATTTTTGTTCCCTTATCTTGTTATACGGCATATATATAGCAGGGTTGAGGAATCTTGAGCATGTCCTAGTGTGTTCAAACCTGGTCATTTCATCATTTCAAGAGCTTTTACAAGGTTGGAAATTTCCAAGTTCATTATATATATATATGTAATATATATGTAAAATCCGAAGAGAGTCCTATTAATTAAGTCACAATCTCTAGTGTATGGATTCTGATGTGTAGACAGCTTTGGGAATCACTTCACTAGGATAGGAAAGGTTAGCAAGGCTGCCTATATTGACCCAGTTCTCACATGTGAACTTTGTCAGTCTGATACTCACAGTGATACCAAATTGAAAAGTCTTTTCTCCTTTAAATTTATGCCCACCACTCCATGTTACTTTTACCACCATAGTTAGAGGTTTGGATTACGGTACAGCTCTCAGGTCACCTCATGATTATTTGCAACTGCTGCTTTGCACACTATCTTTCTGACTTTTATTATAAGCTCATTTGATTGACACCATCTTTCTGACATTTATTATAAGCTCCATAGATTGACGGCATGGAACCATACTGTCTACCTGGCTGCCGTAGTCACTTTGTTGTCTAGACTGGCTTCTCTCTGCCATGGCTATTCTCAGGCAGAGTGCAAACAAAGGAAAAAGGAAAAGGGTCTAAGCCTTCATTCAGCTTCTCATCCCAGGGCCTCAGTGAGCCACTATCAGTCAGAATCTAGTTCCTGCGCTTGGAACATGTGAATAAAAGTCCTGGTTCTGTCACTTACTGGCTTTGTGATCTTGGCCTTCAGTCTCCTCCCCTATAAAAATAGATGCTGAGCGGTGGTTCACAAACTTGGCTGTGTATCAGAATCTGTTAGGTGCCCAGGTACCACTGCAGGCATAAAGAATCAGAATGATCAGATGTGGAAACCTGGAATTTATATATTTACTAAAGCCCCGCAGGTACAGGTACTGGTTATGCATCCATGTAACCTTTGGCTAACGTTCATGGACTTTTGATGAGGTGACTTTTGAGGTCCTGTCCAAATGCAATCATCTATGACACTGCATTGAAGAAATAAATAAAGGAAAAATTAAAATGAATAGCATCCAGTCCCATGACTGCCACATATTAGACATTTTGTTAGTGTAGATTCTTTCATGGTGACCATAACAATAATGTCATATGTTAAATGTGACAGGCATGTTTTAGGCTCCTTAACACGTCATCTCATGCAAGCTTAATAGTTATTCTACCAGGTAGCTATTGATATTCTTCTTCTTTCTGAGGTGGCAGAGAGGTTTGGTGAGAGGAAAGAGGGAAACCACTCAACCTCCTGCCTGTCTACAATCATCTCCCAACCCTGGTTACTCCCTCCCGACTGATGCCACCCCTAGGTCACTGCATTCTTTCCTCTGCTGCTCCTGTCACCAGGTCTGGTAACCTCCACATCCTGATGGATCATCCAGCCACCATCATTACCACTCAGTTCCTCAATCTCCTCTCTCCAGGAAAATTTGTCTTTGCCCCATTTCAGTCACCCATTTCCATGGTCAAACCCTTGACCTGTCATCAAAGGTAACTTCTCTAATTCTGAAACCTCAACTTCAGCTGCCCCCTCCTGTAACCAGTTTTCCTTCTCTATTATTTCCATTCCAATCCATTTTCAACTTCATCAAGACATCACCCCTCGACCCTGTGATGTTCTCACCATCAATCACCCCTTCCATTGCCCCCCCCGCCCCCGGCAACACCGTCACTCTTTCTCTAACTTAGATTCCAGGTTTTATCATTATAATTACTCCTTTATAAACACCCTTAACCCCTCTCGTTCCACTGGACTATCTGGTTAAGGCTGGATATCATTTAAATGCTACTGTCAGCCTCCTTTGCCTGCACACAAGCAGCTAAATACACACTGCAGGGGCGGACGGGTGAGGGGAACGTAACCGTGCAAAGAAATGTCAATGTGAATTCATGACCTGAGATTTAAATGTGTTCTTTGCAGTTCTTCCTTAGCTTGTTGCTCTTACTGTTCAGCAAGACTACCACGGCATACCTTCTTCTCTTCCTCGAAACATTTACACCTTACAGCCCCCGATGGCTTTACCTTACAGTTCATTGAGAAGAGAGAGGTGACCAGAGTAACTGGCATATTTGTGTTCCTGAATCCTTTGCTCCTACAATTATCTCCTCTCTCACACACCTTCTCCTCTTTTCTGGAGAGAAGCATGCAGTCAGCCTATAGGTGTGCTGTAGTAGCTCCTATCCTTAAAACAACAGACACGCTGCCAACTATAATGCAACCCCTGTTCTACTCATTACCTCCCCAGTTTGCTAATCCTTTTACATTAAAGCATCTTGAAAAGTTGCCTGTAGTTACAGAATCTGTTTCTTTAGGTCATGTTCACTTTAAAAATCATTCCCCATGGTGTTTACTTTCATGACTCCATGGAGATTGTTCTTTGCAAACTCACCAATGATCTTCTTGCCATCTTTCCTACTTGACCCCTCAGTTCTAGACTGATCATTTAGCATCAAATAAAATTCTAGAAAAAACCTATTTTCCCCACTTTCCATGACATGACACTCTTGGTTTTCCTTTCATCTCATTGGCTATTCCTTCCCAGTCTCTCCTAGCTTCTGGTTTACTGATTTCTCCCGCTCCAGTGAATCTTCCAATGCTGGAGTGATGCAAGGGTGAACCAAAGCACTGTGTGGGTCAGAGCAGAATGCACTCCAGCTACATTAAGCAGAAAGAGATGTCTTCTTTTAAGTGGGAGAGGTGATGTACCTTACTTTTTTTTTTTAATGAACTAAAGAAAGCAACTTTTGTCTGATCTTCCAGAAAGGACTCCCACTGAAGGACTGAACTTTTAAGAATGCTGCTATCCCTACCATGATTAGGAGGTTGTAGAATTAGGATATGCTTTCACAGTTGGGAAGCTGTCACCATAGCTACTGAATTAGAACCATAGCAATGCCAGGACTCACAAAACAGATGCTCCCTGTCCTGCCTCGCTCCTCACACATCTCTGTTCTGAACTCCGTACTTGCACAAGTGCATCTGATTGGTGAAACTGAAATCCCACCTGGAAAGCAACTGCAGGGAGCCTGGGAAATATAGTTAGTGGTTTTGCAGGCTCTGCAGCACAGGGAGACATATTAGGAGCCTGGACAAGACACTGTGGCCAATTTACTATATTTGCTACTCTATACATCTCTAGAAACTTCACCCATCCCCACGAATTTAATATCATCTATGTGCTGATGACTACTAAACCTTTATTTTCAGCTTTGACCTCTCCCTGGAGTAAGGTTCAGGCACATATTTACTGTCTTCACTTGGATGTCTATTATACACTTTAAACTAAAATCATGAAAATACTCTTGATTTGCTATCCTGCTTCTCCCCATCTCTTACCCACCTTACAAAAAACATAACCTTATAGCCACTTGCTTCAGCCAGAAATGTAAGGGTTAGCTTTGATTTCTTGCCTTCCATTACTCTCCAAATACAATCTGTAATCAAGTCCTATTGATCCTACCTCCTGAATATATCCCAAAGCTACGCTTCTCCCTTTACTTTTCATTATCAATCCTATTCCAAGCTGTTATCATCTCTTTCCCCGGATTCTGCAATAGCTTTGTAACTGGTCTCCCAGCTCCAATCCATGTCCCACCATGATACATTTTCTATTCAGCAATAGTTATCTATGAAAATACTCTGTATACATTTCCCATCAGATTTAAAATATATCCAGTCTTCTTAGCCCAGCTTATGAATCTTTCCATAACTTGACACATGCCTTAGCCATCTGTCCTCATCTCATGTCACTCCCCTGCCTATCCACAGGTACACACTGACTTACCTTCAGTTCCCTGAGTGCACCCAACTCATTCTTGCCTCTTGATGAAATGTGTGTCTTCTATTTGTAGCCCCCCAACCTTTTTTAGTTCTTGACTTGAATGTCACTCTATGTACAAGAGTGTTTCATGAAAGATCTTCTACTGTATAACTGTTCAGCTTCTAGAACAGAGACTGACAAAAGGGTAGACTACAGAAATATCAACTGAGTTAATAAACTATATCTATGCAGATGAGAACGCTGGTGCTTGAAGAAATAAAGTTAGTCACCAGGGCCTCACAAATAGTGAATGGCACATCAGGAGGACAATTTCAGATCTCTCTGACCCCTGAGGCCAGCGCTCCTAACTGCTATATTCTCCTGCTAGAACTAGACTCCTGACTTGTTGCTATGCCTACATTGTCCTCCCTTCAAGACCATCCAGCTAAGTAATCTTAAGGAACTACTTTGATGACACAACTTGGAAAACCTTTACTGGTTCTCCATTGCCTATAATATAAAGTGAAAGCCCTTCTTTCCAGCATTTAAAGTTCTTACACTGACTTCATTTCATCTATGAAATATTTTTTCCACTACCATATAGAATTTCTGTCCTCTTGTGACCAAGTTAAAAATTCCTCTATTTCTTGCTTTTACCTCCCATCTTTGGGATTCTGGTTCTATTTCCTGAGCCCTGGGATTTTGCCCCCACTGATGGGATACTCGTGATACTCATTCATTCATTAGATATTCATCGAGGGCCAGCTTGGTGCCAGACATTACTTGGATTCAAGACTCTCCCCTGAGCCAAGGCATTAGTAAAGGCTGTGTTCTAGAACCTTCCAGGATGCACACCTCTTTGGGTACAATGCCCTTGAAGGTATAGCTCCTGCTGAGCCCACTCTTCTAATGACTTAAATTCTATTTCATAAATCAGGAGCTCCCTTTGACTTTGATTTTTAAGGTTTCTAGAAAATCAATGGCAAATGGTATAAATCCTACTGCAAAGTTAATATGAACCAGAAATTCTTCTTCTTTTTTCTATCAAAGCTTGTAGCAAGTGAATTAAAAAGAAGCGACAGCAAACTTCTAAGTGCTCTCAAACTTCATCTGTAGAAACCCACTGCCATGCTGAGGCAAACTTTAAGAAATATATACTTCTAATGAAGTCCCATTAAAAACAGATATACTGTGCAGGGTAGCTTTTATGTATTTCTTTTCACATCATTGCTGATTTCCCAAGGTACTTGTGCTCACAGAAGCTCTCCCTTTTTCTCCCAGCCTGCTTCTCCTGCCAAATGCATTCATTGAGGCCACTAGGCAAAGATTTAGAGAAATTGCTACCACGGAAGCAAAATGATGCCTCCGAAACAGCACCGTAATTTTGAATCCTAGACTGCGAGCACACTGATTTGAAAAGAGAGTTTGCTTCTATTGTAATTGAGGAAATCATGTTCAGTAATATAAAGCAAAGAGAAGAAAAGGAAAAGAAAGAAGAGTGCATACCCACTCATTATTTTGTTTGAAAAATATTAATGGTCAGAATTTGGCCATTTGTGGATAAAGAAGATGTGGCACATATATACAATGGAATATTACTCAGCCATAAAAAGAAACAAAACTGAGTTATTTGTTTTTGTAGTGAGGTGGATGGACCTAGAGTCTGTCATACAGAGTGAAGTAGGTCAGAAAGAGAAAAACAAATACCGTATGCTAACAAATATATATGGAATCTACAAAAAAAAAAGGTTCTGAAGAACCTAGGGGCAGGACAGGAATAAAGACGCAGACGTAGAGAATGGCCTTGAGGACACGGGGAGGGGGAAGGGTAAGTGGGACAAAGTGACAGAGTGGCATGGACATATATACACTACCAAATGTAAAATAGATAGCTTGTGGGAAGCAGCCACAGAGCACAGGAAGATCAGCTTGGCGCTTTGTGTCCACCTAGAGGGGTGGGAGAGAGACGCAAGAGGGAGGAGATATGGGGATATATGTATATGTGTAGCTGATTCACTTTGTTATACAGCAGAAACTAATACATCATTGTAAAGCAATTATACTCCAATAAAGATGTTTAAAAAAAAAGAATTTGGCCATTTGTGACACTGTTGGGGCATTACTTCCATTGTTTCAAAGATACTGTAAGACTTTGAATTCCGAAACGAATATAGCAGCCCTGAAATTCTTATTCCTCCTTTCTTCACATGAGGACTAGATTTCTCTAGGGTGTAATTCTGGTGGCTGACTCCTCAGAAACAAGAACCCCTTTGAGTCCTTCTAGGAGTTTTCACTTCTAGAAATTACAGCTAGAAACACCAGATGACCTGTCTCCTGGTTTTCCAATCACTGCTTATTGCATAAGGTTGGTCATTTTTCTTTACCTTTCTAGGGTTTATTTTTCTATCCATTAAGTGAAGCAATACCTGTATTATATGACTATCGTAAATAGTCATATTTACAATAGTTATATAATAAGGATTAAATGAACACTAGGGCAGTCTTCATCATCGCCTTCTTGCTCTGAAGTTGACCATTTTCTTTTGACCTACTGTCTTCTTTGGAGACAGGCTGATATTCCTGAAATCCTGTCTCTGCACCTGCTTGCTACTTATTTATTTATATTTTGATTGATGCAATTACTTGCTTCCTGAGGTTTCTATTTATTGCTTCCTGATCCCCCACTCTTGCATAAATATCCTGTTTGCTTATTGCTAGATTTCCCAGTACTGTACTTGCCTATCAGAACTTCTTTCACTTATTCATTCGTTCCACAGTTATTTAATGTCCAGCTGTTCTATGCCAGGGAATAGGTGAGACACTGTGAATACCAAGACAAAAATGCAGCTCCTATGTTGAAGGGGAAATTCTGTTAATCATGATAGATTAGTGCTAGATCAGTGATAGACATCAGGAAGTTTCCAGTGGATTCTTGACACAGAAGGTAACACAATTTGGGAGGAATTTAAAAATAAAAGTTTCTGCTAGTCATCATTTGGGGGCCCCTAAAGGAGACTGAGACAAAGGCTTGGGTACAGGTGATATATTTGAAAGGTGGTTCCAGGATGAACAAGAGACAAGTGAGGCAAATGGGACATGGGAGTGGGAAAGCCAATAATGGGTGTGTTGATGGATGGACTGTGGGTGACTGAGGCTCAGTCCTTCTTGGGATACTCTGAGGAACCTTATAGAATTCAGCTCAGGACTTTCCCACAAAGAAATGGGAAAGCTGGGGATATTTATCCACTGACTGCTGTCCCTATCTGGTTGAAAAGTATTCTCTGGGTGTTGACTACATGCCTTGAGCTTGAACTGAGAAAGCTCCCCTGGGGCCAAAGAAAGCCCTCAGACAGAGAAACAAAAAGAGGCAGGTCTCTGTAATGGGTGCCATCAGGTTGTATGCAAACTGTCCCCCTGGGCTACAGATATACATGGAAATGAGCTGAGAGGACAAAGGGCAGGGTAGCTACCAAATCTGCTGCAAATCTTATTTTTCAAAATTCAGTCCTTTGACTGATGTTGTCTACTTGCTCATCTAACAACAGCTACATTATTACTTGAATTTCTCAGTTTCTATAAAAGCAGCCATTTGGTTCAAAACAAGCACACATCATAGAAGATATTTTATCTGTATTTCTTACCTATAGTTTCTCTTAGTTGTAGACATCAGTGTTTTCCCCAACAGAATCAAAGTTTATGTGCTTTACATAGGCTGGGATGGAAGATGGCTTCCCATTATATCCTTCTGCTTCAATAGACATTAACTGGTGGGTTTTTATACTCAAGAGTAGACAGTACATAAGATGATTTTCTTTACGCATTGACTGGGATAAAACTTCCTTCTAGCCTAAAGGTCTTTTATGAATTGTGCTGCTTTTCCTAAAGTGAAAATGATGTTTAGATATTTTGGAAACTCTTTAACTTGTAGCACATGATTCCTGACAGCAGATACCCAAAACGTGGTGAATTTTATGAAGTCAGTGGCCTTTGCCCTCCACCCAACCTCTGCATCCCATCCTTTTACTACTACTAAAGTCATTTTTCTAAAGCATGTCCAAAAATAGCATTCCTTTCCTTATAAATTTTTGCTGGCAAGTTCAGACTTTGCACGATATTCAAAATCCTAAGGGTCTGACTCCATCTTACATCTCCTTCTTTGTGTGCCACTCAGTCTGTTCAGTCTAGTCATCTCTTCAATGACTCTTCAGATTATATACTTTTGCCCTGTTGCCACTGATTGAAATCCGACTCATTATGTAAGACGTGAAAGAGTTGTGACTTTTCCACTTGAATGCTGAGCCTCCACTCGAACAGAAGCTGATGTAACTTCCACATGAGGACTGTGAAGACAGGAAAAAAAAAACAAAAACGAAATGAAGCAGTGTGAAATCTTATATCCTATACATACGCAAGTTCAGATATTTACAACTGGGTAATCGCATGGGAAAATGAATGCAAACAAATGTGTGGGTTGTTTTTAACTCTGTGTACTGACATAACATGTGGTCTAGGGTGAGGAACTTAGGAAGATGGAATTATAACTGCATGGAATCCTACACAGAAACAGAAAGGGTAACGAGGAGAGCTAAACAAAAGCCCCACAGCAAACTCTATGACAAAACCGAGTGACAAGACATCCCCCTGAACTCTAAAAGATAAATAAAATAGAAAAATCCAGCAACAGCAACAAGAGTCACATGGTATCAGGCCGGCAGGAGAGAAGCCATATTGACTGCTGGCAAAGCCAGAATAACTAACAGGGACTGCATAGAAAGCTGAGCATGTAATTCTGACCAGGAGCTGAAACATGGAGGGAGTCTGTACAGTCCCCAGTTCAGGGATGGGTGCAGGGAGGCCATGGAATGTTGGTCAGGGCGGGAGTGGGCTGGGCCCCAAGAGAAACTCAGAAATAAAATAGTTGGAGAAATAAATTTTAAAAGAGATCTGTCCATGCTCAAGAAAGATTTAGAAATAAAAGAAAAAATAACTTCAGACATGAATGTTAAACTATTAGAAACTCAAGAGTGAGCAAACCCCACAGATAATACCTTAAGAAAAATAGATGACTGAAAGAAAGTAACATTTTAGACTCCAAAGGAGAGACAATAAGAGCAAGAGAAAATAAAGAATACAGAATATAGTAAGTCCCCTACACACGAACAAGTTCCATTGTGAGAGCACATTCATGAAGTCCAATTTGTTCGTAAGTCCAACAAAGTTAGCCTATATAATAAAGTTGGCTATATAGTACTGTCTATAATACTTTTCACACAAATAATGCATTAAAAAAACACAAAAAATACCAATAAAGATGTTAAAAAAAAACATTTTTAATCTTACAGTCCAGTACCTTGAAAAGTACAGTAGTACCAGTACAACAGCTGGCATACAGGGGCTGCCATCGAGTGAACAGGCAAGAAGAGTTACTGAGTGGAGGAGGGAGAGGAGGTGGAAGATGGTAGAGCTGAAGGATGGTCAGCAAGAGGAGACGGAGGGCAAGCTGCAATTTCACTCACGCCTGATGTTGATGGCACAGGTTCTCATTCCTTGCTGGGTTCAATTCTACCTACGTGCTTGAAAAAACGATCCAGTGATGTCTGGGTAGTAGCTCTTTTTTTCTCCTCATAGATGACACGATAGCACTGGACTGCATTCTGAACGGCTGCTGCAACCTTCGTGCGCCGTTCTGCGTTCGGGCCCTGTACCTCAAAAACTAACAGCGCCTCCTCAAATAAAGAAAATCCCCTTGCCACTTCCTGCATTGTGCATCTCTTCAGTTCTTCAGTTACTTCTTCTTCCTCTTGTCTCTCTTTGTCGTTTCTCTGAGTGGGCCTCCAGTTCCATCAGGTCTTCATTAGTAAGCTACACAAAGTAAGTACACAAAAGCACAACTACTTGTAGAGGATGCACGCGTGTGGCAATGTACGCCAGACACGTGAACTAACTTAACGTGATTGGACATGTGAACGCACGTTCACATCATTGAGAGTTTGAAACTGAAGGTTAGTACGTAGGGGACTTACTGTACAAAGATCTCCTATGCACAAAATATGGAAATCGCCAAAGAAGAAAAATCAAAGAAACTGAACAGAATGAGCACCAGAAATATCAATCAAAAATATCTCCTAGGATAAAAAAGCTGGAAACCATAAATTGAAAGGAGTTGCTGCATATTCAGGAATATTGACCTAGAATGCTCAACCTTGATACATATTGTAGTAAAGCTGTTGGACTTTAAAGGAAAAGAAGAAAAAGTATAAATCATATATATATATACACAACATATAAATTTTTAGGTGTAAGAAAAACATATATGTATATATTCTTCTTTGGTCTCCTTCGAGCATCCAGTCAAAGGGACCAAGTAACTTAAAAGGAAAAGAATATCAGACTTTTGGCTTTTATGACAGAAAGAAAATGGAGTAATATATTTACCATAACTCAGGAAGAAAGATGTGATCCAAACTCATCTTTATGTTATAAAAGCCAAAGACAAGTGATTATGAGCTTTCAAAAATTCAGAGGATATTCTCATGACACTCTCCAAAAAGCCTACTATTAGGGGATAAACGTCAAATGATCAAAATTGTTGGAGTGACATCTGCATAAGGACTGGTGGTATGCATTAAATATATGTTTAACTGTAGAATTAGGGCTAAATAATGGTTCTAAGGAAGGTGGTATAGTATAAAATGATTGTATTCTCTGACAACAAAATATTGAGGAAGTTTGAAGAGAGTATATGAAAAGTAGAATAGGCTCATAATCTTAATAGGTATTAATTGAGAATAAAAAGATATTACTTCAAAATAAATGCTGGGGGAAAAGAGAAGGGAGGGAAAAAGTACTTGCTGGCTAATTTCACTACAGCTCATAATAGAGAACCAATAAAGAGAGTCCCCATGCCCCCAAAAAGAGAGAACCAAGGCTATTGTACAGTATAATGTTCATCTTTAGAACAAAACACAAACCTTTTAAAATACCTAAAGATGTGCGTTGCATTTCCAAGCTCTATCCCAAAGAAATGCTGCCAATATTGTAAAAAAAAAAAAAAAATACCCAAAGTCTGCAAACAACCGAAATTATCATCAATAGGGAACTAGTAGGTGAGTACCAGTGGTGCAGTTACACAATGAAATACTAAGCAGCTGTAACAGGGAATAAAATGTTAGTTTTTATACTTCCATGGAATGACCACAGGTTATATTACAGAGTAAGTATGTATATTCAAATTTTAGCATCTCTAGGAGATTGTACTTGTTCGGTGACAAGATGTAATAGTTGATATTAGGTTTTACTGGTGTTCGTAGAGAAGGACCAAGTTTCTCTGCCTCATATATTGTGGTATGTAATAAAATGCTTGATTCCCTTAGCAAGTTAGATGCTTAGAAAAATACCTGAATATTTCTAAACCATTACGTCATCAGACTGATATTATTGGTATAACATCAGCACATTTTGTCTCTGATACTTCAGCTTCCCATTTCTTAGTGTTATTTCTACCTTTCATACCATCTCATCAGTTAGTACACTGATTCAGTAACATTCATGGTGCATTGCATCAATCCACTTGAACTTACTGAGCGTCAGGTGTAGCAGAGGAAGCTAGATGTCTTCCAATATTCATTCATTTCTTCCTTAGTAAAAGAACTTATAGTTGGGCTATGAACACCCAGGTAGAGCTTCCATTTCTTACCCTCCTTTGATGGTAAATCTGGTCGTGTGACTAAGTGCGGCACAGTAAGATGTTAATGAATTTTCTGATGCCGTTTCTGAGTTGTGCACTTCAAAGGCGGAAGCACGCCTGACCCCTCTAGTGACCCCTTCCCATGGGCCATAATGTGGATGTGTTGACAGGAGCTGGGACATCCGTTTTGAGCCGTCAAATGCAAGTTCTGGGCTGAGGGTGACCGAGCAACAAGATGGAAGGGGTGTGGGTCTCTGTTGATTGTAGTACCTCCTACTGGCCCTGGCTGCCTGACCCAGACTTTTATGCAAAGAGAAAGTAACTTCATCTTCTCTAAACCACCATTATTTGGATCTCTCTCTCACAGCAATCAAATTTTCACCCTAAATAATACATCAGGAAATAACTTAGATTCTGGGAAGAATAAAGTCAATTTATTTGTTCTCAATTAGCATAGCTTAGATTTTTTTGAAAAAGAGACTAAAAGTGTAAATACTCAAAAAGTTTAAATAGTTTTATTGCTTGAAAATCTGTGCGAATAGAACTGCTTATATCTATAATTCTAATATGTTTTTGCCCTGGTGCCCTTAATCTTTCATGGTTTGCTCTCAGAACTCTAAATCAAGTTGAGTTAAGAACAATGTGTCAAACAGTACTGGTTGAAGCAATTTACGGACAACGGTTTTCATATCAATTTTATAGTGATATTGCCAATTGTCAGAAGAGCAAAATGAAATCCAGCGTAAACTTTGCCCTAAAAATAATTGTCTAAAATGTGGAAGTTCAAAGAATATGGGGGTAGCTTGAGGCCTTCACCATACTTAAAAATTGGAAATGGCAGTTGTAATATGAAGGGAGAAAAGCTTGTGTTATTTTCAGGCTGTGAGAAAGCAGTTACTTCCTTTGGTCAGAAAAATTGCAGTAGGTAATTTTTCATCCCTGTTTTACCAGCTAATAGCTTCCAGGTTGTTTCAACAAGCTTTTAAGATAGCGGGCATCAAAGTCTTTTAATGCTTAGTAAAGAGTCAAATGCTTGACAACTGTGGAACTCTGAGGGATGTGTATCTGAAGTATTTTAAGAATAGGAGTAAGTTATGAACAATTCAACTGTGAGACAGCATTTCTCAAAGCCAGTTTCAAGGATCAACAGAATCAAACTCTCTAGGTCTGGGTCCTAAGAAGCTAAATACTTAAGGAGCTCCCCAGAAGTTCTGGTCACACACAGAAGTGGAAGACCAGTGATTAGCTGTGTAAATGTACAATGGCAAAAGTACGATACCAATAGTTACCATTTATCAAATATCTGTCATGTGTCAGCTTTGCTCACATGATTTCATTTAATCCTCCTAACACCTCTAAAAAACAGGTGACAATTTACTATTTTATAAATTTGGAAATTGAGAGGTAGAAACCTTGAGTAAATGGCAGAGTCAAGCTTTGGACCCATGTTGATTCTCATTAAGATATACACAGGCATTTAAAGTTGCTTATGTTTATCTTTAGTATTAATGCAGCTGATGTAGAGATCAGATATTTATAAAAGGTACTTAATGGCTGAGTGCTCAAAATCTCTAATGCCTGGGCTTCTCTGGTGGCGCAGTGATTGAGAGTCCGCCTGCTGATGCAGGGGACACAGGTTCGTGCCCCGGTCCAGGAAGATCCCACATGCCGCGGAGCGGCTGGGCCCGTGAGCCATGGCCGCTGAGCCTGCGCGTCCAGAGCCTGTGCTCTGCAACGGGAGAGGCCACAACAGTGAGAGGCCCACGTACCGCAAAAAAAAAAAAAAAAAAAAAAAATCTCTAATGCTTATATATGTAGGTCATTTCAAGATATTTCAATACAAAGAAGTAGAAGACATGAGACCTTTCCTCAGTGACCTTACAGTTTAGATGGAGAAAGAAAACATGTAGAGAATAAAAGTAAAATAACAACACAGATGGCTCCATCATGCTGGACTTGAGGTGATGGCCAGGATGTAACTAACATGAAGAGTAAGTGGAAGGACATTCCAGGCAGTTAATATTTAAGACAATCACTTATATTTGGCAATCCTTCTCTAAGTTACTTATGTTTAAATCATGAACTCATTTGTCATCCTAATCTTTGAGGCCCCGAATTATAATTGTCAGATACAATGGTGCATATAAATCTGTGCATAAGAAATTACCCTGCCCTATTTTCTTGACATTTTGGCAGATCTCAAAGGTAAGTGAGTGATCACCTATTCTGACTCCGTGTTTCGTAGATGAAGAAACCGAGGTTTAAAACGCAAAGCAATTGTCCAAGGTCATTTGATTTAGCCATCATAGTTCAATGAAACACTGTTAACTATTGGCAGGGCTGGAATTGGTTTCCAGCCGCTGCTCACTGCTGTTTAGTAAGGAAAACTGTACGGAATATGTGTTTTTAAATAAAACACGTTCCTAGAGTCTTCTAGAAACACTCAGTGGAAATGTCTTGTATTGGGTTGGCCAAAAAGTCCGTTCGGGTTTTTCTGTAACATCTTTCTATGCCTTCAGAATATATAATGCTTTTCTGCTTCCAGTTTGGAGCACAGGAGTTACAGACATGACCAAGGAGGAGGAGAGATGTCACATCACTGTGCACACAACACAATTCCAGAGCATCTATCCTGAAGAAGCCAATGTGCTTTGAGAACATGGTTTAATTAAGCTTCACAGCAGGGGAATCTAAGGTAGAAGAAGGCAAGAAAGATTGTAAAGGAGAAGCATGTGATTCTTGGAAAATGAAAGAGATGTGAGGGTGACCTCTATGATCACTGTCACTTTATTGATCTCAATAAAGCGAGTCCCCTTCCAGAAGCTGTACATTGCGTTAAAGGTGACCTTTTTCTCAATTGAGACATATTATTTTTATTTATTATTTTTATTTTTTTTTTGCGGTACGTGGGCTTCTCACTGTTGTGGCCTCTCCCGTTGCGGAGCACAGGCTCCGGACGCGCAGGCTCAGCGGCCATGGCTCACAGGTGCAGCCGCTCCGCGGCATGTGGGATCTTCTGGGACCGGGGCACGAACCCGTGTCCCCTGCATCGGCAGGCGGACTCTCAACCACTGCGCCACCAGGGAAGCCCGAGACATATTATTTTTAAGTCTAAGGTATGTCCATCTTTGCCTTTAATCATTTTTTTATCCTGTTAACTCAAAAAACATCTACTGAGCAAGTGCATATATAGGCACTTTGGTACATACTGTGGATTAAATGAATAAATAATAAAGATGAGTAACTCATAGTACATAATAACAAGGAGCCTACAGTCTAGTAGAAATGTATAAAAATCACTGTTACTAAAAGCATAACATAATAAATGTAATAAAGAACGTTCAAAGATTTGTAACAGATGGAATGACTTTAACCAAAGAGAACTAACTTTTGGCCTCCTGTTAATTAAAAATTCATAAGGTTGAAATTTAGGGCTCTGAATATTACCTGTTTTGCCTGCCATCTTTACAGATGAGTTGGGTAAAGACGTAAGTGCCGTGACAGTCAGAATCGTGAATAGCATGAGGCTAGTAGGGATAGAAGGGAAGGTGGATGATAAATGTGGGATCTAAGGTGATATTAATAATGTGGACAGATAGGCTGCATTCAGTAAGAACACATGTCTTGGAAATACATTTAAAGTTCTGTATTTGAATGCAAGAAATCAGTGCTATAAGTTTGTAAAACTGTACTCACAAAGATCCTTTAGAAACAACGATAACGACAATTAAGACTTACTGAATGTGTATTATGTGCCAGACACTCAACTATATGCTTTCTATATATTATTCCACTTAATCCTCCCAATAATCCTGTGCACTGGGCGCTATTATCCCCATTCTACAGGTGAGGAAACTAAGTGTTGGATAAGTTAAGTAGTTTACCCAGCTTGATTGCTGAGCCTGTAATTTGAAGCATGATCTATTTTGTGGCAGATCAAGCCCCTGATCCCCCACTGAATTTCTCAGTTACGATATGCAGGCGTGTTCTCTGGGCACTTAATTACATCATAATAATAATAGTAATAATTACAAGTGGATTCTGAGCTTCTTACCAGAACTTTTTGGAGTAAAATACAAATTACTTACACATGAGTACTCTATGTGGTTATTTTTTATTTTATTTTATTTTTTAAATATCTATATATTTTATTTTTTTTAAGTTTTCGGCTGCGTTGGGTCTTCGTTGTGGAATGCAGGATCTTTTGTTGTGCTGTTCAGGCTTCTCTCTAGTTCTGGCTTGTGGATTTTCTCTCTCCAGTTGTGGTGCACAGGCTCCAGGATTTGTGGGCTCTGCAGTTTGCAGCACGTGGGCTCTCTAGTTGAGGCGTGCGGGCTCAGTAGTTGCAGCACATGGGCTTAGCTGCTCTGCGGCATGTGGGATCTTAGTTCCCAGACCAAAGATCGAGCCCACGTCCCCTTCGTTGGGAGGCGGATTCTTTATGACTGGACCACCAGGGAAGTCCCTATGTGGTCATTTTTTAAAGTAATAAAGTTATAAAGACTTTACTAAAAAAATCATTTAATTTAGTATGTTTCATGAGTTTTCTAGATGTATCTGGTGAGCAGAAAATCTCATGTTATTAACATTTTTAATGAAAACCACCCTTGATGGAGTATGTTATGAGTTTTGAGTAACCACTATTATTGTTTCTGCCAAATGACCATGACACTATAATCAGCTTGCTTTGCATTTTTAGAGCTTTTGCCTTGCTTTCCATTTGTTCTTCTCTCCATGGGAGGATAAACCTCCCTTAAGTCAACTAAAATCAAAATATGTTTTTACCACTCCCGTTAACAAATGAGGTCTCTGCTTGGAGTTACGGTAATAGAACTGAATATATTTTAAAGTAGAATTTAAAATAATCTCCCTGTGATAACATAGTTTTATTCTTTACCTTAGTAAGTACAGTTGACTCCTGAATTACATGGGTTTGAGTTGGGTGGGTCCACTCATACCCACATTTTTTTCAACAGCAAATACTGTAGTACTACACAGTACCAAGTTAGTTGAATCCCTGGATGTGGAATGGCAGGTATGGAGGGCCAACTACAAATTATATGTGGATTTTAGACTGTACCAAGGGTCCATACCCCTAACCCCCGCCAGTGGTGGCACCCCTAACACCCATTCCCATGCACCGCTTAAGGGTCAACTGTGCCAAACATTTTAAATGTTGAAACTAAGTTTCATGTGGATATCTGTTCCCCCATAACGTATTGCATCGTGTTCCCGCTGTTGAGTACATTTATGCAAATAATTGTTTAAACATGACCTTGGAAGACAAGTTCAGAAAAATTGGTATATTTTATTTGACAGCAGAACATGGACTTAAAAAATATTTAGTATCATAAAACACAAACTACCAACTTTCAATGCCCAACTAAAATAAAGTACAAAGATTGGGTTTTATAAATAAAAGTGATATTAAATGTCTTTGTTATAAAGCCACATAAAACTGAGTCTGTATTATTAGACCCAAAACTGAACTTTCTATATTTTGCTCTCAAATGTTCCAGATCCACCATAGCCCTGGAGCTCTCCACAACTGACTCTCTTAGGAAAGACAGGGATGTTTACAGTGTTGGGATAAATTTCTTTCATCTTCCCCTTCTCATTCCAAGCACAGGAGGTTTGGCCAAGGTTGAAAGCTTAAGCTATTTAAAAATTATCTCCCTCATGGCTTTCTCTCAAAGGGTTATATCAGAAGAGGCACAGAAGCCCTGAGAGAAAGAAGACATGGTTCCCCATGCTGGATGGAGACCAGAGATCCAGGGCCCTTAAGTAGTGATGACCCATTCCATTCTATAGCAGCACTGCAGGGATGTGGTGGGTCTCAGAGACGCCACAGTGGTGTGTCTGTGAGGCAGGACTCCATTTATTCATTCCTAATTCATTCAACAATATCTACTCAAAGTCTGTGTGCCAAGCACTGGTATAGACACTTTTGATACATCACCAGACAAATGAACAATCACAGCCCTTCAGGAACTTATATACTACCTGGAAAAGATAGATAATAAGCAACGTTCATCATAAATAAATATGTTATAAAGGATGCTCAAGTGCAATTTAAAAAAAGCAAGGTCAGAGGGATCAACAGGGAGGCTGACAATTTTAAACAGAAGCATCACAAGAGGGCTCCCTGAGCCCTCATGTCTTTGAAAAGGAGAGATTTTAGTAAAGACTTGAAGGAGGCAAGAGCTTAGCTCTGGAGCTATTTGGAGAATGAGTGATCCAGGCAGAGGGAACAGCTTGTTCAAAGGCCCCAAGGTAGGAAGGGTCCTGACACTTCTGAGGAAGAGAAGGAGACGTGTGTGTGTGTGTGTGTGTGTGTGTGTGTGTGTGCGTGCACGCACGCGCACGAGGCTGGGGCTGGGGAGGGGGGCTAGAGTAAATGTGTTTTGTGGGAGAGAGCCGAGAGAGAGAAATGCTGGCTGTTAGCTGTTGTAAGGATGTTGGCTTTTATTCTGAATGAAAAGGAGAGTTATTGAAGGGTTTTGACCTGAGCAGTGACACAATCTTTGTTTTCAAAGGATCACACTAGTTCTATGTTGAGAATAGACTGTTTGGGGGCAGGTTAGGGGGGGCAGGGATGCAAAGGTAAAAACCAGGAGACTGACAAACCAGGGAAGACATGCTGACAGCTTGAACCATGCTTGTAGCAGAGAAAGCAGAGAAAAATGGTTGCATTGTGGATACATGATAAAGGTAGAATCCACAGGATTGCCTAATGGCTTAGATATGAGATGAGAGAGAAAGACCACAATCAAGAACAAGAAATCAAAGACCTAAGTTGCAGGGGTCTCATTATCAGGTTAAAAAAAAAAGAATCCTCGTTATGTATGCAAGTAGCAGTGCCTGTAAGGAACACATGATTTAGAAAATGAGGACATCACTGGTCACCATAAGAGCCCAAAGGTGAAAAGTCTCTCCTCAATTTTCTGGGTACCACAGAAACCTCTCAAGATTTTTAAAGGATCTGAGAGAGAGGAGGGGAGACCAATAATTTAAGTTGCATTTCCCTATCATCTGTCAGATGCACCTGTTCAAATAATATATGCTTACACATATAAGGGTGCAGCTTGTCAAGTTTCCCACAAATAGGATACACCTGTGCAACAAGCAGCTCTTGGAAAGCATCACGTATGTCTCCCTCTCTTCCAGCCACTGCTCTGGTCCAGTGCAACCACTAACCTGCCTTTTCAGATCCCAGTTTGATTTTGTGTGTGTTTCTTTGTGGATATAACCCCTTTTGCTCAACCTGTTGGTTGTGAATCCATTCATAGTGTTGCTTCTGGTTGTGGTTTGTTCATTCTCTGCTGGGCTCAAGGTTGGCAAACTTTTTTCTATAAAAAGTCAGACAGTCAATATTTTAGGCTTTGCAGGCCACATATAGTCTTTGGTACACATCCTTCCTTGTTGTTATTTGTTTCTTTTTGTTGTTGTTGTTTTTATAATCCCTTTAAAAATATAAAATCTATTCTTAGCTCAAGGGCCAGTAATAAAACAGGCAATGAGCCAACCTTGGTCAGTAGGTTGTAGTTTCCCAGTAGGCCGTAGTTTGCTGACTCTGCTACGTAGAATATACCACTACATGTGTATCCGTCCTACTCTTGAATAGTATTTGGATAGTTTCCAGTCTGAAGCTATTGGGGCCTTCTAGTGCGTGTCTTCTGGTGCACAAATATACACATTTTTATTGAGTATATACCTGGCTGTGGAATTGCTGGGTCATAGGGCACAACTGTGGGTATGTGTGTGTGTCTGTGTTCAACATAAGTAGACATTGCCAACCAATATTTCAAAGAGGTTATACCAATTTACATTGCCAATACTTGGTGTTTCTCATGTTTTTAATATTTTCACCATTCTGGTAGATATGCAGTAGAATCTCACTGTGGTTTAATATACATTTTTTTAAATGATTGATCAAATTGAGCACCTTCTCTCAGTTTCTCAGGCTATTCTGATACATATAAATTGAATTAAAGTAAATAAAAAGTATCACAGTTATTAAATATAAGTTTATGAGCTGAGATTATTTGATCATATCATTCTGGTGGCTCCCATTTCACGTAGAATAAAATATAAACACCTTATCTTGTATTGTAAAGCTACACGATCTGGTCCCTGCCTACCTCTCTGACCTAATTTCACATTAATCTTCTTCTTGAACCCATATCTTCAGCTATTGTGGCCTTTTAAAAGCTCCTTGTACGTGCCAGGCTTATTGCCACAGAGTCTTTGCACCAGCTGTGTCTTATGAAATGGGGACTAATCTTACCCTGATCTTCCTAGACTGGCTTCTCTTCAGCCAGGTGCCAAGTTACATGTGACCTGCTGTGAGCATCCTTCTCTGCTCACCCTATCTAACCAATCTGGCGGTCATTCTTCTTCTCGTCACTGTACTAGAATTCTCTGCATAGCACTCAACACCTCTGACAATTTTAGGGACTATGTCTGTCTTACTTTTATATTTGCAGCCCCTAGAGCAGTACATACACGTAGTATGTTCTCAATAAATGTTTCTTAGTAAGAGGACATGTGTACAAGATGTGTCAGTTATGAGGTCTGGCCCTCCCCATCATTTGTTAGGGAAATTTCTTCATCAGTGGTCCCAGCTCACAACCACCTTGTTACAAAAGTGAACTGCATTAAAAAGATAACTTTAGCTAATAAGAGCGCCTCTAACCTCTGAACCAGAAAGCAAAGAAATAATTGTCAAGCCTGCCTCTGAGAGATCATGAAATAGGACTGTGGCTGGAGAAACCATCACAGAATAGTATAAACTGAAGTGAGAGGATGGGGAGTGAGGAGAGAGGAAACTCGAAGTCAGCAGGGGAAGGCAGCTGAGAGTGATGGCTAGAAGCATCCTTGTTGGGGTAGCTGGGAAGCAACAGCAGAGCTAGCCGTCAACAAAGTCAGACCCGCACTGTTGTGACCCCTGACCTTCAATTTCCATGGGATTCCACTTCGATTCAAAGTAAATCACCCTTTTTTTTGCAGTAGCTTGAACAAATCGGTATTCCTTATATGCAAATGAAGCCTGACCATAATTACTTAATCAACAGTTGATTAGTATTTATTTATTGAACATTAGAATGTTTCACTAAAAGCATTAATTGAACAATGCCAATTTCAAGCTAACCAGTCTAGGAAACTTTAAGACATAACTTTAACAATAAAAGAATATTTTTGCTTTCTGCAGGTCCTTCCCTTCCTGGCAGACCGGGGGAACCTTGCATTTTTCTGTGATAATCTCAAGTCTCCTGCAGTGAACGCAGCAGCCTCCCTCTAATCAGGGACAATCATAAGTGGGGTGATTTTGCACCATTTGGCTATAATTAGACCAGCTTTCTTTTTATTGATTGATTAACATGATACTTGGCTTTCAGAACCAACAAATTCCATCTAAATTCCTCCAGAGCCAGGGGCAGAGTGGTGAACTGGAATGAAGACTTGGTAACTAGAATAAGGAAAAAGGAAACAGAAAAGTATATTGCTTGGTTTCCCTTCATCCCCAAATTGCAAACTGCAAAGCAGACAGAAACAACAGCCAGTCTGCTACACTCTTGAACAACAGCCTTCATTACTCTGCTCCCAAAGGAAAGCTGGCTGACAATTAGGCCCTCGCAGTACTGTTGGACTTTCTCACACAGTTGTTTTAACCCCAGTTTTTCCTTTCTATTTCAAGAACAGAGATACTATATATATGAAATTCAGACATTCTATTGTTCCCTGGCCATTGTCTCCTATTGTTTTTAGTGTATGAAGCATATAAATTTTTTTTAGCTCTTAAAGGTACTGTCACAGGCCAGATACGTATTTGTAGCCATTGTCATTTCAATGTGAAAAAAATAGTTATAGTAATAGCAAATGAATTTCTGATTATTTACTGAAATCAGTATTTAGGAAGCATTGAACAAGCCCTCCAGTGAAAGTATATTATAGGTCCTTAAGGAACAATGGTAATTTCTACACAGACCTTGTGCTCAAGGTATTGCAAAGGTTGGAGAAATAAGAGACCAGTGCCTGTGCTGAAACTCTGGAAGTCGAGAAAGTTCTTCTCAAGCTGTAATAGGAATACAAAGGGCTTGAGCATCTTGTTCAAATGCAGATTCTGAGTCACTAGTTCTCCAGTGAGGCCCAATATTCTGCCGTTCTCACAAGCTCCAGGGGCAAGCATGAACCTATTATCAGTGAAGACAGTATCTATTTATCCTAGTGAGCTCTCAGACTACCACAACATGCATTTGGCCAAGAATATCTCTTCTACCATTTTGCTAGATGCCTACTTATTCCTAATTCTTTTAGATTGAATTACATAACAGTATTAGATTACAATGTAGTCACAAATGATGGTTTTTGAATCCAGCCTCTGAACTCTGTGACTTTGAGCAAGTTATTTAATTCAAGTCCATCTAGACTCCATAAAATTAGGAAGATGATATCTCATCATATACTTGCCCGTATATTATTTGCTCATTGAATTTGATTTGAATCTGAATATTCAGATTTAACCATGAAGTGTTGTTTATTGGGGGTGAGAGGTGAATTTAATTAATCATTGGTACTCTTTCACACCCATACTTGGGGGAATTAACTTTTCAGATTGCTAAATCTTGTAGAACAAGGACAAGGGCCAGATCAGATGGCTCTGATGGGGGGCAGTAGGAATGTGGGGAAGGGAGAAGTGGTTCAAAAAATAAGCCAATTGAGAAAAGTAAAATGAAGCGAGATTCCACAGTAGGACTCATTGGGCAATGGACTGGGTTGGAAAAGGTTGAGGATGTGTTTCTCAGGGCAGTGAGAGGAAATAGAGAGAGCAGACTATGGCATCACTTAGAACTAAATTAAGGTGCCGTGTTATTTAATTTTTAAATCAAAGAAACGACATAATGTTATGGCATATCATAGTTGTTTCAACTTAGAGCAGTGCATCTAAATCCAGAGTGGGGAGTGACTAAGAATTGTCTAAGAATCAGAGGAGGGGACATTGTCAAATGGTATGCATGCCCCCAGAGATTTTAATTACCCCTTCACAACCCAATCAGATTACAGAATGTAGTCACTCACTTTTCGGAATTTTCATGTGATGTATCTTTAGTGTCAAAGGCCACTGTGTTAATATACTTTCGAAGAGGTTTTATTTATCGTAACCAATGGTTTATTTAGTCTTTTGGGGTAAAATATATAACAATAATAAAACTGCGTTTCTGATTTCCATTTATTCATTCATTCTTAGTTGTTTAACATGATTGAATGTATACTACATAAAGAGTAAAGAGCTTAATGTCTACCACTTTGAGAAATTTCTTTTCCCAAACCTTTGAAGTTAGATATCATTTAAAGATCGTGTACTGTTCTGTCCCTAATTCCCACCTCCAAATTGTTTTCATAATTTCTTTGTGTAGCTAGGTCTCTCCTTGCAACGTTAGAAAGCTCAAATGCTGTGTAATGAAACCTCATTAATTCCAACCTCACAAATGCAAAATGTGTGTGAATTCAGACTTGGTCTTAGTACCATTTACTCTTATGGTATGTATTAAGTACACACAAACTTAATCTATAGCTTCAATCATACAATTCTAATCTATTAAAGCATTTTGGTCATGCCAAATTTTATATAATGTACTCATTCATAAATAATCCTCTTCTCTATATTAAATCCAGTCTGGAAGGACCTCTATTTTCTGGTATTCATTAACCATTAGTTGCATGCGTATATAACTGTGGGTCAGGAAGTGAAATTCAATTTAAGACCAGCTATAAAAGTGATGTTATATTCATTTAGACTGGTCCCCTTTCCAGCTGTGTTATTGGAGAGGTTTAATCTGTTCTTATTTTTCTTTATTCCATACAACATGGATTAGAAAGAAATCTAAAAATTTTCTGAAACGTGTAATAAGTTGGCAATTGAATTTTACACACAGTTACTGACAGGCTGGAGTGGGGGACCTGAGGTTTCTTGACTTTTTCTTTTCTTACGGCTGCAACGTCCTTTAGAAAACAAACACACGACAACAAAATAGGAAACTAAATAATAAAGTTTGTATCTTTAGGGCTTTAGTGTGTGTGCTAACCAAGAAACTGCTCCTGATCTGAAATCCTATTCCTTAAAAACTATGCCTTTTAAGTAGACTGTAGTCAATAATCAGCTTACCCGTCTTCTTACTTCTGGTCATAGATTATCGAGATCCTTCTCTTCCAATTTTCTTGGCTTGATGGAAAATACCTGAGTAGACATTTTCACGTGTTCTTTTATTCGTGTGATCTATTTTTGACCATGGATGTTTTCATCCAGCACGATGGGTCAGTATTATAATTGCTTTTCTGTTTATGTGTCCAGTTCATGAGGTTTATAAAATCCCTTTTCATCAAGGGGTCTGCCGCTTGGCTGCCCTGGGAGATCTCCAGGATTATGTAGCATTTGCAAGATGTTATTGCTTCTGCTGTGGTTTAATAGGTTACGTTTTAGGAATTCACTCTCCTCTCACCCTATTAAATTATCTCATTTTAATTACCTTGTTCCTATTTTCATCACATTGCCATAATTTCCCTTCATGCCCAATTTGTTAACTACTTTAATGGGGGGGAAAAAAGCATGCCCTGGTTTTTCAGTACTGTTTCTGAGCATTGGAATTGGATGGGTCATGGCAAACTTGCTAATGAAGACCAGCTGATGACAGGTTACTTGATTGTAATTTTGGGAGCCTGCCGGAAACAAGACCAAAAAAAAGCCATAACTTTAATGTTTTAAAGAGGTAGAATGGTTTCATCATAAATTGAGAAAGTTCTTAACACAGGCAGAGGAGTGACAACCAGAAAGTCTTCCAAAAGCTATTTCTATTTGTCTACGATATTTTCAATTCAGAGGAGATTTTCACAAACCTTATCACTATGCTAATATGTTACCTAACAGCTATAATTTTGACATAGTTATTTCTGACAAATGGGCAAGTATTTAAAGTTATTTTAGTATGATAGCTTTGCATCATGTCTCTCATATACACATACATCAATATTTTGTCTATTCTTATTTCCCTCTATTCTGTTAGGTTTTTTTTTTTTAAGTTCATGAATGTCTTCATCATTCTGAGAGGGAATTTTTTTTCTTCTAGGCCAAAACAGATAAAATAAAAATTAGTGGGCTTCCCTGGTGGCCCAGTGGTTGAGAGTCCGCCTGCCGATGCAGGGGACACGGGTTCATGTCCCGGTCCGGGAAGATCCCACATGCCACGGAGCGGCTGTGCCCGTGAGCCGTGGCCGCTGAGCCTGCGCGTCCGGAGCCTGTTGCTCCGCAACGGGAGAGGCCACAACAGTGAGAGGCCCGCGTACCGCAAAAAAAAGTAAAATAAAATAAATAAAAATTAGTGTATATTTTCCCTATGTCATGATGTAACCATTATAAATACATATACGTAAAAAGTATTTCTGAAGCAATGTGAAAAGCAAATGCTGTGACTCTGACAGGCATGGGTGGAATTTTGGTCCCACTGCTTCTTACTGGTGTGATAAGGCTGACTTATTCTTACGTCTGTGAGCCTTACTGTTCTTATCTGTGAAATAGAGGTAAGCGCTGATGGATACAACCGCCCCTCCCTGCTTAAAAATCTAGGTTCCAAAAACATGAAGTGGCTTGCGGTTCTCCACACAAACCATATTCTTTTTCACTTCTATGCCTTTAAACTGTACCGTCTGCCGAAAATGCTCTCTTTCACTCTCCCCACCACTTCACCAGGCTGGACCCTAAAGCTCTTAGGGCTCAGCTGTCTCTTCCTATAGGAAAGCTTCACTGTGTGCAGGTGACCCCCCTCCCCATTCTGTTTAGCCCTCCAGGTTGGGAGTGCCTTCTCTGTATCCCCAAACCTCCAGCACCGTCACCATCATGGCACCTAACACAGTGCATTTAAAAATGTGTTTATGTGTCTGTACCCCTTAACAGCCTGAAAGCCACAGGGGGCTGAGGCCACCTGTGCCTGATGCATCACTTTATCCCCTCTGTTAGCACAGTGCCTGTCACAAAGAAGGCACTCTGCGTTTTTTAGGACCATTCCTCTCCTCAGTGGGCTCCCAAATCTTCCTGGATTCATGTGAATGTTGTGTTCAGATTATTCACTATGGTGGGGAAGTCCTCATGTGTGTTCCATGGTTTCTAGGACACACCATAATCACAGTGCCCCACACATTTTATTTCTTTCTAGTCTATCTTCTTATCTATAGTGGGAGATCCCTGAAAGCCAGTGTTCCATCTTTTTCATCCTGACATCCTCCGAGTCTTGTATAAGACCTGGCATAGAATGGGCACTCAGCAAATGCCAATTGAAATGAATAATTATTTTGGTAATAATTATTACCAGCTCTCCAGTTAAGAGAAGTTAAATCATGTTCTGGTTTGTAAATATCCAGCAAGTTAATTGATAAAGATACTAAATTGTCTATTTGTACATCACATGTGGAAATCTCTACCTACAAGTTGGTTGAATTAAAAAAGAAGCTATATTCTTTTCTTCTGTGAAAACAAAGTATAGTTTTCTTGATTGAATGTTAAAAATATTTTTATCTCTCTCTAAGCTATCCCTGTTTAAACGTTGTCTGGAGGCAGCATTTAAAGTTATGAAAGGAACTTCACACGTACTTTCAAAGATTAACTTCCAACCCAGTGATCCATTTTGAGGTCTTATTGCTCAGAATAATAGACTCTGCCTTATTGGGTCATTTGTTAAAATCATACCACTTAATTTGGTGCAATGTCATTTGTAGTTATTACTCAGCCTCAGCCAGGCCTTTGGTCTGTTCATCATTCCTTTTCTTCACCCTTACTTAACTCTCTAGCTTATTCTGTACAGCAGATAATTCAAACATTTTCCTTTTGTTTCAAATGCATGATCAATGCTCAGCTGACTTTTCCTCCTACTTCAGTGATACAATCAGTGGCAACTAATGTGGATCTCCACCACTTATAATCCATCCTCTCTGACTTCCCATGTCATCACTCGCGCTCACTCTCTTCTGTCCCCCTCTCCTCCTTTCTCCTCCAAGTTCCCACTCCAACATTCTTCTTTACTGACAACTTTCCTGACAAACTTTCTATTTCATCACCGTATATAATTCTTTGACTCTTCGCTCATTGAAAAGGTCACCAAGGGCCACTTTATTGAAATAGATGATAATCCCTTCTTATTTTACATAAAACTCAACCTTTCCATTGCATAATTTTGGCATCAAATATGGCTTCAAGGCCTTTAGCTTCTCCCCCCATGACATCTGCTGCCAGCCCCCTCCCCTTGTTCAGCCTATACCCAACGTAATGCAACACCAGTGAAAATGATATTCTTCCTCTGCAAATGCAGTTTCAAGACTAATGTGTCTACAAACTTTCCTTCTTATTCTTAAGCACCTTGTGCACAAAAATTTTATAGGTATTCATGCTGCAGTATTTGACACTACTGGTTATCCACTTCCTTCTAGGAAATCTTCCTTGTCTCAGAAATGAATCTCTCATCTCTTTCTCCTTTTCCTTTAAAGTTGTTCTTGCTCTGTCTCCTTTTACAGTTCTTTTTGCTTCTGCTGATCCCCATAATAGGGGTTTCTTTAAGGCTCAGCCTGAGCTCTTTGCTCTCCTGGAGTAATTTCATTCATTCCTTTGGCTCCAATTATCACCTTTCTCTTAATCAGTCCTATATCCTCAACTCCAAATCTGACCTCACTTTCTTTTAAATTAACCTGTAAATACACAGAGGAGATTATGTAAATACAGGGATTCTGTAAGTGCCTGCTAAGAAGATTTATGTGCCTATGATTTTTTTTTTTAATTTTTAAATTTTTTTTGCGGTACGCGGGCCTCTCACTGTTGTGGCCTCTCCTGTTGCGGAGCACAGGCTCCGGACGCGCAGGCTCAGCGGCAATGGCTCATGGACCCAGCCGCTCCGTGGCATGTGGGATACTCCCGGACTGGGGCACAAACCCATGTCCCCTGCATCAGCAGACGGACTCTCAACCACTGCGCCACCAGGGAAGCCCACCTCTGATTTATTGACAGAAACAAATGTAATATATTTTAGTACGTAACAATGCTATACATTAATTTAATCTGGTTCTCAATTTTATTCAAGAGCTATTGAGTTTACACCCTAGCAGTTTCAAAACCTTTCGCAAAAACCATCTGGGTTTTTTTTGTTTGTTTCAGAAATCCCTCACACAAAATAAAGGGATCTACTTAAACTGTGTGAGCTAAGTGTACAACTGGTGTTTGTTTTCTTATAGGACATGGGAAATGTTACCTATCTTGCATCACTACCTACATTAGTTAGGCCTGAAAAGAATAGAACTTTGAATCTCTTAAGGAAAGAAAGTATTCTTTTGATAGCTACCACAAAGCTTTCCTTAATCTCCAAACAGGGAGCAAATTTCACTGTGATAATCTTGTACCAAGATTTTCTGATTAATTGCCTTGTGGGAATTTAATCAGCTATATTTTATCCTTTAGACGAAGAGGCAAACTCCATTGTCTGGGTGAAGAGTGTACATAGCAGTAACATCAATGACTACTACTATGGTAACTGATTGGGTGCTACGTGAAAGCATGATACTGAGAGCTTTACATATGTCATTATTTAATCTTCACGATAATCCAAAGAGGTAGTAGATACTATTATTATCCCCATTTGACAAATAAGGACACTGAGGTTCAGGAACCATCAGTAACTTGCTTGAAAGTCATACAGCTAGTAAGCGGCAAAGCCAGGATTTGAATTCATATCTGTCTAATTCCAAAACCTACTTTCTTATCTAGTATTGGTGTAAAGAACACAGAATTGTGCGTCGAAGTAGGCTCTCATCTTAGCTCTGCCGTTATCCATCTGTGTTACTTTGAGCAAATCACATCAACTCAACGGGCCTTAACATCTACACATACCCATCATTAAAGTGTGAACTAAAGTCCCCTATAACTCCCCTGTAGTTTTCCACTTTTTGTTTTCTCAACTTTAATTCTTCAGATCCTCATAGTAATAGAATAACATTTCAGGCCAGGGTCAATAACATAGATATAAAGAAAAGCTGATTAAAACTTCAGAGTGAGAAATTGATATATTTATGTTGTCATTATATTTCAATCACTTGAGATACTGCTGTGTCCTAGGGATTGTGATAAGCGTTAGGTGTACAACAGTGAGCAAAACAAGTAGGATCCTGAACACATACACTTGCCTTCTACTCTATCTGAAAACAAAATATTAAAAATCATGGGCCCTGCACTTATTGGTCCAGTAATATGCTAACCTTCCTAGAGTATGCGTTTGGCCGTGATCACCTTTCTAGATTATGTGTTTAGGATTTTCCCCAAGTTTCAGCATTGGGTTTCTGGTCATATCATCAAAATAAACAAGCAAACCCAATACTGTGGCATGAGAATCATATTTGGACCATGTCTTCCTAAAAGCAGCATTGACATAATTTTTCTTATTTAATCAGGAAGAGTAATTTTCCTCCTCCTTGCCTCACTGTCTTCAATTAATGAAACTTCTGGTGTCCTTGGGTAGCTTTCTAATGAGACATTCCCTATACAAAGGATTAAAAATTATTAAAAGCTCGAAAATGCATGTCACGGAGTAAGTTCATTTCTACCAAACAAATTTAAGCATTCTGATGAAAAGTAATTTTGCAACTGCAACGCATTTTCATTTCTCTTTCCTCAAAAAAAATTGCTTATATTAAAAAATTATGTATAACGTGTATGAAAATCACCTAAGTTTTCTAGATACAAACTTTTTTAGTCTTTCACTTTTATTACACACAGAGGGAAGAAACGAGATATTTGCTCTGTAAGGAAAATAATATAAGCTCCAAAATTGTTATTTTTTATAAATATAAAATTATTAAATTCATCATACTCAAGCTAACATTAAGTGCAATGTGAAATAGCTAAACACAAAACAAAACAGAAAAAAACACATAGTGTACTCTTTAACCCTTTGGAAAGCTGAGAAATAAGAAAGCTAAATGACGGATAGGCAGTTCCTAAGAGAGAATTCCCATGGTAGCTTTCTTCCCTGGAGAGAATGGAGGAAGGGAAAATAAGGAGAAATCCCCCCAAATTTGTGAAGTTTTACTAATAAAGTGTGGGCTGGTGTGAGAGATTAGAAAAGTGAGACGCCCTAGCCACAGAGAAAGTCAGCACCCACCTCCCCACGCTTTCTTACGTGACTGCACTGAGCGCTCTGAGGTGTAGGAAATTTGGGTTGAGTTTGACAGCATCTTGCCTAAGACAGAGCAGAGAAGGAGAGCTGAGACCCTCCTACCCCAGGAGGCCAGTGGGGTCTGCACTCATCCCTGCAGGGCCAAGACCTGCTGAAGGCTGCGGTGGGCAGCAGGTTTGAACCTCCCCCATGCTCTCTACCAAGTACCTTGCAAACATGTGTTGAAGGCAGGGTCAGGCAACGGGGATGAGAACCATTCAGGGTGCAGAAAGCGCTCCTGTGGTGGGTGCGAGCTGCAGTCTCAGTTCTCATTTTTCAGCCTTTAACTGCGAAACACTTTGTACCATACATACGTGCATGATTTACTGGTCATGCAGAGACAATTAAAATGTCCACAAAGATGTCGGAGTATTAGTCAGCCTGGGCTGCCGTAACAAAACATCACAGACTGGCTAGTTTAAACAGCAGAAATTTATTTTCCCACATTCCTGGAAGCTGGAAGTTCAAGATCAGAATGCCATCAGGGTTGGTTTCTGGTGAGACCTCTCCTCCTGACTTGCAGACAGCTGCCTTCTCACTGTGTCCTCACATGTCCTTTACTCTGTGTGCACGCGGAGAGGGAATCTCTGGTGTTTCTTCCTCTTCCTAAAAGGACACCTATATCCTATCAGATTAGAGCTCCACATTTATGACCTCATTTAACCACATCTCCTTAAAGATTTATCTCTAAATACAGTCACCTTGGGAGTTAGGGCTTTAACGTATGAACTGGAAGAAGGGGGACAAAATTCAGGCCAACAGTTTATCTCCTTCTTGGGAGTCCCCCCTTGATTTTGCAATGTCTGTTGTTCCCTTTAGGGAATTTTTTGGTTTTATTTGTATGTTTTCGTGTGCTCACATAGGTTTGGTTTTCTTTGTTTTGATCTTGCTTGGAGTTTATACGGTCTCCTAAATCTTTAACTTGATGCCCATCATCAGTTTTAGAAAACCATTTCTTCAAATACTGCTTATGCCTCCTTTTCTACCACTTTTTCTTCTGGAATTAGAATTCTTTTATTGTAGATTCTTTAATTATATGCTTTCTTTCATACATCTTCCATTCTTTTGTTTCTTCTTCATTCTTCACAGTTTCTTTTAACCATATTTTCTCTTTATCTGTTCTCTTTTTACTTGTATTTACTCTGTTGTTAAACCAACTCTCTCCTCTACCCATTGAGGCCTTAGTTATTGTATTTTTTAATTCTAGAATTTCCATCCCATTATTTGTATGATTTTCAATTCTCTGCCAAGTTCTCAATAGTGTCCATCGTTTCTTTAAAAGTCTATGTCTGGGGCTTCCCTGGTGGCGCAGTGGTTGAGAGTCCACCTGCCGATGCAGGGGACACGGGTTCGTGCCCCGGTCCGGGAAGATCCCACATGCCGCGGAGCGGCTGGGCCTGTGAGCCATGGCCGCTGAGCCTGTGCGTCCGGAGCCTGTGCTCCGCAACGGGAGAGGCCACAACAGTGAGAGGCCCGTGTACGGCAAAAAAAAAAAAAAAAGTCTATGTTTGATAACCCCATTATTTGGATTCCTAATACTTCTTGTTCTATTATGTTATTTCTCATAGCTTTTATTACACTGTGTTTAGTACACTACACACAAAATAAAAAACCTTTTGTGTGTCTGGTATGGACATGTACATGAAAAGTTGTAAAATAATTTGAATCCTAAAGTAATGTTATCTTTATCTAGAGAAGGTTTTTATTTTGCTACTGGCAGACATTCTGGGCCGCTAGTGGTTACAGATCATTTTAATCCAATTATAGGGATTGAGATTATCTGAAGCCAGGCTTTATAAATTCAACAGTTGGTCTGCTCTCATTATACTTACCAGTAAGCAGTCGTCTGCAGAGTCTCGATCCAGATTCTTGCACATTTGTTCAAGCTCCCCATCCTTGGCAGACACTGAAGTGCGATGCAGGTATCCCTTGTTTTAATGCACTTTGCTTTATTGTGCCTTGCAGATATTGCACTTTTCACAGATTGAAGATTTGTGGCAACCCTGTGTCGAGAATGTCTATCGTGTCACTTTTCCAACAGCATTTTGCTCACTTCCTGTCTCTGTGTCACATTTTGGTAATTCTCACAATATTTCAAGCTTTTCTTTACTATTTTATTTGTTATGGTGATCTGTGATCAGTGATCCTTGATGTTATTGTATGACTTACTGAATGTTCAGATAATGGTAAGCATTTTTTAGCAATAAAGTATTTTGTAATCAAGACGTACCTTTTGGGCTTCCTTGGTGGTGCAGTGGTTGAGAGTCCGCCTGCCGATGCAGGGGACATGGGTTTGTGCCCCGGTCCGGTAAGATCCCACATGCCGCGGAGCGGCTGGGCACGTGAGCCATGGCCGCTGAGCCTGCGCGTCCGGAGCCTGTGCTCCGCAACGGGAGAGGCCACAACAGTGAGAGGCCGGCGTACCGCAAAAAAAAAAAAAAAAAAGACGTACCTTTTTATAGACATAATGCTATTTTACACTTAATAGACTACAGTTTACTGTAAGCATAACTTTTATATTATGGTAAATGTAAACATGACATTTTATGTGCACCGAAAAAAAAAATCATGTGATGCACTTTATTGCAATATTCACTTTATTGCAGTGGTCTGGAATGAAACCCGCCAATATTGGCTTGTCCAAAAAGTTCGTTCGGTTTTTCCATCCCATCTTATGGCCAACCCAGTATTTCTGAGGTGTGCCTGTATTTGTTCTACTCCAGAAGATTTAAACGTTTCTGCTCAACTCCTCACTCTTCCAGTTGTTTCTTCTGGAATTAGCAGAAACTTCCTGCAGAAATGCTGCCCCAATGTCTGGCTCATTTACCTAGATTTCCTTCTTCCTATAATTTCTCATGCTTTGCTATCTCTCTAATGTATTCAAGCAGATGAATTTTACATCTTGTCCCTCTTTTCTTGTGCTCAGCAGGTGGGTTATCTGTTAACACATTGTTGGTTACTACCAAAAGCAGAAGGTCTGCTATCTGTTTTCCAGACCAACTTGGGCAATATTTTAAAAACCTAAAAATACACAAAAATCCATCAATGGCTTCTCAATACATTTATAATAAAATTCAAATATGCTATCATGTTCTTCGAGGCCCTGTAAGACCTGGCCGTCATCTACATCTTGAACTTGACTAATCTCTCCTTAACTCATTAATTCCCACAAGGGTAACCTTTCTGTTTCTCATATACACCAAACAACTTCCTGCCCCTTGGGCTCTGCATTTATTGTTCATCTTGGAACACTATTACCAGAGCTTTCCACATGATTGACTTCTACACATCCTTATCTTTGTTCAAATATTACCTCCTCAAAATAGCCCAGCCTGTCCTTCGAACTAATGAAGACTTCCTCACTTAGTTACCCTCTGTTGCAACAATACCTTCTTGATTTGCCTTACACTGTTTATCACAATCTGTAATTAGCTGTCTTTTCATTAGAATTTTATTTTTATAAGGACAGAACTTTGTGAGTCACCGCTACTACTTTAGCACTATGAATAATGCCTGACACACAGTAGCGACTCATTAAATATGTATTTAAACAAATGAATTATCGCCCATGACTGTAAGAACATTCATTAACCTTCAGGTCATTCTTTGACCTTCAGGTTTTCATCTTTCACTTTAAAGTGGGAGTGATCATAACAATAATGCCTAGCATGCCTACTTAATTAAATAATAAACATGAAAATATCTAACACCTAGAAGACATTCGATAAACTTATTTTTCCTTCCCTCATTTTCCCTTTTCCTTTAAAGGTAGCTACTAAATGATAAAACAAAATAAACATCATTTCATCATTTTGGCATAACCTATTTCCCTGAAGAATGTAGTAAGGAATAATTTCTAATACAATATAATTACAGGATGGAGGGAAGGGGGAGGAGTTCAAATTTCTCTGGAAGCATGTGGGAATTTGGGTGCTTTCTGAGTGATCATAATAAAAAAAAAAGCCTTTTTGCTTCTTGAAAATAAATGTTTGCATACGTGAAAAAATCAAAGTAAAATGAATATTTCTTTGATTTGGGTTTGGCATTAATTTGTGTACAGTAACAGTATTGGATAGACAGCAAAATGCTTGCTTCTGCTGTAAATCTGTTACTGGCTGTCACTTCTAGTTCCCCAGTTACTATCTAATTAAATCATTGCTTGGATTTTATGTCCTAGAACTGAGGTGGACAGAATTTATTTACTGCAAGACTCCTGGCTGCATGATGTTTAAATGGTCTGAGTATATGTGGCTGTTTATTAAATATGATTTGACTATGATTTGTACGGTGTTAGTGTTGAGACGTTTTGGAACTTCATTTCCCATGTATCCCATTATTTCTGTCCTTAAGTTTTTGATGAACAAGGATTTCATCAAGTAGATCTCATTAGCAGAGACATAGCAGGATTGGTAGATTTGTACTATATTTCATTCCATGGGGGAGCAGTGTGATGGCATTCTGCAGAGGTTGGCAAGGCTATAGTCTACTGCCATTCAACTACAGAATATAAGATAATGCATGCATAAAAAATTAGCAATTGGAAACATTTCTTCCTTGATTTTATATAAAAAATATATTTTATATTATGTATAAAAATATATATTATTTATTTATATAATATATATAACCTTATTCTTGGAGAAATGCTTCTTTTAAGAAAGACTCAATTATTTTCATCAAATTGTCTCTGCTACATATGTCTGGCATTAGAACAAGATACACTTATTTATTAGGATTTCACACTAAAATTCCATGCATTCTGTTTTGTTTGTTGATAGCAGAGTGACTACAAATTCTTTGTGCTTAAATACTTTGTGACCCCATTAGAGAGAGAGCAGAGTATGAAAATACTCAATGTGTCATAAACACAGTCATTATTTCTAACACGTACTGAAAATTACCAGTATCAGCAAGGATATGGAAACCTTCAAATTAAAGTCACAAGATAAAACACAGTAAATAACCACTCTTTCACAACAAGCGTGAGGCTATAAATCTAGCAAATGTGAAACCAAAACTGTACACACTGTGAAGATGAATACAGTACATCTTGAGAATTTCCTCTCAGGTAGACACATAACTTAAAACATTTTCATTAGAACAACATTACAATTAGAAATATTTGAAAACTCCAGTTCTTGGAATAGGATATTTCTAATATTGTGAATTGATTTTGACATTATTAGTGGATTTATTCATCTAAAGGTAAATGCTTCTTTCAGAGATAAAAGATAAAATATTTAGCTTCATTAATTCTCTCAGACACACAAAACTGACAAAATTGGATGCCTTTGAAAGTTCATGATGATATAACTTCAGTTATTAATTATTTCTCCTTGTAGGAGAAAAACCTTATATTAGTTTTTGCTTTGTAGACTACATTTCATTTTCCCAGCTGTTAGATTGGCTTGTATTTTCATCACAAAGAGATACTTACTTGAGAAGTCTTTTGCTAGCAATTTATCTCAAGAAAATTCTATTGTGTGTTTAGAAGATATGGTGGAATTTCCAATAATCAATAATTAATGAATCCCAATAGTGACCGAATTGCTTATATTCATCTGTTTATTATCCCCTCATTCATTCATTTCTTCATTCACTAATTCATTTGTAATAGTATTGTCTACCTCTCAAGTTTCTTACAGCATAACTCATGTATATGGGGTTAGGATAGTACTAGTGCATAATTAGAGCTCAGTAAATGTTACTCTTTACTATTTGTAATAATTTAATTATTATTTCAGTCAATAATTAGAATACATTATGGACAGCTGGATGCTATGTAAAAATGGTGAGTAAAACAAATGAGTCCCCACACCCATGAAACTTCTCTTCCACAGATGAACCAATTAAACAAATATACAAGAGATGTATTCTGAATGAGATGCTTTCCTATTAATCATGCCAGCAAAACACATCAAAATATTAAGTTGTTTTTAAAATGCCTTTTGTTAGTAAACATGCCTTCCTTTCTTAAAAACTAAGAATTCTGTCATTTAGCAAAAGCTTTGGTGAAGTTTTCAATCTCTGTAGTCTTTATAACAGAAAGAGCCCTGTACCTGGGTAAGTTTGTTCCAGATGGTCTCCAGCTGTCTGCGTGACCTCCGATAGGTCATTTAAACTCAGGGGGTCATGCAGAATGGAAGGAAAATATCTGGGAAGTGAGGCCCAGCGATTTGCCATTTTCAAAAGCTCCCACTTTGCTCCTGAAACACATCCAGCCAGAGGTAAGAAGATTTTGTGCAACACTCCCGCTCCTCCTGGACTCTGACAATGAACAAAAGTAGGAGGATAACTGAATGATGTTGTTCCTCTTTTCTGTCAGAGTGCAGCATGCGAAAAATATACTTAGAAGGTTTCTTGGGTTTTTTTTTTTGTTTTTTTTTTTACATCTTTATCGGAGTATAATTGCTTTACAATGGTGTGTCAGTTTCTGCCTTATAACAAAGTGAATCAGTTATACATATACATATGCTCCCATATCTCTTCCCTCTTGCATCTCCCTCCCACCCTCCCTATCCCACCCCTCTAGGTGGTCACAAAGCACCGAGCTAATCTCCCTGTGCTATACAGCTGCTTCCCATTAGCTGTCGGTTTTACATTTGGTAGTGTATATATGTCCATGCCACTCTCTCACTTTGTCCCAGCTTACCTTTCCCCCTCCCCGTGTCCTCAGGTCCATTCTCTAGTAGGTCTGTGTCTTTATTCCCATCCGGCCCCTAGGTTCTTCATGACCATTTTTTTTTTTTTTCCTGGATTCCATATATATGTGTTAGCATACCGTATTTGTTTTTCTCTTTCTGATTTACTTCACTCTGTATGACAGACTCTAGGTCCATCCACCTCACTACAAATAACTCAATTTCGTTTCTTTTTATGGCTGAGTAATATTCCATTGTATATATGTGCCACATCTTTTTTATCCATTCATCTGTCAATGGACACTTAGGTTTGCTTCCATGTCCTGACTGTTGTAAATAGAGCTGCAGTGAACATTGTGGTACATGACTCTTTTTGCATTATGGTTTTCTCAGGGTACATACCCAGTAGTGGGATTGCTGGGTTGTATGGTAGCTCTATTTTTAGTTTTTTAAGGAAACTCCATACTGTTCTCCATAGTGGCTGTATCAATTTACATTCCCACCAACAGTGCAGTAGGGTTCCCTTTTCTCCACACCCTCTCCAGCATTTATTGTTTGCAGATTTTTGAAGATAGTCATTCTCACAGGTGTGAGATGATATCTCATTGTAGTTTTGATTTGCATTTCTCTAATGATTAATGATGTTGAGCATTCTTTCATGTGTTTCTTGGCAATCTGTATATCTTCTTTGGAGAAATGTCTCTTTAGGTCTTCTGCCCATTTTTGGATTGGGTTATTTGCTTTTTTGAAATTGAGCTGCATGAGCTGCTTGTAAGTTTTGGAGATTAATCCTTTGTCAGTTGCTTCATTAGCAAATATTTTCTCCCATTCTGAGGGTTGTCTTTTTGTCTAGTTTGTGGTTTCCTTTGCTGTGCAAAAGCTTTTAAGCTTCATTAGGTCCCATTTTGTTTATTTTTGTTTTTATTTCCATTTCTCTAGGAGGTGGGTCGAAAAGGATCTTGCTGTGATTTATGTCATAGAATGTTCTGCCTATGTTTTCTTTTTCTTCTTTCTATTTCTTTTTCTTCTCTGATTTCTGCGGCTAAAACTTCCAAAACAATGTTGAATAATAGTGGTGAGAGTGGGCAATCTTGTTTTGTTCCTGATCTTAGTGTAAATGGTTTCAGTTTTTCACCATTGAGGATGATGTTGGCTGTGAGCTTGTCATATATGGCCTTTATTATGTTGAGGTAAGTACCCTGTATGCCTACTTTCTGGAGGATTTTTATCATAAATGGGTGTTGAATTTTGTCGAAAGCTTTTTCTGCATCTATTGAGATGATCATATGGTTTTTATTCTTCAGTTTGTTAATATGGTGTATCTCATTGATTGATTTGCGTATATTGAAGAATCCTTGCATTCCTGGGATAAACCCAACTTGATCATGGTATATGATCCTTTTAATGTGCTCTTGGATTCTGTTTGCTAGTATTTTGTTGAGGATTTTTCCGTCTGTGTTCATCAGTGATGTTGGCCTGTAGTTTTCTTTCTTTGTGACATTTTGGTCTGGTTTTAGTATCAGGGTGATGGTGGCCTCCTAGAATGAGTTTGGGAGTGTTCCTCCCTCTGCTATATCTTGGAAGAGTTTGAGAAGGATAGGTGTTAGCTCTTCTCTAAATGTTTGATAGAATTTGCCTGTGAAGCCATCTGGTCCTGGGCTTTTGTTTGTTGGATGATTTTTAAATCACAGTTTCAATTTCAGTGCTTGTGATTGGTCTGTTTATATTTTCTATTTCTTCCTGGTTCAGTCTCGGAAGGTTGTGCTTTTCTAAGAATTTGTCCATTTCTTCCAGGTTGTCCATTTTATTGGCATATGGTTGCTTGTCGTAATCTCTCATGATCGTTTGTATTTCTGCAGTGTCAGTTACTTCTCCTTTTTCATTTCTAATTCCATTGATTTGAGTCTTTTCCCTTTTTTTCTTGATGAGTCTGGCTAATGGTTTATCAATTTAGTTTATCTTCTCAAAGAACCAGCTTTTAGTTTGATTGATCTTTGCTGTCATTTCCTTGATTTCTTTTTCATTTATTTCTGATCTGATCTTTGTGATTTCTTTCCTTCTGCTAACTTTGTGGTTCATTCTTCTTCTTTCTCTAGTTGCTTTAGGTGTAAGGCTAGGTTGTTTATTTGAGATGTTTCCTGTTTCTTAAGGTAGGATTGTATTGCTATAAACGTCCCTCTTAAAACTGCTTTTGCTGCATCCCATAGGTTTTGGGTTGTCATGTTTTCATTGTCATTTGCTTTTAGATATTTTTTGATTTCCTCTTTGATTTCTTCAGTGATCTCTTGGTTATTAAGTAGTGTATTGTTTAGCCTCCATGGTTTTTTTGTTTTGTTTTGTTTTGTTTTGTGGTACGTGGGCCTCTCACTGTTGTGGCCTCTCCCGTTGTGGAGCACAGGCTCTGGATGTGTAGGCTCAGCGGCCATGGCTTATGGGCCCAGCCGCTCCGCGGCATGTGGGATCTTCCTGGACCGGGGCACGAACCCGTGTCCCCTGCATTGGCAGGCAGACTCTCTACCACTGCGCCACCAGGGAAGCCCCATGTTTTTGTATTTTTTACAGATTTCTTTCTGCAGTTGATATCTAGTCTCATAGCATTGTGGTCGGAAAAGATACTTGATACAATTTCAATTTTCTTATATTTACCAAGGCTTGTTTTGTTATGCAAGATATGATGTATACTGGAGAATGTCCCACAAGCACTTGAGAAGAAAGTGTATTCTGTTGTTTTTGGATGGAATGTCCTATAAATATCAGATAAGTCCATCTTCTTAATGTATCATTTAAAGCTTGTGTTTCCTTATTTACTTTCATTTTGGATGATCTGTCCATTGGTGAAAGTGGGGTGTTAAAGTCCCCTACTATGATAGTGTTACTGTCAGTTTCCTCTTTTATGGCTGTTAGTATTTGCCTTATGTATTGAGGTGCTCCTATGTTGGGTGCATAAATATTTACAATTGTATGTTCTTCTTGGATTGATCCCTGATCATAATGTAGTGTCCTTCTTTGTCTCTTGTAATAGTCTTTATTTTAAAGCCTATTTTGTCTGATATGAGAATTGCTACTCCAACTTTCTTTTGATTTCCATTTGCATGGAATATCTTTTTCCATCCCTTCACTTTCAGTCTGTATGTGTCCCTAGGTCTGAAGTGGGTCTCTTATAGACAGAACATATATGGGTCTTGTTTTTGTATCCATTCAGCCCGATTAAGTCCTTTGGTTGGAGCATTTAATCCATTTACATTTAAAGTAATTATCGGTATGTATGTTCCTATTACAGTTTTCTTAATTGTTTTGGGTTTGTTTTTGTAGGTCATTCCTTCTGTTGTGTTTCCTGCCTAGAGAAGTTCCTTTAGCATTTATTGTACAGCTGTTTTGGTGGTGTTGAATTCTCTTACCTTTTGCTTCTCTGTAAAGGTTTTGATTTCTCCGTTGAATCTGAATGAGATCCTTTCTTGGTAGAGTAATCTTGGTTGTAGGTTTTTCCCTTTCATCACTTTAAATATGTCCTGCCACTCCCTTCTGGCTTGCAGAGTTTCTGGTGAAAGATCAGCTGTTAACCTTGTGGGGATTGCCTTGTATGTTATTTGTTGCTTTTCCGTTGCTGCTTTTAATATTTTTTCTTTGTATTTAATTTTTGATAGTTTGATTAGTGTGTGTCTTGGCGTGTTTCTCCTCAGATATATCCTGTATGGGACTCTTTACGCTTCCTGGACTTGATTAACTATTTCCTTTCCCATATTAGGGAAGTTTTCAACTATAATCTCTTCAAATATTTTCTCAGTCCCTTTCTTTTTCTCTTCTTCTTCTGGTACCCTTATAATTCGAATGTTGGTGCGTTTAATGTTATCCCAGAGGTCTTTGAGACTGTCCTCAATTCTTTTCATTCTTTTTTCTTTATTCTGCTCTGCAGTAGTTATTTCCCGTATTTTATCTTCTATGTCACTTATCTGTTCTTCTGCCTCCATTATCCTGCTATTGATTCCTTCTAGAGAATTTTAAATTTCATTTATTGTGTTGTTCATCATTGTTTGCCTTTTAGTTCTTCTAGGTCCTTGTTAAACATTTCTTGTATTTTCTCCATTCTATTTCCAAGGTTTTGGATCATCTTTATAATCATTATTCTGAATTCTTTTTCAGGTAGACTGCCTATTTCCTCTTCCTTTGTTTGGTGTGATGGGTTTTTACCTTGCTCCTTCATCTGCTGTGTGTTTCTCTCTCTTCTCCTTTTTCTTACTAGGTTTGGGGTCTCCTTTTCATAGGCTGCAGGTTCGTAGTTCCCATTGTTTTTGGTGTGTGCCCCCAGTGGCTAAGATTGGTTCAGTGGCTTGTGTAGGCTTCCTGGTGGAGGGGACTAGTGCCTGTGTTCTGGTGGATGAGGCTGGATCTTGTCTTTCTGGTGGGCAGGTCCACGTCTGGTGGTGTGTTTTGGGCTGTCTGTGACCTTACGATGATTTTAGGCAGCCTCTCTGCTAATGGGTGGTGTTGTGTTCCTGTCTTGCTAGTTGTTTGGCATAGGGTGTTCAACACTGTAGCTTGCTGGTCGTTGAGTGAGGCTGGGTCTTGGTGTTGAGATGGAAATCTCTGGGAGATTTTTGCGATTTGATATTAGGTGGAGCTGGGAGGTCTCTGGTGGACCAATGTCCTGAACTCTGCTCTCCTACCTCAGAGGCACAGGCCTGACACCCATCCAGAGCACCGATACCCTGTCATCCACTCGGCTCAGAATAAAAGGGAGAAAAAAAGAAAGGAAGAAAGAAAGAAATGAAATAGAAAGTTATTAAAATAAAAAATAATTATTAAAAATAAAAAAATTAATTTTTAAATAAAACAAATCCACCAATGATAACAAGTGCTAAAAACTATACTAAAAAAAGAATGGACAGACAGAACCCTAGGACAAATGGTAAAAGCAAAGCTATGTAGACAAAGTCAAACACAGAAGCGTACACGTACACACTCACAAAAAGAGAAAAAGGGGAAAAATATATATACACCGTTGCTTCCAATGTCCACTGCCTCAATTTTGGGATGATTTGTTGTCTTTTCAGGTATTCCACAGTTACAGGGTACATCAGGTTGATGTGGAGATTTAATCCACTGCTCCTGAGGCCGCTGGGAGAGATTTCCCTTCCTCTTCTTTGTTCGCACAGCTCCTGGGGTTCAGCTTTGGATTTGGTCCGGCCTCTGTGTGTAGGTCACCCTCTGATGTCTGTTCCCTGCTCAGACAGGACAGGGTTAAAGGAGTGGCTGATTTGGGGGCTCTCACTCACTCAGGCCGGGGGGAGGGAGGGGTACGGATGCGGGGCGAGCCTGCGGCGGCAGAGGCCGGCGTGACGTTGCACCAGCCTGAGGTGCGCCGGGCGTTCTCCCAGGGAAGTTGTCCCTGGATCACGGGACCCTGGCAGTGGCGGGCTGCACCGGCTCCTGGGAGGGGAGGTGTGGGTAGTGACCTGTGCGCGCACACAGGCTTCTTGGTGGTGGCAGCCGCAGCCTTAGTGTCTCATGCCCGTTTCTGGGGTCCGTGCTGATAGCCACTGAGCATGGCAGTGTCTGGAGCTCGTTTAGGTCGCGCTCTTAATCCCCTCTCCCTGTGCACCGCAAAACAAAGGCAAGAAGAAGTCTCTTGCCTCTTCGGCAGCTCCAGACCTTTTCCTGGACTTCCTCCCGGCTAGCCGTGGTGCACTAACCCCCTGCAGGCTGTGTTTATGCCACCAGTCCTCTCCCGGCGCTCCAACCGAAGCCCGAGCCTCAGCTCCCAGCCCCGCCCTCTCTGGCGGGTGAGCAGACAAGCCTCTCGGGCTGGTGAGTGCTGGTCGGCACCGATCCTCTGTGCGGGAATCTCTCCGCTTTGCCCTCCGCACCCCTGTGACTGTGCTCTCCTCCGCGGCCATGAAGCTTTCCCCCTCCTACACCCGCAGTGGTGGAAACCTTTCCTCCTTCACAGCTCCCTCCCACTGGTGCAGATCCCGTCCCTATTCTTTTGTCTGTGTTTTTTCTTTTTTCTTTTGCCCTACCCAGGTACATGGGGAGTTTGTTGCCTTTTGGGAGGTCTGAGGTCCTCTGCCAGCATTCAGTAGGAGTTCTGTAGGGCTAGTTCCACATGTAGATGTATTTGTGGGGAGGAAGGTGATCTCCACGTCTTACTCTTCCCCCATCTTGAAGCTCCTCCCTGGTTTCTTGTCTTAAGATGATTTTCAGTAATGCACTTTATCAAGTAGACATTATTTGGGATTCATAAAGGCCTCTAGTAAAATCCAGCCCATCCTGAGACGATTAGACGTATCGGTCCTACTATATAACTCAGTATAGATGATTTTACAACTTCATCCTTTTAATATTAACCCAGAATTGGTAGGGAGCTTTAGCTGTGGGAGCAGTGTGAGGTAATTTTGAACTACAGGATGCAGTTGAGGTTTTTCAGAAGGACTGTGATAGCCAAGGGACAGAGCCAGGGATGTAGTTACTTGGTAGATAGAGAAGAGATTTCAGGGTTTGTGGAAGTGATATCAAATAGGCGCTGAGGATGCAGAATTCATTCATCCACTCATCTGTGCCACAAATGTTCTTTGAATTCTACTCTAAGCCAAGCATTTATGCTAGCCACCAAGATTACACAGCCTAAAAGTGATTAGAGTTTATTGACCACCAATCGTTGTCCCCTTAATAATCTTGCCTGGGGTCAGGACAGTTAGTAACTGATCAGTGCCACTAATAACTAACTTACCTCTGCAATTTGATTTATGGGTCTGACTAGTTTATCCTGGAACATTTAGTGTTAGTTCCACTATACCACCTTCAGGATGTTTGCCAAATCACATAAATCTCCATGATTGATTAATTACTTTATATATTTCTTCTTTGTATCAATTTACTATTTATACCTAAAGACACTAATTTAAAATGTAAAATTAAAATCAGTACTCTAAGTGGAAAATTAATACCATTGCCATAAATGTATGATAACCATAAAAATAAATGCAATGAAAACAAAACAGTACTTAGTTGCAGTTTCCTGATCAAGGCTCAGGGCTGGCTTTCATATTATCATTATGGGATATTAGCAATTATGAGAAAGATGGTAAAGATGTACTTTTAACAAATTGTTGCTTTCTCCTGGACCCAATACATCCAAAGAAAATATTATCAATTTATTAATCTTAATTCCATCGTACATTGTGTACAATATGGAGAATATTGGGCTTAACAAATGCACACATTTCTTTACAGAGGCTCGACAGTGAATATGGACAGGAAAAATGCATTCACGTATATAGAAAATCCCAAAGAATCAACAACAACAATAAAAGACTTGGAACTAATAAGTGATTATAGAAAGTTTGTAGGATACAAAATTAATATGCAAAAGTCAGTCATTTCCTGTATGCCAACAATGAACAATTGGAATTTGAAATTTAAAACATAATACCGTTTACATTAGTATACCCAAAAAGGTTGACTTTTGTGTCAGTAGTTGGAACCCAGCCTAACTTTTCCAAAGGAAGAACACTCTGAGTATTTAAATTCCCATTCCTGTCTACAAAAGCTTTTTCATCCCCTTGTGTAGCTGAGCATGTGAACTCATACTGCTAACTAAAATGTTTGGCCCATCAGTTAAAGCTTTCTACTCCATTCTCATAAAAGTAGAGACTCTCCAAGTTCTGGGTTGATTTTATTCCTATTCTTGTACCATTATTTTTCAGAAAGAACAGGGTAGTGAGTACAGATTTATGGGAGGGAAGAGGAAGTTCCCTCAGGTGATATATAGTATCCTGGATCCAGAATAGGTGGTGGTTTTCAAGGGCACACTCCATTTGGGGGTAAATCTCTGGCAGTTACATGGTTAGAAGTTGAGAAGCTATTTATGTGTGGGTTTGGTAAGCTTATACTTTTCTTTTGGTAAGAGGCCCTGATTTACACCAGTGTTCTTCAAATATGAGAATCATAATCATGGCTCATATTTAAATGGGTGTTTCTTATGTGCCAGAAATTAAACTAAAGACTTGTTATGGATTGTCCAGTTAATCCTCAAAGCGACCGTAAGAGATAGGCACTATTACTATCCCCATTTTACAGTAAGGAATTTTAAGCTTAGATAGCTTAAGTGACTTGTCCAGAATCACAGATTTAATATAGTGGTTATGCAGGGATTTAAACTGATTTAGTCTAATAGCAAAGCCCAAAAATCTGAATGTGCTATATACTGCTTCTTAAGGATATGGCTCAAACAAGAGGGAAAAATGTTTAAAAATCAGCCTTGTGTCCATAAACACATAGTGTGACAAGAAAACATAAAATAATTTTGGGTTCTGTGTAATTCAGATTGTGAAATACTATGCTTACCAGAAGAATCTAGATAAGTATCCAAAAGTCAAAATGAAGGGTTTATTGGTCTGAAAACATACGCATAGTCACCTCAGTTTTAATTCCAAGAGCTGAAAGAGAAAGCAAACTTCTTTCCTTCCAAATTGACATATTCAGAGTCATTGTTTTCGAAGTCACGGCCACAGGAGCTTGCACTTTTACTAAGTGAACCTTGGCTGAAATAATATTTTGTTCCCCTTTTGATTCTTTGTAAGGAGCCTGGGCTGAATCCTGGAAAGATTGCTGTGGAGAAAAGTGCAAGAATCAGGGGACAGAGTAAATGTCTTATCTGGGCATTAGCCTCTTAGATCCTTTGATCTGGGGAGCCCTCTGATTAGATGCACCCTGCTGGGTTGGGGGCTAGGCACTGAGATAGTTTGCTAACTGCTCCTCAAGGGCAACAGTGGGCTGAGCTGGAGGAGAAAAAAAGAGAGGGAGGGAGAGACACAACAGGGAACCTTCAAGGAAGCGTTCACATCTTGGGCTGTACAGGCTGACCTGTAAGGCAGTGATGTGAAACATATCACAAAAGCAGGACTAGTCCTGTAAGCTTCTAGAAGGCAGTTCTAAGCATCTGTGATTTGCGTCCTGAACATTTGTATCTCACTATAGGAAGGAGGATGAAACAGCTGCACACGTTGTCTCCAATGCTGTAAACCTGTCATCAGCCCTGTATTGTTTACATATGGCTACAAGGTCTTTAAGCCCAGGATCCCTTAGCTATACAGCAGGGACAGATATTTTACATGACAGCTGTGTCAGTGGGAAGCAGCCCTGTGTGCTTGTTTGTTTCACTAATGTTCCAGTCACTACCACCCACCCCTCCCCCACTGCCCCAAAGACACAAATCTAATTCTTCCTCTTTTTTTTAAATGAGCTCCATGTTAATAATAGAACTGCAGTGCAGATGCTCAAAATGGAAATAGCTGGCATTTCCCTAACAAGACTCATAATTCTGCTAGAAATAATGGATTTCAAGTGAAATAGCTCGAGTCCAAGAAGAGTGGTTATAATTCATGACCAGACGCCCAAATGAAATCAAAATCTGGGAAACATGCAAAGTGCTAATTTTCTACATCAGTGGAATTTATCAAGTTCCTACTGATTAATTTGAACAGGGGTTTGGTTGTTCAATTGATAGAGCTTTGTTTGCCTTGTAAAGACATCTGAACGACATTGATTCAAATCTTATTGCAACTTCCTGGTTTTGTGAAAAGCTTTTAAAATCTGTAAACCAAAGCCCTCCGAATCACAAGTGACTGATATTAAACGTTTTTATTTTTATTTTTGTTATTCTTTGCCATTTGAGGGCGAGACTCCTATTTACTTCACCAATGAGGTAAATAGCAATACATCTTTGGAGAACAATTACCATGCAATTCTCAAGGAAGTGGAGCTTAATTCATTATTGTTGCTTTAGTTTACTACTAGCTTTTCTGAGGAAAATACTTATTATTTAATAATGACTGTTTACAGTTAGCTTGGTTGGAAAATAAACCACTCCTAAAATGCTTACAAATAGTATAACATCAATAATATGGACTAAAATCTCTTTTCCATTAAATGTAGAATAGAAAAATATTGTCTGGCTGCAGTGGGTTGAGTAATGACCCCTGCCCACCATACTGCCCACCCATGTCCTAATCCTGGAACCTATGAATGATACTTT